>NC_137460.1:148861166-150299768 GCF_964235325.1 Thermobia domestica | reverse complement strand
GAGGAGGGGGTTTGTCCTCGTTACGTAACGCATGTATCCTTTGTATTTTTTTTTTAAATTAAATATAAACCTGAGAATTAAACAGATAATTTTATTCAGTTCTTTACTTTTTTTATTTGAGTAAATATTTCTATTGTTTCGGGAAATTGGGAACATACAGCCTATATAAATTGAATCATGTAGAAGGGAATAGAAGACGCTACTAGACACCAGCATGACTGGTGATGCACACTTCGTGTATTACAATACAATAAAACTCCCACTGGTATCGCTCTTTCTAAGAATATTATTTAAAATTCAGATTTGAATCACTACTCTACTCTATTCTTCTAACGGGCTTCGCAAGTAAAACAGAAGAAAACTTTTCTCATGAAATAATATTTTCCGCGACGGAACGATCCACGGTTTGGAGCAAAATAAGGTATTGAAAACCTAATTCGTCGGATCTTCATCTTGTACCGGTACTGAATTATTTAGTTTTGAACTTAAATATTCTGGCGAAATCGAATTTATTTGAATTCCAGCACTAATAGCAGATAATTTAAAAAGGGGTAAACTGAAGTCCAAAGAAGATGCTCGAAAGCTTGTTCTCAAAGATGTCCCAGCTCCTTCACGTGTGCAACTACTTCCAATCTGTGGTTGACGAGGAAGAGAATTTCTTTGCATCGTCGACCCTGGCGAAATTCAAATACACGAAGCTTCCTCGATCTCGGAAAATGAGGTCGATGTCAGTTATTTAGATCCCGTTTCACCTGCATTTTCCTGCTACTTTCTCTTTGCCAATCATCGGTTACCTTAAAGAATAGATGCGATCTCTTTGGGAAAACAATTTCGAGGAATTAAAACTGGTTAATTACATAACTGTATGGGGTTAAATATTATTACGGTATTACCATTATTCGGCACTTTGATTGGTTCACCGTGCTGATAGAGGGGAATACAAAAGGAAAACCAGGAAGAGGAAGACCAAGGATAGAATATTTAGATGCAGTTACGAAGAGACTTTATCAAAGTGTAAAACAGCTCTACCAAGGGAGAGAGAGGTTTTAAAATTTCCATGTTGCCTACCAACCTATGGTTGAGGTGAGAAAGATGATCATTTTCTAATACTTTGATTTGTTGCCGAAAAACACTATAAATATATTCAGAATACAAGCATTTTGTAATAAAAAGTTCTACAATTAAACGTATTTTTGTTATTGTAATAACTCGCAAAATAAGCAAAATTGGTGAAAAACAAAAATCGAAAAGTGTTACGTAACAAATGGGGAGACGTTCAGCCATGCGTTACGAAATGACAAGAGGGAGGTGGGGTAAAAATTGGTCGAAAATAGCGTTACGTAATGTGTGGACGGTCCCTAATGGAAGGACATACAAAAATGTAGAGCGGAAACTAATGAGAGGTTAGTGGTATCTGAACTGAATACAAGGAAGTGGGGCAAAATTTTGGGTGCTATCCCATTTTATGGAGGGAGGAGGACACGCACAGTAACTTAGTAAAATTCACGGAAGAAATACGTTACCTGATTTCACAATAGGATTCCACAAGTAATGACAATATATCGCGAACTTACAGCTTACATGTATACTAAAGTAGAAAAACGAAATGGAAAGAATACTTTTTACCACATAGTACTCCATAAGAAAGACATGATGAAGTGAAGTGCTATATCATGACAGGGACAAAGTAATCGTACAAGTGTTGCAAAGCTGTGCAACACACAAGGCATGTATTTTATGCCATATAAAGTACTTTTTCCACTTTCCTCATTTATGGGTATACCTACTGTCGCTGATACGCCTACTCCTTACGGAACCACGCCAACTGGTCAAGGCCTTTTGCGCTCCTTCCCTGACTCAGATAGCATTCGTGCTTTTAGTGGCCACCTAGCACAAGTTAGTTCGTGTTTTATGCATCTGCAACTGGTAATGGAGCTCCGCATTTGAGAATGCTATGCTAAAAGATATGCAATTTTCATTAATACAAGCATAGCCCCATAGAATGCGAAAGTACGCAGGAATTTCTTTTACAAGCTTTATAATTTTTAATATCCCAGGGAAATGTGTTTGATAGGGGCACCACCCCAAAACCCCCTCTAAAGGTTTCTTCACGTAATACTGTAAGGATTCCGTAATACTGTAATTTCTGAGTACTGCGTAGTTTGCAATACTTAACAGTTAGAAGATACTAATTTTCCGCTGTAATACTATATACAATTGATGCATACGGATGTATGAAAGAGCACAGGAAGCATGAAAATAAGAAATATTTGTGAACAACAGTGAAAAGTAAACTGCGAAAATGAAGGGGAAAAAAATGTTTTTTTTTTTTAAATCATTTTTGCTGATTTTTTAAAATTTAAATCAAATCTTTCTTCTCGTGTAATACCAGTCACAAACTGAAGATAAAACATTAGGAATTAATATTAAATGTTAATTATGCCATTTAAGTGAAAGTATTGGGCTTGAATTTTGAATTGGTTGCCAGTCGTTAACTTATTCAATCCCAAATATAGATGCAAGGGTTCGAAAAAAAAAAAAAAGTATTTTTTTATTGGGGGGGGGGGGGGTATCGACTTTTTCTGCTTCGCTTGGGAATTTTTTTTTTCTTTCCAAATTCTGCTTTAAATTGATAAAGCAAGTTTTGTTACGCTTCTCTACAACACAAGAACTCATTTAAGTAGTAGTGGATGAAGATAATACAAAACCTCGACAATAAACATTAATTTCGAAAACATATTTCAAACAATTTTAATTCTTAACACATTCTTATTACAGTGCTGGAAATTGGTATAAATGCAGAGGAACATTTGAAAATAGGAGAAGGCAAGAATGTCAAGGATGGCTAAAGATGATATATTTACAAAGTAACATTGTAGACTGTACAAAATCAAAGGCATGTCGTTTGCTAATACGTCACCGACACGCGTAGTTTACACAAAAATTGAAATTAAACCATTTTCGGGTGGAAATTATTATAAAGGCACCCACTGTCTTTGGCAAAAAATAAAAATACAGTGTACGGTACAGAATGGAAAATAGATGTTCAGTACTTGATTGACCCTCCTTTCTTCTGAATGAGTTGGAATATACGCTTCGGCATTATGTTTATGAGATATGTTAGTTGTTGAGTGGAATCGCTGACCACTCTTCTCGTATCGCGTTTTTCAACTCAGCAACCGTCCCAAATTACCGACCATTGCGATAAATATTGCGCGCAAGGATTCCCCAGAGGTTTTCTATCGGCTGAAGATTCGGGCTTCTCGCTGGCCACTCCATAACTTTGATGCCCTTACCTTCAAACCAGTCGGGTTGCTGCTGCCCTGTGGATAGCAGCGTTGTCCTGCTGGTAAATCAGGTTCTGATCGTCCAACTCCTCATACATCCGCAGCATTTCTATTTCTAACATCTCTATGTACGTAGATGAATTCATTTTGATGTTGTGCCATGCAATGGTGGATGTACCTTTAACACAAAACGCTGCCCAAATCATAACACTTCCTCCACCAAAATTTCTGCTCATTTGCACTTGTTCCTCTTTCCTAAGGTCATGCCAATAGTATTGAAAACCATCCGGACTATCTAAATTGAACTACTTCTCATCACTAAACACAACGTGATTCCATTCGGATGTCCACGACATATGTGTTTCCGCAAACTGGAGTCGCGCCTGCTTGTGCGCCGCACTAAGGGTGGTTTACACTTCAGTTTCTTGAATATAAGATGTGGATCTTGATTCAAAATTTGACGCACTCTTCTGGATGTGACAGGTAAGTTGCAAGCAGCAACAATTTGGAAAGATGACATACTTCCATCCCTTGCCTTGCGCACAATTAATCGTTTCGCAGCCTCCGAAAGTTTTCTTGTTCTACCATACTTCCCGTTCTTTCCGTATTGTGCATCACAATCGAACGTAATTATTAATTACACAACTTGAATGATTTAGCTGCTTTGCAATTTGCCGATTTGACAGGCGCATGTCCTTGTACGCACAGACACGTGCTTGTTCCCCACTCGACAAAAATTTTCCACGAGGCATGGCCCACACAAGCTCACAGACGTTCGCACCCGCACTTCCCTTATCGCACTGTGTCAGCTGATTCTCAAAGTGGCAACAGGAGTAACGCTGAACATGTAGAGGGCGCCAAACAACAAGTAACCGTGGGTGCCTTTATACCAATTTCCACCCGACAATCGTCTCATTTCGATTTTTGTGTAAACTATGGGTCCCAGTGACGTATTAGCAAACGATATGCTTTTGGTTTTGTATAGTCTACAATGTTACTTTGTAAATATATCATTTTTATCCATCTTCGGCATTCTTACCTTCTCCTATTATCAAATGTCCTTCTGCCTTTGTACCAATTTCCGGCACTGTATGAATCCCAAAAAATTAATCCATGTACATAATAAGTTGCAGTTAAGTTTTAACTTTCATATGCATTATAAGCAATATTTTTTATTGAGAAAAATACAAAAACAAGGAAAAACTGTTACATGACATACAGAATTTATTGCGCTGTGTGTGTGAGTTCAAAGAAATAATACATCGGGAAGATAATAATATATTTACTGAACAAACGCACAAAACAAATTTAAGTTTCGACGCCATAGCCTTCTCAAAAATAACATGTTCTCTTTGTTCATTACGTATATCAAGGGGCTCAAGTGGTACAACGTTGGCTTCGCATTCGGGAGGTCATTGGTTCAATTCCCGCTGCCGACCATCCTGACTGGGGTTTTCCAGTTTTCCCCTCTCAGTCCTACCAGGCAAATGCCGGGATGTTACCTACTAAAACAGGCCCTGGCCGATACCTTCCCAAATCCTTTCCATGTTGTTGTTAGATATCCAGTATAAAATAGCCTCTGAGCTGCATCTGGTGACTGTTAAATAAATATCATTCCCTCGTCAATCTGTTATAGCCTATAAGTTTATTATGTCTGACTTCCGAGACTTTCATAAACATTTGTACTAGAGTAACAATGAAAAATAATCATTATTTTATTACAATTCAACGTATTACTTTAAAAGACTGAAAAAAATGCAATTTTTGTATGGGACCCTCAAAAATCACCTAATTTGTTAATGCACTTCTTGCTTCCGCCTTTGCTACCCCTACAGAAACTTCTTTGAAATGGAACAGAAATGTTGAAAATGTATTTTCTATTCATTTATTACGTACGTAATAATCTGTTACCACCTATCAGGTGCTTCGGACCTGCAAAATCGTTACAGTCCCAAATCCTGTAATGCACAGACTGTTCCTTATGCTTGTTTAGTCAGAAAAGTACTGAATTCTCTCTTCATGGATCATATGCATAACACCGTTCATCTGAGCGTTTGGTTTTCAAGGCTCTGGAATATATAACCACCATCACGGTTTACCCAGTCCTGAATTTTTAACAAGAACTCAACATGTCATTACAGAACTTTCCCTTTAAAAAAAAAAAAAAAAAAAAAAAAAAAAAAAAAAAAAAAACCTACGAAATACATTTAAGTCAAGCACAACAAACATGAGTGAGTGGTTACCTTTTCCGTTTCTATTGGGAAATCCGGGATTCAGTCCCGCATTCGACCATTCCGACAAAAGTTCTTAATACCATCTGTGAATGTAGAGATAGTGCGTGTACTGTGATTCCTGGTTGATTTCATTTCTTATGTTTTAAATTGTTGTTATTTCTAATTACCAGCAATGACGGATTTGCGAAAGGGGTTAGGGTGAGGGGTGTCTTTCGGACTGAAGCCTGTTCTCCGAAATTACGGAATTTCTAAAACAAACGAAATTTTAGTTATGCCTTTACTCAAACTTCAAGCTCCCCTCAAATGAAAATCACGCATCTTTAGAAAAAAAAAAAAAAAAAAAAACTAACCATCAATAAGAAAAAAAAACTCCCAAAAACACTTTTCTAAATCCGTACTGATTATTTGTATAAAATGGCATTCAAGGTTGCTCGCGGAAGATTATTGCTACATCATTACACAGCTACAGTATAACAGAAATGTGGAAGTATGCTCTGACGGATATATTGAAAAACAAAGTTTAACCGTGTGCTAGAAACTAGAGTACTAAGCTCTAAGAAATGAAACACAAATAACTAAAACTGAAATGGTCTAAAGAAGAAAAAAATGTCGACAACTCAAAAGTTAAAATAAAGTACAGCCTCTAAAATTGCTTCCAAATACTACGTACTTAATGTTTAATTCATAAACCATGTGCTCCATCCATCATGATGGTGAATTCTAGAGGGAAATATGGTATTCAGGTCATGAAATCTTGTTTAACTATAGAGTAGCTATACTATAAAAAAGTTATTTAGATAGAAAAATTATGAAAATGAAAAAAAAACCAACATTTCCGTATTTTCTTTCAAAAGCCGGCTCTTTATGTGAAAAAAAAATTCAAAAAAGCCGTCTATTTTGCATCTCTAATCCCAAACAATGTTTCTTAAGCACTAAGGAAAAAGTACGGCGACGTTTATCAACATAATACATTTTTTTCACAAAAGTTACTCATATTTGGCAGGGGCATACCTAAAAAAAAATTGGAACTAGCTTGCGGCACGAAATACATATAAAACATGCAAATTTCGCCTGAAGTTATAAAATCTAAGCAAGATTTGTTTTGGAGAGGGAATCGGACCCCTTTATAAATACGCCCCTATTATCTGGGAACAGACAGACAGACGCGCACACAAAAGAATTTTCATCTTACATGTCCATGATGATTTTCTCGTTGGAATAGTTAACGATTTAAAAACCTTATGTTACGAAGATAAGAAAGCAGAATTCCTCCGTCACCCGTACAAAACGGGATTTTCCCTAATTATCCTCTGCATGAAACACTAGTTTTCATACTATGCTGCACATACATTTGCATCTTATTGGGCAAGGTTTTAGAACACAGGTCCCCTCTTCCTATTTACCTGTAATAAAGACCGAAAACAACGTGCCCTGCGGGACCCTAACCCGCCTTCACTCGCTAACGCTCGCTCGGCAATACTATTTGAATTAAAAATTAACTTTTGGTTAAGAAAGGAACCAACCTAGCTACTAACCTATATGGGAGGACCTATGTTCTAGATCCTTTCCATCTTATTGCATTATGATTCTCTTCCATAATTGAAATAACACACCAGAGGCTGAATTTTACTTATTTTCACTTTCAATTAATTTATTTCGAATTTGATTAAAATCAACGATTTTTATTTAAAAAAATCAAGTGATTTAAATCAATCCACCCTGATTATAGGTAAGGTATACTAAAATAACAGGTAAGTAGTAATACAACCGTGTAAACAGGCTCGTGCGGGTCTTATCCGAGGCTGACAGCTGCGGAAGATTAGCCTGGAATTTCATAGTATTAAACTGTTGCCACATATTGTACTTGCAAATGAGCAATTCTCAGAGTGTTTTTTTATAGTACAGTACAAGGGGGAATATCAAAACGTTTACTTTAATGGTATATTCAGTATTAAGTGCAAATTTTTGTTAAATATGCGGTTAATTGCAATTTAACAATTACGAACGTTATAAAACTATAATTTGTCTACCTGGAAGTTCTACCATAGTAGAATATCAATGGATTATATATAATTAAAAACGCCACGCATACGGAACAAAATAATCTGACGCCCTTGGAAATGAAATCTACCCTTGAATACGATTGATTGTAAACAAAGAAGTGTCTTACAAGTAAAGAATAGCGTATTCGACCTCATAGATCGGCTTCACAATCTAAACATAGAACACGTTTGCATCAACATCAATCAATTTGATTTCGCATAAACCCATATGTTGATAAAAATTGTGCTTTTACTAAACAAACTGCAAATATCTAGAATTTGGGCTGTTTGCCAATTTAATCACACAACCTTATTTTCACATTTTATAACTCACCGTTTCATCTTCAGCCATAGTTTCACACAAGATTCAAAACTTTATGAAAAGATATACCAAATTCAGTACGCTTGCTCTTTATATAGACAAAAATACGAATTTTTACAGTTGCAGACGTATTTCACAGACAGTATTGCATCAGCCTTTCACCGTCCACATGAACATGTGGTACGCACGGGACCTGAAGAACCAATCACAGTTAGAATCTTGCAGCAGCGTCATAGAGTGAAGTGGAGGCATCTTCTGGACAAAACTTGCAACAGGTGAAAACAGTCACCCACGTCATATCCTTATTTCACCGCTTCATGGTATTGTGTTATTATTTTTCTAAAATATATATTTTTTCACTATAATATTTGTAGTAAAGTGTATTTGTATATTGGCAACTTCATACATTTGTTTCACCCACAAATGTACCCAGAATAGAGGTCTATATAATTTTCCATTATAAAGTTCTTTATGATTAATTGACAAATCAAAACCAAAATTGCAATTAAAAAATAAATTTATTTTTTGAGGGGCAAGTGGGTGAATGAGAACATACACAAACACAATTTCAACAACTCTACCCTATGCTCCAGCATTTTCTCTTTTCAAGGGCAATAGGCATTCTATAGAATGTACCATATAAAATAATTAAGGGAAAAAGTTTTAGGATGATAGCAAAATAAAATTATTTACTGTTAAAACTTATTTTCACCAGTAATTTGAAATTGTGAAGATGAATCATAAATATCCTTTGATTCAAAATCATTCAAAAGATTCGCTCGCGAATCGTTCGTTCGAATAACGTGACCGATTCAATAGGTGCACATGCTTTTATTTATGAAGTTAAATCTAGTGCAACTATAATTGTGTAATATTTATGTATTGTGGATCTACATTGCATCATGCATCGTTTCTGCAAACTATTTCGAAGAGAAAAATGTAATGTAATAGGAATGATTCATGTTGGGGCGTTACCAGGTATGTTTCTAATAGTGTGTATTTCCACTTCTATCACTTTGATTACTCGGAGCTCCCATGTTTCCCACTTGGTGATGAATCCAACCAAAAGCAGTGTTGCCATTAACCTATGAAGAAAATAGGCTAGATGGTTCTCAGAAATAAGCTTTTCTTACGCAAAAATGGCTAGATTTTGAACTGCTAGCCTATAACCCACACTGTAGATTTTAAACCCCTTTTTTGTGTATAGGATTATAAGTGAGTTATGACTTTAAATTACAATAAAATTCATCAACAACTCATTTGATTTGTGAAAGTCATTGGTTTTGTGTAGACTGCCATTGTCCCAATTTTCAGTAGTAGGCCTACTTCTTTCAGCACGTCATTCCTTACAAGTACTTCTTATTTCTCCGTACACCCATCATGATTGAATTGAGAATTCTCAAGCTAATTAGATATCCTATTTGTTTTCTCTAATAAACAAAAACAATCTCCTTGGCATGAAGAAATGAGCATTTTACTAAATTAATACGGTATTAGAAAACTCATTCTTGCAATGCAATGCGAAAATTAAAATAATTACTAACTAGCAAACTGGACCGTTACGGGAGCGACATTAACACATTGAAGGCCATGCTCGTGCATAGCACGAACGAGTTATTTTGTCCAAGCCTGCCATGCACGTGCATCGCACGAGCAGGCTAATTTTATTATATAGCGTTGTTTATTGCGTTCCAGACAAGCTAAAAATTATTTTACAGCGTTCTGCATGCTGCTACACTTTTCTGAGCAAAAAATGAACTCCGTTGTAGGTAGAAAGCGAGAACAATAAGTAGCTTTATTTGAGCGCGTAGCATGTTACACAGTTTTTTTTTTTTTTTTTTTTGCAGGTATGCTCGCACGAGCTTTGAAAAGACCAGTGAAGGCAAAACAATACAAGATAACACTATGTCATGGGCGCCCGAAGAGGAAGGCAGGGTGGGGCTCGGGCCCCCTCTGGCTTTTGAAAATATATACGTAATATAGCAAACCACGTATTTTAAATACCAGACGTAATATAGCAATCATGGAGATGGGCCCCTCCCTTGAAAATTTTCTTCGGGCGCCGCTGCACTATGTGGACTGTCCTGAATGCAATGTGGGCTTTGCGGGCCAGAATATTTCATACCAAGGCTAAATACGCTTAAGAACTCAAAGCACGGACTCCTATATTGAAAATAATGTGAAACATAAACCATTATAGGTTGGTTAAAGATACATGTATGGTTGCAGTGTTTGTTCATGGATCCAGAGGAGCCGATGACCTTTCATTTAATGTAATAAACACACCTACTGAGCAGAAGAGTATTTTGTAATTCTTTAATGAAAAATATCAAAAATGGCCGGTTTTCTGTTTTTTTTAAATACCCCCGTTTTATAAGTGTTAAAATTCTTTCTGAGTCGATAAGTATTGTAAAGTAATTGTAAATCTGTAGGTGGGGAGCAGTGTCGTGCCGTGGAAAATCAGCGCCCGGGGCGAGAGTATACGACGGAACCCCTATACATATATTCCAAGTAATTTTTCCTTTCTTTTGCCCCTTTTCTCCCGATTTCTTCGCCCTCCTTACTTCGGCGCTCGGGCCCGTCGCCCCGCTCGCCCCCTGTTACTGCTCGGACCTGGTGGGGAGAGAGAAGAAGAATGTAAAACAAGTGTTTCTTGCGTAATAAAATACCCTCTATCTAGAGAAATCAATTAATACGATAATATATAATGGCAAATAGGCTATTTAAAAAAAAATACTTTATTTCTAAAGAAAAAGTATTTTTAGAATTAATTTAACGGCTAATAAAAAGGCCAAAAATAGCAAAATAATATCATAAAATAAACTATACTTAAGGCTATAAGCATTTCGTACGTTTGTATAGATAAATGCCTCTCCAGATATGCTAAATTGGCATCACTGACCAAAAGACTAATAAAATTTGCACGCTATTAGTCAGTGTTTCCAACCATGTAATATACAGGGTGGCTCAAAAGTAGGTATACAGTACCGTACTGATCATCTCATTGCATTTTATTCTTATTGTTATCCATCAGGTAGACTTAGTTTCTTTACTATTTGCTCTTAATGCGTTTTTCTTATATATTAAGCTCTGAAGAGCCGTAGCAAATAAACCCATAAACTAGAATGTTATATTTGATCAATGTAGGAGTGTATACCTACTTATGGACCACCGGGTAGTCCATAAGTAGGTCACCACCCTGTATTTTGACTTCATTTGTTGGTTGTTTGAATTGGAGTATTAGCGTCCCTTTCAGCAGCAAAACTGTGAAACATCGAACTATAGACCAAATTCAAGTGGAATCGGAACAAACAGGCGCCTCTTCTTAACATTAGTCATTAGAGTAACCTACTGTTTCAAGGCGTATATTACTTTTGTTTCGTCTACACTTGATTATTATAAGAAAGTGTTAAAGTAACTATAGAAAATAGCATAAAATGCTTTTAGACTATAAAACAGTATGGCAGCCTTTATATTTTAATGAAATTTAATACATGTGCTTCACATTTTCCTTAAAAAAAATGCCTTATCTATTGTTAGAGATTGCGTGAATGCGGATAATCGCGCGCAAAAAAAAAAAAAAAGCTATTTGCAGGTTGTTTTATTAGTTCGCGGGCGGTGGCTGAAATTGCAAATATTTGGGAAAGTACGAGTATTGACATCGCGAATTAGTGTATTTACCTTTGAAAAGAAAATAACCACCAAAGGAAAATTGTTTCGCTGGATTTAAAAAAAAAAATCTGTGCTTCCAAATGCCTATTATAAATATTAACTGGTAACGCGATTGTATGTAAGTTTATTTGGAACGACTTATTCTTGTTTCTGAAGGGCATTTTATCTCTATTTCACTTTTGCATTTTAAAGAAAGTTCGTCATATCTTTTAAATGATCGGATAAAGAGTTTTTCCCTTTTTTTTTTTTTTTTAGGGATTTAGTTTGAAACTAACTGGCAGCTAGAGTATTGTCAACTGGACAATCTACTTGCCAAAAATCTGCTTTCGAAAGATCCTTAAGCAGGAGTAAAAGTGAGGTGGAAAGCGGGGGGGGGGGGCGTCGTCCGCCCAGTTCCAAAAAAAAATATTTATGGCGTCGCCCACTTCCTGAAAAAATACAATGGGTAAAGATAGGCACGGGAGACGGCGTGACGTCATGCGTCTCCCTACCTTTTCAAATTCACTTTTACCACTGACCTTAAGTATGTGCTTTTATTAATTCCGTAATTTATTTCAGCATTATTTTTTTCCCCATTTTGTTCAAGTAGTTGACTTACAAAAAGAAAGAATCGTATTTAATGTTTAGTTTTAATTTTATTGATGTCATGTCATAGGATTTATACACTGAGAAAAATCCGTTCTCCGGACAGCGTTATATTATACAAATATACGGAATCCTCTTGCTTACCGCAGAAAATCAGTACGGAACATACGTTATCCTATGCTTCATACACACTGGCCCTTACATGTTACTTCATGCCGTTGCAGAATGTCTGACATCTAACAGTTTTCCGTATATCACATGCATATACAGTGAAACCTCTCAATAACGGACACCAATGGGACATTAATTTTTGTCCGTTACTGAGAGGTGTCCGTTACAGAGAGGTTACAGTAATTTAATTTCTCGCAACGGTAACTGTATGCAGTAATATACAGTAAATACATTATGTATGAGCATAACTACGTAAAATTCAATATGAAAATACTCTATTTAGTATGTATTTAAATTACTGGGAGGGATGAAGAAGAAATTGATTTCTGTTAAATAGTATTATTGCTGGGGATGTGTTAATATATTCGTATATTGCAAAAGATAATGCGAGTATGGTAATAATTTTATTCCTACATGGAAGGGGAAAGTGGGAGGGAAAGCGTTTTTCATTTATTTCAAATTCTCAGGACCTTCTCTAAAGATGCGTTAGGAATCTACTAACCGGTCAAACTCATTAGCAAGTGTCCTCTGAAAATCCTCAGTACAGTTGCGGAAAAAATATGTGTATCTGTATGTATGTTTGTGTACTGGTGGAATGGATGAAAAAGCAAGTTATTGTGATTACATATGTTTATTGACTCAGCCCCAAACACAAAGAATATCTTCTTAGAAAAAGTGAAAAAGGATGCCTGGAAAACTCCAACCCAGACTTGCTCCAGTATCATAAGTAAAAGAAAAATGTTACTTTTCCAAAAAAAAAAAAAAAAAAAAAAAAAGTAAGAGGAAATATTGTTCGTTGAAAATGTTATTGTAAAGCAAACAGTGTTTGTTTTGTTATCTATGAAATTGTCGGGAAAAATTCAAGGCCCAGAGGAAAAAGGACTAAATTTGTTAGGGAAGGGAAGATCTTTCGTATAGAATTCTTGGCCACATGACTGACTCTTATTACTTATTGAAGGTTTTCTATGACTTCCACCAAAAAGTAGTTTATTGAAGGCAAAAATAAATAAATAAATAAATAAATAAATAAAAATTCAAGTTCAGCTTGAAGCTGTTCTGTTTGATGGTTCATCGGTCTAGACTCATGATAGATACACCTGTGGGGAAAATTCTTTTCTGTCTACTGTAATATATCGCAGAACAGAGAATAATTCCTGTCCGTTATGAAGAGGTTATTAAAACGTTTGGGGGAAAAAAGGACTGTCCGCGTCCGTATCTGAGAGTGTCCGTAAAGGGGAGGGTTTTGTTCCGTAAGAGAACATATATTTTTGCCGGGACAAAAAATGTGTCCGTGTTATAGAGGTGTCCGTTATTGAGAGTGTCCGTTAAGGGAGGTTTCACTGTATTTATGTTAAATTCCTCAGCTAAAAGTTATATACGTCCATTTGCATGTGAGATCATGACAGCCTATATTGTTTCATACGGGAAGTACGTATAGATGGAGCACTTATGCGGAAAGTATTATAAAACATGCATTTTCAGTTATACGTTTGCTGTACGTTAAGCCCCAAAACTACAGGAATTACTCTTGTAACCTACCTTTTTAAGTACGCCACCTACAATTTTTTTCTCAGTGTAGGAGATACTTATACTTATTAGTACGTCAGAAAATATTTTTGAAATGTGTATTTTTTATCTCGTTATTTGCGGATGTGGGTGCAGATGCAATACAGATGCGGATATAATATTCTATATCCGTAGACTTTTACTGTCATGTATGTCTTTTATGTCACATATAGATGTTCATAAAAGAGCATAGACCCTATGATTAGTCCACCACAAAGTCCACATGGCGCGAGCTGTGATCGAACCAGGGACCCCAAGCACCGGAGGTGAACGTTCTACCACTAAGCCATCTCGCCCCCTATTATATCTTTTAGTGTTTATATATTTTTCAAACTTTTTGGGTAGGCCCGTGGCTACCTGGACTACCCGCTAAAACCGCCACTGCTCGCAGTATGTAAAAGGTGCCACAGTTCACATCCTCAAGACATGTTTGGCCATATATTAAGCTAACAATGCAAAAGGATTCGTAAGACAGCCCTTATCCCAGATTATCTGACCTTTTGATTTGATTGAAACTACAAAAAAAAAAAAAAAAAAAAAAAAAAACAATATTGATATTGATATTTTGTATTGCTGCTATTTACATTGACAATATAAATATGAAAATAGAAGTATATATGATACTATTGCATATAGTATAGAATTATGTATATATAAGACAAATCAGCTGATAAAATGATGCCGAAAAAGGAGTTGTGATGCAGACCACTAACATTCTTTCTTAAGAGTCGCCTTATGCATCCTCTTGCATTGTTTACTTAATAAATGGCCAAACATGTCTTGAGGATGTGAACTGTGGCACCTTTTATATACTGCGACTCTTAGCATTTTAGAGATGAATTACTGAAAACGTAAAATCTTGATGTGAAATAATTTGATATTATACGGAATTAAGTTTATTTTATGTTCGTTTCAGTTACAATGTCAAACTGCTTTCTTGCAACTGAGTCAATCAATTTTCCATTTGCCCGCAGGTATTTTTTTTTTTTAAATCACATTCATCTTTACCAAAATAGATGTGAATAACATTGCTGATAAAGAACTGTAATTCTTATCATTTTTCCGAAAAGAACAAAAAAGTATAACATCTAAAATTTATGATGAAACTTGAAGAAATAGTAATTCTTCTTACAGCCTCTGGTAGAATTACCAAGCAGATTATTACGAATGCAGAACAAAATTCAACAGGACAAACCCCAAGGAAAATTCAGACAAAACGGACTAAATTCAAGCGATAGAATCATAGGCGCAGATTAATAAAAGAATGATTATTTTTTCTTCAACTGTTACGCAGGTGACTTCAACTTTCGCCTATTCCAGATTTGCCTAATGCGAAATTATGTTGGTAGTACTGACAAGAAATGACACAAAAATTGTATATATATATATATATATATATATATATATATATATATATATATATATATATATATATATATATATATATATATATATATATATATATAAGGTAATATTAAAATAGTGTAAGCACAATTAAAGTATATGACTAGATATTAAATATTTGACATTGTGATATGACAATTGACAATGTTACATGAAGTTACAAAATGTATTACGGAAAATATGAAATGAAGTAGCACAAATTATACGAGAGTTTCCATAAATCATAAAATAAAATTAAACAAAGCACCAAGAATCAGCATAAGCCTGAAAACGTCCACTCACAGCGCAAGAATAGTTTCAAGAGGAAATGTTAATTTTCAATTAAACTCAAACTTTTTAGTCCAATATGTAGGGGTCTGACCCCTGAAAAAATTAGTAACTTGATGAAACTTGCAGAGCAGCTTCTTTCCCACAAGTATAAGCATATTCTAAAAGTGCCCAGATGCCTGCCTTAAGCTTCACCTAAGGATGCCATAATTTGCTGCCACCGTCTATAGAAGAAGAATGTTTTCCTTGATTTCCTACCTTAGTTTCAATCACACGGTCTTGGAACTTATAACAAAATATTTTGTAAATGAAATTTCCTTTCTTTGATAAATAATACATTTCTGTACGTTAGATAAAGTTACAAATGATAGAATTGACTTGTGTTGCTTTTAACCTTGTCTCTGTTTCTTTCAAGTGTTTTTTTTTTTCTGATTAAAAAAAGCACATGTTGAAGGCAGATTTCATCACCAGCCAAAATGTTTAAACATAAAAATTCAGGAGTAAACAAAGATGATGTGACATTGTTTTTACATGAATTTTCAGGAAGTGACACTAGTTTGTCTCTGTTCCGGAAACGGAAGAATACTTGTTAGAAACTATTCAAGAGATAGACAGTTAATCGCAACAGGTTGAGAGTATATTCAACAAATACACTACGAATCCTGAAGAACTAGTAAAAGTGGCACAATATTTCCAATTACACTTTTAAGCATTGCATGGTGTGATGCATTAGCTTTGTGATGATAATTGTATTTCACATACAGAAGGCCTATTTCACACCAGTCACTTCTCTTTGTTTTACCCATAAGAGCAAGTGTAAGCAGATGAGATGACACATATTGAAGGTGTACAGTCCGCAGCAAAAAACCTGCAACATGAGCATGTAAGTTTATTGTGAAACGATGAAGTATTTTGATCCAAAATAAGTGTGCAGGGGAGGACACCGAAGTTTCTCCTGCGTGATTCGTGCCACTTATACATTATGTTGATTCCCTGCGCTGTTAGGCGTAGTTTCAAAAAAAAAAAAAAAAAAAAAAAAACTTACATGCTCATGTTGCAGGTTTTTTTTTTTTGCTGCGGACTGTACCATCAGGAACAAACTTTGCTCGAGCAAGATATTCCAACAATTGATTAAAATGTAAAATTTTCATGTACTTAGTCAACTGTTCATGTTCGAAATTGTTTTACTCAGACATGTGTATTAATTGTAGGTAAATCACATTTTGAGAGTGAAAAAAACAACAAAATGAAAGTGTCATGTTGGCGTTTTCTTAGTGTTGAACTGCCCTCGAATTATATGTTACTTTTATAAATCTTTCAAAGTTTCTTCTTTCTGTTAAGCTTTTCAGCATAATTGGTATCTTTCCTATTCTGAAAGAAGCAGAGTTTATTATATGAAACTTAAATTACTAAAATGTAAACGATCTCCTTAAAACTCGTTATTTCAACGAGTTTTTCCATCTGAAGCAGCAGTGGATCTGATCCAACTCAACCGTATCGTTTATGTACCAACAGTGCAACGTGTCAGGGATGGGTTAATTTTTGTGTCTTTTATGTACTATAAATTATTTCTATCCTTTATGTAAAAAAAAAAAACTGAATTTTGCTTAAATAACGTTTTCTCTACGGACTATTTTGCTAAGTAAGTTTATAGAAACTACCGTATAATGCCACATTATTCTCAAATGTGTCATCTATAACAATTGTAATGATGGCATATTGACATATTTTCTTTAATTTTCTTACATACATATTATATGTATAAAAAAAACAAGGAATTCAGGAAAACACGCATGAAAGAAACACAAATACCAGGTTAAGAGATACAAACCTACTGTATCATTTGTAACTTTATATACTGTATCATTTGTAACTACCTGATCTACAAAGATGAATTATATATCAAACAAAGGGAATTTTATTTAGAAAATGTTTTGTTATAAGTTCCAAAACCGTAGAATTGAATCTAAGGTAAGAATCAAGGAAAACAATTGTTCTATAGACTGTAGCGGTCAAATTGGATATGGCAATCATATTGAATAAAGCTCAAGAGATATTGTCGAGGACTTTCAGGATATGAAAGTAAACTATCCTGCAAATTTCATTAAGCTACTAATTTTTGCTGGGTTTGTCAAAATTTTTCTCTACACTGGACTATTTAATAAGAGTGCGAAAATAGTTTTAAGAGGAAATATTAACTATCAATAAGATGCAGGACTACCAACATATGCGAGCTAAACCAAGTTCTTTAAATAATCCAACTTTCGCCTAATAAGAAAATTAACTCCGTGTCATCGCTTTGATTGACATTTGCATAGCTAGGAGGTATTAGGCGAATCTTGAATAGGCGAAACTTGAAGCCCCGGTTATGCATCTAAAATGTTATCTGAAATTCTTCACTTTACGGAAATTACACTTTTTAAAAAAATGCTGAAAACCCAATAAAAGACGTAAGACTGTTAGAGTTAAGTATATATTTCACATTTGCTTGACCAGTATTTCAGAATTAAAATAAATATTTATGCATTACTCAAAATAAAAGAATGCTATATGCTACCACACAAGAACGACATTTTTAAAATCAAATAGCATCACAGTTACTTTTCGTAATTAAAATGAATGGTCTTACTGTAATACCCAAGTATTTATTAAGGTATAATAAATAGGAATACCCAGAACTTTTTATATGGGAATGTATGAAAGTAATTAAAGCTAATCTGCCCTTTTATTACAACATTTTTACTTTTTATTGAGTTTTCAGCTTTTTAAAAGAAAGAAAAAGTTATTTCAGTTGAAAAAATACAGATAACATTTTAGAATATATGACAATTGAAGGGAAAGATAACGGATTTTGTCCTCGTCAGAATTTTCCGTGCATTTTGACCGCTTGGATTTAGTTCCCGCCCTCGTTACTAGAGTCATTTTATACATGAGTTCCAATCTGCATACAAATACGCTAGGAGTCAAGTTTTTCGGTACTGCATTTCCCTAAACATTTCCTCCTCGCACAGAATTCCCTGTCTCCAAAGATTAGGCAGGGCGGAATTCCCGTTCTGCCTAAAGATAAAATCAATTAAAATATTTTCTACAAAGTCCTGGAGGGCTTTAGGCAGAACGAGAATGAATCTTTTTAATACTGCACCCCTAGGTGCGGGAGTGTAAGGAATTCTATTCGGGGGGTGTCCGAAAATTTTAGGGGGGTGATGGGGGTGTAGATAAATCACTGCGTGAGGAAAGTTACACCGGTAAAAATTAAAATTTTGTATACAATCATTAGAATATTAAATAAGATTTCTTCCGTTCTCTTGTAGCGATAAAAGTGTAATTTTTGCCGATGTGACATCCCTCACAAACCGCCACTGCTTTAATGAAATAAGTTTTTTTTTTATTATTATTGCAAAATAAACGGACTACTTCGACAAATAATATATAGAAATTTTCGCAAGCAAAATACATATTCATACTTGTCTTAATATATTCAAAGAATACTTCATTTCAACGCCTAAATAATATACTTGAGTTTTTGTCTGCACCAGGAATAAAAGTGAATCTGAAAAGATAGGGCGACGCTTGACGTCACACTGGCCTTCATGCCTATCTTTGCTTATTGTAATTTTTTTAGAAAGTGGTGGAACACCATAGATATTTTTGGAAGTGGGAGAACGACATTCGCCCGCGTTCCCTTCACTTTTACTCCTGGTCTGCACCAGGTATGAACTCAAATGGCGTGATGAACTCACCTGGTCAGAATCCCTCCAATCTTTCAACTTTGGACCTCCGCAACAAAAACTTCTGAATGCGCGCGTGATCAACGCGTAGACTACTACTAGAAATAAACGTAACCTCCTCTTTTCTTGACACTTGAAAAGTGTTGTAGGGTAATATCGGCTTATATGAATTAGTATGTAAAATCAACTCCATTGATTTTTGTATTTTAATAAAGTTTCAAAAATCACAGATTTTTATATTTATCAATGGAAAGTATGAATAATAAAATAAGACCACCCAATTAACCATAGAATGGTCCAATGTTACGTTGTGATTGAGTTGATGTTTCGTGCGTAAAACAACTTTGGGATACAAAAAGTTTACAGTAGTCAAAACCGTTAATTTCAACTATTTAATCGTTACTTTTAATTCAACTACAATTTATGGTTGCTAATTTTGTTGTATAAATACAACCAAGCAATATTCACCGTCTTCCCAACGTTTATTTTTTGGTGGTTAAGTTGAGAACTGGTTTTCAGTATGGTCCGGTGAAAATTGGTTAGTTGAAAATTACTGCGGCAAAGGGGGCATCTTCAACGTGTTAGTGACCATTAAAAAGTGATACCGGTAAGTCTGCCGAAAATCAACCGTTGACCAACATTCATTTGGTTACTTGAGCAGAATGGTATTGTTCAGTAGTAGCCAAGTGTTGGCGTGAAGAACATGTATCTGGATCGTTGAATGCGGAAAGAATTCCAGCGAGTTCTCAGCTTGGATCGAAAAAAAAAAAAAAATAATAATATATTGTAATTATCCTCCTTCGAAATTGATGCTTGTGTTGGATAGAATGCAGCCATAGCGATGCAAATATGGAATAGATGTCTTGACGTCGATGTTTAGGATCCACATATAAAATCTGTATACATTTTAATACAACGTGTATTTGGAGTTGTTTCTTCTTGTCCGCATTCACACTCTGTGTTTGTAGCTTCCTATTTTGTGTAAATAAATTTTGTAGGGGCCATGTTCTGTCAATTGACCTCGAGCAACGACACACGAATTCTGAGTTGCTGCGCAGCGACGAGTATTCTCACGAACAGTTCGACTTTGTCTGATTGATTCGGAACATATTTGCATACCTCCATTGCTGCGGCGCTCTTTAACTACACAGTATAGTATAAGTCTCCTTTTGCAATGATGCCTCGAACGTCGCACATGGAGAACCGAATAACTCGACATACTCTTCTCGAACAAACCTTGTTTACTTTGCAAATCATGATGGTCTTGTCCGTTCGATCAGTTCCGTGGTAACAGGATGAACGATGCCTGATCACCACCTCGCTCCGGTGCACTAGCGTCTCTGGCATGTAAAATTTGTAGGGGACATCACAGAAATGATTTAAATGGTACCACACAGCCCAACTTGTTTATTATCTCGATTCCATTTGTTACTTTGCTGCTTATCTTCACGGACCCCCTGAGGTATAGACCCCAATCAAGAACTCTGTTAAAAATCGTTTCACAGTCTGAATATTATATTCCAAATAAATATAATAATGATTATATATATATGTTATTCTGCAGTTAGTGAATAAATTAAATTAGAATAAAATATTGTATATTTTGTGCTTCAAAATATTGGGGGACGCGTCCTCCTCGTCTCCCCCCCCATCCGTGGTCCGGTGTCGGACGTTATGGTATGAGGTATCATTGGATTTCGTGCACACTCGCATCTAATAAGCATTGAGGGCTCTTCGACCAGCTAACTGTACATCAACGAGTATTGCTCCCGGTTATTCTGCAGGTCTTACATGGAGCCACGTTATAACAAGATAACACTTCCTGGACTGACAGGATAGTCCACTGCTTCCTTGGTCGGCGCGTTCACCTGATCTTTCCGCGATTAAACACATCTGGTCCATGATTGCACAAGGTCTCACACACTAGATATGAGATTTGGCAACGTATTGCAGACGCATGATTTGTCTCACTCCAAAATGGTATGAGGTTTCAAATATAAATAAATTGGAAGTATACAAAAATAAACATTATTTTCCTGCTTACTGTAAATTTTGTTTAAATGCAATAAATAACATTTTATTTTATGACTTATTATTGTTGTTATTATGATTTATTTATTATTGTTTATATTTTGAATTACATTGTAAATGCTTAGGGTATCTAAGAATCTTAATCCGGCCCTGGTTGTAGGTGTGGTAATGAATGTGAAATATAAAATTATTATAGTTACTTTCAGAAAACAAATCACTCTACCATTCTTTCCCTATATTTTCTGACTTTTTCTTTTAAAAATATTTTATATCTTGTTCTATATTATATGGCTATGAATGAAACATGATACATGGACAAAATCTGTCCGAGAATCTTTTCGAGAAAATCGGCACAACGAAACACATCTCATGTTTAAACTAACTTTTTTGATTTTTCTTAATTATGTATTCCATAATATAAATTTAATGGATTTATATTTAACAAAATCGTAGTAGCTTTGTCCTAAACAGATTGGGTCAAATCATATTTATCCCATCAGCAAATTATCTTCTCTGGATAAATTCTAGAGAAATTAACTATACCAAATTAAATAAAGTGGCTATGACAAACTGGTAGTCCTCTGCAGAATCATCGCTTGCGTAGATGAAGGTGCTCATGGTCTACTGGTGGCATACACGATGCTAGACAGAGGGTTTCCCACGGAAGACATGTTCTCCAGTGCTCCCGAGATCGCCTGGATAACTAACTAACAGGACGGCAACTGCAAGTGTAATCAGAGCCACCGTGCTCACCCAACTAATCTCCCAAACACTAAACAATCGAAAGCTATAGGTCTAAATTCTCGCATTTCTCTCTCATACTTATTGCTGACAAATCCTGTTTGCTGATTTCGGGAGGGACTACAGTACTTAAGCAAATGAAAGGAGATGGTGTTAATCGATGAGTCGTTTTTGTCTCGAAAACAGTGGCAATGTGTTCGCCTGTATAGTCATGTAGGTGAACGGAAAAATGCAGTGTGTGTCTGCACTTGCTCTACAAGACGCGCACTTCGTATTCTGGTATTGGTGGCAAGGGGCAATAAGCCACACATCCCGTTAGCCTCTGGTCTGAGGAGTATCGCTATTTCTATGTCGTGAGATACCATACTCCAGATAGACGTTCAGTATCCATACGATCAACTACCCATCAGATCATCTGTTTGTATGGCATTAAGTTAAGCACTGTATGTTTTTGAACATTCTGTATAACGTGTTTCGAACTACTATCACCTGTCGGTACCTTTTTTGTGTACCAACACAACATCGTATCTTGTGTGAGTATTCTCCCGTTTCCTCTCACTTTTTCATTTCTCCAACTATTTCAAAATGACTCACTTTATTGACGGTCTATCTCCTTTAGCCGAAGGACATAACTCCGGTGACGTTAAAAAAGATTTCGTGTACGAAGATTAGACCAGATCCATGAATTCCTACTCGCTATTCTTACACGAGTTCCCAGCATTAGAGGAAGTTAGAAGTCTCAGGACACCATTTTTTCTCCAAAACGCAAAAGATGTCAAACATCCCATATTCATCATTGCACAATATTTAAAACGCATGGTTATCATTTTTGGTGGTCCGTTACTTCCAGTCGCTGTAAATGGTTCACGATTCATTTTTAATTTAATTTTCCGTTCAACATCGAAACTTTACGAGACATGGATCTACAGCTTAACGTCTGATTGGAAGCACATGTGTCCACCTTCCACCGGGAACAGAAGCCGGTCTTCTGGCTCGAAAACGCATATGATAACTATATACACACGGGAGAGCTGAATCACTGTAAGTACTCATAAGTATATAGTATTTATGTACAGTAAGTCCATATATATTATCATGATTAATAATTGTATGCATTTGGGTTATTTTATTTGCGAACAACTTAGATATCCAACATAAAGCAGAAATTAGGATTTCTATTCTTTTAACCATCATACTTAAAATGTGACCAGATGTGGTATTAAGTTTCGTTCTTTATTTCCAGGAACTCCAAGGAATGATAGTACTGTGCAGAAGCTGATAGACAAAGCTTGTACCGAAGCTGAGATCTACAGAAGTACAGCAATTGTAAGTGTGTGCTACTGATATGTTGTGAGAGAAGAGTCGAAATATTATGACATGAAAGAAAAGTTTTATTTCTTATACTAGCGATATGATATTGGACAAAATTAGAACTGTTACTGATTTATATATATATATATATATATATATATATATATATATATATATATATATATATATATATATATATATATATATATATATAAGAGAACGTACAAAATTTTGTCCGCTCATCACGCTAATACGGCTGAACCAATTTCTTTCATTTTTGGGGGGTTATTAGGATTTGGACCCTAGATGGTTTTTATCATATCACTTTAATTTTTAATTACCAGTGTCTTGAGATAATTGACCATTCAAGTGTCCATAACGTACAAATCCTTTGTTATTAGTTCATCATAGGTAAAAATAAACGTATTTATATGCAACCCGCATGACCGTGTCACTCGGCGGGTTAACATAAATGACAGGCGATATACAGCGGAAAATAGCTTGAATCTTCTGTTTAAAATTTTTTAATTGATTTGCTTATTTTTACAGACACTTTTACAATATGCCAGCACCGGGATGACCGCAGCGAAGCGGGGCGGGTTAACATAAATGACAGGCGATATAATGTTAAGATTTACTGCAATCTTCTATGGTTTTTATCATATCACTTGAAAGCGAAAAAGTAAAAATTATCTAAGTAACAAAGTTTATTGCGTTCCGGGGTGACCGCAGCGAAGCGGGGTGAACGCTGCTAGTATATATATATATATAAAGTAAAACGACATGTACCATCTTGGCAGTTTAACCTATTCTTCTGAGTTCTTGCATTCTATTTCAATGCCGTTGGAAATACTGAAAGAAACTATTTGTCTCAAACTGTTTTCTAATGTTTAAATATGATAAGTATGTTGGAGAACTTCCCCAACCCATCTTCATGCTCTTCCTACCAATATCCGTATCAAACTGATATATCCAATACGCACTTGTTGAGAAATATACGAACATCCAGTTGGAATTCATAAATCATGCCTAAAACTATTACATAAAAGGGTATGGTAGATGGTATTTTTTGTTTTATTCACTTTTAAATTTCTTTGAAGACGACTTCGTGAAAATGATATTCATTTAAAGGGGTATTCTTGTAAACTCCAAACACAAAAATAGAGAAAAGTATCATAAACTGAACCACCTTGAGAACTTTTAGGCAGAGGTCCAATTGATAACTTTCGAAATTTTAGAGGACCATGAAAATACATTTGCGGTCATATTAAAAATATAAGGAGAGAAAGCTTTTTGGATATAGAAACAAGTTTCTCAAAAGCTTATGAAGTTTCAAAACTTAATAAATAAGCCTATAATGATTCAAATTAGCATCGAAAGTTTAGAAGACATAAAAATGCACTAAAAGAGTCTTGTCCTCCCTTTGAGTCTAAGACTGACTCAGGGCAAGTAAAGACATATACATAGGCTTCAAACAAATAAATTTTAAAAAAATCAAATATATACCAGGTTTACATGATTGAATTAAAAGACTTATTCGTTCTGTAAAATATTTACTTTCCAATTATAACGACCAGTATCTTGATAGATCTTAACGACTAGTATCTTCCTCACGTTTCATCTGATATTCTTCGCCCTTTCATAGTTCCAACTAAAACTTTTGCCTCTTCCAATATGAAACTGTTTCTCCTATCTAATTCCAATCGGGAGATTTTCTCTGACTATAAGTTTCAAAGGAAGAATCATTTCGAGTATTTTCAGAAATTATTAGAAATGTTATATGCTTGTTTCACTTTTTTTTTTTTTTTTGTTCAATGCAGTTTTGATGTATGATGCCCGCATTTTTGGATAACAAAACTGGAAAAAGAATTGAATATATTTTAAAATATAATAAACGAAATTAAATATGTGCTTAAAATAGCATATTCTTTTAGAAATATTTCTAGTATTGCGAATTATTAAGGAATATTTGTTCCTTTGCTTTCAGTGCAAATGGCTGTTGTTAGTGGCTAAAGTGGAGTTACGCCTACGTGCAGTCTGATATATCTCATATTTCGCAGTAAAAATCCATTAATAAGGGAATACATAAATTATTGAAATCTTTCGTATTACATTAGGATTTCTAGTGGTTCGCCTAGCTGAACTTGCATGTACGAGTACTTACGTACAGAAGTATTATAATTTACATTTTCCCTTTTAGGATTTGCTTCTGATTATGGCCCTGTGCAACAGTAACCAACTACTTATATATGTACTTGTTTACTATTTTTTTCCTAAACTATGCCTTCGTCATTAGTTTTGCACGAATTTAGGGAATTATACAATAATTGTGATATAATTTAAATTGTTACATTATTATAATTTTATATTTCAATATGTAGCATTCAAATATTATTATAATTTACAGTTTAACTCAAATATGTAATAGTTTCTTCTAATTATTATTATTTCTTTTCATGAATATGCATCAGGTAGGAAGTAGTTTTATCACTATTGATTTCCTATTAGTTGTTACAATTCTATCTATTTTATTGATGCTTATAGCAATAACTCAATGAACTATAATCACCCACGGAGTCGTAGGAAGGTTTGGCCATTATGTTTTCGAAAAAACTCAAAGCCTGAATTATTTGAAGTTTTCAATCACAAAAGTCACCAATCACTCTGCCATACAAGGTATAAAATTTATGAACAGACTACCAATACACATATAAAACTTACCTATTACTCAACTTAAAAGCAAAGTGTATGATAGATTAGTTGCTGTACCCTATAATAATATGAAGGAGTTTAAGGAAGATAAAAATATATTGGCATAGGTTCAGAAATGTACTTGTATAACTTCATTTGACGTTGTCTATTAGCTGTATACAGACTAAATGACAAATAAAATATTCTATTCTATTCATATTAACAAAAATCTTGAGCCATTGAGAGTATTGAATGAAGGCATGCATTCCAACAGAATGTGGACATAATGAACGTATTTAAATATTAATTTTTGGGTATGTAAACTTATTCTTGCCTCACCTTGTAGTTTTCCTAAACTGTTCTTTTTATTTTGACTTTTTATTAGTTCGTAAGTTGATCTGTAGAATTATTTTACTGTGTTAAAAAAAAAACATATAGATTACATGGCATTCAAGAGTAAATTTAAATTAATTTGAATGAACATTACCACATCATCCAATATATTTATCGCACTGTGCAGTATCTGTGCGCAATAATTATTTGACGTGTTTAACTAGTGCATAGCACTCTATATGGCAATTAACTTTATCTCATAAGTGAATAAATAAATTTTATTCATTTATGAGGTGAATAATGAATAATATTTATGAATGAATAATAATGAATAATATTTATTTAACATGCATGAGTTCTTGTTTTAGGATGCCGTGTTAGTGGAAAATATGAACGATATACCTTACTTGCAACCAAAAGATATGGGACCAGATGTAGTTGCCGTGATGACGAGAATTTGTACAGAAGTTCGTAAAATATTGCCATCGACCATTCACTGTGGAGTTCAGGTGGGCATTTAAGACATTGTAACTTTATTTATTCCTTGTGTATTACTTATACATAAAACCTTGAATAAAATAAAAATAAAAACACACTTGGCGTAACGGTCCGATTTGTGGGCCTGAGGCGCTCCACGCCATCTGTTAGCGATTGGTAGAACTACGTCCAGTCTAGCGACGTAGGTTAGCACGTGGTTAGCACGCCGCGCCGCGTTGCCTTATCGCTACCCGGCATATCGGGAGCTATCTAGACCTAGTGGCCTTCACGACTTTTATTCACGTGACTTCCCAGTTTGGCTCACAACAAGCTGGGTGGAAGTCGGAAATTGGGGAAGCACCGGCCGGGAATCGAACCCGGGACCACGCGGACACAGGCCCGTATCCAGGGGGGTCTAGGGGGCGGACCCCCCTAAATTTTTGCGGCCCCCTAAAATTTTTACGGTAGGCTTGCAGATGAACTATAATATGGTGATGAACTATTTTTGGATTGGCCCCCCCTAACTTCAGCCGGGCCCCCCTACATTTTTGGGCTGGCTACCGGCCTGCGCGGACATGAATCCAATACTCTAACCACTAGATTACTACGGTGTCCCCCAAAACATTGAATCACAAGTGGAAAAAAAGACATTTTTTTAAAATTATCTTTGTCTTTATTCCGACAAGAAATGAAAAAAAAAATCCACTACTTTTCTTGTTGCTCAAAACTTAGCAGTGTGATTTACAATATATTAAATTATCCTTTATAACAGGAAAATAATTAAATGTTTCAAATATTGAAATCACGATTAACAACAATTGATAATTTTCCATGGATTTAATGATACACAGCCAAAGTAAAATTCATTTTTGTAATGTTGTTTCCACAAGTGATAAAAGTGAGTTGTCCTCAAGTTGATATTGTCCCGAAAGAAGTCTAAAACTCTAAAAGAAAATGAGTGTAAATAGCACTTATTTATCCTATTTACTTTTTAGCTTATATGTACATATTAAAACTCACGCACATGTATCATTTAATCACTTTTAAAAATTCTATATCTTTTGTTATGTATAAATTCTTATTTACAGGGCATTTTTACAGTATATTTTTGAATTTATCTAATCTTAAAACAGCCCTCTATCTTCTCTTTGTAAGTTCTCTACTCGAAACGTAAAAAAAATATTTTTGACCTGTAAGGGCTTCTAAGGAAGGCTTTTTGGAAACTATGGCTATATATCTACTATAAATTATACCAAAGCGGCATCAATCCACCATGTAACATATTCGTTAACACTATGTAACGCTAACATACACACTTACCAAAACTGATGTTGATTGATTGACGTTTAATGGGAATGTCAGTGGCGAAGCTATTTCTCCTCATCACAAAGCGTTGGACCCAAGTGAAATATCGTTATTTAAAACTGCGTTACTCGCGCACAATTTCACGGTCTGGGCGTAGTTTTTTTTTTCTATTACATCGCTATAAGTTGGCAACACGTGTGACCAGTCCGTATAGTTTCCTTTCTACCCCACCCAGCCCTCAGAGTAGCGAAGACAAACCTTCTTTGTGAACTGTAAATGAGGGTTCGAAGAGCCACTGGAGTTCCAGATCATCAGCAACCTGCAACTGTCGAAGGTAATGTTGGAAGATGTTCGATTTGTTCGTGGAAGCAGAAGAGAAAAAACAGATTTACAAGTATCAGATGCAGGAGATACATCTGTGGGGAGCATACTGGCCCAAAAGCAATGTTTTTTGATAAGTTATTTCCAGTAAAAAGTTTTTTTCTTTTGTAGTTAGATATATAATTATAAGTTTTTAGTTGACATGTTTGAAGTACACCTATTATTGTAGGCATGTAATTACATAAAACATGTAATTACCACTAGCATACTTGCTATTTTATGTAATATTAAAGTTTGCCATAAATTTCAACGTTTCTTTTTCTATATAATCCAATTTTAGCAATAAAAAGAAAACACGATCTCTAAGTCTGTGCGCGGGCATTAGTGCAACTTTTCTAGTGCGCGTAACGCAGGGTTAAAATCATCATAGAAAGCATTCATAAGCGCTTAACTTGCCGTGAAATCTTAATATAATATATGGTAGAGCGTATAAAGGATAATTAATTAAAGAATTAAGTTAGATCTATAAACTAACATTTACCTATTTAAATATAATGTTCCCTGGAAAACCTGAAAAGAGTTGTATATTCCTTGTATAATTTCGGCAGCCAATCTAGTTGCCTTCGACGGCGAGTCAGAAATAAAGAGGTTGAACATCACAAATAGTATTTACATCTTATTCAGCTTAGTCCTTTTACCACACACAATGCTAAAATCAGCAGAAGGCACGTGAATTGAAGCAAAGTAAAACATTCCATATTGTATGGAACGCGTATTAAAAGTATATTGTAGATTGCGCTTATATAGGTAGTCCTAGTTGAGCAACTAGGAGCGAGTAGAGAGGCATGTAGTGATCACTAAAATTTTAATAGCTTATTCTGATTTTAAGGTTTTGTGTGGAAGAAGGAATAAGTTGAATAAATTGTATAAAATATTTGTGAAGCCGAAGTTCTTCATTACTGACTAGCCGTCGAAGGCAACAGGATTGGTTGCCGAAATTTAACTAGGAATATAAAAATCCTTGTAGGATTCCTAGGGCATATTATAGATGAATATTAGTTAATCTTAACAAAATATGCCTGATAGTGTCTGTGTTAAAGTTAGGTCTACAAACTTTACTATTAAAAAAATCACAGAGAAATACACTCAATTTTTAAGATATATGTGAGTGAGTTGTAAGATAGACACTTAGGAATAGACGTTTATAATGATAGTTACCATGTTAGTTTCTGCCAAGATAGAAATCCTATAGTAAGACTCGACTAGAATATGATGAAGGACTGATTGTATGATTTATTAGAACGTGGGAAATAATATTTTTCTAGATTCTGAAAGTACTAAAGAATGAGAAAGGTCTGTTTAGATAATTTTGAACACAACACAAATGTTTTCTCAATGAGAAAGAATATGGAGATGTGAAGCAAACAATAGTGGGACTACGATTTGTGTCGGAGAATTATTTGAACAATAACGCTAAAATACTCCCCTGAGATATGCCATGATTCTAGGGCATACTTAACATTGCCTTTTGGAACACTTCCTAGAAACTTGGACACAGAGCTTGTTAAGGAAATGAGAATGTTTAAGTCTTGTTATACGTGAACATACATTTTGTATCTTTTCTAAAATATAATGAGATTCACAATATAATTTATTAGGACTAAATTTTAGTTTCGAAAATAAAACTTGTATATTGAATCTTTCTATTCTTGTTTTAGTACATCTCTATAACCTATAAATATAACCTGACGATGAAATTGAAATTTGAATGTTATATTTTCCCTCTTCATATATTTCTAATACTGTAATAGGTCTGTACTCTATATTAAATACATTTAACATGTTCTATATCAGTGGGCCTATAACATAAGGCAATAAATCCAAATCAAAATTAAGTACGGGTAATATAATTTGGAAGGAAGTGATTTTATGTTTATTGGATTATTGCAAATTCTTAATATAGATTTATTATATTTATATTTAAAAAAAAAGACAAAAGTGGCGTAACGATGTTGTATGGTACAGATGTTAAGTTACTTTTTTTGGTGAGAGCCAGAAGACTAACAACAGGGGAGCCAAAATGAAATTCGAATAGAAATAAACAAGATACTTTTTGAAGTTAAGTCAAATATGAAACTAATGAATAAGAGTTTTAAAACAACTTTCATGAATTACGTCGAAGCATTGTTTACACACACAGTTTGAGTGGATTAACAATTTAAAGATTAAACATATATACAATGATTTTATGTTTGTATCAAAGTTGGAACTAAGAAAGAAGTTCAGTTATGTTGTGAACATTAAACGAAAATAGAAATAAAATTTTTTGGTATTTGCTTAAGATTACGTGTAGGTCCAGACTGGAGTATTTTGGTGTGAATTGTTGAACAATCTTTTTTATTTCTAGAGCTGAATTTAACTTTTTAAATCTTTTTTTCTCCTCTTGCAAGTTGATATATTTAGTTGTATTTTATAGAATATAGTTTTAGTTTAGTTGCATCGTTAAAATTGAGTGCAATTCATTTCGATATTTAGACATGTATTATTACTAGAACTTTCTAGTGGTGGCAAATTTACGTATATAAGTGAAAGTGTTGAGATGCTAGAGTTTATTTAAGATGTTATAGATGACTGAACTAAATATAATTTGTATGATAGGTTTTATTCGTGTAATATGAGAAAAATTATTTGAACATGAATTGGAATATACAATATTACAAATTGTCTACAAAATTTGTGATGATTGAGTTTCAAATATCTTTATTAATATAACCAATAAAAATTGAAATGGAAGTGGCAAACAAATGTTAAATTCGAAAGACGCTTTCAGTTTTTAAACTTTTCCTCCGGTAACCAGATCATGAAGATAGTGTTTCTTCTGTATGTATTTTTTCTTTATTTCGACGGTTACTTGATTTCACTTCGTAGGATATTTCCTTGTAAGCCTATACGAGTATGTACACAATGTAGATACAGTGTTAGTGCACTTAAATAATAAGTGTATTTCAGCTTCGGGCCAGGCAAGTATTTTGTTTAACATATTAGAGATAAAATTAATGACACATGATAGTTTATTGTCCAATAAAAAAAGGAAATTGTAGGGATTTTGAGGCAGAAATAAATAAAATAAACAGTTTAGTAAGAATGTCCATTTTTATCTTAATTACCTTAAAATGGAAAACATTTGGTAAGACAAAGAATTCCAAATAATGATAATAACACTCAACATTTATATCGCAAATTATATTTTAAGGTTCTCCACAATAATTGAGGTTATTTGTACAATATATTTTCAAGTATTTAGTATTTAGATTTTCTCTCTCGATTTGCATAAGGTTGGATCTTACTCTTAACTACTACCATTAGCTTTAAAATACTCTATTAGTGCTGTTAAAATCCGAATAATTCAATATTCAAATAAATTTTTAGAATATTTATTCAGATAACGAATAAACAATTATTTGGATAATGAATAATTATTCAAACAATTATTTGGATAAAGAGGAATTATTCAAACAATTATTTAGATAATGAGCAATTATTCAAAGAATTGTTTGGATAAAGAGGAATTATTCAAACAATTATTTAGATAACGAATAATTATTCAAAGAATTGTTTGGATAAAGAGGAGTTATTCAAACAATTATTTAGATAACGAATAATTATTCAAACAATTATTTGGATAAAGAGGAATTATTCAAACAATTATTTAGATAACGAGCAATTATTCAAACAATTATTTGGATAAAAAGGAATTATTCAAACAATTATTTAGATAACGAGCAATTATTTGTATAATAAATACTTATTCAAACAATTATTTGGATAACGAGCAACCCTTGCTTATATTGAATTTCTACAGCTCTGTTTAAGATTGGGAGTGTTTTGCAATGATCTAAGCCCTCCGATCCCAATTTAATTTTTTACTTCTATTACCTCTTGCGTTATCTACCACTTTCAGGTCTACAGATATTCGGCCTTAATAAAAATAGAATTTCTCATTTTATTTATTTATTTAAGTGCATGAATTTCCTAACTGAAATATTGAAAGGTGTATGTAAGCAAACAGTTGGATTTGCAATCCAACGATTTGCAAATTGCCCGATGACTATCCTACATTGGGGTTTTACTACTATGGATGAAGACTTGCTTACGGTTCTGATGCATATATGCGGAAATAAATGTTAGATATAAGAAAATTTGATGTAAATCAATATTCATGTAACTTTCTCTTATTTGCAATAGGTGCTTGCTGGTGGTAATAAGGAAGCACTAGCTGTAGCACTGGCTGCTGATTTGCAATTCATCCGCACTGAAGGATTTGTCTTTTCTCATGTGGCAGACGAAGGGTTCACAGATGCATCCGCTGGCCCTTTACTGCGCTATAGGAAAATTATTGGTGCTGAAGATGTACTTGTCTTTACAGACATAAAAAAGAAACATAGGTAAGATGAAATATCTGCATATTGACTTATAAAAAAATATTTCTGTCAAAAATATCTTTAAAGCGTCTCTCGTTTATTCAATGGTAGGAATTAAGTGTATTTCATTTTCGTCTATTTTAAGATGTAATATAGACTTAAAAAAGACATATAGCTTTTCCTTGAATAAAACAGGATACATCATTTTTATATTACTTTAAAAAAGCTGGTCGCGATAAAATGAACAATTATACTATAAATAATAAAAAAAATATAAAACTTTGTTGTGTTGAGCAAGGAATATAAACAATTAAATTAACAAAAGTATAGGACTGACTGTTCAGGCTACTATAGAAGATGACATTAGAAATGTAGAGTATCGTGCTCAAAAGTGTTTGAAGGTTGGCGGTTTGCAGTTTGAGCTGGAAGTTTGTGATTGGATGAAGAAACTGTGTTTGTGTTCGGATTTTTCCCTTTGTATTGTTGTAATACTCACAATAATATAGCAACTATTCTATTTTAAAGTGTGCATGATATATTTTTTTAACAGCCCAGTAAAGTATAATTATAAAAAGCACTCAAGATATTGCTGCAATTTAATAGATAGATCTCTTCGTAGCCAAATGTCTAACTCATATGGTTCTCAATCTCCAGTGGAAATACTAAGCCTTGGATAAAATCTCAAGTAATGCTTCGAATCTCACTGTATGGAGTAGCTCCAATATTTTATATCTTCGATGTTCGTAAGCGAAGTTAAACACGAACCAATTAATTAATTTAAAACACAGAAATCGCAGCTGCACACGAATATGACGATGATTATATGAACGTTTCATATAAATCTCATGACTGTAAGTGTGTATCATTCCAAGTCAACTTACTCTTTGAAAATCGAAAATATCTAAAAACAGACTTTCAGTAGTAATATTAAAAATATTTATCAAGTAGTTATATAAAAATACAAAAAGCTAACAGAGCAATAAAGTAGATAATTTCCATTACCTATTCCTAATTTCTTACGCCATTGTATGCTTATATTACTTACGTAGTTGAATGTACTTTTATTTCAGTTCCCATGCTATCACAGCTGATATTAGCCTCGAGGACACAGCCAAAGCAGCAGAATTTTTCCTGTCAGATGGCGTTATCATAACTGGGAATGCAACCGGAGATCCAGCTAACCCTCAAGATCTTAAAAGTAATTATTATTTGAAAATGAAATGAAATCTTTAAGTTTTACGTCCCACGGTTATGTTGGCTAGACTAAAGGAAAGGTGGCGATGATGAGAAATGAATGAAATGGTGGAATGAAGGAAGTGGGAGAAAACGGGAGAACCCCGAGGAAACCCACGCACACAGTGTTTGTCCATCACAAAGTTCACTTGGCGGGAGCAGAGTTTGAACCCGTAACCCTATGCATCAGAGGTGGATGCTCTACCACTGAGCCGCCGCGGCCCCCGTAATTATTATTTGAGGTCATGAATAGTAATAGAAAGTTGGTGTTACATACTTGTTAACCCATTGAAAATAGAGAAATATCTAGAAACGTGTATATTTAATAACTGAGTTAAAATTCGGTAAAATATCACAGCAAGATATATACACTGGTGAAATCAATGCTCAATTTCCCATTAGGCCGACTATTCCCGTGCCTAGAGCGCAAAATCTAAAAATTATATATATATATATATATATATATATATTTGTATGAAAAAGTTGAAAAAATCAAGAGCAAATAGGATTTTTACATTTGATAGAAGCGCCGTGCATTCGAATCTATGCAGTAATAATACAAAACAAGAAATTCTCATCTACATTAACTGCAACTGTAGCATCTAGTGAGTGGTATTTACTGTAATAAATTGTTAATTCACTACTTAAACATAATTTAGTTAGTTAATTCACTAATTTAACATAATTTAGTTAAGTTTTATTTTCAAGTTAGAGATGAAAGGTGGATAAACATACAATTATTGGGAGCACCGACAGGAAAAATGCCTAGGGGCGCCGAATTCCTAAATGCGACACTGAGTGAAATGTTTGATTTCAGAAGCTCTTGAATTGTCGAATTGGAGATTCGTTGACAAATTCTCGTACCATGATCGATAACTTTCCATGTTTATAGTAACAAAAAACTAGTTTATATATACCTATACACTCACAAATGCACTTGATTCAAATTCTGATTCCTGAATAATCTTTGTATTTCAAAACTTTCGACACTACACTAGATAAAAAAAATGAATAATAATATACCCATGGGACCTTACGTTCTAATATGGAGTCCAACTGCGTGTTCCGTAGACATTTTTCTGTTTTCTTTTTTCTTAAGGCTTTCACTCCCTATTTGATGTATTTAGCGAAAGCATTTATGGTGTACTTTCATTAGTGTTGTGATGTTTTCACGGCTTTCCGGTGATGGATTGTATTAATTATATTACTGTGTGAGATCATCTGTTAAGTATGTATTTATAGGCTGTGTATATTAATCAGGCCCATAGCCAGATTTTGTTAATGGGGAGGAACAGATAATTTTTTTCTTCCTCTGTTTCAAATACATATGACCCTTCTTAATTCAGTTGTTAAACGCTTCTCAAACTTGATACGCATGGTTCCAGGTTTGATTTTCAGAGCTCAGGCAATTTAAGAGCTACTTACCAAAAGAATTAACGAATTCCTGTCCAGAATGCTAGAAAATAACGGCTTAGTAACTACAGTTATTTTAATAATAATAATCTATATTTGATTTTACGTCCACTAAGAACTCGTTTCTATTCATACAAAAAAATATGTCCAAAGGAACTGTTCTTACAGAATTACCTGAATAGATAGCCTCTTGCATGATTCTTCGGGTCTTAAAACTTGTTGATGATGAGCCAAAAAAATGAATAGTAATATTTCATATTTGTACATACCTGTCCAATATTTTAGTCTACCAAATTTTAGTTTCTCACTGTCTCTAAGATTTAGGGAAACAAAATGGATACCGCATTCATCACAACTTCTAGTGCTGTTTTCCATAAAAATTGCAGAAGAAATTTTATGTAGGAACTGTCTTATATTTTTCGTCTGCCCCTATTGGCGACTTGTACTGAAATAAAAACAAAGAACAAAAGCGCCACTGTAGACTGTCGGGTGAACTCAGTTATTGAATAGCTGCGGTGCCGCGTTCTTGCACTCACGCGTTTGGATTTGGCCGAGGACATGTTTAGAGATTGACAGAGGAATAGAGAAGTGTTGATGCTGAAGGAGTTGTAGATTGGGCAACAATTTTTGCTCCCTCCTTAGTCTAGTGCATGAACTTTGATATTCTTTCTTTTCTTTCGCCGTCATAGCACCTGTCATTCCGAGAACATTAGTAATAGGAAGAAAATCAAAGCCGAAAGTATGTAGGAGTCAAAATATGGATTTTAAGGTGATAGCTTCACAAGTTTAGGCCTAAAGTATTTAGTGAGTACCCGATAAACTCTTCCTGTAATAATTTAATTTCTGTGTTATTTGTCTTCTTTTGACAAGTATGGAACCTAGCAAAAGCTTTGGACACGGCAATTATAGGACAAATTCGCATTACCTACAGATCAATCTAAAGAAAGGATTTAATTACGTATTTTCAAAGTTGAGAAATAAAAAGGGTAGAAAATACTTTACTAAATATAAACAGAAATAGCTAAAACTTCTGTACATGTTAATGTGTGATTGTTTCGAAAAACCAATAATGAATCTCTTGAAAAGATGTTGTGTGTCCGGAAAAAAAATGTGGCACGTGCCCGGTGCTCCCCCGCCTCCTTGGCTACGGCACTGATATTAATAGATGTGTCACCTTTAGCTTTGACGTTGCTTTTTACATTTTGTATAAACCAGTCTCATTCTTAGTAATATACCTTTGGTTATTAAAGGAGCAGTTCGACTTAGAAATGCATTGTTTACAATTTATTTCCATTTGTAGAGTTGAAAATTCTAAAAGGAATGGTGTTTGTTTGATCGCGATACGTTCAGTCGTTAGCGAGTAACAGAGGAAGAAAGATTTTGTGATGACGTCATAGGTGGGCAAGTAGCGAGAGCAGGCTTACACACTACACAGTGCCAAGCATTTCGTTTGTGAGAGGTGCGGTGGTACGTTCTAAGTGCGGTTTCCTTTTCCAGAACTGATTGCAAAGACTTACAAATATCATCTGCATGTAGAAAATGATATCTGATGGTGGGCTGTACAAACGTTTTATAATATTATAAAACGTATCCTATAAAGCATGAGTTCAGCGTTTCAAAAAAAAAAAAAAAATCGAAACCAATGTGTAAATAGATGGCGGACGAGATTGCTGCAACACCTAAGTACCTTTTCTTTAAGCATTCTTCCGATTCCCGAACATAAGTATATTCATTTTCACGTTTTGTTGCAATTTTTAACGCTGACCCTATAGTCTAATTTTGTGCTTCAAGGTATGTACAGGAGCGCAACATATGAGGCAAAAATGAAATAACATCTGTAAAGTTTGCCAGAATACGAAAAACACTTCACCGGTTAAATTTCTTTTATTCTCATAGCTGTCCGCGGAACAACTCTCATCACCCGTTTCATCATTGTCACATTATACAGGGAAATTAAACGATGAATCAATGTCTTGAGGAACAGTCATCGTCACTGATTCCTTCTACAAGCCGGTATATTTCACTCCCTAATTCACATTGTATAGCTTATTTCTAAAGCAATATCTTCAGAATGATGAGTGACATCGTCTCTATTACCCTCTAATGCCTCGTCTTGACTACAACCGTCAATTGTGTCTTTTACGATATTTGTACGTTGGTAACGACATAGATCGGTGCTTGTTCAATGGCTCGGATTTTAAACCTTTCTTCCCCAATAACATACTTGGAACAGCATTCTTTCTCAGTTTGCGTGTAAATAATTCTCCTGGCATTAGCCAGAAGTGGATCTAGACAGTAAAAACTCAGGTGGGGGGCGGGGGAAGTCAGAACCCAGACAATGATATATATATCATGTTTACTAAAAACTTTCAAAACTATCTAAATAATAGCTTAAATCAATTCTGTCACTCAAAAACTGGGGGGCCTAGGCCCCCGACCCCAGCCTAGATCCGCTACTGGCATTAACTTTTCTTTCAGTAGACTTGACTTCTCGAAGGCAGGCTCTTCAAGATGTTTGGAACACGAGTGATTTTATTTGGTACATTTTTTCCCATTGATTTTCTTGAGCCATAATTTATATCGATCTGGCGATTTCTCACGACTTAGAAACATAAGAAAAGATACTTTACGTCCTCAGCTAAAATTGCACAAGAGTTACAACCGAAAACATAGCAGGTGTTAGGCATTTCTACTTCACTTCACAGACACAGCACGCGCTGTACTAACACGTGTTTTCTACTTCACACTAGTGTTTCTTTCAGAAAAAAATCCGGGGGGGGGGGACACTTAGTATTCGGAGAGGCACATTATTTTTACACAGTACTATTATATTTATTACATTATATAGGCCTACGTAATATTTTGGTCTCCTCCGGGGGAATCTCTCAGAGCTCCGGGAGCAGTGCCACCCTAAAAACATGTCTGGAAGAAACACTGTTTCGCACAACAAACGTAATTACTGCTCTCTCTCTACTCTTTTTTATACTAATGCTATAGGAAAAACAACTAACAAAAACTTCCCTCAAGAATTCAACAGAGCAAGACTGCTAACAAATCCAAAACACAATCTATTAAATCCAATGCACTTCTAAAGGTTTATCAGCTGCGTACAAGGGAGTGGTTGCTGACTCACATTGAGTTTCTCACGTATCCCACCAGTGACGTCACTATTTACGATTCATCAAAAACAAATGTCTGTAGAAGCTGAACGAGACGGCCTATCAAGATATAAAAAAATACGGGTCTCTTATTTTTGGTTACTCTTTCTATTGCACCAAACTTGTTTTTAACTCGAACTGCTCCTTTAATAATTTTTCTTTCTTCTCTAAATGAGTAGCGAAGCGTCAAACACTCCAATTTTTATCTTCCATAATATTCTCCTATGATTTTATGATATTCCACATAAAGATATCTCGTATTACTGTTGTACTCTGTAGTTCATTGTTATAATACTGTGTTTAATAACTAGACTTCGGATTTTTGCATATTTGCATGTTTTCTTCCTGATGTGATATTGATATGCTCTTGAAACAGAAATTCATTTCAGATGTTTTGGGGTAGATGAGCAGAGTTTTATAGTGCATATTTTTGCATATTTCGGAGGTTAGTGCATGTTTATGTGGTTACTGCATATAAATGCATATTTAAAGAAACGACCAAAATGATAATTTTAAAAGTCCAACAACTTTCCTCATAAATCGAATTTCAAGTTACTAATATAAATAGACTCAACATCTTTAAATGGTCCATTGTTGTCGGTTTAGAATATCTTCCAAGGTCATGTGAAAGGATAATAAGGCGAAGTGATCGATCTTCCCGGCAATGATGCATGACTGTCACCTGTTTGGAAGAAGATATAAAGAACGATGTCAAATCATCTACAACACAATTTCCACGTCACCTATCTCGGAAGTTAAAGTTCTTACTATTGCATGTGTAGATTTGAAATTATGTGGTCCCGTTGCGGTATAAGAATACCAAAAGAAAAATCTGGGTCCATTTAGTTGTAGTGCGACATCTTCAAGTTTCAATTTTAACTAGCTCAGAATTTTGTCCAATGTTTGCCCACTTTGTCCACCCAAGAACAAATTTTGTACTATTCAAATTAACGAACTAAGGCCACTCCAAACTTTCGGCCACTTCGATCATCTGTAGGACGATATCTTCAATTTCGAATTTTAACTTTCTCAGAATTTTGTCCACCCAAGAACAAATTTTGCACCATTCAAATAAATGACGGATTGCCATTTGAAAATTTCGGCCACTTCAATCACCTTTAGTGACGTCTTCAAGTTCAAATTTTAACCAGCTCAGAATTTTGTTCATTTTATCGAACCATGAAAAAAAATTGTACCATTCAAATAAACGAGAGAGAGCCATTTAAAATTTAGGCCACTTTGATCACCTGTAGAGTGACATCGTCAAATTCGAATTTTAATTAGCTCAGAATTGTGTCGAATTTTTGAACATTTTTGTTCCACCAAGAATAAATTATGTATCACTGAAATAAACCAGGACGGTCATTTAAAAATTTTGCCACTTGAATCACCTGTGGTGAAACATTTTCATATTCAAATTTCAACTATTTTGGTGGCACAGTAGTCTACAAAAAGTGAAGGAAATTTTAAGCTAGTTAGAATTCGAATTTACAGATGTCACACTACTGGTGATCGAAGTGGCCAAAATTTTGAAATGGCCCTCCTTTGTTAATTTGAATGGTACAAAAATGTACGGAAATTAGACACAACTCTGAGCTAATTACAATTCGAATTTGAAGATACATTACAGGCAATCGGAGTAGCCAAATTTTGAAATGACCCTCCCTCGTTTATTTTAATGGTACAGAATGTTTTGTTTGCAGTACATAAATGCACACATTTTAACAAAATTTTAAGCTTGTTAAAATTCGAATTTGAAGATGTCTCTCACTACAGGTGATAGAAATGGCCGAAATTTTAAATGGCTCTCCCTCGTTTATTTGAATGGTACATTTTTCTCATCGAAGGACAACATTGGACAAAATTCTGAGCTAGTTAAAATTCGAATTTGAAGATGTCGCACTATGAGTGATCGAAGTGGCCGAAATTTTGAAATGGACCACCTTTGTTTATTTGAATAGTACAATTTTTTTCTTGGGTGGACAATAATGGACAAAAATTGGACAAAATTCTGAAATAGTTAAAATTCAAATTTGATGATGTAGCACTACAGGTGATCGAAGTGTCCGAAATTTTGAAATGGCTCTCCTTTGTAAATTTGAATGGTACAAATTTTTTTTCTTGGGTGGACAAAATGGACAAAAATTGGACAAAGATGTCGCACTACAACTAAATGGACCCGAAAAATTTTCTAGAAATTATCTACTAAACTAGTATTATTTTCAAAGTAACTTCGTTTTCAGAAGAGGACATTTCTACTTTGTTCGACATCAAAAGTTCGAACTTCAGCAGCGCTCTATTTTTTGGCCTTCTTATATTTTCATAGCAGTTTCAAGTCTGGTAAGGAGTTTGTACAACTATGAAACAACCCAGATGTGGCTTTTTTTTTTTTTTTTTTTTTGCATACTAAGTTCATCCAAAGAAGCCATTGAAAAATGTATTTCGGGAAGAAATGAACAACACTTTTGAAAATGAGCTCTACAATTAATTAAAATATTTGCTTTACTAAATCTAAAACTTGTCGCAGCAGTTACTTTCTAAGATAAGGAGATAAGTTCCCGAGTTTTCATTTAAGGAGTTTATGAGAGTATTTAAAAAAATATATATAAACTTGTGTTGCTTTGATACGCACCTCGGTCTCTCGAAACGTAACTTTCTTACTAAGTCTTCTGTTATGTTTTCGATAACTTTACCTTCTTCCCATTCATGCTTCATGTCTCGCTAAAATCACTTTATTCCATTTAAAGTAGCAATATTATACATTAAAAAGATAATCTCAAGTGGACATACTTTCTTTTAAACAATAATACAAAGGTTTTTGAATATAGGCTTTTAATAAAGTAAAAAGTAAATTCAACAGACCCCTTATTAAACGGAAATTTATTTTAAACGAAAATATTTCACGGTCCCATGAATTTAAAGGTAACAAAAATGTGTTAAATTCTCTTGGTTAGGTGGAACCTCTGTTGAGAACAACGAATGTTAAAATATAATTTTCAATGGAAATGTTCAAATTCCGGAATCCAGCGTTTAGAAAAATTTTAGACATTCGGTGAGAGGTTAGGTTTATGAACTATGTTGTCTGTAAAGGTCTTTGTTTGCTTGTTACCTTACACATTTAACCTTCAGTCCACCCCCATATAATGCTCTAGATACCGTGAGAGTTTTGAACAAAGTGCATTTTACATAGTTATTTCCAAATACCAATAACTCGTTCTCTAGCTGGTCTAGAGACATGGAACAAGGAGCATAATAGACATAATAGATCAAAAAGTAGAGGGAGAAGCGCTGAAAAGGGCATAGCACCTACTGTTTGTCTTGGCCTTTGAAACCGTATGTAGGCCTCTTTTTGTTCACTGTAAGTTTTATGTGTATTAATTCGTAGCATAAATAAATACAGTAATTGAATACGGTAGGCCTATGTACAACATTTTATTTTACCTCACTATGTCCATTATATATATATATATATATATATATATATATATATATATATATATATATATATATATATATATATATAGAGAGAGAGAGAGAGAGAGAGAGAGAGAGAGAGAGTTACAGTCCGCAGCAAAAAAAAAAAAAAAAAAAAAAAAAACCTGCAACATGAGCATGTAAGTTTATTCTGAAATTACGCCTAACAGAACAAGGAATCAACATAGCGTTTAAGTGGCATGAACCACGCCAGGAGAAACCTCGGCGTCCTCACTTGCACACTTATTTTGGAGCAAAAGACTTCGTCATTTCACAATAAACTTACATGCTCATGTTGCAGGTTTTTTGCTGCGGACTGTACATTATTTTTTAGCATAGATCCATCTGGGTTAACTTTAAAATCCTTAACGAAAATTTTTGCGAGTTCTGTTCAATTCTGCTCAGCAGGTTTTATTATATGCTTATGCCAGAGATGTTTATTTACTTCTCTGAGTATATTTATTCTTTATTTACAGATACTTGGCGCATTTATATATATATATATATATATATATATATATATATATATATATATATATATATATATATCCTATATATATATAGCTGAAAACATTAAAAACGACCTTGCGTTTATCAATACTCATTTCAGTTCTTCAAAAATAATAACGAGATTAGAAGAGCGATGATTAGGATTTTGTAGTGCATTTGAGCTGTTTGATTCAATAACGAAACAGACGCCACCAAGATCAATCGGACAATCATTTCTTCGAAACGCACAGTCAATAGATCGAGAAAGCTGGCATATAATTCTTAGCTAATGTATATAATGTGTTCCTGGGATCAACGACGCACGAATTTCAGATTTGTCGGCAAGTAACATTGCTTCTTTGAAATACTGTCCCTTAAATGACCTGTGACACAGAAGGAACATTCTCCATATACAGTAAAGTTTTGACTGATAAATGCAAGTTTTTTGTCAGAAAACACCGAAAACTACATAGCTGTGTATTATAGCATGAATGCATCATAGTTATACACAAAGTATATGTACTTCAATTAATAGAACTTTTTTTTTTTAAAACATAATAAAATTCCTCACTTAACTTTAGGTTTTGATTGGTGCATATTTACAATTTTTAGTGCATATTTGCATATTTTCAGTGCATATTTTCGTGATTTTTAGCGCATATTTGCATGCATATTTTGCCGTTTTTTAGTGCATATCGATCCGAAGTCTATTAATAACATCAGAGAAGAACGAAAAGACTTATTATTCAATCATTTTCCATGAAAGGAAAGATAGCATTTTCTCAGAAAGTTTCTATTAAAATGAAGTAATTCTTGAAACAATAAAATATGTGTTTATTTTTATTGATTACAGGGGTTCAAGAAAATACTAATTTGCCGGTTCTTGTTGGCTCTGGTGTTACAAAAGAAAATATTGAGAAATATGCCTCGGCAAACGCTGTTATAATTGGAACACATTTCAAGGAAAACGATAGGTAAAGTTCATTTTTCTTTCTCGTATTTTATTTTATTAGTACTTGGTATATTGTTCTGAATTTGCTAATGATACATCTTCTAGAAAGATTTTCAGCATTGCAGGAAATGCTCAAAGAAACGGAGAATAGAAAATTTGTTCTCTGCAGGAAAGCGTAAAGATTCGAATCCGGCTATTAATGATGGTTTGTGGACTTACATCTAAAATGTTATGGATAATAATGTAATCAAATTATAAAATATCATTACTTTCACAGCGATCCAACTATGTAACTTCCAAATTTCTATTTCCTTTTAGACTTCCAAACTATGCTATACGTAAGTATCGGAAGTCCTATAGAACTTTCTGTCCGTCCGTCTGTCGACAGGTATCAGAGTAAAACGGTAGAATATGTAGAAGCAATTTTTTGCAATCGACTCACCGTACCAAGAATAGGTTTCATGTCAGTTAACCCTCTATTCAATTACCCATTTCCGATTTCAACGTTTACCAATATAGAACAAAAACGGTAACAAATAGTGAAGAACTGTTTTTTTGTAAACGACTCAGTCTCAAGAGAATGTATCATGATTGTTCGCAACTCTCTATCAAAACCAGAAGTTTTTGAAATTTACCAGTACTTTAGGTTTCAATACTGATTTCCATAGAGCAAACACAAAAAAAAGATACCGAGAAGTGTTGTTTTTGGCATTAACTCAGGGTCCCATGAGTAGTCCCGGAAGAGGTAGAAATCAACTATTTCTGATTTAAAGGTTGGTCTCCATAGAACAAAAATGGTAGTAGTTAACAAGAAGCTATTGTTTTGAAATCAACTCAGCGTCACAAAAGAACATACCACAACTACTCGTAACTGTACAGAAACCGTAATTGTTTGAAATTTACTAGTACATCCGGTTTTAACATTTATTTTTATAGAGCAAAAGCGGTAAGATATATCGAAATGCGGTTTTTCGACAGATTTAACTTCCCAATTTTCAGTTTTATCCCTACTTTTATGTATTTGTTCAAACTAGAAGTCGTGAGAATTAAAAATTTACTATTTCCGGTTACAACATTGATCGCATAATGGTTAAAACGGAAATATATAGCAACAAACAGTCTTTCGATATGGCTTCAATATCTCAAGAAAATGTTTCACCTCTAATTTTATTCCTCTATTGCAATCGAAAATGATAAGAGATCAATGAGCATTTCCGGTCTCAATATTAATGTCCATAGAACAAAAACAGTAAGAGATACCGAGAATTGTTTTTTAATATGGATTCAGCATCCGAGGAACAGGTTCTATTTTCGATTTTATTAATCCATTGCAATCAGTAGTTATAGATGTACTACTTCAAGTTTGAGTTTTGATTTCACGTAGTTTGGAAGTTTACCATAATTTTACACTGTGAAACAAAACTTTTTTTTTTATCAATTTGGTATCCAAAATATTTATACTTTGTAACCATACGGTTCAGCTTATTGAGTTTTTATCAAGAAAATTTTAACTTTTTAAATGAACCTCGCATAAAAGCACTCTCAAGAATTTTTCTCTCAGCCAACAAACGAATGTGCATATATGTATGTGCGTCTCGTCTGCGACGGAGATCGTAGAGTTCCTCTCTCCTTCCCAAATAAGGAGCTAAAATTCAGCACAAAGAACAATCGTCGTCTCTAAAAATTTCTATCTATGGGTTGTCATAGCTATTTTTAACTTGTGACATCACTAAACTGCGTAGCGAACTGAGTTGTTGCCTAGCAACGCGAGGAGACGGAAAGAAAAAGTGCTTTAGTCTGACGAATACACTCAGTGAAGTTACCACGAGAAACTGGTGCGAACAACTGGAATGAACAAGCAACTTAAAATAATGTTTAATTTTTGTCAAGTGTGAAACGTAGTAAATTTAAATGTTGTAATATTGAATCAACGCTATAATAATGAAGATTTTCAATGACTTTAAAATGTTGGATTGGAAGTGTTAATCTAAAAGTTGTCTCAGCGACATGGAGTGGATAAGCAGCAGAAACCACCTGTTCATCGGAAAGAAGATGAAAGGAAACCAACCCGCAACCTACAGGACATCACCAAAAATAGTTTCTCTTCAAGTGCTATACTGAGTGAACAGTGTTAGTGAATTGTAGAAATCAACAATGTGACATAATACAACCGATAAATTCGGGTCGTCCGCGTCATCCGCGTTTATAATAATAAATGGGCCTAAATTAAAATAGTATCATGATTATCAGTTATTCAATTAAAGTGCCAAAAATAAAGTAATACATGTTCGTGAAGTTTAGTGTTGTAAATTAAAGCAAATAGTGAAAATTCGAGTATCCTTTCAAAATAATTATCCTGGTTTAAATTTATATATGTTAATTTTAAGAAACAATCTAATTTACTTTTCTTTACAGCACGAGTGACTAGCGCTTATGCAACTTGATAATTCGTACATTACTAAATTGCATCAGCGCTGAAAATACAATTAGAATCTACTTTTATGCTGGTTCCCTAAAACGTTCTGGTTCGAATTCCGACTTATGTTGTCCAGTAGCTATATGGTAGGCATAGAAGGATGATCCAACTTGTTAAATACTAAGGGAGACATATAAGTTGTACAGGATCGAATCCCGGACCATTGCAGACGTCCAAGCCCACCTAGGGATCTGTAAGACCCGAACCACGTATTGTTATAAAAGGCTTTACGGACACATAAAAGATCGAACCGAGTACTATCACAAGGAAGGCGTACCGAACAAGACACGAACCCAGAAGGGTCTTAAATATGTCTTCTCGAATAGGCAGAACCAAGAATCCGAACCCTTCTGCTTATAGAAATGGCTTTGCCGAACAGAGACAGACAAGAATCCGAACCATTCCGCTTATAACTTGAACCAGTTATGCTGAATATTTTGTTTCAATATGCACATCGTTGCGTGTATTATTGATTTTGAATTATTTGTTGTATATATTGTTCAGTATTTTTTAAATTCCAATTTTGTTCTTTATTTTTGAACAAAACGTAAACCGAAAACTAGCTGCTCAGTTACGGATTAATAATAATAATAATAATAAATTTATTTTCGGTGCTGCAAACAGCTCTTACGCAAAAATTCAGCACTTAATAAGATGCCACAATAGGTTACAAAATAAAATAATAATGACATACAATGTAGTATAAGGTGATGTCAACTAAGCAGGTTAAGATCCTTATCAGAAGGTTAAAATATTCAAATTTCTTAAGTTAAAACTGATTTTAAAAAATAAAATTGAAACTGATATCGCATTGAGGACTGTAAATAAAAGCGAGGTTTTAAAAGTTTTTTTTTTATGACTCTTACTTGAAAATAAAAATATCTATTTTAAAAATAAAGAACGTTCCTTTATAAAGTCGTATTTTATTAGTACAATTTTGTATGCAATCATTGAGACCATTGAGAGTGTGGTAAAAGACAAGCGGGACAGGAAGATACGAGGAGACTTCCTGCCGATTTTTACTACGAAAGCCGAAAATCGCAAATGGGACACTGCCCCATCTAAATATAGTGTTCCGCCGAAATTTGTTGTGCCGATCTTTATTCCATGAGCTCACCTAACGATCTGCACAAACTTTTTGAAATCTGAGATTTACACTTCGGACACCCTCCTTATCAGGATGCTATCGATAACTTACTGGATACCATGGCACGTAACTCCAGCACGAGGATTAGGGACTGGTGCCTCAATTGTGTACTGGTTCGTAGCAATGGCCACAGGCATAATTTCTGGGCATCTTGTACATATTTAAATCAGGGTACTAGCAAATGCCGCACGTGCTACTGAGGGCAATATTTTGCGTTCTTCCTTTTAAACTCGAAGTCTCGCACAAAATTTGAATGTCTCATAACTCTTAGGAAGGCAATAAACCCCCTTTTTGCTCTCATTCTAGGTCATACATACATTAGAGCTGGCGACCAATGTTCAGTAGGAATGGTTTCTGCCTAAACTCACAGGGCTGCGCAGTGTCTGTTTCACACGAAAATAATGGTCACTGAGTGAGAGAAAACACGGAATTCGGAGTCTTCATAACGGACATGGAAAGTGAAGTCTTCATCACAACGTTGTAATTCGCCCCTCCTTTCCCACCCTCAATCGAAATGGTTTGCCTCATAATATATATAAGCTGAAATTCGGATTTATTATTTTAGATGAAAAGACCAAACACCAAATTTCATGTCTCTAACATCAAGGGATTCTGAAATGTGACCACCTTAGTATAATTGTAATCTCCACGCCTTTTCTGTTCCAGATCATATATATATATATATATATATATAAACACTGAAATGTATGTCTAATTATTTTAAATCAAAAATCCATATACCAAACTTCACGTCTCTAACTTACAGGGATTATAATAGAGTATAACATATAATTTGTGTGTCTTCCTGAGAAAAGCATCTGTTGACACACATGGTAATGCTGATATAATCGACTAATCATATATATATATATATATATTTTTTTTTAATTACAGGTGGGAGAATGCTGTTAGTGCAAATAGGGTAATGAGATTTCTGGAGAAGTTGCAGAAAGTTCACACACGTTTGTGAAAATGAGCAGCATAACGATCTGAAAACTACAAATAAAATGCAGTCAATTTTGTATCTCGTGCAGAGTATCAAAAATAAATATAATAAAAAAGATATTTTATTAAATAACAAAAAAAAAATCTTTTTCTTTTATTTGTGTAAATGCATTAATTTCGTTCTCTCATTACTGACTTTCAAACTATGCTATGTATAACTAAGGGAAGTACAGAGATATAGAGAAGCGTTTTTCAAACTGGAAGTGACAAACGTTAAATCTTTGAGTTTTATGTTCCACTGTTATGCCGGTTAGGCTAAAGGAGACGGTGATAATGAGTAATGAATGGAATGAAGAAAGTGGGAGGAAACGGGAGAACCCCGAGGAAACCTACGCACACAGTGTTTGTCCACCACAAAGTTCACTTGGTGGGGGCGTGGCAAAACTTATTTCCTGTTTCAGTGTTAATCGCCATAGAAGATGAGCTCCTCTGTGGCTAAGCGGTTAGCGTACGCGCCTTTGGCGCGGGAGACCCGGGTTCGATTCCCGGCGGGAGCTCATGTGGTTCGGATTCCACGTTAATCAGTAGGTCCACGTCTCATATAGCCTCGCTGTTGAAAAGGGACGTTAAACTCAAAATCAACTCAACTCAACTCGCCATAGAAGATAAACGGTAATAGGGAGCAACAAGCTGTTCTCTGAAATCGATTGAACGTCTCTAGAAAATATATCTTTCCCTGCATCTCTCTACTAAATCGAAAATGGTAGAAATTTAATACTATTCTGGTTTCAGTACTGATCTCCATAGAAAATGGAATTATAAATTTCGTTTAACGCCCCACAGGTATGCACCAAGGGTAAGGAAGACGATGATGATGATAATAAATGAAATGCTAATCTTTGTTTCACCCTAGGAAGAATATAAAACGGAAATACGTCAAACGCGTCAAACCAGTGTAGCCAGTAGCAAAAAGTGCACTTTTCTGTCAGAAAGGATGAAAGACTATTGTCCCTTTATACATGTGCATATAGTCTCATACAACAAGGTTACAGACCTTACGGTTGCCTCTATTCGTAGAACAAGTGGGAAGTGAACAACACAAGTCACTTTATGTAGTTATTTATATCTTTACTTAAAATAACTTAATAGCGTGTGTAATCCAATTTTATGTATGGCCAAACGGCAAAGCAGAATGAAAAGATTTTCGGTTTATATTAGACCCCAATCCCAATTAAGATGTTATCATATCACATTAATTATGATAGCATACCAAAGAGGAGTGGGGAGGAGTCCGAATTTTTGCAAAAAAAATTAAGTATCTCACTAGCCGCTCAACTTAGAAAGCTGAAATTTGACATTTTTTAAAAATAAGCAGACAGCCCAGGAATTTTAGCGTTTTTGAGAATTCCCTTCAGATTCTAAACCCTTCTAACATTCAATTTTTTTACACACCCCCCTGGATAGAAAAGGAATCCAATTCTTTCTTCAAATCCAATTCCATCAATCAGTGTTGTATGTTTATTGCATCAATTAAAAAAAAGGTTTGCTAATTTCTTTCCTTTCAAAATATGAAGTAAACATATGCTCATGTCTGGTTTTGTAAAGCACATGATTTCATTGTTTCGGAGTTTCGATCAAGACAATCAACAAAATAGACATGCTTAATCCTTCTCTTTTGGGCGCCGCAGTTCCTTCCGAGAAATAATTAAGCTTTTTTTTTTTTTTTTTTTTTTTTTTTTTTAAGGAAAATTGATACGTATAAATGAAGGTTGAAAGGGAAGAGACCATTAAAATGATTAAACCAGTTATCACTAATAGTTGAGTTACAGAATATATTGCTTTGTGAATACACCCCCTTTTATTTTGAACATCCCTGTAAGAAAAAGTTCCTGGCGTACGTATTGACTCCCTTTTTAGTGGGAGGTCGCGCTTTTAGTATATTACGAGTTGGTAGTGGGTTGATATGTAAAAATAATCGGAAACGATTGATATTAGTGTCGAATTCATAGTTTAGGGGTCACTGAGATAAATAGTAACTCTCCCGAAGCTGTTCAAGTCTAAGCTTAGTCCCATCCACATGGTGGGGATGAAAATTAAAATGTCCAAACTCATTAAGATTAGTGTAGAACTCATAGTTTTCGTGGTCGCTAGATGAATAGTGACAATCTCCAATTTGTGCAAATAGTGTTGCAAACGAGACGAGAAATTAGGTTTTCTCGTCTCGTCTCGATCATGAAAGACTTACTTCTCGTGTCAATTATCGAAGGATGAGTTCTCGTCTTATCTCAAAATTTATTCGGATTGTTTTGTAAATTTATTTATGCCCTGAGTTTTCTTAATTTCATCCACAAATTATGAGATTCCCTCCTCATCACGAAGGGTTTACGAAAGGTAACAAAAATTTAAACTATGTTAACTTTTGTAGCAGTAGTGTGGCCAGGGAGGACGATCCGGGGCTATACACCCCTAAAAGTTTTTTTTATTCCTGCATTATTATTTTTGTCAAAGTTATAGGTAGCCAATTTTAAAACTGTCAAAGTTAATAGCCTTTGCTATTCTTATTTTCAGTGCACTGTATTTTTTATGTATTTTATTGTTATTTACGATGTAGAACCTGTTTAAATGCGCTTGCCCTTTCTCTATTGAAAGTATTTAAGCAAAACTAAATTCGCTTGAACAAGTCATTGAAGCGGTGGGGGAATATAAATTTGTAAAAAATGAAGCCTAAAACAACTTTTGCGGGGGAGGGTTCCGGACCACCCACTATCCTGTGTGGTATTCCATACTACTGGTGCGTAAAGAAATAACGGTTTTTAAAAAAACCGACAGATTTTTTCAAAAACTGGGAAGATTATGAAAATTCCGATTTTCAGAGAAAATTCTTTCGAATTTAAAAACTGTTGCGTTTGTAACTGATGCCGATTTTAATAGAAAACCGAACCGTTTTTTAGTAGAAAAACGAGCCGGTTTAAGACCAAAAACAGTTTTGGTGAATTCGGTTAGTGACAGAATTTAAAATGTTTTTGAAGATTGTGGTAAAAACAAATTAAACTTCAGAGTTGACTTGCGCGGCAGTTTATAATTGTTCGTGTGTCCAGCGTAGCTGGTAAGTTCATCTAGCATATTAATATAAGTGCTTGCAACCCTAACGGTAGCCGACAACAACAGCAGAAGCATGACACAAGTAAGATTGTCAGATTTACTCTCACTCAAATATTAGTGTATCGAAAAACTTTTTTAAAATGGAGCTACTTTTGCAGTAGATACACGAAGAAAGTAAGACTGACTGTTAGAATAATAATAGAGGTATGCAAACTCATTCTTTATCAGTTAAACTTCTTACGATAAGGTAAGTTTGGCAACATGAGCTCAGTTGTTGCCACGTCGGCGGAAGCGGGATGACAGTTTTGATTCATTGTGTTCTGTGATAGTTCAGTGAATTTTGTTGTGCAAATTTCTTCTGTTTTGTTTTATTTTGTTATTTTCTTGTTATAGTTATTCCGTGTTATCTGTGTTATTATTAGTGCTGTTAGTAGTTAATTTTGTGTTTAACTGCTATAGTGGTATTTTTGGAGACAGTGGCTAAAAATTCCCACATTGTTATAAGAAGCAAAGAAAGAAGGGAAACCTCTTTCTACTGGTGAAAAAATCATGTTATTAAACGTTTATTCATATTTTCGAAACCAGGCAGTGAAGCTGGAGAGAGGGTTTGTCCTTAGGCGTCAAGGCATCTCTGAAAAAAAAAAAGGGGGGGGGGGAGTAATAGTGTGATTCATACCATGACTGAGAGTGGGTAAATTCCTGGAGCTGACCTCGTTTTTCGCGGCACAAAAACAGCTGATTATCACAAAGAATTTGAGCAGCAGAATATGAATATTTCCAAGAAATACTCTTTTCGAATGTACCACCAAATTCCGTGATTGTTATAGATAATGACCGCACATACTCAATAAAAGACGAAAAAATCCTTACGAAATCATGTTCCAAAAAAGAAATTGTAGAGTGGTTAAAAAGAAAAGTATTGAATGTGATTCAAGCTGCAACAAATTTGAAGTAATACAAATGTTAAATAAAGTTGCTTCTAACACAGAAGTCTCCTACAGAATAGAAGGCATTAAGTTCTTCGTCTCCCCCTTATCATTGCGAACTCCCTCCCACTGAACTTGTGTGGAGTAAAGATTTGGGTGCTTCTTGCCTCCAGGAATAGATTACGTGAGGTAAGTAATTACAATTCCTCTTCTATTATTATTATTATTATTATTATTATTATTATTATTATTATTATTATTATTATTATTATTATTATTATTATTATTATTATTGAGTCGCTTACCGCTGCGCAGTTTGGTTTGTGTTCTTTTTTATTTTCTCAAATCGACTTCCTCCTACTCATAATAAGTGGCAACATCGCGCTAGTTGAACGTCATTTCCGTTTTATAATCTTCCTAGGGTGGGACAGAGAGTAGAATGTAGAAAATGGGACCCCGAGAAAACCCACGCACACGGTGCTAGTTCCCATTTGTACGAGTTTGGATCGAACCAGGGACCCTGCGCACCAGAGGTAAGCGTTCTATCACTGAGCTACCCCATTGATCGAAAGCAAAAGCGGTACAAGATAGCAAGAGGCGTTCTTTTGAAATCGATTCAATCTCCCAAGACTAGATTTCATCCCCTCCATTAACACTATTCAAACCGGAAGTTGTAGAAATTATTCATTCCCGCTTTAAATGCTGATCGCTATAAAAAATAATATATATATATATATAACCGAGACGCTATCATTTGAAATAGATTCAGTTTCTCATAGCAAGAAATCTGATATGAATTGAGCATCTCAAGAATAACTTTCATTTCAATCTTTTTCCTTCCATGCACACTGGAAGTGGTAGCAATCTATGACTTCCAGTTTCAACAGTTTTTTTTTTTTTTTTAATGAATTCAGTACCACAGTGAAGTATTTAATTTCCGACACTATTTCCCTATTGCAGACAAAAGTTGTAGAAGACAACTACAACTTCCAGTTCTAATATTGATCATGAAAGAGCGACAATGGTGATAGGAGGCGACAATCCCAAGAATACATATAATCTCTACTTTATTGTTCTACTGAAACCGGTAGTAGTAAGAACTAGTACAATTTTCATTTCATTAGTGATTCCTGCGTAGTAATAATTGTAAGAGTTAGCGAGAAACTGTTTTTGATGTGGATTCAACGCCCGATTGTTTCATGTCTTACATGATCGCTCTGTTGCAGCCGGAAATTATGAATCTACTATTTTCTATTTAAGTATTGAACTCGCCTAGTTTGGAAGAGTAGTTTCAGAACGTTCACTCATTTGTTTTATTCATATGCCTGCAGTTGTAAAGAAAAAATGGCAATTGTTAGTGTTTGAGACAACACAGTGACAATTAAAATAAAATCTGCCTTCAACATGTGAATTTTTGTAACTTTTTTTCAGAGTAGAAAAAAATAAAAATAGCACTTCTTGAATATAGGTCATCATAACTATTAAAGATCCAAGGTTTAACGATATTTCTGGGTTCCACTCTCTACAAGGAAAGTAAATAAATGTCAACTAAGTTAAAATTAGAAGTAATCACAGTTAATTAGTATTCCTATTTCTGAAATACACAGTATTAAATATTTGAAACGGGAAGATATACCCTGTCACTGAATTAATGCAGAAAAAGAATTATTTAACCATATGTCTTGCAAGACTCTCGCATGTTTAACTGAAGAAAAGTTATATATAAACAACAATCCAATAAATATGTATATTTTAATGCATTATTTGTGATATTTGACCTATAATATCTACCAATAACCTGTATTTCTCTCCTTTTCCATTGTACCAGTATTGGGACATAATAAAACTCATAACATAATGTACGACCATTTAAGAAATAAAAATGGATTGATTCATTGGAGATTAAAATTTTTTTGAGCTCACTTTAAGCAGTGGGTCCCATATCATATAGCAGCGTTTCCTAACCTTTTTCAACTTGAGGCACACTACGGGTATAACTTTAATTCTCGCGGCACACTCACTCATAGATATTATTACGTATTTGTAATTATAAAATACCGTGGTATTTTTTTCTGTGATTACTGATCTTCTCATAGACAAAAAGCTCGATCACTGGTTTCCCCCGTGGTAAATCATTATGCTTATTTTTTTATTGTAATTTAAAAATAGAAAACAATTGCAATATAATGTTGGACTCAGGTTTTTAAACATACACTTTCTTTTTCGAAAACTGTATCCAACCTTTCACTAAGATGGAAGATCACTAAATAACGAACGAACAAACAAATCTCTTGATCTTTTAAAAGACTAATGTAGGTAATTTATGTGCATGTTTGGTTTGTCGAAAAGATCGAATGATATTTTAAAATTTCAAGTTACAAAATAGACTGCAACAATAAAGAAGCAATAATGGTCATATAATGATAAAAAATAATTTTTCAACATTAAAAATGTACAGAAAAGCAACAAGGTCTGAAACTTGAAATTGTAGATTCGTAGTAGAGGTCCTCATTTTTCCCTATGTCTTGCAATTTGATTGCTATGGAATTAATAATTTTATTTCGATTTCCTCGCGGCACACCAGCGGCTCATTCACGGCACACCTCTTGGGAAACGCTGTCATATAGCCTCAAAACATTGAGATAATATATAGACCTAGAGGTGCCCTTCCCTATGTCGCAGTGTTGATTCGAGCGAACTCTCGATTGTAGCGTTCGATTCGAGATATCCCTTCCCAAGATGGCGTATTCCGCAATTTACAGTCAGCTGATATATGTAAACAAAGAAAACGTACATATCGAACTCTATTTGTATACAATGTACAAGGATTAGATAGGTCAAGGTATCGACCAACTTTAAGCCTTCCTTGAGTTCTTTAACAGTATAGTCATTCATTTTTTGGTATGGATTTTGTTGAATGTGGAAGAACAAATATAAAAAAATATTACTTTGCGATGACTAATGATGCATCAAGACATACGAGGCACATGGAAAATCCACTGGAACTGTATAACGATAATCAATTCTTTGAGAGCTACAGGTAAGTCAACTATGCGTTTTGATTTTAACTTTTATGCTAATTTAATAACAGTAACATAGTGAAAAAAATAACAAATATTCATTCTACAAACTAAGTATGAGTAGTTTCACTCATTTTCCTTTACTTTTCTGGCAATTTTTACAGTTGTATTCGCTACGGATCGTAGAACCTATTCTCGTTGGGTACTTCTCCCTTTGGACCTTTCGTTTTAACTTTTTCGTCACATTTTTTGAACCAAGAAACGTCTATTTCATGGCGTTGTATACTATGTTTAAATTGCTGTAATCATAAGTTTCATTTAGCCTATGTGTAAAAAAAACCCCAAGTATAATTTATAGTTTCAAGTTTACAGCAAACTTCTTAACACAATAACTACATATTATTTTACTACTATGCAATAACAAAATAGGTTAGGGTGGTTTAGGTTAGGATAACTTAATTTTCACAGGAGATCCTTGTAATACATCTAGTGCAAGATACAATAACATAATAACCATACGCATGGGTGCTGCACAAGGTTAAGACAGAAAATCGTGCAACTCAGGAACCAAGGAACATGAAGAGAAAGGAAAGTATGACCTTATATATAGTCTATTACCAAAATTCATTACTTGTGTAAACAAATCTTATACTTGATACTGGTTTGTGTTTGTGTAAAATTAAATTGGCAGAAGGAAATTATTTACGTGCTCAACTTGTATCTCAATATATCGGCACGTTCGTATCATTAGATTAAGAAGGTAGTGTTTTGTTGTCTTTAGCCAAAAAGTATAATGCAATTCGGAAGCAGACACAACTTACATAAAATGTAAAATGTTTACGATTTGCTACCGAAGTAGACACAAGATTAGGTTAGGCAGGCTTTAATTGTACACAATGTAAAATTTTCACAATTTGGTCTATTCTAGATTAAGTATACATGTTTCAATTCATTAATTATGACTTCTTTTGGTCCGGAAATGGATCTTGTAAATTGTTTCGGCCTATGTTTAGTAGAAGGGGTCCAGCTCTTTTCTCTAAAAAATGTTACAGTTTTGGTAATTTCTGTTCACATTCGGTTAGTTTAGGATAGGTTAGGTTAGATTAGTTTAGGTTAGGTTAGGTTAGGTTAGTTTGTGTTATACTAGTGTAGAGGTCCTGTATAATCTTACAAAAATAGAATTTCGCTTATTTCTATTAATATTAGGTTAGTTTAGGTTAGTTCAGGTTAGCTTAGGTTAGTTTATGTTAGGTTAGGTTAGATTTGGTTACGTTATGTTACGTCTAAGTAATTGCATCATTCATTTCTCCTGTAAATTTTGTGTTTTTACGTGCTTCTGGACCGCTTTACTAAACATACTCCATTGTTTCTTATGGAGGGAATTGCATTCATATGTATAGATTAACTTTAGGGGGACTTAAACATTATATGACATACCTTGTGCAGACATGTCGTAAAACGACAGTTCAAAAATCAAAAGTTAATTTGTGTTAGATAGCCTTTAAAGAGCACGAATGCTATTTAAACGAGTCAGGGCAGGGCGAAACTAATTGCCCCGCTCTGTAGCACGGGGCTACGTCCGAAGGGAGCAGGTGCGTCAGTGACGGTTGGTAGTGTTGAAGCTTTGTTTTGCTCCACTCTCTTGTACGTCACATATACGCTGCTCGTCTTGAGTGTCATTCACCATTGTGATATTCCTCGTTTTTCATGAAATTTTCAGTAGAGATACAGGGACCTTCACAGAATACACCTGTGTAAGAGTAATGTTACGGAAATTATGAGGGGCGGACATAAAGGCCTATTCGGTTGTCCATATCTCCGCGCCTGGTTATTTCCGTAGCATGTCTCCTGCACATGTGTATTGTACAAAGGTTCATGTACTCAAAAACCGGTCTCACTTCCATTGTTCATATATTCGCACTGGTCATTTCTGTACCATGACTTCTACGCAGAAATAGAAATTCATTTTGAAGTATAAAATAAAACGACAGCAACCTAACCTAACTACTAACACCGCACTTATTTTCCTTCTCCAAACAGGTCATGGCCTGTCTTCCACCTTTAAATTCAGCTAACACGCTAATTTGATTTTCAAGTACTAACTGGAAATGTTTAGGTTAGGTTTTATTTCTGTTGATAATAGGTTTATTACACAAAGTGTGTCGATTTTGGTTTTAGTTTCAAACTGTATTCTTTTCTCGTTTCAGGTTTTCGAAAGTAATATTTCTGAGACAAATTTTTCCATTACTGGGAGACGATTTAGAAAATATTATTTTGCGGGAACATTCACTACCAGCAATTCTTAAAGTACTCACGATTTTAAGATTCTATGTGAGTGGGAACTATCAGGTAGGCGCTATTTTCTTTGAAGCACATAACATATGTATTTGAAAATGTAGTTTGCCATTTTCAGTTTTTTTCAAAAACTAGTTTAATATTTTATTGCTCAATATTACCAGTAGTAAAATCATGTTTCTCTTTCATTATTTTCAGACCATACTATTATACAGGGTGTATCAAAAAGATTCATCCACTTTGGCAAGTCTGTATTTCTGAAACTAATAAACATATACAAATAGTTTTTGTTTTGAATGACAGGAAACTCAAAAAGTTTTTATTGCACCTGTTCATAGGTGTAAAATGTGGTCCCCGTGAGATGCACGGCATATGTCCATGCGGTATTCAAATTCGTCCCAAACTGCAGCTAGCATGTCTTCAGTTACAGCTTCCACAGCTGCCGTTATGCGATATCGCAATTCATTCAATGTACTTGGTAACGGAGGCACATAAACGGAATCTTTTATAAACCTCCACAAGAAATAATCACATACAGTAAGGTCAGGTGACCTCGGAGGCCAGTAATGTAACGCTGCATCATTTGGTCCAGTGCGACCGATCCATCGTTGTGGAATCGTTCGATTTAAAAATCCTGCACTTTCTCATGCCAGTGTGGCGGTGCCCTATCCTGTTGGTAGATGAAATCATTCGAATTAGTCTCCAACTGTGGCAAAAGATAGTACTCAAGCATATCAAGGTAGGTTATCACCGTCACAGTGTTCTCGGCAAAGAAAAATGGACCGTACACCTTTTTTCGGGAAACTGCACAAAACACATTAACTTTTGGCGAGTCCCTCTCATGTTTTACAACTTCATGTGGGTGTTTCGTTCCCCATATTCGCACATTATGGCGGTTCACATTTCCATTCAAATGGCATGTTGCCTCGTCACTAAACACTAAGCGTTGAACAAGACTGTCGTCCTCTGCAATCTTGCCAAGAATGAAATTACAAAACTCCATACGTCGTTCTTTGTCACCTTCACAAAGAGCTTGCAGTAGCTGAATTCTGTATGGTTTCATGTGTAAACAACACGCAACACACGCCAGAGGGATATTGAGGGCATGTTGAGCTGTCGAGCTGCACAACGAACGGATTTCTGCGGACTGCGTGTAAAACATTGACGGACGCGCTTCACGTCTGCGTCGGGCACTCGAGGACGTACCGATGATTTTCCCTTACAAAAACAGCCTATTGTTCGGAATTGTTCATGCCATCGTCTAATGCTCTGTGCAGTAGGAGGATCCACACCATATTTAGTACGAAAGTCACACTGAACAGTTATCACTGACTTGCACTCCGCAAAACGTAGTACACAAAACGCTTTCTGTTGTCCAGATGCCATTTTAACCAGAATCGTAGTGGTCGTTCACTCAAGCACACTGCTGCTACCTAGCTGAAACCATGTACAACTAGAGATTTTCCTCTTTCCAACAGTACGTTGCTCACTCAAAGACAGAATAGATACTATTATTGTTTAAAACCGGATGATTCTTTTTGATACACGCTGTATACTGGGTTACACATCGTATAATAGAAAATATACACCTTTGTAGTCCCCAATAAAATGTTACATCACCAAACACACAATGCAATTTCGATTATTTAATGGTGTTGAACATTTCACAGCAAAATTTTGTCACATAAACAGTAGGTACCAGCGATTATATTTTAATGGCGAATTATACAAAAAGGGTTTATGCTGTTATCTTTGTCTTATCTTTCCTAATAATCAATATTTTAATCTTTTACATAATTGCTCTTTTCCTTTCTTGAAAGTTTTGCAGCTAGAAACCATGATTCAGTGCTAGATATCAAAGTTTATATCTGATGAATCAACCGCATAATTCGCAATACTGTTTGTTAATATGAAAGTCACTTTCGTAATTAATTTATATCATATCTTTAGAAAATAGCTCAGAACAAAAATAACAGATTAAATCAATTTATTCATGGTTCAATAATTTTCAACAAGATAAAGAACTATACAAGTTGTTAAAGAGAAGAATATACACGTAGACATTTCTTCCTACTCTCCCATTGCATCTTCATAATTGATAATTGATAAAATTATGTAGGTGTCTTAGCTACAGCATTTGATGCAAAATAACATAATCTAAGAAACTTAGTTATATTTTTCATTTTCTGATTAATATAATTTATTTTACAGATATAAACAAATAAACTGTAAATTAGAGTTGTTAAACTTAACGGCAATGAGGCTGCTCCAAAAGGGATTTTATTAAAAATTAGCTAATCTTTTGCCATTTTTCATCTACTCATTCCTATAATCAAAAGTAAACACAAATGTGACTTGCCATAATTATAGGTAGCGTTGTTTCTCACGGGATAGGTGCATCTGAATAATTTTCAGTCTTATCACCTGAATAAATTTTGAAGTTGCTAAATTAGCAAAAAAGATTCCAAAAAGAGTATTCCTGAATTTTTTTATGTAACGTATTTCTGTGCTTGTTTTACAGATACACATTCAAGGTAACCAATTTCGTGAGCCACCCAACAATTTGCGAGCTTGTGAGGAAAGTATCATCAGTCTTTGCTCGTCGCCTGACGTATGTGATTGATTCCCCATTCCTGATTGTTTGAGGACAGTTCAAGTTCAATTTCATCAAATGGCTAGTATTCCTAGAGTTGTAGGATATATTGACTGTAGCTATATTCCAAAAAGAAATCCTCGCAGGAAAAGCAGTGAAACATTTAGAATCAGGAAATGCATCCTTAATGTACAAGTGGTGAGTGGCCCAAATAAAATGGACAACAGAAAATATTACTTAAGAAATATTGGAAATGGTTAGCTGTTCTCGCACAGACCAAAACGTTTAGAACAGAGGAGTGTCCACGTGTATGCGTCACACAAAGGCTTCAACATATTGATGCTTGTGCGTGCGCATTATGTGAAAACAAGGAACGCTCTGTCACCGGATCCACCTCGTAACGATGATTCTTCTAATGACTGATCAGTTTGTATTGCTAATTTGACTGTAGTCCTTATTCCATCTTTATCCCTGTGCATTCATACTATGATAACTATTTTGAAAGTAAGCAAAGCGCAAATATCTGTGATATTGCAGCGCCAAATATTCTAACAAACAATATGAAGTTTTAATATCGGTTATTGATTTGTATATTCTTAAGACATTTACCACAGTAAATAAACTTCTTTCAGTACATTTGTAACTATTTGTTGTTCGAAATTTTATGTTTTATAACTTCATGCAGAGCAAACATTGTCGTACAAATCATTGTTACTCACAATGTCCATGCTTGGCTACTCGGCGTCCATATCGTTTTTTTTAAATGATTGTCAGACGTTTTCATAGGACGGTAATATATATGTTCAATACCTTTTCAATATTGTTTTCACTGCAATCAATTGTAAAATCTAGTCTTAAAAAAATGCAAAGTAGGCTTCATCGTAACCAAACGTCATAAACTTTAACATCTTGTTCTACTGTATGCGGCAAAACAAACTACTGAAATCACATCGCTTGAATTTATTTATTTATTGTACAACATAATGAAACATAAGAAGGTTGGCAAATGCATGTCAACTAAATGTTACTCAACACATATTGTAAATTTATGGTTCATTCCATTTAATTTCGTTCCTGTATATCTTGTGTTCAAAATGTTGAACATTATGTCGCACATATTCTTCATAGCGGTCCTGTAGATCGATGAACATGCTAGTGAACACGGTTTGCTAGAATGACAAAGCAAATGACCGAATCTTTTCTCTTAACTCCGGTATAGTGGTAGGAAGTTATCTGTTAGGAAAATTGCCTCCTTCAGCATGCCCGTATGTAGGCATCTCGAGTCATGAGGTGAGGGGAGTGGGAAGGATATGAAAAATCCGTTCCACAGGAAATCAAGCGATGTCCAAACTCTTGTGAGCAGAAGGGTAGGTGACTCACTTGCAGTGTGGACCTTCCTTTAAACTAAGAAACTAAATAAGGTAGGAGCGTCTCGGTGCAGTAATACCTCTCCTAAGTAGTTCATACAAAAAGAAAAAAACCTGAACATCTCGCAGAGGGGGTATATTATTGCATGTTTCTGCATTTGATGTTCAAAATTTTCCTTTTTTTTTCAAAGCAAACTTACAGCGTTTAATATTGTGTACAACAGTTCCTTAATGTGTTTTTAATTCAGTCCTCTGATTTTGTGTTCGAATCGTTAATTTATGAAACAAAAACTCCAGAGACAAAGCTTTTTCAGGAGAGAAAAATAATTTTAAAAATAATCAATTTTTTTACCAGGATAATGATCTGAAACTCATAACTAACTTTCTGACAAAAATGTAGTTACGTTCTTTCATAAATAAAAGATAGGTTTCTATATGAACGTGCCTGAATATTCTCTTGAAGACGGTTCATTCCATTTAATTGAAAAATCACCTAAATGTGGTCTCTGGAGTTAACGTTGTTCCATAAATAAACGATTCAAATGCTGAATTAATAAAACATTTCACGTAGAGGGCTATTGTACACAATATTAAACGCTATAAAATCTGCCCTAATACGTAGTAAGTTTTGAACATTAAATGCATAAACATGCAGTAATATGCACCCCCGTGCTAAATATTGAAAGTTTTGAGGACTGAATCCATGAACTACTTACTGGAAGAATTACTGTACCGAGAGGCGCGTAATATCGTAAGGCCATCTCACTTCAAACAGAGAAAATCATAGACACTCGGATTCAGTGTGAAAAAAAAAAAGAAATAGAGTATCCTGAGTTTGTATGCGAAGCGAGCAAAGGTGCATATTTTCCGATCCGGGATATATATAAAAACTAAGAAATGAGAAATAATCGCACTTTTACATCCGTCGCAGGTAGCCTTTATCTGAATTCGTTGCTATTTTAAGAATTTCGTAGGCAAAAATCATACTCTCGCTATGAGGTAATACCCTCCTTCCTTTATTGAAATTTCCTACCTTGTATTAGATTGTCTTAGAAAAGGAACTCACGGAGACAACTTCAGCCTATTTAACTTTACAAACACAACGAAGCCCAATCCCAACATAATGACATAGTAATTGCGAGTGAAGACAGGAATTAGGTCCCTAGTAACCATGAGGATTACTCTTAGAAAACTGAATGTTACTTTCACATATTTGAATAACGAACCCAGGATTTACCCGCTAGCAATCAATGCTTATTTTCACACACAATGTAGTAATCTGAATTGAGTACCATAAATGATTCTGCAATATCTATACACTATTACAGTACGTTATGCATTCCGTAGCATTTTCGTGAGCAGAACTATATTAGTACAAAGCGGCGCAAATTTTTCGTTCATTTCAGTTACTACAGTCACTACTGAGTAAATACTGTCATAGCAATTCATTCACTGTAATTACATTTTGTTTGTATCAAAACGACTAGAATGAAGCCAAATTGGCAAATGTATTTCCATGAACTTGGCTCATAGAAGTAATTTATATACGTCAATAAAAGAATACATAATTTACTTTTCATAATAGTTATATTCATTATTAAGTTGTTCATTTAGGTTTGAGTACATTTGTATATACAATGCTTCAGAAATACAAGAAATACAGAAATGTCGTCGCTCTTAGAACAGAATATAATGTCTTATACTTGTCACATATTCTCAACCAATTTAAAGGGGGATGCGTAAAGATCGGCCTTTTTCGCCTATTAAAGTCATTATTAATAAACGTTCATGAAAGCAAGCAAATGTCATAAATGTGAAGTTAAAGCTTTAAATATTGCATCTGTGTATGATGTAGAAAGTCACAGAAAACCCCACAAAAAAAATTTTCTCTTTTGTCAATATAGACGTTTTCTAACGCTGTACATCAATTTTTGTATGAAGCGTTCAATAAACCATATACATCTAAACATATAAAAGCGAAATACAGATGCAGACACATTCACTCAATGATCAACCCCCAGCAAAAAGCACTTAAGCTAGAAGCATGAAATGTGAACAGTATATTGATTTTGTAATGTAGAGGTGTACTGAAAACGTATTTTGGAAAAATCGAACTCTAAGGAGGTAAATAAGGAGGGGTGGACAGAATTTACACACTGATTAACAAGGAGAGAAAACCACCCTAGCTAGAATCATTACGTTTGGTCAGTAGGTTCATTTTGTGATGCAGATGCCTACTATGAACAGATTTTACAAAATTCAAGCCCTAAGAAGTTACATAGGTTTACCCTGTAATACTTGAACTTTGAATTCATAAAACATATTTGCTTCCATGAACACTTTCGGTTTTCATGACAGTCAATAGGCTTTTAAAAATCTTTACCCACTTTCTTTCTATCAGATTTGATTTCTTTTACATAAGATTGACCTACATTTCATAAGATCTATCAATTTAAAGAAAAAAATTAACTGGAAATAGGTTAATAATAAGTATACAAATAGTTAGTCCTTGTAATATTAACAATCCAGAATAAATTCTTGATTAACCTTTCTTGAATTCTACATGTCAAGGTCACCAGTTAATGAAAAATTTACACAAGCAATATCATTTCAAAAAGCATAAGAAATTGAATCAGATCATTCAATAAACAATGCATTTATATATCAGCAAAAAATAAGGAATATACAATGCATAACTTTCCACTCACTGAAGAGTACCATTTTTTTAAAGTCCGTGAGTGCGGTAACACACAGTTAAATGTTTTACGAACATACGCATATGCAGCTGGGGAATAGAAGTCAAGTGTAAACGCAAAACTTCGGAGAGCCGGATCAAATTTTTTGTTACCCGACGGACTCAAGAGCGACTTCACCACTGCATTACCTTCCACACTGAGGGGTACTGATTTTAACAACACTTCTAAAGTACCTTCTGTTATCATACACTTCTCTCTAAGATTTTGCACAATATCCTGAATACTTGCACATTTCTCTCTAAGACGTTCATTCTTCAAGTACAATGCTTTCATCTTCTTTCTGGATTCCATACATTTGGTTTCTGTTTCAAACAACTTCCTTTTCAAAAGTCTTTTTCGTGGTGTTAATTCCGTTCCACTGCAAGAAGGGTCAAGTGACTGCGTATCAACATTAGAAACACCATGAGAAGGCTGCTTTAAGATAGGTAAAGTTGTGTTACACGACTCCAACACCATACTACGATTGTCGACTTTTCTGGGAATTGACTTGCTTGATTGAATAATCTCACGCTGAATGCTCTGATCTTCAAAATCTACACATCGGACGTTTGGAGATTTCCACTTTTTTGTTGCCTGAAACAATGTAACAAAAATCAATGAGTGTTGATATTTTTTTAAAAATAAATCAATACATAAAAGTTATAATTACGTCTATAGAGGCGCCATAAGATTTTGAAAAATTTCCAAATTAAATTTATGTTTTGTAAAATAAATGGTTTTATTGTTGGAAGTTCACTTCCGATACTTTGTGCGATAAATTACGGATATTTTACGAGCACTTTTTTTTTTTTTTTCGAAAATGCAGCTGTATTTAGTCATGTATTTTTCCAAAATCTAGTAAAAATCACTTTCAATGAGATCAGCTTAATTGTATCAATAATATACTAACCAAAATATCAAAATCCAGGGGTTTTTAAAGGGTCCAACCCGGAAAAACCGGGTGTTTTTTCTGAGGATGTGAATGAGAATGTGGGAGGGAACTGGAGAAGCCGAGGAAACCTGAGAGCACGTTGTTGTCCACTGAAAGCTCATGTTTGAATTGGACATGGTTTCAACTAGGGACCCTACCTTTAAGAGTACTCTACCACTGAGCTACGATGCCCTACTGTTTCGCTTTATAGCCAGTAGTGGCGTTAAGATCGACTAGTGTTGCCAATGTTCTTCAAGAAAAAATATTCCAACACAGTTAAAAACTGCTATATTATTATGATTTACACTGTCAACTCTGTCGAAGTGTGAAGGACCTCAAATGTCTTATAAGCGTGTAGTGGGTGAGAATAGTCGGAGTAAAACGTGTTTAACCCCCACTACTGTTTATGCGTATAAATAATGGCGCGGACCCCCAGTTGGGAGCTCTCTAATTTGTAATACGAAACCATAGGCAATGCTGTATGTGAGAAGTGCGTCAACTTCACAACAATAAGTAACATTTTAGTCCTTTACGTTTTAGAAAATACTACAATTACTAATGGTACACATATGATGGGCTAGTTATCTACGCCTCTGGCATATATTGTATTACTTGTCATATTTTCAGCGCTCTGCTCTTCAGGTATTTAACTCAGTTTAATTCCTCAAATTGTGCAGATGAAAGAAAAGTGGAAGTCAAGAAAATCTGTGGGAGGCAAACTTGGAACAAGTGCCTAAAAATTACCGTAGATTTTGAACAATACCAAATGCAACAACCCTTTACGTTATCCGTTCTACGCTTTACAACACTAAATCAGAAATTATTATTTTTGAAGGTAAATCGAAACGCCTGTGATTTTTAACTAACAAATACCAGCAATGCAAACATATATATAATACTGTACATGAAATATAAAGGGTTTATTCAAGCAGACGGATCTACCAAGTAGAAAATTGATAGGTGAAACATTTTTCGTGAGGGAATGGAAGTGTGAATATAAGTAATTACTGGCAGTGTACAGCATATTGAAATGAATTTTTAGTTATAGTGAAAGTATGGTATGTGTAAGTGTCCTCTTCCACTGTTCTCGCTTATGCGTATACCCTCCGTCGCTGACGCGCCTGCTCCCTCCGGAAGCACCCTCTCCCTGCCTCTCGGGCCCCCTTGCTGCGCTTCTCCTCAGACTCGGTTGCATAGCGGCAAGAATCTAGAACATAGGTCCCCCTTCCATTTAGCTGTAATAGACAGAAAACAACGTGCCCGGTGGGGCTCTAACCCGCCTTCACTCGCTAGCGCTCACTCGGCAATACTCTGTGAATTAAAAGTTAAACTTTGGTACAGAAAGGAACCAACCTAGGTACTAATCTTTATGGGGGGGGGGGGCTGTGTTCTAGAACATTCCCTAAAAACTGCAATAAATAAAACACGAACTTGGGAAATGTTTAGTATTGGTGGGCCAAGAGTGGTAAAATACAACAGACCTATATAATTTACAGGAGACATGAGTTGATAGTGGTGTTCAGGTAGTCAAGACAGTATCGTACAGAATTTTATGTAGGCAGTATGGGACCTGTTCCAACTATAAAGGTAAGTGGTAGTGATTGCCCATTTCATGTCGAGAACAGAACCTAACGAACCCCTGCGAGCTTTCTCACCTGTTACTACTACTACTACTACTACATATGCTATGGATCCTAATTTAAGGTATGAAACCATACAACGACCGGAATGAAACAGAATCTTAATAAAATATCGCAAAAAGTAGGTGAAAAAGCTGCTCCCCCCAAGTTTAAACAATAGCCCTAACTTGTGCTAGGTGGCCACTAAATGGCACGAATGCTATGCAAGGGGGGTTCTAGAACACAGGTCCTCCATATAGGTTAGTAGCAAGGTTGGTTCCTTTCTGTACCAAAGTCCAAATTTTAATTCACAGAGTATTGCCGAGCGAGTGGAGGCGGGTTAGAGCCCCGCAGGGCACGTCGATTTCTGTCTTTATTACAGCTAAATGGGAGGGGAATCCGTATTCTAGAACCTTGCCCAGTTTTTATGCCATACGTCCACACTGTACTTATACAGAGCCCTCCTGAAGTCAATCTACAATTAGTAATGGAGCTCCTAATTTAGTGCATGCTCCGCTAAAAGAAATACAAAGCTCCAATCTATCCTGAAAATGTAAGATATGTGTAAAAATTTGGTAGAACCGTCTGCTAAAGTGAACGTGAACCCATTTACAAATAACTTTTTTTTTTTTTTTTTTGTACAGAATATCGATAAATAACGTGCGACTTGTATGAGAGATATGTCTATTGCTGCTTTTAACACTGAGTGAGGATTACTTTATCCAGTAATTGACATCATTAGCAATTTTTAACATAGGCAAAGTAGACCTACTCCCTCTACAACCATCTAGTTTCCTTGCCAAGGTGTCACAGAACACTTGTAGGTTCTTTGGCAAAATTACCAACTCATAAACATACAATTTAATAAATAAGCAAACTTAATAACAGTTTGACAATTCTCTAGGTAGTAGTCTTTACGAGCTTTTTGTCAGTGTAAATGCAATGCATATGCCTATTCACCCAATATTATTATAAGTACACAATCACGTTTTATTATTTATTTAAACCTTAAAGGAAAGAAAATAACTTACCTTTGAATTATTATAAAATTCCAAAGAAAGTTTATTCATTCGGCATAAATTTCTCTTCAAAACACAGATAATCAACACATAACACAAGTATACATTATCATTATCTTTTATTCCCTGCATAATATGGCGGATCGATTCGATTTTTGCGAGTTCGATACCATCAAAGATCTCGCATTAGGGCACCTCTAGGTCTATATATTATCTCAATGCCTCAAAATTGAAAGGCTTTCAAGTTTTACAAGTACTTTCGTTATATACATTTTATATGAGCATAATTTATAATTAAAGTAGACAAGTCGTACATCAAGGCTAAGAGGTTAGCTCAGGAAAGTAGTGGCTCATTAATACTGAAGAAGCATAATAATAATAATAATAATATTCGTCCATGGATTTAAATCTCAAGATGCTGAGTCATTATTATTATTACTATTTTAGCCCATCTAATGGTCAGCTTTAGATTTCAGAGTTATTATTTTTCAGATATTTCGTTATGCATTAATTTATTTGACTTGGCACGGATTTCAATTTTTCTTTTTTAAAAAATATAGATAACATTTGGTAAGGAAAACAACAAACGATAGACTTCAACTACCATGACACATTCCTTTGGATTTTACGAGCCTTCCTGGTTGTATGACCGAAGACAACATTGTCCTCTCCTATCAAAACTATTGGACCATACTTCTCTGAGTGGATTGTGAACGTAGACACAGAATGAAGTATATCGCCACAAGAATTACTATTGGAGTCTAGGATCGCTCACAGGCCAACTGCCAGGTGCGATCTGCGAGAGTTCATCACTACAGAAGTAGCCGCACAGCAGGTCACCATCCAGAGGTCATCATTAAGTTGACCTATGACGATCCATTCGTCGCCCATGGCAGATTTGACGGGATCTGAAATCCATGTCAGGAAGTTATACAGCAACTTTAGAGAATCATCTCATCAGTTGGAATAGCTTCAGCATTGCCGAGAATAAAGGATAATTAAGGCAAGTGCTTATTTTCTATCCTAGAAGTCAAAATCCTTTTTTTCTCTCCACTCTTTTGCCTTCCACCTATCTAGTCTTTACTTCATCATTTGGAATTGTTGAGTTTCATTTATACATTGAAGCATAACCTCTTATGATGGTAGTTCCGTATGAATTGTCAGTTCTCATCCCCATTTACATCCTTTTGTTTTGAGAAACATGAAGGTAATTTGCGAGTAATATATAAATTAATTTCTGAATTAATCGAACTGATACGCCACATCGGCACAATATGTCAGTAAATTGTAAGGGCTAAGAAATTGAAATTACCTGTTAATTTCTTTTTCAATGCTTGGATGGATTTCACTTAATTCTTCAAGTTCTAAAACTGGTTGTCAGATTTATAAAGATGATATCAGTAAACCATTGAATTTAGTAGAGTTTAAAATTGAAGTTTCGAAGAAATTCGAGACAGTTTGCTTATCACTAAGCTAGGGATCTATTCGACATTCCATCCTCAAATTTAAAAACTTTTTAGTGGATAACATTTCAAGTGTTTGTATACATATCTTCATATGGTAAATATTTATTTTTAGATTATATTTTGTCTAAGGAGAGGGTTAAAACCTGAAACCTCCCTTGCGTACACCACTGAAAATAGGCGCTAGTCACAAATGGTTTACAGATTTCCGTTGTAATTTTATTCTATTATTCACAAGTCTTTGCAAACAGATGCACATCCCATGTGAAATATTGACGGTCAGGATAACTATTGAAATGAAAGGGCCTTTCCTAGTAAGATAGTGAAATCGGCCCTTGATCCAAATTGGGTTGCTATTCACACAAAAGGTAACCCTTGACCTAAAACTACCCCAAGACAATTTTTGACCCCTCTCCTTTCCGAATTATCGTATCATACATGCTCAAAATTGAACATTTTTTAAATTTTCGTGGGGGGTGGTCCAAACTTTTTGAAAGTTTCACAGATTGTATACTATTTAGATGCAAATGTGCAATTTTGCAATTTTTTTCAAAACTATCGATTAGTGATTTCTTTAGTTTTTTGCGTGTTGAAAATTTCAAAAAATTGTAGAAAATTTTTTTGGGGGGACACACGTTCCTGATTTTTTTATTAAAATAATTGTTATATCCTTAGGTACAACATATATTTTTTTCGGGGCCTGAAAGTGATGGCAACATTGTCAAAAAGAAATAAAACTGAAGACAAAAGTCTTTTTTGCACAGTTTTTCTACCATTTTAGGGTCCTCAGGGGAAAGCCTCTTCAAACAATTCTTTGCCAAAGTTCACAATTTTCCTTTTTCTTGTGTCTCTTCTGCTTGTGTCGTTCTTTGGCTACTTCGATTCTGTTCATTGCGGAATAAAAACACCAACTATATCTCTGTTATAGTGCTTCCATTTCAACCGACTCTTGCAAAGTTAAAACCTCGCGTCGGTTCCTCGTATCTATCAGTGCTTGCCTCAGTGGTCGCACACAGTGGCGCTCTCTACCGCGAGCTGTGTGTAACTTTGTTGTGCAAGAGTCGGGTGAACTGGAAACACTGTTGCGGAGATATGTTTGGTGTTTCTGGTTCGAAATGAACACAATCGAAGCAGCCGAAAAACGACAGAAGCAGAAGGGGCGCAAGAGAAAGGAAAATTGCGAAATTGGGCAAAGGATTGTTTGAAGGGGGTCCTCACCTTGAGGGCCCTAAAATGGAAAAACTGTGCGAAAAACACGTTTGTTTTCAGTTTTATTTCTTTTTGACAATGTTGCCATCACTTTCAGGCCCCGAAAAAATATATGTTGTACATAAGTGTATAACAAATTTGTTAACCAAAAAAATCAGGAACGTCCCCCTCCCTAAATTTTAATCTACAACAGGGTGTCGAAATTCCAAAATGAAATTTCGTGACCTTTTCTTTACCAAACCATAAAATTTCCTAACATTCTCAAGAGCGAATTTGGGATGCAAATTAGGCCGAATTTTCATGCATGCGATAGAAGGCGGCTTTGCTTGCGATTTAGTAGCGTCTAAAGCCCATCATAAAGACACTTTTGGTGGTGAATTTTGACGTTTTATAGAACATAATTTTCCAGTCTGTGCTCATATATTTGTACACATAAAAATATTCGTGACTTTTTCTTGACTTTCATGACCATTTTCTGATTTCGTGACTTTTTCATGACTTTCGTGACCGATACACAATGTACATTTTTTTGAAATTTTCAACACGCAAAAACAAAGAAAATATTAATCGATAGTTTTGAAAAAAAAATGGACATTTGCATCTAGATAGTATCTACAATCTGTGAAACTTTCAAATTTTTGTACCACTCCCACCAAAATTAAAAAATATTCAATTTTGATCATGTATGATACGACAATTCGATAAGGGGAGGGGTCAAAAATTTTCTTGAGCTAGTTTTAGGTCAAGGGAGCCTTTTTGACCAATAGCGACCCAATTTGGATCAAGGGCCGATTTCACTATCTTACTAGGAAAGACCCTTTCTAGCTTTACGTATCATGGTTATGTTTTTAGACTAAAGGAGACATGATTTAATGAAAGTGAATGAGAATGTGGGAGTAAATGGGGATCCCAAGAAAACTCATGGACACGATGTTGTTCGCCACAAACTCACATGGCTGGAAATCGAACCAGAGATCCCTTATACCAGAGGTAACCGCTCCAGCACTAAACCACTGTGTCCTGCCTAGGATTACTATTGGTGCAGCGAAGACTATGAACGTTCACCAATGAAAATGTGTCAAAACTGAATTTAATATATTATGAAGTGTGTCCACATGTAGTGTCGCAGAATCATGCATTTTGCTACCAACTCCCGCAAATTCTGCATTGCTACTTAAATTAAGATTTGTTATATGGAGAAAACTATCACTGTAGTAGTAAGCTATAGTTTGAACAACAGCTTACCTTAGATCTTTAGTTCATCATTACACCACTACCTCACAATATAGTAAGATCGTTTTTCATGTAATAACCAGAAATTTTATATATGAAGTCAATAGAATGTGAAAGAGAAAAATCACACTTACTTAAAACATTTCTTACTGTAGATTACCACTCAAAATGGAGAGGTATTCGTCTTAGTTTGAAATTAGGTAAATAAGACTCTCAACTACGATGAAAACAATAGTTTATGCACAAACATTACTACAGTACATTCGTTTTCCCACAACAATATGTATATAATATGCTGCATCAAAAAGAAAGGTAACAATAATGTTGGAAAATATTCATTAATCCAAATATTTTTACATGGCACTATTGTCAGAAACTAGCCAAAGACAGATAACTATTTAAATATTATACGTTTTTTAACATATTAATTAACATGTGTATGAATTAAAAACTTAATTGAAATTGCACGTCAACTCTTCAATTTCACGAGTTCGTACGTAAATTAATATTTGATACAGCTTAAACACTCAAAAATAAAGATTACGAAAAGACTGATTCATAGGACTTTACACGAAAGACATACATATGAAAATCATAAAAAGTTTAGTTAAAAAAAATCGTACATATATGTATATATAATATATTTTGATACCAACAGTTTTATCCCCAACGCTCGTAATATTGTCAAAATTATTCCAAATGAAATTTAAAAAAAAAAAATCCAGTTCACAGTCATTACTGTTAACAATTGTTACTCATTCATTCATTCAAAAACACACACACACACATACACAATATATATATTAAATACCGTATTGTATCACACTAATACTGTACTATTTTTCCTCGTATAATTTAAACCATGGATTCAACAATAGGAAGGAAGCTTACTATATATGAAAGTGGAGCTATGCGTATTGCTCGAAAGCTAAAGAAAATGCCAGTCTGGACCATTTGAATGAACCTGCAACTTTTTCCCCTATTAAGAGAAGATTGGTACAATGAACTGGTAACCGTACACACAATTTTAAAGAACTACATCCATTTTACCAAAAGATGAAGCAGAAACTCTGCATTCTCCAGACGATATTTTTCTCAACTTCTTATGTATGTTTGTTTTTGATTTATAGTGTTTTTTTTTTTTTCAGATTATTACCTACCGCATAAATTTGTTTCTCATTAAACATTGCTATTACTTCAGCTTTTATTTCAAATTTATGAAGGTAAATGCAAAACTTTCTAATTAACATTTTTTCATTAATTTAAAAGATTATTATTCAAAGTTAATTTCCATTACTGCGATTATATTTGAGTACTTTTACGAAGGAACGCTAAACAAAATCTATAGTCTTCTGACCACATATAAATCCAAAGATTTTCTAGCGTTATTCTCTCCTTATATAACAATAGTAGTTTCGTTTCAAGCAGCATGATTACACTATAACTTGAGAATTTAAGATTATAACTAAAATTACTATATATGAATTAATTTTTTATACGATAAAATACATTTCTTCAACTTCCTATTTTGATTAAATCCACGTCTAACTTCGAAAGTCAATTGGTATGCATTTACGGTAGACATACTGAAACAATATCAATCCATTTTATCTATAACTATTCGAAGTTATTATAATCTCGAAACTTGAATTTAGTTTCTTCATTAAGAACAGAGAATCACTAATGAAAGCAATTATAACTGCTTCAAGTCTTTACGTGATAACTAAATACTTTGAAATGCATTCAAATATCAGTCCTCAATGTATTGGTGATAAGTTCACAGCACGTCTTAAGAACCCTGCCACGTCATCCAAGGAATCAGGTAACCACTTTTGGCATATTGTCACTTCTATCTGTAATATGAAAGAGAAAGCATATGAGATTTTTCAGTGTTCGTACAAAATATAATACATTTCATTCACTTTATTAAGACATGAACTTAAAATAAATGAGCATAAAATGTGTTTTCGGAATGACATGGTAGAGAGAGCTGCAAAAGTGTATATTGGCTTAGTATGTCAACAGCTTTAGATAAACCTGTTTGAATTCGATTTTTAGTAAATTACAAACGAAATAAAGGGTCTTTCCTAGTAAGATAGTGAAATCGGCCCTTGATCCAAATTGGGTCGCTATTGACCCAAAAGGTTACCCTTGACCTAAAACTGCCTAAAAAAAGACCCCTACCCCCTCCCCTTACCGAATTATCGTATCATACATGCTCAAAATTGAATATTTTTTAAATTTTGGTGGGGGTGGTCGCAAAATTTTGAAAGTTTCACAGATTGTAGATACTATCTAGATGTAAATGTTCAATATTTTCCAAAACCATCGATTAGTATTTTCTTTATTTTTTTGCGTGTTGAAAATTAGAATATTTTAGGGGGAAGGAACACGTCGCTGATTTTTCGGTTAAAAAAAAAAGTTATACCCTTATGTACAACATATATTTTTTTCGGGGTCTGAAAGTGATGGCAACTTGTCAAAAGAAATAAAACTGAAAACAAAAGTGTTTTTCGCAGTTTTCCCACCATTTTAGTGCCCTCAAGGTGAGGGCCCCTTCAAACAATCCTTTGCCAAAGTTTACGATTTTCATTTCTCTTATGTCCTTTCCGCTTCTATCGTTTTTCGGCTGCTCCGATTGTGTCCATTTCGGAATAGAAACACCAAATATATTTCCGTAACAGTGCTTCCACTTCAACCGACTCTTGCACAACGAAGTTACACACACCTCGCGTCGGCTCCTCGTATCTATCAGTGCTTGCTTCACTGGCCGCACACAGTGGCGCTCTCTACCATGAGATGTGTGTAACTTCGTTGTGCAAGAGTCGGCTGAAGTGGAAGCACTGTTACGGAGATATACTTGGAGTTTCTCTTCTGAAATTGACACAATTGAAGCAGGAGAAGAACGACAGAAGCGGAAGGGACGCAAGAGAAAGGAAAATTGTAAACTTTGGCAAAGAATTGTTTGAAGGGGCCCTCACCTTGAGGGCACTAAAATGGTAGGAAAACTGTGCGAAAAACACGTTTGTTTTCAGTTTTATTTGTTGTTGACAATGTTGCCATCACTTTCAGGCCCCCCAAAAAATATATGTTGTACCTAAGGATATAACAAATTTTTTAACCAAAAAATCAGGAACGTGTCCCTCCCAAATTTTTTTCTACATTCTTTTTTAAGTTTCAACACGCAAAAAAATAAAGGAAATACGCATAGATGGTTTTGCAAAAAATCGCACCTAGACATTACATCTAGATAGTATCTACAATGTGAAACTTTCAAAATTTTGCGACCACACCAACCAAAATTTAAAAATATTCAATTTTGAACATGTGCGATACGATAATTCGGTAAGGGGTCAAAATTTTTTTGAGGTAGTTTTAGGTCAAGGGTAACCTTTTGGGTCAATAACGACCCAATTTAGACCAAGGACCGATTTCACTATCTTACGTACTGGGAAAGGCCTTTTTAAATTTTTTGCTTTCACACCGATAATTAAATTTCATTGTATATACAGATGGTGATCAGAAAAATGGAAACACCTGAACAAATTGCAATTTACCAGATTAATATGGTGTCGTGCCACCTTTCGCCTTCAGAACAGCCTTGATGCGACGTGGGATGGAAGCATAGAGGTCGTGAATGGTAGCAAGTGGAATTTTACACCATTCCTCGTGCAGGGCGTCGGCCAGTTTTGTGAGAGAGGATGGAGGTGGAAATCGTCGCCGGAGCCGTGTTTCCAAGACGTACCACAGATGTTCAATTATGTTGAGATCTGGGGATTGGGCGGGCCAGGGGAGGTGTTGAACTTCATCCCGATGTTCCTCAAACCACGCTGCAACAACGCCACCTGCGTGAATGGGTGCATTATCATCCTGGAAGATGGCGTCATTGTCCGGGAACAACATCCGGATCATAGGATGCAAGTGGTCTTCTAAAATTGCGACATAATCGTTGGCAGTGATTCGTCCGCTAAGTGTGACCACAGGACCCAATGAAAACCATGATATGGCGGCCCACAGCATCTCCGAGAAGCCGCCATGTTTCACAGTTGGGCGGAGACACTGCAGATTATAAGCTTCTTTGGGCGTTCTCCACACATAAACACGGCCGGTTGGGAATAGGGTGAAGGATGACTCATCCGACCATATCACACGTTTCCAGGCCTCAACGGTCCAAGTTGCATGGTCGCGGCACCATTTGCGGCGTGCGAAAGCGTTATGGTCCCTGATGAGCGGTTTGACCCGTGCAACACGACCCCGTAAGTTCATGTCATGTAATTCGCGGCGGACTGTGATTGTCGAAACAGGGTGGGGGAGGTGCTGATTGAGTTCCTCCGTCACTTGCTCCCCAGTGGCACGATGGTTCTGCGTGACAATGCGCTTTAATATCCTGCATGACCTGTCACTCATGATTTTCTTCCGCCCACTGTTCCGCTTCCCCGATGTGGTTTTCCCGTGTGTTGTGTAGGACGTCATCACCTTCGACACTGTCCCACGCGACACACCTAACACAGTACCCACTGCCGTCACACTCACTCCACATAACCGCGCACCAACAATTTGCCCTCTTTGAAAATCTGAGAGGTCTCCCATTTTACACTACCTCCGTCTGCTGCAGCCACTGGACACTGCTGTTCCACTGCGCCTGACGTAGTATGGAGACCGACCTAACGCACCACCACCAGCGGTCCGGCGCTGCGGGCGCCACGATACCACTGCCAACCCATACATCTGACGTGTTGCCAATTACAGGTGTTTCCATTTTTCTGATCACCATCTGTATGTACAGGTGAGGATTGTTATATTCATACTATTCTATTAAAGAATAGAAGTGGGTGCCTCATCATCACCCAGGCCATACTACTACAGGTAGAAGCAAATTTGGACAGAATATTTCTTGTCACGAAAGGAACTATAAGGACGGATTTTTGGAAACGTATTTTAAGGGGTGTTGAACTTTTTTGCCAAGAATAGTGTGACTTACGAATACCTAAAGGTAGATGAAACTCGGTACATAAACTTTTCACTACAAATACGAGATCATGTATTTGATCGTTTTTGAAAATTCCGGAGAGGGGAAAGGGGTGTAATTTCTATAATATTAAAATTTCTCGTTATTTGTTCACAGAGAAGATAAGGAAATTCAAAATTTATGCCAAAACAGAGTATCTTATTGTTTATTTTTTTTAATCATCACACTTTCATTGAAATGCATATCTTAAGACAAGGGGCTCTATTTTTCATAAACCTATTCTCTCCGTGCGAAAATGGGTATTTCAGTTAGTATATTTACATTTTGTAACACAGTTACCATTAAAAATAAATATCATTCAAAAACGAAAGAAATTAACTACTCTTTCTAAAAAAGAAACCTAGCCATCTAGCTCTTTGGAAAGCCTTGAACTATTACCTACAGATAGAACTTAAACAAATCTCGATTTCCTTTCACCAATTGACAGTAGCGTACCCAGGAATTTATTTCGGGGGGGGTTCAAACTAAATATGAAGCTATTTTATATTAAAATTGCTAAAATTGCCCCTAAAATTAGGCTAAATTTTTAAAAAGTCGAAATTTCGGGGGGGTCCGGACCCCCGTGTCCCCCCCCTTCCGTACGTCCCTGCCAATTGAGATCCTCAGAAAAGCATAAGAATTTCCTATATATGATTGCTGCCAAAATATGGCCTTCTAAATCTAGGTGGGTATCATGTAAGAATTTTTGAACGAGATTGTATAGCTGATGTCGAATATACAAGCTTACAAATTAAATTTTGTTTTGTATGGTTAACGTAATAATTACTGAGGTTGCAATACATCTCTAAATATGAACGAGGGTACTGAAATATACAGTTCACAACTAGAAAATCTTGGCGATCCCCCTTGCTTTAGGTCATGTTGTGGCAATCGTACATAGGAAATTCTAATATTTCAGCTCTATATCCGAAGAAATTCCACACATAATTCCAATTGTACGTAAGAATGCAGGGATTTTCAGAAATGGGTGACCAAGTTTCCTTGAACAAGACTACACTAGAAGAGGTGACAAGATGTATTTTAAGAAAATAATTTACTTCTCTCTGACTGTCCTATAAGTCTCTAACTCGTATACTCATATTTTAATTGGCAAACTTGTTTCATCAACATATTTTTACAGTGGTTTAATGCTAGTGCAGATCAAGAAGTTATTGCAAGGTTTATGGTTACGTCATTTCTTATAATCCGTAGTTACGTTCAATGAATCATAAATTACAATATTATTTAACTAATACCAAATAATTCTAAACATATATTTATATTTGAAGCATTTTAACACAATTAAGCAGCAGTTTTTCACAACCAAAGACTAATAATAGTAATTTTTATCTTCAACTCTTCAAACATGTTATATTATTATGCAAAATCCAAATCATTTCGAGTCCAAAAATTTAATTCAGGTTTTCAGCACGCATTTTCAGTATGTATGTATAATATTATATATACATACTACTTGGTCACGTATTAATTACAGTCTGAAAACTAGTACTGTCGGGGTAAGATCGGGGAGACATAAAAATGATCGAAATGACTCATATTAGTATCGAACCATAGTTTTCGGGGTCCATAACCTGATTGGTGAGTTTCAATTCTTGAATGCCCAATACCGAATCAAACGCTGCAAATAGTGATATACTCCTGTAGGTAGGCAACCATGCCTGGCAAAGCCACCCACCAAGAATTTCAGCTTGGCTCCCCTTCTTAAATTGTTGACTAGAGCCCAAAGAATATTTGTGTGAAGTGTGACTTTTTAGTCACAAAATGCAGAGTTGAACCCCTTAACTGCCGGACTATAAAAATAATCTTTAAAAAAGACCGATATTAGTGGCGAATTCATAGATTTCGGTGTCCCTAAGTTGATTGGTAGAAGTTTTGATGATCTTTAAATTCAGCTTTCAGTAGGGATAAGACCCCTAGCACACTCAGGGAAAGTGAACAGGGGTAACATATAAAATGATCGAAAATGACCGATCTTAGGGTTGAGTTCATAGTTTTCGAGATCGATGAGATGAATAGTAACACTTCCGATGCCGTTTAAGTCCAAGTTCATCCCCATTAGTATCGTATCCATATTTTTCGGTGTCCCTAAGTTGATTGCCGACATTCCCTATACAATTTAAATTTACGTTTAACTCCCATTAGCATCTCTGAGGTGGTGGGAAGGGGTTGACATGTAAAAATAATCACAAACGACCGATATTAGTGTTGAATCCATAGTCCTCGATATGGCTGAGATTAATAATTACAATTCCGATAGCATTAAAGTCCAAGTCCAATCACATTGACATGGAAGGTGAGAAGGGGTGAAAAGTAAAATGTTTCAAATGACTGTCTTCATTTGAATCCGTAGTTTGGATTCGTCGAGCTATTAGGTTACGGTTACAATGACATTTAATCCAAAGTTTAAGGCATGAACAAGCATGGGATCGGAAATTTACAGGGACGCGCCGAAGGTGCTCCTCATACATCTGTATGTAGGTATGTATATTCCAGCATAAATCCGGAACAACTGGAGCAATGGAAACTTGGGAGACATATAACTTTCAATTTGGAAAAATATTGTGAAAGTAAATCACCCCAAGGGCTGAGAGAAGTAGTGACATGTAAAAATAATGCAAATTGATTGGTATTACTATGTAAACTATAGTTTTCTCAGAAGCTGAAATGAGTAATACCTCTCCTAATGACGTTTAAGTCCAAATTCATCCCCATCAACAGAGAATTGGAAAGGGAGAGCGGAAATAAAATGTCAAAACTGACTGAAATTTGTGTCGAATTTATAGGCTTCGGGATCGGAAGAAAGTCTGACTCGTTTGAAATGACTTTTGGGAACTAACTAATACCCACTTCAAACTTTTTTTCTTTCTTCAATATATCAATTTGATTAAAGACATATGAGGGTAGAGTGTTTTAATATTTATGTCAAAAGTAGAGTATCTTCTGTATATTTTTCATTAAACTTTCATTGAATAAATATTCTAAGGGGAAGGAGATTCAAATATTTCCCATAAGCCTATTCTCGTGCGAAAAACGGGCACTTCAGCTAGTAAATTTATAAAGTTGTGACAGAGATCGGCACAAATTTACAAAAACAGGTCCACATTACATACAAACAATTCATTACGGTATGTAGTTGTTGCTTAACTGGAATTTCATGTAATTGAGTGTTTAAGTTAAAAAGCATGTAATCATGCAAATTTATAATCATAGAAGTAACTTTACAATTGCTTTTCAATGATTAAAACAATTCTACAAAACTAGTTTTACATTATTCACATATATATTGTTACAAAAGAGGTTCTAAAGCAAATTATTTGCGGTAATATATCGCCCAATAGAAGTTAGTCGAGTGTAGGTTACATTCACAAGAATTTAAACATTTTCCAACTGGGCACATGAAGAAAGAAAGAAAGAAAAAAGACATTATGAGTATGACATTCTGAAAAGTAAAAATAATTTCATAAGAGTTTCCCAGAGCTTATGGAAGGCGACATGAATAGCTGCAGCAGATGGGTACAATAAAAATTACACGAATTCTAATACTAATTTTCAGAATAAAGCTAGACCGTCTCTTTTGTAACTCGTATAGGTATACAGATATCTACCATACATTATTGGATTATTGAAAGGATTATTGCATCAATATGTATTCAAATTAAATTTAATGGGTTCATCAAACCTTACTTACCAGACTAGAGTTCTATCACACATCAGTTTCATGTGCAGAATGACTTGTTTGTTGGTTACTTTGCGAAGTAGGTGCTGACATCATGGCACCACTCGTCGAAGCGGATGTTTCCTCTAGTTTCTTAGCGGCAAGAATCCATGGATGACTTAGCACTTTCTCTAAAGGCAACCTTTCATCTGGTTCCCTTTTCAAAAGCTGCAATAATAATAATAATAATAATAATAATAATAATAATAATAATAATAATAATAATAATAATAATAATAAATAAAGTCAACAACACTACTTTCGTGTAACACAATTTAAACCATAAAGTAATTAGATTTATTAATATAAGAAGACATTTATTTAAACAATTTCACTTGATAATTTCTTCATAAGCTAATAAATGAAACTTGTTCACGGAATACAATGGACTCTATAGGGTAACTGTCCCAATAATTGACAGTATAAGAGCAGTATTTGACAAATTGCAAGTTTCTTCACCCTTTACATGAGCCTGACTTACTGATCTCTCGTATAGGTACGAAGGCATCCTTCCTTCATCTATATAGACCACCATAAAATAATAGACTAATAATTATTATTTTTTACAATATGTATACGAAGAGTTGATCATTGTACCAGTAATTGACATATTGTGACCCAGTAATTGACATCTCCAAATATCTTATTCTAATGAACCATATAGCAATACTGCGACCGATATAAAACCGTTCATCATAATAAACAACTAGTATTTCCCTTTTTCAATCTTACACGTTCATAATTCATGTGATGTGGTTGGAATGTTACTGTCCAGTAACAGACTCTCGTCAGAAGCTGCTTGGAACTGAATGTTGGATTCTTCAGACGACGTACTGTTGTTCACTTTTAGATTTACTGACTGCTTTCTTTCTCTTTTGAAATTTTTGTGGTTTGTGCTTTTGTCGTTTTGAAGTTTCTGTTTTTTCTTCTGCTCCCAGAATAATTTCCTTCCTTCTATACCTCTGATTTGCAAGTTTTTGTTCCTATTTCTTTTGATAATAATTATTCCAAATGTCTGATGTCACAACAGACAGTATTGCTCGGTTTACTTCTGCTTTCGTACTGTAAGTCATCTTTCAGATCAGAACAACGTGTGTTCCACAGCGATTTCAAGGAGGACGATTCCACAGAAGAGTTGATATTTTCACCACCTAACTGAATCTAAACGGACGAAGTTGATGGCACGAGTAGTGTTTCTAACACTAGTGTCACTCCTGTTTTTTTCGTTTTCCTCTGAGTTATCACCAATACGTAAAGAAGACTGTACCCTCTCGTTTGTAGGTGCATTCCATCCAAATGATCACTAACTAGCTAAAGATTCACCCCAAGTTGACAAGACCTATTATATGTGATTTCACTTGTAAAGAAACAAAGTAAAAATTTTCCTTAGTTTCATAAAAGCTTTCACAGTATGCATAAACATATGAAATTGCATTTTTTTTTTCAACCAATCGGCTACTGTAGGCTGCTCTGCCCGTGGTAACATGCATATGTAAGAGTACTGTAGATTAAGGGAAAACACTTGCTTAATAGTCACACTTAACGCTCAAAAAGACAAAGAAAAGTAAGGAAAAGGCCTAGGCTCACTTAATCCCGTACCATGAAGGTATTTGCCACTTCAAGATATTTTTTTTGTTGAAAAAGCAAGGTCGGTTCTCTGTTAATCGCAAAGGTGTGCCTTGGTAAATCGTTTGAACAATTCTTCTACAGCAGCCTAGTAATTGACACCCCCTGTCAACTACTGGGATTTTATAAAAATGTTTTTAATTTTACCAGTCAACTTAAATTCACTGAAATACACGGTATACAAATTTCTGTTGGTATTTATTGAGCTTAGGCAAACCACCAGTAATTGACAGGGGTGTCAATTACTGGTCATTGCCGGTAACCTGTGACCAATAATTGACACCCTTCTGCAAACTTGGTGTAACTTTCAAGAAGGCTATATTTATTGGTTTAGTCTGATCTATTAGTCCTTCAATTACATCAAAAGATCATTAGCTCGTCAGATTTTATTATGATCCATTTGATAAGCGCCGGATACAAAAACAACTTATCTTAAGCGTATCAGTTACTAGAAGGCTGAAAACATGGTTGACTTCTCACTGTCCATCTATTTTGTTTTCTTTGGAGAACTACTACCTAGAGGCAAATATTAACAATGGTGTGGGATTGACAACACCGCAAAGGAAGAAAAGATGGCAGCATTTGCTTGTACCTAGTCCCGCAGTCTTGTTGCGGCGGAAAAAAGACGACAGTGTCAATTACTGGTACACTGTCAATTATTGGGACAGTTACCCTACATGATTTTTTTATTTATTTATTCTTCCAAAAACGATCAAGAAGTTATGACCCAAATTTTGAGTATAGAAGTCTGTCAAGCTGCGAATATGTTTAGACGGACGAAGGTGTGTCTCCAAATCTGATGGAGTGACTTGACCCGAAGAGTTAGTGGAGGACGCCATGAAACAATTCAAATCAGGCAAAATCCATGAAGCTGCAACAGAAAATGCCCGTTTGGTGGTGAAAGAAGTAATTCGCCAATTAAAACGAAACGTTCCTTTCTTTCGTTGGAATTCAATATATACATTGCCTCTGTTCATGCGAAGTAACTTCTATTTCATACAATGTGTGCCTCGGTTTCCCAAACAGAGGAAAATTCTTCATGGAGGGAAATCAAGCACCTAGAGTCACATAACGGTACAAGTGCCTCAATGTTCAGAGTTTTTCTTAGAAACAAATTCCATAAAATAAGTCAACTTAGGTGGCTGCATATATTCAATAAAATTCCAAGTAAATATCCAAAACACGCAACCGAACAGGAACAGATTCCATTTTAACACCCCACGTCTCATATAGCCTCGCTGCTGAAAGGGACGCTAAACTAAAAATCAAATCAAATCCATTTTAACACCCCTCATTACCAAACAAAATACATATTTTAATCTATCGTCATCTGAAAAAGTAGCCATGACTAGAAGAATAAAACAAGTTGTCCACAATGAAAAACCGTACGGACGATATGTATAGTTTAGATTGTTTCCAGACCACGAACAATAAACAGACACAGTGGTTGCTAATGTTTAAGTTAGCGTCTTTTTTGAGCACAAAGATTATGAGTCGTGGACCTACAGTTTAACATGGAATCTGAACCATTGTAATACATTCAAAATTTAAGGCTCTCTTACCGGGATCCCGAGCACACTTCAAAACGATGGTGGCCATAGAAATGAGCTATTGCCCTACATCTTAGCTTTAAATATTGCAGGCTGAAGAAAAGTACAGCCATGTCGATTCTATTCTACTTTTGCTAGCGTGCTTTCCATAGACTCTTCACTGTTCGAGGTTTTTAGCTCCAACTCCCGCTTCTCCTCCCAAAAGGGTAAATGCACATGTTTGCATTTCTTTTCCCACTTTCACCTAGTACTGAAGTTGATTATCGCTTGAAGTCTTATCCTGACACACGCAGATCTGATTTACAGCATTACTATTTACCATTTGTTACAATAGAGCATAGGACTGTTGTCCTAGAACGAGATCACCTTTTCATTTTTCCGTTTGTTCAACGTATTATTAATTTGTCATAGCTATATCCCGCTATCAATAAAAACCTTTGAAAAATTCATTGAACGGCTTCTGAAAATGTTTTTCTCCTTTTGACCGGTAAAATACTGCCCAGGATTTGTTGTAGCCATTTTAGTACTCATACACCTCATCTAAAGTAACAACAAATCTTTACTTTTCACCAAACAAACCACGTTAATCAGGTTTTCGTTGTTTGTATGGCAAGGCATCACCTCAGCTTTTATTCCGCTATAGATTTATATATATGTAGACTGATGATTAGTGTTTATGAGGTGAATACAACGGCAAGGCACAGGAAACGAAACACGTCTGTGTATTGAGAGAAGTGGCTAATAGATCGAGCAAATTTGAAGGCAATGACATCAGGAATGTGACCTTGGTAGCCGTTGAAGCACACGTAGTTTCAGTTTTGCATAAGGCAACATGGAAGTAACACGCGAAGAACAGTACAGAAATTCTGTTGACTATCTTGCACAGATCAACGTTCCGTGTGTACCCCATCCTTCATATGGCCCTGATTTAGCCTCTTGAGATCTCTCTCTTTTTCCAACTTTGAAAAAACACCTCCGGAGACGGAGTTCAGCATCTTCAGGGGTGAAAGCTGCGGAGGCGATTTTGAAGATCTGGTCAAAAATGGCTTCCAGCACGTCTTTGATGATTGGAAAAAAACGTTGGGACAAGTGCATTGCATGTAATGGGAACTATTTTGAAAAAGGCCAACATTTGGAGGATTAGATATTTTATTCATTTATGATCATTCTTTATTGATCAGCCTTCTATGTTTTTAACGAGTCACTGAGGTCCTCAATTTCAATTCAATGGTCTTTGATGTTGCTGGATTTGGGCCAGAGAACACGGCTTTAATGCCGTATTATGTCCAGGGTATGATTGGTGGCACTTCATTGATTAGTTTCTTTCTTACGCTGGTATTAGACATATCCTGACCTAATCTGCTTGTTAAGCACACACAAGATACTTTTATTGCAAATGATGGATCTTCACGTCTTGCATTGTAGGATGATCCGAACACATGTGCATTTTGCATCGGAAAGAGCAGTATTATAACACTCGAAGGATAGTTTTTTTTTTTTCAGCATTTTACTTCGTACGAACACGGTGACATTGTAACCCACAAGCTACATACATTCGACTACTGAGATTAGATGCATTGAGGTCATTCTATAATAGAAGCATTGTCACATTCGAAACTTGTTCTGTAGATGGTGAACAAGCCTCTGCACGCTTACACACACAGAAACAATGACTAGTTTCAGTGTAGAAGATATTATTGCATGTTTCATTTAAAAAATAATGTGCTTTTGAGTAAAATAAGTTAATTTCACAGCAACTTTGAAATGTTCGATATATATATATATATATATAAAATGAGAAGTAGGAGTTTAAGATTTTTAAACATGGCTGAATAAAAATATAAAGATTTTTGAACACTATTACATAAAAATATCAATCCTTTCTTTATCACTGGCTGATCACTTACCACAAAATGAAAAGTTACGGATCTCAGTTAACCTCTTTATCTTGCATCCAGTGAATTTTCTCTATTTTGCTTCAATGCCACATTTCGAAGGCTTTCAATCTCTCTCTTTCTTAAATCAAGCTTTTGTAATAACCATTATTCTGTTTCATACAGCAAAATACTCCGCATGGAATATCTGATGAATACACAGGCATCCTTATAGATGACTCAAAGTGTTCATTTGTCTATGGCAGTTCGTCTTTCCACCAGTATTGTTCGTGTTCTATGTGTCATGCACTCTTGACGATTGTCCGACAGTGCACTTTCCATTGGAAAAAACTTGTGCAAGTGTACAAGAGGTATGTTATTCCTCTCCTGTTGGGACGCTATCCAGAGGTCGGAAACTGTGCGCATCTTACGAGAAGAAATGTAGTACTGCAGAAATTAAAAAGCATAGTAATCCATTGGGTTGTATCGGGACTTTTCACTTGGATATCGGAAACAGATTAATCCCAGTTCTAGGTTTCTATCCGTCTGAAGAATTCCAACGATGATTTGATTGATTGTCCTGATGCACTTACACCCATTTGGTATCCGTTCCATACAGTGGAGATTTCGTTATTGCAAATATATGTTAAGTACATAACTGATAACACCCAGCATTGATTTTCACATTGTTGACAATGAGATATAGCTTTAATTTTCCCCTATAACAAAATCCAGCTACAATAATGAAACCAAGTGGATAATTTTCGGTGTATTGACGAACGAAATTTCTTCGTCCTCTTGCATCAATACTTTCGTACGTAATTGCTCGAACTTTTTTTTACAAACGGTCAGATATATTCACGCCTCGTCAATGGTGACTATAAACTTCAGCCGATCTTCCGTCGGATGGCGCTCGTATAGTTTGATGCATTTAATTTTATGCTGCACGACATGAATAGCTTTAAGAGCATGAACCTGAAGGACCACCTCAAGACGTAATTTTTTGTAAATGGTATAGTGGATGGCTGGTTCGGACAAAAGAAACCGTGTCGCAATAGCACACTGTATCGTTGGATTCTATGTCTTAATTCCACGAATATTACGGTATCAGCTACAGTGAGGTGCGTTTCGTGTGGGGCTTAATCGATGATGTAATCCAGGGGTTTATCGGCGATATAATCCGGGGGGTCCCACTATGGTATTCACAGTGGAACGTTCAAAACACACACACACACACACACACACACACACACACACACACACACACACACACACACACACACACACACACACACACACACACACACACACACACACACACATATATATATATATATATATATATATATCACACTACTATCTCAATGCTGCAACTTGCACGTTTCTGCTCTGCACTTGCTCCGTACAGTCCTTCTTGTATTCAGTTTATATGGGAGCCTATTGCCTCTGTACTTCTCGTAACATTCCATTTAGCTATTCGCAAAACCTTTCTCTCTTTCCTAAAGTATTCTTTCTGTACTTTTATCCTTACTTTTATTCCCTGATCACAATTCATATTTTCACTAAAACACTACTTAAGTACCTCAATCTAGTAATTACTTTGTTTCATTTATTTTCCCTCAAACTTTTTACGACTACAGGTCCCTCCTCCCAACCACTATATCTTTCGTCTTAAGTTATATATTTTCATTTCTTTATCCGCCCCCTCAAGTTTACTAACATTGTGTTAATTTTTCTTTCAGATTCTGCAAGAAGAAACGCATGATTTGCAAACGCATATACATTCAACCGTTCTACCTTTCACCGTAATCCCATCTTCTCTAGTTAAATCTTCTTACCAGCTTCTTCTAAAGAGATCTTGAATGAGGTTGATGAGAATCAGCACTCCTTCCACTTAACATTCTATTTGTCATTTCCATTCTTACTCTAACTCAGTTGAGTCAAGTTTGTGTTTTGCTTTCTTGTGCAACATCGAAGTTATAAATTCTGAGACTACTATTTAACGTAGGGTCTGAACCACGAGTGGAACTTTAATTCATCATCCAAAATGACCTCACAATATGGACCGTTTCCCATCACACTATCTCGCTTCCAAGGAAGTTGGATTATCGGACCATACAATTGGCTTCGACTATATTCTAACCCAGATTGGTTAATATGTAACAATTGAAATAAATTTAAAGTATCACAATGTTTAGGGAAGTTCAAGAAAAATACAATTTTGAGTCAATAAGTATTTAAGAAAATGAAATAACTCACCTTTGTAATAAGGTCTTTGGCTTGCGCTGATACATAAGAAGGGAACGAAAGATCAACTTGACTGATCCTTCGGTAAGTCCCTTCATATGTGACATCTTCAAATGGCGGTTTCCCCACCAAACATTCGTAACATAAAACACCTAAGCTCCACAGATCCACCTTTTCATCATGAGTTTTACCTTGAACCATCTCGGGCGGCAAATAGTCCAAAGTACCACAAAGCGTTTCTCTCCTTAAAGACAAATGAAAGATTATACATTGAATTCAATTGTCCTCAAGTCAGAATATTATTAACTTAATGAATCTCGTAATTAATAGGCAAGAAGGCTTTAGAATTAATATAATACAAACGCTACATTTGTCCTTCACACTTCACTACCCATGTACACTCATGTCCAAAATTATTGTCGCATGTCTATAAATATATTCTTGTAGGAATATAATTTGATAACGAATTCACTCGGTATTTCTCATAATGTTAGTGTGTATAACGTGGCAAATTTCATGTTAAAAGAGCAGTAAATAAGAACAATAAAACGAAAATAAAACTTTATTGTCCATTTAGCAACATTTTGTTTTACTCACTCTAATTTTCGTATTTATAATTCTTTTCCTATGAAATTTACCATAAATATACATTTCCCGATTATATACATAGTATCAGTATTAAAAGTACCTTGCAAAATCATTATCAAATTATATTCTTACACAAAGACAATTATAGATACGCGACAATCATTTTGGACATGAGTGTACATTTTCAATTGGGTGGAACATATTCATACAAGGAAACACATTCATGTTAATGTAGGCAATTAAACAAATACAACAAAAAGACTAAAACAAGACATGGTCGAGAGGGTGCATTGGATGCTACAGCTATAACTTTCATGTCTGAGCAAAAACTATGTCTGTGATCAAAACGTAAATAAATTTTATTTCTAGGGAAAATCCTTTGGATGTGACACTCAATAGGAGGAACAACATTATGATGCGTGTTAGAATCAGTTTTATTATTATCTATTAAAATGCTACAATACCTATAAAAGCGCCTAAGCTCCAACCTCTAACGTTTGATTTCAAACCTTTGATTTACAGTTATTTGATTTCACGTTTAACAAAGACAAATATTTTAAATTATGTGTACTTTAAATAAATTATTTAAATTGATCTTTTTCCTAACGTTTGCTTTTTCTTAAAATTACTGCTCAAAGCTTTTGTATTTTAATAAGAGTTCTCCAAAATTGATGCAAATGAATTGTGCTGCCATCTTTGGAGTTCTTTTAAACTATATGTTTTTCACGTTTATGTGTTTGTGGCCGATCCTTTCGACAATGAGATCTCGGAAACTACAGGCTTTAGAAAGACGACTTTTTCACTGATCGATTGCAAATTTTGCATAGATTGTCCAGTTCTAAGTGAATATTTAAAAAACATGGCCCATTATTTCTTTATATTTTTACTGTTACACTGGAAGTGTAGAAATTAAAAAAAAAAAAAAAAAAAAAAAAAAAAAAAAAAAAAAAAGCATCAATTCCAACACCACATAGTTGTATATGTCTCATGAGTTTGTTTCATGATCAGATAATAATGTAAAACGAGGGATAATCATTTCTCCAGTTTAAGATATATCTTTATTGTTTGGAGTGTTTTGCCCAAAGAACGCCATATATCACTGACATTATAAATGTGTTTTGTGATGTATTTGCTTATTATATATTGCATACAAGAAGAAAAAATACTGATAATACATGAATTAGGAACTCAAACCGGAAGTAGGCTCAAATCCTGTAAACGGTGCGGGATATTGAAAATATAATCGAAAAAATCTCCCCTTTATGGTACGCCTTGCCGATTTTTATCAAGATGTTTTTCACTTGTGTCTGTAAAGGGGCATGTACAGATGTTGTGAGGAATGACAACGACATTCGTGCTTATATGTGAATGATGCGCTGTGTAGAGAGCGCAGGTTCAGCTAGTTTTTAAAAGAATGTCTCGAAACTTTGGACTTTCCTCCTGTGTCTGAGTTACCTTGACTGGGCATTTCAGATCTTTAACCTATCTTTTAACATGGTTCTTCATCCTAATGCATGTATGGTGCTTGCTACCCAAATATTTTATTTCACACTGTCAACGTACTTCGAAACGGTAACTACTATTAAAATGCGGTTTATTTCAATGGATTTAGAGTCTCTAAAATAGGTTTCATGTGATCCATTATCCATCTATTAAAGCCGGAAGTGATTTGAACTAATCATTTCCAGTTTCAACGTTTATTACCATAGAACGAAATCGGTAATAGAGAGAAGCTGGATTTTGCAAACGATTCAGCGTCTAAAGACAACGTCTATCCACAACATTCTACTAAAACAGGAAATGGTTCAAATTTAATTTTACTTCTGGTTTCAATACTAATTTCCGTAGAGCAAACACAATAAATGCTACCAAGATGCATTTTACTGCAATTGATTCGGTGCCCCAAAAAGACGTACCATCTGTTACATTAACCCAGTTAAATTAGCCATTGCAGGCTTCAACATTTTTCGCCATTGAACGAAAATGGTAACAGACAGGAAGAAGCGTTTTTTTTTTTTTTTTGTAAACGACTCAGTCTCAAAACAATATATCATGACTATCCATCAAAACCGGAAGCGTATCAAATTTACTATTACTTCTGGTTTCAATACTGATTTCCGTAGAGCAAAAACGGTAAATTCTATGAAGACTTCTTTTGCAAGCCATTCAGCGTCCTAAGAATAGGTTTCATTTCCTGGGTTGAAGCTCTATTCAAACCGGAAGTGGTTAAAATTAGCCTTTTCTGGTTTCAGCGTTTACTGCCACATAAACACGCTAATAGATAGCAAGAAGTTTTCTTTTTAAAACGATTCAGCATCTCAAGATAACATATCACGACTATCCAAAACATTCTATCAAAACCGGAGGTTGTTTGATTTACTATTATTTCTTGTTTCAATACTGATTTCTGTAGAACAAAAACGGTAGAAGATACCAAGAACCGACTCTTTGCAATCGACCCTTGTCGTCATAGAATAAAAATAGTAAGGGATAGCAAAATCCTAGTCCACATCAAGAGCATCAGTAAGGCGTATGGTCACCCCGCGCTGCTACACAGGCTGCACAACGTCGTTCCATGCTTCCGATCACTTCGTTGATGAGGTCCATCGGTATCCTTGGCCACTCCGCCCGAAGGGCAGTACACAGGTCCGGAATCGTTTGTGGTGGGGGCTGTCGGGTTGCAATCCGCCTTCTCAATGCATCCCAGACATGTTCTATTGGATTCATGTCTGGGGACCGTGCAGGCCACGACATGCGTCGAATATCTTCCTTCTCCAAAAAAATCATCCACCACACCTGCCCGATGACAACGTGCGTTGTCATCCATGAATATGAATGATGGTCCAACTGCACCCCGAAACAGTCTCACATACGGTTCCAGTACCTCATCACGGTACCTCTGGCCAGTCAAAGTACCACTCTAGAAGACGTGTAGGTCAGTACGGCCATTCAGCATGATGCCCGCCACACCATCACACCCCACCACCAAATTGGTCTTTTTCAATGATGCTCTGCGGGTTGTAGCGTGTCCCCTGTTCTCTCCATATCAGTGTCCGTCAAGAATCTGACAGCAAGCTGAATCGCGACTCATCCGAGAACAGAACGTGACTCCACTGTTCCATAGTCCAGTGCCTGTGTTCTTGGCTCCACCTCAAGCGAGCTATGCGCTGCACACGAAAGAGACACACACGACGGGGCATCTTGGGTAAAAACCAACCTCATGCAGTCGCCGGTACACCGTTTGTCTTGAAACACGTGCTCCTGTAGTAGCTGCAAGCTCTGATAACAGTTGCTGTGCTGACATCGACCGAGTCCGACGTGCTCTTACCAACATACGGTCCTGTCAAGGAGTTGTGACTCTTGGGCGACCCGGAATTGGTGCACATGCGATGTTGCCGTTGGTTTGAAACCTGTGCCACAGCCGTGAGATCACACTCTGTTGTAAATGCAGTGTTCTGGACACCTCCGTTTGTGTTTGCCCAGCTTCCAGCCGTCCAATTATCCCGCCCCGCAAGACAGGGTCTAATGTGGGTCCTCGTGGTATGTTGAAGCCTTCACGATGCACTAACACTATTGCTAACACGTCTGCTTTGTACACGACTCAGCAATCGACTGTGGTGTGGTGTGCTGTTATCAGCTCTTCTTCGAGCATTTCTCTTCCCTCCCTCCAGCAGCCCTTGTAGGACCTTCAGTACGCTTTCTTCTGTGTGCAAGGTCAGTTCTGATCGCACTGTTCTATGATGGCTGTATGCCGCTGTTCCCATTGTGTGTTCCCACGTTTCCCCATTTTTATTAATTATGCTATCTTTTTGGACACCAGTGTATTATATATATATATATATGGATTCAGCGTCCGAGGAACAGGTTCTATCTTTGATCTTCTTATAGACGTACTACTTCAAGTTTGAGTATTGAATTCGTATAGTTTGGAAGTCTTAGTTTCTCACTGAAACGATACTCACTTGTTTTCATATCTCTACCAAAGTATGAGTGATGTTGTCTTCAGGTACAAGTGCAACACACTTGAAATAAATATGAATATTCACTACTGTATAATACAATAAAGTCGAAAGAATGCATTACCTTGATGATGGTGCGTGGACGGACCAACCAAAATCAGCTATTTTAACTTCTCCTTTAACGCCAAGAAGAAGGTTTTCAGGTTTGATATCACGGTGAATAACTTTCTTGGAGTGACAATATTTTAATGCATCTGCAATCTGAGACACATATAAAGCAGTCCTGTAATGTACATCAAAGAACGTGATTAGAAGTGTTACTACGAAAAATAAGAGAAACTATTGTATGTACATATAAAAAGTTCAATCTTTTTCATTGCTAGGCGATTTTATGTTTCCATTAATAGGTTAGATCCTTGAAAACACAAAGGTTGATAAACGGAAGACAAAAGTCAAAACAATATTTGACGTTTCACATAGACACAAGTTCAATTGAATTCTTCACGTCGAGCTCACATCAATTACATCAGATTGCTTTACAACGCGAAATCAATATTTAAATTTTATGTAAACCTAAAGAGTGCGCCACTTACTTGAGAACATATAGTGTGACACAGTATCCTGTATGTCATTGTAACACATCCCTTTTTGTTGCAGGTAAACATGGCAAGCCCTACGCTAACCCAGGAAATGAAGAGGCATGCAGTCATCGTCTCCTTGGCTACAGGACACGCCGATTCCAAGATCGCTGCCTTCCTGAACGTCGCCCGGTCATTCGTTTTCAAAGTTCGGAGGGAATTGGAGACCGCCAGTGGTGACGTGTAAACAGTTTCCCGCAGGAAAGGACATTGTCAGCACTCGGACAGGACCAGGACGCCCGAATTCATCGCTTCCGTCCGAGCTCTTGTCGAAGCGGACCCAGGGAAGCCCATGAGGGCACTCGCAAGAGAGAAGCAGGTTGACGAGGCCACCATTCGACGTGCGGTGTATGAAGATCTCCGTTACAAGTCGTACGTGATGTGGAGAGGTCAGTTCATGTCCGCGAGAACCAGGAAGAATAGAGTAACCCGCGCCAGGCGCCTTTTGAACAAGCTGAAACATCGCGAGCAGCCAGAAATGCTCTGGTTCTTCTCGGATGAGAAAATATTCGTCCAGAACAATGATCAGTGGCTGTGTAAAACACCCGAGAAGGTTTCGACCATCATACACACCAAATTCCCCGCCCCCTGATGGTTCTGGGGGTCGTGAGCAGTGAGGGCGACGTGATGCCTCCACATTTCTTTAGTCAAGGTGCCAGAGTCAACGCTGTTGCTTACACCGATGTGTTGAAGATAGTTGTGCAGCCCTAGATTACTGCTGTAGCACGTGGCAGGCCATATGTTTTTCAGCAGGACTCCACTCCCATCCATACGGCCCATTCAACCCAAGAATGGTTGGCCACGAATTTTCACGACCACGTCACTCCGAACATGTGACCTCCCAGCTTCCCTGATGTCAATCCTTTGGACTTTTACGTCTGAGGCGTGGTTGAGGGGGCCTCTAATAAGAATCCACACAGCACCGTTGCGCCTCTCAGGGCAGTCATTGTGAACACCATGACAAACATTCCCAGGACCCACCTCAATCATGCCTAACGACGGTTTCGACATCGTTTATAGGCTGTTATTGCGGCAGATCGCGGTTTCATTGAAAGATATCCTGTACTGGGCCTGTCTTCACGTGTACGTAATATTCAATGGTCATTAAGTGCTCCATCTTCCGTCTATGCTCCTTTTTTCGCGGATATTTGTTCTCAAATAGTTGCCGCACTTTGTAAGAATGAATCCCAGGAAACATGATGAACGATCAGTTATTCACATATCGAAGAAGTACAAATACTGTATACTCAACAGAAAAAAGTAATAACAACAGAAGAATACAAGTTTGAGAATAACTTATTTTACAATAGGATTTGATCTATATTGTAAACAGGAAAACATATAAATATTGTTCCCAAATGCACTTTTATTACATCGAACTGTTTCAGCAGTCTTAGTTGCGTTCGTCAGTAAATCTAGGAAACTCACATGGAAGTTACTTGAGTCTTTCATTTGATTTTTCTCTTAAAAATCACGAACATTATAAATCGGTTGACTTCAACCGAACTCATCCGATCGGGATTAAACTTGGCACGGTGAAAGATCTTGACCCGCCATAAAAGTGTGAAACCGAACTCATTCAACCTGGATCATTATACAGCAGCCATTGTGTTGCGTATGGATTAATTTTTCCACTTGTTTCCTTTTTAACAGAAACAATCGGAACCAGTGAAATAACTAACTTTTAATTACGTTTCTCTGCATCATTATGTATTATTTGTTGTAAGATATTTCAATACTTCCTTTGGTATGTTTTCCACCTACACTACAGTCAAACACGTTCTGACAGTTCAACTCTACTAACATTCAAAATAGTATTGTTTTATTACTTACGGTTCTATATATCTTGTTAATGGAATTCTTGTTGTTTTCACACATATGGAAGTAACAGAATAGTATAAATATACGTACCGGTAAGGCTATAATGAAATCTTTAATTTAACGTTTCACAATTATGTCCTTTAAGCTAAAGGAGACAGATGACTACTTCAATTGAATGTTTATCAAAGAATGAGAGAAAACGGGATAACCCTGAGAAAACTCACGGACACGATGTTGTCCACCATAAACTTACATGGCCTGAAATCGGACCACGGGATTCCTAGTACTAGAGATAAAATCTCTACTAATGAGCCATCGTGCCCTCCAGGTAAAGCTATTAGTTTTTGTTATTAACAGCTGATATTTTAATTATTATCGCCAATGAAGATATTAGTTACTATCGAAAATTCCTATAATGTAATGTCAAGAGGTATTATGAGAGAAGTTTAGTTATAACATTTTACATTTACATCCGTTTTTTACATGGATTGTGTACAAGTTATCCTTTATAAGCTGCCATACCATATGCTTCTATGGTAACATTCATTTATAACGACGAAGCAAATATTAAATGGATAGAAAATTTTTATCTTTCGTTAGTTTTTTTCATGTCAATAAAAACAACTAAAATAATTATTCTTTTAAAAAAATTTTGATTAATTACGCGCATTTTGAATAATATTAATGCTTTATAAATGCGTAATCACAATATAATTTTAATTGTTCTGTATGAATAAGACTGGTCATTTGACTTGTCAGTCTCCATGCTCATAATCCCTCATCAATGACTCAAAGACTTTAGGCTGATTAAAATACACGTAACAATCAAAACTGGGCAGAGCTAGCGAAAAGAGATGTAGAAATTGTGTGGTTAAGTTGAGCTTTAGCGTTTCTTTCGGTAGTGAGGTTACATGGCCCTACAGCTTAACAAGGGAATCCAAACCACATGAGCTCTCGCCGGGAATAAAACCTGGGTCTCCGCGCCGAAGATGTGTAAGCAAACTATATAATTACAGGAGAGCTCAAAGATATAAATCAGATTTACATTGTCCTTTGTCTTGGAGATGCAAATTAAAATTTGAAGGAAGAAGAAAAGTGAGCGGAAATATGAGAAAAAATTACAAAATGCATAAAATATAAAGACTGAAGAAACTGAATAAGAAAAATAATATAAATGAAGTACATCGTAATTGACTGAATATCAGTTTTAGAATCAATCGCAAATATTTTTAATATTGTGATCTATAATTCTTCCTCCCCTTTCTCTAATTATTATGGAAGATCAATATGAATTGAAACATATCTAATCAAAATCATGATTAAATACTTACGTATGTTCATCGAATCGCTTCTTTTCACTGTTTTGTAACAATTTAAAGAGTTCTCCTTTTGGCGCGTACTCAAGTATAAGATAAACTCGACTCTCATCATGGAAATAACCATACATCTTCAAAATATTGGGATGTCTACAAAAGAGATGAGAAGAAATAAGTTTAATGATCTCTGTCTATGTAAGTAGCCTTAATTTCATATTCTTTCACTTAACCCAGTATTTCATTGAAATCATGAGATATATAGACTCATTCTTACGAACAACCCTAATAAAAGATGTTACAGAATGTAATTCGTATAGTTAGGATACACCTAGACTTACCATTCAGGATCTTACTATTGCACCAAAAATAATAATAAATAAATAAATAAATAAATGAAACGAGCACTCCATACAATGGAGAAATAATGAGTTAGTGAGGAACGTGATTTGAAATCTCATTTTAAACATGTTGGTAATCATTATTCTTTAAAAAATGTGGAACTGGTTAAAACATTTATTTTGGCTAGAAATAAATATCCTACGTACAATTACTGATAGATGGTATAGGGTACATCTTATAAATGGCTTTGTGCTTACCTTTCACCCGTGGTCTTCACCGTTTTAGTTTGTGTTGGTATCTTGACTCGCTCGGGAGTCATGCCCACAACAGTCTGATACGTTCAGTAAAGAAAATGGGACCAAGAATTTCCGGACTAAACTAGTTTCACTTAACTTACTGCAATTTTATCATTTCCATTCAGATCGGAATCCGTCCATTAACGTACAAGTGAAAGACAAGCTATTTCTTATAATAATTTTTTCTTCCAAATTTATTAAAATCAATGTGTTAAGTAATTGTGTAAAACATAAAAATTCTATGAAATAAACTTCGAAGAAAAAAAAATATAAGAAATGTCTTGTTTTTCACTCGAATGTTAGAGGGTGGATTTCAATCTGAATGGAAAGACTGCAAGTAGTAGTATGTAAAACTAGTTTAGTACGGGAATTCTTGGTTCCATTTTCTTTACACAACTACACAAAACTAGTTAATGATGAGTATATAGGAGTTCAAACAGTTGTGCAAGAAGTATCAAACAGTTGTGAGCATGACTTGCACTAAAACGGTGAGGATCACGGGTGCAAAGCTAAGCACACAGTTATCATACGTATAGTTGAGAGATTATTTGGTTTTTTGAGTTTAGTGTCCTTTTAGCACCTAGGGTATATAGGAGACGTGGAGCCTACAGCTTAACGTGAGATACAAATCACATGAGCTCCCACTGGAAATCGAATCAGTGTATTAGTTGAGAGAATACTGCCTTTTCTTGTATTTTATTTTATTTTTTTTTAAAAGAACAAAACTGTACGTAACCATTTAAGAAAAGGACGAAGACAGGGTTCCTACAGGTTTTGAGCAAAAAGATCCCTTGACTTTTCATGACTCTTCATAAAAATTCCTTGACTACAGGAAATTTCTATAGAATCAGCCTCCTCCACTCCCTGCAGCAACCGTTTCTTACCAACGTAGTAATTTTCCTTTGATATTACTATTAATACATATTGATTGCATATTCAACGCAATATTTATACATATTCATTGCATATTCAACATAATTATTATATTATTCCATATTAATTAATTTTTGATTATAATAAGTTCGGCAACAAATATCACAATACCATAACTGTAAGAAAGAAGCATCTTGAAGTTTTAATCAGCACCATTGTTTTCAATACTGAAGCTTTCTTCTTCTTCAGTTCTTTAATTTCTGTATCAATTACACATTGCTTTTCCTCATTCTCTTGACGTACACGTTTACTTTCTTTTAATTCATTAAGTCTTGCATTAATGTCCTTTTCACAACTTTCTTGTTTCTGTTCATCCTTTTCTACCTTTTTCTGGTCCAGATATTCTTGATAGCGTCTTGGTGCATTTGAAATATAACCCAGCATGTTCTTTGAGATTTCGACATTCTGGGCTTCACCTGCTTTTAGGATACTGTCGTACACTTGACGCTGTGCCACAATTGTTTTCTCCAGCATGTTCTCACTAAGAAAGACTTATTTATATAAATCGACAGTTGTGTTGCCGTGAGAGAAAATCATGCAGATCTTTACATGCCACAACTGTTTGAAATCCTCTTTGTCTATGAGAAAGTTCCTTAAAGAAATATCCACTCCTCCTTTCTTCAAGCTTCTTTACTGCCACATTACAGAATAAGGAGTACTGTTTCTCGACATTTTCAGTTACTATATAATCAAATGGAGGAGTAGGAAAAATCTCTTCTGTCCATTCACAGCGAATCTCTGGATGTCAGTACTCAAAAAGATGACAAATCTATTAAGGCCTTGTGCTTTAGATTTCCTTCTTGCAGTTTTATCACTGAGCAAAACACACTAGGACACTGGCATAGAAAATCAAGTTTTCCCTTCTCCTTCACTATCAAAGTCTGCAAGAGACGATTTGCTGGTATCAATACAATGGAATGATATACTTCACTTTTCATTACATCTGATTTCATACAGGAGATCATATGATCTCTCAGAACCTGATGAATACCGTCAAGAAGATAAGAAGCCATTGGCTTTGTTGTTTGGAACTTCTGATGAAATGGAAAACAGCTTACCAAAGGACTGCTGACACTTCACGAATGGATCACTGATAGCCTTCTTTAATGATCTAACTGTTTTCGATTTTGGTAGCTTTGCTTCATTTAGGAACTTCACCACATAGTTCCAAATTTGCAGTGTTATTTGAAGACAATCCACATATTCTTGCCACCTCACACCACAAAATTTGAGTGGCAACAAAGAACACCCTGTTACTTCAACCAAAAATCCTCTACGGGCTGAATAAGTCATTGAAGAGGTATCAGAAGGATCGCAATATGCAAGGTATCTCCCAGCCAACAGAATCAATACTAGTCTTCACTGCACCATGCACAATGTGTAAACCACATGCACCTACGTTGACCAATCTACAGTGTTCATCCCTGTTCACAGAAATAATGATCCTGAAGACTTTAAATAAATTTTAAATTATACTAGGACCATCCATGGACAGTTGTATAAGGTTCAAAAGCGGTAGAGTGGAAACACCTTCAAGAAAAACCCGTAACAAGTCATTGGCTGTGCTTTTGTTAAGGAAGACAATATTCAAATAACGTGTCACGACTTTCTCCAGCTTACTGTCCCAAAACCTTACTATGAAGACCATTTGGCCTCTTTGGACAACTTAGTTCAAAGCTTTATTAAAATAGAAGACAAAGAAATTACAGGTTTTGAGTCGGTTCATTAATTGCTGTTGGAAATATGGAGGGAACCGTAATGAACTACATATGAAGCATTATCTGGTCCTAGGAAAAGCGCATGGGCCATGTAACTGTCTGAAAACTTAACATTGTTTTCAAATCCTGGCAGAAGTTGAAAGACCACTTATCGTGTATAATTCGAAGAGCCCACATAATCTCCGCTTTTTGCAATTCATCTTTCAGGACTAAACTGTCCAAACTGTTCTGCTAAATTCCAGCAGGTCTTGAAGTATCAGTAGTAGATACACTTGGTCCTGGTGTTACACATTTAATTATGGACGCAGTCCTTGAAAGAGTTTCTGATGAAGACGAAGCTGGAACTTCACAAGAGGTTAATGCTGCTTAAAATTTTGTACAATTTTTGCATGAGTTGATCCTTTTACGTAAGACGTTAAGGCCTGCTTCCCCATGTTGCTCAACTCAAGTGGTTTTTATATATAACACACTTTGCAATAAGCATCATTATCCCGCCAATACACAGAGGTAATCCATGAAGAAAACTCAGGGTCATGCACTGCGTTCTTCTACAGTAGATTAAAGACTCTTTTCTTGGACTAATGAAAATTATCATTCTACTTACAGATTTCTGTAATTTCTGAATTTCCTTTAAGCTTCCAAGCTTTCGACTTTCCCCTGGAGTCTTGATTACGGAGATTAAAAATAGGAAGAAAAAGACTAGAAACACCAAGGAATAAAAACGGAGCGGACCTGCCACGGGAAGAGAGCTATATTGTACGGATATACGTTGTCAAGTACGTTAGCGATCAACAAATGAAGATGAGCAAACGCTCTATTTTTACTTCTTGATGTTTCTAACCTTTTTCTTCCTGTTTTTACCTCCGTAACCAAGACTCCAAGGGAGAGTCGAAAGTTTGGAAGCTCAAAGGAAATTCAGGAATTACAGAAATCTGTGAGTAAAAAGATAGAATTCCTGAGCGTGATTCTGCATTAATGAAACTTAATTCATATTAAGCTTGAATCTGAAAGAGAAGTAATGTTAAAGATAATCTAAGAGAAATGCAGACACAATCAAATATACATGGCAAGCTCGCATTTTTAAAAAGTTTAAGCATACTCATATATAAGGAATAACTGCAAATACTTCGCTGAGACGAGTCGTATTTCTTACCATTAGCAAAAATATTTATAGAACATATTTGAGAAGTGGTTGATCAATATGACCTTCGAATTCTTTTTTAAGAATATACACGTGTATACTACAAAAGTAAATAATAATAATAAAAAAAAAAAAAACAGACACAGAGAGGTTAGAGCAGACACTGAAAGGCTCTGAATCCCCCTAGAGCGGTTAAGCATTCACCAACCACCCACCGTGGTTGTGAGCTTAATCTCACAAGAAAAAGATATTTCATCACTTGTGAACAATGGTATCAACTGAGAATCCAAATATGGAAATGTAGAAATATAATTCTATGATTTAAAAGAAAATTCTACAAAGGTACTTTTCCAAATTGTTTTTCAAAACAGTTGCTCAATTTCCCTGATTTTAACATGACGGGGACCAATTTCCCTGACAACCTGACTTTCTAGGTTGTAGGAACTCTGGAAGAATTCAAAGTACAATCGTGCAGTGTAGAGTTCATGAACTTTAGTTAAAGATATTATTATTGCTGAATATAGCCTCTACCAATGGTCTACTGGCCAAAATTGACCATAGTTTTATTCTGGAGAACAAAATGATGAGCTACTAGATCAACAAACTTGTTCTTTAATTACGAATTATATATTTCTGGGCTTTCGGCATCTATGACTAATGAGGAATGACGTCCCTCGGTGACCACATAACCCGAGAAGTGGGGAAGAAAGCGCTTTGAGACCTTTTGTTAGCTGCCATCTCAGTATTTGCCTGGTATGCATAAGCAAAATCTAGGAAAAATGCACTCAGGATGGTTGACCCGGAAAGGCTTTTTATACCTTTCCGACCGAGTGTTCCCGCTAAAAATCAAACCTGGGACCATCCGTACCACAGGCGACAGTGAAGAAATCCGCTGTGTCCTACTCTAAATACGCTGTTACAAACAATAGATAAGCTGAAGTAGAGTTACACATTGTTCTGAAAGACCTGAAAAGAGAACGTTCAGAAGCGTTTCCAGGCTTAGCTGCCCATGGAGATCATGGCATATCCTTCAAACATTACTAGTTTGAGGGATGTAACAACCACTCGCTCTTTCTAAGGTAAGCACAAGATTTAGTGGGAAATGTGTGTTCCTGAATCAACAGATTATATAAATGAATCTTGATAGTAAGTTAACACAATATAATTGTTATTCTATTCATGATAAATTCTTTTCGAATAATCTAGCAACATTAGCAAAATTGATAATGGATAATGACATTTTTCATTTTAGTCTGTAACTGTCAAATTGCAAGAAGCACAATTAATATTAGAGCGCTTACCTCAAGTGTGTTTGTATTTCGATTTCTCTTCGAAGTTGATGTTCTACGTTGGCCGCTTGAATCTGAGCTTTGAAAAGAACTTTTAGTGCTACAATAAACTTTGACTTCTTTTCCCTGGCCAAATAGACATTGCCGAACTTTCCTTTGCCAAGTGCACGTCCTATATCAAAATCTGTCAAACTCCAGGTTTTCCTTTATAAACACAAGAGACAAGTTAATAGTGAAGCAACAAAGGAACCAACAAATATAAAGACACTAATTCCGATACAACAAAACTGATTACGCTCTTATGCTTATCGGAATGTTACGTACAAACATTAATATAGTATTGATATTTTACAAATGTCGTACAACATAAAATGGAACATACCTTAGTCCTATTAAAAAAACTAGTTTTACGAAAGAAAAAAAACTTTTTCCTTCCAAACATCACACTGAAACAGCCTAATATTTAGGAACATGCATACTAGATATGATCCACTTTGTTCAAGAATAATTAAGACAGTTCAATTGACGTTGAAAAAGCAAAATAAACACTAAGTTAGAATGTTGACTAGTTTCAATCTCCGTCAAATATACTCAAATCAAAATATTTTCCCGTAAAGATAAAACGCACCATAATATTGACTGATTAGTTTGCATTTACGTTCTTTACCAGCAGCAAGGCTACACGGGACAAAACCTATAGTATAAAATGGAATCTGATGCACTATAATGCATTCGATGCTCTCCCACCGAGAATCGATACCAGATCAAGCACCAATTGCACGCACGCTAGCCACTAAACTAGCGAGAAAGGCCAGTTCATAATATAATACGAGGGTGGGTTGATAAGTTCTCAGCCTCACCAAGAAAACAAGTGGATAGGAAGCGAAGCTTGGTGTTTTTATTCAACATATTCCCCTTATAGTGCAATGCACTTTTCATATCGCTGCTACAGTGCTTAAAGGCCAGACAAATAGAAGTCGGATGAATGCTCTGCAAACCAGGCCTCTGTTTGATAAATGACGTCATCGGCGCCATTGTTCCCTTTAAAAACATTTTCAATTTAGGAGAGATATAAAAGTCTGATGGAGCCAAATTAGGAGAATAAAGTGGATGTTCATGTATTTGAAACTGTAGGTCCTCCCAATTTTTGCAACGTCGGACGTGCCTTGTGTGAGAGCGCATTGTCCTAGAGGAAGATTGTCCCTTTTGACAGCTTTCCATGTCTCTTCTTCTTTAGTGCTGCTTGCAGTTTGTCCAGAAGAGATGTATAATAAGTTGCATTGCTGGTTTCACCCGATTTCAGATAATCCAGCAATAGAATTCCTTCACAATCCCAGAAGACCGTAGCAAGGACCTCAGCGGAGGCTCGATGTGTCCTAGCCTTCTTCGGACGTGGAGAACCACTGTGGCGCCATTCCACCGATAGCTGTTTCGTCGTGGAATCGTAGAAACATAACCAGGTTTCGTCCACTGTTACCAGCCGTTACAAAAAAATTGGCCTTATCCGTTTGAAATTAGGACAGAACTGCCTTACTTGCCTCCACCCGTTCACGTTTCTGATCTGCGTTCAAAAGTTTCGGAATCCATTTTGCCACGACCTTCATCATACCCAAGTCTTCATGGATAACTTTCCACATCCGTTCATGACTAATGCCCAATATGTCCTCTATCTGTTTGAGCGAGATTCGGCGATTGTCGAGAATCATCCGGTGAATGGCGTCAATCATTTCGGGAGAGGTCACTGAAATTGGTCTGCCACACCTTGGATCATCGTTCAGACTAAACTGCCCACCTTTGAAGTTCACTGCCCATTTCTTCACAGTGGCATACGATGGTGCCTTGTCCCCAAATGTCGTGACAAGATCGCTGTGGATTTCCTTAGGTGAGAGTCTGTTTAGGAAGAGGTACTTGATGAATGCACGGTGTTCAAATTTACTAATTTCTGGGACGTGAGTTGTCATCCTCACTTTGGACCTGAAAAAAACAAATTTAAAATTGGTTTAGTCAAACCAAATTTTGCACAGTAGCTTCACAAATTATAAGCCTCATAAACGTATATAACTTTTATATCTAGCTTTGTTTGAACCTGGGTGGGCTGGGAACTAATCAACCTACCCTCGTATGATTAGTTGTGTCTTTGCTGTTATGGGCCTAGAACAGAAAGCACTGTAGTGACGATCAGTAGACTTTTATTATGACGATGAATGGATAAACAATAACCTAAAGATCTAAACAATATGAATAAAGCGTTACACACTATGGAAAATATTCGTATACTAAAATTATAAGTCGTCACACAATTGTTTTCTTTATTCCTACATAATTTTTGAAAATTGGGAATATGGAAACTGAAGATATGGAAATAGACTTTACTTCCCTTCAAAAATTTGTATTTCTGGAATTCTATTTGAATGGACTAGAAGTGGTCGCATGAAGACTGATTACATGTACATAAAAATGCCTACTAAACCTCCCCCAATAATGCAAGTCTTCACGTGGCTGAATTCTCTTTTGATTTCCCTATTAGCTCTCCTATCTAAAACAGCTCAGTAAAAGTGCATTTCTTTGGATATTTATAATCATGAAAGTTTAAAGAAGACCAATTTCTCAGCTAAAACTTTGTTTTTCCTCTCCAACTGTCTATACATTCTTGAAAATAATCACATCACTTTAAGTTGTTGTTACAAATGCATTGCATTAACAACTTCACTAAATGTATATACCTACTATCAAAGTTTTGAGGTATGTGCAACTCTTCAATGGCGTAGCCAGAAATTTATCTTGAATGTCCGAACCTTTTTCTACAGAGCCATTAACTTACTTCTTGATCATTATTGACATGTGACGTCAACTAGTATTTGTTGCCATTTCCCAAACTCAAGACGCACTCTTCGCTATTACTCCGAATTCGATGCAGCTTAAGAGATATTTCAAAGAACTACATAAACAAACAACACCCAAAATAAAATTTTCATGCTTATATTCATTTGAGCAATTTCGATAAAATACATAAAAATATACTATAGTGCGCCACAGATGACAAGATCGACGGAAAATATGCAAACTAAAAACTGTTTGAAATTAATGAACTCTAGTAGTTAGTGTTGTTATAAGCACTATATTGTGCTATTAATGCAGAAAGAAAAAATGTTTCATTTACTTGTGTTCATGTTATTCCCTTTCCTTTCATTGTCAAGTTGTACTCGAGAAATATATCCTTTTCTTTGTCGGTTGAACAATGAGGAGGTTTATATATAATGAATATAAATACAATTGATCATGATATGATTTTCTTTTTATTTGAGTTAGCGTCCGTTTCAGCAGCAAGAGTATGTGAGACAAGGACCTTCAGCTTAACTTGGGATTCGAATCGGGGTCTCACGCGCCAAAGGCGTGTACGCTATCCACATAGACACGAGGGTGTTCTACAGTGAGCTATGCATAAAACTGATTCCTAAACTTTTTAAACTCTTAATCTATAGGCAACTTTTTATTTTCACTTAGTATGCTTCAACAAGATTTGTTTTCTAGCCAGAGAAGGAACTGAGCGAGCGTCATAGTAAGGGAAGGTAAGCGAGTATTATGAGGCAGATTAATTTAGGACTGAAAACAAGCTCCCACATGGAGTCAACCCATTACCTATTAGAACTATGTGAGAAGACAATCATTTAGCCACGATGGAGTATATTGCTTCTCTGGAATAGTTATTTAAGTAAGTGCATGATATTACACAACATCAACTGAATGATTTTGCGAACAATAGGATTGTGTTATGTCAAAATAAAGATGCTGTGTTTATAGTAATTCAAGATGATTTGAATTTCGTTTTTCTGTGTAGCTACGTATCTTCCACTCTGTGTGTTATTGTTTTTGTAAGATAAAATGAAACAATGTTCTACATGATAAAGTATTACCACAATCTGCATTCACAACGAAAATACGATTTTTCATTAAAATAATACGAAATACAAATATATATATATATATATATATAAACCAGAGTATACGAATCCCTATTTCAAAATAGAACTGTAATAATTATACGAGACTTTGTTCGTTCCTTCGAATTCCCTTTAGAAAACCTGTTTGGAAACATGCTACTCCCAGGAATGCGAGGGAAACCCGAGATTTTAAAAGGGAAATGCTTAACGAACAAATGTAGGGTAGTTGCTACCTCGTACCTAAGCGGCTATCGGCGGGAGCACATGTGGTTCTGATTCCTCAATAACCTGTAAGTCCACGTCCCATATTGTTTTGCTGCTGAAAGAAACGCTAAACATATATAGGCCTATATAAAGGCTAGTGATTAGCGGTCTTCTTTCTTAATGTGATGATCCCAGGTTCAAATCCGAAGACTATTATCCTGTCTGAGGTTTCTCCAGATGCTTTCCTTACGTTCCATCAAGCAAATAAATTATAATTTTTCAGCGCAGCCACTGGTCAACTTCCTTCAACTTCGTCTTATATTGTTATAGACAGAACAAAAACAGTTTTCAGTATAAATTGGTGTCTCAGGCTGGATCAGGGAGTTTGTTAAATAAATAATCAATAAATCAAATATTAGCGTTCAATACATGTCCAATGTATACTATTTTAAAACATATGAAGCATTCCGGGTAGTAACGGTGAACTCAACAAAGAGTTACTTTGGAAAAAACGCATTTTAAACTTTCTTCATAATGAAGAACTCTACAAAACGTTCTTCTTTCAATTAGTTATTATTATTATTATTATTACTGTTGAAATTTCTGTTATGATTATTATATTTGAGTAAATAAAAAAGCTGTCCAGATATTGAGTTTGTCCTTACTATTTGAAACGCCTCATATTGTATGTAGTAAATTTGTATGAAATTAAAATAGTTGTTGAAAATAATCTAGTCTTTTTTTTTTTTTTCAATTCTTAAAGATTATTTGTAAATACTATGTTTTCTTAAAATACACGCAACGTTCCAAATGTTCTGAAATTCAGAGTAAATTTGCTTTATAATGTTGTAGTACCTACCCCCATCACTCCGGCAACGTAGAGAAATGTTCTCAACTTTGCAACATTATTTTTGCAGACTACAAGAAAGTGTCAAACAATAGGGGTTGCAAACACACTACCCACCCGCAACACGACTATGAATAGAGATGAAAAATGAAATGAAATCTTTGAGTTTTACGTCCTACGGTTATGCCGGTTAGGCTAAAGGAGACGGTGATTATGAGAGATGAGTGAAAATGGTGGAATGAAGAAAGTGGGAGGAAACGGGAGAACCCCGAGAAAACCCACGAGCACGGTGTTTGTCCACCAGAAAGTTCACTTGGCGGGGGCTGGGATCGAACCCGGGACCCCAAGCACCAGAGGTGAACGCTCTACCACTGAGCCACCGCGCCCCCCTGAATAGAGATGAGTTGCCACATTTAACATTAAGATACCCTACACGGCTGCCAACGAAAGAACAAACCATGTGGTGTGCTTAAAGTGCTTCAGTTTCTCTTCAAAGTCCGTGGCGCTCAGATGACACGTTTGCCTCAAAAGTGTACAGGTCATTTCGTTCTTCTCAAGAGAAAAAGAGGAGGGGAACGAAATGAAAAGGACTCCGTAACTATAAATAAGTTATTGCAAAGAATGTGAATTTAAATTAATATTATATATATATATATATATATATATATATATATATATATATATATATATATATATATATATTACTATGGTTATGTGAATGTGTGTCCGTAAGATACAAATGAACACACAATTAAAAGACAAGAATTATTATTATTATTAAATAAAGAAAAATAACAATGGCGAAAAACTTACTTGACGTTTAGAACATAATATTCATTCTCCCTATCTCATCATCATTGCCTCCCAACGGTATAATAATAAGTATGTTGACATTTTTTGAAAATTCCGCCTTTAATCCAGGCCTTTCGTATTACATCACATGCATACCTCACTACATTACTCGGTATTAAAATAGCCCTTCCCTCTGGTCTAGTAGCTACCGCGTGTGGCTTTGATGCACATTGTCCCGGGTTCGATTTCCAGTGAAAGCACAATAGCACATGCAATTTTATAATTCACTTTCATCGATCAAACGTTACATTTAGCCTAAAGGACACAGTCCTGGGACATCTTTTCTCATAATAAATTGTCCACTTTGTCTATTGCGAGGTTTCTCAACCTTGGACTCACGAGAATGTGAGGGTTGAAAAAATGAAATCTTAAATTTACGTCCTAGATCATGCCGGCTAAGCTAAATGAGACGGTGATGATGAGAAATGAATAAAATGGTGGAATGACGTAGGAGGAAACGGGAGAACCTCGAGGAAACACGTGCTCAGGATGTTTATCCTTCACAAACCTCACTTGGCCCGAGCTGGGATCGAACCAAGGACCCCATGCACCATAGGTGAACGCTCTACTACTTTTTACTTTTTTAAAGTTCCCAACCGGGATCTGTTCGCCATGGACAGTTCGTGAAATTTCTGCGTAATCCAAACACGACAGGGACACGAACACAGAAAGGTCCAAGACAGTTAAAATTCCGACCATGCTCTTCAGAGGGATTCGAACCCACAGTGGATTGCGTTTCATGATCCGAAGCCGAACCCCCGAGACTACTCGGCTATTGCCACCGGCTTACCACTGAGACACCGCGGTCCGATATGACGGTGCGAAGGGAGATGTAAATGATAAATGTAATTAGTAATAGAAAAATATTTTGAACTTCTTCCTTTAATAGACATACATTATTTTTATTTGTACACTTGTTTTCAAATAAAAAAGCATACTGAGGAATTATGAAAATCGTTTTAAAGACAATTGGAATAAAAGAGGAATGAAACTCATTAACATCTGAATTTAAATACAAGTAAAAGCTATGAACAGCAATAATAAAAACTTGTAAACAGGAAATTAACTGTGAGGGTCGCAGGCAAGAAGGTGTGATAAAAGGGGTCGTGATATAAAATAAATAAATTGAGGAAGCCTAGTCTATTGCATAATTATATAGTAATTCTTTCGTAGTCTTTGTTTTAACGAAGTGCAAGAGAATTTAAATCAATTACAATAATGGAACAGCAGAATGCATATTTGAGCATGCAGGTATATAAAAAGTGTAAAGAAGTCATACAAATGCCTACACGGAAGCTAGATACTAACAGACATGCGCTAGTCTGAAAATAGATTTACAAAATAAATGAATTCTGTATCCACTACCAACACAATATTAAATGATCCTAAGTAAAAGGACTCTTTCGTCCTTCTACTTTTTGACGTCTACGTAAAATAAAGAGGGAAGGGACGGGGAAGAGGGGGAGGAGGAGAACGTGGCAACAGCGACTTGTCAAACAGAAAGCGGAAAGTGTTCTGACCGCCTAGCTGATCCTAGCGCCACAACTGAAATTGGAGTTCACACATTACGTCATCTGTCTTTGAATCCGAATACCCTTTTGCTTTACCAGTGTTATTTGTACCTGAACCGTCCCGGAACATTTATGACAGTTCTTTCGCTGTTCTTCCAAAAGGTTATTTATAGCTCTGACGAGTAGGCCCTACCGGGATATGTCGACCTAGCTGCAATACGTACTCCCGCTGTATCTTACATCTTGTATCGGATTAAATTCCTCAATGGCAGAATAATTTGCTCCATGCCCTTAAGCATGCCGCTTACCGTATGTTTATGAAAATTATAATCAATTGTTGCAGTCAAAGGTACAGCACAAGCTTGAAGATTTATGGTGCGAGAAACCAGGGTTCGATTCCCGGCGTGAGTTCGTGTGATTCGGGTTCCACGTCAAGCTGTAGGCCCACGTCTCATATAACCTCAATGTTGAAAGGGACTCTAAACTAAGAGTCCCTGCAAATAGATACGTTAGCCAATAGTGACTCTGGTCTACATCATAATACCATTTCCCTTTTGAAATATTTTATAAGCTGCATAACTGTGTGTTTCACGCTCCTTTTAGATCGGGGCGCATCATTTGTTTGACTGAAGTACGATTCACTCGAGAACAAAACTGAACTCCACATAGCATGCACCAAAACGCAACATTCTGCAGCGCAATGGCTTCGTGCTCGATAACAATGTTTTGCTATCAGATTCACTCATCAACGTTCTCTGTGTATAAAGCCTATATTCCAGGAGAGAAGAGAGGAGCATTTGGACTGATATCCCGCATCCTGATGCAATGAGAAATTCACGTTGCAGGACAGCAGTTTTTCGTCTGCCCAGTTACGTCATTAATAATTAATACCGGTACCAATTCCCCTTTGTGTTGTTGCTTGTGAATGACCTTGTCACGATGCCCATTAAACAAAGCTTGCAAAATTTACAAGTGTTTCACAAATCATGACAGCTATGAAGCAGAAAACACCAGAACAGCAAAAGTTATTTGTAAATATTATTGTCATTATCTCTCGATTGCCATACAGTTCGAATATTACGACACAATTATACAAGGTTTTATATGCTTTATTCTAGTATTACAAGACTAATGCCATTTGTCATACATGTCGCGAGCTTTGTCGCACGGTTCATATCTTCTGAAAATTTGTCCATAGCCAATGTGAGTAAAATATGCTAAGAGTCTCGAATTTCTTTCCATTCTGTCATACCATACATTCTAATGAAATATGCTGCTGCAGCATTATTCCTAAATAAGCCCAGTAAGAGTCAACATACACTACAGCACTGTAAAAGAGATATTACTAGATTCTTATAAAGTAATTTCGCGTCCCACTGCGTTCTGCGAGTTACACCTCCTGACATCATGTTTGGCTTCTCCATTCCCAGAATCCACAAAATTAGTGAATGTTAAGGAACCCCACAATTACGCACAAATACATTTGATTCTTGATTTTAGTTTAGCGTCCTGTTCAACAACGAGGCTAAATGAGACGTGGACCTACAGCTTAAAGTGAGATCCGAACCACATAAGCACCCACGCACAAATATATAATACTTCACAATTTCTAGGTTGCTGTTTCTTTTAGCTTCCTTCCCTAATTATTTTAACAAATTAATTAGTTTCCAATTTAAGTATATTTCCTTATACGGCATTAAAATATTAAATAATACTGTTGGATGATGACATGGGCATCACCAATTCAATACAGTAGTGCCAAAATGTACAAGAACCAGAATCTCATTATTATGATTGAAACAGCACATAATTATATTACAAGTGTTTCGTCATAGCCATATTAAACAATCTTTTACTGAAAGCACACCCAAACAAAAAGAACAATAACAATTAGTATTTTATGAATAACGTACCACATACACTCAATATTTCCCTTTCACAAAACCAGATCTCACCAACTGATTATACAGTTATCGTGGAAGTGCATAAAACCCTATTTACTGAAGTCGTGTGATACACTACAATAGACAGTAAGCATACTCACGCGGAGTTCTGAGACGAATCTCCATTTCCTCTCTCCCCAGTATCTATTCCAGTTTCAACCACTTCCATTTTTTGTACTTCTGCTGCACTATTTTGTTGAGCATTATTACGAGTGGGGTCATATTCTTTGGTGTTCGAGTTAGCCACCGAAATTACAGTAGGAACATCACTATCTGGCACACCTCTTTCTGCGACAGGCTTTGCACTTCCTTTCTGACTTCCGACACACGCAGTCCTAGCTTTGGATAAAGGTACTTGACCGCATTTATCTGAATTAGGCGGTATACTTTTAACTTTTCTAGGGTTACTTGTTTGCTTCGAATGAGTAGCTGAGTTTTGACCTGGACCATTATGTTTAGTTATCACTTCAGCCTCCTTTAATGTAAGTGGCCTCACACAACAATGTTTTGCAATATTGGCTTTCCCGCTAGACCTAAAAACAAGTTTGAAATTAATGGAAATTCTATTGATCATAAAACAAAACCTGATTTTTTAAAAAAAATTTATTAATTTCTGTTATCTATTAAATGAGTTATCAACTAGAATATAATGATATAACCCAGAGAAATTTCTTTTGGTAATTTTTTTTAAAGTTTACTCAAATACAAGCAAATCTAATGTTTAATACATCCAGATTATTTAAAGATATATTTTCATTTGTAAATATAACAAAATTTTTAAACAGTAATGGCTAAGATTACACTCACGTGTCAATTTCACTGCGTGTAGTTAAGTGTGGTCCGCAAAAGTTCCCTATCTCTGTCAGCCTACAGGACGAAACTAACTACTGAATGTAAAACGAAATAAATATACTTATGAATAACACGGTATACTGGTTAAGTTTCACTTATACTAGATGTTTGGAACAACCAAAAGTATTTCGAATTTTAGAGTATTTACTTAATAATAATGAGTGATTTAACCTAAATAACCTAAATTTATATGACTGACATGGTAAAATTTATATAGATTGAACTTGGGCCCCACAAGTTAACCCTTATAAGTATTAAACAGTACAAGGAAGTGGATGAAAAATTAGCCATTACAACTAATTTTACTTATGGCATCGGTATTAACCAACCTTAAGATAAGTGCTTCGCTTATTGAAAAGGTGCGAATGTACTTCGTCTACTACCTGAACAAGCATATAAGCAATTTAAACTACTTTAAAAATTACAGAAATAGAATGTGTTTCTTTCGGTTACTCAAGTAATAATTAGAACAAAACTTATTTTATGAGAACGCTTCACAACAAACTGCTGTTAACGATGCTGAGTACCTGCGCCATCTTCGTTTTAGCCTGTTGATTTATATTTATTTTTCGTTTTCATTGAAATCAACTGAAATTTTGATGATTATTTTACTGATGGTGAACAAACATCGCGAACGTAGGTTTACACGGGGTTCTCCTGTTTCCTACCACTTTCTTCAATAATCAATAATAAAAAAAGTCTAAATAAATTAAGTTTAGCCAAATCTATTTTTTTTTTTTTTTTTTTTGTATTCCTACGGAAATAATATTCAATATTTCGAATAGTTTATCCGATGTACCCATTATCAAGTTAAAGAATTTACATATATAAATTTAATATTACTTACCTTTAATTTGATTATTAAGTATTAATATCTGGAAAAAAAAAACTTAATTTTCACGAAGTAAAGGACATCTAAATGGATTTGAAGAAGAAATCACAAAAGTCAAGCCCTTAAAATTTCACTTCATTTAAAAAAATTAACACATATATATATAAAATAATAATTCCTTACACCATTCAACGGAATAAGAAAATAAAGGTTTTAAGCATCCTTCAGCTTAATTTAACGATCTTTTATTTCTCTCTCTCTCTTTCAAAGGACATTTTCTTTACATTGGCTTATATTGTTAAGAGTATATGTTTTAAAGTAAGTGTAAAGGTGTGCCCAATGTCGCGAAAAATTCACTATGATAAAAGGAGAAAAAGAATCTCAGAGAATACCTGGGATAAACTATATTCAATTGTAATTACTTTTGACCAAAAACTGTAAGAAGCATTTTGCCTCATTTTATTAATTTACAATAAATATTCTAAACTTACGGTATATTCTCTGAAGAACCTTCGCTTAGTTGCTTATTCGAATTTTTTGTACAGTCTTCAGTCTCCATTTTTTCAAGTTCCGGCGTACAGTTTTGTTGCGCTTTACGATTTGAACCTTCTTTATTCAAGGAGGTTATGCCTGTTGCTGTCGGAATACCAGATGCTGGCTTACTGAAAGATTGAATTTTCATAGGTCGATTATCAGTTTTCTTCGGAACACATGCTGGCTTTTCCTGACTTTTAGCACTTTTCGTCGGAGGTGCCTGATCGCTTTTGCTTAGAATAGGCGCACAACTTTTCACCTGTCTTCCACCAGAATTTGGTTTCGTATCTGTTGACTTCTGCATGGATTTGATGATGTTGCTGTGCGTACTTATCAGAGGTTGCCTTACTTTCACACTTCCATGCTGTTCCTCCTTAAACCTAAATGGAAGATTGAAAAAGAAAAATTAGGAACTCTCAATTAAGTATGGTTTTTAAATGCAATGAAAGTCAATATCTCTATATGGACTACAATGGGCGGGACGATATACCGTATTTGTCGGCGTATAAGATGCACTCCCCCCCCCCCCTTGAAAACAAGTCCAAAAACGGGATGCGTCCTACATATCGATACAGAAATTTTGATTATTTCAGTTTTAATGATTCATTCAACATAAAAATTAATTGAGTAAGATTCTAAAACTACGAGGGCTGCTGGAAGAGATTTTGTAAAACCACTGCTAGCCGTGGCGATAGTGTTCCGCTTTTATAAAATTCGGAAGAAGGGACCTTCCTATGTTTAAAATATATTTCATTGTTTGTTTAAATCTATTCGTTTTCACAGCAGTTTGAAGTAATTTGTGTGAGAAATGGAAATATCTCGTGAACACTTTCGGACAATGATAAGATTTCAAATGTAGTTTAACACAGAAGCCATGCATCCAGTGACTTCATTTGGCTTTTGAGGATGAAGCACCATCTAATGTTCACAATGGGTTTCCGAATTACAACGTGGTCGCATATTTCTCAGTGATAAACTTTGTTAAGGTCGTCCATCCACGTGTTGTTGTTGTCAGCAATGTTGATGCAGTACATGAAATGATTGAGAGGGATCGGCATGTAATGTACCGTGAGATTCAGGCATCCTTAGACATTGATAAGAATGCAATACGTATGATTTTACATGATCATTTGAACATAGGAAACTTTCAATTCGTTGGATCCCACAAAATTTAGCAAAATGAAAACACACAATCCATCGGTTAAAATGGCTCTCTATGCAAAAGGTATGTAATTAATTATCTGGAATTGTGAAGATGTGATCCATACCGATTAACTAACTTTCGGTTACAGCATCACTGGAAATTGCAAACGAGGACTCTCGAAAAAATTGAGTCATGTACTAAAGCAGGAAATCAGGGGAAAACTGAAGATGTACCGTTGGAGGAAGATAATGCAGCAGCTCCCGAAATTGAAAAAAAGAAGAAGAAAAAAAGCATTTTCTGGTAGTTTTCAAAAAGTCCCCCATTCTACTTATTCAACGGACCTCGCCCCATTCATACTACTATCTCTTTCCAAAACATATTGTAATTCTGATTTAAAGATGTTTCTCATTAGGCAATGATATGATTTTAGCTACAGAACAGTGTTTTACAAGCCAGACAAGCCACCAATAACAACAAGCATAAGTAAGTTCATTGCTTGGAAACTCTATTGCTCTCTTATGTTATTACGTAGAAAATTAATAAACCCAGTAAATTTCATTGATATTGCTCGGTTATTTCTATGCGAAAACATACTGATATTCCTTGTACAATTTTGAGTAACTAATTACCTTTGCTCTTTCATAGAACGTAACATTTTTGTTTTTATAACGGTATGAGAATCGATCTTATTATGCACTTATTTAATAGATGATGTCTTACTACAAAACAAATTAAGTGAACGTTATTTTTTCTTTCCATTAATTGTTTGTGTTCGATTATTAATTAATGAATAACCAAAACTGATATCAAACATTTCTGTACAAACTAGCTAAATATATAATATTATGCTGTTTACATGCAAAACTAAAATAAACAAACACACTTACCCTGTCTTTTGAGCCTGCTTTGTCGCAGCAGAAGTTCCATATTTTGGAAAAGGTTTAGAAACTTCAACATCTTTGGTAGCCTTTTGAGGTTGTTTGATTGTAGAAGATAAGGATCTAGCACGCTGGGTAGGTGCAGGGGGTCTGTTTTCTTTACAAGCGTGCGACATCTCGAAGATAACTATAGAAATAAAGAAATATATGTAAGGGTTTAATTACATTTGATATTTCTACAACAATAAATAAAGAGCTTCTGCAAAGCTTCATCAAAACAAGGCTTACAAAGAACAAGCATGAAAATGCTGTGATTTTAAAGCGCTCAGCCTGAAAAGCTATGGTTTAATTAAGTATTTTGAAGAAATAAAGAAATAATTAATTAAATTTTAAAAAGTTATAAAGCATCAAAATGGTGCGATTTCTAGCTTATCGAACAATCTAACCACATCGAAACAACTTAGAAATCAAGATTATTAGAGAGAGGCAAATGTTATATATTCTAATTCACTAACAGCTTCTTGTAATCACCATAAATTCTGGTATGAACTAGATATTTCGGACAGAATTCATGACTATCCTTCGCCGGTAGTAGGTAAGTTTATTTCATTTTATGAAGACGAGTTGGTCATATGCTAAGATGCTGCAACTCCAACGGAAATAATAATTAAATTAAAATGCATTTTCACCATAAGACGTCACTACGTAACAATACAACGATAACATTGTACGTTGCATATTTACTTTAGTAATAGGAGCAGAAGTGCTATATTTACAAACACTAGCCAGAAAATTAAAGAAGAAAGAATAAGAAAAAGAATGTAAGTATATTTGTAGATTGAGTGATATATTTTGTTAGTACGTTGCTATGGTGATGGTATTCGTTGTCTAGGACATGTTTATAATATATAATTGTGTGAAACGCCATTATAGTTAGACGTTATTTTGAATTGTGAAGTAAAACAAGTTATTATCGTATTATGAGTAGCATATAAAATATAGGCGAATGTATGTACGAACTGAGGCATTGTGTGGTTATAACAGAGTAACAAAAAAACTTTTTGTAAGTTGTTTTTTATTATTTATTTATTTTTTTTTTTAAATATTGATAGTAGTTCCCGTTAAAAGTAGTCTTGTTATTACTGTTACGTAGTTGTATTTTTAGACCAAATTCTTTGATTTATTTTCACTGGTGTTGCATCATCTTAACATGTGACCAATTTTTCTTCATAAGATGAAATAATTTACCTACTACAGATAAAGGGGGCTCGTGAAAACTAACCGAAATATCTAGTTCATACCAGAATTCATGGATATTACAAGAACACGACGCATGCTAGTAAATTACAATATAATGTAAACGAAGGATCATTTACGTTCTATAAGCAAGTAAGAAATAATGTTACATTACGAACAAAAATCCAAAGTTAAATTTGGATGAACGCAACCTCAACAGGAATCGAGATAAAGCTACATTAAAAAATACCAGTTTCAACAATTTTAAAAGTGTATCGGGAAGTCAGTTTTTCGGGTATGATCAGAAGCTACAAACTGAAGAAGTGCGTGTATGCATTAAATGTCAATTCAAATAAAGTGAAATATTTTACTTTGTAAATAGTACAGGACGCGGAGTTTCTAATCAGTAGAGACCGGATGTTAGGCAAAGTGCCTATTCTTTAATATTAAAGTTATGATCAAAAATGGAGTTTTAAAGTTTATATGGAGTATTATACTTTCAATTTAAGGCAATTTTATTTTGCCTATTTCACCCGTTCCTGCCTAAAAATTATTTTAGTGTCTAATGTTGCCTATTCTATGCATTTTCTTCAAAATAAGACTACTGTGAAAATATATAATTTAGTACTTATATTTCAAGAAAGGATTTTGCCTCTTCTGAGAAAAAGTGCTGTTTGTAATAATAAGATGTCGTAAAACTTTGGACTGCTATGTGTACAGATAAAATGCTGTAAAACTGGACCGCTGTGTGTAGTAATAAAGTGCTGTATAGAATGTATTTACCAAATATGCATGGAATACACGTCAAACTTCGTTTTTCTACGTGAACAAACAGGTATACTTCCATATTCTTTGAACATTATTATGACTTGAATTAATTTTTAAATTGTATTGAGTATTTATCTTTATTATTTCAAGTTATTTTAGTGCCTATTTTCCATGTTTTTAATGCCTAAACTTCCGGTCTCTATTAATCAGTAATTCCAACCAAATATCTTAGTTTGGAACCAACATTGACAACCAAATATTTTAGTTTGAGAATAGACATTTGCTCTTTGTTTGCTTTCAAAAAAAGCAGCCAAATTTTACTCTGGCTACTGGATTCAGATCTGAAATTTGGTACTTGAAATAGTGTGTGAGAGAAGACTTGCGACTTATATTGCTTTATGTATATTCGTATATAACTGCCATCTTCAAGTGAAGAACTGGTATGTGTAGGTCATCACAAACAGTTAAAACAGTAACCTGGTATTAGTACTTTTTCTAGAAGAGGAGTAAGAAATAGCATATAAAAATCTTAAAATCGTGTTCACTATCAGAGGGATTCCCAACAAAACAAACCCATGTGGTTTGGCCACAGCAACCAAATTGCAACATACAAGGTGGGTGCATCAACAGAAAATAGATCCAGTTTTAGAATTTAATAAATCATTTAATACGCTTTCCATTTATTCCTAAATATCAAAACCCAAACACGGAAACAATAAATGCTATTATCTTCCTACACCATTAGCAGAAGATAAATTAACGAGAAACTTCAATAGTCGTGTATTACGTCATTATAAAATCTCGTCACAAATCGCTGGTTTTCCACTTCACTTCAATGGAAATGGCGAAGGGATACAACTACACACTCCAACAATGAACACGGTTTATAATCCAACGTGCTTCAATTAGTGTCTGGCGGATGATCGCGAAAGGATTGGTTGTTGAAACAATATCAGAAAAGTAATCAACAGAATAGAAATTCCAGGACACACAAAAAAGGCTGACGGTTGTTACAGTGCACTGATATTTTTTAACACTTCTGAAATCACTAAACATGATACAGAAGTTCTGGTTACCAGTACTCTAAGAAGTTTTTACGTTCTAAGACGTATTTAATGGTTTAAGACTAAATTAAATTTCAAGTTTAACACGTTGCATCTTAATGATCGTGAATAATAATAATAAAAATATAATTAATATTTCATAACACCGAAAGTAATGATCATCGATAATAATTTTTATCTTTATACTTCTGACAGAATAATTTCCTAATTTGATAATTCTTAAGGACAAGAGTTCCTTAAGGAACAAAGGTTCCGATGAATTAAAACAGAATACACCAATACTTACGAAAACTATCCGAGTATGTCCGATGTGGCTAAAGAAAACCCTGGAAAGTTTCGGTCAGGTTCACTGGCCAAACAAGAACTTGAACCTAGTGGATAATAGAAACAAAAATAAATAAATATAAAAGACCAAACAGAATCTTCAATAAATCTTTCAACACATTAATATATTAATTTTGGAAGTTACAATGTTGCCCATCTAGGGATTCGCATACATTCACCATTCAAATTTGATAAATACTCAACATTACATGACAATCGTAACTACAAGAGCGAAGTTTATTGTAATGAAACACATTACCGAAAATACTATAGAAGGAAAACTAACCTTTCGGTACATGGTTGGTAAATTATAGAATTAGATCCAACTGAAGCAACAGTAATTAGTAGAATCATTTAATACTTATAAAAACAGAGAGCCGTATAAATTTTGCGCTCCAGTAAAGATAATTTGATTTAGAACTCAATCTATTAATAGCAACATCATAGTATAACAAATTAAATTTAAAAAGCAATTTATTAGAAACCAGTTGCTCAGTTGAACAGAAAACACACCAATCTAAATCAAACTGCTGACTATTTCCTAGTCTCATCAAAACAATTTAACCTACTGTGTTGGGTATTTAACCTAAGTTCTAAATTTCCAAGTGATGAAAGTGGTAAACTTATTAGTGTAAATCTAGAACAAGTTTCGTAAAACAGAAATTTAGTTTAAACTTCTTAAAATATTTGAGAAGTGCAAGCAACATCCGATGTTTGTCACGGTGCAGCTCACGTGATCTAAAACGCAAGAACCATTCTCAAAATTGAAAATATATGTCAACTTTGGGTAGTGCAATAGTTAATGCACAAGCAGAGTAAGCTGGAGATCCGAGCTCAATTCTACACCCACCTGCACATTTTCACGCTGGTGAACAATGTTACAATAAAATAAATAAATAAATAAATAAATAAATAAAGGTTTGTTTCGGGAACAAATTATGGAAAAGAAACTACAATACAAGTTTGTTTTGTTTCACATTGTGAAATCACGGTATATTTCCAAACTATGCGAACTCAATACTGTAGCTGGTCGTAGCCGATTTTTAAATTCCAATTGTAATACAGAAAAACGGTCAGAGGAAACGAATTCGATACTTATATAGAAAACGATGAAATCATTGGCTAATATAATTGGAAGCAGAACACACTGTTGGTGAGTTTACACACTGGTTACGTTCAGTTCTTATAGAAAAGAAGTATTTAAACCCGCTGGTCTATCGGCATTGGTACACGTGGTCCCAGGTTCGATTTCCGGTCGGAAAGTATTGAAATTTGAACGTATTATGGGGGGTTCGGATTAAAGCTTAAACTGTAGGCGACATCTCGTATAGCCTTGGTGCTGAAAAGGGAAGCTAACCTTCAACAAAGGAACAAATTAAAAGTTTATTATAACTTAATGTAACCGAATTTAACTAATCCACTTGAATGAATTGGTGACATACATTAATTACATTAAGTTATTTGGTCATATTTCTTTCTTCCTTCGACATTCGAAGACAAAGTGAAGGCCGAAAACCTATCACCAAATTACAATACAGGTCGCCAATGGCGACCGGAAATTTGCTATTATACTATAATAGTTTCATAGTAACATTTCAATAAACAAAGGACAAAATGATGTGAGATTATGTTTCACGTCCGGCGTTAAAACACTTTCCGCTAAAGGAGACGAACGAATTAAGTAAATGATTATGAAATAACGGTAGGCAATAATGTGGGAGGAAACGGAAAGAATTCGGAGAAAACTCACGGCAGGGCATAAAATTTCCGGTCGCTATTGGTGACTAGAAATTTAGAGCTGGAGATCAGTGTTCAGTAGGAATGGTTTCTGCCTAAACTCACAAGGTTGTGTAGTTTCAGTTTCGCATGAAAATAATTGTCACTGAGTGAGGGAAAACGCAGAATACTAAGTCTTCACAACATTGTAATTCAACCCTCCATTCCCACCCTCAATCGAAAGGTTCTGCCTTAAGGTAAGATATTTTTAATATGTATGTGAATTGTCCAATTCAAAATTGATTATCCTGCATCTAATTGTCAGGTTTTGAAATTTTATGCTCTGATATAATCTCTTTCTTTGTCAAACCAAAGGCCGTGGTGGTGGGAATCGCTCATAATTTCTACGTGAAAGATACTGACGACCTCACTGTTGGATTTCCGAGTGCGTCTGACTTTGAAATTTTGCGCCCTAACTCACGGACACGATGCTGTCTATCACAAACTCGTGTGGCTAGAGATCAAACCAGGGATCTCTCGCACTTGAAATGAGCGTTCTACCACTTAGCCACCGTACCACTGATAAACAAAAGTTGTTACACTGACTATGTGCAACCACAACTTCTATATTTAGTATAACATAATACTGTATTATTAAACAGCCGAACACGCAGCAGTCTTATAACTGTAAACTGAAAGAATGACCATTGATAAAAAATTCAAAAAGCATTTTTCTTGGACCAGCAAGGAAGTTACATTAGTCAAAATGGAATAGGAAAAAACGTTCTGGAATGATCACGAAGAAAATAACTCCTAGCTATGAACTATAGAGGCGGGGGGGGGGGGGGGGAGTTTCACATCAAGGAAACCAAGGGTCCCAGCTCGATCAATGAAACTTGGTGGAAAGGAAACAGTCTTTGATAGTTATGTGCCAATGTCAGTTGAATATCTTCTTTGATTGCACTGATATCGTCCTTCAAAGAGAGGCCACTAAGCTTCGCTCCGCGTGCTAAGGTCTTAAGTTTGCTCAGCGTTTTTGAAAGTTGCAGTACACAAAGATCTGGTCTTTTGTACACTTGGACAACTTTTGACGCTGATTCTGATTAGCCGTTTAAACATACGTCACTATAAATACGATTCTTGAAACTTGGGAAAAGAAAAAAAATTGCGCAAATTAGGAAGTTCACACTAAACATACCGTAAGTACGTTGTGAATGTACCAATTCAATAAAACCTTGGAAACATGATTCTCATCTATGATATTGATGTGCGAATTAAATTCAATTGCCACTGTCTAGCTACATCCAAAGATATGCACTTGCAAATTTGGGTAAAATTTCATAGACGCAATTTTTGGATCTTGGAGTGGGAGGGGGATATCTCAACCGTACCCTCTTAAATCTTATTTTTCTTGCCACGGATGAAAAGAGTACGTTTCAAGCTTTACAAGATATACAAGGTGTTAATGAACTATACCAACAAACTGTAAGAAGTGATTCCTCACATCAAAATAAGAGAAAAAGTTCATATGGACCTATGGCGAAAAGTGCATAGTTTCAGAGCTAGGGCTGTCCAAAATCGCGAAAAAGCCAAATTTCAACAGGCTCTATTTCGAATTTCAGAAACTGTAGATGGTAATCCTTATCACCGTAAAGGAAGCCACGGATACATAATCCAAAAGTGCATATTTCGACAATTTTCAATAGGTATACAGGATATTTCCTACAGGTGTAATTCTCAGATATGCTCTCAATGGAGTTTTCAGATATACCCTGATTTCAAGCAGGGCCCAGAGTAGGCAGAAGACAAGCCTTGACATCAATGCTTCGGAGGGAAGTCGAAGTGTTAGGAACCGGCAGCTTCATGTTTCTTTTTGTGTTCGGAATAATGTGTGATGCGATGTATTTCGTCACGGTATATTTCACGTTTTTTTTTTTTTTTTTTTTTTTTTTTACTTATAAGCGTGAAAGAAAACTCTGCAGCATCTATTTTCCCGAGTACGCGAGACCGTGCTGCTGACGATCCTTAACACTTTCGACATCGCGCCAAAGGATTCTGTGTTCATTGCAATCAAGGCTTATCATTTGCCTACTTTTGACCAATCATAAAGTCAGAGCATATCTCAAAATTCGGTTGATGGCATGTCTAGGAATTAAACCATGTATGGAATACTCTGTATACCCACTAAACATTAATGAAATATGCATTTTTGGATTGCGTATGAGTGACTTCCTTTACGCTGATAAGGACCACCATCCAGTTTCTGGAATTCGAAATAGGATCTGTTAAAATTGGGCTTTTTCGCAATTTTGGACTGCCCTAGCTCTGAAACTATACACAGGTCCATATGAACTTTTTCTCTTATTTTGATGTAAGGAATCATCTCTTACAGTTTGTCGGTATGGTTCATTAACACCCTGTATAATTTAAAAGCCCTTTGTCTTAATGAATAAAAAAAATCAAAAAGTAGTATTTGTGATCCTTGGTGAAAATATATAAGTTTCGTTTATGATGCATTGATGATAGGGCGAGGCAAGAACATCAAAAATAATTTATATTGTATTGAACATGCGTAACGGCAAATATACCGTATATATAACCTTAAAGCATAAACATAACATTAAAATGAACAGAAACATTTTGCGAAATGTGCAATATGCTGAACAATGAGTTCCATTTTTGACTAAATATGGTTATAACCCTCTCTTGAACAGATTCTGTATAAATGTTTCATCTTCTTGATGATGGTGGTTGTGGTGCGTCTAAGGTCACTACTCTAGTTGCTCTGGAATAGAAAAGGTATCTTGAAAGTTGGCCAGTGGATTTAGCAAGCCGAACCTGTCCACGATTCCGGTATCGACCATTTATTATTATCAAGTTGAGTTGATTGATATATGTATGTTGCATGTATGGGAACATCTCACCTCCGGAAATTTTATTAAGTGCTGTATACTGGAAGTAGTTGACTGAAAGTGACCAATTCCGGTACCGCTTTCTTTGATACATCTGTTGGATGTGTGCAATTGTTGGAAACATCTCATCCTTATTACCAGATGTGCTTTAGATGAGTAAGGGCTAATTTCTTAGTACAAATTTAAATGATTGGTCGTTGTTAAAGGGGGATATGTGTTATTACGTCAACAAAACATACGTATCATCCTTTTAACAATGATTAATTTAGGTGCCTTCCATTTCAACTCAGGCAAAAAAATATAAAATTGTACCATCACCATCTCAGATATTGTTGAAACTTTTTATAGCAACTAGACATGTTTTTAAGAGACCCATATTTTTTTTGTCGAAAAAAAATTTCCCGGCAAGTAATGGGCCATCAAAGACGGGGAGTACAATTTGTAAGCTGTAGAAGACATGGAAAATGGTCAACTTCGGAGCCTCACCATTCGGGTATGGAGACAGGTAGAGTTATAATTCTTGTTGTGGTATGAACATAGGGATATAAATAAACTATATTTTATTATACTTTGGTTTGCGCATGCGTATCTTTTTGTACATAAATTAACAAATGAACGTGAATTTATCGGAGAAGTCGAAATTTGCGAATTTTTTTCGAGCACTTCCGGTTCGAATTCTGTTTTCACGGTTGGTAAGACCTAGTTACCCGCTTTCCGAAAAAAAAAAAAAAAAATGTATCGATTCTGAGTGCAACCGTTTTGTCGCAAAAACTTCGAGAAATTGTAAAATTTTCAAAAATCGCCATTTTCTCGAAAACACATCTTTTAAAATTCTGAAATTTTGTCAGATGGTTCAACTTTACATGAATAATAAACACACCAAATACCATTCTCGACCAATGCTTCATGAATTAACTGCAGCCTTTTAAAGTTAGCGAAGTTTCGCTAATTTTGATGTCACAGTTAGAAACACTGGGAACAATAAAAGTGCAATGATTTGATGATGTTCGTGGTTCACATTCATTAAATGAAGAATAAAAGGTTTTCTTGACTGTTTATTATTATTATTATTTTGATCAAAAAGGCTCTCTGAAATAGTAAAATGAGCCTCCCCCTTATCCTCCGTTTTCTTAAACCGAAATAATCTGAGGTGGAAATTACGATTACGAAACATACAAATTTCAAGTTCACTTATTTAAAATGGTCTTCGGAAACAAAATTTCACTGATCTTTTATTTTCTTAATTTTTTTTACATGGATCAATCATTTGCTTGGTTGGTGTCTTCTTCGCTAATAGCATGTAACCGTGCAGGTGCTCCAATAGGTGTTGGTTCACTCACAACTCATCCAGGAGTGGATCTAAGGGGACGACTGCCCTCCGAGAAGAAACTTCCTTATTTTATATATAAATAAAACCTATCCTAGAGTATGGAGCTCTTAAAACTAGCTCTAAGTAGCAGTATTACAAACCTCCCCTACCCCCCAGAAGTCCGTCCTGGATTCTCCCCTGCGTAGCACATTGTCGATAGTCACAAAACACTTATTTTCACTTCTCTTATGCTCTTCTGGAAACCTGTACCCTGCTGAAGGTCCATGTGGAAGCATAAACAGCACTTCAACTTCACGTAATTCATGATTTATTCATATTTCTGCTACGCACCACTGGTTACCATACATATATGTATGTAACAAAAGTTCCTTTTTGCAGATTTCTTAAATCTACACTTTGAATTGCAGCAGTTCGATTTTGGGGGAAGCATGAAGTTAGTTCATGGTGACCCGTTACTGCCATAAAAACTTGGCCATTTTCCGAAAGCCAAAGTTGACTTCCCAAATGGCAGCCCTCCTCTCGGATTGCTCGAAAAACTGAAAAACATGTCAAATTAAAAGTTTTATTGTAGAGAAACCAGTGTACTTAGTAACATAAAAGCATTAGTAGGAAGAGTATAAGGTAGTGTGTTTCGGTAGAAGGGAAAAATTTGTCAGTTGGTCCAATAGGAATCGCGCAATTCACTCACAATGTTGCCAACTTTTGTGAAAATTTTGCAAACATCAAACATTTTTTATTTCCGTTCTCACGACCCACATCAAACTGCTTCTAGCATGGAAATCTACTCGATAAGGTCTCTTGAAAATGTAAAGGACTTAAGTTTCTGATTGTTACATCCTATGATGAAAAGCTGAAACTTTCATTAAGACGCCAGTCTTGGCCACCATTTTTTCAAAAAACACCTTTTAAAAATCTGAATTTCTTACAATAATTGGAGAAGTACCCAAGTATTTAATATTCGTCAACCTTTCATGCGACTTCACCTCCTAACGTTCGCAATTAATTATTGAAATTTCGATTTTTGTACTTGGAATGTGAATATTTCCTATGGGCATTTATGTCCTGTACACAAGGAAATTTGAAAGGGAGTATGAAAATTTTGAGAGTTGAATCCTGACATCAAATCAAGTAGAAAAATTCCTATCAACTTGGTAGAACATTTATTTGTTTCCAAACAACACTACGTGGTTTTTATTGATATTTGGTAATCATTAATGATTGTAAACATCACATGAAGCATAATTTTCCCCACATCACCACAGTTTTCGAAAACTTACATGTATTTCATTAAAAGGTTTTATCTCGTTAGGGTACAGGTATTAATAGTTTGCAAAATTGAATGTGAATTTCACTTCATGTTTACTATCATTAGTAAAACTGAAATGTCGAATAAAATTACGTCTGTGTAAGTTGTTGTAATAATAATAATAATAATATAATTTATTTTTTTAATTATAGCAGAACCTCTCGTATCTCTACGCATCAAGTTCGAACTTGTTCAAGAAGCGAAGTGATATCTGCTGGACAAGGTGTAACGGCAACCACGAGACAGTTCATTACGTGATTCGGTGTCGTGAACACCGTCCAAGTGTTCTCTGGAAGCATGAAAATAATTTTCACTGGTAACAATGACATTGTAGTGCATTAATTACAGTGTTTGTGTGCATAACAATGGAGAAGTCCTATCACAGTAAGAACTCTTTAAATGTTGATTATCCTAAAAGGCATAAGAGGATTGTGCACAGAAAGGATTTTCGACAAAAAAATTATCTTGCGGTAAAATATATGTATTGCGTACAGCGTGCCTGCCAAAACGTAGTATTAGGAGAGGATTATTATTTGTGTAAAAGGATGCACCACCAAGATGAAGAATTTGTTCCTCTGAATGTAGCTTTGGAAACCCTTAACCAGTTAACGTACTAAACATAAATGTGTTGTCTTTAAAAAGGCCGTTATCGGTGAAACCTAGACTACGGTGAAGGATTCACCTCTCAAAATTTTTCATACTGCGTTTCAAATCGCCTTGGGTACAGGACACAAATAATCCTCCCCCCCTAATAGTACGTTTGGAGACACGCTGTACGCAATACATATATTTTACCGCAAGATGAAATGTTAGTCGAGAATTCTTTCTGTACGCAATCCTCTTATGCCTTTTAGCATAATCAACACATTTAATATGGTCCTTACTGTAATACGACTTGTCCATTGTTATTCACACAAACACTGTAATTAGTGCACTGTCATGTCATGTTACCCGTGAAAACAATTTTCATGGTTCCAGAGAACACTAAGACAATGTTGAGGACACCGAATCACGTAACAAACTGTTTAGTGGTTGCAGCAGAACTTCTTGAACAAGTTCGAACATGATGTGTAGAGTTACAAGAGGTTGTGCAATAATAAAAAAATAAATGTTCTTTTTCTTCTTCTTCTTTTTATTATTATTATTATAAATTACACAGACGTAATTTTATTCGACATTTCAGTTTTACTAATGATAGTAAACATGAAGTGAAATTCACACTCAACGTTTCAAACTATCAATAATACACGAGATAAAACATTTTAATGAAATACATGTAAGTTTTCGAAAACTGTGGTGACATGGGGAAAATTGTGCTTCATGTGATGTTTACAATCAGTAATGAATACCAAATATCAAATAAAAACTACGTAATATCATTTGGAAACAAAAGTTCTACCAAGTTGGCAACACTGTCAACCGAATTGCAACGTACGTAAAAATCATCATATTCATAGAAAGCAACTTATTGAATTTCATCATAACTTTAACGCAGTTTCTGATTTGATGGAAAAAGTATATATTATTTTGCATTGTCGAGAGCCGATTTTGGATCCCGAGTTGAAAACACTGTAACTCGAAAACGAAGCGGAATTCGACTCATGTTTATACGAACTTTTCTACTTGATTTGATGTCAGGATTCAACTCTCAAAACTTTCATACTCCTTTTCAAATCGCCTTGTGTACAAACATAAATACCCATAGGAAATATTTGCATTCCAAGTACAAAAATCAAAATGTCAGTAATCAGAAACTTAAGTCCTTTATATTTTCAAGAGACCTTCTCGAATAGATTTCGATGCTAGAAGCAGAGGCTGATATGAATCGTGAGAACGGAAATAAAAATGTTTGAATTTAGTAAAATTTTCACAAAAGTTGGCAACATTGTGAGTGAATTGCACGATACCTATGGACCAACAGACAAATTTTTCCCTTCCACCGAAACACACTACCTTATATTCTTTCTACTAATGCTTTTATGTTACTAAGTACATTGGTTTCTCTACAATAAAATTTTTAATTTGACATGTTTTTTCAGTTTTTCGAGCAATCCGAGAGGAGGGCCGCCATTTGGGAGGGCTGTATATCGGTGATTTTTTTTCAGCAAAAAGACAAAATATGGGTGTAATGATATTGCATGTAGATCCCGTATAAAAAATATTAATGAAATCTGAGACTATGATGGGGACCAATTGTGTCTTGCCTGGACGATTTAAAATGAAATCTGTTGTATTTTACTATAACCCACTTATAATCCTACACACAAAAAGGGTGTTTAAAATCTACAATGTAGGTTATAGGGTCACAGTTCAAAATCGAGCCATTTTTTGTGTAAAAAAAGCTTGTTTTTGAAGACCATCTAGCCTATTTTCTTCAGAGGTTGTTGGCAACACTGATTTTTATCACCGTATATATATTGAAAATGAATATATAACCAGTCGAAACCGGTTACTATTTGTTAACAAAATGTTCACCATTCTCTTAGGTATTGCGGACACCAAAATCATCTCTCTATGACTTACGGTTACCAGATATGGTTTCTTAAGTCTCTCGAAATAGGAACTTTTTTTTTTTTGCCAATATCTTGGGAACTGGAAGTCATAGAGAGATGATATTGGTGTTGATCAATGTCTACGAGAACGCTGAACGTTTTGGTACCAAATAGTGACCGGTGGCCACTGACCAAATCTCTTCTTAGATTTTCGTTGTTTAGGATTAAATTTAGGGGAAATATATTTTTGTGTGTGGAATCTAAGATGAAGTTCTGCTTTATGTCTTTGTATGTCAAAATTGGCCTTATATCTAATATACCTTATTATAATTTTGATCATTTCAGTATTCTGAAAATCCCTAACAACATATAAGAAATGTGTCCAAAAGTATCGGCCTCTTCAGCATCGATATCGGTGAAAAAGTAGTATCGGTAAATCTCTAAAAAAGGGAATATTATTAGTTCCTACCTCAAAATACTAGGTCGTGACCCTGGATCACTTGGTAGTGATTATTGTTCGAAATACAGTGTGGACGTACCGTATAGCATAAAAACTAGCGCATGAAACATAAAGCAATTTGTGCTAGGAGCCCACTAACAAGCACGAATGCTATCTAAGCGAGTCAGAGCAGGAGCGCAGCAGGGAGGTCCGAGCGTTTAGCGAGGGGGGTCGTCCGTATGGAGCAGGCGCGTCAGCAGCGGTGGGCATAAGCATAAATTAGGGTAGTGTAAAAACACTGCTTTTTGTTTAGAAATGTGGGGCCAAAGTTAGTGAAAAACAGCATTTAAGGAAAAATGATATGATAGCGTTGAGAAAATATCGTACACAATTTTTTCGAAGTAAAGTAAAATATCGAAATTAAGTAAAGTAAAGTATAGAACATTTAAGCCATGCATTTTATGACATATAAAGTGTTTTGGCTATTGTTTAGCTTTGGGGGGGGGGGATCAGCATTTTCACCTACTTTTATGGATTCATGTGTTAAATTAGGATTCATAGTATAATCAGTTGTAGTAGGTTTTTCACTAATTTTGCCCTCCCATTTCTAAACAATTATTAAAACAACTAACTACAAAAGTACTTTCTTAACTTCAACTATTCTCCTAACCTGGCTTTCACTCACTCTTACTCACAAACTAAAATAAATTCTCCAATCTACCTCGTAAATTTTCTAAAATTGGTCTGGCGATACAGCAGTAAACCCGAGAAAACAGACAGAAGTATCGCTCTCCTTACACACTATCAAGCACACAAACGAACAAATTACCCATTTCTTCTCAGTATATTTTCAAAAACTTTCTACAAACGGACAACCAACTTTGGAACTTAATCTTAGCTTAGCAAGCAGATATTTCGTAATCAATTCCGTGTACGAAAAAAAAAAAAAATAATAAATTAGTCATATTAAAGCTAAAATATATTTTTTTTACACTGTAACACAATAGATAATATATTAGACTATCTGCACTCAGTATTTTGTTATACATTCCAAGTTTACTTATATTTCTTTGTGGGTAAACTTTACAATACATACTGCAGCTGCAAATAATAAGTAGGACTACTTTAAAAGGGTATAGCAGCATAGGGTAGGGTCGGGTTAGGAAAGTTTGAATCCATTTCGATAAAATTAATGACTGTAATGTCTCGAGTATTCGTAGAGAACGCAACTGGAGCAGGTATTGTAAAGTTCACCATTTGTTTCTTTAGAATATATTTAGTAAAAAGCACTAGGAATTTGCAAGTAACATTAGTAAAATAACCTCATCTCAAAGCCAGCTGTTGAGGTGCGTGGTAGGTAACAAATATCTATCAAAACTAATTATATATCATGGGTATGTACACACACACAATAGATATTGAATTTTTAAACGCAATAACTAAATCTAGAAAGAAACAGATTTATATTTAGACTACCTATGTATATCCCCAATAAAAACTTGGCTTCCTTGTACGCCCTGAAAACAACCTTCATTACACCATTTAAAAAGATGTTACTCATTTACTATTGGCTAACGACTAATAGTGTTGCCAAGTACCTCTCTCAAAATGAATTAAGGCCACATTCAGTACCAGTCTTCACAAATATTGCGTAGCGTAAAGCAACACAAAACATGCATAAATCAATAATAACTGCTATACTGATTTTCGCAAACCAAAACGCAGATTTAGCGTTCTATTGCCTCAAATTATTACGACATAGGTCCCAATAGTGATGTGAGGTGGAAAATTTTCAGCGGAAAATTTTCCATTTTAGAAAATTTTCCGGAAAATTTTCCGCTATATTTTTCCGGAAAATTTTCCGTTCTAAAAAAATATCAGTAATCAAGTAACAATTTCTCAGCAATCAAAATTGGTTGAATTCATGAATAGAAATGTTAAAAATTGAAAAATCGTATTAAAGAATCTGAAAATTTTCATGGCTCAGACAATTTTCATTACTATGTAGGTACAAGTGAAACAATTTTTAATGAATCGAAATATTTTCTGTCTTATATGGAAAAATTGAAGAACTTTTTATGAGTCGGAAAATTTTTATCATTTTGAAGCAAAAAGTAAAACAACTTTTTGTGAATCGTAAAGTTTTATTGCTCTGAGAAACAAGTGAAAGGAATTTTCATAGATCGGAAAATTTTCATCACGATGTAGAAACAAGTGGAAAAAACTTTTCGTAAGCCGGACAATTTTGGATATTATGTATAGCGATGTTAGGTGGAAAATTTTCCATTATATTTAACTGCACATCAGTGATGAAAATTTCCCGATTCATAAAAACATACTCCACTTATTCCTACATCGTTGTTTAGCTGTGATGTAAGGTGGAAAATTTTCTCCTATATTTTTCCGGAAAATTTTCCGTTCTTAACAAATATAAGTGATCAAGTAACAGTTCCTCAGTGTTCAAAAAATTGATTGTAATCATGTATAGAAATGTTAAAAAGTGAAAGATCGTTTAAAGAATCTGAAAATTTTCATGGCTCAGATAATTTTCAGTACTATGTAGGAACAAGTGAAACAATTTTTCATGAATCGAAACATTCACTGTCCTGTACAGTGAAGAAAATTTTCCGGAAAATTTTGAGACGGATTGTCTTAAAAAGTTTCATGAAGTGAAAATCTAATGATTCTTCATTTCAAGAATGTTTCAAAAACTTCAATGCGTTCTTCCCTCAGAATCTACCTTTGATCTTACAATATTAGATTTCGTCAGTTTAATACACACAATACGGTTTTCTCATAGCTTTACTACTTTTATCAATTTACATACTGCAATATTTATAAATACGTAGATATAATATAAAGTGCGTACTGTAAATTTTTAACTATCCAAAATTCGAGTTTAAGTAACTCATGAAAGCAAATACTGACCATTTTCTGGAAATAAAAATTTATTTATTCATATATTCATTTAGAAGAGAAAATGAAATATAAAAAATAAGGAAGCTGATTTGTGTAGTTGTGCTTCAAAGAAAATAATAAAAGAAACATAAAAAGCTGCACTATATTTCATTTTAATTTACAAAAAAAAATCATTTCTCTTATTCTCTGTTACAAAAATAATCTTCATAAGAAACTTTTATGTGGTTATTTCATTGCATAGGCAGTCCTACATGTGAAGAAATTGTGGAATTTTCTGTTTCAGAAAATGATAAATTCACAAAGGTTTCTTTTCAATTTTTTGTTACATTTTAAATATTGGATTGGGATATTTGTTCTCTACGAACTCGATGTATGTTCCCTGCACTTTACACATACATACACACACACACACATACACACACACACACACAGAGAGAGAGAGAGAGAGAGAGAGGAGAGAGAGAGAGAGAGAGAGAGAGAGAGAGACTGTATATTTTTACTTCCCAACTTGAAATATTACAAAATTTTCTGGTTTCCGAAAACTATTTGGAAAAAAGATAATTTGTTGCAGTCTAATTTCCTTTACAGGAATTGAATTTTATAGCTGAATGTGCAGTTAAATATAGTGGAAAATTTTCCGCCAAGCATCACTATACATAATATCCAAAATTGTCCGGATTATGAAAAGTTTTTTCACTTGTTTCTACATCGTGATGAAAATTTTCCAATTCATGAAAATTCCTTTCACTTGCTTCTACAGAGCAATAAAACTTTCCGATTCACAAAAGGTTGTTTTACTTTTTGCTTCAAAATGATGAATTTCCGACTCATAAAAAGTTCTTCAATTTTTCCGCTCAAGACAGAAAATATTTGGATTCATGAAAAATTGTTTAACTTGTTCCTACATAGTACTGAAAATTGTCTGAGCCATGAAAATTTTCAGATTCTTTAAACGATCTTTCACTTTTTAACATTTCTACACATGAATTAGTAAATCAATTTTATGAATACTGAGAGATTGTTACTTGATCACTGATATTTGTTAAGGACGGAAAATTTTCCGGAAAAATGTAGAAGGAAATTTTCCACCTCACATCACAGCTAAACAACGATGTAGGAGTAAGTAGAGTATTTTTTATAAATCGGAAAATTTTCCGGAAATCCGGTAAATTTTCCGTTTCAAAATTTTCCGGAAAATTTTCATCACTGGGTCCCAATATAGTATCTTTCCATACACACACACACACATTCATTCATTCCAAGTAGAACAAGAGAACCTATTCAATTACAGTTTACGTCAACGCATCACATAATCTGAGTTTTAGTGTCTCTTTGCGGTAGTCAACAATAAAGTTATAATTATTTATTGTTATGTTCGTTGCGGTGTGAGCCGCAAATTTGGTAAAGACCGTTAAGAAATAAGGCTCCAAGTGGCAAAATAGATTGCAAAACAACGGGAAAATTCATAGACTGATAAATTCATGAGTCATCGCGATTGAGAACACACTTGCATACGAATTATCGCTATCTTTATTTCCTTCTAGCAAAACTCGTCTTCTTGGACCACATTCCAAACGGTTCGTGTCAATTGACTTGTACAGTACCAGTTATAAACGATTTTCCATGATTTGCGTTGTGTTACACTAGGTTGACTAGATAGGTAAAACCATCTGAGCAGGACACATTATTATCTCTATAATCTTCAAATACACTCTGAATAGTTAGGTTTCTCCCTCTGTGTGTCACTATCGCACTTCAGATCTCTCCACAACGGTAGTTCATGGTTGAATTTTTTTTCCAGATCAGCATTGAAACCTTATATCTTAAGATATATATTTTTAAGTGTAATCTTTAACAGAATAAGGACAAGGAGGTATCACTATTATATTTAGTTTAATTCTGGGAGTATAGTAAGTAATGCTAAGAACCAAGGGCGTCATTTCAGACTTCGCTTGAGGGGGCAAGAGCATCACCGACACAAGACCTTCACGTTTTGTACTAGACAATCGATTCAAGTATATGTGTTCCTCAAAATCTTGGGGGGATTTCCCCCTCCTGCCACACCTAAATGACGCCCCTTTCACAACATTCAACACATTTGTAATAAGTTTTTCACTATGACAACACGCTGTTCCGTTGTGAAGTGCTCCTTCAGACCAGCACAGAAAATAGATGACGATCATGTGTTATTCGGTGCTCCGTGACTATTGTGTGCACGTATCATTTGTCTGTGATTGTGTGTTTCAAATGACAAGCGGCATGGCCTTGAGTTGGCCTCAATCGGCTTCCAATTTGCTTTGAGCGGTGTTGACAATTCGCGACAAGCAGTTCTGCACGCTGACTTCTCGCGCTACTGCGAATCTTGACAATACCAGAGGCGCTTATTAGAAATATTGTATTAGCACATCAAGTGTTCACTTTACGAAGTAGAGAAAAGAATTACGAACACATACGTGAAAACTACATCTTTTTATGCCAACTGGTTGTTATGATACACGCTTTTAAAAGTTTCCATATAAAACAATTAGTAAAACGAGCGATGAGTCCCGCGTCTAATTTCCAATGGATTTTTTTTCAATTTGGAAATAGAACTCAACTTTTATTACAGGATAATCAGGGGTGTAACCAGCAGGTTGTTCTAGGGTAACAATACTTTCAGTGGGAGGAAAACTTTTCACATATTTAAAAGAGAACAAATGATCCCTTTCAGAATATGAAAGCATTTTAACTCACCATACACACTACACAAACATTATATTTTCACGATGCTACCTTATCAAAAGACGGATCTTGACAGTACTGAAGTTGAAAACCGGATTGTAGGAGATGAATCAATAAGCTAATCATAAGAAAAGAAATGCTGTTTATAGCAGTCTGTTTATCTGACTTTGTGTTTATATGGATTAAAATAGTAAAGGAAAAAACTCGAAAAAATATAAACTCAGATATTATACGGGTAATAGTGAGTTCAATAATATAGTAGTGAGTTCATACGGGTTGCGCCCAGTTAGGGAAATGATAGTAATATAAAGCATATGATTAATTTTAGTTGTTTTAATTAGATACAAAAACCGTATTGATGATGTTTGATTTTTTTTTTTAATTCTCACATTTTATTATAAACATCAGTAGTAGGGGTCCCCGTATATCTAGTCGAGTCAGCAAAATTTTTCTCGATTCTGATTGGCTGATAGAGGTCACGTGACTTTAGGCCCCGCCCACGCGGGAAATTTAAATTTAGCCACGCCCCCAGGTCACGTTGTATGACGTCATTGCCTGATCACTATCTTTCACGCAATCGGATTGGTTGATGATTTTCAAATCTTTGCTGTATTCAGTTTTAAGTTTTGTTTAACATGTATTGATTACTGTTTAAAAATTTTCGTTGAACACTTTCGTTCAACATTTTGCACTCACGGATAAATAGGATCAAAACCGTTTACTTGTTAATCGAATAGTTTAAAATCGGATAAAGTTTGACGGTTAATCGTGAAACGTGAAATTATTTCAGTTGAAACTTTTCTTTGGAAAAATTTTTGTTTAAAAATTTCATATATATATATATATATATATATATATATATATATATATATATATATATATATATATATATATATATATATAGGGTGTTTCAAAACAACACCGACAACGTTTGGGAGGTGTTTCCTGACACCAAGATAAGACAAAAAGTATAGACCAACCTGAGTGCACAAATGATTCTTTTCGGAGTTATAGGCTGCCAAAAACATTAAAAAATGAACTTTAAAGGTCCATAGCTCCAAAACTATGGGACCTACCGTAATCGGGTAAAGACTTTACTTAGGAACTAATATGTGCACTATCCAAAAATACACGTTTCAAAGTCCTAAGGTACTCCCGCAACAATTTTTGTACAGGCAGTTTAGATACGGGCATATAATCTGGAGTAATCACTATCTCTATAAAAATTGTTGCGGAAGTACTGCAGGATTCTGAAGCATGTATTTTTGGATAGAGTATATGTTAGTTTTTCAGTAAAGTCTTGACCCGACTACGGTAGGTCCCATAGTTTTGGAGCTATGGACCTTTAAAGTTCATGTTTTCTGTTTCTTTTTTCTTTCACGTTTCACTACCTTATTATGTGCGACTTTTATTGCCTCTTTTCTCCTCTATAAGGAATTCAAAAGCCCCAGACATCTGAATGGTGTCATAAATTATCGTAACCCAAGACAAACTCGAGTATACCGAGTTGCTTAGAAATCAGACGGATTGCTTTTGTGACACATACACCAAGCCCAAGAGTGTTACTTGTTATGAAAACTGGTAAGTAAACAAAGGGATTAGTTGTATAGGAATGTAACTTCTCTTCTAGCATAAACAGAATTCATCAGTGTCTGGGTTGCTTTCTTTCGTGGTAGTTCGTTTGTTCTCCAAAATTATAGTTGGCAATGTTTTTTTAAGCAAACCGAGTACAAGTGCGGAGTTTTCTTTTTAAAAAGTGCTATGAAGTCAGGCTCAAAGAATTATTTTTGTGTTTACAATTTTTTTTTAGCCCATGATAATAAATTTACAAGACTCAGATTCAGACAATGACGAAATATTAACTGACATAGACGCACTAGCATGCGCAGGACATTGGGAATGTGGGTGCCAGATCTAAAGTACCACCATATGGAATGTCGTCCTCCCCCCCTCTTCCCTAAGAAAAGATAGCGTCATTGCACCCGACGCTGCGTCGGCGACGCACGGCACACATGCAGACGGGAAATAATTTACACTTCTCAGTTTGTAATAATTCTACATAAAAAAGTTTGTCTAATGGGGCCCACGTTGCGCACGCCTATGCATAGACGATAGTGAAAGTAGTGTTGAAGACGAGTGTTTAGCATATCGACTGGAAAAGTTAACAGGTAAGTAATTTAGTTGCTATATATATTTCTAGGATGCACAGTCAAAATTCTTGAGTTTGCTGGAATAGTATATTTACATTGTCAATAATGTTGCAATGTATGTCATAATCTCAACTGGAGGAAGAGCGAGAAGGGAAAGCGGAGTCCGCAATCCGGCAACACTCGCGCGGAATATCGTGCACTATTGGCTACTGCCCGTGATGCTTTACATCTGAAGCATACAGTACTAACCAACATCCTTACTACTAACCACAAAAACAGCATATGAAAATCGTGTAACGTTCAGTGCTGCCAACTTACTAAAACAAAAATGGCAAGCATTTCAAAAATTGGTTCTTTATGGTACATCCTTTCAAAGACATGAAGAACAAAACCGCTTGTTGAAGTTTTCCTGCCAACATTCGTCCGTAACTCGTAGAATTCACTTTCGTTGCAAATGAGAATGTTTGGTATAGCTCGGAAGATTTGTTTTTTAACGCAATCTTGACGTTGTCAACAGCAAGATAAACAGACAATTGTTATAGCTTCCGAAGATAATGACATCATAGAATGTTTAACGGTAATAATGAAGAAAAAGTGGATAAGAAATTTTTGAATAAAGACAATTTAATATTTTAAAAAATACAAGTATTGTTGTAACTATATTCTTTTATAACCATAGCAGCATTTCATTCTTTTATTTCCATTTTCTTTGGGCTTACACTTAACACTTCTAGGGATGCGCACGAGACAAGATTTGTAGCTGTCTCGTCTCGAAAATGTGCTGTAAAAGTGATGTCTCGACTCGAAAAATGTATATTTCTCTATTGGAAGAACTGTGTCTCGACTCGAATATTGTCATGAAAATCCTGTCTCGACTCGTCTCGTGCGCATCCCTAAACACTTCCTTTAAAATTTCCTTATTCTCTCATCTTTCACAATCTTCTACACACACACACATTAGCATCATTCTACTTCATCATTCTCTGTCCCCTTTTTCACCCTGAAAATAACAATTTTTTGGTAAAGTATCGCAGCAAAAACTTTGTGATTGAAAGAATACCAAGTGGTTTGCGTCGTGAAATACCAAGGAATTTATTAGAACTCACTCACCCTTCATCTCATCATCATCCACTAGCAAGTTACTTGATAAAGTATCGCAGCAAAATGTTTGGCATTAAAGGAAATCCAAAGGGTTTGCTAAGCGAAATATCAAGGAATTTGTTAGAATCTGGTTCTCCGGCGTAAGATCGTATGGTGCATATGATCTTACGTCCCTCTCCAGTCAAAAGTAGGCCCTTATAGAGGTAGAGACCTTGACGAGGTTGTGGGGCTTTAAACCAACATCTGCCTGCACCAAACTTCTTAATTTGTTATGAATGAAAAATAATATCTTGTACTTATCTTTGCAGGTGTACAAGAAGTCCAGAGATATTTTAACCAGATAGTAGTTGTGGATGTTATGACAAGTGCATATAGCAAGCCTCTGTTGAACAGTGGACTTATTTGGAAGTCACTACTGTTACCATGCTCATAACTTTTCTGAGGAGACCCGTAAACGAAGAAAAAAAGTACCAACATGTACTACAATAAAGCTCCGGATAGTTGAAAGAAACAACAAACATAATACGAAACAATGGTTAAAAAACACGATACACTAGGGGAAGACACTAGGAGAACTAAGTGCTCTAACATTTGTCTAGAATTGACAAAGAGTGAAATGTTCAGAAAATCTCACTTTCGGAATGGGAAGATTTTGTTACCTGGATTTGTGGCCCTTTTTCGAAACCTTTCGAAACAAATGCACGTATAGTTCACATCTTCGTGTGTTAACTACATAGCCCAGTGCAATTACGGCAAAAAATGATCAAACCTAGACATTTAAAATGAAAAGACGGAACCTGTTGGACTATGTTCTACGTACCGGACTTATTACCCTGCAAAAATTCAAAAAAATCTAGTTGCGGGTTTTTCGTCATTTTGAATAAATAGTCCGCCATCTTGGATTTCTTACATGTACTTAGTTTATGCCACATAACTTCTAAACTAATTAACATAGAAGGACAATTCTTTCTTTATTATACTTCAAATATTATAGGCAATGTCACAAGTTATTATCACTTTTCTCCGAGTAACCATTTTTGCATAATTTTAGAATAAATTTAAAAAATTGTGATCTGTATTGGAACATATTCTTTTCATTGCTTCATACAACTTAACAGAGTAAAAATATGAAAAAATTGCTCGAATAAAAGTTGTTGGTAATCCATAAGTTTTAAAATGATGTATATATTGTCACTATATACAATGTCAGAGATGTGCAATGAAGCTTCAAACGTCATCGGACTGCGCACAATTTCTGTAGAAATGTATGAATGAATTTATTCAACATGAAGGGAAATATATTTAGTGATCTGAGACGGCTGTTCATTGCAATTTCCGGTAAGTATCAACAAGTTTGAAAGTCCTGCTAGTTTAATAAATAGTTCATAAACAGTGGTGTCGCCAGGGGTGCGCAAGAACCCTGAAAGTAGATTTTCGCACTATCTTTCTGTATGTAGGCCTATGTATCCATTGAAATCAGTCCCATTGGCTACAAAATTGTAACCGGGAAAATTGCATTGAAGGGGCGTACCACCAGAAAAATATTTTAAAAAGGCACATTTTCAACAACACATTTTTTGAGACCATTGCCTGACTTCACCTAACTTTAACTTTCCTCAACTTTTACTATTCTTTTTAAAAATGATCGAATTCCAAAAATGTTTATTTGATATTTCAAAAGATTACACATTACATACATTACAAACTTCTAGCAAATAATGTATGGATTCAGAAAAACTTATGAATATTTTCATACTTGCAGAGTACAGTATGGCATAAACCTCAGAAATGATAGTTTCTACGTTATCACATAACAAACATGTAATACACATCTGATAGACGACTGATGTTAATATGGATAATAAATAATTTATAAATGAAGATAATAAATAATTTACAAACAGTGGTGCCGCCAGGGGCGCGCAATAACACTGAAAGTAGATTTCGCACTATCCTTCTGTATGTAGGCCTATGTATCCATTGGAATTACTGTTCGAGATAAATGTTTTAAAAGAAGATAAAATTTATAGAAGTATGTTTTACTGATGTTATCCTACAAAAGATCCACTTGCGGGTTTTCCGCCTTTTTGAATGAATAGTCCTAGTCCATGCAATTACGACAAAAATCGATCAAACTTAAAGATTTTTTTAAAGATTAAACCTGTTAGAGTATGTTCTATGTATTGATATCATACTAAAACAGTCCCAAAACTAGTTGTTGGTTTTCTGCTATTTTTAAGGCTAATTATATGAGCAATATGTGTGGTATATGTCACAATCACTATGGGAAATAATGAGTTGTATTTGATGGTTATAATGGTGTACCTAGCGTAAAGGATATAGAACACTGGACAAGAACAAAGAAACCATGAATACGCGTAATTGTTGAGGATAACATCTATGTTTGTTTATCTCAACCAGAGGCGGATAGGCCCACCGGGCTGTGCCCGGTGTGCCCCCTCAACGAATCACCCCCGAGATGCAACACATAACAGAATATTTTGGACTGAATGGACCAAGCTTTAAATCGTAAAAATCGATGCGGCGTCATGAAAAGAAGGCAAAATTAGATGCACATACTGATGCCTGCAAAATGATCATATACTATTTAGTGCCTCTAAACCTGCAGACTATCAGCTACTGACTGCCAAAATATAGTATTGAAGTTAGTGATCCTACCTCACCTGCTACGAATGCCACTGTCAGAGTGGAAAATGAGCAAGAAGATTCCACTTCCAGGAGTCTTGAAATTAGTGTGCTTCCAACATCAGCTACGATTGTTACTATCAAAGAAGAAAATGAACAGAAAAGCTCTAGTTCTAGCCATGCCGATTTCGAAGTCAGTGAAAACATTGAAAAGCGTGATGCAGCAGGGAACAGAGCAACGAACTCGTTCATACGTCCACAAATGAATGATATCCTCAAGTTTTTGAGTTCCATCTCCGTCAACCAAAATAGAACATACCCTTCAATCCTGAGTTTACTTATGGGCCTAAACGAGCAGATGGCACCAACAGGGCTTGGATGTCATAATGTTCTACTCAAAATGCTTTTTTTATGGCGTGTGCACAGCTTATTCTGCAGATCGAACAAACACGTTTCTTAGTGATTCTGTACGTCAGCGAGTAAGAGAACATGAGTCTTCCAAAATACATCAGACCAGCGTGGATGCTTACGTATCTTAGAGACAGCGGGCCTTATGCAGGGTCATTTTGAAATACGATTAACGTCATACTAAAAGCCTGACTACTGCAGGAAACATACTGTATGTTAGTCGAACTCTTTAATATGGCACTAATCACGCGTCAGAACGACTCTGCATAAGGCCCAACATCTTTACGCTACTGCTACTAAGTCTGGCAACTATAATGAAAGTATAGTTTATAATGACTGATTACTTTTTCGTAGTTTTCTAAATATATAAAAATGGTACCAAAATAACCTTATTTTACGGCAATGAGAAATAAATGTGCAGCTCATTCTCCTGAAGTGTCATAAATTTATTTTTATTGAAAAAGGCTAGAAGAGATAGAAACCCCTGTCTTTATCTAGGCTGGAGGATTGGTGGTGGACGTTCTTTATAAGTGTGGTTTGCTAACTCATTCACACATTTCAGTTGCTATTTAACTTGAAAAGGTTCCTTACATTATATATACGTATGTATATAGCCAGTGCAGTGCCTTTAACGAAAAGAGAGAAAACAGAACATTGTATTGAATTTTGAATTTCACGCACTTTGTATCTGCACTTTAGCTCTCCCCGTTGGTCTACTACTATTGCACACGCCTTTGGTACACGCCGATTCCTGATTCAGATCTCGTGTCAGCGGAAGAACATTGTACGGATTACGGTGGTTCGGGTTCTACATTAAAATGTTGGCCCACGTCTTTATTGACTTGTTGCTGAAAAGGGACGCTAAACTTCAATGAACAAAGAAATAAGTATCTGCCTTTTAGGCTACCAAAAGCGATTAGGAACCAATGACAATAATGAAATGAATTATGGGGAGGAAAGGCAACATATGTTACCATACCCTAAGAGAGATTCAGACCAGCGAACGATAGGACAACATTTATTAACCGCAATCTGAGTATGAACACACGACTAATATTAGTTGGTGGTTCACATGCACAGACAAACGAGCCGCAATTTGGCCCATATTATGTTGACAAGAGTTTGCCTTGTTTAAAAGAATCTTTCGAAATACGGCTGTAAATGGCCATCTGCATATTATGTAACGCTATTTTGATCGATTTTTATCCCTTCCCTCCCCCTTGTCACACTTTGTAACGCAAGGCCGAATCCCTCCTACTTTGTTATGTAGCACTTTTTGATTTTTGTTTTTTCGCCAATTTTGCTTATTTTGGAAGTTATTTTTAACAGTAGAACTTTTTTTTATTTCAAAATGCTTGTATTCTGAATATATTTGTACTGGTTTTAACCAATAAATCAAAGTATTAAAAAATGGCAGTACCATAATATTTTAACCCCATAAGGTTGTTTAATTAACCAGTCTTAATCGTTCGAAAAACATACCGTCGTTTTCCCAAGGAGATCGCACCCATCCTTTTAGTACACCGATGAGTGGCAAAAAGGAAATACTGCCGGAAGATGCAGGTAAAACAGGATCTAAAGAATTGACATCGGCCTTTTCTTCCGGGATCCAGGATGCTTCGTGTATTTGATGTTCGCCAGTGTCGACGATGCAAAGAAGTTCTCTTCCACGTCGATCAGAGATTCAAAATCGCTACAAACGTGAAAAAGCAGGGACATCTCGTGTGTGAATAAGCTTTCGAGCATCTTCTTTGGATATCGGACTTCAGTTTACTCCTTTTCAAATTCTTCTTGTCCTAAATCAGTGCCAAAATGCGAATAAACTCGATTTCTCAAGAAATATTTAAATCCAAAAATAATAATAATTTAAAAATTCAGTACGAGATAAATGTCCGACGAATTAGGTTTATAATGTCTTATTTTGCTCTGCAAACCGTGCATCGTTCCGTCGCAGAGAATATTATTTCACGAAAAAGAGTTTCTGTGGGTAATGATTCAAATAAAAAAAAAAAAAAAAAAAAAAAATAGATAATATTCTCAGAAATAGCGCAAGCGGTTATTACGATTACTAACAACTAACTTCAGAAAAGCGTGTGCCGTAAATGCAATGCTGCGATAGCCACAAAATGAAGTTTAATTATATTGTAATAAACGCAGGGTCCGTCACCAGTCATACTGGTGTCAGTCTTGGATTGAGGGGTATAGGGCCCCGGCAGGAGCCTCGCTTGGAGGGCCCATTTCGGCATTCATGGGGTCCCAATATATTTAGACAATATGATGCTGGGGCCCCATTGTTGAAATTGATTGTTGAAATATATTCTTAGTAAGCCACAAACAAAAGGCCCCGCCCCAAACAGGACTTCATAATACTGTTAGTTTCGTTAAAATAATAGGACCCCAAGACTACAGTCAATGCTGTGGGCCACCGAAGAAACGACAACGAGTACCTATGCTCCAACACAGCAGACATGTTTTATCTTGCTTTCATGTCATTCAATATTCATTATATATATTCTGGGCAGTCCGAGCCTGGCTGGTGTCTAGTAGTCTTCGAATCCCTTCTGTATGATTCAATTCATATAGGATATATGTTCGCAATTTTGCAAAACAATAGAAATATTTATTTAATTATATATATAAAAAGAAAATAACTGAATAAAATTATTTGTTTGAAAAATTGCATATAAACCTGAGAATTAAAAAATACAGCAAAAAATACATTACGTAACGGAGAAGTAACCTCCTCCTACTCCTTATTACACTTTGTAACCCAAGGCCGAACTACCGCCCCACCCTTTTTATCGCGTTAAGTAATATGTGGACGACCCCTAAGAGAGCTGGCACTTCCTGAGGCTCATTTACACATTATTCTGATAATCGTAGGTAGAAGTTGGAAGACAATTAACCATGTGGATTGTACGTATTTTCCCCTCATCGTCTATCTCAACACAACATTCACCCAAACTCCCAAACTACTTACAGATTGCTGCCAACTACTAGGTTCAAGTGGATTAAAAACACACACACACAATTTATCTTGATTCACACTTGGAACTTTCAAAGTAATAGATACAAAACGCTGACATTTCGTATCATTCAAATATGGATACATAACATTGCGTATGTTTACATAAACTCGAATATCACCAGAATAACAGAGTTGCCAACCCAACATAAAGTTAAATTTTTACAAATTGCATTACGTCAGATTATTACATACAAAACTTACAACACCATATTTATTATTCAGTATTACAAACTAAGGATGCTACTATCACAACAGAAAAAAAAATACCTGACTGGATGCTTCTACAGTAAATACTAATAATGTATGTGAGGAGAATGGGACAATGAACATCCAACATAATACTACGATCCCTATGTGAAATATATTGGAAATAATAGTTTTCCATTATTAGACTCTTTTAATATATGCGATTCATGCCACAACAGAATATTCGAAGAAAACAATGCTATCAACTATTTTTTTTTAAATGCCTGTTGGTATTTATTGTTGCGGATTATTAAAATATTCAAAAATGTTCCCTTCCGAACAGCCACCTGCCGCCTTTCAACTTTAGGTAAAAGTTCTGAAGCAATTGGCAGAAAGAGAAACACCAACCATCAATTTTGAGTAAAAGTTAGAAAGGATCTTATAGGGGATTGGTGACGTTAGAGGACAGGTTTCGCGCATTTGTTGACTGTTGATTGAAACAGCAAGCAAAATAAAAATAAAACAAAAGGAAGATGTTTTCATTCGTTTTTTCACTTCGCTCGCAGTTTATTACATTTGCGTATTAAGTTATTGACATTACTGTAAACTCGTCGAGGTTATAGCACTGTATGATTAAGAAATTAATCCTCCTATATTAATACGATATCACTCCTATAGTATATGTAAGAGAACTTACTGAGTTTACTAACTTTAAATAAAATTCACCTACGCAAGAGGCTTTCAACAATAATGACAAAATCTATGACCTATAAGATCTGGATTAAAACGAGTTAAAAAGTGTTGCCATGAGGCACAGTACAATTGTTAGTACTGCGGCTACACAAAACCAAGCACAAGAACGGCACAAGACGTTGGCAACTGCCCGGAATGCCAAAGTCAGGGGACGCCCAAACGACCACCCCCAAAATAACTTTTCGAACATGTTTTCTAATATCACTGTAATAAAATGTAAAATATAGACTAGGACTAGGTGGGGGCGCCAAAAAGATACTTTGGCGGGTAAAAATTTTGCCTTTGTCCGCTCCTGATACTAAGATGACGTAATGTTAAATAAATGAGGAGGATATTGACCTATTTAGGCTCTAATCTCAACATTATTGGAGAATAATAATTGGCTGATCTTTTTAAATACCGATTGAAATATTACTTACAGTATTTTTGTACACGTGATGACTTTTCTCTTTTTTTCAGTTAGCGAATTTTTAGCCCTGTTTAAGCGGAAAGAAAATCTCATGTTGGCAACACTTCCCAAAGCTAGTCAAATGTGGGATGTGGCGCGTGTGCATAAGTTATAGATGGCCTATTCGGTGGGTGAGGGGGCGCCAAATGCCATTGTTACGCCACTGACTGTAGCATATTTCAACACGAGAATTCCTGTGTAATACAGGCCTAGTGCTGTCGATTTGACATAGAGATGGTATTGAACGGTGTGAAAATATCACCACGGTGGTTTTACAGAACGAGGTGAATGAGTGAAGGAACGGGGAAATAAGAGCAGCGCCATGGTGATCTTTATATATACACCAGTGTTGTTAGTAACACTACAGCTAACATGATGAACGTAGGTCATTGGTATACTAATATTAATAACTGAATTACTCGTCAGTGATCAACGAAACCTTTTCTAAGAACAATGATTTAGGAAAAGTATCACAGCCATCTTAAAATCCTGGGCTTCAGATAGATACACCTATATTGTAATATCAAGCATATACATTGCCCTCGATGAATATCATAAATATCTAGTAACGGACACTGAGTAATTGATTTTTCTTTTTTGTTATGGGTAAAGCTTTAATCGGTATGTTTGACATTTATATCAAGTAACCTACAATGAAGTATAGTTCCTGTAATCTTTCAGAAAAATATTTTTTATTATTGTATGGACTTTCTGACATTTACATGAGTAGAAGTACTGCCATTTGTTGTTCCTATGTTCACTATCTTTTCCTTTATCGTTAACCATATCTCGTTCCTCATAATCATGTATTGCCATACTTTATTATCGCTCATAAGAGTCACGTTCGTTTAATAAGGAAGAAGACGTTTCTGTAAGTACAGATGGTGATCAGAAAAATGGAAACGCCTGTAGTTGGCAACATGTCAGATGTATGGGTTGACAGTGGTGTCGTGGTGCCCGCAGCGCCGGACCGTTGGTGGTGGTGTGTTAGGTCGGTCTCCATATTACGTCAGGCGCAGTGGAACAGCAGTGTCCAGTGGCTGCAGCAGACGGAGGTAGTGTAAAATGGGAGACCTCTCAGATTTTCAAAGAGGGCAAATTGTTGATGCGCGGTTATGTGGAGTGAGTGTGATGGCAGTGGATACTGTGGTAGGTGTGTCGCGTGGAGCAGTGTCGAAGGTGATGACGTCCTACACAACACACGGGAAAACCACACCGGGGAGCGGAACAGTGGGCGGAAGAAAATCATGAGTGACAGGTCACGCCGGGTATTAAAGCGCATTGTCACGCAGAACCGTCGTGCCACTGCGGAGCAAGTGACGGAGGAACTCAATCAGCACCTCCCCCACCCTGTTTCGACAATCACAGTCCGCCACGAATTACATGACATGAACTTACGGGGTCGTGTTGCACGGGCCAAACCGCTCATCAGGGACCATAACGATTTCGCACGCCGCAAATGGTGCCGTGACCATGCAACTTGGACCGTTGAGGACTAGAAATGTGTGATATGGTCGGATGAATCATCCTTCACCCTATTCCCAACCACGGGCCGTGTTTATGTGTGAAGAACGCCCAAAGAAGCTTATGATCTGCAGTGCCTCCGCCCAACTGTGAAACATGGCGGCGGCTCGGTGATGCTGTAGGCCGCCATATCATGGTTTTCATTGGGTCCTGTGGTCACACTTAGCGGACGAATCACTGCCAACGATTATGTCGGAATTTTAGGAGACCACTTGCATCCTATGGTCCAGATGTTGTTCCCGGACAATGACGCCATCTTCCAGGATGATAATGCACCCATTCACACAGCTGGCGTTGATGCAGCGTGGTTTGAGGAACATCGGGATGAAGTTCAACACCTCCCCTGACCCGCCCAATCCCCAGATCTCAACATAATTGAACATCTGTGGTCCGTCTTGGAACACGACTCCGGCGACGATTTCCACCTCCATCCTTTCTCACAGAACTGGCCGATGCCCTGCACGAGGAATGGTTTAAAATTCCACTTGCTACCATTCACGACCTCTATGCCTCCATCCCACGTCGCATCAAGGCTGTTCTGAAGGCGAAAGGTGGCCCGACACCATATTAATCTGGTAAGTTGCAATTTCGTTCAGGTGTTTCCATTTTTCTGATTACCATCTGTAGATGCTTGGCGACTGTATATAAAATATCAATATTGTTACTAAAATGACTTATCATTATGTCAGGTGGTTGATTTAACGATAACTTTACTCAAAAGTGTGATGGAGTTGAAGTAGCATCGCACTTGTATCAATATTTAACAACTCGGGCAACGCAGAGCCATTGTGTTAAATTGACAACCGTTTTTTCACTATGTAATATCTATGGCTGACTGCTATTTGCTATACCCTAGACATGCATTGATTACATGATGAGGTTTGCTTTGTTGTGGCAAAACAGTGCATTCATAGACTTTCTTGGGGTTCCCAGTTCTTTCTCCACACCTTCTTTACTCCACCACTTCGTTTATTATCATTGCTGTCTCTCTTAGCTTTGTAGCATAATTGTGGGAGGTACTACTAAAAAAAGTTGAAGTATCTTCTAGGACATGGGTGCCCGAGCCCCCCTCCCGGGTCACGAAAATGTATTAAATTTCTTAAGATTTTCTTAATACAGATAAAAAATACCAAACGTCATATAGCAACCAGGGATTTGAGCCCCCCTAGAAAATTTTCTTCGGGCGCCCATGTCTAGAAATATATCATGACGAGGCAATAAAAGCAAATTAAATTAAAATTAATTAATTAAAAAGTAGAGAATTTAATTTCTTTTAAAAAAGAAACAACCAAGACAATACTGAGAACCTACAGTCTTTATTGCCGTTTTAGTTAATGTAGGTGTACATCAGAAATGTATAATCAATATAATTTTACAAATAGAAAAATACACGTCTTTGTAACATGGACTAACACAGACTTTCAATTTATGTTGTACCGAGCATTCTATTAAAATCAGCAGGCACTCGAAAGTAGTTCTCAAAAATAAAAACCTTACGATTTCGAATTTTGAAAACGGCATCTTCCCATGGAACTAACCCGAATGGAGGAGCTCTAGAAACATCTCCTTCTCGAAATTCAAATGGTTTTGGTCGCAACAGACCAAGAAATACGGATTTGTATCGCTTTGCTTCCTGATTGTGATAAATACGCAGAGGAAACTTCACAGCAACATAACAGATACCCGCAAAGCATAAAATAAAACCAACTAGAATGCCCCAAAGCTCATAATTTTTCTGAATATATGCTTCTTCGTCGTATTCAGATGTCAAACCACCTGTGAAATAATTGTATGCACTCACAGCAGATAAAACTAGTACACATATCACAGCACCACGGTAAGCTGACACAACATAAAAATACATAGGCGCTCTGTATATCAACTCGTATCCCTTGCCGACTCCATCTTGTTTTCTGTATAGTTCTTCTTTCTTGGAGTATTTTATGCCCATTAAAGTTCTTCTCGATGTAACTGAGGGAAAGGATGGACGTAACTGGCCCATCTGTCTTGAGACAATAGATGCATTAAACAAGAAATTTCGGGTCCAATATCTCTTTGTGTAGTTTTGAGTAAAACTTCTTGAAGTAGAAAAACATGGTGCATTATGAACAAGCACTCTGGCAGCACATATGTTTCGAATAACACACTGCAGTCTTCTGGGTTGAATTACAGATGTGGCCCAACACATTGTTTTATCTTCTGAAAGACACAAAATAATTTATAAAGTAATGCTATAAAATTATAAGATACGCTTATTACAGTTACAAATTCGAACAAATGTCTAGAGTGTATTTGATTAAAAATATATGCTATTACAAGGGTCATTCAGAAAGTTTTGCAAGTAGCCTTTCAAAATCCACACTGAAACATTTACAACCCTTCAAATTACTACCCACATCTTTGAAGGCACTGCAACCACTTGTCAAAAGCACCACGGTATTTCGACTGAGGTACTGTCAGTAAAGCTGAATTTAAAACTTGAGCAAGGTGTTGTATCTTCTTAAAAGGCTTTCCAGCGATGCCGGACTTCACTCAAAACAACCAGACGTCACTACGGGCAAGGTTAGGACTCTAAGATGGGTGTTCAAGAGCCTTGATTTTTTTCATCATTCAGTTTCTGCACACTTGAAGAGATTTTGTCAGCAGATGCATTGTCTTGGGCGCCTAATTTTCAATTAATTGAATAGAAGGTCAAATACAAAAATAGCATAATACATTCCATCAATGATACGACATTTTGGCATGCAATAACTATTAGTGGTTCTTCGTAGTGACAAAAAAAAAAAAAAAAAAAAGTCTTTAAAATCGTTTCCGAGATCTAAAATCTTGTCGGAGTACAACTGGACTTGAATCATTTTCAGACAGCTACACGCGGTTTTTTGGTTTTTTTTGGGGGGGGCGATGTCATAGTAAAATCAATTAGCATTCCCCGTATATATAACACTTGTTTTGGACCATTATTTATTTATTCACAAAGTTTCATACAGCACTAGGCCAATTAGCTGAAACTGTACCACATAAAGGCAAAAAGGAAAACAACAACAAAAACATAAAAGAATAAAACTCAAAAAAAGGTTCAGCTCTCAATATAAAAGAAGAAAAAAATGCAAAAAAAAAAGTTCAATTCTTAATATACGAAGTTCTCATCAACTGAGTTCTAAAAATTTCTCTCCGAGATAAAAATGTTACATCCTGTTGACAATGTATTATAATCGTGCGCTAGCCTGTAAAACAAGGAGCGCTTTACAATCGATAACCTAGGTGTCTCATAAGTTAGCAAGTTGAGAGAGCGAGTTCGCCGCTGAGGAACACGGAAGTTAATTTGCGATAGTAAAAATTCAGAGTCAATTTTGCCATTGATGATCTTATACAGGTAAAGTAAATCAGCTCCGCGGCGTTGTTTGTCAGGAGAACATAAGTTCATTAAAGACATTAGTTCTTGTTTCGAGTAATTATGTAACTCGGGAATTCTGAATCTAACTATAGCAAGAAAGAAGATTAATACAGAGTCAATGTGAGATAGATTAGTAGGTACTGCCATGTCCCATACAGGTGAACAATATTCAATGATCGGAGAAATAAAAGCCTTATAAAGCATTGTAAGGACAGGAAGACTTTGTATTTCCGGAAATCTATAGAGTAGACCAAGTAGTTTCATGGCTCTAGATGAGATCCAACTGATATGATCCGCAAAGGAGAGTTTTTCATCAAAGACAACACCTAGATCTTTTTGAGTTGATAGGTACATTATTAACATTATATATATATATATATATATATATATATATATATATATATATATATATATATATATATATATATATATGCATGTATGTTGGAGCACATTCTTTTTTAAGGAAATAGAGATTGTAGTATATTTATTGGGATTTAGAGACAGATTCTAGGTGGAGCACCGATTCCATAACATATCTATGTCAGCTTGCAGTGAAGAAGCATCGTCTACAGTGTTAAGGACTCTGAAGAGTTTACAAAGCGATATATTAGATGATGAGGGCGAGCAGATGCTAGGTAAATCGTCCATATACAATAAAAACAAAAGCGGACCTAGCACGCTTCCTTCAGGCACTTGCATAAGACGGGACTAAATGGAGACACGGATCCAGGTAGAGTGACACGTTGTTCTCTTCCTGAGAGATAACAATATAGGAAAGAGAGGGGCGTACCATGAATGTTATATCTATTGAGGAGTTTGTAAAGAAGCAACTTGGTGTTTATGGTGTCAAATGCCTTTGATATATCAAAATAAACTACATCTAGCTGGGAGTTAGCCATGAATGTTTGCGCCGCATGAGTGACTAACACTGAGAAATTTGTAAGACACGAGCGTCCAGGTAGGAAACCATGCTGAGAACTACTTTAAAAATTGACAAAGCTGTACACTCTATCTTTAACTATTTTCTCACAAAGAATCGATACAGAAGAGAGAAAAGAAATAGGTCTATAAGATGAAACCTGTTTTCAGTCTCTAGATTTGAGGATAGGTATGATATTGGCAGCCTTCCACAGATTAGGAAAGATATCTTCCGAGAAACATCTATTGAATAACAACGATAAAGGGCAGACAAGTGAGTGCGCTGTGTTACAGAGAAAAATAGTACTGATATTGTCTGGACAAGAAGAACGGCGAGAAGATAGCGAAGAAATTGTTGATTTGAGTTCATCACGGGGAGTTTTAATTGTAGTCAGTGAGTGCGAACTCACAGATTGGATCTTAGGTAAAGAAGGGGGAGACCCAAACTTAGAAAAGCTATTGCAAAAGTACTCATTGAAAGCAGCAGATCCGTGCTTTCCATCGAAACTATTTGAGTTGTAGTCTATTTCTTGCGGGGTACGGGGTTGTTGCCTCCGGGAATTTATGAGAATCCAAAAGCTATTTGGTTCAGAGGTGAATTGACATGATAGATTTTCCACATATATATCTTACATTTCATGCGGAGAAGATATTTCGAATGTCGCCTAATGTTCGAAAAAGACCTATAGGTTTGTTCACTCGGAAACTGTTTCCACAGCATCCAAGCACGGTGTTTATTTCGAAGAACAAAATTAGCTTCTGCATCAAACCACGGAGGGACCTGACGGGGCCGTTTCAGTTTAGGCGGGACATAGTCTTTAACATCCGTAAAAAGTAAGACAGCATCATTAATATTACCATCATTCAGTATACACCAAGGAATTAATTCAAGGGCGCGATTTATATTGTCCCACGGTGCCTTCTTCCATAGCCAAATAAATTGTTTAGGCTCGAAGCTGCTATTTTTCGATGACAGCCTAGATAATGGAATATCGATGTTCAAAGATTCATGATCCGATGGAAAGAAATTTCTTCGCGAAGTGATGTCAAATTTAGTAAGAGAGGAGACCACATAATCAAGAATATTCTCGCGACAAGTAGATCGTATATTGAGCAATTTTGCTGCACAATCCTTCGTCTCAATCTTCTTTTCATGAATGAAAGAATGAGAAATCCATATTGGACAGACCGTTTTCATATTTAAATGGTGGTAAAGTGGATCTGAAAAGGGGAGGCACATGACGTCCCGCCGTTCCCTTTGCCTATCTTTGCCCATTGTAATCCTTTTAGGAAGTGGGAGGACGCCATAGATATTTTTTGGAAGTAGGGTAACGGCGTCCACCTGCGTTTCCACGAATTTCCTCACCCTCTGAATTGTTATCTTATTCACAGTTTCTTTAAGTCAACCAGAGCGAGGATCACCTTCAAAACTCTTCTTCTGCTCAAATAATCAAATCCATCTGCCAACAATATTAGATGAATACAGTTGATCCCCCTGGATTCATGTCCTCATGATTTTTCTTAGACCTTATCACTTAGCTTGTAATGTGTGTAAATGTAAAATCGAACGTTCCTTAGAGCAGTGTTGGGTAAGTTACTTGTAAAAATGTAACGCGTTACAAGTTACTTTACTTTCTCTTAAAACGTAACGCGTTACTTGCCCCTAAAAAGTAACTGTTACTTTACTTCGAAAGTAACGCGTTACTTTTAGGCCCGAAACTTTAAAAATGTGAAAAAATATGACTTTAATTTTCCGTACTACTATTACTACCGCTATTATTATTATTATTATTATTATTGCACGCTCTGAATCACTTTATGTAAATGCAAGGATAAATTTTTACTTGATATATGAACGTTTTCATATAATGTAACATTGATAAAATGCCATACTGCGTTACTCGTAGGGATGGACACAAGCGAGTTCGAGCGGGTTTTCTTTGACACTCGATTCGACTAGAAACAGACATCTTTGAGCTCAACCCGAGAACTCGACTCGAAAAATTTCCTCCAACTCGACTCGAATTGGGATCGAGTTTCGAGTCGACTCGAGCCTAATCCGGTGTGTAGTTTCGAGTACATTCTTCAAGTATATTACATAGACAGTATAATTATTATCAATGACACTACTACTACTACAACTTATATTATTATTATTATTATTATTAACAACACTGTATATAAAAAGAAAGATAGGCGGTTTGTATTTGAATACTAAAAAACTGGTTGATTGCCAACCTCGGTAGTCGTGAAGTCTAGGAGTCAAGGACATTGTTCACGAGATTCTGAATTTAGGTTGAGGGTCTAGGTTGAGTATTGGGCTCGAGACAAACACTGTTAAAAGTTATAGGGATCTGGCCAAATATCTTCAAAACTGCTCGGCCCGGGTTTAGAATTGTCAACGACTCGAGCAGCTCGGCTCATAGCTAATTCACTATCGACCCGAACCGAGAAGTGAGCCAAGCCAACAGCTCACCCAACCGACTCGACTAGAGCCCTCGGCTCAGTTGTGCCGAACCGAGCAAATGGCTCATTCCTACCAAGCCAGCTCGAGCCAATGGTTCACCCCAAGTGAGCCGGCTCGAGCCATCTTCTCAGTTGAGCCGAGCCGAGCTGAGCTTCTTATAAAAAATCTCTTGTGGTCTCGCTATCGAGACGAGACGAGATGCGAGCAGTATCCCCCTCGTGAGCAACACTAAAAGTATTCCATATTACTGTTTAGCTTACATTTCTCATGGCTTTCGTTTTCCAGTGTAATCAGGCCATGATTTCAAGACGACTTAAAACGAACGGGCCATTTATCAAACACGACTAGACTCGAAACTCGACGCGAAAAACTGAATCGGCTCGGAACTCGACTCGGGGATATTACCCTTAACTTGACTCGAAACTCGAATTCGAATCGAGTCGAGTTTTAGCTTGACTCGTGCTCATCCATATGCGTTAGAAAAAATGGTTGCTTATTATTATTCTGCTAAACTAATTATATAATAATAACAATGTTGTCATGTAAAATTAAAAATAAAGAATATAGAGAAACATTACACTACTCTATAATCAACGGGACTCTAGGATAAGCAAACTGATCTGAAAGAACTCCAATATTACATACCATCAGCAAACTATTTTCTAGTAATAAAGTAGGCCTGCTCATCAGAACACAGTTCATTCATATTAACCCCTTACTGTAAATAGTTATGGCACCCTAGTTGTTGATAAATATTTTCCGCCGGAACACTTCAGACACTACTTTTAAATTCTGTCCACCATTATCCTCAGCTCTTAAGAAAAAAGTATTCTTTCAAATGTTCGAACGGTAAGATATTTTCGTTCTCCATCTTTATAAAAACAACACCAATCAAAGCAAAATAGACTACCGGTACCATTGCACTCCTAGTTCACTCACTGATTTGGAGCTGTCAAAATCTACGACAAAATCTTCCAGGTGCTTGCAATCAGTACACATGATTTCCCTAAGGCTGTCCTAATCTTCAAAAAACAGCAAGTGGCACTACGAACTTATTTGTTTCTCTGTGTGTCTGTGACTGTCGGTCACTGATATAAGTTGTTCATGCTCCATTGTTTCATTCTGAGAAATTCACTTACAGGAAAGAAACATTTGTTTCCGAAAAAAAAAAAATACATATATTGTAGTTACTCATCCGAAATGTAACGCGAAAAAAGTAAAGTAAACTAGGTACGTTACTTAAAAGTTTGTAACGCGTTACCGTTACAGTTACTTTGGAAAAAATGTAACGCGTTACTTGCGTTACGTTACTTCCCAACACTGTATCTAAGAATAATCTAAGTTTACCCACCACCTACCGTAACTAGACTATAAACCGGCTTCACTCAAACTATGCAGGTTTAAAACTGCATTGATAGATGAATTTATAGGTAGAAGTTCACTGATTTAAGTTGTATTAATTAAAATCCCATACCAATTCTCATTATTGTTTAACATTTGAGCCAGCATTTGCAAAACTATCTGAATGACTCTTGTATTGTAATTACAGCAAGCTTCTACAATTCGACTCAACCGGCATTCGTATGGCTGTCTATTTATTAATGGTAACATTCATAAAATTTATCCTATTATACTCGAAGTTGAGATGTGACTATCTTCCAACCTAAAGAAATATACTTATTGTTTGCGGTCGGGATTCGTCAAGAACAAGGAAACGAAATTCCATATTGGAAATTTACTCATATATATAACGCAATAGCTGAACAATTATCCGGTATAACTGATAAAAATTACTTAATTTTGACGCAATATAGGGCATATTTTGTTTAGGTGATCAAAATCATCCCTAACGCTTGAACCTGAAATCAAATTTAAAAAAATGGTAAATCAGGAAAACCGGCGCATAAGACGAGTTAGTTTTCTTCCCTTTTTAAAGCTGGGCTCTTAAAACATTTTTTTTTTTTTTTTTTTTTTTAGGAAAACAAACAGACATCTGTAATTTATTTTCTGTAAAACCCTTTAGGAAGTAACTCTGTAATTAGTATTCAAAATAAACATAAAAACACGATAAGAAGACTTTTTAAAATTATTAATTAACTCATATATATATATATATATATATATATATATATATATATATATATATATATATATATATATATATATATATATATATATATATATATATATATATGATTTGTTTGCTATTTCTATCTCTGGTGTGTAGCACACTTGGACTTTGTGATGGACAAACACCGTGAATGTGGGTATTCTCTCGTTTCCTTTCACGTTCTTCCTTCCACCATTTTCATCCATCTCATTATCACTGTTTTCTTTATCCCCGGTGCATAATCGTGAGACGCTACATTAAACAAAATGTTCTATTTTTAAACAACAAAATTAGAACTAAAAAGCCATTTTAAGCCAAACTTCATAGCAATTCTACCTTTAACCATAGAGAAATCTGAATATTTAGAAAACAATATTAATATATTGTTTTATTATGTTAAAATAGCCTTTCCATATTTTGATTAATAGTACCCGACGACTGAAAGAAAGATCGATTCTTCTAAAGGCATTCCATAATAGAATTTCAGTAGCTTATATTTATGTATATCTAAGTCACTTTGCAGCTAAAAACGTTCCTATTTGCGCCGAAAAGAACAAATAAGAAATTTTGCACCTTTGCTTCACATTCGTTTTCTCTTCTGAGGTAGACCAATGTTAAAGTCCACAATTACATTCATGTTTATCTTAACAGCTACCTTTATTTCTTTAATTGTCTCAGACTGATGTATATACATCATGTTTTCTTTATGTTACACAACTTAATGCAGTGTATGTTCCTGTATGAATCCAAACTATAATTTCCAACTTTGGAATCATCCAAACAACTTTTTTTTCATGAATTCTTTAAGATTCTTTCTTTGTCATGAAAATATCTTATAGGATACTGCATTGTCGCAAGAATAGCATTATAACATGGATTTGCATATATACCTAGGTACCGGTACATATATATATATATATATATATATATATATATATATATATATATATATATATATATATATATATATATATATATATATATATATACAGGGTGGTAGGTAACTCCACCGACAAACTTTGGGAGGTGATTCCTTATATGAACTGAAAGAAAAGTTCTGACAGAAATGAATAGAAGTTCTGATAAACATAGGTCGAAAAACGTCTCCTTTCAGAGTTATGAACAGCCGAAAATTCGAAAAATCATGTTTCGAAACGCCCTGCCTTAGAAACTATAGGACCTATCCCAGGCGGTTTAAGGAATTACACAGGAACTAGTATGCGATCTATCTAAATATCCATGTTTTAAGATCCTCCGTTATCGGCGAAACGAACGCGCCATTAGTACTTAAAGGAGTATCCCTATACTTCAACTTCCTTTTTACAGTTTGTTTCGCCGATACGGACCACGGTAGAACATGGATATTTAGATAGAGCGCATACTAGTTCCTTTGTAATTACTTAAACCGCTTGGGATCGGTCCTGTAGTTTCTAAGGCAGAGCGTTTCGAAACGTGAATTTTCGAATTTTCGGCGGCTCATAACTCTGAAAGGAGACTTTTTCGTCCCATGTTTATTAGAACTTTTTTCTTTCATTTCATATAAGGAATCACCTCCCAAAGTTTGTCGGTGGAGTTACCTACCACCCTGTATATGACGTAAACCTTTGAAACAGTTTTAGGAAAACGAGAGTTGCACACTTCATTCATGCTCCGTCTTCCTGAACTAGCAAGGAAACAATAAGGTTCAGTGATAAAATAGTCGAAAGGTAAACTGCAAGAGAAGGACGAAAACCAAGGTCGGTGGTTGAAATCCACTCAACGTTCTAGGAAACTTTTTCTTCGGGAGGACTATGGCAAATAAGGAAGATATTAAAGGTTAATAGTATATCAGGAAGAACATTTTATAATGTAATTTACACCTGTTTCATACCAAAAGAATCATCACGAACTAACAAATGTGACTACTTTCTAGGTTTGATTGATCTAAGTTGTAACGAGCGAAGTGATAGCAAGGTGCTATAGATGATTGAGTCGTTACCTGCCGAAAGAAAAACACACGTAACTACAGACTCTCTGCATAATAGATGAAAAAAGTTTGTTATAAGTTTATTTTCTTGTTGTTGAACTTTGTAGCTACATTTGTTTAATGACGTTACATTTTTAAAATATTTTATTTGTCTGAAAATATATTTAAATAAAATAATGTTGTTTATAAAAAGTAATGATGAAGAAGAATAAGACATATATATTGTGGTTTTATATTTTGAATTATTACATATACAGGCATTCATATATATTGTATTTTGTCTTGTAAACTAAAGTATAAATAATCTAAATATTAAGAAGAGGCTCATTTGTGTTTCTAAAGCTTTGTTAGGAAACTAGCTGAAATGCTCGTTCTTCGCACGGGGAGAATAGGTTTATAGAAAATATTTAAACTCCACCCCTTAGGAAACGCATTTCAATATAAGTGAAGTAATAAAAACCCGTAAGATATACTCTATTTGTGACATATTTTGAACTCTCCTATCCCATTGAGGTTCACCTATTAATCAATGTGACATTACAAAAAGCTTGAAGCAGGAGTTATGTTCCAAGATTCATTTCAAACGACTAAGCCGTTTTCCGTAATGTGATCATAAACAATAGGCTTCTATTCCAATGTAGCGAAAAATACACAAATTCCAACTCCCGCCTCCCTTAAAATAGGAATTTAAATAGATTTCCATCCTCCTAAATTAAGGGATTCGTGAAATACTCTATTTATCGCATTAATTTTAAACCTTACACAACTTTAGGATACGCTCTTAATCAAAATAGTAATTCACGCGCAGCCCACATAGAGTAGATACTAAGTATGTTTTTAATTTTAAAGTTTGAAATTTTTACGCATTACAATTGCTCGGATTGCACAAGCAGTAGGACCACATCTCATAACTTCGGCGTTGAAAAGATCGGCTGAACTCCAACAAATTAACCAAAATAAACGAAGTCAAAAACATACATCGGGTCACAACAGTAGACAAATCATTATTTTACACTAGCTACATCTTGGAAAAATTATTTAAGCGGACTTCGCCTCATAAACAAGAATTATTTTGCTTAAATCCCGTGGCCAACCATTCTGATTAGTATTTATTCATCTTCTGCCTCAGTTTCACAAGTAATGTTGTGAGATGATACCCTGACCCGACTTTTCACTGAAATATGGCTTTAATTTTAAGTTCTTAAAGATTATGAATGTTTATACTTTTAAAAAAGTCACCACGCAATAAAGGAACTGCAGTAAACATATACCTGTTGTGACGATGGAGCAGCTCTCTAATTTCATCTTGCTCGTTTTTCCCATATTTTGGGAAAATGCTCGGGTTCGCGCATTTAACTTTTCCTTTCAGCGCCGAGGCTGTACGAAACGGAGAGATCTACTGAACAAATATCAATCAATAATTGTAATGAAGCAAATAAAATATAGAATAATACATAAATTGCCCTTTCATGTGGAATCCGATCTGCTACTCGAGTTTGTATACGTGACAAATATTCCTACCACGAATCAAACGTAGACCAGAAAGTTCGCGGGTTACATACTGAGTGAGCAGCTAAAGTGTTCACATGGACCTATTGTTTGATGTAGAATCTAAAGCACGCATATTCTCACAGAGAATCAAACCCATGATTTCCATGCCATAGGAATGAAACTGACCGTTAGACTACTAACCATTGCAGTTCCTTACCAAGATATTGTGCCCCTATGAAATAGCCTTTTTCAGTTTGGTCTGAAATTTCATTAGTAAGTAAATAATAATAAAAATGACAAATAATATGTAATCTATATCAGAGTCCTTGAGTCTTATTTAATTATTTGTATTCGGTCTCTCAAGCATGTAAATAATTTTGTTTAATACTAAGTTTCGATTCTTTGGTTCAGGGATTTAGAAGTAGGCAATGGTTGGTTTGTTGATAAGAGTTTATCTTTCGTTGCAGCAGCGAAGCTATATGAAACGTGGTCCTAGGCTGATGTGGGATCCGAACTAGATATGCTCCACCGGCAATCGAACTCTGGTCTCCTACGACAAAGACGTGTACGCTTACCATATAGCTATGAGGGAGCTTAATACAAGTATATAATGTGAGTGAAAACCCCTATTCCTCCTTCAAACTTATTGATTTATATTTAACTCTAGCAGTGAGTAGAGAGGGTATATACGTTACTCTCTATCAGAATGGAAGGAAAATAAATCTCCCTGTAAGCACAGATACGAGCGACGTAAAGATCTAGATTATTATTTTTTTATTTATTTATTTTAGTCTCTAGAAGACAGTCTAAGTTTTTGTGACCAGAAGTGTACACCTCTGGTCACATAAACCTAGACTGTCTTCCAGAGACATCTAAAAAAAAAATCCTTAGATATGACTCATTTTCTATGTATTCTTGTCACAAGTAGGGTTGGAAATAGAATGATACTGCGTGGATGTCGTTACTTGGTTAACTGATTTCAGACGGTTTTTCCGGAGGAAATTTCGTATCTTCTACCTCCGGGGCAATCCCCTGAAGTTATCAGTGGTCTGTACTGTATACCATCAAAACGTAGCTACTTCCTATACTGGAAAATGTGGTAATTTTTAGGAAAAAAAATCATACATACGATTTATATTTTAAATTTAGGACTAAAAAAAAAAAAAATGAGGCAGAGGTGGAAGTAGGGTCAGTATCATTCCTACAAATAGACTCTGACGATTATTTATTGCCTGTTAACTGTATTTCTTTTTTTTTTTTAACTACCAATTCGAGTGACCCTACGGTATAACTGCGTCCGATGACATTAATTGGAACCGAAATCAAGTAGTACTTAATCAGAAACCAGCCGCAATTAGCAAGGCGCAAGCTGTAATATTTGAAAACATTTTGTTTGTTTCTGTCAACATGTGACTCACTTTATTCATCCCTTGCTGGAACTTTGTTTCCAAAAGGGTTGCAGATCTCAGGAAACAAAGTAAAATCACATTTGCTTGAAATGTCAGTATTACAAGCATAAAGCTTGAAGAACTGATACCAGTATGTGTTAATACATTTTGTTCTACATACTGAAGTTTCTTTTTCTTTTTTTAAGTCGGACCCTTAGAGCAATCATTCTTTAAGCAAAGTAGCTAAACATGTTTCTAATTTATTTTCTACATTGTATTTTCTATTTTTTTAAAGTAATTTCAAGTAATTCTTAGGAAATCTTATTGCAATTATCTCTATAATTAGCGAAGCTAAAAAAAAAAAGTGTGAAGAAATATTTAAAATGATAAATATTTTATATATATATATATATATATATATATATATATATATATATATATATATATATATATTGTTACCTCTCTTTTAAATTAGAACCGGAGAAATTCTTTAAAGTTAAATTTCGTAGGAACAGTGCCTTTTGTTATAAAAGTAATTTTATTTTTTTAAAATGCAAGAATAATGCTCATGTTTCATCATATTCAAATATTCCTTACGCATCACTAGCATCATTTAAGATTTTCCCAGAAGGGTAGGGCAAAACTGACCACCGACAAAATACTTGCAAGTTTTTTAGTAGTATATTAGTATAAAATTTATTAAAACGTACGTTTCTGAAACTCAGGAGAGATCAACTTCGCCTCAAATGACGCCACTGTTACGCATTTTAAAATAATAATATCCGCGAAGGGGTGAAACTGAAAGAAAGAGGTGAATATGACTCTTCTAAAAACATATCATCTTAAAATTTCAGTAGAAAGTTCTTGAAATTGTTGTTCTTTAACAACAACAACAAAAAAAAAAAAAAAAAAAAGTAGAGAGAAGGAGCTTTATCGAGTATCGTGCTATTTTCTCTGCTACAAAACGTCAAGCCAGGATAAAGTTCGGATTGATCTCAGAAAAGAAGGGTTGAGACACTTATCCTTCCACTTACTTACCAATACTTAGTTTGATATGCGCAAGCATTTAGCAATATAAACAACTAGCTGATGAAGTATCTAACGTTGCTCAGGTAAATACTAGAAGTTATAGTCCTTTTGCCCAGCAGTTCATATACCGAGTTTAAAATTAGTTGGAGCTGTTTTCGAGAAAATAGGAAAAAAGTAAATAACTAGAAATTCGAAATAGTCTATGGTCTCTTCCCTACAATTCCTAGAACTATGCCAAGTCAAAGATGTGGACTTGTATCGCGGACAAATATAACTTAGCTTTATACATAAGATATAAACTTTTAGCCATAATGGATCGAAATTACCCAGGCTCCCTCTTGGCTACGCCACTACTGCATAATACTTTTTCACTTTGGATTGAAATTGGGGTGATATATTACGGAGAGTTATCATTTAATTTGTTTTCTGGGAAATATGATTTCTTTTTAAACTTCTCTGTAATAACAATCTCGCTGAGCGTTGTTAAAAACAACGTGAATAAGAAACTTGTCGCCGTCGATTTTAGTTCCTTTTCTTTTACAAGACAGACCACTATTATACTTTAGTCGTCACAAATATTCACATTTAACTTAATATCTGCTTTTATTTGTTTAATTGTCTCAGATTGACACTTGTACGTTATATTTACTTTACATTGCATATCAAAATCCAATGCGCCCTTTGTGTTATTATTAATAAACTAGCAGCGTTCACCCCGCTTCGCTGCGGTCACCCCGGAACGCAATAAACGTTGTTACTTAGATAATTTTTACTTTTTCGCTTTCAAGTGATATGATAAAAACCATAGAAGATTGCATTAAATGTTAACATTATATCGCCTGTCATTTATGTTAACCCGCCCCGCTTCGCTGCGGTCACCCCGGAACGCAATAAACTTTGTTACTTAGATAATTTTTACTTTTTCGCTTTCAAGTGATTGCAGTAAATGTTAACATTATAGCGCCTGTCATTTATGTTAACCCGCCGAGTGACACGGTCATGCGGGTTGCATATAAATACGTTTATTTTTACCTATGATGATCTAACAAAGGATTTGTACGTTATGGACACTTGAATGGTCAATTATCTCAAGACACTGGTAATTAAAAATTAAAGTGATATGATAAAAACCATCTAGGGTCCAAATCCTAATAACCCCCCAAAAATAAAAGAAATTGGTTCAGCCGTATTAGCGTGATGAGGGAACAAAGGATTTTGTACGTTCTCTTTTATATATAAGAATATACTGAGGGATTCCATGTTAAGCAGTATGTTTCAGGTTCCATACAGACTCGGTGCTGAAAGGGACGTCAAGCTCCAATTCAACAAAACAACCAAATACTGAGTATTATATTTCTACTGAAATGTGGTATATCTTATGCTGCTGTATATTACCACGTTTATAATTTCCAACCCTGGTCAGCACAGAGCCACAAGCAACATACAAATTTAATGTTTTGACATTTTACCGTATTTTCCTGTTATGAAATTATCACGAATATTATTTGAATTTTCTCAATAGTTGTAAGCTAAACATTGACTTATATAAATATCAAGGAAGCAATGAAAAAAAAAGAATATATATATATATATATATATATATATATATATATATATATATATATATATATATATATATATATATATAACACGTAAATTGCAGCCTTTCTTGAAACTGCAATAAGTGAACACTATCATTCAGTGGAGAAATAGTGTAGGAGGTAAAATAGCGGTTGGTGGAACCAAAGGTCGATGGCTCGAACCCAGTTCAGGAACTAACATATCTTTTCTTCAATGAAATTACGGAATAGGAAAAGAAACAAAATGAAATGTTAATAGCAATACCCAGACAAGCGAGAAAACGATACAGTGACCTCAGCTATTCCAAGATTTTGATTCATGAGAAACACAGGCCTCAGCGTGAAACGGCTAATGAAACTCACATAACCAAGTCAGTGCTACGTGTTTCACAACTGAATCGATTTTAATACTTCTTTCACCGTTGGAAAGCTTATGTAATGCACATGGTGGCAGACTATATATTTTATCCTGGAATACAAGGCTGGAAGCACTTGGGTCTATATTCTGTATCGTTGTATGTAGTGGTGGCTCCAGGGTTCAAGAAGGAACTGACATCGACAATGAATTCAGCTTTGAAGCTTACCCAAAATCACCGACCCCTGGCTTTGCAGCTTCTGGTGACTTTTTATTTTTCTTTTGAAGGCATCCTTTAAATTGTGATGTGAGGTACCAATATTACACGAAAAGTAACAACGAATTTGTCATATATCCAGTATACGTCTTACATCCAGAATTATTGGGCGATATTTAGAGAGAATTCGTTAATCAAGTGTCAGGCATGCGATTAGTTAGTGACATATAAGGTCCGTACTAAAGTGGATATACTTTTTGGTATTCAGCGTCTGCTTGGAGTTCAGTTAATGAGTTGACTTAGGTATGATTAACTAATATAACCCCAATACCTCAAGTGAGAAAAATAGATGTGGCAACTACGGAAATCTAGATATGCGTAGTCTGTAAAAATGCAAATATATGAAATACGAAATTCAAAATGTTATACAGTTATGAAATTCGATTCTAATTAACTTATTGATTTCTAAGGGATATATTTATGGTAGGAATAAGTTCAATTAATATTAGCGACAATAGAAGGATTATGTTGTAATTATCAGGGAAGATAATTTATCGATCAATTGCGTGTATTCCTCAGAAAACTGGAAATTTTCTACTCATCTTTCTTTGTCCATTTTAAGAAACAGTTCTGCTATTGTAGAGGGCTCGCCTAACTAGCTGTTTCATAGTTAATTTACCCGAAGAGGTGAAAGAAAAGAAAGAAAGAAAGACAGGTTAATTATTGCCATTTTATTCTCATAATGTAAGTTTATTGCGACAAAACCAGGGTACCTTCTGCTCTCAATGAACTAGTCACAAGTGTTTAACTTAGTCAACTACTACGTACTAATCAGATTCTGAATACATTTCTAATAACCAAGCGCTAGTCAAACACTTAGTATGGCGCTAATCATAGTTGAAAACAACTCTGCATGATTGAATTTATTTTAAAACACTGTATTAAGCACAAAGAATTCAAGCTATTCAAGAAATGAAAAACAATTGATTTGTCACCACTGCTTTTTTTTTTTTTTTTCAATTTGAACTTCTCAATCGATTCTCTTAAAATGATTCGGTAACATATGCATTAACATGCATACTTTTGACCACTGCAATTTGAAACGAATAATTTAAAAATCCAAAATAGTAATGGTGAAAATTTAACTAGTTTCGTTTCTCATATATTTATAATATTTAAAATGAGAACACAATATTTTCACGGTAAGAATGTGATTAATACATTGTGCGTAAGAGCGTACGTTTACAGGACTATTCTATGACGACAAGTGCACGCTAGAAAGAGCCAAACCAGAGCACGTGAAAATAGGGGCAGCATCAAGCATAGTGATTTACATAATGTTGTTAGATCTCTCATGGGCATCACTTAGAGTTGCAGATTCCATATTAAAATAATCAAAAATTTGTATTCACCCGTTTTTTCAATCGCATATGCGAACAATATGTCTTTTTTTAAATTTTTTTTCTCGCGTAGCAAAATGTGAACCAAATTTAAATTTACATCGCAATTTGTAAGTTTTGTATCGCACACTCGGCAGCCAAGAAAAATATAGTATGGAGAAAGCAACAGTAATTACGTATTTAAAAAGTTTTAACTTTCACATTCTAAAGATTGTTTAAGCTGGAAGCTATTCTCGAATGTGTCCATATGAAGGTTTTTTTTATTTTATTTTATTTTATTTTATTTTTAAATTAAGTTTGGATTCATAATGACTTGAAGAAACGGGTAATTGGGATTATGCACCACAAAGTCAAGTTCATTTTTACGATAAAACAAAATAACTTATTTCACACAAAGTCCAGTTTCTAATTGTAGCCAACTGCTACTCGGATCCAATTCGTTTTCCATATTTTAAATATCTTAAATCGAACATTATTATTATTTTTTTAATTCGTAACTTCAATGTAAAATGAGCAAGCATAACAAAACATATATAGTTCTAGGCCAATATTATGAAACATATATGAAAAAAAAAATAGGAGGGCAGAAAAGAGTAATGCTAAGGTCCCGTATTTTTGCTAATAATCTAGTTTTTGAAAAGTAAGCTTGAGTCTTGGATTTGGAAAGTCGATTGAGCCACTTTCTTTACAGATAGAATAAAGTGTCGAAGAGGATATGGTCTCTGTTATCAGTTCTACGGTCTGTTTTCAATAATTTGGTTTGTAGTCAGTAGTGGATTGTGTTCTTGAGAGCCAACAGATAGCTAAAGGTAAAAGTCCGGTTTCCAAGAAGACTAATCACTGAGCTTTAACTGTATGTAAGATCGAAAGAGAATCATTCTGTCATAAAGGAAAGATCTGTTTTCTGTCGCAATGATAGCCCACTTCGTTAATAAATTATGATTATAGATGTATCCCATTTTGCGATACAGTTTTTCGTTTTCAGTAAATTTCTAAGATTTTGTGTGGCAAACTGTGATGCGATACCGCTTAAATAAAAACGCTGATTATATATTATACGTATTGTGATAGGCAATACTTTTATATACATAGCAAGTGAAGGAGTAATTGTATTAGTAACATGTATTCCAGTCGCTCTATTTGTAATTATAATTGTATTGTTTCAATTTATTTATTTATTTATTTCAAGATGGATAATGATGATACTGAACATAGACATACTTTACTGCTCATGATTAATATAAGACCCGTAACCATCTTTAGAGTTGAGCATTAATATTTTGTAATTTCAAGTTAATCGGTAAGCGAACTTAAAAAACAAACAAACAAAGTAAACAATTAAGAGTTCTTTAATCAAGAACGATTTCAACCTATAGCATACAGTGGATTGAAGGATCTGTAGCAACAACTGGATTAAGAATAAAGGAAACTTCAATGTTTTTTTCTTCCTTTCCTATATTTAACACCAGAAAAAATGTAAACCATTATCAAAACACAATTTTGAAAAAATGGACTGCAAGCTTTCGCATAATGCTTCATCAGACAGGAAGTGGAGGCAAAGGAAAAAAAGGGGGACAAGAAATTTTTTAAAAAATGAAATAAAATCTTTGAGTTTTACGTCCCACGATTATGCCGGTTAGGCTAAAGGAGACGGTGATGATGAGAAATGAATGAAATGGTGGAATGAAGAAAGTGGGAGAAAACGGGAGAACCCCGAGGAAACCCACACACACGGTGTTTGTCCACCACAAAGTTAACTTGGCCGGGGCTGGGATAGAACCCGGGACCCCAAGCACCAGAGGTGAACGCTCTACCACTGAGCCACCGCGGCCACCAACAAGAAGTTAAAAACTAACCTTCTTGGCAGAAAATCTTGAAGACCATAAATTGACAATCAGGCGATTTGAAGTTTGAGAGTGATTATACATTCACAACATCGCGATTCTCCTTGACCTTGTCGCTGGTTTTATTGACTGAAATCTGCTATTTGTTTCGTTCAAGCCATAATGACGCTGGATAAACGTCGTACTCCCAATATTAACAGGTTTTCCGATTTGGTTACCCATCCGAATATCAGTCCACACTGTACTTCTTGCCTTCGATGATCTCATGGGAAGTTGTGTACCAGAGCAGCTAAGGCATTGGCATGAATAGAGAAATATTATGGTATGACTATTTGTAATACATTGGTTGCTAATTGAGTAGTAAGGCAAAAGAAAACAAATATATATAACTTATATTTTTGATTGATTTGTGTCACTTAACTTGTATAAGATATTTCAAATAGTTTATTGTATCTTATATTCTGTTATATTTCCACTTATTCGCTACCATTCCTTAATTTTACTCGAAAAAGACAAATAGTTTGGTGTTTTATGAGAACTTTGAACTTTGTAATAAAGATATTTAAATTTACCAGGGAAGCAAGAAAGTTCGTGCGCTTTTATACTATGAAAGAAAGCCATCAATTACAGGGTTTTAACGGTTTAGTTATTCGGCATAATAGCCTCCATTTGCTTCTACAATCTTCTCCCAGCGCTCAACAAGCTTGTAAATGCCAGTTTTGTAGAATATTTGTTCCCGAGACTCGAAAAACTCAGCAACTGAATTTTTGACGTCTTGTTCAGTCTTGAACTGCCTGCCACGCATAAAGAAGTCCATGGCCAAGAATAAATGGTAATCCGAAGGGGCGACATCTGGGTAGTAGGAAGGATGAGGTATAAGCTCCCAACCAAGTTCTGAGATTACCTCCAGCGTCTGTTTTGTGGTGTGAGGGCGCACGTTGTCCTGGTGATAGAGCTCACCTCTTCTGTTCACTAGTGCTGGCTGTTTCTGGGACAGTTTGGTGGCCACCGTTCTCAGTTGTGATGAGTACACATCTTTGGTAATTGTCTTACCACGTTCCAAGAATTCGTAGTGCACGATACCGTTTGTAGTCCACCAAACACAGAGCAAAACCTTGCGTTGATGGATATTCGGTTTTGCACTCAAAGGCTTCGGATCATTCGGTGATAGACAATGGTATGACAATATTTATTGTCATACATGACCCACTTCTCGTCACAAGTTACTATACGGTCCAAACTTGGACAGATTTTGTGTCTCGTCAACAAAGATGAACAGATATTCAGTCTTAGAACTTGGCTCGTAGAGGTCAGCTGGTGAGGGACGCACTGACCGAGTTTCCAGGTCGTCCCCACCTGATGCTGACTTTCCCGAATTGTTTCCCTGCTTACCTCGAATCGGTGAGCAAGTTCCTCACACGTTTGACTGGAATCATCTTCAATAGCGGCTTTCAGATGGTCCATATCCACTGATTTAGCCCTCCCAGAGCGAGGCTTATCTTGCAAGATCTCGTCACCAGTTGAAAAGGTCTGGAACAATTTTTGTGCTGTACGTTTACTTATTACACCCTCTCCGAACGCAACACATATTTTTCTAGCTGCTTCTGCACCATTTGTCCCCAATTTAAACTCGTAAAACAAACAAGCTCTAAAAACTTCATTTGACACTGACATGATCACGAGCGATTTTTACACACCACACTAACAAATGCGTTGTTATATTCACCGTGGCTGATGCGTCAATGAATAAGCTTTCCCAAACAGTCAAAACTTTCATGCTACGGTGACAGATGTCGCCACAGCAGCCAAATAAAAGCGGGAGGGGTTCAAAAGCGCACGAACTTTCTTGCTTCCCTGGTAGAATATTGGAAAACCTTAAAATTATTATTAGGCGCATGAGAGGATGATTCAAATTTAAAAAAAAAATGGTTACTTACCAATAAATTCTCCCGTGGGGAAACTAAACACTCTCCACACATTTCGGAACAACAAGCTAGTTCCGTCTTCAGTGGTAAGACGGATGAGAAAAAAAAATGTAGAAAAAGGAGTACATACCAGAGAATGAATAAATATAAAGTACAGGATGGTAAAATACCACGAGCAGAGCATAGTGCGAAAAAATGAGCTGAGTTGAAGGAAGCGCGACGTCCATGTTACGTCATTATTGTCAGATCCATCAAAGGTAGGTAACCAGATTCTATCAATATTGCCAATCTGGACTCAGCTCATTCTTTCGCACTATGCTTTGCTCGTGGTATTTTAGCATCGTTTACTTTATATTTATTCATTCTGTGGTATGTACTCCTTTTTCTACATTTTTTTTCCTTTCATCCGTTTTTATCCTCGTTACCTTACCACTGAAAACGGAACTAGCTTATTGTTCCGGAACGTGTGGGGAATGTTTAGTTTCACCACAGGAGGATTTATTGGTAAGTAACAAATTAGTTGTTAATTGGAAACACCTTGTTTACACTACTCGTTTTGATTTATAATTCCTTTTGAAACATCAGTAGCCTAACAATATTATAGAAGAAAATGGACACTCAGAAGCGTACTAAATTCCGTCAAGAAGGCAACCGAAACTCCAAAGAACTTTTTAAATATCGATTTATAGGATCACCGTAGAAGTATGAAGTACAAAACGAAGCTTTTCCTTCTTCGAGCAATTATTTAAAGTGGCACATACAATACCTAGGTACAAATAAATAGAATACTGTATATTAAAATGAAGGTAACTTTCTATGTGTATACGACACATATTTTCATTAAAAAATTCTCATTGGTCTGTATCAACAATCATACTAAACATATTGAAGCTCCAATTATATTTTGCTTAATTACTTTACATCAGAAACAAAGTAAATCAGTTGGTAAGTATTTCAGATTCTTCTAGATCTAGATTGATATCCTTAATTTCCTACAGTCTTAGCGATCTATAGAAACATTCCTCGAGTAAGGAGAGTAAAAATGAGAATGATTTTCTCATAGAAGTATTACTATCAGTTTTTCTGACGCTTCACTCTCTGCAGAACATCACAAAAGTTCAGAGATACAGGAATAAACAAAACTATGTCTCTTCTGGTGTAGAATATATTCATGAGGGGATAATCTTAAAAGTTACTTTCCGCACGGAATGAGTAGCTGAGAAGGAAGTTTACATCAAACATACATTTTTTAAAAGTGCAATATCAACATTATTGAAGATATGATCAACATCACTCTAAGATCAGCTGTAGGTAATTTGTTTTCCTATTCTAGATCCTAATTGCCACATGAAACGACACCACTTCAAAAAATAACTCCAAAGGTGTCATACACAATTTACAAATACGAATTCATTGAAAACTTCAAAGGCAAAAATATAGTAAAGATAAGAAAAAACGACTTGACAAAAAAAAAAAAAAAAAAAAAAAAAAAAAAAAAATCTTCGGGAACAAGGCAATAGAATTTTGTTCGTAAAATCGTATGTGATCCTGGTATTTTTTGCAAGTGATTATTAATAATAATAAATCTGTATGTGTACACTATGTAAATATCGGATTTTTATGCACTTAAAATTCATGAAATATGCAAGCAACTATGTTGTCAAATGTATTAAAATATGCACTAACTATGCAATAAAAGAGACCATTGTCAAACACGCAGCAAAGGTGTAACAAACTTTTGTAGATGAAATATAACATCGAAAGTGTACTTCTCCTTTAAGGGCTTTTCCTCAGAATTTACGTTTATGAAGTTATAGTTTATATATTCCTAACTTTTTAAACACACACTCAAATTATGAGATTAAAATAAACATAGTGATACGAGAATACGATCTCTAGTTTTCTTCACATTTGTATTTTTTATTCTACACAAAAGAATGTGTGCCTCACTTTTTTACACGTTTCCACCGTAAAAAAAAAGTTTTAAAGGATTTACTCTTTTCCGTAATTACCCTTAGGCCTACAGTATATCACAAGATGTTTCTCTTCATTTTTTGGTATCAGTTGTGACATTTGTAGCCACAAAATGATCTGTTAACACCAATAGATGTTACTGGATAATACTTATAGAGAGGAGCGAGTTTAGTATTTTCGCAAGTTGAAATTTAACTCTTTGAAGATACCTTTCCATGTCTTCAATTGTATTGTTGGCGGAGTTTCTGACAATAACATCCGTCAATTTATTTTCATAGAGCGCCCGAATTTACCAGGAACTGACTGGAGATCGCACTGAGCTTCATCAACTAGAGCTAAGCATTCACTATGAAGCATTCGTCGCGTCTCTTGTTCCTGAATTGATGTCCACACGATATTGCAATGTCTTTATCATTCTCAGATTTCTCTTAATGTCTTGGCAATTGTAAGCGTATTTGCTCTGCTGATTGGTTGCTAACGTTTTTAATTTTCGATAAACCATACATTCTTCCATCCTCCCATGCAAAAAGCCGTTCTGTTGCATAGACATGTAAATGCATTGAGTATACAAACTAAAACTGAATTTATTCCATGCTATAAGCATACATCTGAAATAGAAACTTACAGTATATGCTAAATATGCTCTTAAGCACTAATATGTGCTCTAACCTTTGAAATATGCATTTATATGCACTATGAAACTTCAAATTCGAGCTGTATTATTGTTGTTAGAAACCCCCACCAAGTTTAACAGAGATGCATATAAGCAAACAAAATATGCATTTGCATAAAAATCCGATGTCTAAACATAACTGGATTAATTTTTACTTACTGAAACTTTCTTATAGTTGTATACGTTACTGAAGTAGTGTTGGCTTAAGACATTATCTTCTTTGAATTGTTTTTAAATTCATTGAAGGAAGAACTAAGTTAATTTTGTATTACTCTGATATATACAGGGTGGTTACAAATGGGACAAACTTTGAAAAAGTTCAAAAAAGTTTTAAGTTAAAAGAAAAAAAAAGTTCTAAGAATATCCGTAACATCCATGCATCAAGCTATCATAAGCTAGTATATGATTGTTGCGTATTGTTCCGTCTTACTAATTGATTCCTTTTCTATTTATCTAATAAGTTTTTTAACATATATAAAACTGCCTTTTTTAGATTATCTCGAGAATTTTTCGATACTTGTGGGTTCTCAATGTTATTTGATCATCCTTATTTGTAATAAACTGGCAAAACTTATATATCATTATGTTTATACATTTTGCGGAACTTTTACCGAGAAAAAGTATCAATCGAGGTGCTTCGTGTTTAATTTGATAATACAGTATAATTGTGTTTCAAAAAAACCACGACTATTTTAACAAGTTTTAACAGCTCCGACGATAGAAACACTTATGGCTTCGAAATGTAAGCATAATGGGATTTACACTTAAAACTTATCTATAATAATAATAATAATAATAGGGATGTACCGATATATCGGTATCGATATCGGTGATATCGGCTACTTTTGGGAGTATCGGTATCGGCAAATGGACACCGATATTTGCCGATACATTTTCCGAACTATTTTCAGTTTGTTTAATATTAACAGTAACACTTATATTTCATCGGTTTCTTTTATAGTTAAAGTTGATCTAAATTATTATCAATTGTACAATCGATTTCTTTATGCATGTGTACGCCTTTGATTTGCACTACTCGTACTGAACTGATATTTTTAGTCCTTCGATGCCAAAATAGTGGTGAAGAAAAGCCAAAGGTCCTCAGTCAGGATCATGGGCGCCCGAAGAAAATTTTCTAGGGGGACCGACCATTCCATGGTTGCTATATTACGTGTGGTATTTAACATACGTGGTTTACTATATTACGTATACATTTTCGTGAGCCAGGGGGGTCTCGCCCTGTCCTCCCCCTTCGGGCGTCCATGGTCAGGATAGCAGATCCTTAATTTGAATCCCAAACAAGACAGAGGTTTTGATTAAGAAGAAAATGCTACGGAAGAAACCCACAAGACGCTCACTTTGCCATTATTTTTTGCTACTTACTGGTTAAAAACAATTGGTTCTGAAGTTAATAAATACCGTAATACCGTTAATAAATACTTTGCACATCAAAGGTAACCCTGCACAAATATGAAAAGAGTTGCACAGTCCTCTGTCGGCAAAATCATGAACTGTAAAGGAAAAGTTTCAACTGCCACCGTAAAATAGAACATCTAACTGTATTTTGGTTATAATCTTGGCGGTTAACATCAGTTCTAATTACCCGGAGGGTTTGTTGTTGTAGAGGTATGGAAAGCAGTCACTGTAAAGGGCGAAAAAATTTGGAAGATATCACCCACAAGAATCTCCGTCAAAGTTCAGTTAGTTTCGTAGAATACTACTGTGTATAATGGGACTTTGAGACAATAGTTGAAATTGAAGTGTGAAACGTTTCAAAGTCATAAAGATAAAACTGGGAGAAGGTGGTTTCAGCCTCTAATCGGGGTTACTTTGCACCGGTCTAAAATAACCCCTTAGATAGGAAATTATTACTACTGGAACCTCCTGCATTCTAAATTTAGGCAAATTTCCTATTTAAGTAAATGTCTGAATGGATTTCTTGTTGGAAAATAAATTACAAACGGTGGCGGATCCAGAAAATAGTTTGATAGGGGCTTCGCTCAGAAAAGCTTTTTTTTCTTTTAGAAATCACTAGACTTTAGGAGAAGGGTGCTTATACACACAGGAATGACTAACATTAGATTTTTTAAAAGAAGAAATCATGCAATTTGGGTGGGCTTCAGCCTAAAAGCCCCAAACCCCGTACATATTCCACTGATTACGTTTGGGATGATATTCTTGGACATAAAGAGCAACCAAGGCAAATCGGTTCACGGGATTTTTTTTTCTGAGTTGGCATTTCTGTGGGGCATATGCTAAACTATCAGAATGATTTCCGTGCCGGTACCAGAAAATATACAATTTTCTTCACAAATATCGATAATTTATACTAAGTACTGATATTGGTACCATCATTCTATCATTATTTGTAGGGTGCATGCAGTTTTGTGTAGTAAAGACTGAAGGGAAAACATTGCACAGAAACATTATGTTCGTATGTTGAACATATTTTTTTTTTTTTTTTTTTTTTTTTTTGTATGCTGTCCAAAGTATCCCTACTTATGGGATCACCTTGCACCAAAGTTTAAACTTCAATAACTGTGGGCATACTGAATGTTTACTAATGCACTCATACGAATGTTTTCCTTATATATCTAGCTATTACATGTTTAAGATACAGTGTTCTACATCATTACGTTTGTAAGTTACATGAAATTTTCTTTAAAATTCCTTAAATCTTGTCCAAGTAGTTTTATCGTTTTCGACTTCGCTTAAATAACCCTCTTATTTTTTATGGTATACACAGCAACACCTGGTTCAGCACGCGTAATTTTGTAAACAATAAAAATTTGTAACGGTTGTATCCGTTTGCATTATATGTATGTAATAGAGACTAGTAAATACAATGTAACCATCAAAGTACATTATTACTCCAAATATCAATCACTGACTCTTAGAATTAAGTTTATAGTATATATAAGTATTTGCTGCTTTTTAGTTCATTTTATGTGATCCAGAGGAAATATATTTTTTGTGTGGAATCTAATATGAAATTCTGCCTTTTGTCTTTGTATGTCAAATTTTGGCCTTATATCTAATATATCTTATTACAATGTTGATCATTTCATTATTCTGAAAATTCCTGATAATATATAAGATGTGTCCAAAAGTATCGAAATCAGGTATCGGTGAAAAGTGGTATCAGTACACTCCTAAATAATAATAATAATAATAATAATAATAATAATAATAATAATAATAATAATAATAATAATAATAATAATAATAATAATAATAATAATAATAAAGAAAATCGATTACCAAACAGTTCGTTTCATTCTCAATATATAGCACGATTTAAGGATAGTTCTAGGAAACTAATAATAATAATAAACCATGGAAACGGATACGAAGACGTTTCCTTAGATACTTTCCATTGGCTATCGTTTACTGCAGAAAAGTATTTCCGTTGTCTTGATGAACAAATTTCTTGACAGTTTTCCATCACAAACTACGTTCATACAATCTATTTCATTCGCTCCTGTAATTAATATTTTTCGTTAGTAGACTTGGATATCTTTAATGTCTATGAAAGAACACTACAAAATTACATCATTTGCTGATACTCCGAAAAACTTCTAGCTTAGGAATGAATGGTAATTAAGACCAACTGTAATAGTGTACCATGCCTGGAACTTCCAAGATTCAAGATATTTTTGCTGTTTCATAAATTATAAGTAAAATTTGTTATTGCAAATACGAGCCCTAACTCTCACCTACTACTAACAGAATGCTTTTATTATATACATATATCGGGTGTTGCAAAATAAGTGTTACAACTCTTGGGAGGTGACACCTGCCACTGAGACAAGAAAAAAAGTTCTGTTGAACTTTCGGCTATCGGACATAGTTTCGGATCTACAACGTGTCGAAAGCGTGGGAAAATGACTTTCGGACGCCAATAGTTCGCAAACTACCCAACGTAAAGAGGGCGGGTAAAAAATTCACTGAAGAAGATATATCTGCTGTATCAAATGTTTCAAAATCCTACGATGCACGCGCAAGGGATTCCCCAAAGGAACGTAGGGAGTTCCGGATAATCTGCCAACTGAAAATTGGTATAAATGGATATGAATTGATAGGGTTTCTACTCGGTAACAATAATTCGTTTGTATTAAGTCGATATCTAGAACAAATACAAAATGGCGGACACCTTCATGCCCGTTGTGTGTGGTTGCATAATCGCCAGGTACGGGTGCTGGCCAACAGTGACGTTCTGTGTATTAAGTGTAGCGAATTTGTACTCAAATGCTCTAGAAAGACATTTGGAGTGTTGGTAGAGCACAATACATAAAGCAGGGTGATTCACATGTGTGGAAACACGTAACGAAAAATGCCCAGAAATTCACTCATACTCAGTAAACGTGATTTCAAAGCGTCGGAAATGTAAGGATTAGCGTCAAGAACATGAAAGCCATTGCCAATTCACCAATAATATTCCAAAAATAAGATGCAATATAATGTGCACGGTTGCATACGAATAAGGATGCAACAACTGAGGCCAAGTTGAAATTGTGCAATTGGACTCACTAAGAAACTGGGTAAACTAAAGGAATGTCACTAGTGGGATCGCATGATCAATATTGAAATGTGGCCAATGTGTGTGTTGATATCGACATGTAGCTAATGGACAAATGCCAGCATGTCCCACTACTGGGACACCGTCCCACGTGCGAAAAATAGGAAAATAACTACTCGGATCTTGAATCTGCGGCCGTGGGCTCCCAGTAGTATTGGCAACTGCGACCACGCGAGCGAAAGCGATCGCTCTAGCCCTGAAGCTCGATGGAGCCTCACTTTCTCTGTATTCATTTCTTTGAGGAGCACCCATTTTGCTTGGCAATTGCTCTTGTACAATCTGCTGACATGCTTGTGCGTTTCATTTTGTTACTCCTCCTGCACAGTTGTAAACAATCAGAGCTTTAAGAAGTTTCTTCCTATTCTCATGTCGTTTTATTTTCCATATGTATGGTGTTCCAGCTTTAGTGTTACATGTTCCAAATTGGTTCATTTTCGTCTTTGTGTTGGCATGTTCACTGTGTGTAAGATACGAATTTCTAAAGGTATTTTCCTATATTTAGAGTACATAAGACATGATACGTGATACAAATTTGTTATTTTCACGCTCTATCAGAACTTGAACCATGAATTAAGTAATTTCTTTTCATGTGTCAACTGTGGGACAATGTCCCAAACAAGGAGGAACATTGATACAATCATGTTCTAGTTACGTTCTACCAAAAAGTGGACCAAATGTAATAGCAGAATGTACAACGTTATTTTCCTAGTTTTCGCACGTGAGACGGTGTCCCAGCGGTAGTGGGACATGTTGACATTTGACCATTAGCTACATGTTGATATCAACACACACATTGGCCACATTTCAATATCGATCATGCAATCCCACTAATGACATTCATTTAGTTTACCCAGTTCCTTTGTGAGTCCCCTTGCATAATTTCAACTTGGCCTCAGTTGTTGCATCCTTATTCGTATGCAACCGTGCATATCATATTGTATCTGATTGATGGAATATTATTGGTGAATTGGCAATGGCTTTCATGTTCTTGATGCTATTCTTTACATTTCCGATGCTTTCAAATCACGTTTACTTAGTATGAGTGCATTTTTTCTGGGCATTTTTCGTTACGTGTTTCCACACATGTGAATCACCCTGCTTCATATATTGTGCTCTACCGACACTCCAGATGTCTTTCTAGAGCATTTGAGTACACATTCGCCACTCTCAATACTCAGAACGTGACTGTTGGCCAGCATCCGTACCTGGCGATTATGCAACCACACACAACGGACATGAAGGTATTCGCCATTTTGTATTTGTTCTAGATATCGACTTAATACAAACGAATTATTGTTACCTGGTAGAAGCCCTACCAATTCATATCTATTTAGACCAATTTTCATATGGCAGATTAACCGGGACTCCCTACGTTCCTTTGGGGAATCCCTTGTGCGTGCATCATAGGATTGTGAAACATGCAAAATTCAATACAGCAAGTATGACTTCTTCAGTGAATTTTTTACCCGCCCTCTTTACGTTGGATAGTTTCCAAACTATTGGCGTCCGAAAGTCATTTTCCCACGCTTTCGGCACGTTGTAGATCCGAAACTATGTCCGATAGCCGAAAGTTCAACAGAACTTTTTTTCTTGTCTCAGTGGCAGGAGTCACCTCCCAAGAGCTGTAACACTTATTTTGCAATACCCAATATATATATACACTGACTGTGATAAGGAAATTATTCTGTGTATTGCATGCAAAACAAGACTTATTTTCAATAAATATTACCACGTTGAAGTGATTAAAAGATCACTGCCATTCGCATAATCTGATATTAATTGGCACTTATTCAAGATTTTATTCAACTCAATATTCAGTTACTGAAACGGAGTATTTGAATCACTTCGCTCATTAAATCTGAAATCAAATAACTATATTTATCAATTGAATTAATTATGAAGAAGTTAATTTGCTTTTCGTATCTAAAATGCTGTTAAAAATTATCTTATACTGAAGTGTAGTAAAATATTTAGTTAATGTTCCGTGACTATGCTCTATAGGCTAAACAAGATGGATTGGCAGAATGAAGAAACTGGGAGGAAATAGTACTACGTAAAACCCAGAGACACAATGCTATTCACCATAAATTCATGACCTGGAATTGAACAAAGGGCTTCCGAATCAATGAGTTTCCCGTTTACCATGCCGATATGTTAACCACTACGCTACCTAATCATACATTTTATAACTTTTGAAGTCGATTCTCAACCACTCAGACCATACGGACTGCTTATACCATAACTCCTGTTGTGTTTGGAAACGCAGTGTCTGAATTAAAAAACACTTCCGACAGTTGAATTTATATGGCAAGTGGAGGAAATAACTTTCATATCACACCAAATCTTCATAAGTCGAATTCCTTGTTACGCAAAGAGTGAAAGAATGCAGAACTGGACCAGAATTCGAACACGGCACAATACGGTCTTCGGTTTATTGTGCCAATGCGTTAACCACTACGCTATCCAGTCCACTCCCTGAACAAACATAGTTAATGCAACGGTAAGCCGAAGACGCGCGTTTGAATCTCGCTCCAGCCGTATATTTTTCCACTCTTTTTACATTAAATGAATTTGTTCCTAACGAGGATTTAGTGTTATATGAAATCGGTTATTTCTTCCACTACACACACACACAATTACACATACATAGTTATCATCATGTAACTACCAATAAAATACGAGCCAGAAAACAAAACAGATGCATTGAACATTTCACCGACTGTAAAAAGCAGCCTATTATACATCCAGCTGTAACGAAACAAACTTTCATGAGGACTTAAAGCAGGCATAGCTATTAAAAAAAAAAAAAAAAAAAAAAAAAAAAAAAAAAAAAAAAAAAAAAAAAAAAGTCAAAGAAAGAAAAATGGACGAACAATTACCACGAGAAAACAAATCCTGAAAACTTAACTCTTAAAAACACACGATTCCCAAATACATAACTTGAACAAGTACTTTCGTTAAGAAAGAAATATTCCCCGCCCTAAAGCTTGAGAATTGAACGAACATACAAAAATGGAAATGGAAAACTTTCCTTTCTTAAAATAAATAAAAGCTTAAGTGGACACTGAGAGCCTTCAGGGCAGACATCCACATGAACTACAACAATAATTTATATTATGCTGTACATTTGGTAACGACATATCCTTGTACACAAACAAGTATGCAATAATTGGATTAAGAACGTTGATGAAATAACAGAAGACTAATAATTGCAATCCAAGAGCAGTCAATAGCAAGTAAATAACGAAACAGCAGATTAAAGAAAATATACATTTACATGCAAAGTACTGACTGCTTCTGAATATACTTATAGTCACGTACCTAAAATAATAAACTAAACCAATTGCAACAACCAACCAGCGACAGAAACTGAAGATCATGTTCTATTTCTGCATCAAGTGCAGCAACACCTGTATTTATAAAATGGCATAAACAGCCAGTGGACCGCTCATAACACACTGATGAATTAAAAAGAATATCACATGTCTCAAGCTCTGATGAGAATGGAAATTCTGTTTCCTTACAGAAAATTCCTTCCCCATTAAAATAAGACCCAACTAATAGAAAATGTCTTATCGTCAGGTCAGGGACCTCACGAATCGCCTCAAATAGTAGAGATCCATAAAAAAATTAGATCAGCAGAAAGAAAAACCTTCCACGCTGAAATAATAACAATAGTTTTATATTCCTTTCCTTTATAACGCCCCGATAGTATAAGATGTCGGTCTAAAATTTAACGTGAAACTCGAACCACATGAACTCCTAACAATCGAACACAGATCTTTCCAGAACACGGGGATGCTAATAGTCACACGACTTATAAATTAATAATTGGCAAATTATTTTAGGAGCTTCGATGCACCTGATCTACCGAATATAATCAGCTGAAATGAGTATCTTTACGAGTGAAGTAACGAATGGTTTACTGGGACCCGGTGGCGCCTTAATGTTGGAACTTAATTCGCACCAAGGGCTTTATAGTGGAAAAATACTGTGTGAATAGATCCTCTTGTTTTCTCCCACTTTCTTCGTTCATTATCATCACGTCTCCGTTAGCCTCGAAGCATAATCGTGGAACGTTAACGACCGAACAAACAAAAAAGCTTATCTGATCCAAATGAAATGATATTTTGCAAACATTATATATACATATCGCAGATCATCTACAGGCAATAACTGTTTTACAATCGCTCCACATTTGGCTACGACCACTCAATCCTTATCTGATTAAGCAATTGATTCCATTTAACATAGTGTTACCTTATGAAGACTAAGTTTTGCTACAAGAATGTAAAGCGAAAATTCTATTAAGCGACTAATGCTTAACGGCCGTTTAGAGGTATAATCGCTTAATAGAGGTTCGTATCTTTAATTTTTTAATGGAGTATAGTTGCTAAGGATACAAAACACGAAATGTACAGCAATGTGAATGTGAGTAAAGTACTCCTTTTCGAAGAAAAGGTTTGAATTAACACTTCGACATTTATTCCCTATCAAATACAGTAATCGCTGTTTTTCACCACTTGGAACTAAGTTAACTGATTACAAACGAGGAATCAATTGTATGCTAGATCAGTTTGATACATTTTCCTGTTATATTATCTACTCCTGTGAAACTATAAGCATGTGAAATAGGTCATTGATGAATTAACAAAATATTGGCTACTTACCAATGAATCCTTCCTTGGAAAGCCTAAATATTTTTCATACGTTACGGAACACCACGCTGGTTCCTTCTTCAGTGGCAAGGTAACAAGGATAAACGCGGATAGGAGATAAAAGATGTAAAACAAGGAATACATACTCTAAAAAATAAATGTAACGTGAAGAATGGATCCTGAAATTTCACGAACAGAGCAAAGCACAAAAAGAGTGAACTCAATCGAAGGAAGCACGGTGTCTATGTTGTCACTATTGCCAGTTTCAAAATACGAGTATGCATCAAAAGCAGGTAACCAAATTCTATCAATATTACCAGTATCCAGATTTAAAGCAGGTTTATATTTATGTATAAAGAATGATTCTTTAATCTGCCGTTGTTGCTGAGCCTATTACATTAACCTGTTTTATATTATGTGTGTGTGTTGTTTTAAATAAAGCGCCAATCCCGACATGCCCTCTTCTTGTGCCTTTTTTGATTGTCTAAAATGTTCTTTAATTCGGGTGCTAATATTGCGTTTTGTTAGACCTATATATGAGGGATCACATTCTCATTGAGCGCGGTAAATGCCTGACTTATTTAGTAGATCAACAAAATAACTTCTAAATCCGGTGAGATATTTTGTAGACTTTTCGGGGGGATACTAGAAGCAGATACGTTCTGCTTTGCAAGAATACGTTGAAATTTGTCGATAATTGTGGAAAGTAAGGAATTCCTATCCAAGTTTTTGCTTCTTTGAGAAAAACTGTTTTAGGGGCTTGCACTGATCTACGTATTTGATTAAACCACTTTTGTAAAGTACGCAACTTGTAACCGTTTTTTATTTATATATTTTTTTATTTTTTGTTCCATTTTGTATAAAAACTGTATTTCGTCATTAGGATAATTTGCATGATCACAAATTAATAATGCCCTGCGAAAGAAATTCTTCCAAATATTGGCCTTGTACAGTGGCGGATAAGCTGACTGCTGATGTATGTAAGTAGTGCCTGCATTAAGTTTTCGATATACTTTTGTTATAAATTTATTGTGTGATCGGGTAATTAGTAAGTCTAAAATTGGAAAACAGTTAGATTCACGTTCGAGGATGAAATTCAGCCCAGGATGCTGAGTGTTGAATTGTTCAAACATTGATAGAATTTGATTATTTACCTTTGATGCATATTTTGAATCTGGCGATAGTGACGTGACATAGACACCGCTCTTCCTTCGATTGAGTTCACTCTTTTTGCGCTTTGCTCTGTTCGTGAAATTTCAGGATCCATTCTTTACGTTCCATTTATTTTTTAGAATATGTATTCCTTGTTTTACACCTTTTATTTTCTATCCGCTTTTATCCTTGTTACCTTGCCACTGAAGAAGTTCCTTTACGATAACGTGTCGACAGCCAGCCCACATTTCAATGACAACGTTGCATTTTTCTTTAACACTGGGCGCATAAAGAGTGTTCAGCCCAAACGTCTCGTCCGATTTGAAAAATTCCTTTACTTTAGATTGAAAACATCATATTTGAAAACATCATCTCTTATATTTTGATGTAACTCTGATAATAACAGAGTTATCCTATGTCAGAGGACTTTTGAAACACCTTGTATATATAAACGGGTCGAATTGAGATTTTTTAAAAGTCGGTTAAAAAGATATATGTATCTCAGTTCAGGTCAGAGACGCCACACATACTGTCTACATTAAGGTATTCAAGATGCAATAGCTCAACTAATTTCAGAGTTCAGAACGTAACCACAAATCATGAAAATGAAATGAAATCTTGAAGTTTTACGTCCCTCGGTTATGCCGGTTAGGCTAAAGGAGACGGTGATGATGAGAAATGAATAAAATGGTGGAATGAAGGAAGTGGGAGGAAATAGAAGAACCACGAGAAAATCCACACACACGGTGTTTGTCCACCACAAAGTTCACTTGGCGCAAGCTGGGATCGAACCAAGAACCCCAAACACCAGAGGGAACGCTCTACTAATGAACCACCGCGGCCCCACAAAATCATGGCACAACGCACCTTGATATAACTTAATTCATCTGTAACCTATTAGTTTATATTGTTTTGTTGATCATCTCTACACCCCATATAACCTTATTACTTCGAACTTGCCTTCATTATCGAGAACGACTACGTTGTTTCCCTAACATTAAAGAATTTTCAATAATTTCCCCAACATTAAAGAACTTTTCAGTAACTTCGCTGACAAACATCGAATTCTCTGACGTATCTGTGGGAACCTTGATAAGCATCCTATACCCACTTTTAACCACATGAATTCTAATCAGTGCGAATTACGCAAGTCAGGTGAGTAGTAATTCGTTTACAGGTAGAAATAAGATTTATAATGGTATAGTCCATACCAATTTAACCAGGGGAATTACCTTTATAATATCAGATGTTACTGAATTTAAAAGATGTGAAAATTCAGGACAGAGAAAGAAAAACGTCAATTTTTGTTTTGTCTCAAGAAATTCCTGGCTCGAGATATAGACCTCAGACGCCATTCTCACGTGCGATTTTTTTGCAAACTATTAAAATGTTCTATCTCTGGAACGGTTAAAGATACTTTGTCGCTTTTTGTTTTACTTGAAAGATAATAATTTACTGATCCAAATAATGTCCTCCGAAACATGTGTTCAAGTTTTACTACTGGAGCTATCTGATTTCTTTTTTTCTTTAAATTTTTTAACATGCCCATCTCGAAAACTTATTTTTTACTGTCAATCAGTATACCACACAGTACTACATATCCTAAAAAGGATAACTTCAATTTTTGAGTTATCAGGTTTTATAAACAATGATCATGTTTTAATTTTCGTAGCTAATGTCTTGACTGCATATTCCTTTTTTTATTGATTTTGTAAAAAAAAAAAAAAAAAAAATCAACTCCCGAGCCAATGTGCTCCATATGATGATATAAAAAGGATAAATTGCCTATAAAAACTATATATAAACAATAAACAAAGTTGAAACTGGAGAAATGTTTTTATTCCTGTGGAACAATTTGGAACCATCCATATTATTCCAGAATGTAACAAGAACCTTCTAAAACATTTTGGAACCATTCAGATTATTCTATAATGTTGCAGAATCTAGAACAATCTGTAACTATCCATATTATTCCAGAACATGACAGAATCTTCTAGAACCATCCAGATAATTCCGTGTGTTTGTCTTAGCATATAAAAGAAAGGACACATATATTCACAGTTTAGTTGTCAACAGGCAAATAAAGAGAATAATTCATCCAATTTGTGTTCCAACAGTACCTGTAAGCTTTTGTGAGGAAGTTGCTGATTGACCGTTATAGGGTATTTGTAGAAAGAGCTGAATTTGACATGTTTTCTGATTGGAGCCACAGGAGAGTAAAATGTGCTATTTGCATATCTATACAAAAGTGATATATAAGACTAGCAAAAAACATATAGACTAAGAGATAAAACACATTTTATTTACCCCTGTTTACCATAAATTTAGATATGTGCTTAAGATTACTCATAACCTACTGCCTTCAGAACAGCTTTTCTTAACGTTGTTGAGTGGTGGGGGTCAGAACAATGACGTCATCAACATGGCTGCCGCCGGAATTCATAGCATAATTTTTAACTGAGGATAACATTCCACTCAATGAAGGTAGAAACTTCGTTCGTGTATCAAATTCAAGGTAATAAACGTGTCTAAAATTTGATGTCCTTGCCGTTTACATGACCGCCATCTTTAAATATGGGGCATGATTTGCTCAAAATTGTTTCACTCGCGTTATTGTAAATATTTATTGGCAAATAACTATGAAACCATTATAGATATGAAACAAACGTGATGGAGCAGAATTTGAGCTTCCCAACGATACCTATTTCATTACTGTCTTAAAAATTGAATGAGCAATTCTATTTTATGTATCATATGATGATGTGTTCTTGACCTCTAATATTATGCAAAGCGAAATGCGTAGACCACTTTTATTTATCTCAAGTTTACCATAAACTTTGTTAAGTTCTTAAGATTTCACATAGTCTCTAGTCTTGCGAAAGGTTTCTCTCAAGAGTGGTGAGTGGTGGGGATACAAGTAATGATGTCTGTCATCACTATAGCTGCCGCGCCAACGTGTGATAATTTACTGAAACAAATATAATCCTACAACGGTCGTAGAGAGTCGTTCTTTTTTACTAAATGCTCGTACTGAAGTAGCTTTTGTTCTGTGTTACACTAATATATTTTGCAGTTCCAATAGTTTTCCTGATATTTAGCCTGAAAGTTGCATTTTAAGATTTTTTGTAACATAATGAATGTTCTAAGTCCAGCAACTTTTGAATTGTTAAGGGAATAAAATTTATGAAAACATCGAAGTTTCTAATATTGTGGAGCATTTGATAATGTCGTGAAGCATAGGATTAAGAGATATTTGTGAAAGTTATAAATAATTTTCTGTTTTAGGCCCGCGTCTTCAAAAGCTGATGAGTGATGATGTAGCACGAATTTGTGTGATTTTGTCTTTCAACTTGAACTTTTTCTCGTAACTTCCCAGTCTTTGTTTCTAATGAAAAATTATTTTTAATAAGACACTTTTGGAGATTTCAGAAATTGAAACAATGGGAGTTCGCTGAAAGAACATGAACTGGTCTTCATGGGAAAACTCCTCAATTTTGCATGCAATATATAGACTTTTTATAAGTATTTTAATTGAGCTTACAGAACGAACGATTTGAACGTGTACATAGATGCTATACAAAGAATAACTCCAACATTTTTTGCCTGCAGTAGACCTAACTATGGTCGCTACGTGACAGCTTACCTCCTACATTTGTTAAATATTGATTCAGTGTGGCCTGGTGCAAGATATGCCCTTCCTCAAGGTGGTCTGTCTATAAAACACTCTGAAACATCTTTTTCTCGAGTTCCAGTTGACATGACTCTCGAGCAAACAGTGAACGTTGACGTAGCATCAAGACTTACTGGTATTACTACATTTGTCAATTGTGAATCAGCCAGGGCCAGATGGATGAGAACTAGGTCAATGAGAAACAAACTAGTATCAAGTTTGTTGGAAATCAGCGGAGTATCCTGGAAACCTGACTCTAAATAGGATCTTCAACAGAGTCGGATCGAGAAATACAACAAAGATGTTGAAGGTGTAACATCTTTACTCAAGAACTCTTCAGACCCTTTCGAAGAAATGAACAGAGAAACCCTTTTTAGAAACATATTCAATGGGCAAGTTGTGGACAGTAAAGTAAGTCAAAATCTTCTAAGTGCGTGCTTCCAAAGCACAGAGGCCTTCGAAAAATTTACGACGTTATATCTTAGCAATCCAAGGAATGTTGAATTTCCAATTCCAAGAAACTTGTTATGAATTGTGCTTCTAAAACTATCTAAAAATCAGATAAGAAACTGAAGGTCGTTAAGTGCGCCCGTGATTCTTTTTGCAAGACCTCTCAGTATTGGCTTTGAACAGAGGTGTGACATGAGGGATGTTTTGACTTATCCTCTTACACCAGTTCCCCTTGTTCTTGGACAAATAGATGGCTCCATGAATAAAACATGTACATTAAAACTGGTGCATAAGTTGGAAGAGCTTCAGAGTGAAGATATAGTATCTGCTCCAGCTACTGTGGACACAATCATCTTTGATGCCATGTTTATCCTGCATACAATTCAATTCCCAGATAACTATGGAGTTCTCACTTACAACATTCTGAAATTAATATGTAGAGAAGCTAGAGAAATTCACTTAGTTTGACGTCTATGGCCCTTCAACTATCAAGGATACTGAACATAACATAGGCAATGTTGAAACGGTAGTAAGTGAAATAAACATGTCTAGACCTGAACAAAAAGACCAAAAAAGCCATTAATGGCTGTACGAAGCGTCATTCAAAACATTCTTACCAAAGTTTTTATGCAAGAAATGTAGATCTTCTAAATATTTCCTCTTGCTACATGATATAACGTTATATATTGCTGTAGAACAGACTTGTTACAAGTAGAGGAGTGAACATGGATGTGATTGAGGTGAAAGAACTTGCATGCCAACATAACTAGGAATGCAATGGATATACTCGATTGCAATGAAATGAGCTGAGCGAGCTTAAGCAACGCAATCAGTTTATTGTGACTTTTTAAAACAATCAGTATTTTTCATAACAATCGCACAATTCTTCGTCTTGACCTTTTGTTCCGGCTAAAAAAAGTTTAAAAAATCGTTAATTTGTTTTTAAATTGTGATTAAAATTGTAAATTTTTACGCTAAAAAAATAAAAGGGCTTCGCCGGAATTTTTGAAAATCACGCGCAGATTTTAATTGTTGACAAAAAAAATCACGTGAAAACTTTTCCCCCATGTTAAGTCTATAGAAGCGTTTTTCAGTGATTATTCCTCGATGGTATATTGGATTTTTGATTTCGACCTATGTTCTCACTCAGCACGACATACTCTATCAGCGTGCTAAGTTTGATTGAGATCGGCCAAACGGTCTAGGAGGAAGCGTTTTTCGGTCATTATTCCTCGATGGTACATCGGATTTTTGATTTCGACCTATGTTGTCACTCAGCACGACATACTCTATCAGCGTGCTAAGTTTGGTTGAGATCGGCCAAACGGTCTAGGAAGAGTTCGCGGACAACCAAACGGCTAACCCGAGTATAAGAGCTTCGCTCGCTCAGCTCAATAATAATAATAATAATAATAATAATAATAATAATAATAATAATAATAATAATAATAATAAAATAATATAACTTTTGCCTCCTGAAAATAACCAGATGGTAAAGTTATGGTCGATACATTTTTGGAATTCGAAGGCATTTTAGAATGCTTGTCTATCATCTGGCTATCAGAAATAATTGATCACCATTTTCTCTACATATCTATAATTTTCTTACAGGGTAGAAACACCTCCTCGGAAGAGAGAGAGAGAGAAAAAAAGAGAGAGAAAGTGGCCGAACTTGGGCTATTGAACGTGAGGACAGAATGTTTACATTCGCATTGACACCTGCTGTGAAAACGGTCCCTTCATATCTCTCGGGACGAAAACAGAAGAAAAGGGTGGGCGCGGATGCCTTACTCTCGTCAAACTTCTTGACAGGTGGACGATCTAGGAGGAAGCGTTTTTCGGTCATTATTCCTCGATGGTACATCGGATTTTTGATTTCGACCTATGTTGTCACTCAGCACGACATACTCTATCAGCGTGCTAAGTTTGGTTGAGATCGGCCAAACGGTCTAGGAGGAGTTCGCGGACAACCAAACGGCTAACCCGAGTATAAGAGCTTCGCTCGCTCAGCTCAATGAAGCAGACACGAGGATCATTGGAATATTTTTCACACGACTCGTTACAGGGAAGAAAGAATGTTTCGGTGCGAGCAAACAATTCCATTATTTTAGTGTTAATAATCTATAACCCCCCCCCCCAAAAAAAATAATAATAATAATAAATAAATAAATAAATAAAAATAAAGAATGCACAATTATGGCTTGAAAGTGGTTTATCTTTAAACAACTCTAGAAGATATATCAACGTCACAAACATAACCAGAGAAATAGGAAGCGAAATATCTGACAGCCTGCCAGGCTTTCATTCCTTCACTGGTTCAGATTTCAGACAAGGAAAAATCAAACCATTTAATATTTTCACAAAAAGCATGGCTCACCAAAGAATTTTGGCTAAATTGGAGAATCCGTCTTGTAAATGAATCATTGTGTCTGATATAGAGACATTTGTGTGTTGTATGTATGGCTGTCCTTTGTACACTCCATGTCAGAAGTGAGATACAATATTATACGAGGTTATAGAAATAATTCTTGTGGACGCTCTGTATATTTTGAAAAGACTGAAATCATTTTTCAATTTGTACTTTATTTCTGCGCCGCAAATAATTCCTTTCTTCAGTGGGAATTGCTTCCTTCCCACGCAATGGAACAAAAGAGTTTTTCATCGTTCACTCATACATATATGTAAAACGTTGTTTTGTGGTGAGAATATTTTAGTGCGTAACAAAGACTACGTTCATTTTCTGAACTATATATATGATAGACGTATTTCTCTTACTTCGATTCTCAGTGTTTCTTCCTTACTCATTAATATGCAAAGACTACATTCTATAGTTATTTGGAACTGAATTAAGTGCGTTCTTTAATCGTTTATGGAAATACCGCAGACCAGCTGCAACCCCACCAGACCGGCGACAACCGTATCGTTCAGTCAGTTTTTATTTGAAAGTTCCCATAACAAAGTTATCGCAATGTTTTGTACATCGTGGCCAGTGAACTGTAAATTAACGTCAATTCTTTTAACATTTAATTTCCATATACATACAGGTGATTTAACCTGATAGCATTTTAGAATGAACTGTTACCATTGACCAGTCGGTCAATCCAGTTCGTACCTCGAACGTCTCAACTCGAGGAGCTTACTCCTTGTCTTTAAGTAACCATTACGTTCGTTTGGTTCGAAATAGCACTATGTAAAGGGGCACACGCACAATAGCCGGTGAAGAACTTGCACAACGGCTAGCCCCTAATTAGTGAAATCTTGGGTTCGCAAATAAGTGGTAAACGGGCATACCAAGTATTTAATTAGTAGTGCAACTGTTTACGTTCATCTGCTGGAAACCATAGTCAACTTCTGCGGAATTTTTGCAGCAGCTACAAAACTACTTCGTGGGATTACCCTAGTGTTACCCCCACAGTGCTAATCACCCACGTGCATTAATGGTGTAAGAAAAGTGTTCTAGTGAAACCCCAGTTATAATCTTTCATTCATCTATATACGTGATATAAACGGCTATAATATATTAAAAATGTGAAGTGTAATTTTATTGGTGAAACAGTTAAGTGTTCAGTGTTTAGTGTTGTGAATGTTTTTTCTTCTACATTTTTAATAGTGTTTTAATAAATAAGCATAGTGTCATTTTATTCAATGTGTTTTTGTTGCATGCATGAATGATGTTTGCGTGCGCTGTGGTCTGAGCGATCATCTGAACGTCCGCGAGGGTTTCGAGACGAGACATCCGAACCTCTCGGTGCTTAATGTTCATCTCATTATTGAGACCGGAGGCCGATCCGGGAAAAGGCCTGTAATGCCTTTTTAGAAATGTTCTTTGATGTCTTAACCAGGTAAATTCAGGTCTGCTGAAAGTACTCATTGGTGGGACAGCAGGGGGGAGGGGGGGGGGTGCAGATCCGGAAAGCGGTTACAATATGTTTAAAAAGAAAACGTCTCCTGTGTTAAGAAGTAAACCGTTTTCAAAACTGAGACCTGTTGATCCTACTCTTCTTTCTCAGTCAAAAGTTGCTTTGGAACAAAACATAAAGCGGAGCAACGTCTTATCTTGGATGTGGAAACGTCCAAATGTCCGTAACCCTCTCGAAGACATTGACCCAAACTGTTATGGAAGGAACTTAGAAAACGGAAAATACCAAGTTAAATTGTATGAAGGGTCTGTCGCCTGACATTTTTCCGCCGGAAAATGATGGTACTTCTGAAAGTGAGGATGAAGTTGCTTCAACAAGCTGTGATAGTGACAGACACCGATTATAAGTAGTAAGATCGGTATTAAAAAATGCTTAAAGCGGAACCTTCTGATACCTACTGTAATATATAGCATTTTACTTAATTAGTTTTAAGTTTACTTAACAAGTAGAATAATATTACATTACAATACTTACAACAATATATTGAGATAGCTAAGTATAAAAATTGCTTATTACACAATGAACAAACTTCACATAAAAATATTTCATTTCTTTGTTACTTAATATTTGTTTATGATTATATTACAGTACAAATTCATATTAGCAAATTAAGGAGATCAATCTTCACTCATAGACCAAGAGAGAAAGAACACATTTTATTTACCCAAAGTTTCCCATAAACATTGTTATGTGCTTAAGATTATCCATAACCTACATCTTAATTGGTTCGTATGATAATGTATTGATCAAGAAGTTCTTGGTTTCGAGAAAAAGACTATAACTGCAATTACTTTGTCCATCCAAAAGCCATATTTCATTCTCCACAATATTAGGAAACTTTTTGTGCTTTCATAAATTTTATTTTCCTAACGTTTTGAAAGTTGTTGGGTTCAAAACATTCACTATGTTATAAAAAATCGTAAAATCTAAATTTCAGGCTAAATATTAGGAAAATTATTGGAGCTACGAAATATATTGGTAAAACACAAAACAAAGGCTACTTCATTACGAGCATTTCGTAAAAAAGAACAATTCTTTACGACACTTCGTTTTAGAATTATATTTGTTTAAGTAAAGTATCACACGTTGGCGCGGCAGCCATAGCGATGACGTCATCACTCAGATCCCCACCACTCACCAACCTTGAGGGAAACCTTTCGCAAGACTATAGACTATGTGAAATCTTAAGAACTTGGGATAAATATAAGTGGCCTACGCGTTTCGCTTTGCATAATATTAGAAGTCAAGAACATATCATCATATGATACATAAAATAGAATTGCTCATTCAATTTTTAAGACATAGTAATGAAATAGATATCGTGTGGAAGGGCAAATTTTGCTCCATCACGTGTTTCATATCTATAATGGTTTCATAGTTATGTGCCAATAAATATTTACAATAACGGGAGTGAAACTAAATTTTGAGTAAATCATGCGCCATATTTAAAGATGATGACCATGTAAATAAACGACAAGGACATCAAATTTTAGACACGTTTATTACCTTCAATTTGATACATGAACGAAGTTTCTACCTTTGTTGAGTGGAAAGTTTTCCCCAGTTAAAAATTGTGCCATGAATTCCGGCGGCAGCCATGTTGACGTCATTACTCTAACCCCCAGCATTCACCAAAGTTAAGAAAAGCGTTTCTGAAGACTGTAGGTTATAAGTAATCTTAAGCATATAACAAAGCTTATGGTAAACTCGGGGTAAATAAAAGTGTGCTATCTCTTGGTCTAATACTTTCTTCAGGTTGGGAATAAGAGTGCTCATTTCAAGACTTCGTTTCGAAGTCAAGATGTTTCCAATGATGATTTTCTATGTTCTAAAAGCTTTGACAGAAAATCAGCAATGACACTAACTGAACGAGAAGTCTCCCGTGGTGTTGTTGATGACGATCTTGTCTGCAGAATTATTCCCTGAATCACTCAGCTATAGAGGTTGGTGTTAAGTCTTGTTAAGAAACCATGGTCAATGAAGCCAAGTCGTAAGCTGTATGCAGAGAAAACAACGAAATTACTGGAGCTGCGTATGATTACACCAAATCGCAACAGACCGAACTTTTCAAAGTAGAAATTCTACAATCGAAAGAAACCAAAAACAAGCTTGTACAACTTGCCGGGAATTTATATCAACACCAATTCAGCTGCAAGATCAAAATTTTATGCACTACGACTTAAGAGCGTGGTTCCACATCTACCTAGAGATGCCTTTATGTGTATATTCTGGCAATTTTGCACTGAGTTGTAGCTTTAAAGAAATTACTTGAAGGCGTCACATATGACACCTTGGTTGAACGTGTGAAGTTGTTACTAGTCTGTGATGCACAACGAGAGATCAGTTTATTTTAGGAATGTGCTAACTGCCCTGGAAAGATTTGCCTTACAGACATTTGATCTGTAAAACATAGCAGAAGACTCTTCTGAGATTATATAGTAAGATGAGAAAAAAAATAAATTCATTAAGAAAACTGTTGCCATTGATACCTTCTTTGACGAACTTGAGAAACGGATAGTGAAAGCAGTAACACACCAACATTGGAAGAAATTGCAACAACTCATTCCAGAAGTGAAGGGATGTAGAGGAAGAACAACAATGTTTGGTGTTTCACTATGATTTTCGCAAGGACAGGTCTGTGATTCTGCCACAAAAACTACAAGGGTATCACTGGAATGATGACCAAGTTTCAGTTTTTACAGGATTTACGTATTTTCAAAAAGTGATGACAGAGGGCACAAATCAGCATATGCATTAGCAATACGCAAAATTCTTCAACAGCTGCAATCACAGGCAGAAATTCTAATCATTGTTCTGGTGATGACCCCAGCCACTTCAAAAATCTTCACCAGCTGCTTGGGCCAATGGATTGGGTATATAGTGTTGCTAGTCATAGGAAGGGGCCTGGCGTAGCATCACGCTACAAAACTTAATCTTTCCAGCTTAAGTAAAGCTGCATTTCAGAATGCCGAAGATTTTACAAGAGTGGTGAAATCATATACATTAACAGCCCTCATCCTGTTGCCAAAAGAGGAAGTTGAAAAATTCTCCCAGCACGAAATAAAAGAACAATCAAACAAAACTATCCGTGTGAAAGGAATTCAAAAGTCACATGTTTGGACTTACGGTGATAGACGAACTTATATTGCATTTAAGAGCAAGAAAGAAGAAATTTCAGTCACCCAACCAAGATCTCAGAAACAGCAGAAGAATATTCAGATTCACAACCCACAAAGAGGGATGTATGTAGTCTGTGTGTATGACTAGGACTAGTGGTTTGCAGAGGTTATAGCTAGGTAACATTTGTGAGTTAAATAAGATCGTCGTGAAATTTATGTTACTATATGGACCGGTTGCTCGATATAGATTTCCACCAACACCGCCGTCAGTGCTTATTTCCAATTCGTGGTTTAAAAATTGTGGGTGACCTACTTCTTATTGGTTCAACAGGAAAACATCACTCCATATCAAAATATGTAGTTGAACACATCTTTAGTTCACTGAATTGATAATTTCAATTCTAAGCAGACTACACAGAAGTAGTACGCTCTGGAACTTTCGGTTCATGTATTTTGGAAGCCTTAATAAGTTTGAAAGCTGGGTCTGTTATTTACTTTTATACATAATTAAAACGTCATGACAAATAAGACTAAATTTTAATTTTATGGGACCAATATATGAGCATGCAATAATGAAAACTGGTTTAAGTTATGGAAAAAATCTTAATTATTTATACATTCTGTTCAACTCAAGAGTGGAAGTTCTTCTTTTCAGGAAATGTAGCACTTTATCGTACTGACTAACATAAATAAATAAATAAATCAGGCTAGAGCAGCACTAGAACTTGAACACACATTTCCAAACGGAGGATATCATTTGAATCACTACCTTACTAACTTTTAAATAAAACAAAACGCAAGAAAACATGTTGAGCATTTTAATATTTTGACTAATTCGCACGCGAGAAATGACACCCTAGGTTATCTAGGGCCAGGAAATTTTTGATCAAGCGAAAAACGAAAAGAAATTAAGTACAAAGTACAGGTTTTATTTTGTCCTGAATTTTGACGTCTGTAAAATTCAATAACATATCAGACTACCAAGGTAAGATTTTTTCCTTGCCTTAATCGATCTGGACTATGCCCAATACTTGCGTGGCACTGTGTTAACAATACTCGTATATCAAGAAATGAACCGAAATATAAGTAAGTAAAATAAGATTCGAAAAGAAGAAACAATACAAACTGGGAGATCACTCAAAGAGCACGAAAGCTTGTCATGGCGGGACGCATATAATACGTAAAAGTTTGTTCTAATAAAAAGTAAACTAAATACAGGATCTTAGAGCTGAGTTTGACGGTTATTAGGGAAAAGCAACAGGAAATGTCTAAGTCAAAATGAAACATACGAGGGCCACTATTTATATTTTGAGCCTTGGGAACACTGATTGTACTTAGGCGCTATTTTTTGTTTGCATAGAAACGTTTGACATTCAAATGTTTTGTCAATAGCTTTATTTGTGTTGTTTACGTTGACTTGAAGATTGAGTGACAACAGAAAAATGGAATTAACTCGCGAAAATTTTCATGTAATGATTTATTACGATTTTCGACGTGGATTATCAAGACAACAGTGCATCGATCAACTTACTTCCACATTTGGCGATGAAGTCCCATCCTTTGCCACTGTGAGAAGCTGGTATAACGATTTTACTCGTGGCGGCCATTCGCTCACTGACGAAATTCGCGAAGATCGTCCAAAATCACTTGTCATACAAGAAAACATTGATGCTGTGCAAAACTAATACTGCAAGATCGTCATGTGACATACTGTAAGATTAAGGCAACCCTAGCCATTAGTTCCACCAGCATATATAAAATATGATTATTTAGCTGTGAGAAAGGTTTGTTCTCGTTGGGTCCCACATAATGACAAAAACTCAAAAAGAAGCTCGCGTCGATTGGTGCACACAAAATGCTCAATAAATACAATGGCGGTGCTTCAAAAGACGTAGGAGAGGCCGGGGCAATAAGAGACGAGAAAAAAAACCTTGCACTGTATTGATTTCTTAAGGAACTAGAAAAAAAAATGTATGTGATTGTACTAAAAAAATGAAATCTGCTGATGTATTAACACATTTTTCCAGTTGCTTTTTCATGCCAAAAAAAAAAAAAAAAAAAAAATTACGAAAAATTTTGTTAAAATCAGTGTCTCTTATTACTCTCTAAAGGGGTAATAAAAGACAGGGCTCTCACTGCTCATGCAATAGAATAGAAATGAGTAAGAGTTTTAAGAAACATCTTCACACAATTCTGAACAGTTTACTTTTTTCAGATCTGAAATATGTAAATATGTTCCCGAAATATCAAGATTTAAAAAATGAAATTCAATAGTTCGTTCGGAGAATTTAGTTGCCTGAGTATTAAATATCAAAAACCATTAAAACAAAGTATAGTTGAGTTTTACGTAATCTAGATACATTATGGGCAAAACTCACACTACCAAATAAAAAAGAACGCTGACAAGAAATTTTCTGGAGAATGCCGAAAATGAACTTAAAAAGTGCCTAAATTTGCAATAAAGAAAAAAAAACGCATTTGAAAAATAGTTTTAGCTAACTTAAATGGATTGAAAAAGCTATTAAATTGTAATCATACAAGAAGAGAACATTGAAAAATGTTGTAAACCTATTGTTGATCAAATTTTATGTAAAATGTAGCCTATGTAGAAAACTACATTTTCGAAAAATATGTAAGATGAATATTAAACCTTTTACGATGTAAGTCGAACGAACATATGAAATATGTACAAAAAAGTTTGGAAATGTTATGCTAGCCTATGTAAACCCCAAGTTAACATTTAAAATCCTCACAAATGTAATTTAAACTTTCGTGTAACATAATTATAGCGGGTAGGCCTTATTAATTATCTTAGGCTGGACCACTTAAATAAACATAGGGAAAATGTATAGGCCAAAAAGAACTGTTGGCATATAGGCATGAGTTTAACAAATGTTACGAACAGTCCTACAAACACCTAGGCGTACCAAAAGAAGAGGAGTTATATTTAATCTTTCTGTTTTGGTTTCAAAACTCCTTTTTTACTTTGCTATAAACACAACGAATTTTTTGGAGCTATCCTCTGGAATGGCTTATTTCCATCCAATTTGATAGGTCCATAAAACACAAATTTGGATGTCACTGTTTGCATGTCATCTAGGCAGGCCAATTGAAACCACCTAGTCCTGTTTTCAAAATTTAACCTTGCACGGTCCTTCATCTGGGAAAGCAGTAGCCCTCCCAATATACCAGTCAAGATCATAGTAGACGGCGTAATACATTTCTAAGCAAGATTCTGCTCTGGTTGGATCAATTTCTCCTGGCAAACTTTCACCAATTGATGATGAAATTAGTTGATCCAAAGCATAATCTCCACTGTCACTATCTATGCAGACTCTGACTGGATTGCCAGAGTAGGATTTTTCCTATATAGATTCTATATATAAAAAACTAGCAGGTTACACTCGTCACATGCGCTAAATAAACATATAGTTGAACTGGGGTAATAACAGACATGCCCTCAAGTGATCTGAAATTCAAGGTTTCAGCACTTTTTAAAATTTCACATCAATCTTCATAATCTTAGTCACAAAGTTACATAGCAGTCAATTCTACATTTGTAACTCACTTTTCACAATAACATTTTATTTTAAAACAGTCACTAACTTTCGTGGTAAGTTCAAAGTGAAGGTATTTTTGCATCGCGTAACAACATAAAAACTCATATTAGTTCATAAGTACAAGTGGAGTAGGAAAATAAAGGTATTGACGGTTTCATTACTTATTTTTTTATAATTTTGATTTGATATTTAGGGTATTTTTTTGGCCGTGTCTCTTATAACCCCTGTCTCACCTATATAAGATTGTAGCAGCAGTCGTCTGTATGGGCGTTTCAAGATGAACCAAATCCGACGAAAGTTGTTCGTGCTTGAAGCACATGGAAACAAATGATCGCCTGTTTTTTCGGGAAAACTGGTCATGTGGCAACTGTACCTTTAGAGGAACGTACCTTTGCACTCTTCAAAAACAAACCGCGTAACTCAATTTGTATCACTCCGCGCACGAGTATTCAGTGATAGGTGCAGGAGAAAATGCTTCGTCTGTTTCCCGCAATATTTCTGATTCTGCACGTGCATGTAATCCTTCATTGGTAACCTTCCTGCCTGCATGACCATCATCAACTATAGCGCGCGCTCTGCGTATTTGTCAGTGGTTGTAGCTGTTTTCTTGTTAAATTTAATATTTCTGTGTATGATGTCAATCCACATGTAGAAATGTGCTTTTAATTGAAACTAAAATGTTCTTAGTGTGATTCAAAAATACAATAATTGATACCTAGGTTGAACAAGTGGAATTTCTTGGGGACTATTTTCTTGTGGAAGAATAATAGTCATTTGGCTCATTGTCAGTGTTGCTCACTTCTGATTATATTTCGTTTTTTTTTAATCGTAGTCAGACTGTTTAGTCAGTTTCAGAAACCTGGGCTGCAAATGTTCATTATGTTACGCAAAAAAAAAAAAAAAAAAAAAAAAAAAAAAAAAAAAAAAAAAAAAAAGCTGAGCCCTTGTACTAAATTTCTATTTAATATATGAAATGCATTATACTTCGGATAATTGGATATAAAAAGTTGTAGGCCTATATTTTAAAGTAAGAAAGAAAGATAAAAGTTATTTCACCGATTCGAAGTAGCGCAACGTCTGATATTAATTCTGTATGTTATAATCAGGGGTAAAAGTGGATCTGAAAAGGTAGGGGGACGGTAGCAAGCGCATGACGTCACGCCGTTACCCCTGCTAATCCTAGCCCATTTTAATTTCTTAGGAACTGGGGGACGCCGTACATATTTTTCCGAGGTCGGGGATGGCGTTCTCCCGCGTTCCCCCACACTTTTACCTCTGGTTATAATTTGCATATCGATTAAAAGAAACGATCGGGTTTAACCCTTAACATAGCAAGTGGGGTCCTCTAGGGACCCCAGAGAGTGATATTTGGTGATACTGCTGCAGCTATAAGAATCAATTTATTCTCGATTTTTATGTGTTTCCGTTTGGGACATACTATCTATTACATAATTAGATCAACGATGCGTTCGTTAAAAAAAATACAAAAAATAAAAACATACTTGAAAATGTAAAAGCTCCATTGTTAAACTAGTTTTTCAGATTTACGAACACAAAAGTATAAAATTGTACGAAAAACTGAATATTGTTAAAGTAAACATAATATTTGATGTTAACAATAGTCATTTAACTTAGGTAAGCTTTTAGACATAAAAAAATAAAATAATAATAATAATAATAATAATAATAATAATTTGAGTTGTAATACTGTGTTGAGAAATTAAAATAATACTTGGGGTCGCCAGAAGACCACAGCTTGGTAAACAACGTTGACGAATTAGGTTTGATACGTTAAGGGTTAAATGAACATTTAAGAGTCGCAAGAATGATTGTCCGTTCTCAGGAGTAACAAAATATCTGAAAACATCTTCAAGGGATACTAAAATTGTAATCTATTCAATAAATAAACTCTTTCAAGCTTTTTTCTTTTCTTTCTTTTTCTTTTCTTTTCTTTTTTTTTTTTTAATGAACAATTATTTGATCTACATGTTCTCTTGCCTCTACTTGAGAGTTACGTAGTGATCCGAAACAGTCTTGAAATGGACAGGAGTAAAGAGCATATGTTTTAGTAGATCTGCTAGTCAAGCTAATAAACATAGTAAGACAACAGAGACTAGAGAACATAGTAAGATCCAATAGCTCTGATTCTAATTTTCCATGTTATCCCTTAACACTATACGCAGGCTAAATAAAATTTAGTAGTGATAGATTGAATATTTTGAACCATTAATGCGAACTCCCTGATATACAAAGGACGAGGATTTATGGTCAACCACGATTAGCCATGATTTGCAGTTACAGGGAAAATTTAAGAGATTGTTCAGCCCGGCTTCCAGGCATGGACATCCGCAGGACTTTTTCAAGGGGGTAAAATACCGATTTCAGGGGGGTACAAAAGACCGACACACAAACTCAGTCGCGAATACACAATATTTTGATACACGAGGGCACATAATACATCAAGTAAAACAACAGTTATTTACGCGCGTATGCTTTTTAACTACAGTAAATAATCTATAATACCAGATACTATTGTATTTAATATGAATATACTAAGTGTTACAACATTTAAGTAAGCAAATTGTTATGTCTTGACATGCACTTCCAAAAACATTTTAAAACCCAGGGAGCCAACATCCCCTTTGCCCCTTCCCCGCTGCGGGCAGCCATGCTTCCTAGTGTTCTGTGTCGATATTTATATGCTGCTTCAAAGATTGAGGAGAAAGAAAATGCATCTTGGTAATCTATCAGAAGTCCATGCCATTTCATTTTCAATCTCCCGCTCTTCGGTTTGTTTCTTAATTTGTTAGCTCGAGGTTTTCTATAAACTTTTTAGTCTGTTAGTTGGCAACATTTACACACTGCCGTCTGCATTGTTTACAAGGGCTGCAAAGCGAATAGAACGGTCAATTCTGAATGGTGCACAACAATTTGTTTGCCGGAGGTCTTCGGTCAAATACGGAAAACAAGCGCAGTCGGACAATTCTTCATCAAGACAATGCGAGCTCTCACATATCTCGTCTAACAACCGACTATTTGAACACAAAAAATCGAATTGATGGGTCATCCGCCGTACAGTCCTGATTTGGCACATAACGACGACTTCTTGTTCCCGAATGTCAAGAATAAATTGCGTGGACAAAGATTTTCGTTGGCGGAAGGAGCCGTTGATGCGTTCAAAAACCATACTATGGAAGCGTCTCAAGAAGATTGGAAAAAATGCTTTGACAAATGGTTCGAACGAATGCAAGTGTATTGATCATAAAGGAGAATATTTCGAAAAACAATAAATCAATTTTCAATGACAATTACTGTTTTTTTCATTGTTAGGTTCAAAATATAAATAGTGGACCACATGGAAAATGATAGCAATGATAAAAAGCCAGATTTAGCACCCAAAACTGCCTTGAGATGGGTCCGGAAACCGGCGAACAGCCTCCCGAGAAAGAACCTCAAACAACGACCAAATTCTGCTAATCAGCTGGATCTTGGTGTTACATGCAGATTGATTACTTGCTCAAACACGTTCTACACGTATTCCATAGACTATCAGTCGAGGTGGGACCGGTGAAATGGTAAAAATTTTATGACAACCACTTCTGGTTCTTTCAGTAGCCACCCTCTCCACCAGGCAGTCAGTATAAGGGAAGTCATAAACTCACCTAAACTAATTTTTAAGCACAAAGGTCACGCAATGAGAAAATTTTCTTCTTTCAGTAGCTTACCTACTGAAACGCCTAAAAATTTCCTAGCGAATCTTCTCTAACTACGAGGAGATAGGTCAGAAGTCACTGAAATTAAAAACAACGTACCAGTAATATAAAAGTAGAAAAACTCAAAATAGTTTAGCTTCGTGCTGAAATATGTGTTCTTTGCGCACTATACAGGAAGTTGTCCAATCCGAAGGGGAAAATTCTGCATCTTGAAACAGTTTCTTACACATTCCAGAGAGAGCGAGAGATTGACACAGCACAAACTATTATGATAGGTTAATCTTTCACTATGAATTACCAAATAGCGAACTTTTCAGTGGACAAAAGTAGTGTTCATGGTCAAATTCAATGAATCATGGAAGCTCGAATTAAAATTTTCAGTCCAATTGCAGTACCTGAAGAAGCACAAACAATCACAAAAATATTTTCGAACGTAGGGTTCGAAAAACATGAGTAAGAACGAAAGAAAGTAAGTTTGTATACAAAACTAGGATCATTAACTCTAAGACCTTGTGGCTAATCCGAGCATCCCTGATGTACGGAGCCTCAGGTTCGATTTCCGGGGAAAGAGCATTGAACGCATATAGTAGTTTGGATTTCACCTTAAAAAGTAGGTCTACGTACTTCCCGTACAGTTTGTGCTGGAAATAGAATCTACAACTTCAGTAAACAACTAAACTTTAAAAGAACCTCAAATAGGTTAAGTGCCCTGAATACAAAATTTACAGAGAAATGAACAGAATCAGACGAAATGTCATCATGAGACTAACAAAAAGGTATTAAAGGTCATCAGTGTAGGTTGATTAATAAGGGAGAAAACTGATATTAAATTCTGGACTATATGAATTCGTGGATTGATGTGATACGATGTGAACAGGCATTTGAGCATGATATGAGTGTTTCAAGCTCACTATTTTATAAACTAACGTAGGATGTGTATGATGCTGTAATGGAGGGAAATACATAAATGTACGGCGCAGAGAGGGGAGATGCATCTAGATAAATGTAGTGAAATGAGCAAAGTTTTGGGTGATATTCCATCTTAGGAGGGTATAAATTTGTTAAATTCAGGAAGATGATTTGTATTTGAGTTTGCAATAGGATTATAAAAGTAATAAAAAAAAATATATCGGGATGGTACACAATAAATGCATAAGATAGAAATATGAAACGGAGAGGGTGCTCTGTAGCACATATTACTCAATAATATGAGATATGGGAGGAAGTGCCATATGAAGACAGTGTAAAAACTTTTGCGAAACACATTACACATGTTTTATACCGTACGAAGTGTTTTCCTCCACTATCTTAATTTATGCATATACCCACCGTCGCTGACGTGCATCTCCTTACGGACACACCTCCTCGCTGCCGCCCGCGGAGCTTCTTGTTGAGTTCCTGCCCTCACTCGGTTAGATAGTATTCGCGTTTTGGTCGCCACCTAGCACAAGTTGGTTCGTTATTAATGCACTGTAGTTCTTATGCCATATATTCATACACTGTATTTATACTCAGCCCTCGTGAAGTCAATCTGCACCTATTAATGTAGCTTCTACTTTCTATGGCAAAAGAACTTCATTTTTCATGAATGTAAGTATTCCTCCATTGAATGGTTGGCACGCAAGAATGAAGTACCTCCGTATGCGTTTTGTAACTTTTAATGTGCTAGGGACCTGTCTCTGATAGAGGACTAATCCCCAAACGCCCATGAAACACACAAGAAAGGATCGTACCACTCACGAAGTTTTTGCAGTTTCTAAGCTATATCCTCCATCCCAGTGAACGGTAAGAATTCAATGTTTTAGTACAGGTAATTTTCGAATAGTGCGTAGTTTGCAATATTTAACAGTTCGAAGATACATATTTTGCGTAATAATACTACACAGATGCATACAGGCGTAGGAAAGAAGAAAGAAAGCACGAAAATAATATTTGTGATTAATAGTGAAGGTCTGAAATGAAACAGACGCAATTGAAGATATGGCATATTAAAGAAAGAACAGATAAGAGCTTATGCTTAGTTGAAGGGGGGCAGCTTTTTTTTTCGAAAGAAAAGTAATAATCTCGCTCATTTTTGTTATTAGGTGAGTTAGGGTAACTACTTGCATCACTGTATTCACATCTTCTTACACGTACGCTTCCGGTACGTACATATACTTTCGATAGCATTTCGCATGTCTCATTTCTACACAATGTACTCCATTCTTTAATCAAGACACAAATCAATTACGTTTTCCTTGATCATCTCATTTTTCCTGTAGAACTTTTTTCTCATTTAAATATAGCGCTAGATAAGTAGTAACACAACGTTGAAAACAGGTTCATATGAGTCTTATCCAGAGCCGCTATCTGCGGCAGTTTAGCCTCTCAAATCACTCCATTGTAAGGTTCCTCATCAATCTTCCCTCCGACATTTCGAGCAAGACTATTTTCTTTTTCCTCAACAGTGGAAAGTAGGCCCATACATATTGAATAATTTTATACTTATGGGTGCCTACCTTTAACAACACTGAAGAGTGACTGAGAGTCTCACTCAAAATATCGAAAGACATTACAGGTATGATCTGAAATATTACAATGTGTTCCGTAGACTCAATAAGCAATTCTAAACGAACATGTTAAACTTCCCTACGTGGTATCCAGCAACTAATGTAAAATCTCAAACTATCCCAACCTATTTACGTAACTTTCCCCTATAGGGTATCATGTGCGGAAGTATATTCAAATATATATATGGGTGATTCCACGAAAAAGGGAAATTTTCTGTCACGGGCATTTCTTCAAACTACTACTAGAAAGAATCACCTCATTTTTATTTTGTTTGGTAGTAACCGTCACAAAGTAGGTATGCCATGTATAACAGTTTGCAAATATAACACGAAACATACGTAAAAAATTAATTATTACCCAATTTCTCAACACCGTGGGCTGTCACAGACTACAGTTGACTGATTTTAATCAATAAATTACAACTGAAGTCGCAAATCAAACATCATTTAATGGTAATTAAATGGAAGAGAACACTTCAATGTTTCGGTTTTGTGGAAAGTAAACCTTTATAACGATTATTTTCGAAAGCTTGACTATGCTTCGTTTCTGTCACCTCTATTTCGTCTCAACTCCATGGCAATAGAAAAAATTATCATTGCTCTCAACAGATAGCATAGTCGTCCACATTGGCAACACCCACAAGAAGACAAGGCAGACATGTTTGACTGAAGAACAGAAAAAGTTGTGTGCATGTGTTAAAAGCTATAGGAAAAATATTTTTGTGTGTGGAAAGCAGGTGCGTATATTAATTGATACTCAACACCATGGTATTTATTACTGAATGTATTTGTATGGTACATACCTTCTTTCCCTTGAGGAACCTACGCCTTAACGTAGAAAATTCGTACACAATTACTCACATGTACTGGTTAAAAAGTGGGCCGGTAAAGATAAATTATATTCGATTTTCTCAACTCCATGTCCATTTGAAAACTAAGGAATCCACGGTGTTGAGACAAGTTCACGGAGTTGATAATCCTATAGTGTTTGTTATGCTCATGCTCTTCCAAATATTTGTTCTGTCAATATATTGATAGAAATAAAGCTCGTTTATGGTCTAGTGACTAGTATGCTCGCCTTTCGTGCGTGGTTCTGGGTTTGTTTCCCGGTGGAAGCTCAAAAATTAATGGTGTTTATTTCGCACAGTGAGGCAATTAAAAAACTCATTTGAGTAGAGATGTACTGAAACCTGATCGCGCAGACCATCGCAACAGTCGTAGGAGCCGACACGCTGACCACGTGTCATTCACACTCAAAGGCTGGTGGGTCTTAGCCCATTTAAGGAGTGTTTCGCGGAAGTTCAGATTTGGGGCTGTCAGGTAGCCGGAGGTAAAACTTCAGTCAAGTCAAGATGGATGGTATCTGTTTTTAACCTATTGAAGTCTCAATCTTATGATCAACTAATTGTTTTCTTTTCAGGGATTGTCGAAGAGTCTGAGGGCAATATACGAACAGTCAATTTTATGACGCGGATCGGGAGGAATTTCTCCTGGCCTACTAAACCTGACGTTTAAAAAGCGTTGGCAGTTGTCATTCTGTGTAGACTAGAACAGCCCTTCCCTGTTTCCTCAAGACATTTTCTTCATTGGAGTGGAAAATGAGGGCTACTTAACAAAGAACATCGAATTATTCAAAGAAAACAGAAATGATGAGTGCCTTACACTGTCATTTAGTGTGCATTATACAGGGCGTTTCGAAACAATACCGACAACGTTTGGGAGGTGATTCCTAACACCAAGATAAGATAAAAAGTATAGACCAATCTGGGTGCACAAATGCTTCCTTTCGCAGTTATAGGCTGCCGAAAACATGAAAAAATGAACTTTAAAGGTCCATAGCATAAAACTATGGGACCTACCGTAGTCGGGTCAGAGTTCACTTAGGAATTAGTATGTGCGCTATCCAAATATCCATGTTTCAGAATCTTGCGGTACTTCCACAACAACTTTTATAGAAGTAGTTGGTGAGTACTTCTCCCTCTATAAAAATTGCTTCGTGAGTACCTCAGGATTCTGAAACATATTTTTGGATATTGCACCTATTAGTTCCTAAGTGAAGTCGTGACCCGACTACGGCAGGTCTCATATAGTTTTGGAGCTATGGACCTTTAAAGTTCATTTTTTTCATGTTTTCGGCAGCCTAAAACTCCGAAAGGAAGCATTTGTGCACCCAGTTGTCTATACTTTTCGTCTTATCTTGGTGTCAAGAATCAGCTCCCAAACGATGTGTGTATTGTTTTGAAACACCTTGTATATATACCAAATATACAAATACACTTACCAAATATTGAAAAAGTATTGCACTTTTGACATATTGACTTGATCACACAGAGAAGACAGACGGTTTACATAAGCTCAGAAAACAAATGAAGTAGACAATAGACAGGTTTAGTGACTACTTCATCTGTTTCGTAAGCTTATGTGAAAAGTTTGTCCTCTCCATATGATAGTCAACATATGGAAAGCGCAATAATTTTTCAATATTCGATAAGTGTATGTGTATTTCTTTTTTTCTTATTTACGTCACATATTCATATATATATATATATATATATATATATATATATATATATATATATATATATATATATATATATATATATATATATATATATATATATATATGTACTCAATTTTGGAACCTTCATTAGATATATTTTCATATGTTTGCAGTATTTTCTGGAGTATTTTTGTATAACAAATTACGTGTCATCTAGTTTGTTAGAATTTTATTCAACATAAGGAGAATAATTCTAACTTACAAAAACTATTGGAAAATTATTTCAATTTTTATGTAAATTATAAGCTTAATCACTTATAAACCAAAACTTATCACCCAGATGTATCACGTTTCTCAACTCCACAGCAATTTTCAACTCCGTGACCCATGGTCTCAACTCCGTGGGTGCTGAAAAGTTTATTATTTTTTATTTACTACACCAATAACGATTCAGCTCTGCTGAACACCTAATTAACATGTACTTAGTAGTAGTAAGTGCATGTGATATTTTTATCGAAATAGGCGACCATCAACGGAACAAAAATTTTCCAAGTGAAAATTTCCCTTTTTCGTGGAATCACCCATATATATAAAACTTAGAGGCCTAAGCAACTGGCCTCAACCATGGTAATCATGAAAAGGAGAGACATACTTAAGTACCTAATTTACCCAAGCTATGAAAAATGACCAAATTATTATTTCATTACATATAACTTCAATGGTTGTAACAGTTGAAAAAAAGAATACGTAACTTACTTTTTCAGAAAAGCTGTTTTTATGAATCAAATTCTAATTACATAGAAACTTTAACGAATCTCTTGCAAATCTATATATTTGTACACTTTTGTGTAACACACAACATAGCCTATGTGAAAATATACTTTGTTTAAATTCTCAAGGGACGGGCTACTGCAACAACGAGTGAATGATCACTCCGTTAACGTGTATATAATCAGACTTCCAATTCTCTTAAACACAATTTGAATTGTTTCCGATTACAAAAGAAAATCCTATGAACATTGTCAATGAACTAAGAAAGAAAACTGTGAACAACTATAAATAGCTGTTGTAAAACAAATGAAAGTGCGGTCAAGAACATAAAAGTCTCTGATGCTAAAGTAGAAAAGTAGCACAAGTCAATTTCACTTTATCCGAATCGTGTCCACTGGTTCAAAATCAAATCTCAAGTTTGAGCACTTGCATATCATCCTTCTGTTGGTTGTTCCCCGTCTTCGGCAGGCTGATCTTCAGGAGGTTCATACACTGCAAGTCTGGTTCTAAGTTCAGCATTCTCAGCTTCTAACGATTCTATTTTCATTTTACACTCTTCAAGTTCTGCTTTCACTGCTTCAAGTTCTGCCAATTCTGGCCTATTTTCACTCAAGTTTTGCCTAACGTATTCCAAGGCATCTGCCGGTTTCTCAGGTTCTTCATACAAGCTCACCAACACTTTTGTCAACGCATCCATTACACCAGCTCTTTCTAAATACTTTCTAAATTCCTCCCTTTTAGAATCAGTTGGTCGATAGCTTGACATTTTGCTATGTTAAATATGTACACTATGCAAAACTTAAATAGTTCTTAACACTACAAAGCACAGTGCCTTACACCGAACTTCAAATAAACAGCTCTGTTACCCACCAAAACCAAAACAAAATACAAACTTCAAAATTACCTGTGGTAGTTGCAGTTGGCTTCTCCTCTGTCTTTACAGATTTCGCACGTGGTGACTTCTCAATGTTAGCAGATAACACTTTAGCTAGTAGTAACTAAAATAAAAGTGAAACTAGTCAATGAAACAAACAAATGAGGACGCGGGTCAAGTTTAGGCATATCACATTTTCTAATATTAACAGGTAGAATTCAATACTCCGCTTGGAAGGCCATATTTATAAAGAACAAATTTCTCCAGGCGGCAGAATTAAACAGTCAATAACACAGTTGTATGTTATGTTTACAAGTGTAGAGCAACTTGTGTAAAATCACTACAGGTGCTTTACGACGATTAAAATAAGTAAATGCATATGGAACATGACGATACTAAAAATTATTTTCCGCCAGAGGAATACTTCTGCACAGTATACAAAGGCTGTATTTTATGGTATGTTACTAATATAGCATTACTAATGTCACAAGTATTATACAAGTACAACAGTTACAAGTACTATAGGAACTCGTATCACTGCAAAAATGTACGTGTTGTAATAACTTTTGCTTATATGCATATTCATCATTGCTGACACGAATTCTCTCTTCAGACGCCCATCCGCACTACCTCGCTGTCCTAACAGCTTCGTCTTATTCTGACTTAGTTAGATAGCATTTGTACTTCTTCGTGGGCATCTAGCACAGGTTAGTTGTGTCTTTTGCACCGAACGCTGTATTAGCAAAATTTAAAAAAAAATCAACAATTCTGTGGCGTCCTTAAACTTCATGTATGCAAAATGGAATATTGCCATGCCGCCCAGTGCAAATATTTTGGTGGACAATAAAGAGGAAAGTAGTGAAAGAATTATTCAGTGAAAGAAGAACTTTTCAACAATTATTTTGAGTAGTGTCTAACTTGATCTGCACGCATTTGAGTACATTATTATATATAAAGCTGATTTTTTGTTTAATCCGCTACAAAGATACACACTTTTGGCTTGGCATACTTCTAGAACCTCATTCCATACCAGTTTTAGCAAAATTTTGTGAATCTCAACGCAATGTTAAAGCTGGTATCCAAATGGGAATAATGCCAAAATTTATGCCAAATAGAGTATCTGGTGAGCCTCTCAAATTAGACGGATGAAACTTGATATATATAAACTCCTATTGAAAATAAATTGAACGTGTCCCAGTGTATCCGAAAATTCTGCTTCAAAAAGGGGAGGGGCAGTTTTAAATTTTATGTAGGGTGAGCCACATAAAAATAGGCCGGAGTGATAATGCAGACGGATATCGTCCAAAAGAGTAGGGAAATATAAACATTGGCTTATTTGGGTGTTACCTAAAATGCTAGTAGAGGCCCGAAACCAACCATAGAGGTTTGCGGATGCCATGAATATGTTAGGGGGGGGTATTAAAAATTCTCTTACAAATAAATAAATTGTGCATTTTGTATTGAGGTCTGGATTGGCCACGAAAAGTTTAGGGGGACCATATTCCCCTAGCCCCCTTTGGTTGGGAGCGTGTGAAAGTAGCTCCCGTTAATGTCTAAACACTTTTGCGTATGTCGAGCATTTTGGCTGGCACCACCTGTAGTTTCACTGGTGATGCTCGGATCGTGTGTATAATGTTTTGCTTCAGTAAAGCCAGGGTATGAGGTTATTTTCAAAATTTTCTGCTTGCTCTGTTATCAGTTGAAACACCAACGGCAAGGGATTCATTTCAATTTTGATTTCAAGTGTGGCTCGTGGCTCCATTTTGTGGGATAATTGTACAGTCTTTCTAGTGCTGCCAGTTCATCGTAAAACTGTTGAAAAACTTCATTATTTACTGTTGATTCAAAGAACACTGGACTCACTACACGTAGGCCCGTATTTATATAATTATGTGCGCCACTATGCTCTAAATAATTTGCCGCCCCCGTATAAAATAATCCCCCCTCCGAAAAGACCAATATTAGAGTTGAATTCATAGTTTTTGGGCTTGCTGAGATGAATAGTGTCAGTTTTAATCTAATTCAACTTCAAGGTTACACTCCACTCCCCACGTAGAAGGCGAGAGTTTAAAAGTAATCGAAAACAACAGATATGAGTGTTGGATTCGTAGTTTTTGAGGTCGCTGAGTTTAATGTTATCGGTTTCATGATGTTCAAGTTTATCCTCACCCCTGGGGAAGGGGTAAGAGGATGACTTTTTAAAAATAATCAGATAAGCTAGCTAATTAGTAACAACTGTAATTAGAGTGAATTAAACACATCAATATATTTTCTCGCGCTTGCGCGGGACTCTGAGGGTTGCTAGTTTTAAATAGACTATTACTTTGTTGTGAATCTTTTAAGAAAAATCCTAAATGTTGCCGCCCTCTAAATTCTGCCTCCCTGTGCTCGAGCACAGAATAGCACTTACCTAAATACGGGCCTGACTACACGTATCCCTAAAACTGCGCACCAAACACCATTTTTTTTTAAATCATGGAGAAGTTTTTTGTGCAAGATATGAGGATTCTTAACAGCCTAATGACACGTGTTCTGCGCAGTTACGTAACCCAATAAATGGAACCACGCTTTGTGTAAAGTACAGCAGAAGGCAGAAACGCGCAGAATTTTTTCAAAGGAAACCGAAGACCGAAACACAAGTGATGTTGCAAATAAACAAAATTGATGCACATAATACTTCATGTGAAACACTTATTACTGACGCACAATGCATAACTTTATTAATTACTGTAAACATATTAAATAATATAGTGGATGAGTAAGCATATCTTATGTTTTGATATGTATTTCGAAGAACCGAACCCTCGTCGAAAATCAAGATAGTACAATTGCCCCGATTGTTCACATTTGCGGACGCACATGGCAGAGTTCAAACGTCCGTCTCCAATCATTGTCAGTAACCAATTTTTAATACGGATCCAAGATCCTTCAGTTCCTGGACACATGTTACTCGGTATGGCTTTCAGTTTAAGTGACTTCAGTACACGCTTACACGTTGTTAGTGACACATCGCCTTGCTGAGATAGTTTCCGAGTAGACTTGCGTACTCCATGTCATTCGCTTACCGCTTTGAATATAACGGATGACCCTCGACGATCGAACAACATTTGGTTTCCACCTAATGACTGACATTCGCCACAGACGTGTTTGACGCCCTTTTTTTCACCAGTTTCTTAACTAACTAGGGATGATTCCATACCTGGACGAAGGACCCGGATAAAATGTATATATCGTCTGAAAGCTCTTGCCATGAGAAATACGAAACCGTTTTCAAATCACGGGCAAACCTACAACCTGACGCTATGAGGGCCAGTTTTTTGGTGTTCGTGATCCTATGTATGGCATATCCGACAGAAGTAAAAATGAATTACGATGTATCACGCGTAAGCGGCTGAGCCTATTTGGTCCCTTTTATCATTGCTTGAACGTGACTCGGGCAAGGCTTTGATAATATCACTTTGGACCCAGGCGTACCCATTTGGTCAGTGTTGCCAACTAATTGTTATTGTAAATACAATGTGGCAGATGGTTTCTCTACCACTGGATGTATATTAGGGTGCATCGAATTTCCACTTTTTTGAAATCAGCTTACCCTTAGTGATATATATATATATATTTGCGAAATGTGCTCCATATAACATGTAAAAAATTGCAAGTCGATTGGTCAATATCTTTAGGTGCCACCAACGGCTGAAAATTTTTAAATTTTGTTATAAAATAAATGTTACATTTAAAAAATGTAAAATATGTACTTTTATGAAATATGGTTATCCTATGTGGTTTTGTTTCTGTAGAAATTCTATATTTAACGTGAAAAAAATTTCAGCTTGATGAGTCAAGTCATTCAGGTGCCACCAGTGGCTTAAAATATGGACAAATGTGTCCCTACGTTTTTCATATATTAAAATTAAGTTGCGTTGTTTGTGATTCATCTGGATCGTTAGATAAGAAAGATTTTGTTTTATATCTGCAGCTCTTTGCTTATTTCCAAACATTAATGATAGAAATAACCCAGAACTCACCACGAGGAGTTCGAGTTCCGCCAACTCGTATATACTAATGTTGCATATGGTAGTGCAAGTTCATATCGTTACTCCTTTACCTCAAATTATTTTTTGTATTAAATTCTGGTAGGTTTTCTATTGATTGTAGTGTTGCTAGGACAAATCTATGTCGTGCTTCTTGCCGACATACCGCTGAAGCCGCTTCTGTCTCCAACTTGACCATTCTTTCTACAGCGCGAGTGTGACAGGGTAAGGATGTAATAGATTCATCAGCCATTAAAGCCATCTTTACATTTTCTCTTAGCTTCTGCGGGCTCAAGTGTTTCGTCAGTTGTGGCTCCATCAGCGTGCATGTTGACCAATTAATCATATCAACATAGTTTGTCGCTTCTAAGTTGATTTCAGGGACGACGAATTCTCGTACCGGTACGCGATCACCAAATTGGGTCGTTTGTCTTGCTTTTAGGACTCGCCTCCAGCCAAGCTCTCGTACTTTAGCATCTTGGTCAGTCAACATTGATAGAAGTAGGTTCTCAGGATGGCCGTACAACGCATTTCTACAGATCACTGGATTAATTTTCCTGTATTTCGCTTCCATGTGGCGAGAAGTCGTGAAAAGGTGCCACAAATGACGAGCTCCTTCTGCACATGATGGATTACGGATCACAGCAAACCAGAGTGGCGCGTATACCATCATGATGTACTGGACGATGGTTTTAAGTTCATTAGTGGGTTCTCTTGTTCCTACGTACAAACGTAAGACTCTATTTGCTGTAGTTAGCCATCTGGCTTGATGAATTTTACCAGGCTTCATGTGAGCTAACCCAACGGGGCATTCTCCTGAAGAAACCGCTTGGAAGATATTCAGCAAATATTTTTGATCCGTGCTTAATGCATCCTCAGTGAAGTTGAGATCCCAGTCTACTGGAACGGGCTGAAAATTCTGGAGTGGCAACTCTTCGCAGGTTGGAAGTGCTGATCCTATTAGTTCTCTTGGTCCAGTAGACTTGCCGTCTATAAATTCAATCAAATGTCGAAATCGGAGCTCATTCGTGTGTATCATACAGACGATTCTCTGAAGGGGTTCGTTCAGGAAGACTTCAATATATGCCATCGCACCATTCTTCCGACCAGTGTTGGTAGCAGTATCGTCGCTAACCAAAAAACAGATCGGACAGGGGTATATTTTGATGAACAAAGAAGTTTGTGATGGCAGCTCGTATGCTCTCTCCTCTTCCAGATGAAGGAGAGACGTGGCCAAGATAATTCGATCCTGGCTCCTGTAGCAGTACGTAGTGATCTTCTTTTTGCATTATTCGGTGGTTGATGCCATCTTTAGTCTCAAGGGTGAGAGTCTGATACTTTCTTCCGTCGAAGTATAACGCTTTTACTTTGGTCGATTCAAGCGATGCACTCAACGATGGCGTTTCCTAAGGATTTCTTCTCTCCCTGAATCTTGCTTTTGCCGATCACCTTCTGCTTATGAGCTGGGGTAACCAGTCCGATATCTGCCAAAAGCGACGAAGTGATAATTGCGGTCTGATATATTACATCTATATACTGCATTGGAGAATGTCGGCGATCTAACTATCATTTGTTTAGAAGGGCTAGTCTTTCTTTTAAGCGCAGGAAGAAACTCGACAGTCGAAACTGACTCTTCTCACGATTCATTTTGTAAAGGGACACTATCGTTTTGTCTTCTGGAACTACTAATTTCATTGGGCTTTGGTTGATTTCTCTGACCTCGATTTTTTTCGCAATAAATGTTGAACACGTTTCTGTGTCTCCTTTCTATCAAGTCCTGTCATACCCATCTGTCCGGTGATTCTCTGGTCAATTAAAAATTAAACCTTCAATTAAGGCACTTTCTTCTCTCTCGCAGAAGTGCAAGCAACCAGGTCGATGCATTTACAAGAAGCGATATCAAACAAAGTTTTGCTGGTGAACCCCTGGAATTCTGCAACTTTGGAAGCAAAGGAAACGGGTTTGTCCTTAAACTTTTGCAGCTGACGGACCTTTTTGTGATATGTATAATGTAAAATTAACGCTATAACCCGTTGCTCGCTCAAAATAGCTGCAACGCTGATTGATGCATTTTCAAAAATTTGAATTACTTTCCTTGCCACTGAATGAGCTAGCACTTTAGCAGAGGGGTCCTTCTGAGATGCTGTATCCCATTTCGTGTTCTCTCTTTCCCACAATAATTGCTTAAGAATATCAGCGATTGTTGGAAGCTGACTAAAAGAGAATTCCGCAGGGGATCCAATGACATTATGGACAAAGTTCCTTACATTCAAACGTGACTTCTTTTTAGGTAGCATCTTTACGAACACTTGATAGTTTATTCACCGAAACCAATTTTGAACAGTTAGACACTATTGTCAACGCAAGACCTGAAAACACTTGCCGCACCCTTGGAATGACGAACTGACACATTCAATGACTGCCGATAAGCACAAGTAGGATGCAATCCTTCAAAAACGCACACAAATGAGAAAGAAAACATTGTCCGTTGCCATAGAAACCGCCGTTTCCAGGGCAACAGATCCTGTCACGGTTAGCCAATTTAAAAGAAAACGTAAAAAAAGAAGAAGAAAAGCAAGTGGATGTAGAGGAGTCGCTAAAATTAATTCTCTTTGAACGAGGGCGATTACCAAACAACACCTACTAATTGAAATCTTGATTATTTTCCAATAAAGTAAATTTCAATAAACTTTCTTGTTATTGTTAATTATCCCATATCGGACTCCCGAAGAAAACTCATCGAAACAACTTATTGACCGTGCCAATAGCGACTACTCTGTCATGACTCCGTTTTCTTTCATTCAGAAATAGAAAAGAAAGAGAAGAAAGTAGAAGGGTAAAAGAAGGAGGTAGAAAAAGAAGAAAGAAAAGAAATAAGGTATTTTAATAAGAAACAGATTACTGGATAATTCCGGAAATATAGTAAGAAGTCGAGAGAGTCCTTGAAAGATGAATCATTCTAAATGTTATTAACGACTAATCAATTTTAGAATGCTTCGGAATAGACACATGTTCCCTCATACCACCCAGATCTAGCTCCAGGCACCACGATCGTGGGGTTGCCCAGACCTAGACCCGGAAATGAGAAAAGTGAAATCATTCTTTGTACGGTTATTCTAACCGGTGATTGATAACCATCCAGCATCTGAACTCTGTTCTCTAGGATCGACCACACATATGAATTAGCCAAGAAAGAAAGAAAAAAAAATCAAACTTATAAACTCAATATAAATTTATGTATCGTATCAATAAATGTTTCAACTTCCTGGAAGAAAGATGTCGTATTTAGGCTCATCCTGCTATTTCCGTTTCACTCTTAGAGCCGATTTAAACCATTAGTAGCGGTCCTTCATGACCTAGGTTATTTACCTTAACACATATATTAAAACATGACACATATATTACAGTTGTTAATATGACAAACGATATCACTAAAATTACTTAAATTAAATCTATCATGCATTCACACGCTCACTTACTCAGGACAGTGTATATATGTTTAAAGGAAACCAACTAACTACAAAGATACAAATAGTTTATTACATTCATATTGAAAAGGAAAAATAATTACAAAGAAAATCTTAAAAGCACAAGTTCTTGGTTATATATTAATAGAATACATAGAGTTATATTTTAGTAAATTTTTATATATTCAATCATCTTGACAAATGGAAAAAGAAAAAAAAATAATTACATGTATTATATCTTAGGCATGCTAAAGCAAAATTATGATTTGCGACATACGCAAAGAGACACTTATTTCACAAAAAAAAAAAAAAAAATGGACAAAGAGGAAAGAAAGAAAAAAAACTTTTAGGTGTATCAGAACTTATATGAGTCTCTACCTCACATTGAGAAATGAAATATCAATAATTTTGAGCGTTCAAATCACAAATCACGCACTACTCGTAGTGTCCAAAACATTTCGCTCCATTTAACTTAGTTTGTGTTTATATATATATCTATATATATATAACTATTGGTTTATAAAAACCATTCATCGACTATATTTAGTTTGTAACTTTTAGCAGTTTATATCTGTACTCGCACACTGCGATGTTTATACCCATTTAGGGATTTCGAAAAAATCACTTTCGCCAGAGAATGTTTCTCCTCTTAGACAGTCCATTTCCAAACTTATTAATTGGATAATTTCAAGTTATTTGTTCAACACTGGGACACGTCATGAGACCTTTCCTTAGGATCACTTTCGTATATATGTATACATGGTTCGGATTTAAAACGATCTTCCACAGGTGTACGGAGTGTGATGGTTTAAATTGAGGATAGAAAAAAAACTGGTCACGTCACAGGATACATGTGCAGGTGAGAAGGATTCAAGGTGCACTTTCCACAATGGTTTTAGGTTGGTAGTTCAGGGATAATATTCATCATGATGTGGGTTACGTTTAGACCTGCCGTTACTTTTCAATACATGCCATTACATAATTACAGAGGTTATCATTTACATCGATTCAGAAGAAAAGGAAAATTACTTGAGTGCACGGCGGTATTCTTGACAAAATCTATATTCTTATACTCGTCGGAAAACTTACTGGTAAACTATAGCAACCAATACACGTTTGGGGGGACAGACACGAGCGCTCTTACATATATTCATATAATACATTTAATATCATACTTTTACTTTAAAATCATATTCACATACTAAGTACATATACATTTCGACGTATTCATTTTTCTCTCTATATATATATATATTCATTATAAATGCGCACACATTTAAATTAATCACCCCAACAATAATTTTTGAAAAGGTTGCGAGTACAAGAAAACAAATGACTTCCGACATTACATATGAAAAGAAAATTGATTTTTACCTGATACCGCGCGTCTATAAATTTCAACTTTTATATAATCAATTCGTGCTTAAATAATAATAAAAACTTTGTGAGGCAGGCACGTAACATAGAACATTCCTAAAGATATAACTAGATAAACCTAAAATACAATTTCTGGGCCCAGATCAACTACAAGATATTCGAAAACCAAAACAGAAAGGAAAGTGACCAATAGGTTAAAAAAAACTTAAAGAGACGACGGTGAAAGAACATAATTGAAGTGTCGTCAATTACGAAGTCTGTTCATTTCGGCGATAGGTCAAAATGTGATGGAGGACCCAATCATTATCTACTCTATCCATGAATCGTGTCTTGCAACGTCTCAGCTGGTAATTTCAGATCAGAGTTGTACGTTAAATAAATCGTAAGCGACAAGTTCAAAATCGGGGGGGGGGGGAAGGTTAAAAATTTAAAAAAAAATCTCGAAGTAAGAAGGAAGAAAGAGACAAGAGAGAGAAAGCGGCGCCAACGAAAGGAGAAAGATTAAAGTACTACTCACTACACAGAAGAGTGATCGAATTTAAATATATATAACAACTCATAGCCAAAATTATTCACATATGCCGAAAGAGGGTAGTTTACTTAAATACGTAAACTAGGAGGGAGTCCCTGCTGCCAAGGATGCAAGTTCTGTGTCCATCAGATCCCAATCCCACAAGAGTTTGTTTGTAAGATTGAAATCCGATCCCCGTATCCGGCCCAGACCAGCAGGATAAAAGGAGAGGGGGAAGGGACCAGGTAACTGCGTCCCCAATTTTGAAATCTCTAAGTAAGAAAAAAAATATTCGACTCCTCAGAAGAACTAAGAAGGTTCTAGGACAGTAATGAAACTAGAGTAAAAGTATTAGCTAAGATATCACTAACTAATGATTTGCCGAAATAATAAAAAAATTAAATAAACTGAATTTTGGATCGGTGATTTCTATGGCCAAACCTCACCGATAGCTCCCCTTCGCAGAATGCGCTAAATTCTGAGGCATCGATTAATTTCCTGTCGCCTCCATGAACATTGTAAGCTAGCCCGAGTAGGTAACGTGAAGAAAAAAAAATCTCACGGAGCAGGATATTCTATTTTAAAACCGACCAGAAAATATAATTCACTACAGCCCCGTTGTATAACTACTATTGTCTTTTCATAATTTATTATTCAATATGTCTAGTCAGCGATTATATGATGCTACCCATTCTATCAGATGGTATTACTATGGTTGATTATTATTATAACACATAAAACTACAAAGTATTACCATAGTCCGACTATATATCGCCCTCCGGTCCGCGTGATATTATGGTGCAGGGGTCAGAACCTGAGATGTTTGTAGCTACACGTATCTATTCAATATCTATATATCAACACGCGGCGAAGTATTCACTGGGCTACTATACATTTAACTATATGGGTGTCCTATCTTCTATATTCATATACTACAATATTCATATACTTCATATTCATATTCGTATTAATATTCATATCATCATCTTTTTCATTTACTACGACGCTATATTCTACAAACACCCTGTCTCCTCTATCTACGCCCAGCCTATATACACATTTCATCATAACACTTTAAAATCTATGGTCACTACAAACATGTCCCATTCCGATCACCGCACGACAACCTCACTCGAACTCAAGACTCTTTCACCACACACACAATACTATGTAATACCTGGTAGCTTTATTAAGAACGAAAAAAAAATCCTACGTATGTTCACTGAAAATAGAATTATCTGCGATAATATTTAATGTTTATGAAATTCTGCAGCAACAATGAAATTCTGCAGCCACAAAAAAATGAACATTTAATATAATTTCAAAGCGAAGAACTAGCATCATATCGCCCGACTTCTGTTAAAAAAATTACGTATTGTTTATTTACTTAAATATTTCGATTTCTAGACTAAGCAGAATGTTGAAATTTTCAGGATATATTAATTTTGGGTCACTTAACCTAACTGTACATCCATATGGGCTGTGAATTATACCTTCTAGGTTTTATTTCGAAAAGAAAGGTCAATTCCATGAAAACTAAATCACTAAGAACATCGACATGAGAATGACGGTTAGTACTGACTTTCGACACTAGAGGCTAGCGACGATATGATCAACCCTTGAACCACTGAATGTGACCTTGTACACGGAATTATTGTACTATATTACGTTCACTTTTAAATATTGTGTATGAGTTCATTTAATGACGGAATAATAAAATTTTATCGCATAGTAAATACTACACTGTCCATATTTAATTATCTCACACACTCTTTCATCACTTAACTACCACAATTACTACTACTACATTACAAATATACACATACTACTTAAACTACAAGACACATCATGCCAATACACACCAATCATCACTATCATTAATACATGTTATACTAATAAATATACACAGACAACATTCAGATTTTACCATTTTAAATCGGCTCGAAAGGAAAGGGAAAGAAAGGAACAGGGCCAACTGGCCCTTGTATTTACTAAATCACATTCTTAAAATCAACCTGTTTAGTCAATGCCCCGAGGGGACATATCAAAGTGTTGACTAACAATAGGACCCCTGCCCTGAAGGGGCAGGAACCCGGAACAAACTACATGTTCAACTCATTCCGCTGGAAGCCGTACTCCCAATTTGGGAGTCAGATAGGAGCCCTTACTGTAAATTTACACGTGCATTATTCTACCTATCTTAACTACAACGAAATTAAATACCGCCATGTTACTAAGGAATAAATACAAAAAGAAATCACATCCACTACATACACGAAAACAAACGGCAGTGAGGCAGGCCTTACGTAACTAGAAAAGGAATAATTTTAAGGATAAAAGTATTTTAAGGGAGAAAACACTACTCCTCCGAAACTGTTTGTGGATATTTAAGAACCACTAGCAAACTGATGCACTTCGTAGCACCTGTCCATCACTAATTATATCTGCTCAACATGGCGTTACTAAATTGCACTTACTATTTCAGCTTTTTAGTCCAGTTTTTTACTATGAAATTTAATAGTTCATGGCTCCTCGAGACTTCCAACGATTTTACATGTTAATAAAATCCAAATGTTACCTTTATTTGCAGCTTTTCTAGCTCATTTTCGACTTTCTGAGCTAGAAGATCCGAATCTGGCGTCATCAGTGAAATTCTTGCAGGGAATGGGAATAATCGCGCCCTAATATCATAGCGTGGGTTTATCCTCCAATCAAAACAAAGCATTTTGGCGGTGGGGCTTTGAAACGAATAAAATTTTGTAAAATCTGGATTAAACTAGATTTTAGAAGGACCTAGGTATCTAAAAGAGAGGTGAAGGGTGGTCCTGAAAATTCTGTCGAATTTTAGATTGGTTATTTGATCTGAAAAGTTCCGTCCAATAGTGGACCTATGTTTTCAGATAGCACTGACACCGTAAGAATTGTAATAATCCATTTACACATCCATATACAAGACTTATAACTAATTTAAAATATAAATAAAGGTATTGACTCCCAAAACTATAATTCCTAATAAATTTTTTACAGTTTTCCATGTTAATTTGAAATAGAATAACAAACAAAATTACGAATTATATGAACAGCCAGAAATTTTTTGTTAAACGTCAAGTACAGTCGGTGCAAAAAATTTCGGGCACCCTCCTATTAAAAACATCATCACATTAGACTGTAATGGCATATTACAAATGCACACATATTTTCACTTAAACACAGTTGTAGCCACGGGAAGGCACATCGGGGCCAGGCCCCCAAATGATTTCCTGGCCCCCCAAATGACCAACTTTTAAGAAATCATTGTAAGATTACCTGTCGTCAGTCACTTAAAAATAGCAAAGTTTACATATAATTAATAATTTACGGTAAAACAGTATGGAAAAATACTATTTTACAATACCAATCGAAAAATAGTATGGTATCTCCTCCTTATACCAATCGGAAAACAGTATGGTTTAATTTTTTTTACAGCAGATTACACAATTTACTGCGATTTATATTTGACACTTTGAAGACAAACGTTTCAACAAGGTACTGTAAATACTACTATAAAACAATGGTACTAAACTGACTTGTAAGTAGGCCTGTATTACATTTTTTATATGCTGTAACTAGTATTTTTTTAAAATATATTTATATCAGATGAAAAATTTGGTGAAAAACAACGTTTTTCAATATGTATTTCAATTAATCGGTAATTTTCAATTATTTTTACAGTCACCATTCCCCTTAGGAGTACTAATGGGGACTGAATTTGGATTTAAACGGCATCGGAAGTGCACTGTTCATATCAGCCACTCCGAAAACTATGATTCGACATTAATATTTGTCATTTTCGATCATTTTTGTATATCTTCGCCTTCTCTTGAAAGTGCACCTTCAAAGTGAAGCTATAAAGACCATTCCAGGCCTGAACCTCATCTACGTTGAAAATTTAATCGAAATCAGTCGGGTGGCTGAAGAGTTGTTACAAATGTAATCATTTCATTATATATATATATATATATATATATATATATATATATATATATATATAGGATGAACGGTAACTACTGTGACAAATTTGGGCGGGTGTTAGTACATCTAACAAGAAGCAAAAAGAAAAAAGTCGTAGTGAACATGGGGGAAATTCCGTCCCGTTTAGGAGTGACAGAGTGTCGAAAGCGTGGGAACATGAACTTCAGAGGCCAACAGCTTAAAAACAATAGAGTAGGTATGATTTTATAAGTGACGTTTTCAACCGCACTCTCCCCGATGTATTCTTTTTAAGCTGTTGGCCTCTGAAGTTCATCTTCCCACGCTTTCAACACTCTGTCATTTATAAACGGGACGGAATTTCCCCCATGTTCGCCAGGACTTTTTTGTTTTTTATTAAGATGTACTATCACCCGTCCAAGTTTGTCCACGTAGTTACCGTTCACCCTGTATATATAGATATATAGATAGATAAATAAATAATTAGATTATTTCGGAAAGTTGCGAACTATAGCCTATATAAATTGAATCATACAGAAGTTAATCGAAGACGCACTAGACACCAGCATGACTGGTGAAGAACCCTGTGTGTATTACAATACAATAAAACTCCGTTTTGCGGCTATCGCAGCATTGCATTTACGCCACGCTAGTTGTTTAGTGGAGTGCCGTGCTTTTCTGGAGTTAGTTGTTAGTGATCGTAACCACCGCTTTAAAATTCCTTCACGTTCCCACTTGTATCGCTATTTTTGAGAATATTATTTAAAACTTCTGATTCGAATCATTGCCCACTCTTTTCTTCGAAGAAGTTTCGCATGTGAAACAGAAGAAACTTTTTTCGTGAAATATTTTCCGCGACGGAGCAATGCACGATTTGCAGACCTAAAGATATTAAAAACCTAATTCGTCGGATATTAATGTCGTACTACTTATTATTATTATTTTTGGATTTGAATATTTCTGAAGAAATCGAGTTTATTCACATTCTCGCACTGATTTAGGAAAAAAATAATTTGTAAAGTGGTAAACTGAAGTTCGAAGTCCAAAGAAGATGCTCGAAAGCTTGTTTACAAACGAGATGTCCCTGTTTCTTCACGTGTGCAGCCACTTCGAATCTGTGGTCGACGAGGACCAGAACTCTGCATCGTTAACACTGGGGAACTTCAAATGCACGAAGCATCCTGGATCTCGGAAGAAGAGGTCGATGTTATTTCTTTAAATCCTGTTTTAACTGCATCTTCCGCAGTACTTTCTCCTTGCCAATCACCAGTGACCTAAAATGATGGGTGCGATCTCCTTGTGGAAACGACAATAGTTTTGAAGAATTAGGATTGGTTAATTGAACAACCTTATGGGGATAAAAGATTGCTACGAGTTTACAATTTTCTAATACTTTGATTTGTTGGCGAAACACGCTACAAATATATTCACAATAATATAAACATTTTGTAATAAAAAGTTATACCGTTAAAAATAGTTCTTTTTTTATTGTAATAACCCCTAAAATAATCAAAATAATGAAAAAACAAAGATCAAAGAGTGTTACATAACAAAGGGGAGGGATTTGGCCTTGCGTTACGAAGTGTGACAAGCAGGAGGGAGGGGGTAAAATTGGTCAAAAATAGCGTTACGTAATATGTGGACGGCTCCTAGAAAAGGAACACTAGCTGCAACATAATTTCTTTTGGCTTTGTAGCTGGCCCCCCTCAAAAACGACGGGCCCCTCCTACATAAACCTGCTGGCTTCACCCCTGCTTAAACACAATCAGCAACGTAAACAGTTTCCGCATCAAACACCAGTTTTTCTGTCTAGAAAGCAACGCAAAATTACTCCTAATCTCATCTCCAGACACACTAACAAGGAGTCATTTTTTTTCTTTTCTCTCGATGCTACTCCACTTTTAATTTTACGACAAACTAGCTTTTGGGCGACTTCATTCTATGCAGTGCAGGTGTATTATCGAAAGGAGTCTTTCTGCAAAAATAATTACTTGTTATTTTTTTTCGCGCTACGAACATAAGCTGGACAACTACCAGTATGTGTCTTATTTCATAACATTCAATCTACTGTAAAGTCTGATTTTTTTTTGCCAATTTTTTTACCTAATTAGCTGTTTATAAGAGACGTAAACTCTGATTTGTTTTACAAAACACTGAATAAAATATATTTTTTGGGGGGGGGGGTTGTCCAAATTTTAAGAAGCCTGTAGCACCTGAAGGACTTGATCGATCAAGTTGAATTTTTTTTACGTAAAATATGTACGTGCCGAAAACAACTACTAAGGGTAAAATGTTTTCATAAAAGTAAATATGTATAATTTGTTTTTTAAAAAATGTATTTCTTAACACATTTTTGAAACTTTAGGCCGTTAGTGGCACCTAAAGAAATTAACTAATCGGCCTGCTATTTTCTATATGACATATAGAGATCATTTCGCAAAAAAATTTCGCTAAGGGTAAGCTGATTTAAAAAAAAAAAAGTGAAAATTCGATGCACCCTAATGTATATCCATGTAATGTGGCATAAATATCATTCGTCACTGGAAAAAATATACTGTGGACGTATTCCTCTCTTAAGGATCTCAGTTTGTCAGTGTTGTCAACCAACTGTAAAAATGGAAAAGTGTAAAGCAGCTTCCATGCGATAAGCTGTTTATTCATCAAGCTTGGCAGAAATATAACACGACACTATAGCAAAAAGACGTTGAGTGTGACCATCTCCCAACCATTCTAGATTGTTAGTTTTGCCAACTAAGTGTAAACATCAGAATGTTGCAAATGGCATGCGTGCCACTGAACGAATGTATAACAAATGTGACATAAGCAACATTGGACAATGGAAAACCTAGCATGGGTCACGGTGTAATTATGCACCAATGGGCACGGTGTACGCCAATGCTGTAGACTTCATGCAAAAATCTTGAATGTTCACAATGGTTTGCAACACTGCTAAACTTGGGTGTGCTTGTGAGACGGGGACATTCATACTATGTTTTTTATTGTCTAATGCTGCTTAAGTTGCAATTGTTATATATTATTTCAGTGACAATCATGCCATTTGCAACATTCTGATGTTTACACTTGGTTGGCACACTGACAACCTAGAATTGTTGGGAGACGGTCACACTCAAGGTCTTTTTGCTATAGTGTCGTGTGATGTTTCTGCCAAGCTTGGTGTATAAACGTCTTATCATAAGGGAGCTGTTTTACACCTTTTCATTTTTACAATTGGTTGGCAACACTGACAAACTGGGGTCCTTGAGAGAGGAATACGCCCACAGTATATTTTCTCTAGTGACGAATGATGTTTATACCACGTTACATGGATATACATCCAGTGGTAGAGAAACCATCTGCCATTGTATTTGCAATTCGTTGGAAACACTGACCAAATGTGTACGCCTGGGTCCAAAGTGATATTATCAAAGCCTTGCCCGAGTCACGTTCTAGCAATGATGCTAAAAGGGACCAAATAAGCTCAGCCGCTTACGCGTGATACATCGTAACATTCATTTTTACTTCTGTCGGATATGCCATACATAGGATCACGAACACCAAAAAACTGGCCCTCATAGCGTCAGGTTGTAGGTTTGCCCGTGATTTGAAAACGGTTTCGTATTTCTCATGGCAAGAGCTTTCAGACGATATATAGGGTTTACCCAGGCCCTTGGTCCCGGTATGGAATCATCCCTAGTAAGTGTTTCGTAAGTAGTGTTCCAGGGTACCTAGCAGTGAAAGCATCTTGTCTGTTCTTAATTGACTGCGTCCGCACATATTTCTCAATTATTACAGTGGAGACTTCCACTAAAATACGGCTTTAATATTTAAATCCAAAAATAAATGTAAAACATCATGTAAATATTGCAAAATATCTCTTAAATTATTTCTTCACTTTTTTTCAATATTTGAAGATATTAAGGAAAGAAATGCCAATAAATAAATAAATAAATCATTAGTCCATGTAATAGATATCTCTGCAGTCGACGTCTGACTTTATCCGGCATAAATAGTGTGCAAAACTGCATAATTATATCTTTATACGATACCACAGTCTGCGGATATCTATATTGACATAGAAACTCGTATCGCAATCACGCATGCAATATCTGAGGTAATGAATAATAAATATATTTTTTCAAATTTCCCTTGACATCATCAAAAGGAAGATATTATGTATAATTAATTTATAATATCTTTTATCACGTCTCTATCTGTAATGAAATACAACAGTCATGGGCGCCCGAAGGAAATTTTCTAGGGAGGTTCAAATCCTTGTTGCTATATTACGTTTGGTATTTTTATTTGTATTAAGATAATCTTAAGAAATTTAATACATTTTCGTGACCTGGGGGGGGGGCGGTGCTCAGTTCCCACCCTCTCCTTCCCTTCGGGCGCTCGTAACGACAGTGTCTGTGTAGGATTATGCAAGTGACATATAGGTAAATTATTATATCGTGTATTTGCGTTTAAATCACGCTATCTTAAACGAGAGAACATATCACCTCTTGTCAATTAAATCTGAAACCTTCTCAGCACCTTAAATCCATGAGTATCTTTTTTTAATCGATGGCCACAGCATCAACAGAAATCTAGCACTGTGTAACCCCTTAGACATCATCATAATTCCAAAAGATCACAGGTCGTTGTCACGGGAAACAAAGTAAGCATCCTCGCTATTGGCATTTATAAAAGGAACCGCAGGACTCAACATGAGATCAATGAGTGATCTGTTGTCGATTAGCAGTCATTGATAAGCCCGCCAACAGAAGAACCTTGATGTATATACAACTGAATACTACGAGCGGACTGCTAGAACTTAAATATTTGTAGTATTGGACTCATGGTTTTACTAGGAATGCAATGGATATACCCGATTGCAATGAAATGAGCTGAGCGAGCTTAAACTACGTAATCAGGAAGCGTTTTTCGGTGATTATTCCTCGATGGTACATCGGATTTTTGATTTCGACCTATGTTGTCACTCAGCACGACATACTCTATCAGCGTGCTAAGTTTGGTTGAGATCGGCCAAACGGTCTAGGAGGAAGCGTTTTTCGGTGATTATTCCTCGATGGTACATCGGATTTTTGATTTCGACCTATGTTGTCACTCAGCACGACATACTCTATCAGCGTGCTAAGTTTGGTTGAGATCGGCCAAACGGTCTAGGAGGATTTCGCGGACAACCAAACGGCTAACCCGAGTATAAGAGCTTCGCTTCGCTCAGCTCAACCAGTTTATTTGTTCTTATCGAATTGTATATCTACTATCAAATAATTCACTGAACTTTCAACGAGGCTAATGAACTTAGTGAAATTTTGGTGACGGAACAAGTTTATGAACCTTGTAAGTGAATGCCAATTTTTAATCACCAAAGAGCAATGATGATACGGATTTGTAAACAGTGATCCCAAATGCAGCTATTTGCCTAGTACTTTTTTTCAATAAGATTTAATTAGAGATTAGCAACATTTATTTTCTAGCATCTTTTACAAAAATCTCGTTTCCACTACTGCTTTTTTTGTCTTAAGAGGTGAGTCTCATTTTCAATTTAACACACATTCGCCTGTACATTAGATGAAATCGATCTACTCCTAAACTTCGCACACCTTGCGAAACTTGTTGCGGTCGTTGGGCCTAAGTTTTGTAGTAGTAGAGGCTGTAGTTCCAATATCTTGGACGTTTTGTCCTCGTGCACATGAAGGGATGCCCCTTCACCTTGATTCGCATATTGCGATGTAACTCCTATTCTCTAAGGGGTGGGATATGCCCACTACGCGGCCAGACTGAAGTCCTGAGTGCTTACCAGTTGACCTAGTGGTCAAGGCGGTCCTGCTAGTGAGTCAGGCCCTCCCATGCTCAGTAGGTATGGAGCTCGAGCGTTGTAAGGCAAATCCACCTCCCGGCCGTGCTCGCCGTTATCCAGATTCCTAAAATTAATTCAGGAATCCCGTGGTATGATCACAGCTCGGCAGAGTCCAACCCAATCCAGAAGCCTCAGTCGTACTCGAGGGGGCTTGTTCAATTCTGGGCATGCCTACATCTATCGTTTACTTCCCACCACTATTCGCGTAGAGGTACCGCGTACACATCGAGATACAAGGTCTGTATGATAAGTAATGAGACTCGCCGCGCCGCGGCGCGCGTGTCGCTGGAGCGGGTTTGTCGGTGATGGAGGATGTAGGGGGGGGTCCGAGCAAAGCAACGCACCGCGCGTCAGTTGGCTCCGAGCCTTAGTGGAGCGCGGACAAGCCTTGGACAAAGCCCTTGTGAACATTCTTGTCACGGCGGAAAATCAACAAACATGGAGGGTTCCATCGAACAGCGTTATGCGATCAAATTTTGCGTTCGCCTGGGGAAAACGGCTACTCAGACGCTTTCTCTCATCACGGAGGCCTACAAAGAGGAAGCCCTATCCAAAGCCCAGGTGTTTCGTTGGCACAGTGCGTTCCGGAACGGCCGGGAAAGCGTTGAGGATCTGGAGAGGGCTGGACGCCCGACAACAGTGACTACGGACGAAACTGTGGCAAAAGTGAGGGATCTCCTGAACTCAGACCGTCGATTATCGTTGAGATTGATTGCTGATGAACTCGATATGAACCACACAACAGTGCACAAGATTGTGACGGAACAATTGGGAATGAGAAAAATCTGTGCGAAACTGGTGCCGCGAGTGTTGACTGACGAACAAAAGCAACGACGTGTTGATTGTTGTCAGGAACTGTTGAACCTCATGAACAGTGACCCTAACTTTGAAGATGACGTCATAACAGGTGACGAGTCGTGGGTGTTCCAGTACGACCCTGAAACGAAACGTCAAAGCGCGGAGTGGCACACTCCTGCGTCCCCGCGCCCCAAGAAGGCCAGAATGTCGAAGTCAAAGGTGGAAACAATGTTGATTGTTTTTTTTGACAATGTGGGGGTGGTCCACAAGGAGTTTGTACCCCAAGGACAAGCCGTCAACGCCGCCTTCTACAAACAAGTCCTTGAGAGACTGCACAGGAGCGTCAAGCGGAAAAGACCGGCGATCGCTAGCCGGTGGAAGTTGCATCACGACAATGCCCCTGCCCACACCGCCTTCTTAGTGACCTCCTTTTTGACCCGGATTGGGGTGGAAGTCCTTCCACAACCACCCTACAGCCCAGATGTGAGCCCGGCCGACTTCTTCCTCTTCCCGAAGCTGAAGCCACGCTTGAAAGGAACCCGTTTTGCAGACGTCACAGCCATCCAAGCAGCCGTGACCACATTTCTAAAGGACATGCCGGCTGCTGACTTCCAGGGGGCGTTTGCAGCGTGGAAACATCGATTGCAGAAGTGCATCGACGCAAGAGGAGAGTACTTCGAAAGCTTTTAAGTCCCTGTACAGATCAGATCAATAAAACAATGTTTCCAGACCTGGTCTCATTACTTATCATACAAACCCTGTACTCCCGTATTTTATCCCAATGGTGCGTGTTAAGTCACCTGTCCAGATACCTGGGATAGGCTTTTTTTTTTTTTTTTTGCCAATCACCGTTCCTTCTTCCTCCAGGAAGTGTGCTTCCCCTCCTGGTAGGATCATCCAAGCAATAAGGGACTTCCTCTTGTTATGGTACATTAGCAGAGGCAATGACTGAGTAGATCATCTGCGTATAAACATGTTCATTTGGGAGTTTCGGAACCTCTTCTGGTAGGCTCGCCCAAGCAATACGGGGCTGCCTATCTTTAACGTGCTTAAGTACTACGTACACGTTGTACCTAAGTCATCTTCCGAATCTAATGGTATGTGTAGGCCACAATTGAGAAGGACTACCACATCCAACCTCGGTAGGCCCGTTCAGCAACGCAGGAATTCCTATATTTATGGAAGAGGTGCATCGTACATTACCAGACCCTGTGGCTAATGTAGACGGTGTCCTCCCATCTCGCCTAACGATTCATCAACCACTTACGTCTCCAAGATAAGAATGTCAGCCATTTTAGGCGAGATGGGAGTTCCCATTTTGCCTAAAATGGCGGTAAGATGCAAGGAGAGAATTTCTGTACTAAAACGGGAATTCCTATACTAGCATTTTAACCACCAACACTAAGAAATTGTGAAATCACTTGTAATGAGAATATATAATAAATTTGTCTGAGATTTTTAATAATTCACTTTCATTAAGTATTTTTAAAATTTAATATTAATTATTTTAAAGTTTCTTTTTTCAAAATAAAAAAAGATTAATATTATCTTTTCTATTTATTCGTTTTTTGAAAAACAAAATAAAATTATTCTTGTATATATTCTGCGAGTAAGTCACAGATACGTTTAACTAGAACAGTCTCATAAAGAATATCTGCTACTTTCATATATCAGCAGCACAATTCATTGAAAGTATACAGGGTGTTTCAAAACAACACTGACGATGTTTGGAAGCTGATTCCTGGCACTAAGATAAGACAAAAAGTATAGACTAATCTGGGTGCACAAATGCTTCCTTTTGGCGCTATGACCAGCCGAAAAAAAATTACAAGAACAGCCATAACTCGACAACAAAATGTTGGACCCAAGTCTAGTAAAAGAAAAAGTTCATTATTTTTAGTCGTAGATTCACAGAGAAAAAAGTCACTGCTGTTCTGTTCCAGATGAACCTGCCAAACACATGGCTATGGCAATTGAACGTATTTAGTTAAATGTATTTTGTGAAATATTCAGTAAGCAGTATACCAGACGCAGGCACGTAGCCAGGATTTCGTAATAGGGGGGGGGGTCCGTGACGAAATACTGTGGTTATCACATCAGGAGTTCGATCATTCTAAACTATTTTACCGGCAACATATATTGGTTCGTTTAGTCAGGATTTCATAATGAGGGGGGGTCATGACATGAAATCAGTGGGTACACACCAGAGACTCAATGCATCTTTGCTATTTTATTGGTAAGATACCCATAATTGTTTGTTAGGACAAAAAATGAGGATATGTTAGTATTTTAATAACAAACTATGAAAAAATCTTGAGTAAAAGAATATAAAACAGTATTGAAGAAGATCTTCCGAAGTCATTTGAGCTCGGTTCTTCTTCTTGTCTTCTTTCTTCTTCTTTTTATCTTCCTTTAATGTCATTAAGGATAGCAATGAGATCTCTTTTGATAGTCCACAGGATTAGCATGGAGCTTGATGGATTCGGAATGCTTCGTTACAATAACATCCATTTTAGCTTGACCCCCTCCCCTCGTTTCCTCCACACAAATTCCCCATAAGAAAAAGTAACCAAACGCTTGCTGTAGCTTTTTATTTTTAACCTGATTCTTCTTTTTCTCGTTTCTTTTTGTTTCATCCTTCCTTAATTTTTAAAAAATTTCTGGTCTCAAAGGGGGGGGGGGGTCCGGACCCACCCCTTGGCTACGTGCCTGCCAGACGTTATGTTTCCTGTGTTACTAGATGCATATAATCCAACAGTATGGCAGGAAGGAGCTTACCAATCAGTCTAGCTCAGGTACTGGATAAATTTAGCTAAAGACATTTAACGAAGTATGTTCAGTTGTCATAGTCATACATTTGGCAGGTTCATCTGGAACTGAATAGCAGTGATTTTTCTCTCTGTGTTCGATTAATGCACAATTTCATGAGGTGCAGGGGTCGCGCAAGGGTGAACCCCAAAGAAACTTAAAAAATCATGGGATATCTTATCAAAACTTGACTGAGAAAAATTGGCTAAAATCAAGTACATGACGTCAATGAACAAAAGTCGTGTTTCATTGTCTAAGTTAGAAGAATGTTGTTAGATTTCATAAAAAGAAGAGATACACATGTTTGATTAATCCACCTAGGTAGTTTGCCTCAAAGCAGAATACATTTTCCGAGGGGTAACTGCTCTTCCGATAGACATATTCTCTAAGTGTATGATTTACCGTTTTTGGAAAATACTGAAATATGTATCTATGCTGTATGGGAGAGCACAGATTTTGTAAGTGTAATTATTATGAATGTGTTGTATTTTATAACCAATTCATTACTTTAATCTCTCTTATCTTTTTCTTTCATTTTTTTTAAATTATAGAATATATCCTTAGTATGTTTACATTCCTGAACTAATTCACTATTGTAATTACTATAATACGAACCTCTAACTTTATTATATATGCCACCTGACTGTTTTTTCCGTCTTACTCTTGTAAGTTCTCCTAGTAGAAGTTTCATACACAAGTTTCGTTCGCGTGTACACACGTTTCGTTTCATACACGCAGTTTCCGCTTTTTATGCCCTAATATGCTTGCGATACCTCGAATTATGTAAAAGTTAAGAATCAGCGACCACACCAGAGAGGAATAGGAGAACGAGCGTCCGTCCCCGATGACGACGCCTTATTATCCCCACAGACAAATTGTATTATGACATAGGTGATGTAATATAAAATTACCTTTTTCATATACAAAAATTTGCTGCCTCCCAATTTTTTCTGTCCTTCCACTTATCTCCACCTAATTAATTAAAACTGGCGTCGTCACTGTTAAGAATCTTTCAGTCAGTTCCTGTATCATTTTTTTTTCGAATTTAAAAAACTTTTCACTGAATATTTTATAGGTTAAGAAATAGTTACTGATCCGATTAACCAATGACAACGTAGAAATGACCTTGAAACGGCTATTTAATCGTAATGTGAAATATTCTAATAAGAAGGGAAAGAAATATTCAACACATATCCTCACATATTAATGTCTAGACCTTATCAAATATGAATTGAAGTAACCTGTGCTATTTTTCGATGCACTATCCTGCAACTAAGTTTTTTTTTAAACCTGGCTATAAGCCTTTTTACTCACACGGGAGGGTCCCACAAGTTGTCGCTAAAATCTCATTGCCATATAGCACATCTGATAGAGCATCATGAGAAATAAACATGAGCAAAATTTAAGGTGCTATGGACCAGAAGGATAGGAGCTACGGGGATTCAAAATTTGAATATCCAAAGAATTTTATCATGGAATTATGTACTCCCATGCGCAAAAAAATTGCGCGTATACTGTAACACAAGATTTTTAGCATTTATTCCATTTTCCTTACGTTTATGGGTAAAATTCAGTTATTAGTATGTGGAGATAATAGAAAGCAATCCATCTAAGGAGATATTTCCAAAAAATATAATAAAATAATAAAAATATAAGCAAAAAACAAAATTATGCTCGGTTTTGTGTATACTGGCAACGATGATTTCTAGGGATTTTTTCAGTAGCAGATCACAATTGCGGAGGGAATTCAATAGGGGAATCGAGGAGTTGGATCAAGGAACTGGATAGTGGACTAAAATGTTGCATTTATTGGTTAAAACCTAGTGTGTAGATTGCCTGCCAAATATAAATTAGCTTCTGTAACTAAGATGTCGTACGAAAATATAGAATTAAACAGAAAAACTCTTATCTTAAGGTTCGAAGCGATACGCACCATGGTTATGAAGATTATTTCTTAAAAAAAAGAGCCAACACAACGTAGCCTCCGTGGTTAGGTGGATAGAGTGGCGGAGTCGTAGTTATTTTATTATTTTGACACCACATCGAATCCCATCCCATCCTTTTTTTTTACAAAACATTATAAGAAGTGTATAATTTTGATGTTAATAAGAACCGAAACAATATAATAAGGAAATAATTTATTGATAGTATCCTTTAATCGACGTATTTATTCAGTATTAGAATACGTGTACTATTGGAAACAGTTATTGTTTTCAGTTTATAGTCTTGTATGTTACTTCCCGTTCTTGAACAGCAGACAACTAACTCACTTCGGGTTTGTGTGTCTGGAACAGGAAAAAGAACATACGCGACCTTGACAATCTATCCAGTCTTATCCCTTGTTACATCGACTTGATGTTAAATTGTTTATGTGTGTGTGCTTGTGTTTTTTGCTTTTTAGAGTATTGACTTCCTCTCACTCTCTCTTTTTTTTTATATCCACAAGTGCAAGAATACTTTCGTTGAACGTAACTAAATTATACAGATCTGTGTATGCGGAACACGAATATTTCCAAAAGATAGCATGAATATGAACGATAATCATACCATATTTCTACATTATATAGTAGCGTGAAAAACTGATATTAAAATGATATAACAAACAGGCATAAGCTTTGTTTCTAGCATGGCAACACATTAAACGTAACTCATTGAATTTTGGGAATTACAAATTATCACCTTACGTGTCGTTGTATTCCTATTCTTTTTCACGTTCAAGCGATGAAAGAAGAAATTGTAATAATAGTGATAAAAATCGAATTCGAGATTTCAATGAATTCAAGTTTCACGCCCCCACATATCGAAAAAGTGATTTTGATGTCTGTCCATCTGTTCGTTTGTCGGTTCGTCACGCTTTTACATGCATTCAAATAGAGGCCATACTGTTCGACGTATCTGGACCGAATTCTAGATATGAAGTTTTATAACACTTTATCGTTTCGAATTCTATATTCTCCGACACCTAAAAATAAGGGTAGTTTACTGAAGGATGAAAATTTATAATAATTAAATTGTTTCAAAAATAGCTGTAAAGATTTTGCTTATTTTTTTTTATAAATATAGTATGAATCATTGCTCTGAAAAAAATACATAAGGTGTAATTTACTGTATGGGATGCGTTTTTCCGAACAATTTTCTCAATCACATTTCATAAATAGTTGTATCATTAATAACCTAACAATATGACACAACTCGTTCGTCCTGTAAGCATTCAGAAGGGGTAGTTTACTCTTCTCCGACGATTTTTCCATGAACGCCTGACGCAATTTTGTTCATATTTCATAAATAAATGTTACATAAATAACCTAACGATATGGTATAATTCCATCATCCTAAAAAGCTAGAAGTGGTATATTACTTTTCGGGGCAAGTTTTACCCTACGATTTTGTCGAGAATGACTCTTGCAATTTTATTCGTATTTCATAAATAGCATAACTCGTTTGTCCTGAAAAGATACACAAGGGATATTTTATTCTTGGGGATGACTTTTTTGACGATTTCTCAGAAAGTACTCAGACGCTTTTGCTCATAGTTCACATACAATTATTTCCTTAATAATTCTAATATATGGCATAAGTTATTTCAAACAGAAATATGACCAATGGGTACTTTACTTTTGGACATAAGTTGCTTCGAACAAAGTTTTCCAAAACACATTATTTTATTCGCATTTCCCAAATAAATGTTTCAGTAATAGCTGCAGCCTAACACGAGTCAGTTTAAGAAATTCGAGCGAGAAAAATCAGTGCGTTTCATCCGTACCCATTCTTAAATATGGGGGGCGCGGTGGCTCAGTGGTAGCCGGTGGGTGTAGCCGAACGGTCTGAGGCGTTAGGCTGATGATCGTAAGGTGAAGCCCATTGGTGGTTCGAGTCCCTCTGAAGAGCAAGGGTGGAATTTTAACTGTCCTCGATGTTTCTGTGTTCGTGTCCCTGTCGTGTCCAGTAGTCCTGAGAAGTGGGTAAAATAGAAAAAATAGTCAGGAAGTTTAAAAAAAAGTGGTAGAGTGTTCACCTCTGGTGCTTGGGGTCCCGGGTTCGATCCCAGCCCCCGCCAAGTGAACTTTGTGGTGGACAAACACCGTGCTCGTGGGTTTTCTCGGGGTTCTCCCACTTTCTTCATTCCACCATTTCACTCATCTCTCATTATCACCGTCTCCTTTAGCCTAATCGGCATAACCGTGGGACGTAAAACTCAAAGATTTCATTTCATTTTCATTCTTAAATATATTTTTAAATGTTACACCTAATCACAATTTTCCTAACAAAATCGAAACTTCTTTTTAAATGTGCCTTGTTGTGGCCAGATGGTTCAAGTGCATTGGTTCTGGATTTGATTCCCGGTGAGAGCTAGTGTATTTTTATTCAACGTTAAGGTATAGGTAATAAGTAGGTGCAAAGAGAAAAGTGTTTAAACAAGCCTAACCAAGCTAATGAATAATACAAAGAAATAATACAATATTACAAAATTATTGAAGAAACGTTGTTAATATTAGATATTTGCGTGTGAGATGTCCAACCGATGACTGTCAACTCCAAAGATAAAAAAGTGAAACATCCAATACCAGGTTAATCAGTGGTCTCTAGGTAAAACTATCCTACTAGGATGTGATTGAGATACCAAAAAATGTTGTAATCGCTGGGAGACATGTTAGGAGAATACATTGGGTGAGAGACTTTAACTCATGAATAGTCTGCACCTTCATTGGTGTATTGAAGTGCGTAGGTGATGTGTGTTTGCCACATCGGGTTCCTTTGTTGTTAGTCTCAGCTTTCTAGACCGGATGCAGTTATTCCCGGTAGAAAATACAAGAAAATATACATTTCTATTACTATTAAAGTAAATAATTACACTCATTCCCTCAATGTGATACTTGTTTGTTTAACTGTATACAGACAGCTGATCCGTGGAAGAATCGTTCATAATAATAAATAAAATAAACTCGACAAATATTCTTGTAAATAATAGGTAAAAGTTTGCGTCACACTGTTCATTTTGCTGGGCACGCCAGTGTGCCCCGTTATCAGGTTGTGGCACACTGGAATATAGGGTATGGCTTTCTAATTTTTCCCAACTATTTTAACTGCTTCAATTGAAATGAATTTATAATAATAAGAGAATGAATTTAATCTTCTTACCCATAGATTTAGAAATAAGATCCTCTAAAATTGTATATATAAAAATAATAATACTTAGAATTTTATAGACTAGTTTGTTTTATTCGAAATGACATACTTCCTGCAACTGTTTGGGTTGGAATTATTTGAAGTGAAATCTTTAAGTTTTACGACCCACGGTTATACCGGCTAGGCTAAAGGACACGATGATGATGAGAAATGAATGCAATGGTGAAATGAAAAAGTGGGAGAAAACGGGAGAACCCCGAGAAAACCCATGCACATGGTGTTTCTCCACCACAAAATTCACTTGGTGCGAGCTGGGGTCGAACCAAGGATCCCATGCACCAAAGGTGAACGCTTTATCACTGAGCCACCGCGGCCCCTCTGAAATTATTTATAGGAGAGAGTGACTACTTTATGAAAACTTGATATCGAACACATTTGTTTAAAAATACCAGCTTTTTGTGAAATATTGCTTAATATTCAGAAAAACCTAAGTCAATAAAATAATAATAATAATAATAATAATAATAATAATAATAATAATAATAATAATAATTATTATTATTATTATTATTATTATTATTATTATTATTATTATTATTATTATTATTATTATTATTAATTAGCTTAAATTAAAATCTCTCTGGACCTAGTGCATTGGCACAATTCCACGAACTAAAAAGAATGTGTTTACTTCTCATGTAAGTGTAGAAGGACTTAATCCCTGTTGCTTTCAATATACGAAGAAAGTGTCCAACTGTCAAATGATATGCTACATAAAATGCCCTATGCAACATAATGTAGTATAGAGTCATCATTTCAGGTTGCCTAAAGAACACTTTCGTTTTAGCAAGAAAAAAAGAAAATAGAAAATACTGAGTTTTAACCTAATAGAAAGTTTGCAGATTTAAGGGAAAATGCACAGAGTTGTTGGATATAAAATGTAGTTCGGATTAATGGAGTAAGACGCCGTAAATAGTTCATTGTTTGAAATATACTGGGAGTGACCAAGCCATTACAAATGAAAATATCGAAAGAGATACGTTAATGGTATTAGTTGCAAACTGTTTTAGAAATGAAAAATTTAAGGAAATCTCTAAAACTCTGATATCACAGATTCCAATTGACTGACTGTTAAGTAAAACTGCTAAATCTGAGTAAAGCGAAAAAAAAAAGGTATTAATGACCTGTGTTACAGTTTCAGACATATCATTCTCATATCAAAACTACGATAGAAGTAAATTATGAATAAAGATGGATTCACAGTTCTGGAATACCAACAAATGATTTTGCTAGATGTAAATTTTCGGAAAACTTTTTTTTATAATGCTTTAGATTTATTTATTTTTTTGTTTGTTTATTAGCTTCCCCATGCCGTAAACGTCGCCAACTCCTAGTGGACCACTTGCCGGTAAATGGCGATCGTCGATATAGCGACGCGTCGAAGGATTGCCGCTAGCGTGCCACTAGTGACAGGGATTCGTCGAGTCGAAGCAGATATCTAGAATCGGGGGTATTGAAGTTACCACCACGTAAGAACGAGGACTTCATTTTGGTCCGCGCTCGTTTGATTTGTCACGGAGAATCGTAAAGGGACCAACATGAACTATCACCAGTCATGTGCATGCGGATATTATTATATATTATTTTTCGCTGACGAATTGTTGTTATAAGGAGAATACTTGAACTCCGGGGGTCAAGAGTAACTCCTGCCTTTACATCATGAAGTGAAAAATCTTGAGATGGGTGCGTATAATTGTATGAATTTAGTTGGCAACTGTCGCCGATCACTAGCAAGTGAATATGGGAGAACTATGAAAAAAGTAAATAGACGCTTGCCATTTTGTTATAAAATTACATGACGAGTGCATTTGATCTGATTCCAAACAGTTATCTTCAAATATACACGGTTAAAGGAGCACTCTGATTAGAAATATTAAAAAGACTTCAACGATTTATCACTCTACAAGCTGTGTCTTCATAATCGCCTCTGTGGCGAATTCGGAAGATTACGCAACTAGTAACCCTAAGGTTGATGGTTCACGCCTAGCTCAGGGCACTTTTGTTTATTTTTTTTTTAAATGTTTTTAGACTCACCTTGATGCAAAGAATTTACGCATATAGGCGATTTAACGTATTTTAGGGGAATAATTTTGTGGTTCGTTGGCGTCCCGTCGCTTCTCTGCCGGTGGTGGTATAATTTTCAAAACGGAAGTGGGACCAATTTTTGGCTGCGGGACCGCCAATTTTTGGGGACATGTCACTAGTTGCCTATCGGTGGTCCACCGACGCTTACGGCATGGGATTGTCCCCTCACGAGTAAGGCAGATTGTAATCGACCAAGAGTGTTTTGGAAAAATGGGAAACATCTTCCGACTTCGACTTCTGAATAATACGTTTAGGATCAAGTCGAATCAAGGCTGCGCCACGGGAAGGTAGAACAAGTGAGGCAATCGTTCCAAGCACTACGCTCGAGAGCTTCCATCTCATTCAAGACTTAGACTCTTCAGGAAAAGTAACAAGTTTATTACTTGTAATTTATTCTTTGAGTCAAAGTATTTTGCAATAAACTATCGTTTTGTAAGATATCTTTACGATTGTATACTATTGAGTTGAGTTGATTTTGAGTTTAACGTCCCGTTCAGCAGCGAGGCTATATGAGACGTGGACCTACTGATTAACGTGGAATCCGAACCACATGAGCTCCCGCCGGGAATCGAACCCGGGCCTCTGTATACTATTAATTTCAAAAATTGTACTCATAATATAATTTCCCATCATGGATTTGAAAAAATCAAAGTTGGAACAAAGAAAGATCTCCGATCCACATGTATCATCATGTTTGATATGGAAGTCTCATCTTCATTATTGACCCTTAATTTATTTTAGTCCTAGGCAACGCGAATCGACGGGATGGCTCTAAGTGAAAACATTCATTCAGATGGTTAAGTAATCAGGAAATTCCTGCTGTTATTTCACGAAACACAACAGATCTTGAGGATTAAAAAAAAAAATTGCTTACCAGGGGGAGGGAGTAAATCATCTGCATACGTTTTCTTAACTAGGAAGAAGGCAAGGGCGCCGATCCTGGGGGCCGGGCCGCCCAAAGCTCCTTTGTATTTATGAATATACAATATTTGGCATAATTTGTCTTAAAATCCTCATATATATATCTTCTGCATTTGAATGCACCCCCCCCCCCAAATTTACAGAGAAATTGGCGTCCTTGGAAGGTCTAGTGAAATGAATAAAAATGTGATAACGTAATACTTGAACAACTCTATCTAATGGAGAAAAGTAAATTAGTATTCAACACTTCTTTCAATTTTAAGCATTTCAAAGATTCTCGTAATTTAGTAGCGTCCCGGATTTGCATTTTTAAATATGGGAACTCTATCTATACCTTAACGTGGGAATCGGTTTCGGACCATGCACTTAAGCCGCTTTGCCACAAGAGGCACATAGGAGTTTTTCTTTCGATTTCCTTAGAAATATTACGAATGGTATGACTTTTAAAACTATGTTTAAAAAAGAATACACATCGATACAATAAGATGATAATCTGATACCTAGGAAATATATTGAATTGTTTTTAATTTGTTCTCACTCTACCAAAACAGTATTTATGCTTTTTTTATTCCAGCCTTTTAATATAAGCATTTCACACTATTGTCTCTTCTAGGACGATACAATTCTAGCTCATGTATATGCTAGCTTTGGAAATACAGTAGAGTTTCGCTTATCCGACATAAACAGGCAGGAAGAACGCTGGATAATATGGATGTGTTAAGAAAAGATCTATTAAAAATAAAACTTATGATATAATTTTACATATTACGCATCTAATAATAATGTTTTATAACAAATAACTGCACTGCACTGAATCAGGGACGTATCCAGCGTGAGGGCCTGAGGGCTGTCCCTCTCCGAAACTCAAACACTTTTTAATAAACTTGCTTTTACCCTTTTGAGGTTCTTTTATATCAGCTTACTAGTAATCAGTGTCCAAACTTTGGGCAATGTGGTGATGTCTTGTTATAATTCTAAGAACATACCATAATGCCATTATACCAGGTGGAATTAAGGAACAGTATTAAATAGGATTAACATTTCGTTTCCGTTCTGTTTTTAACTTTAATATATTAGAACGATACACTCAATGTCTTCTTGCTATTTTTGTTATGCGATAGACGTAGCAGACAGTTTTCTTTAGTTACATTTCTCTCGAAAATATGTTTCATTTTGTTTGTGCTATAATGCAGTTTCCAAAGTAAACCGGTTTATAAATGAAAAGTAGGAAAAAGTTTAAGAAAAGTACAGAACTGTTGCATTATTATTATTATTATTATTATTATTATTATTATTATTATTATTATTATTATTATTATTATTATTATTATTGATATTTTTAAAACATTAGAATTACGTGCTTACGAGGATTCGTGTTGGGCCCCCTCCGAATAGAAAACCTGGATACGTGTCTGCACTGAATGATAGACGTATGAGTCAAGGTGTAGACGGGCGCGCTAGGCGATAGACTCCAGAGCATGAAAAATAGATTAAGACCACAACTTGCAGTTCTTCTTGCCGATTGGTGCTATTTGCAATGATATATCGGATCATACGGTATGTGGAACAAAGGATGGTCGGATAAGCGAGACCATAGTGTATTGTTGTTTCACGCACCTAAACCTGTAAAATGTTTGTATAAACAATCATCTTTCACTCACTAGCTAAATTTGTGAGTATGATCACACACCTTGCCTCATAAAGTATAGTCTTATAAAGAAAAAATATTTTTTTAGCTAAAACCTAAAGAAAAGCCAACTTCAATAATTTAGTTATATATATATATATATATATATATATATATATATATATATATATATATATATATATATATATATATATATATATATATATCCTTCACACTTTGTTGGAGACAAAATTGTTCTTTCCCCAAGAAAACAGGATGAGAGAAGCTATACAACAGCATGAACAGAAACAATTGCTATTAACAATAGTTCTCTAATCCTGGATAAATACGTCATTACAGCAAAATCCTTTCCAGCCCAATGATGCCATTTGGAATCACAAAATTTTTATAATCATAAATCTAATATAAATTCATGCAATTTCCCCATGTAATCATAACACTTTTCTTTCGGGTCAATCTCATAATTTGGTATCTCTACTTACTCGCGTTGAAGCAAAACCGAGGATCTATGCTGTGGCATCATTGCAATAGGAAATACTGTGTACATATGTTTTTCCAAAACACAAAAAAAATTCGGGCTGGAAAGGGTTAACATGAAAATTATGTTTTGTAAAAAACAAAAAAAAAATGGAATGGGATGGGATTCGATGTGGTGTCAAAATAATAAAAAAAAAAACTACGAGTCCGTCATTCTATCCACCTAACCACGGAGGTTACGTTGTGTTGGCTCTTTTTTTTAAAAGAAATAATCTTCATAACCATGGTGCGTATCGCTTCGAACCTTAAGATAAGAGTTTTTCTGTTTAATTCTATATTTTCGTACGACATCTTAGTTACAGAAGCTAATTTATATTTGGCAGGCAATCTACACATTAGGTTTTAACCAATAAATGCAACATTTTACTCCACTATCCAATTCCTTGGTCCAACTCCTCGACTCCCTTACTGAATTCCCTCCGTAATCATGCTCTGCTACTGAAAAAATCCCTAGAAATCATCGTTGCCAGTATACACAAAACCGAGCATAATTTTGTTTTTTGCTTATATTTTTATTATTTTATTATATATTTTTGGAAATATCTCCTTAGATGGATTGCTTTCTATTATCTCCACATACTAATAACTGAATTTTACCCATAAACGTAAGGAAAATGGAATAAATGCGAAAAATCTTCAGTTACAGTATACGCGCAATTTTTTTTGCGCATGGGAGTACGTTTAAAGTAAATATCTTGAAAACCGTTAAAGCAATCAAAACAAAAGTTGCACAATATAATGATAACAAAATGCCCTATTGAAAACCGTAAATAGTGTTGCCATAGGTGAAACAGTGTTGCCTATTAAGCATAAAAATATTTTATTATAAATAGCACGATACACACAGATTTGCACATATTCAAAATGCACTATTATCACTAAACATAACAGTGAAGTGTAGTGGTGCAGTGTTGCACACTATTGGAGCTACATGCACTGAAAGTGTACAATGGAGAAGTCTGATATGTGGCAACAGATGGTAATAAACGAATCTAGGTCTCATACTATGAATTTAGTTCCAATACATAACACAGATACCATAACATAGCAAAATGTCAGCAATGTCAAAAAATATTGATGCATTTGAAAAACGAAATTGAGTGATGCCATTTTTTCGTCCTGTGTCAGCTTCGAAGCTATATAGGAATGCAAAGTGGGATCCAAATCACTATGAAAGAGAAAGATAACGATGAAATATAAGATGAAAAGTACAACAAAAACATGTCCGAGGCGGGATTGGAACCTGCGATGTCTAATATGTCGGTTATGTACCCTTCTAGATCACACTGCTATCCGGTCAGACTAAAAACAAAATGAAGTAGTAATAAAAATATTTATATTCCCAATGTGAATATGGTAATATTACAGTGTACAAACATAATCATATGGTATATGGGAGAGGAAGTAAAAGAATATGTCACTTAACACGAAAGACACAAACCAAGAAAGTACTCTTTCAAATATTGATAAGATAACCTGGAAAACCAATTTACAGAATTAGAAAACACATGTTTCTTTCCTCGCGTGTATCATTTTGTTTTCACGAGTTGTCTGCTTATTCATCGGGGCTGCAGAAGTATATTGCAAAATCCTAACTTTTTCTAATACATTTCTTTATTACCCTTTGTTCCCACATATCAGACTTCTCCATTGTACATTTTCAGCACATGTAGCTCCAATAGTGTGCAACACTGTACCACTACACTTCACTGTTATGTTTAGTGATAATAGTGCATTTTGAATGTCTGTAAACTTGTATATGGTGCTATTTATAATAAAATATTTTTATGCTGAGTTGGCAACACTGCTTCACCTATGGCAACACTATTTATGGTTTTCGATAGGGCATATTGTTCTCATTATATTGTGCAACTTTTGTTTTGATTGATTTAACGGTTTTCAAGATATTTACTTTAAACGTATATAATTCCATGATAAAATTATTTGGATATTCAAAGGGGGCTGCAGAGCTCCTTCGTGGCTAAGCGGTTAACGTACGCGCCTTTGGCGTGGGAGACCCGGGTTCGATTCCCGGCGGGAGCTCATGTGGTTCGGATTCCACGTTAATCAGTAGGTCCACGTCTCATATAGCCTCGCTGCTGAACGGGACGCTAAACTAAAATCAACTCACAATCACACACAATATTTACTAGACCGATACCTCTGTGAGAATCATGGTGCTTCCTCCAAAGTAGGGGCACGGTGGCTTAGTGATAAAGCGCCTACTTCCAGTGCGGGATGGACCTCGTTCGACCCAGTTCGTGGTGGATACCATCCTATCCGTGAGTTTTCTCGAGATTATTCTATTTTCTCCTACATTCTCATTTCACAAATTATTTCTCAATAATTAGCTTCCATCTATTGTCTCCATTATTGGATCGGGTTTGAGTTTAGCATCCATTCGCTAGCAAAGTTATATGAGACATGGAGCTACAGATTAACGTGAGATCCGAACCGCTTGCGCTCCATCGGTATCGGAGCTGAGTCTCCTATGCCAAAGTTGCGTACTACGCTACCCACATAGCCATGAGTAATCTCTGTCTTCATTAGTCTAGAAGGCGTAACATTTAAATGTTATGGACTTCATATAATTTCAGTTCTTCCTCGATAGCCATTTCTGCACTAGACAAGGTAGATCAATTAATATATGTATCTTTCTTTTTTCGAATTCTAACGATGTTCTTGTAACCTGGACCACGTTCTAAGACTTCAGTTAGTTGAAATGTCGTATTTAATTGTTGTTAATTTGTCTCAGTCAATGTTTGATAAAATATCTCAGGAATTTCAATTTCTTTGGGATGACTCTAGCGTCGCCCCTGTACCGCATGGAGTTATGCATTAATGGAAGCTACGGCTAAAAATAATATACATTCCCTTTTCCCTTACTTTGATCCGGCATTTTGTTCTCGAGTTATGTTTTTTTTTACATTTATTTATTTTTTATTTTTTTCGACAGATTTTCGGTTGGTCATAGCGCCGAAAGAAAGCATTTGTGCACCCAGGTTGGTTTACACTTTTTGTCTTATCTTGGTGTCAGCAATCAGTTCCAAACGTTGTGGCGTTGTTTTGAAACATCCTGCATGTTTCTATCCTGTTTCTGATTAGCTCATGTCTGCCAATCACTTTCCAGTATTCCCAAAATAAGAAAAAAAGTGAACTAAAATCAGTAAGTCGCCTTCTCCCTTGTACTATCTTGCTGTATAGTACTTATCATATATTCATATTATAGTTGAAACAGATTGCCAATATTGATTGAAATATCTGATTAAAATGCGAGTAGAGAAATTCCTTCTTTAGTGCAGAAATTCCCTCCTTGCATCTTACCGCCAGTTTAGGCGAGATGGGATTAGGTAAGATGGGAATTCCAATCTCGCCTAAAATGGCTAACATTCTTATCTTGGAGACATCAGTGGCTGATAAATCGTTAGGCGAGGTGGGATGGAATTGGTGTAGTCTGTCTCCTTTTAAAGGCAATGGTCAATTTGGAGCGGGGGCTTCCCTGATAAGGTTGTGAATCCCATACCTCTGTTATTCTTAAGGTACGAGTGTGCGTTAGTATCCAAAATTACGCACACTCCTATCTCAAGAGTACGGGCACGAATCAGGCCCGTGATAGGATACTAACGAAGGCGGTGGACAAGTCTACGGAAAGGGTGCCCGAACGTGATTACATTTTATATATATATATATATATATATATATATATATATATATATATATATATATATATATATATATATATATATATATATATATATATGAACGTCGAGAGATGATCTCTGTCTTCGAGCCACAACGAAAAGTATAGACTAACCTACTAACCTGGGTGTAGAGATGCCTCGGAGCTATGACCGCCCGAATTTTCGAAAAAAAAAAATGCAAAAACAGCCATACTCAAGAACAGAATGTCGGATCGAAATCAGGCAAAAGGAAATTCCCATTATTTTAGTCGTAGATTCAATTAGTGTACAATTGGATGTAGTGCAGTAGCGGTGAAAGGGTAACTATCAAAGAAACTGGAGTATTCCTTTGAGTATTATATCAAACGTTGAATGAGGAAAATGAACCGATTTATTCTTTTTCGTACAAAGTAGGATAAGTGTGAAATACTCAGAGGTACCTTGTACAGTATTTGTGCGAGACAACACTGATGAATAAGAGTTCAGAGTCTGATACTGTCGACCGTTCACCACATTGCGAAGATGACATCGGCGAAGCAAATTTTTCCGTGTGCGGTCAAATTCATTTGAAATTTCGGAGATGGCCGCCGCAGCTATGTTAACTCAAGCAAAAAGTTCTTCAGCTGTCGTGGCTGGCGTTCCATACAAAAAGCGTTTCAATCTCCCCCCTCCCCCCGAAAAAATAAGAAATCAAGGGGCATAAGGTAGGGTGAACGAGGTGCTTATAACACAGGTCCTTCTCTCCCAATCCAACGATCTGGGAAGGTTTCATTTAGGTAGGTCTGCATATTCCTCTCAAAATGTGCAGGTGCACTGTCATGCTGGGATCACATCTGATGTGTTATATTTAAGGGCATATCTTCTAACAATTTTGGGAGAACATTACGTAAAAATAAAAGATAGGTCTTAGCATACAGGCGAGCCAATGATAAATAAGGTTCTACCACAAAAGTATCCACCATACCACACCACGCTAATTCTCTCCTGCTGATCGTTCACTAGAGTTTCATGTGGATTTTTACGCCCAACACATGGCTACTGCTAGTTTCAGGACTGTCTGTGATCGTGATCATTTGCAATACGTTGTCTTCAAATTTAACTGCCCATATAGTGCGATTTCCACTGATTTCACGTAGGGGAAATTGAAGAGACCCTCTCTCTCTAAGGCGAATATGGAGGCGTTGAAAAAATACAGGAAAAGTTTCTCCTTTGAGGACGAAGGTCACAATATAAACGCCTCGCCTCTGAGCTATTTCCCCTTGCCTCTCTATAAGTGAGTACATATCTGCCAGGTCGTGGAAAGGGTAATCTGCCATTGCGCAGGCACGTACAGATTAACACAGTCAATTTTATACACTTTTACGCGACGTGAATACCTGACACAACCCTCAACCGTTGAACATTTCCTATCCTGTTACACAGCAATTCCACACGTTACACCACAGCATCGGACTATGTATATCACTCGCAAGTTACGTAGATTCTTACAAAAATACAGTCACAGTGTTTGACGTCATTCCAATTGGCACACAAAACTGCAATTGGCACACAAGGGATGACAGTTCCGTAGTATGCGACCAAAGCATCATGACCTTATTGAAAGTACTATGAGCTACGTATGTGCTTCTATGTGTACGCGAAAGTACCACATTCTCTTTTCTCCGTGTAGATATTCCATCAGCTGCACGGTACTTTAGAACGTAGAAAGATTTTCTCCATTTTTTTTGGATGTAATTCCAAGGAGCTTTCTTCTAGAAAATTTCTTTAGCAGTGACAAAATCAAAATGTAAGTGGGCTACACTAGGACGCTATTTGGTATACTCACAATAGCAATGTAGTTTTTCGTAACTCAGGGGCCCCTTGCCAACTCCAAGGGAGGGAAGCAGGCGGTTTTCCAACTCCAAGGGAGGGAAAAAGTCCTTGGAAAGTATCCCTGGAACATGATTCACCTAAAATCCGTACAGCGGTATATTGTACAAATATACGGTATCCTCTTGCTTACTATATAAATCAGTACGGAGCATACTGCCCTTAGATGTTACATCATGTCGTTGCAGGATATCTGACATCTAACAGTTTTCCGTATATCACATGCATATACTTATGATACCTTCGACAGCTATATGTTATATACGTCCATTTGTATGTGAGATCCTGACCACCTATATTGTTTCATATGGAAAGTACGTATAGATGGAGCACTTATACAGAAAGTATTATAAAACATGCGTTTTCAGTTATACGTCTGCTGTATGTTAAGTCCAAAAACTACAGGAATTACGCATGTAACCTATCTTTTTAAGTACGCCACCTACAATTTTTTTCTCAGTGCGGATAAATCAAGTGTACTATCCAAGTACATTCCTTTGTATCGTTATGCAACGTGCACAACATCTCGTATATCGTCCATTTTTGTTGCTTCTGTGCACAGAAGTATCATATTCCACGGAATTACATATTACGAGGAAGAAACCCTTTAATGCAGCTTACTTTTGTCCAATATGTATTCACGCAATATTTAGGAATCCTTGTGGCATATGGAGAAGCCCGTGTCACTCGTTCATCACATATGATATTTGTATTTTTGGATACTACATGTTATGTTTCTTTACATGCCGCCTGACTGTCCTATGCACAGTCGTTTTAAACCTAATCTAGACCAAAGTTAATATTTCCATTTTCACGCACTTCTAACTTGGACAGGAAGCTGTTCATTTATCATCTGTTACTATTAGCCTAGAAGACATTACTGTGATATGTTAAATATTTCGTTTCATTTAAATTCTTCTTCCGAGAGTTTATTCTGTATTGAGACAAAATAGATGAAATTAGTCATGTGTATCCCTCTTTCTTTCGAATTCTAAGTGTTCTTCTTACTTGAACGATGTACTATTACTTTTGATTGATCAAATCTTGTACTTGATTGTTGTTCATTTGCTTCATTCAACGTTTGATAAAATATTCAAAGTAATACTCCAGGTTCTTTAAAAGTTACTCTTGCGCCGCCACTGCACTATACCGGATTGTACACTAATGGAATTTTGGACTAAAAATAATTGACATTTTTTTTTACCTGACTTCGATCCGATGTTTTGTCCTTGAGTTATGGCTGCTTTTATATTTTTCCGACAAATTTTCGGGTGATCAATGCGCCGAAAGGAGACATTTTTACATCTAGGTTGGTGTATAATTTTCGTTTCATCTCGGTCTCAGGAATCACCTCCAGAGATTTCTTATATTAAAATAAGTTACACCCTGTATATATACGGGCAGAATTTTATGTATTAAAACCACCAAATTTGTTTAGTAACGTAAATAGCTAAACTGTGAAAACGTCTTTTTGTGAAACAAAATGAAACTAAATATAGGGGAATCTATAATACAATAGACACTGATTATTCGAACACTGCTCTAAAACACACAGGAACAATCAAATTTGAAAATAAAGAGCTTAAAGAAACCTGAGTTGTTTAAACTGTACTATCGATTGCGCTTAGCTTCTGGAAGGTTATTTTTATTTACTTTTTATTTATTTATTTTTGCCAATAATTAGTAGCAGCTCGAAGAATTCCTATTGCTATTATCTCACCAAATAGACCTACATGTTAATTGCTTTACTGGATTTTTTTTTTTTTTTTTGAAAAGTGATTATACTCTTTACCTGCTCTTTGCCAATAGCAACTGTAAGAATGTATAATGCAAAACTGGTATACAGAAGAACTAAAAAAAATGTTTATAATATGATATTTTGCAGAGCGCACTGTACCCTTCGCGGGCTCTTTATCAACAGTAACAGTATGTATTTATTGAACAGAACTGTGCTATACAAAAGAATGAATAAAACCGTTAATCTTTGATGTGGTTTCACAAGGGCGCCTTATGTACAGAGCACACTATACTTATCACGAGTTCCTTACCAATAACAACTGTAAGAATTTATTATTATTATTATTATTATTATTATTATTATTATTATTATTATTATTATTATTATTATTAGTAGTAGTAGTAGTAGTAGTAGTAGTAGTAGTAGTAGTACCTTTATAATAATAATACTTTAAGTACTTTTTAAAAGCTAGTACCTTTATTTATAATGTGATGCTTCGGAAGGCGCACCGGACATGTCCCGGTGGGCCAGCACGGGCTTGGAACGAATATCCCATCCCGGACCCAAGAGCACGCACGAAACACTTTATGATGGCTGTACATACATCGCTCTCCTGGTAGGGCGTGGATCCGCCCCTGGGCACATCACTATCCCTCTTTCATACCTGTTAGGTTACCACGTAGTCTTACCTTCCGGACACAAGGGCACGACCTAGTTGCCAATTTCGGAGGATATCCGAAGCCTCACCTCCGCCGGAAGGGCGGTCGTTTCCACTATCTCCCTCGATGAAGAATCGAGAAATGGTAGTTTATTTTTGGAGTGAGTTTTTATTTTTTCGTATTTTTTTTTTAAAAAATAAAAACGACTGAAGAAAGTTCGATCATATTTCATAAATAAATATTTCATTAATAACCTGACAATATGACATAACTCATTTGTCCTGAAAAATCTACTAGGGGTAGTTTATTCTTAGGTGTAAATTTCTTTCAGACGATTTTCTCAAAAACGACTCAGGCAGTATTGCGCATATTTCATAAATAAATAGTTCATTAATAACTCTATAGTGTTGGGCAAATTATTCCTTACAAAAAAAATCATAAGGGTCAAATCAAAGTGTGTTCTTGGGGATCTTGTCTCTTTTCAGTTTATTTTCTCAAAAACAGCTATGGTGATCTTTGTCATATTTCATAAATAAATATTTCATTGTTATTCCTAATGCTGCATAAATCACTTCTATGAGATTATCCACAAGAGAGAGTTTACTCTTGGGTGAGTTGAGTTCTATTGATTATTTTTTGTTTGACAATTTTGTAAATACCACTCATGCGACTTTGTTATTTTATAAACAAATATTTCATTAATAACCCTAACGTATGCCATGAGTCATTTCGTATGGAACAATCTACAAAGGATAGTTTACTTTTGGGGATGACTTTTCTTTGTGTGAAGTTTTCCGAAAACATCTTATAATTTTGTTTCGTATTTCACAAATGTTTCGTTAATAACAGCATCATAAAATTATTTATTTTAAGGAATTGGAGCGAGAAAATTTAGTGCGGTAGTCCGTACCTTTTATATGTCTCGCTACCACACTTGCAGTATTAACCCATGTGACTGCAGTATGGTGACTAGGTTTCAGTCCTATTCCATTCTCGCATCTGACATGAAATTTTACCTGATTTTATCTGTAAGGTAGTGGCAAATAACTAATTTTATTATTTTTATATATTCTTACAGGACCATCCTTTTAAAGATTTTCATAGATATTTTTATAAAAAGGCCTTGTGTCCATCTTAAACACAAATTAAACATAACTTTTTTTTACAAGGCTGTCTATATTCTTTATTATAAATTAACGAGAAATGTTACAGTTTCGGAAGTATATCACTTCCTTCTTCAGACTACTACTCCAACTGAAATCATAGATTTGTTATAATTTATAATAAAGAATATAGACAGCCTTGTAAGAAAGTTATGTTTAATTTGTGTTAAAGATTTTCAATACTCGTTCCCAGACCGCGTCAGTGAGATATTATTTTGACCCTGGCTATCTTTTATAGAAAGGAATGTTTCCTCCTGTTAATCAGGCTTTTATATATAAAGGGTACTCTCACTTTTAACTTTATTAAATTTTGTCAGCACGTACTTTGTACTTCCACTTTAGAACCGCTGACATGTCGACTTAAAAGTTCACTTCTGTCGGCTCAAACATTGAACGCTTGTCTCAACATGTCCCCTAGTTTTAAGGTTTCCTTTCTTCTTGGACAGAGTTCACACATTTGGAAGTATTACGTACACTCCTTCTGTATGAAGAGACTATCATTACCTTTGAATTTAAATTTTACTAATAAGTCATTGGTGCCGTCAGTGAGCTCCGATATTGAATAAAAGTCGTGATTTCTAACAAAAAGTTGTGTTCTTTACTGTTAATCCGGTCAGATAAGATACACACGACTCCTTCTTCAATGCTTCCTATAGGCACTGACTCATTTCCTCATTTTTGAATTTTCTTTTAGTTCATAAATTCTGAACGTCTTGAAATATTGAATTATACAGTAAATTCTACAATAATCAATTTAAGCAGCTCTAAATCAATTTTCAGGCTGTTGGTCTACGAAAAGTAGAGTAACAACGATTGTAAATCGTTCCTAAAAAAGGCTTTCCCTAGTAGATTCACTATTTGTTACATATGATTTCTGGTTGATCCGTATGAGCGGATAATTCCTTTAAGTCAATTGTTTTCCTGCTACAGTTTTGTACCGATTTTACGTCATACGGAGGTTAACATTACAGGTGATTTTATTCATTTATCTTTGATATTTTCTAGCTGTTTTCATTATACACGCACAAACACACACACACACACACACACACACACATATATATATATATATATATATATATATATATATATATATATATATATATATATATATATATATATATATATATATATATATATATATATATATATATAGGTATTTTTTTTATTTAATTGTAGACCTCGTTCTATGTGTAGAATCCGTAGGTTCCTTTTTGATAGATGGTATGATTTTTTTGACAATCACCAATTTGATCAGTTGGCCTTTAGACGATCGTGAGGGCATTGATTGCACGAAAGGCTGCTGCAATTACTTGTGTCACAATATAATTTGGGAAGAAAGATTTCTAAAAACAGATCCATCGCAATGCAGATTACTACTAAGCTTAAATCAATGGAGAAAATACGAAGAGTACTAAAGCAGGTGTATTCTGTTCCTTCCTTACACTAAAAACCTCGTATAATAAAAGGAACTGAACTGAAATACACTAAACTGAAAAACGACCCATTTGTAGATCTGTCGTTCTACTTCTTCATTTTTATAGTTGTGGGACTTTGTCTCCAGGTTGAGTATCATTCCGTTAGTTCCTAACTTTGATATTAATAGTTCTGTAAAGGAAAGAAAACAAACGATTTTGATTTAGAAAGGGTATATACATTTGTGTGGTGTGCTGCTTAAATAAAGAAAACTTGCTAATAGATTAGATATACTATCCATCTCCAAGACATTGATTTTCAGTTTTTCGCTTAAAAGAAATCCAATACTGCAGTCATGCCACATTATGATTCTCTGTAAGGATAGGTGAACGTGCTTCACCTCGATTATTTCGTCTACTTTTCTTCTGCTTTCGTTTAATCCGATGATGTAACAGTTAATCTTCTGTAGCCCTCTTGCTTCCGATGAAAGAAATTTCACATTATACGTATCAGCAATCAGTTTTAAATAGCACCGTAGTGCATAACTCTTAGTCTTCTTAGAATCCTATTCCTGAATGTGATGCTGAACGTTGCCTTGCCCAGTCACAATTTGATTTCAGGAAAATTAGAACCTTGGCTTATCTTATCACGATTGGTGAAAGAAATTTCTAACTATTTCTTAAAAAAAAAAAAAAATGTGCTGGCCAAGTTTGTTGGCGATGGCATTTTCTGTATGCCTCCTATCATTAGTTAAACCTATTAAGTTTCACCGTGTAATGCAAAGTTCCAGTCTGAACAACTATGAGGTATGGGTAAGGTATTTGATGGTGGAGTGGCTGGTTCCATACCTTCTACTGATTCTTAGCGTTTCCTTCCTGTAAGATATCAGATACTCTTTGCTGGCTCTCACAACACGCATTCAGGAAGAGAGTTCAAGAAATTAAAGACTAAAAAATTAGAGCGTTTTATAACAAAGAAAATAATTGCCTAAATATTAAACCGGGAGACTTCCGCGACAGATTAGGACAATAAAAAAAAATCATACATAACGAACAAGACAAACATAGAAACCTCTCAGCGGAATTCGCAGCAGATGAGAAGTTTAATTATAAATCCCCTCAAGGGAAAGTCCCACAAACAGCGGACATAGCGACACTCAATATTCAAAGAACAAGGAAAACGGACTACCGGTACATCATATCAAACAGAAGGTACATGATTGAAGACTGAAATATTCTGAACAGGTTCAACACAGTATTTAACATTCGAATATTTAGGTATAAACTTCACATATGAAAATTAGGAATCTTTTAGAGCATCAGTAATGTATGTAAAAAGGAGGATTCTTCAAGAATAGCGAAACGTATTTTAACTAGGACTAAGAAACTTGCTACACTCGAAAAGAACGTGAACATTTCAGAAGCTAACAGGGAGATCACAAACATTCTGATGGATACCTAAGATAGCAAGTATTGCCAGAAAGAAGAATGAGAATATAATCTCGATATGATGAAGAAAAGAAGTATAATAATGACAATGCGACATTTAAAACATAATATGTATTACTTCGCATAGCAATATGGAAATGCATTACAGAATATACGAGAAAGTTTAACAGCCATCTCATAACAAATAACGAATACATCATGGGCCTTAAAGAAGGCAAAACAGAGCCTAGAAAATGGATTAAAGTAGACTGAAGCATTGAAAATAAAAGATGGCACAACTAGTAAAAACCGTAAACAAATACTGAAGATGATTTCACTATTTAGCAACAAACTATGTTCAAGCAATGAAACAGAAACGAAAGAAAACGAAGACAACGAAACAGCGATACCCCAATGCTGTAAGAAATTGAATTGGACATAAGGAACATGAAAAAAGGAAATGTGTCAGTAGATGAAGTTATTAGACATAGTAAAGTAAAATTCAAGAAAGTTTTATGAAAAATGACTGCCAAGTGTTAAAGTTTTCTAGAAATTGAAAAGTATCATGGTCGTCATATGCTGCAGAAAAATGACACACCTATAAACTTATAGATATATGAACTTTCTCCCTGAGATCTAAGTTTTTCGAAAGTATTGGCACTCTTAACAAGTAATTGTAAACCACAACCTGAAAAAAAAAAAGCGTTTAGAAGTGTTACATCACAATGGATCATATTCAATTGATGAGGAAACTGATAGAATGGTCAAGGAAGTATGAACTATCCTTATGTGCTGCGTTCATTGACTATGAAAAAGATGTCGGTTCCGTGAAGACTTTGGAGGTTATTCACGTTGTTAAGGAAAATGGTGTCGAAGAATATTATGTAAAACTTATAGATAGTGTCTATAAACAAGATATTGCAAATATGCAACTGATCGGTTTAAAAAGACTATAAGTATAAAGGGAGAGAGAGTGTGTGTGTGATACTATTTCTCCAGATTTTTTTCACAAACCAACTTCAGTATGATTCTTGATCTTTGAAATGAGAGTATTACAGAAAGAATAAATATAAAGGGAAACATCTTAGCTTCCATCGTTTTGCTGATGATATCGTTCTCTTTAGAAAAAACTACAGATATCCACGAGATATGGTAGTTTGAAGAGTAAGAAAGTCGAACAACTTCGCAAGCAAATTAAGGATTGAAGTATAAAATGCAGAATTAGAAGATAATACCTAAATCTATCTGAGACAGATGTTCACGTGTGGTAATTGTAACCATTTTCTCTCCCCAACCTCACAATCCACCCAAGATAAATTGAATAAATCCAAAATGTATTAGAAAACACGTTGTAAGTGTGAAGAGACAAAACAGCCACACAGCTGGGTGAGCGGAAAACTTCCCAAGTAGTTGAACCTGGTTTCTGGTACTAAACGAAATATACATTCTGTAAATGCTATTGGGGGTAATGGTGCTGGCTTTGTAAATGTTAGAAGTCCGTAATTAACAATTGTAAATATATATTTATCAACAAAAAATAACTAACAAGAAAAAGAACGTAGCTACGAAATTGTTTAAATTTAATCAAACACTTCTTAACCCTTACTTGTATATGCAATAATTCGAGTCCATTTTTACTACAGGCATTTTGACATACCATGAGGACACAATAGTCCTTTTAGCAAAAATGGCGTCACACTCAAGTTAAAAAAAAAACTGACAAATAATAATAATAATAATAATAATAATAATAATAATAATAATAATAATAATAATAATAATAATAATAATAATAATAATAATAATAATAATAATATTCCAAACTGTATGAAATACAACACTCTTACGTTTCTTTTAATATAGATATTAACTTATTTCACAATAACTAGATACCAGAACTCAAGTATTCTTTCATAAATATAGAAAACTTTAAGCACAGTAAAAATATGGAAGTTCACTCACCGGAGAATTACGTCAACTGAAGCATTAGTCAAATTTATATGGTGGGCCAGTAAATTCCCAGCATGCTTCAGTTGATGACAAATAAGAAATTAAATACGTCAAACAAGAAAACACTACCGTAAATTAAAATAGTAACGAAACTAACAGAACACAATAATAATAATAATAATAATAATAATAATAATAATAATAATAATAATAATAATAATAATAATAATAATAATAATAATATTTATAAATAGATAGTTTCTGAATACATTACATATCACCCTCCTCCGTCTGAAAAATTTCAGGTGTTTAGGCTGAACTTTTTCAGATCCAGAATGATGCCAACATTATTCAGAAAATAGGCTATTAACCTTCTATGAAACAATTGTCAAATATAAACAAATAAATAGATGTAGGGAGCCAAGTGCCCTCAGCTCTCCATCTGCATATCAGGAGCGTCATTTCAGATTTTGCTTGGGGGGGGGCAAGACCCCTTGATATAAGTAAAATTTCGCGTTTTACACTGATTTACTACTATTCTATTGATAAAATCTATATAAATCTCAAATTCAGGGGGGACAATTGCCCCTCCCTGTCCCTCCTAAGTGACGCCCCTGCTGCATATCAAAATGCAGATGAGTGCACATTTGCATATCAAAATTTAAATTGTGTCTGATGTAATTAATTTAAGTTGATCAATACTTAAGTTCATAATTAGGTATCACAGAGCGAAATACGACAGTATTCATAGGATAAAATGTAAATGGTATATTTTGGTATTGAAGAAACGAAATTAAATTACTAATAGCATTGCATGAGACATCTCTACTTAGAAGCATAGTTATTAACATATCTGTTACAGCTGTAATAGTGGGAGTTATCTGCTAGAAAGAAAAAAAACTTATATTTCGGTATTCAATATGATACAGAACTTGGATGTACAGAAGAACATGAACAGAGAGTGTTTATTTTTTTTAATTTGTGGAGACAGCATTCTTACTGGACATCTGTTAGTCCACTGTTGCTACCTCGACATAAGGAGGATGCCTATTTATAATACTAGGAAGAAAGAAACAATACTATGGTTAAGATATAGCAACCCAAGTCTGGAAATTAATTCTAGTTGGGATCACTGTGTTCAACATGGCTCTCTCCTATTGTTTCTATTCTCATAAAATTTTTAGCAAAACTCTGCCGAACTTGGTAGTTGAATAGAGTAGGTTTTCACACCTTTTACAAGAATTTCACAACCTCGATAGCTCAAGCGTCGAAGGCTAACCGTCACGGCTCGTCAGCGAGCGGATCTATTTCTTCTTTACCCATAATGCCATGCTAGTTTGAATGTGTGTTATTTATTTTAACTAATTTTTTATAAAATTACTAATGCGGTAGTATTACGCTAAGATGTTCTTGGAAATTACGAGAATAATTTAAAATTTGATTTTACATCGTGGTCCACTCCGTCAGAGATACTTAGACCTCTGTGTTTTCCAAAATTATAACTGCGGTTGTAGTATACCTCACCCCTACCCACTTGGAAGGTTGGCTGGTGGAGATTCGCAGACGTCAGATCACCGAAGGTTGGAAAAATGAAGATTATGTAAATTAAAAGAGTTGTCATACTTGGTTTATGCTGCTATATGTTTCATATATTCTATTATGTCTTAATTGTTTTCCTGCTTTCTTGTTCTATATTGTATATGCTCTGTATCTTTATATATTGTCAAGTAAATAACCTATTCTGCTCTTGGCAGAAGACAGATGAGTACTTTCTCAAACCACCACCCCATGGGGGCGGCAGCACCTACTAGATGTCATTGCAGTTTCAGAATAAAATCGCATAGTGTTGTGATTAATTGCGATTTAAACTATCAAATCCTGAATGTTTGATGAATGTTTACAAAATAACCCTTACTCTATGGTCAAACATAAACTAAATTGTTTCAAAGGAAGAATATTCAGTTTAAAAATACCGAATAAATATTTTAATTGCTAAACGAAAAAAAAAAATAATAACGAAAATAATGATCAAACAAAAAATTTCCAAACTAATACATCTTAACGACAAAATTCTCGAAATAACTTTTAACAGAAAATTCCAAAAATTAAAGTGTTTCTGTAAACTAAACATCATCTTAGTAAACGAAAAAACAAAAGTTTAGTTTTTTTAATTCTGAAATAAAAAATTAACAAAAATCAAACAATTTGTTGTAAACTAAAATTGTACAATAAAAAATAATTAAAATATTGTCAACCAGAAATTCTGAATTCTAAATCGTAAAATTTCTCAACAAACCAAGAAAAACTTTCGGACTGCTCCGAAAGTAATGACAATTGGACATTTGTAATACATATAAAAATCTAAATAAAGTACTTTCGCTCACGGAATCCAAAGCAACCTGCACGACGCCAGTCATTTGTTTAGGTGCGGACGGTATTATCAGTGATTGTGCGCCATGCGAGGAGTCAGTTTGACTGAGAATGGCGCGCAGACAAGAACTTACTGAGTTCGATAAGGGAGTCATCATCTGCTGTCATATTGCGAGTTTGTCTAATAGTGCCATTAGTGTCCAATTGCGCCATCCAAAATCAACAGTGGGTGATGCAACCCTGAATGAAAACGTCACGTTGTCACCAGTGTCCCTAAACGGCCCGGACGACCCAAGAAATTGACGGACAGGGACCGGAGAGTGTTGAAACGAGTGGAATCCAGCAATCGCCGTCAAACTACATCTGCCATCCAGAACGAGTTCCACACCGAATCGAGCACGTCAGTTTTATAAAACATTGTCAGGAGAGAACTTCATGCACTTGGTTTCGATGGTAGAGCAGCTGCCCACAAGCCACACATCACTCCAACGAACAAAGCCAGGAGGTTGGCATGGTGTAAGGCTCTTCAAATTGGACCATAGACCAATGGAAACATGTATTATGGAGTGATGAATCACGCTACACGTGTTTCATGTCAGATGGTCGGGTGTGTGTATGGCGACAAGCCGGGGAACGCTTCTTACCAGACTGCATTGAGCCAACAGTGAAATTTGGTGGTGGTGGGGGGTGCATTATGTTGGTTCGGCCTAGGCCCGCTTGTTGTTGTGCCTGGTAACATGACGAGTGCAAATTACCTGGACATTTTGAACAATTCAGTGCTTCCCATATTGTGGGAATTCTTTGGAATGGATCTATGTTACTATCAGGATGATAATGCCCCTTGCCATAAAGCTGCCAATGTTATGTCGTGGTATGACTAGAACAATGTGCAACGACTCCAGTGGCCTGCACAATCACCTGATTTGAACCCCGTGGTGCATCTGAGGGATGAATTGGAGCGGAGCAGGTGGAATTCACCTGTCGCACTTCAAAACACCGTGCACGAGGAGTGGGCTGCCATTCCACCTGATACCTATCAGCAACTGGTACCTTCCTCGGAGGATACATGCTGTGATCCAGGCCAAACAAGGCCCTACCCGATATTAGATACGTCACGATTTGCTTCATTCCGAAAGTTGAGGGGTGACCGGTGACTTTTTGGTAGATAGTATATAGGATGATGTACTATATATAGTGACTTTTTGGTATATAGGCTGTTTTAAAACAACACCGACACCGTTTGGGAGGTGATTCCTGACACCAAGATAAGACGAAAAGTATAGACCAACCTGGGTGCACAGATGTTTCCTTTCAAAGTTATAGTCTGCCGAAAATATGAAAAAAAAAGAAATTTAAAAGTCCATACTTCCAAAACTATGGGACCTACCGTAGTCGGATCAAGACTTCGCTTAGGAACTTGTATGTATTCTATCCAAAAATACATGTTTCAAAATCCTAAGGTACTTCCGTAACAATTTTTAGAGAGGGAATTTGGCTACGGGCGTATAATTTGGAGACTCACCAACTACTTATATAAAAATTGTTGCGGAAGTACCTCAGGATTCTGAAGCATGGATATTTGGATAGGGCACATACTAGTTCCTAAGAGAAGTCTTGACCCGACTACGGTAGTTTCCATAGATTTAGAGCTATGAGCCTTTAAGGTTCATTTTTTCATATTTTCGACAGCCTATAACTCTGAAACGAAGCATTTGTGCACCGAGGTTGCTCTATACTTTTTGTCTTATCTTGGTGTCAGGAATTACCTCACAAACGTTGTCGATGATGTTTCAAAATTCCCTCCAAAAGCGAAGTGAGAGCTGTCATCAGGTATGTTTGCTTGAAAAATGTCTACGAAAGATATACGCACTGACTTTGAGGAAATACTGAAAGCTCTGCTCGACAATATCCCACAGTTGCACGATGATGCAAAGAATTTAAGTTAAATAGAACATCCACAGAAGACTAGCATCGTGAAGGCCGCCTTTTGAGGTAACTTCAGAAAAGGTGCAAGATGTATTGTCAGATCGGAAACTGACCATCAAACATTTAGCTGAGTAGGGATTTCATATGGCAGGGTTCAACGAGCTGCATATGAAAAAGGTCTCCGCTCGAGAATGTTAACCGAAGAGTATAACGCTTCCGCACACAAAGCTGAAGTTGCGATGACCGCCATCCGAGAATCAGGCTTCGAACTGCTCGATCCCCCACTCTATTCTCAAAATCTAGCTCCCAGTGACTTTTATATCTTTCTCTAGTAAACGAAAAGCTTAGGGGCAAGAAATTTGAAGATGATAGTGAGGTGATGGCCACTTTGGAAGCATTTTTGAAGAGTTAAGATATTTTTTCTACGGGTATTCAGGGTGTAGAAAAATAAACACTATATCTGTTGTACAGCCACTCACAGAAGTATCTCCCCTAAGTGCTCTAAGTCCCTTACTTGGGGTCCAGATAATTTGCAGTTGTGAGAACGCCTAGACAGATGCAAACCAACTTACACGTAACTTTTCTCGACACTGACAGCATTTCTTTTTTCTTTTTCTTTTTCTTTCTTTCTTTTTTTTTTTTTTTTTGCAGTGAGTCAAGTATTTATGCAAGTAAAAGTGTGAGTAGATGACACACGAAAAATTTTCCATTCTGAGATCAATCTTTCTGGTTCAGAGCGTGTTGTCCAATGAACGTCATATGTTAATCTCAATATTGCTGTGTATGTAATGTATTATTTCATTAAATACTGTATATTCAAAAAAAATAAATAAAAACACTGATCACACACGAATCAGAAAATGCTTGAAAGTAGTCGAAAAAATCAAATCTAGAACAACTGATGGAAATAAGTTTGTAAATCACTGTCTCCATTGACAGACCTTCTCCAATTCTCCTTATTCCAACATCTTTTTCCTTCTAGGGAAGAGAATATCTTGCTTGTCACAGTGAGTATGCATTGAAATTGAAATTGAAACAGGAACACTTGAAAAAGTTTCAGCCTGGCCGGGATTCGAACTCGTGTCTACCGAATAGAAGTTCAATGCGCTAACCACCCAACTACCGCGTCACTTAATCTTCCACACAAACTAATACCTAGTTAAAATCGTTTCATGAAAAATATAAACAAGATACTCAAATATAATAAAAACATATACAAATATAAACAAAATATAAATAAAAATATAAACAAGAAAATATAAGCAACTTGTATGAGTGTCTTAATGACTTACTCCAGATTTTCTTGTTTAACTCAAAAACAAGTTATATAAACGTTCCTCAATGAGGAAAATATCACAAAACGTTCTTCAAGTTGATGCTACGTCATCGACAGAGCCGTAACTTGTGGGGAGCTGGGGACAATTGCCCACCAGAGAAGCTCCCCGCCGTTCCAGGGGGCCCACTTTGAGACCAAATTATCTTACTCCATATACCATATACCATATGAACATGAAATTCGAAATGAAGCACCAAATATGGTCGCTACATTACATAAGCAAAACAGCACACAAAAGGTAAATAGTACAAAAATGAGTCGTGGACCCATTCCAGTAAAAAATGTCCAATATTAGGGGCTCTAGAAATGATATTTATTCCTATGGCTTTGAGATTTATCAGTATTATCTCCTTAATAATTTTGTCATGTATGGAATGGGCCCAGGGAGTAACTAACGGAACCGCAGACCTTGCCGTGCGGGACGGCCCACAGGCTCCGGGGGGCATAAAGATTAAGAAAAAGTTGGAGAGAGGGGGCCCAAGAATGAGAAAAACAACTTTTTCTAGGGGGCCCAAATAAGCTTATTAATGTTTGCCTCCCCAGAAAAAAATCAAAGTTACGGCGCTGGTCATTGGTTGCAGGGATGGTTCCGATTTACGTTACATTTCGTCTTTACCATAACTTCTAATTTCTAAAGAAGAAAAGGCAACAGGAATTATTTTCAGATTCTTTGAATTGTATTAACACGTGTAGAAATAGAGTTCTATCTTTATGTTCCATAACTACTAGTTTATGTTCTTATATTCATACAAGGAATTTGTGGCAAATTGAGCCGGTGGCACTAGCCGAGTGATCTCGGACGTTCGGCTTCTGATCATGAGGAGCAATCCACTAGCGATTCGAATTCCTCTGTAGAGCAAGGTCGAAATTTTAACTGTCCTCAGTATTTCTGTGTTCGTATCCTTGTAGTGTTTGGAATACGTGGAAAGAAGATGAGCTGCCAGTGGCGAACAATACTCTGGTTGGGGCGATTTGTTTAAAAAAATTGAAAGCAGGAATATCACATTGTAGCTACCTGGGTTCAAACCCCGTCGTATCAATTATTATTTTTTCTGAATGTGAAGATAATGTTTATGTAATTGGTAGTGCAATTATATTATTCCTTTATTATTATTATTATTATTATTATTATTATTATTATTATTATTATTATTATTATTATTATTATTATTATTATTACCACAGAAAGAAAGAAAAAGTAACATAGTCGAAGGTATTCATAGAAACAGAAAATATATAGAGTATGTCAGATGTTTCTCAGGTTTACACATGAACGCACGGAATATAAATATTTGTTAGCTGATAACAGTAATGCATTTTGTTTCGCCCTTCTTCTAGTAGAAAGGTGAGGTGACATCTTAAATATGATCATTCCCGTGACTAGCGTTGTAAGTTCGACCAGTATTTGCAATTTGTGCACAGCTAGGTACAATTCCTTGGAACTCATTTTTGGCCCATACTACAGCAGTAAGAAGGTGCTTAGTCTTTATGTGTTCATCAATTCTTGTCCAAACACGTTATTTCCCAGACAGTTAGGAATGCAGTTGATACGGATGACGTAATTTTGTGTTGTTGGCATTTCACTTATGAAGGAAGTCGTTTGAACTCTTAGACCCAGAGAAATTGAATATTTTTCATGTTAGTATACATCAGAAGTATCAGTATTACAAATTATAAAAAAATGCTGAATTGCCACAGCCGATATCGAACTCGCGTCCCCAACATTATGAAATTAACGCTTAAGCCACTACTCTAAGATATCACTGTTTTGAGAGAAGGAAAAAATGGAGCTGCAGTGAATTCAATAATTACACACTTTTACGATTCCAGTGTAATAATGCTGAAATTGCAGTCATGATAAAATAGTAAAAAATTATGCAGAAAGAATAGTCCAGAGAAGTCAGCTTTAAATTGACAACTCATATGTACGGAGGCGCTGCCGTATGCTCTTTAGTCGGGCCCTGATTTTCACGGCACGGCGTTATACAGATACTCGTATTGATAGGAATCTGATGTTTCAGGGCACTGGGTTTTTTTAAAATCAATTAATTTAACGAACTTTCCTGAGTACCTTGCTTCCTTTTTTAAGCATTTTACTCACTTTTAGTTTTTCCACTAACTCTTTAAGAACAGAGACAAAAACATAGAAACATTGAGGACAGTAAAAATCACAAACACTATTCGCGCGTTCTTTCGTTGCCTGAAGTAAAACAATAAAATATGGTGAACATGCAATTTTTGGTCTTCCATCTTCTATGTAGTGTCAAATCCAAGTCGGAGTGGGTCAGTGGGTCAAATGGATCGAGTTTTCTGAGTGGATCAGTGGGACGTTGGTCAACAGCATGTGACCCACTGCGAACCATCATCCAGCGTGATCCACTGCGAACCACCACCCACCGTGACCCGCTCTGCACGTTGCATTTTAGACAACATCTTTTGGACAGCATATTTTTTCACCCTCGATCCTAGCCATAGAAACTAAAAAAACGTTTCTGATTTGTTGCAGCTTGCGTTTGTCCAAACCTTCTGAAGTATGTATTGTGTATTATAGTAGTAATAAAAGAACATTATCACTTTGTTGGAATTGAAGAAGAAGAAAATTAAAGAAGCTCTTGAGGTTAAATTTACATCATGGCAGTCAAGGTGGAACACAATGAGCCATGCGGGGCTTCTAACCCGCTCCTCCTCCTCCTCCTCCTCCTCCTCCTACTACTACTACTACTTATACTGTGGATTCGTATAGAAAAACTGCACACGTAACGTAATCATTTTTTGAGTATTACTTTCATCTTATTTTAATAAAAACAAGTGTTTTGAAAATTTTAAAAATAAAATATCTTTGACCCGGCTTTGAACCCACACCGAAAGCAATTATAATTACTAGCCCACTGCGCTAGTACTTTCAACCTTGATGGCCGCCAGTAATATACACTTCATTTTTGCTATATTTCTGCTACGTGGCGAGAAACGGATGATTGCAACTTCCCAGAACAGCGTATTTAGCTCCCATGAGTTGGGTCGGGCGTGATTTAAAAATATGCTTCTGAACACTGGTGAATTTGTCTACGTTTTACTTTCAAGGCCTCCATTTCCCTTTTTCATTTGTTTCTGTTTTCTTACTTGAGTTGACTATCTCTAAGTGAAAAAAGAACTTGAGGCATTTTTGGGTATTGATTTGTAATTGTAATAACAGCAATAGTAAATATACTACTACTTGGTTTTCGAGAAACAGCCTGTGAGTTTTAGAGGAGCTAACTACTGGAAACAATACATTTTGAATTAATGTAATATATAAATTATTATATAAAAAATAAATGTAACTGTGTGTGCCTAATCATCACGGCCAAATTGCAGTCAAAGAAAATGGCTTTAGGTATATAATAGGCCTTAATCCAAACTGTGATGTTAATCATATTTCTTTCATTATAATAATATCTTAAGGGACAGTGGGGATCCGAATATTTGCGAAAAAATTTAGTATCTCTCAAGCCGTTAAACTTACGGAGCTCAAATTCAGTATATTAATTCTTTATTGAAAATAAACAGAACGTCTCCTAGCATTTTTTAACATTCTCCTTTATGGGGAGGGGTGCACTTTCTACATATGGTAAATAGATACTGAGTTAGTTTGTAAAAATTATCGAAAATGATCGATATTGGTTTAGAAACAAATTGAGAAAGAAGAAATACAGCCCGGTTCGATTCCTGGCGGGAGCTCATGTGGTTCGGATTCACGTTAATCCGTACTTCATGCCGTAAGCGTCGGTGGACCACCGATGGGCAACTAGCGACATCTCGCAAAAAATTGGCGGCCCCGCAGCGAAGATCCTCGGCGGCCCCTCTTCCGTTTTAAAAATTATACCACCAGCGGCCCACCAGTGGCAGAGACGCGACAAAACGCCAATGAACCACAAAATTACTCCCCTAAAATGTTAAACCGCCTATATGCGTAATTTGTTTACATTAAGGAGAGTCTGAAAAACACTTTAAAAAGTTTTTAAAAAAAGTGTATCGGAGTGGGCACGAACCACCAACCTTTGGATTACTAGGCGCGTGCTCTTCCGACTTGGCCACGGAGGTGACGAAAAAAAGTCGCTTGTAGAGGCATAAATCCTTGAGGTATTTTTCATTTGGCTAATCAGAGTGCTCCTGTAACCATGTATATTCGACGTTAACCGTTTGAGATCAGATAAAGTCCGTTCGCCATGTAATTTTATAACAAAATGATGCGCGTCTATTTACTTTATTTCATTGTTCTCCAACATTCCCTTTCAAGTGATCGGCTATAGTTGTCATCTAAATTCATACAATAATACACACTCATCTCAAGATTTTTCACTTCATGATGTAGAGCCAGGGGTTACTCTTGACCCCCGTAGCTCACTTTAGGAAAAATTCTTCAGGAAAAAAATATATAATAATAACCGCATGCACATGACTGGCGATAGTTCGTGTTGGTCACTTCGCGATTCTCCGCTACAAATTGAAGAAGCGAGGACCAAAATTAAGTCATCGCTGCTATGCGGTGGTAACTTCAATACCCCGACACTAGATATCAATTTCGACTCGACGAAACCTTGCAGTCAGTGGCACACTAGCAGCAGTCTTCGACGCGTCGCTATAGCGATGATCGACATTTACTGGCAAGTGGGCCACTAGGTGTTGGCGTACAGCATGGGGGTTCTATGCGAAATTCAGAATTCACTTTTTATTTTACAGGCTGTTTTAAATATACAACTTGTAGAGCAATCTTTAAGCTTCCTAAGGGTGTTTGTTCCACGTCTCTAGTGTACATATTAACCATTTTATGACAATTTCTAATAATCACTGTAACTGAAAAACATTTTTGACATTTTTGAACATCTTGTATGGGGACACTTTCAGGAGGAAAGAGGTAATATTTGGGATTTTTTCATCTCCCACTCTAATAGAGCTGTGCATCAAAAACCTACAAAAATTCTATAAAAATCTGAAATGGTGAAGTCTGATGACGTGTTGATTTGACATGGAATGTCCCTTTACTCACTTTTACAGTTTTCCAGTAACATTTTAAGAACAGGGACAAAAAAGCACAGAAACATTGAGGACACTAAAAACACAAACACTATTCGCGCGTTCTTCCCTTGCCTGAAGTAAAACAATAAAATATGGAGAACATGCAATTTTTGGTCTTCCATCTTCTATGTATTGTCAAATCTGTAAAACCAAACCAAACAAAGAGCAATATTAATTCACAAAACGCTCAACATCTTAGCTATTCATGACATAACTATTGCACGATCCGAATAACTCCAGTATATCTACAAATTATCAGTTGTCATATTATACCGAAATACGTCATGACTTTTCCGACAACCTGATACTTTAAATGTTATTAATACGTAAAGTTCATTGATCTCATCACTTATTCACTTACTCTCTTATGATCATCAAAATATTTAGGGTGGCGAGCACCAAACTAGTGTAAATTACTCTTGTAGTAACTCTTACTTCTTTAGTCTGGACTACTTTAGTAAATTACTTCCGTAGTAATATACTCTTTCAGTAACTGTTGGAGAGCTCAATTTCTATTTACTTCTTTAGTTGTAACTAAAGTAGTAACGCCCTTTTACTAAAGAAATAAGCAATTTCTGCCCACTGCTGGCACGTGCATTTCGTTTCCTATTGGGAGCTGAAGCTTATCAGAAGAAGTGCCCATGAAAAAAGGCGTTACATGCGATTGTAGTGAAGAACAGCAGGTTGTTGGAAAAAGCAGACGAGCTTCGTTCGTTAAAAATGCGTTTAATACGAGGGGAATATAATACAAAAATGTTGTTAATTGAAAGATAAAGAGAAATCGTGGAAGACCATAACCTTAAAATGGAAGTTATGAATAAGAACGAATTCCAGAACGAAATGGAACAGACTTCAGGCAATGTGCTCCAGAAATTTATGCTTTTATAAATGAATGTGAATATATTTTATATGTATGAAACATATTCTTTTTGCTTGATATATTTTCCAATGGTTAATATGTTCTTGTTTTTCACATGACATAATATTTGTGTTTAAGCATCAGTACATTTAATTTTTCTAATTACCACATCCCCTAATTGCAAAATAAAGAAGAAAGAAAGAAAAGAAAGAAAAAGAGAGAAACATAACTAAAATTATACATAAATAAAATGGGTGACATTTCACTGCAGTAGTGACGATCCAGTGCCTTATTTATTCATTTAAGAAGGAAAAGTATTTATACTAATTTATTATTTTACTAGCAAATTAGGTATAATTTTTCTGACAGCTTGTCCTGCAGCATCTGCTTGTGGCTGAAATGCATATTGGTTCACGCCATTCACATCCACAACACCAGTGTTTCTTCTAGACATGTTTTTTTTGGGGGGAGGGGGGGAATGCCCCTCGGATGCTCTGAGAGTTTTCTCCGGCAGGAGACGAAAATAATACTTCTATAATATAATAATAAATAGGATAGTACCATGTAAAAATGATATGATCCCCTTCGAATATTAAGTGTTCCCTCCGGGACATTTTTTCTGAAAGAAACACTGCGCAGCATCAGGGTGAAACATACCTACTTCTGTTCCAAAGTTGTGCAGAACTGCAGTATCCTCAATAACATTTCCACACATGTTTTGTTTATATCTCATTGTTTTAGTGAGAATTTGGAAACGGTTCTTCCAAACACAGAATGTACGTACTATTACACATCTTGTAACAACATGGGATTTTTTGTAGCGCCCTACGGCTCCTGTCTGAGGTCGAAACATAGAAGTCATAAAATGTTTGGAGAGAGCATATCCACTATCCCCAACAAGCAACCCATTATATTCTTCGTTTTCCAATTCTGGAGGAATTCTACTATTGTCTCAAATGCGTGCATCATGCGTGGAACTCAGCCAATGGCTTACCACCCTCAAAATCTTCATATTGGCGTCATAAATGATTTGTGTATTGATAGAAAAGAAATTCTTGCAATTTCTGTATAGTTCTGCTTGTGCTCCAAAAGGACAAAGTATGGGTATAGGTACACAATCCATTCGGGAATCAACCAATTCGATAGAATTCACTTTTTTCCTTATATATATATATATATATATATATATATATATATATATATATATATATATATATGTGTGTGTGTGTGTGTGTGTGTGTGTAGTGGCGGATCCAGGATATTATCAAGGGAGGGGCTAAACCATAGTTTGCCGTTTTATCCAGTGTAAAGCAGGATTGAAGCCCATTTTATCCAGTGTAAACCTGAGCGTCAAGGGGGGCTATAGCCATTATAGCTCCCACCTTGGATCCGCCACTATATATATATATATATATATTTGTTTGTTCTGTGGCGTGGACACACACACAGTAGCTATCACGCTGTTAAAAGCTCTTCCAGCAGTATTACGATGTATGTTAATAAGATCCCCTACTAAGATTTGATAAGTACCAGTGCGAAGGACTCGCAATCTACAAAGAAGTTGCAGCCTAGGAGACAAAGCACGGTTCCTGTCAGAATTATGCTGCAGTAACGGCTTCAACATATCAAGCAGCCGCTCAAAAGATTCCTTAAGCAACCCAAAACGCTCTTTGAAATCAATGTCACTATACATTGCAAATAGGTCTCTTTTCTCCACTAAAACTCTCATTCTTGGGATGTCTACTTCTTCCTCCATCTCCATATATACTTCGTAGTCCAGGTAATCCATAGAATTCGATATTTAACACGTAGAAACCAAAGAATTCATCTTACTCTCTAACTTTACTCCTACTACTGCTTAGGAGTAAATTTTGGCCTTATTTACTCCTCAAGTTACTAATGTAGTAGCGTACTCTTTGATGGTGCTCTCCACCAGTTTTGGAGTAAATAAATTGACTACAGTAGTAAACAAAAAATTTACTCCTGTAGTAATTTACTCCTTTAGTTCAGTACTCTCGACTGGAAGTCGCCGATTTCCTTCTCTCTTAGTAACTTACTACTTTAGTTTCACTTACTCTCGGTTGGTGCTCGCCACCCTTAGCGTACTTCCCGTAGATATATAAAGGTGAAATGTAGTATCCAGGTTTGGTGTAGGATGCAAGTAAACAAATAAAAAACAACAGGATGATATTTCCTTCCGCCAAGTCCCCTTCAATTGAGTGTGTTCATTATTAAACAAAAAGACGTGAAATAAAATCAAAACATTCATAAAATATAAAATATTGTCACGGTACGCCAAATTCAGAGATAAAATTCAATATCAAAATTCATTTATTTTATTAATTTGGCTAAAAGATGAAAATTAAAGTATTGTTTATGAATTGGCTTGCAGTCAGAAATTAGTAATCTTGCAGACAGACATATTATCACATAATGTTACATAGTGCTTATGATTGTTGTTTTAATTAAGTAACAGGCACGAGTCTGCACGTGTCATAACAGTATAAACAAACACTGAAGCAAGACGAAAATGTAAACCTTTGTATAATGTATGTTCACAACAACACATTTTAAGAATTAGGTAAAATTGTGAAAATCGCAGACGTAAACTGTCTGGAGATTTGGTCACTGAGAGAAAATGCAGAAACTACGGTTTCAGCACAGAGATGTATCAACTACGAAATTTGGTAAGAAAGAAACGACAAATTCATCATGAAGCAAATTGACATAAAAAGGTTATGTCGGACTGAATATGGATCAGTTCCAGGGGTCAGTCCTATAGATCAGTTGCAGATGATCCATTGTCTGAGATCAATTGCCAAGGATCAGTTCTTGGAAACCAGTCTGTAGGAGACCAACACCGAGTTCCAGTGGAAACCCATCCACTGTGGTTGTCATCGACTACGAACTTCGAGTCCAGGAGTTCGACTCCAGTAAAACATCAAAGGTATGTGGTAGTACATCTCTGGTTATTCTCAACTGATTGAATCACCAACAGTTTGACGAATGTGATCGAGCAATTTCACTTAATTAAACATCACAAACATAATACACCTATCTCTATAAATTACAGATAATAAATGTCTAATTAAAGTTTAAATGCTCAGATATTAATTACTTTATTACCTTCGCATGGTAAGCATAAAATCCTACATTGTAGGTTGGTGGAGATATGATCATTATCGCATTCCTGTCTATTCTGGATAATAGACAGAAGCAGCTTGTATCGTGTCAATAGTTTACTACATCCCAGCTATAAAGGCACGACACGATATAAAGTTGATAATATGTAGCCAAGTCTTGACTTTGCAATAATAATAATAATAATAATAATAATAATAATAATAATAATAATAATAATAATAATAATAATAATAATAATAATAATAATAATAATAATAAAAAAAGAAATAACAATTACAATATCAATTACGTAAACAATACCTTCCAAATAAGAAAAATAATAAATGTCACGTCGGGATTCGGACCCGGAGCACTGTAATGGCAGTTCTATGCTCTCACACTTTGCCATCATTCCTCAGACAAAGATGGGAAAATAAACTAGTAGTTATGTTAGATAATCATAGGATGGTCACGAGCGAGTTTTCACTTAAACTCGACTCGACTCGACTCAAAACAGACATCTTTGAGCTCGACTCGAGAACTTGACTCGAAAAATTTCCTCCAACTCGACTCGGATTTGACTCGAGTTTCGATTCGATTCGAGTCAAAACGAGGAAAATCGAACCGAATGCTGTGTGTATTTTCAAGTACTTTCTTCAAGTGTCCTACAGAAACAATATAATTATTATCAATGATGTTACTACTACTATTTCTACTTATTATTATTATTATTATTATTATTATTATTATTATTATTATTATTATTATTATTATTATTATTATTATTATTATTATTATTATTATTATTATAACAACACCATGTATAATAAACATGAAAGATAGGTATATCTGAATACTAAACACTAGTTGACTGCTGACCTCGGTAGTTTTGAAGTCTAGGAGGCAAAGACATCGTTCACGAGGTTCTGGATTTGAGTTCTGGAGAAACAAGTATCCGGGCTCAAACCAAAAATCGTTACAAATTACAGGGCCATGGCCAAACTTGTTGAAAACTGCTTGACCCGGGTTTAGGGTTCTCAACGGCTCGAACGGCCCGGTTTAAAGCTCATTCCCTATCGAGCCGAGCCAGTAGCTCACCCACCCAAGCCGGCTCAAGCCGAACCAAACCGAGCTGATTGCTTACCCAAACCAAGCTGGCTCGAGCCGATGGCTCACCTGAGCCGAGTAGATGCCTCATCTCAACCGAGGCGGCTTGAGCTGTTCGCTTAGTTAAACCGAGCTGAGTCGGTTAACATCACTACCCGGGTTGAGCTGCTTCGGTTCAAATCTTCGATCGTGCAGGTCTTAGCCTTGGTGGTAAGAAATACAGTATATACTTACGACATTTCAGTCTGTCTCGTTATAAAAATAGATTGTCGTCTTCAGTGGCGTATTTACGATTTTATTTCGGGAGGGGCTTTGCTAACTTTCGGGGGGGCTTTGCCTGAAAATGTGAAAATTCTGCAAGATATTTCATATACTTTACTATAGTAAGTAAGATTTCGGGGGGGGCTTAAGCCCGGAAGCCCCCCCCTAAATACGCCACTGGTCGTCTTGTTAATCGAGACGAGACGAGATGCGAGCAATGTCCCATCTCATGAGCAACACTAAAAATATTCCACATTACTGATTACATTTCTCATAGCTTTCGCTTTCGAAGCTAATCAGATAATGATTTCAAAACGAGTTAAAACGAGCTAAATGAGCGAGCCCATTTATCAAACTCGACTCGACTGACACTGGAACTCAGAACAGTGACTCGACTTGGAACTCGACTTGAGAAAATTACCTTTGACTCGACTCGAGTTCGCTTCTAGTTTCGAGTCGAGTCGAGTTTTAGCTCGACTCGTGCCCATACCTAAAGAATTGTAATGTAAATCGGGACCATCGCTGAAAACTATGACGTAGCCTTAACTTGAAGAACATTTCGTGATATGTTCCTCATTGAAGAACATCTATATAAGTTTCTTTTTCTTTGGTTTAAAGAAAGAAATCACGAGTAATTTATTGTTACACTCACATAAGCAACGTCTCCTTATAGAGGGATAAATCGTTGAGTCTTTTTAATTTGACCAAAAGAGTGCTCCTTTAACCGTGTATATTCGACGATAACCGTTTGGGGTAAGATAAAATGCGTTGACCATATAATTTTATAATAAAATTACGCGCATCTATTTACTTTATTTCATAGTTATCCTATATTCACTTTCTAATATTTGGCGACAGTTGCCATCGAAATTCATAGAATTATACGCATAATAATAATAATAATAAAATAATAATAATAATAATATCAATTACGTAAACAATACCTTCCAATAAAGAAAAATAAATGTCACGCCGGGATTCGAAGCCGGGTCACTGAAATGGCAATTCTCTGCTTTTACACCTTGCCATCAATTCCTTATCCAAAAATAAACTAGTAGTTCTGTTAGATAAATGTAGTACACACTATTTCTACACGCGTTGATGCAATTCAAAGAATGCGAAAATAATGTCTACCGGCTTTTCTTCTTTAGCAATTAGAAGTTAAGGTGAGGACGAATTGCAGTAAAATAAATCGGGGCCAGTTAAAAACGATGAGGTAGCCTCATCTTGAAGAACGTTTTGTGATATTTTCCTCATTGACGAAGGTCTATATCACTTGTTTGTGAGTTAAACAAGGAAACCTCAAGTAAGTCATTGTGATACTCATAAGGAACGTCTCCTTATACGAGTATTAGTACGAGTATTTTGTGTATAATCTTAAATGCAATGCTTTTAACTAGCTAATAGTTTAGATGGAAGAAGTGACGCGATAGGTAAGTGGTTAGTGCATTGAACTTCTATTCGGCGGACCCGGGTTTAAATCCCGGTCAGGTTCTAACTTTTTCATATGTTTCAATTTCAATTTCAATACAGACTCAGTGTGACAAGCAAGATCTCTCCTCTAGAAAGAAAAAGATGTTAGAATGAGGAGAATTGGAGAAGGTCTCTCAATGAAGGCAATTATTTACTAACTTATTTCCAGCAGTTGTTCTAGATTTGATATTTTCAGCTATTTTGAAGCATTTTATGATTCATGCGTCGTCAGTATTTTTATTTCTCTAAACACACAGTATATAAAGAAAAAATACATTACATACACATCAATATTAAAATATATGATGTTCTTTGGAAAACACGATCCGAGCCATAGAAATTCATCTTAGAATGGAGAACTGTTTCGTTAGTCACCCACTTTACAATTTTACCTGGATAAACACCTGGTTCAGGGCTACCAACTGCAGTCAGTGCCGAGAAAAGTTACGTGTAAGTTGGGTTGCATCTGTCTAGGTGTTCTCACAACTGCAAATTACCTGGACCCCAAGTAATGGAATTAGAGCACTTAAGGGGCTAGATACTTTTGTGGTTGGGTGTACTACGTACTCGTTAATATTACTTTTGGAGCACTCAGTATTTTGCATCCTGAGCATTATACTAACCCTCTAATTTCAACAGCACTACGGATAGTATGTGAACTAAGGTTTATATCCATAATCACACCTTCAGGAATACATGGGGAACCGATTTTTACTTGTCCATATACACGGGGAGATATAAAGTTTGTTCAGACTTTACCAAGGATGAAAACACTTAAGATTCCAGAATTATGGCATTGATGATATTTTAAGTGACAAATTGAACGAGCGTTTTTTCGTACTATTTTCATTTTTTTACACTTGTTATATTACAAATGGTCAGCTTAGATCGGAGGTTACAATCTTAAAATCCCAGAATTTCCTTGATTACGGCATTATACTCAAATTCATAAATATACAGTATATTTCCATCTGTAAATTAAAAAACTCCATTTTCATACAAAAATACTTAAAACGGCAATTTCAGAAGGGTCGATTTTCACAATTTTCCGGGAAACCTCAGACCCTTGCTATGTCTCAGTAGAATCTCGTATCCCGAAATTTCGCGGTCGTCAATTGTGAGCTCACCACTGACTTTCAAAACCAGGCGCCCTTGAAAGTGGTTTCTAACTTTCGATCCTCTACCTCCTGGTCAGTGTCATCTATCAAGTAATACTTCAGATTTTGCGTCTTCCAGAGGGATACACAGACAGATAGAGTAAATATATAAAGGACTTTTTGATAAACGAAACTCTCCTTAATAACCCTTATTACAGAATCTTGAAAATGGCTTGAAATTTGATTTGAATTACTGTAAACTGGAGAGGAAAGTCTGATCCCCATGATCCCCTTTCTGACACCTTGTTTCCAGCACATTAATCACTGGTTGTAAAAAAACAATCTGATTTTGAGATAATCATATACTTGTATGTATACAACATTAAAGATAAAAAGAAAGAAATGTGTTCAGTCATTCTAGTGGTCTGTCTCGTATCGCGTTAAGGTTTGGGTTTTGTATACACTTGATCCCATAAAGTCCAAAATTATATATTTCTTTAGTTCTCTATTCACTTTTTTTAAAAATATCTTTTAGAAAAAGATTATAAAGTAGAGAGGATCTTAGTATTTACTCTTAGTTCATCTTGGAATTAAAAAAGATTAGCATTAAATGAAGATAATTTTGAATCATGTATATAAATTCATAGAAAAGAATATGAACGATGAAAGATCTAGATCCACCCCCTTTTCCTTTTGGCGATTGGCGGGAATGCGCAACAGCGATGCGTGTTGAGTTGTTGCAGTGGGTTCTCTCGTCAGGGTAGCTGCGGTATCGATCAGTGATGATTTTGTTGAAGAAGAGCCAAGAGCAGTCCGCGCGCGGGATGGATTATCTATCTTCAACAGCATCAGCTCTCGCCTGGGATAATATCAAGACTCCCCGACCCTGATCTACAAACAGGAAACGATATAAAACCAGGTAAGAAACCACAACAAATTCTACAAGTTCGTACAAGTAGAAAATATATCTTATTTGCAAATTTTGTTAAGGGTTCTCTTACATGCTACTATCACCTTTGGTGATAAATACAAAACAAAACTTCCAAAACAATGTTTTGTAAGTTAACATAAATAAGTGATTCTGAGAACATACTTTTTAAAATGTTTATGAGGTTAAACAAACTAAGCTTTCGAAGGTGACCATGGGTTGCCTTTAGGAACAATCCTCACAGCAGGTTAAATTAAATGTTGAGGCCAAACGAAAGAAATAGTATTAAAAGTGATGGTTAAAATTTATAAAAAGATTCATCCTTTTTTCTTTAAAACAGTATGTAATTCACGAGTCTTGGCAACGGCATTTCTGTGCTCACAATTGCATTAGTCGTACTTTATCATTCATCGAAGGAATTGTATCTTTCGTCTTAGATAGTATTTCATAATTAACTTTTAAATTTTTAAATTGTAGAAAATATGTTGCATTCTTCTATAATTACTCTTTAAAATCTGCTGACAGCAGTGTTTATGCGTATTATTCTGATAGTATCGCTAGACTAAGAATTCTGAAATATTGTGAGCACTGTTCATAATCTTCATAGTAATGTAGGAGGGCATTTCGCATCTGCGCGAATTTAATAATATTGTAAAATAATTAAATATAAAACTAAATGTCCTTGCATGAGAGAAGAAAAAGCAGCTTTCATGAACAATGGGATCCATCTAAAGTTTATGGTTAGAGTAAATATTTTATCAGTTTTAAAATTGCTTTTGATGTCAGTGATATAGGAAACTTGATATTCCATTCCTTAAAAAATCTTCGATTTGAAGCATATACTTGTAATCACACATAAAATCATGACAAAATTTGACGCATATAAATCAATCGAGTGCATTGCCTTTATCACAAAAGACATTATCATTATGAAGCATGCTAAGTGGCTTAAGTGAGGTTTTACCATTCAACGATCATGCGTATGTACTGTATCAGTCTGTCTATCTGTTTCACGATAACTTACTGTATATACAGGCCCGCAATTAGAGGGGGCTAGGGGGGCCGGCCTCCCCAAAACTTTTCGTGGCCTCTCCAGACCTCAATACAAAAAACACAATATTTGTAAGAAAATTTTTGATGACTTGCCCCCCCTAATATATTCATGCCCCCCAAACATCTGTGGCTGATTTCGGGCCTGCTTATATATATTGTTTAAACTTAGCGAGCTTGATTAAATATATCTCTCTAGTACGCCTGTTGTTTAAGTTTGATTTTTACCCATCTAGTACAGGAGCTGAAATGCTCATTCTTCGCACGGGAAGAATGGGTTTATGACAAATATTTGAATCTCTTTTCCCCTTAGGATACGCATTTCAATAAAATTGTAACGATAAAAATCCAGATATGTTCAATTTTGGCATACATTTTGAAACACTCTACCCCCCTAGAATACGCTCTTTAATCAAATTTATATGATTTAAAAACCCAGCTTGAGGCGGGTTTTTAAATGTATTCCGAAAGTAATTTAGAACGTGTCAACTCTTTTCCATACTCCGAAAAGCATAAATCCGACACTAATCTGTCATTTTTTACATTTTATTTTTCACCCCTTCCTCTCCCCTCTCTGACGACCGGGCTAAACTTGGACTTAAGCGGCACTATTCATTTGGATTACACACTAATATTGGTCATTTTGGATTTTTACATGTCACCCATTCCGATTGATACCCCTTGAGCTGTCTTACTTCCACTGTTTTTTTTTTTTTTTTTTTTTTTTTTTTTTTTTTTTTTGATTGTAAGTTATATGTTGAACAAGTTTGGAGAAATTTGCTCCAGCCGTTTCAGAGTTACGCCGGAATATACCATTAATAAACATAGATCCAACTCGTACATGTCTATAGACGTACGAGCAATAAAGAACTAAAAGTTCCTGTCAGAAAAGAAAGAACCAAACATAATAAACAGTGAGTAACTCATTCGTTGTTGCTCCTGTAAATTCCCAATCCAACTGGCATGAATATTCTTGCCTATACTTGGGCTTAAATGTCATTGGTTTTTCACCTAACAGCTTAGCGACCTCAAAAAGTATGAATTCCACACTAATCTCGGTTATTTGAGACATTTTATTTTCACTCTTCCTCCCTCCATCCCAATGGAGGTTGTACTTGGGCTTTACCGCTATCCGGAGTGTGTTATTCATCTCAGCGTTTCCGAAAAAAATCATGGATTTGGCACTAAAATCGGTCGTTTCCAAACATTTCACCTCTTTCCACCTCTAACGGTTACAATAGGGATAAACGGTACTGGGGGCGGCACTATTCATCTTAAGAACCCCGAAAACTATTGATACGATATTAATATATGTCATCTTTATTTTTACACGTTCCCTATTTCCCACGCACTCCTACGGGTGCTAGGAGGTGTTACCCCCACTAGGAGCTGAGCTTAATCTTAGAAGACATTAGAACTGTCACCAATCAACTTAGGGAAATAGAAAATTATGGATTCGACACTAATATCGATGGTTTACGATTATTTTTACATGCCACCATTTCTCCCCCGCCCCAGGAGGGCTAATGGAGACTGGACTTGAACTTAAACGGCATAAGGAAGTCACTATTCATCTCAGTGACCCACAAAACTTCGGATTCAACACTAATATCAATCACTTTCGAACATTTTTATATGTCAACCCACTCCCTAGGTATGCTAGTAGGTTCTTACCCCTACAGTATTCTTTTCCAGCAGATTTTAAGTAATATGTATGCCAAGTTTGGCTAAAATTGCTCCAGGCGTTCCAGAATTATGCTGAAATATTTTATTTCAGGCTTGGCTTAAGAATCATTCCTACCCTATCGTTTAATATTGAAATTGTGAATAATAAGAACATGAATTCGAAACAAAAAAAAGAAGAAAAGTTTTCTAAAATTTTCTACTTTTCGTGAAAAGTATCGTATTATTTTTAATTGCTTGGAGCCGAAATCTATCAGATATAAGAGTGTTAATTCACTCCAACATTAAAAAAATAAATAAAATAAAATAAAATAAAATAAAAAAAGGTTGCCCTTGGTTCTAATAAGCACACCATCATTAGCATTATTTCTGTGTGCCTGCGGAAATATATTATAACAAGAAATATATAGATAAAACTTAAAGGCTTAAGTAAATAAACCAGACTAAAGCAAAAAATACGTACGTGTTTAAGAATTTTCTATCTGCTAATGTATCTGATGAATAGCAATTATAAATTGACGAAACTATAATACAATTTATCCTTATTTAGTATATTGGTTGAATCATATTTGTGGAGAACAATTAACTCATTTTTTCTGTATATATTGTAAATGCATTGCTTTGTCTTGGTCATGATACTCTATACCCTTCCACATGTTTTAGAACCGCTGCTAGGTTCATGAGTAGAAAATTGTTGAGTTGAACCTAGGGAGTAACGTCTGAATATATTAACAGCAGGCGATCATACTTAACTGTGACTTCACTCTACACTCATCGTACAGAGGAGGATTAACCATAAAGCAAAATAAGCGCGTGCTTAGGGCATCGAGGAACGGGGGCACCAAAGAAATTTTCCATAGTCTAATTTTCCATGGTTCATGGAGCATATTGTGTACTTTGCACTACTGCAAATTATGCAGCTGAACCAGGAACTGAAAAAGGGGTCCCATATTAAATGATTATATAGATATATACAGGGTGGACCATTTATCTTGGTACGCCCTTGTAACTTTTAATCTAATAGACAAGAAATGCTGAAGTTTTGTACCATTCAAATATCAACAAGGGGACACTGTTTGACACTATGTGGTACCACAAGGTTAATAATGTTGTTAATCCAACACAAAGTTATATTTTTCAAATAGCACTATGTTCGATTATTGCATATTTCAAATCTACATGTTAAAAACAAAAACTTACAATATCAAATTTGTTATTCAGTGGTGCAAACTATTATTGTGTTGGTGTGATATTATTGTTTTAAATGTACATGCTCCAACTGAAGATAAGGGTGACGATATAAAAGATAGTTTTTACGAAGAAGTGGTATTGTTTTAAATGTACATGCTCCAACTGAAGATAAGGGTGACGATATAAAAGATAGTTTTTACGAAGAAGTGGAACGGATATTTGACCAACTCCCGCGATACCATATGAAGATTCTATTAGGGGATTTCAATGCGAAGGTAGGACGAGAGGATATTTTCAAACCGATTATAGGGAACGAAAGTTTGCATAAGGAAAGTAATGACAACGGTGTTAGACTCGTGAACTTTGCAACATCCAAAAACCTAATCGTGAAGAGTACAAAATTCCCACATCGCGACGTTCATAAATACACTTGGACATCACCAGACGGAAAAACACATAATCAAGTTGATCACGTTTTAGTAGATAGAAGAAGACAATCTAGCATAATTGACGTCCGGTCGTTTAGAGGGGCTGATTGTGACACTGATCACTACCTGGTAGCAGCGATAATACGGGAGAGATTATCGTTGAATAAATGTAATACTCAATGCTCGAAAACGGAGAGATTTAATTTAAAGAAATTAGAAGAGAGCCAGGTAAGAGAGGAATACCAGATTGAAGTTTCGAATAGATTCTCGGTTTTAGAAGACTCGGAGTGCACTAGTGTTGAGGATACTTGGATTGAAATTAGAGATAGCATTAAAAGTTCAGCAATAGAAAAATTGGGACACGCGGAAATACGTAGGAACAAACCATGGTTCGACCAAGAATGCATTAAACTAGTAGAGAAGAGAAAACAGGCAAAATTACGGTGGCTACAAAATCCGAATGAAATAACAACACAAAATTTCGCAGATATCAGGCGGGAAACTTCCAAAACTTTTAGAACAAAGAAACGGGATTTTTTGAAAGCTAAAATTAAGGAACTTGAAGATAATAGTAAAAATAAAAATATTCGGGACATGTATAAGGGGATCAGCGAATTTAAGAAAGGCTATCAACCTCGTGCTTATATATTAAAGAAATCTGACGGAACAGTTCTCACTGATACGGATAGCCTCCTAAATAGATGGAAAGATTTCTTTGACGATTTGCTGAACACGCAGCCAAAAACTAATGTGCGTGGAAAAAAGGAGATACACACCGCAGAACCGTATATTCCAGAACCCAATCGAATAGAAGTGGAAGCCGCTATAAAGAAATTAAAGAAACACAAATCTCCGGGTGTAGATGAAATTCCGGCTGAGTTAATTTTAGCTGGAGGCGAAAAATTGTGGAACAAGATACACAAACTCATTCTCCTTATCTGGAACAAGGAAGAATTGCCACAAGAGTGGAAAGAGTCAATCATTGTTCCAATTCACAAGAAAGGCGACAAAACTGACTGTAATAATTATCGAGGCATTTCTCTTCTGTCAACATCCTATAAAATCCTTTCAAATATTCTGTTAGCAAGATTGACCCCATACGCAGATGAAATTATTGGAGATTATCAGTGCGGATTTAGACGAAATCGATCAACTATCGACCAAATATTTACCATTCGCCAAATACTCGAAAAGAAGTGGGAATACAATACCCCGGTACATCAACTATTTATTGATTTTAGAAAGGCTTACGACTCGGTTAGGAGAGAAACATTATACAACGTTCTTACAGAGCTTGGAATACCGAGAAAGCTAATTAGATTAATTAAGATATGTTTAAGTGAATCCCAAAGTAAAGTGCGGGTAGGAAAATTTTTGTCCACGAGCTTCCACGTCGAAAATGGCCTGAAACAAGGAGATGCGTTGTCGCCATTATTATTTAACTTTGTGCTGGAATACGCCATAAGGAAAATCAAAGATAGCAACCAAGGCCTAGAGTTGAACGGCATTCACCAGGTTATGGCATATGCTGATTATGTAAATTTAATAGGGGATGATAGGAGAACAGTAGAAATAAATGCAGAGATATTATTAAACGCTTGCAGGGACATGGGTTTAGAAGTAAATGCAGAGAAAACTAAATACATGGAAGTGCGTCGGGACCGTAATACGGCAAATTGTGGAGGCGTTAAAATATTAAATAATACTTTTGATAAAGTGGATACTTTCAAATATTTAGGATCAATATTAACAGACGAAAATCATATTCACGAAGAAATTAAATGTCGACTAAAAGCAGGGAATTCGTGTTACTATTCGGTTCAAAATCTCTTGTCGTCGCGAATTCTGTCGAGGAATTTGAAGCTTAAAATATATAAAACGATAATCATGCCTGTTGTTTTGTATGGTTGCGAGACATGGTCGCTTACTCTGAGGGAAGAACATAGACTGAAAGTATTTGAGAACAGGATCCTGAGAAGAATATTCGGACCCAAGAGGAACGAGAATGGGGAATGGCGGAAGCTTCATAACGAGGAACTACATAGTTTATACGGTTTACCCAACATTGTTAGGGTCGTCAAGTCTAGGAGGCTTAGGTGGGCAGGTCATGTAGCTAGAATGGAAGAAAGTAGAAACGCTTTCAAAGTCTTGACTGGTAGACCCATAGGAAAACGACCATTAGGAAGACCTAGGCGCAGATGGGAGGATAATATTAAGATGGATCTCGCAGAGATAGGAATACAAAGTAGAAACTGGGTCCAATTAGCTAAGGATAGAAGTCAGTGGAGAGCTTTTGTGAACGCGGCATTGAACCTCCGGGTTCCATAGGCCATAGAGTTAGTTAGTTAGTGGTGCAAACTAAGAACGCTACAATACCACAAAAATCCAAATTTTGGTGGCCTCTACACAGAGAAAAATCCGTTCTCCGGACAGCGGTATATTGTACAAATATACGTTATCCTCTTGCTTACTACAGAAATCAGTACGGAGCACACGTTATCCATATGCTACATAGGCACTGCCCTTCGATGTTACATGATGCGGTTGCAGGATGTCTGACATGTAACAGTTTTCCGTAGTTCACATGCATATACTTATGTTACATTCCTCAGCTGTATGTTATATACGTATATTTGTATGTGAGATGCTGACCGTCTATATTGTTTCATACGGAAAGTACGTATTGATGGAACACTTATACAGAAAGTATTATAAAACATGCGTTTTCAGTTATACGTCTGCTGTACGTTAAGTCCAAAAACTACAGGAATTATGCATGTAACCTATCTTTTTAAGTATGTCACCTACAATTTTTTTTCTCAGTGTATAACAGCAGCAACGCAAGTGAGACGGACAAGACAATCGGCATAGAAAGTATTTTATTGTTTAATACTATGATCATGATAAAATGGAGGATTTTGAATGAGTAGGAAGAATGATACAAGGCACTAAAATTTTGATTTTCTTCAAAAACCTTTATTTCGGGAAACTGCTTAGATAAGTACCTCACGAAATCATATGGATGGCTTCCAATAGAAATTGCACAATTGCACGAGGAAGTGAAGATCAAAATGTCGTTTACAACAACTTGATATTTCAAACTGTTATGGAGATATGTTAAATATTGGTAAAGTTTGTAACATTGCTTAAAATTGTAAGATTCCGAGAACGTGTTGTAATTACAACTACCAAAAAGTATTGTAATGTCATAGATGCAAAGTAAAGACAAATATATTCTTAAAAGTTCCAACAAATACTTTGTTTTAAGCAATATATAAAATTTAACATTTTTTTCGTGTTTCCAAAATGGTTTGCGATATCAATTTGCTGGAAACGGCATTATGATTTTTGTTCTATTTAAAACCATCTACGTAATTGGATGTGATACTTATCTAAACACATTTTCCAAACAAAGTTATTTGAAAGAAGTAAAATTTCCAATTCCTGGCAACTTTGTTTCTACTTGTTCAAAATGTGTTATATAATGACCGTAGTATTCGACACTAGGGTACTTTGGATATGCGTTAACCCATCCATGTCACTGCGTAATTATTTGTAGAACTCACCAACATCATAAATTATCACATTTTCTGTTTTATTCCTTTTACTTTTCATTAACAAATGACACACGGCAAATGTGACGTGCAGCCCTCTTAAATTAATTTCCAAATTAGATATGACATTAAAATACGACAACAAGGAACTAAAATGAAAACTACATGAAAATTGTGTATTGTTCAGAAGATAAATAATGACTTATCATTTCTTTGCATTTTTTGTGGTATTGGAGTGAGCTATTTTCTCGAAAAGAGAATAAAATTTCAGTTCTCATGCTTCAGAAGTTTTAGTTGCGCGTGATCCCAGGTTCGACTTTCAGTGGAGGTACAAAATCTCTTGGAAAACTACTTGAATGAGGAGCTACCAAACTCCGGCACATTATCTGGGAACGCTAATGCAAAAATACATTGTTAGTTCTAAGGAAAACTGTCGTATTTAAAGTAAAAATAACTAAAAGTTGCATATAGTTAAATCCAAATCACTAACAATCGGCCGTGCAACGCACGCAAACCTCCTGACCTACAGGCCCTGCTGTTCGAAGCTCATACTAATAAATATTAAATACTTACATTATCCACTTATTCATTTTGCATATGTGACATTTCAGCTTTATAGAATTTCAGATTAGTTGCAAGCTTTATTTGATCCTCTCCCCAATCGTAAAAGTACAAGTAAAAGATATATGAGTAAGTAAAAGCCATTTAAATACTAAAAACCATTAAAACAGTTTGCACTGTACAATGCACAAGGATTTTGTAGACAGTTTAGGTTGGGACTTGAATGCAGAAGAGCAAATATAAGTCATTGAAACAAAATCGAAATGGGTCTTCAATATATAATTAATTATATAACTTCAGAAGAAAAAGGGGCTTCGAGAAAACAAGGCATCGCAGAACCAACCAGGAAACAAAATATATAAATTAATTCAAGGAGGTCATTGTTATGCCTTCTGGCAAGGGAATTTAGCTTCAAATGTTACATCATCAAAATGACTTGCTGATTGGGAGCCTCACATATATTCTGCACCAAAGCCAATTCGTTGATCGTGGGCCCCCAAATACCTTCCTGCACCGGGACCCGGAAGAGATTTGGTAATCATACACCAGCTGATCAGACGAGGATAGGGACTTTTTAATTGTGCTGATGTCTATTGAAACTTCACGCTTTGCGGCATAAGAAGAGCCATAATCGCCCTTGAAAAGTATGTAAATATCGATTTTTCAGGGGTGCAAGAATTATCAGTAAATGTGCTATTGTGTATCAGTTAACCGTAACAGTATTTTACTCTTGTAATCTATCCTAGCAGTACGAGGAATAAGTCCAACAGTTGAGAATGATGGGCAAGCTAACTGCCAACGTTGGCTCTACGTTGTAATTGGTCGTTTCGCCGAGCTTTCGCCAACCAACTCAAATGCTAACATAGCCCCTACGAAAGAAGTAAAAATTTCAGTTAAGAGAGTGAAGCCAAAACTATTGTATGAATGACGGCCGACATAATTTAAACTATGTTGAGCCAACGAATTTCTCAATTTCTTCAATTATCAATTCCATATCATACCGACCATTAGTTTGCGTAGGACCTACCACGTGTGCCGCTAGGACAGTGTACAGCGTACATGACTTTCTTCCTGTTAGTTGTGGATGTTGTTTTACAGTTGTTGATATTGGGTTATCTTCATGCGTTCATACATGACTTCCCTTATATGAGGTTGCAACTACAAATTGATATGCAGAGCTAATCACCATTGCTACGATAATATTTCCAAGTTTTCATCTTGAGAGTAAAATATCGCCCCACTGGTAAGAAGCCGTTCATGGCATATAGTATCATTTATGGAAGAAATAATATTGGTAAGAAGCCGTTCATGGCATATAGTATCATTTATGGAAGAAATAATATTGGTAAGAAGCCGTTCATGGCATATAGTACCATTTATGGAAGAAATAATGTTGGTAATAAGCCGTTCATGACATATGGTACAGTCCGCAGCAAAAACCCTGCAACATGAGCATATAAGTTTATTGTGGAAATGACGAAATCTTTTGATCCAAAATAAGTATGCACAGGAGGACGCCGAGGTTTCTCCTGGTGTGGTTAGGCGTAGTTTCACAATAAATTTACATGCTCATGTTGCAGGTTTTTTGCAGCGGACTGTACCATTTATGGAAGAAATAATGTTGGTAATGAGCCGTCAATGACATATAGTACCATTTAGGGAAGAAATAATGTTGGTAACAAGCCGTTAATGACATATAGTATCATTTATGGAAGAAATAATATTGGTAATAAGCCGTTCATGACATATAGTATGGTTAATATTGAGGGAATGGTTAATAGTGCGTGAACTGACAGCATGAATCAATGCAGGACATCCCAGCAATGTGCCTCAGAAGATAGTGCAGCGCAATTTAATTTCCATGGAATATCGCAGCCGCAGACCGACATGAGTGCCGCTATCAACCTTTGACTATCGGGAGCGGCGACTCAGGGGGACTCGGGAGCACGTGGATTGGACCTTAGATTACTGTCAACGTGTTGCGTGGTTAGATGGGTCACCCTTTCTAGTTGGTACGTGCGGAAGGCAGAGTCCTACTCTCGCGCAGCTCTTATGAGACCATAGACCGAAGTTGTCGATAAGGTACTCTTCAAGCCGTTGGTGGCTCTGTAATGACTATTAGAATGTGTTTACATGGCATGGTTTGGTTCCCTTGGTCCGTTAGAATCCGATATTAACCGGCCATTGCTATGTTCAGTTGCTTGGTGATCACCTCTAGCCCTATCATCCAAGAGCTATTCATGCCTAGGATTCTCTACTTGCAACAACTACCGAATTGTAGACGTCAATCGAGGCTGCATGGTTGCACATCCTCCATCGGACTACTAACAACTTGTCACAACTAGTCACGTCCATGTAACGTCGAGTTGCTGCACTTATCCATGCACAAGGAGATCCCACACGTTTTAGGAACTGTGATAGAGTTCTAAACTACGGAAACTCAATGTTGAAACCGGAAGTAGTAGATCTATTGCTTCCTGTTGCAGTAGAAATATATGTCCGTGATGGAACCTGTTCTTGGGGCACTGAATCCATGTAGAAAACAGTTTCTTGCTGTCTCTTACAGTTTTTGCTCTTTGGGAATCATGAAGCCGACAGTTGTACTAGGTTTCACAACTTTCGGTTTCATTGGAAGAATAAAAACGGAGATAGAAATTATCGTTCCTGAATCCACATGAGAAAAACGTTTTCGCCTATAGGGAAAATTTTAAAACCGGAAATGGTAATAAATTTCTATCACTTCCAGTTTTAGTAAAGATACAAATGCGAGAATCTATATAAAATAGAATTTTCTCGATATCTATTCCATTTTTCTCTATGACAATGAGTGTTGAAACCGGGAATCGAAGATTTTACCATTTCCGGTTTTAAAAGAGAAATAAAGGTGGATCTATTTTTGGAACACTGAATTTATATTCTAAAGCTACTTCTTCCTATCTCTTACTATTTTTGCCTCTATGATGATCAACGTTGAAACTAGAAATGATTAATTTCTACCACTTCCGATTTGAATCGAGGATTAAAGGAAGAGGTAGACCCTATTCTTGGCACACTGAATTCATATCCAAAATCCGTTCCTCGCTGTAGTTTACTATTTTCGCTCTGATACCTGCCAACAGATATCCGCTCTATCCCATACTTATCCGGAGCATAGTTTGGAACTCTTATCTACAAAAATACCAGTGACTATGTTTGTGACTTTATAACTCTTGAACTACTTCATCAATCCCTATCAAATTTTCAACATGGATGAGGTTCGGGTGTAGGGTGGTTTTTGTCACTTCACTTTGAAAGTGCAACTTGAAGGAGGAGGAGGGGGAGATATATACAAATGGTCAAAAATGACTGATATTAGTGTCGATTTCATAATTTTCGGGTTCACTGAGACGAACACTGACACTTCCTATGTAGTTTAAATCCAGATTCCGCCCTTTATGTTCAAAATGAAACGTATTTTCCCCGTGTGAAGAACAGATATTCAGATAGTGAGTGAATAATATTAACAAGTGTTTTCCTATACATAGTTCTCCTATAACTTTCCTATATAATGCTCTTATTTCTTAGTTACTTAGTTATTTCAGCATCGAGGCTACATAAAGCGTTGACCTATAAGCTTAGTATGAGATCGGAACTACATGATCCGTGACTGGAAATCGAATCCAGATCTCTCCCACAGAAGACAAGACTGATATTTATTTCGCTACTAGGGAGCTCACTCTCGCCTCTCTTTTTCACTTGCAATGTTGTTATTTAATTAATGCTTGACACTTCATTAGCTAAAGTTATAAGTACATTTTTACATTGTCTCTTTTGAATAATGCAGTATTTAGTCGCTGTTTCGTTCCATGCTGCCAAGCTTCCCGTTGTTCCTACAACACTATGCATGCATACTGTCATAATACTTCCGTCCATTATTGTCTTGCATGCGAATAAAATCGGAAAGGTTTGATTTTTTCACACTTCTATGTTTGCGTGACAACTTTAATATGCATGCACGCCAGCATAAATTTTAATCTTTTTTTTTTTTTTTTTTTTTTTTTTTTTTAAAGGATAAGTGTAAGCTTATTTCTAACACTTTCAGTATCCATCACTTAAGATAATTAAAATTTCTTCTTTCAAAAAAAAAAAAAAAAAAATTCCTCCTCCACAAAAAACTATAGGGTGTATAGAAACATGATGTATGTAATAAAGTAGATTACTTATGCCAGGAGGAAAAAATCTGATTTGTAGCATTCTACGGAACTTTCTTTTGTGATTAATTTGTGAACATTAAGTTTCTCTTTAAATCAGTTTCACAGCTTATGATAGCATCAAGTTCATCACAACAGAAACAAGAAATTGCCATTTAAGACTATCCACCGCTTTTTTTTTTAATCTCCTTCCTTAGATATGCTTTGTTTATCCTTTAAGAGACTCCATCACCATGACATGAAAATACCGCTAATTTTTACAGTAATTATACCCTATGTGATATCTTCAAACAGATAAAAGATAATCGAAATATGGAACAAGAGAGCTCTAGACAATATTATTTTACATAAGATACCGTTATCACGACTCACTTATCTGCTTTCGATTTCTAGTCATTTCACTGAGAAAAATAAGTGGTAGCCTAGTCGAGGTTAATGGACAATTCGACTGCTAGAACCAGTTAATAATTTGCAACAACCTTTCTGAGATTAATTTTACTAGGTCATCAGTAATCAACCGAATAGTTACTGGAAAATATATAGAAACAATACCGTGTTTGGTTGTTATTAACCTATAAGTTAGGTTAGAAGAAGGTAACAAATTCCAGAAGGTTAATTTAATCTAAAACACACTGTTGTTATCAACCGATTTTCACACAAGGTAAATTTAACCCTTCAGAATTTATTTACTGGCAACACTGCAGTACTAAAAGTACAAACAGTAACGTCGCCATTTGCAATTTTAAGAACGAAAAGTCTTAACAATTGTGAATACGTACGAAGGAATAGGAAAACAGTTATTAAAATATGAATTCAACATGAATTGATAGAGAAATGTGAAGAATAGTTTATTTACGGAAGTTTATGTATTTTATGGAACTTAAATGAATATAATTTTATGAGCCATGTTTCTAGTACAAATAATCACACATGATGGTAGAACCGCTAATCACGGAACTTTCGTCAAAAGTTCTTACACTAATAATAATAATTTCGTGATGTTTACAGGAAACATAATACATTGTACGTTGCTTTATGGTACAAATACAAAAAAAAAACAAAAAAAAAAAACCGGTACACGGTTTTGCTTTAGGAACGAGTAAGACTCACACAAATTCTTACTGTTAGTTGTTATATATTTCTGATATGGGTAGTCTACAAGGGTATTACAAAAGTGCAAATGAATGATAACACTGGTCAACAAAGTTTTCGTCTAGGGATGAAATTAACTAACTTTGAGATTGTTTTGCTCAGAGAGAGTTTTGATAATAAAATAAAATAAATTGTTAAGAGTGACGACTTTATTATCGTGAGGGCAATGGATGAAATAATAAGTCACAAAATGAACTTACTTAAGCAGTTTGAACAAGATGAATGGTAAGAAATAAATATAAGAGAAAAGCAGTTTCTCTCCTTTTTCCAAAAAAAAAAAAAAAAGTAAAAAAAAGAAAGAGGTTACTTAATATAAAACCCTAACAGCACAGAAACAAACAGCTACACGAAACAAAAAATATATAGCCTATATATATTATTATAACGATTGGGTTTAAACTAGGGTCCCATCCCTTTATCTTGCATGGGAGGTCCACAAGTTTGCTACGCCACTGGTGTCCCTTATTCTGTGTTTGTATCTCTTTCCGTTTCGTGTGAATGTTTGTTATTGTGCTGTTAGGCTTTTATATTAAACCTTTACAGTATGTAACATTTTTCTTTTTTACGTTTTTTTTTTTTTTTTGGAAAAAGGAGAGAAATTGCTTTCCTCTGATATCTACTCACTACTGTATTTCTTACCATTCATCTTATTTGAACTGCTGAAGTAAGGTCATTTTGTAACTTTTTATGCCATCCATTGCCATCGCGATAATAAAATCGTCATTCTTAACAATTTATTTTATTCTCTTTTTTGCAGTTTGTCACGCTGATATATTTGTAACAAAATTGAGGTTTGCTCTCAAGTCTTTCTAATTCTCAACCACCCCAGCGACCAGGGACGTGTAGTGCATATTAGTGCATATACACAGTATATCTATTGTAGAAATTTTCATTTGGACAGTATTACAGAAAGTGCATATCCTTCTAATAGGCGATATACTCCATGTATTCGTACTATGTGATACGCACTTCATGAAATATTTATAACCGCGAGCGCATTTCCTGTTCGGGACATGATAGGAAATTTCTAATAGTAATATTCGTGAATCTATCTAATTATGTATAAGTTTGTTTAAAAAGCACAAAAGGAAATTAATTCTTGTTTCAAGAGAATGCAATAAATAGTGTGGTAGAAGTGCAATGTATTTTTTCATGTCGAGGCTATATGCATTTCACCTGGAACTCGCCGTCGTGAACCGTCGCTTCCGCATTCTGGTATGAAACCACAGGCTGCGTTGATAACAGTCTGTTGAAATAAATCTACAGCAGTACATACAGGGAAATTACCCGGAAGATGAAACACGCTGAGCTCCCGGAGTATTGGCCAATCAGCGCGCTTCAGGTTGAATCGTGAAATGAATAAGATTTCGCTTGGTTAGGTCGGTTGATGACCCAAACATGAGGACATTAATTAGTGTATTAACTCAGGTCTCAAAGAATGCCCATTTATGTAAAGGTACTAATTAAAATTACTACCACAACAGCCTTCGTGTGCTTTTAGGTGTAGGTTACATTACAGCTTTTAAAAGAACTCCAAAACTTAAATCAGTACGTATATTCATAGGCACTGATTGTGGTGTGCTGCTAAGGGAAATAACACTAGTTATATATTTAAGTGTTCTAGTAAATTTAATGCATTGATTTTATTGCTGAGTAATAATATATGTTAGATACTTGGTTGTATAATATTGCAAATTAGTACATTAGAACTTTGTCTTTAGATTTTCAAGTATATTCAAACATAGATAATAATAGACAAATTGTTTACTTTTCTTATCCGCTGTTTTATTGGCAATGTCGTACACACTTGAAAAATATGCATCGTATCTTTGTATAAGCCGTTATCATATGAGTGGCAGAGACACTTACCCTTGAACCAACAGATGACGTACAAACATGGCGGTCATTGTTTTAAGCGCATGAGTAACAAATCAAAATTCAATTGCAACTTTCAACTAGTTAGAATCAACGCATGGGCGAAAGAAAGTTTTCTCCGTAATCAGCTAACTCTCAAGTATTTTATAACATAATAATAATAATAATAATAATAATAATAATAATAATAATAATAATAATAATAATAATAATAATAATAATAATAATAATAATAATAAATCAGTGGAAATGTCAATTGTTCTTTCAAGTGAACACAATATAAAACAATAAAAAACGTAAGACATATTTTTAAGAAATGCTTTTATAAAATGCACTAAAATCTTTTTTCTTATAGGATAGAATGAAGAAATGAGACTAAGGATTAGATACTCTTCCGTCCTAAGATTGAAAGCTAAAGCTTTTGTGGATAGGGCAATGATTCGCAATAATTTATTATAATCAGTGTTCCTATGTATGATACGATGTGCTTATCACATGCCCACAATAAGAGACCTATAATGGTCGATGCCAGAAACAAGAATTAAAAGTTAAATTGGGCCCAGTACTTTTGTTCGTACCCTCATTTTTTTAAAAAAATTATCTCACAAAAAATCCTTTATAGCATATTTTATAAAAGCTTTTCTTAAAAGTATTTTTTATGATTTTATATACTCGTTAGATTTTATTCAATTGAAAAAAGCACTCGTGGAAGGCAATAGTTTCTAATTCTTTCGTTAAAGGCGCCATTTAAAAGTCTCAATGCAGCACTGGAAAACTCTGCCATGTATTGAAGTATCGTTAATTAACTGACGTTGCCTATACATATACGCAATTCAAATACCTACTTTAGCAATAACTTAATTAATTTTCCAGTAAATAAACAAGCTAGAGCCAAAATTACGTGAAAATATTGTATTGCCATCGGGTTTACATACTTGTACAAACTTTCAGAACTCTAATTAGTGTGCAAGTGTGAAATTTAAGTGAAATTTTGTGTAATTAGTGTGAAATTTAATTTAAAAGATCTGACTTTAGTAGACTAAAAAAGGGTAGTCTAGTAACTAGTGATGAACTATTTGAGATAGCAAAAGATATTCACCTAGATACGAACGTAAACAAACTAACTTAAAACTCTTTAAAAAATGTTCTGTTCTGCTTAAAATTGTGAATTTCACCATCATATCTAGACTGAAAGTGTGATAATCCTCTCCTAACGAAGCATTACTTCTGTATAATAAATCAGTTTGGAAGGTGCAAAAGGGGGAAGGAGAGCGGATAATTTGTGTGGAGATTAGAATTAAATTAGAAACTTAATTAGGGGATTAATTAATTTAAGACTGAAATTAAACCCGAAAAATATGACAGAAGAAGAAGTTGAATACTTTTCGTCATGGTGAAGTTTTAGGATGGTTTCTTCTCTCTAATGTAAGGTGAAAGAAAAAATCCACAACTACAATCAGAGATGAAAACGGGTAGGCGGAATGTAATTCTCTTGTTCATTGTCTCCGAAACAAAAGATCTTTTAGAGTCTGTTTGAAGGAAGGAAAAGAGATAATAAAAAGAATGAATTGAACAAAAATAATCAAAGAGGTAGAATTTCTTCGACATTTTCCTGGTTACTTCTTTCTGTTTTGCTCTCTCACCGACTCAACATTAATCTCAGACCGAGTGACCACAAAGCACACGAGTAATGGCTTCCGCTGCAGTGGAACACCCCTGGATCATTGCCAAACTACAGCAGAGCGAACGAACGTACGTTGTGATTCTTTTGCTGGCAAGAAGGAGGAATTCCTATTTCATATAAGTTATGATGTGCTCATGAAGAATTCGTTAAACAGTACCCTTAAAGTTAATTTTGTTTTGCAACGCGCAACGACAAGTTATTTAAGAAATTTTATGATTTCGATTTGAATTTTTAATACAAAGGTATATAGGTTCGTTTTCACACATGGACCAAAATATGTGGAAATAGAGTTACCATACGGCAAACTTAGAAAAAAAAAAGAGTACATTCTTAGATTTCACAAGAAGACTCGACAAATCTTTTAATGGAGATAGCGAGAAAACATAACCTGTATAACTAAACTTTTACAATACTTAAAAGAAAAGTTAGGTTTCTTTCCTTCGTGTTTACACCTGGATGTTTTGTATTTTCTTAGAAAAGAGGATATTTTACAATTGTCCTAAAAACCTGTCAGGACCAATTTTAGGGCCTGAAAAAGAGAATTTGACTGGATAGAGGAGGATGTGTGGTAACTCTATGTGGACAAAATTTTAAAAAATTGCAAATACACACAAAGAAGAAAACTGATCATTGAAGTGTTGGAAAAGCTAACTTTTGTATATGGGTTCACGGGCTATTTCTTTAGTTAATATTGGTATAACTGCACTGCACAGTAGGAAATGAACAAAGACTGTTTTGCGGTATTAAATTGGTCCTATTAACCCTGATAGTTGATTTCCATTTCAAGCAAATCTTTATCTACTTCCCATTTTTATTCATGTCATTTCATGGTAGATTAGCGGAGACATATAAACATTAATACTCGTAGATGTCTATATGTATTGAAAAAATGAAATCTTTCAGTTTAACGTCCCACGATTATGCTTGTTAGACTAAGAAAGACGGCGGATGATTCAGGCAAGTGAATGATCATGGAAGAATTGATAGAATGAGAATGTGAGAGGAAACGGGGGTATCCCTAAAAACCCAAGGACTGGATGTTGTCCACGACAAACTTACTTAATCGGGGATCGAACCAGGGACCCCACGCACCAGAAGTAAGCTTTATTTGTATTGAGAGCCAAATGCAACTTGATTCATTACCTAATTACGAAAACACAGCAAAAGCGTTGGGAAACAAACAAGAAATTGTGAAAAAGAAATGATAGGAAAGATTAAGAATCAGAATATCAAGAGTGAAATGTGAGGTTATATGTTTAGCAATTAATTTGAATTCTTGTAGAACACATTTAGTAACAAAAATGACAGTAGTTGTTGAAATTAGCATTGTTGTTGATAAAACATCCAATAGATCTATTATTATTTATTTATTTATTTATAATATTACCTATTAGATTAGTTTTCGCTCTGTTTATCATAGAAATTTCAATTGAGTTTAACATTGATCTGGTATATATATATCAGTGGTTTTCAATCTCGGGGCCACGCGAAATTATCTGTTCTTAATGTCTGTAGGAGTAGTCTGGTGCTTTATGTTTTCTCGGTTCTCAACATGTCTCCGTCGTTTCCCGGTTCAAGAGTATCGAAAGTTTGAAAATGGCTGCTATGTACTACACACTTAAAGTACAAAGAAAGAAGAAGAAAAATCTATACAAAAATTGCAAGTTAATGTAATGCGGGAAAAAAGGAGAGGAAACTACAGGGGACGACGGAGTGAAAAAACGTAAACTCTGACTCATCAGCCTGAAAACGTGAATAAGAAAATTAAGCTAGCTCCAAAATCCGAAAACTATAAACACGGAATTATTGAAGAACGGTAAATGCCAAACCACTTGCATTTTTAGACTAAGCTCAAGGATAAAGTATTAGATTGTTGAAATAAAAGAAAATTGAAAAAAAAAAAAGAAATCTAGGCTTAAGAAACTCAGAAACATATATTAATTTAAATTGTGGAATATAGTACGGAAAACTGTAATAAATGATGCCTATTTAAATTTTATACCACATGCAGCATACAGAAACCGTTTAAACAATGACAATCATATTATAATGGAATATTGGAAACCTATAAATTATGTTCCACATGCGAAATGTGAAATCCATATAGCAAGAGACACGTGTTTATTTTAAAGTTTTGTAATCATAAAAAATAACTAAGCATTAAAAAGTTTTGTAATTTTAAAAAAATAACTAAGCATCTACACACTTACTGACATTTATAAACTTAACAACACGTAAATGGGCCACGGGGCTGAGTGGTAGAGCTTTCACCTCTGGTACAAAGGGTGCCTGGTTTAATCCCAGTTAGTGTTGCCAACAAAACATTAAATACCTTTTAATTTCGAGACGAACAAGAAGGAAAATTCAGGTCTTACGGGCAACACAGATCATCCAAATCTTAGTTCTCAAACACTGTTTTAGTATTACATAATACAGGATATAAAACTATAAATTGATAAAATGACTGTTGAAAGAGAATAAGGAGCATTTATCAATGTTTAAATATTACAAACAAGTCATTACATAATATACTCCAATAATAAATATGTTTTAAATGTTGTTTCACACCCTTCGTGAAGTGACGCGGAAGGAATCTGATAGTTTTTAGATGAAATTAACAGAATATCAGGGCATATATATATTTACTTGAATTCATAAAACAAGTCAAGACGATAAAGCTTTTTGAGAACAAGATAATTCGAGATGACAAAACCTTATTTCTCTCGTCTTGTCGTCTCGTGAGCAACACTAATTCCAGCTCGTGCCACGTGAGCTTTCTGGTGGACAAACACCGTGTGCTTGGGTTTTCTCGGTATTCTCCCGTTTCCTCCTGCTTTCTTCATTTCATCACTTCATTGATTATAATTTTTGTCATCATCGTTTCCCTTAGCCTCAGTACATAATCATGGCATGTTAAACTAGAAATTACATTTCAGTATCACGTAATAATCCCAATTGTATATATTGAGAATTGTAAGCAATAGCAGGTGAAACATTTTTCCTCTAGCTGTGCGAAAGGCTTTAGCTTTATAAAATGCCAATATCTTTGACGAGTTAATGTCACCATCATGATCCCTATAATGCATACTCATAAAATTAAAAGAATAGTAGAGTACAACTAATTGGTACAATCACAGTTCCCTGGAAAATTGTGCTGTTTAGAAGGGAGTCTTAGATACAGAAGGAAGAATTTTCTAAGAGTATAATGAATAAGTTTCCGTTGACAACGAAAGTGTAAATTTCTTATAGTTGCTTGGATGATTGGATTTTAGTCTTGCGTCTCTTTCAGCAGCAGGGCTATATGAAACGTGAGTCTACAGCTCGACGTAGAATTCGAACCACATGAACTTTTATCGGGAACGAAATCCAGGTGTTCCGTGTCAATGACCAAAAATTGCATTTTCGATCGTGAATAGAATTTGACGATAATATAGTATATAATTCACATCTATTTCATGAATTCCTTTCCTTTTCTTTCTTATCTTTGGCTAAAGTTTCTTGAGTGGCGTATCTAGAAAATAAAAACTATGGGGGCCAGCAGAGAACCCAAACTATCATAGATACATCATGAGTTTACTATAAACTTTAAAAAGTATATAAATAGTAACTTCAGTTACTTTTGTCACTCAAAATCTGGGGGTCCTAGACTCCTTCCGGGCCGGGCTAAATCCGCCACTGGATATTTATACACTAATTACAAATTCTCTCTTTCATTATAATGCTTAAGTATTAACGATAAAACATACAAGCAATACACCAACTGGAAACAAATGATGCCGGAAGTATTGATTTATAAATCTATTTGTACTGCATTGTATTACTAGAGATTGAATGTATGACAAAATGTCTAGTTCTTAATGTTAAAGGTGTGATAAAGCAAATAGCAGTGTCACAGTAATTAAAGACTTTGAGGCAAAAACCCGTCAAGTCCAAAAAGTGAAAGTGTACGGGAGATAGCTTCACAAAGGTTTCTCTTCGTCCGATTTTCTTTAAACTTGGCACATATATACTAGACTGAAAATAAATCGACGTGTGTTTTTTGTTTCCTTCGGAAAATAGGTTGATTGGGGGCAATGGGCTCCTTTTCAAAAAGGGTCTCATTAATTAAAAGGGCCACATTTAAGAAACGAAACTCTGCCGTTGCAAAGATGACTTCAAAGTAGGAAACACTTTTTTTTTTTTTTTGCAAGAAAAGGGTTGCAGGGGACAATGTCCCCTTCATAATGACAAATGACTCCGCACAATCTCTACGGAAATTGGATTTCGGTGCAATTGCTTGAAACCGTTATATGTTGTAGATTTTGTGATCCTAAGGAAAAGTCTCAATTCGCATCACCACAAATCACTGACCGTTTGGCCACTACAGGGACACTTTTTTGAAAACAGCCGAAGATAACGATATTCTGGATTTCGATAAAAATGACTGAAACCGTGATATGTTATAGATATTGTTATTCTGAGAAAAAGTCTCAATTTGCACATTCACCGATCACTAACGTTTGGCCACTATAGGGTCACTTTTTTAAAACGAGAAGAAGGTAACGGCATGCTGGATTACGGTGGAATTGCTTGAAACCATAACATGTTGTAGATATTGTGATTCTGAGAAAAAGTCTCAACAGGCACAGTCACCAATCAATGACGGTTTGGCGACTACAGGGACATCTTAAAAAAAAAATTATGGTAACTGTATTCTGGATTTAGGTGGAATTGCTTGAAACCATGATACAGTATGTTGTAGATATTGTGATTCTGAGAAAAAGTCTCAATGGGCACAACCATCCATCACTGAGCGTTTGACCACTTTAGGACCACATTTTTTAACAGCAGGAGGTACGTATTCTGGATTTCGGTGGAATTGCTTGAAACTGTGATATGTTGTTGGGATCGTTTGGCCACTTTAGGGCCACGTTTTTTGACAACAGCAGAAGGTAGGTATTTTGGATTTTTGTGGAAATGCTTGAAGCCATGATATGTTGTAGATATTGTGGTTCTGAGAAAAAGTCTCAATGGGCACAACCATCCATCACTGACCATTTGGAAACTACGGGGACACATTGAAAAAAAAAGCAGAAGGTAAGGATATTCTGGAATTTTAGTAGAATTGTATGAAACCCTGAAAAGTCCTATCCCACAACCCGGAAAACGGGATGGGGAGAGTAGCGGCCAACATCATTTAAGCATAGACAACATTCCGATGTTCATCTTGCGGGACAAATTAAAACCCTGAATAGCCCTAGACAATTTTTCTCGGGTTCACGACATATCTACAATATATCACAGCTTCATTCATTTACAGCGAAATAAAAAAATATCGTTATACTTGTCTGTTTTCAAAAATCTGGACCTGTAGAGACCAAACGGTCAGTAATGGATGGTTGTGTCCATTAATACTTTTTTCAGGATAAGAAGATCTACAACATATCACAGTTTTAGTCATTCTCACCGAAATCCACAACATTGTTAAACTCGGCTGTTTTCAAGAAAGTAGCTTTGTAGTGAGCAAACGATTAGTGATTTGTGGTTGTGTCCATTGAGACATTTTCTCAGGGTGGCAATATTTACATCACGGTTTCAAGCAATTACACCGAAATTCAGAATACCATTACCTTCTGCTCTTTTTTAATCCTTTCTGACCATATGATTCCAATTGGAACCACAAACTTTCTTGGCTTACATAGCGCTCGTGCCGAATGATTCCAAGTTGCCTCGTGCGTCGTAGTTCTAGCTTTTGACAACGGATGGGAGCTGTGTACGGTTTCGCCACGATCGCTAGTTCGCGCGCACTTAACATATATTCCATTGAAATAATAATAAAAAAAAATCTTCCTTTCCAAAATAAAATTCAGGTCAGAAAGAGTTTTAAAAAAGTATCCCCGTTGTGGCCAAACGATAATTGATTTGTGGCTGTGCGTGTTGAGAGACTTTCTCAGGATTACAATATCTACCACATATCACGGTTTCAAGCAATTCCACCAAAATCCAAAATACCGTTATCTTCTGCTGTTTTCAAAAAAGTGTCCCTGAAGTGGCCAAGTGATTGGTGGTTGTGCCTATTGCGACGTTTTTTCAGGATCACAATATCTACAACATATCACAGTTTGTCATTTTCATCGAAATCCAGAATATCACTATGTTCGACTGTTTTCAAAAAAGTCGCCTCGTAGTTTCCAAACGATCAGTGATTGGTGATTATGCCCATTAAGACTTTTTCTCCGGATCACAGTGTTTACAACATACCACGGTTTCAGTCATTTTTACCGAAATCCAGAATATCGTTATCTTCGGCTGTTCTCAAAAAAGTGGCTCTGTAGTGGCCAAACGGTCAGTGATTTGTGGTTGTGCCCATTGAGACTTTTTCTCAGGGCCACAATATCTACAACATATCACAGTTTCAAGCAATTCCACCGAAATCCAATTTCGGTAAGGATTGTGCAGAGATGGAGTGGGTCAGTGGGTCAAGTGGGTCAAGTTTTCTGGGTGGTTCAGTGGGTCGTGGGTCAACAGCATGTGACCCACTGTGACCCACCACCCACCATGACCCACTGCGACTCACCACCCACCATGACCCACTGCGACCCACCACCCACCGTGACCCACTGCGACCCACCACCCACCATGACCCACTGAGACCCACCACCCACCGTGACCTACTGCGACCCACCAACTCAGTATGATCTACCGACCCTCTCTGCTCACTGCATTGTAGACAGTATCTTCTGAGGACTGGTAAATTTGTCTCCGTTTTACTTTCAAGACCTTCATTTCCCTTTCTTTTCCACTTGTTTCTGTCTACTTACCTGAGGTGAGTAAATCTAAGTGAAAAAACAACTTCAGGCACTTTTGGATATTGATATTTTTAATAGTAATAATAGCAATAGGACTTATACTACTACTTGGCTTTCGAGACCTGTAAGTTTTTAGAGCTAACTACTGGAAAAACTACTGGAAATTTTTGAATCACTGTAATATATAAATTATTATATAAAAAAAAATGAATGTAACTATGTGTGCCTGATCATCACGGTCAAATTACAAAGTGAAATGAAATTACTTTTGGTATATAGTTAGGCCTTAATTCAAATTGGGATGTTATATTGCTTTTATTATAATGTATATCCTAAGGAGGTAGTGAGGATCCGAATTTTTGCGAAAAAAAAAATGAGTATCTCGCAAACCGTTAAACTTACGGAGATGAAATTCAGTGTATTAACTCTTTATTGAAAATAAACAGAATGTGTCCTATCATTTTTAAAATTCTCCTTTATGTGGGGGGGGGGCACTTTCTATATAGGAAAATTGATAGTGAGTTGGTTTGTAAAAATGATCGAAAAGGATCTTTGTTATTTAAGAAAAAAAATCAGAAACAAAAAATACAGTGCTTGGCTTCATATATCCATTGCTTTCTGCTATAATAATTGCTGAAGCTTATGTTTATTATATGGAGCGCTTACAGCACAGGGCAATCAACCCATAAAGTTGTGAGAAAAATAGGCATAAAATTTGTACTGTAAGCTTAATTACACGGAAATTTTAAGTTTGGATTGTACGCATAATTGTATGGAAAATTTTACACTTTTTCTCCCTTTACGTTGGTCTACTTACTTTGATTTGGAACTTTGAAATTTCATCCTCTTTTCCACTGAAAAAGATTGATAATTCAACAAGGAAATAATTATACTATGATAATTTAATTGAAATTCATCGTAATTTGGCACATGGCAAACATCAGCGTGGTAATTGAAGTTGAAGAAGGAGGGAAATTCCCATTCACCTCTGAACACTTTCCAGGAACCTCGTTCCCTTTCGCTTTCTAGACGGGGGAGGGAACTTGGTAATGGTATCAAACCTTCATGTGTAATTACAAAAATTAAATTTATGAACAAATAAGAAATCATCAGTTTATCAGGCTTTAATTGATAATTTATTCACAATATTCCCTATCGAAGGCGTGGTAGATGAAGTTTCTGTTCTACATGGGTCCACATTGCCAACTGACATGGTCGATATGGAAAAGATGTTGTATGGTGATAGAGATGATATTTCTTGCTGAGTATTTCAAACCTGACCAAGAAAAATCATTATCAGACTCAAGTCTAACAAGCAGATTGTCGATGAGAAGTTGCAGAAATCGGATAGAAATATTATCAATTTCCACGACAGAGTGCGATTTCCCCTTACGGGGATTTCCCCTTATTCATTTACAGATGACTGATATTAGAAATACACTAAGTGCTCAAACATTGTCTAACTTGTTGCTCATCAATGTTAATGGCCCACCGCTAGACAAGCTCAAAGTAGACGAGCTAGTTATTTCTTGGCTGAAGGATGGACATCATTCCACTGCGGATGATTTACCGCCAAAAAGTTACCAACAGGAAATAAATCCGATTTCAGATTTGTTTTAAGGTAGAAAATTACGAGTTACGGAAAATGTTTACTTGTATTACTAATGGTTTATTTGTGTTATTCAACTTTATACCTAATTTTTAGTAAGTCTCTTCTTTGCTTTAGGTAAACTACTTTGAATAAATATTCATAATAATTGCAATTATGCATATTTGTAACTTGAATTTAACGTGGTGTTTTAATGATTACACAAATTACAATTATGAGCATATTGTATGGAGACGCTCTCACGGAGGGTGCCCGAGCGCCTTTATACCCTATGAATAACTGATTTTTCATCTTTTGTGAGAAAAATACTGTGAACTGAGAAACCATAACATTTTCCATATTGTACAGGGGTATTTTCCTGCGAATAGAAGTTTCTTGTGGAATGCGTTCAGAAATTAACACTTGAAAGAATACTCTCTTAGTACAAGTATATTTTAGGCACACACTAATTTCCCCCCACCTCGAACTGTTTCAATTTCCTCACTGAAAAACACTTTACCAGTTTATATTGTAAAGGTCAGATCCACTGTTATTGTAACAGAGTGGTGCTTGAGCGATTGACTAGAAATTTAAACTCCGATTAGTGACAATTTCACAGTCTTGTTTAATTACAACTGTAAACTCTTTAGTCAGTTCAGAAGAGGCCGTGGATCGTGTTCAGAGTTGATGACGATGGATTTTGGTGAGTCAGAGTAGGTCAAAGTGGATGAGGGTGGTTCATGGTGGGTGGTGGGTCAGAGTGGGTCACCGTGGGTGGTGGGTCTAGGTGGGTTGTGGGTGAGAGTAAGTCACCGTGGGTGGTGGGTCATGGTGGGTCAGAGTCGGTCACGGTGGGTGGTGAGTCAGAGTGGGTCACGGGTCAGTGGGTCGTGGGTCACGGTGGGTGGTGGGTCAGTGGGTCGTGGGTCAAGTTTTCATTGACCCACGCCAACTCTGGCTTCGACATTGTCCCCTGCAACCCTTTTCTCGCAAAAACAACAAAACCCGTATTTCCTACTTTGAAGTCATACTTGCATCGGCAAAGTTTCGTTTCTTAAATGTGGCTCTTTTAATCAAGGAGACCCTTTTTTGAAAAAGGGCCCTTTGCTCCCCCTCAACCTACAGTATTTTCCGAAGGAAACAAAAAAATACATGTCGATTTATTTTCAATCTAGTATATATGTGCCAAGGTTGAAGAAAATTGGATGAAGAAAAACCCTTGTGAAGCTATCTCCTTTACATTTTCACTTTTTGGACTTGACGGGTTTTTCCCCGAAAGTCTTCAATTAGTGACTGACATTTTAACAAACACTGATTCATTTAATAATTTTCTGTTTATTGGAATGTGGCTATTAATTTCTTTCTTAGAACTGTGGAAATAATATGCTGTAAATAAATAATCTATCTATCCATCTATATCATATTTTCTCAACCTGGGGGTCACTACTCCTAGGGGACTTGCGAGGGGGTTTCATGGGGGTTGCGAAGATAAGCGGAAAAGATAAATATAATTAGAATCTAATACCGGAAAATATTTTTAAATATTATTTTGAATTTTGTTCTGATGGGCATATTTTTATCTTTGTACAAGCTGTTAAGAACAATACAAAATATGTCTACTAAACATTTTCAACAGGTCCAGAGCTGTTTAAAAATCAATTTAAATGAAAAAGGCACGATATTAAGCTAATGAGAACTGCATATTGAAATACCAGAAAAATACAAATGCAACAGAACTTGCATATTGAAAGCTCCAATATATGGTTCAATCTTCGTGACACTTATTAAGTCATTTTTAGCTGATAAGCGATTTCTTGTCTTTGTACAACGCAAGAAAAAACATGAAATTATTCCTTTCAGAGCAACAGATACCAGACCAGGATATTCTTCTCTCCTCTTCAGCCAGAACTTGTCCTATTCTGTGATCTCCGCAATAGGTAGGTGTATGTTAAAAATCCCGCACAACCTTGTTACTAACCAGAAATTATAAGGGGGTCGCAGAGAAGAGGATGTGATAAAATGATGGTCGTGATAGGAATAAGGTTGAGAACCACTGATCTATATAAATAAAAATGAAGTGACTATTTTTGTGACTTCATACCTCTTGTGAATTACCCGATCGCTTTAAACCAAATTTTCAACATAGATGAGATTCGGGCCTGGGATGGCTTTTATCATTTCACTTTGACGGTGAAACTTAGGGGAAGAGGGGGGATATATGTATACGTATATCATATATATATATATATATATATATATATATATATATATATATATATATATATATATATATATATATATATAGATAGATAGATAGATAGATATATATAGATATATATATATATATATGATCGAAAATGACTTATATTAGTATCGAATACATAGTTATCGGGGTCGCTGAGCTGAACAGTGACACACTTCCGATGCCGCTTAAATAAAAATTCAGCCCACAATTTTAATATTTAATTTTTAAGATAAAAAAAAGAGCATCGTCCATCAGTGAGTGCTTCAGTAATAGTAACAAATGACTGACTAACGGAACGTATTACTATTTTTTCTTATTTTAATCCAGAGAAGGGGAAAAATTGATGCTAGTTTATTATACATACACATCGAAAAGAATTTCGTGCTCCGTTTTTTTAAACATTCTTTGCAAACAACGATTGTAGAGATTATTTGAACAGTATTCATAATTTAATATGATTGTTTCTGTCATTAAATGTTTTCCTTCATTATTGCAAGTTAAATTTTATTGTCCTTTTCTTTGTAATTATAAATGTCTATTTGCCCATGAGCGTCAATCCCACCGGACATATGTCCCCCAATATTTGTAAAACTGTTTTCGTTTCCCCAATAAGTCAAGTATCTTAGCTTAACTATGACCCGAAAGACGCTCAACCATGTGACAATTTGTTACGTTCACAAAACAATGTTAGACAAAGTGGATATTAAAAAAGTATCACAAAAGTTTGTTTCCAATTGTGGTAAAAGGCAGTCAGTTTTTGGCCCTATGAAAGTGAAGGTGGAGTAAACTATAAAGTAACAAACTGTTTTTGTTTAGAAGCGAGCAGCAAAGCGACTTTAGCTTAAAAAACATAATTTTCAACTATTTTTTTTAAACTATACATTATTAAGCCTCATTTACAAAATAAAACACAAACATTAAGTTTTTGTGTACTTTATAAGAAAAAAATGCTTTAAAATGCAATGTACGAAGACTATTTTTTAATGTTCCAGAGGAGGATCTCCAGACCTTCCTCCTTCCTAAGGAGTATTCCATACACTTCAGTTCTCCCCAAAGTTCATGTGCTGCTGACGCTAATGTAATTTGCATGCCTGTTTTTCATGGTTGTAATGCCTAAACAACTATACGTATTACAATACATACTTATGTAACATAATATTAATAGATCAGTTAATAATATTGTACACTGTATAAAATAACGTACACTTACACGGATTACAATACATCGAAACAAGATAATGACGGAAACACCAGAAAAAAAATCTTCCGGCACAATACTATCAGCGTTTAACGACATAACATTGTCTAAAGATGAAATATTTACCAATCGATAAGCCTCATTGAGCTGAAGAAAATGATATGCATGAGTGTAAAAGAGATTCATGCGTAGTTTTTGAGAAAATGGAGAAAAATGAATCTTTTTGTAAACATAAAAATTAATGTTGTATGAGAGCCATATCAGTTGCTGAGGTGAAACTGGTACTGAAATACTTTTTAAGCTCTTCATTATGGAACTAGCACGACGATAATAGTACGTTAATGGAATATAGGTAGCCTAAAAGCATAATTGACTATTAAGTATTAATTTCTGTTTAATTAAAATGATGTTCAAGTATAAAAGATACATCAGCCGATAGATCACACTGAGCTGAACCAGAGGCGGATCCAGGGGGAGCGATCGCCAGAAGAGGAAACTTTCTTATTTTATATATAAATAAAACCCATCCCAGAGTTTGGAGCTCTTAAAAGTAGCTGTAAGTAGCAATATTACAACCCACCGCCGCCCCCCCCCAGAAGTGCATCCTGGATCCGCCCCTGAGCTGAACAAGATAACATGTTTGTGGGTAGATCTTCATAGTTTTTTTTTTTTTTTTTGAAAAAATCGAACTTTGACGAACTTTTGTGTCAGTAAAATGTTTCTCATTCGTTACCAATATATGCCAACATAATAAATGCCAGATTTTGTATTTTGCTACAAGAAATTGTAATTTGATGTGTTGGATGGTAAGGTGGCGTAACTCAGTTTTGAGACATTGTAAGATCTTGAGACTTTTATTAAAATCGATATAGAAAAAACGCATAAAATTACGGTGGATTACGGTGGAATTGCTTGAAACCATAACATGTTGTAGATATTGTGATTCTGAGAAAAAGTTTTAACAGGCACAGTCACCAATCAATGACGGTTTGGCGACTACAGGGACACCTTTAAAAAAATGATGGTAACTGTATTCTGGATTTAGGTGGAATTGCTTGAAACCATGATATGTTGTTGATATTGTGATTCTGAGAAAAAAGTCTCAGTGGGCACAACCATCCATCACTGAGCGTTTGGCCACTTCAGGAACACATTTTTTGACAACTGCAGGAGGTACGTATTCTGGATTTCGGTGGAATTGCTTGAAACTGTGATATGTTGTTGGACACAACCACCAATCACTGATCGTTTGGCCACTTCAGGGCCACGTTTTTTGACAACAGCAGAAGGTAGATATTCTGGATTTTTGTGGAAATGCTTGAAGCCATGATATGTTGTAGATATTGTGATTCTGAGAAAAAGTCTCAATGGGCATAACCATCCATCACTGACCATTTGGAAACTACGGGGCCACATTTAAAAAAAGCAGAAGGTAAGGATATTCTGGAATTTTAGTATAATTGTATGAAACCCTGAAAAGTCCTATCCCACAACCCGGAAAACGGGATGGGGAAAGTAGCGGCCAACATCATTTAAGCATAGACAACATAACGATGTTCATCTTACGGGACAAATTAAAACCTTGAATAGCCCTAGACAATTTTTCTCGGCTTCACGACCTATAATATATCACAGCTTCATTCATTTACAGCGAAATAAAAAAAATATCGTTATACTTGTCTGTTTTCAAAAATCTGGACCTGTAGAGGCCAAACGGTCAGTAATGAATGGTTGTGGCCATTAATACTTTTTTCACGATAAGAAGATCTACAACATATCACAGTTTTAGTCATTTACCGAAATCCAGAACATTGTTATACTCGGCTGTTTTCAAGACAGTAGCTCTGTAGTCAGCAAATGATTAGTGATTTGTGGTTGTGTCCATTGAGACATTTTCTCAGGGTGACAATATTTACATCACGGCTTCAAGCAATTACACCGAAATCAGAATACCATTACTTTCTGCTCTTTTTTAATCCTTTCTGGCCATATGATTCCAATTGGAACCAGAAACGTTCTTGGCTTACATAGCACATATATCGTGCCGAATGATTCCAAGTTGTCTCGTGCGTCGTAGTTCTAGCTTTTGACAACGGATGGGAGTTGTGTACGGTTTCGCCACAATCGCTAGTTCGCGCGCAGTTAACATATAATCCATTGAAATAATAATAAAAAAAATCTTCCTTTCCAAAATAAAATTCAGGTCAGAAAGGGTTTTAAAAAAGTATCCCCGTTGTGGCCAAACGGTAATTGATTTGTGGCTGTGCCTGTTGAGAGACTTTCTCAGGATTACAATATTTACCACATATCACGGTTTCAAGCAATTCCACTGAAATTGAGAATACCGTTACCTTCAGTTCTTTTCTTTCATTTTTTTATGATCCTGTAGTGGCAAAACGGTCAGTGATGGATCGTTGTGCAAATTGAGACTTTTCAGGATTAAAATATCTACCACATATCACGGTTTCAAGCAATTCCAGCGAAATCCAGAATACCGTTACCTTCTGCTGTTTTCAAAAAAGTGTCCCTGAAGTGGCCAAATGGTCAGTGATTGGTGGTTGTGCCTATTGCGACATTTTTTCAGGATCACAATATCTACAACATATCACAGTTTGTCATTTTCATCGAAATCCAGAATATCACTGTGTTCGACTGTTTTCAAAAAAGTCGCCTCGTAGTTTCCAAACGATCAGTGATTGGTGATTATGCCCTTCAAGACTTTTTCTCCGGATCACAGTGTCTACAACATATCACGGTTTTAGTCGTTTTTACCGAAATCCAGAATATCGTTATCTTCGGCTGTTTTCAAAAAAGTGGCTCTGTAGTGGCCAAACGGTCAGTGATTTGTGGTTGTGCCCATTGAGACTTTTTCTCAGGGTCACAATATCTACAACATATCACAGTTTTAAGCAATTCCACCGAAATCCAATTTCGGTAAGGATTGTGCGGGGCCCTTCGTCATTTCGAAGGGGACATTGTCCCCTGCAACCCCTTTCTCGCAAAAACGATAAAACACATATTTCCTACTTTGAAGTTATCTTTGCATCGAGAGTTTCGTTTTTTAAATGTGGCTCTTTTAATCAAGGAGACCCTTTTTTGAAGAAGGGCCCTTTGCTCCCCTCAACCTACAGTATTTTCCGAAGGAAACAACAAAAAAAAATGTCAAGTATATATGTGTCAAGTTTAAAGAAAATCGGATGAAGAAAAACCCTTGTGAAGCTATCTCCTTTACATTTACATTTTTTTTTGACTTGACGGTTTTTTCCCCGAAAGTCTTCAATTAGGGACTGATGTTTTAACAAATACTGATTCATTAAATAATTTTCTGTTTATTGAAAAGTTGCCTCTTATTTTTTTCTTCGGGCTGTGGAAATAATATGCTGTAAATAAATAATCCATCTATCCATCTATATCATGTTTTCTCAACCTGGGGGTCACTACTCCTAGGGGACTCGCGAGGGAGTTTCATGGGGGTTGCGAAGATAAGCGGAAAAGATAAATATAATTAAAATCTAATACCGAAAAATATTTTTAAATATTATTTTGAATTTTGTTCTGATGGGCATATTTTTATCTTTATACTTAATTTTTTAACTATACATTATTAAGCCTCATTTACAAAGTAAAACACAAACATTTTAAAGTTTTTTTGTGCTTTATAAGTAAAAAAATGCTTTAAAATGCAATGTACGAAGATTATTTTTTAATTTTCCAGAGGAGGATCCCCGGGCCTTCCGCCTTCCTAAGGGGTATTCCATACACTTCAGTTCTCCCCAAAGTTCATGTGCTACTGACGCCAATGTAATTTGGCTGCCTGTTTTTCATGGTTTTAATGCCTAAACAACTATACGTATTACAATACATACTTATGTAACAGAATATTAATAGATCAGTTAATAATATTGTACACTGTATAAAATAACGTACACTTACACGGATTAAAATACATCGAAACAAGATAAAACATCAGAAAAAATCTTCCGGCACAATACTATCAGCGTTTAACAGGTTAACATTGTCTAAAGATGAAATATTTACCAATCGATAAGTCTCATTGAGCTGAAGAAAATGATATGCATGAGTGTAAAAGAGACTCATGCGTAGTTTTCGAGAAAATGGAGAAAAATGAATCTTTTTGTAAACATAAAAATTAATGTTGTATGAGAGCCATATCAGTTGCTGAGGTGAAACTGGTACTGAAATACTTTTTAAGCTCTTCATTATGGAACTAGCACGACGATAATAGTACGTTAATGGAATATAGGTAGCCTAAAAGCATAATTGACTATTAAGTATTAATTTCTGTTTAATTAAAATGATGTTTAAGTATAAAAGATACATCAGCCGATAGATCACACTGAGCTGAACCAGAGGCAGATCCAGGGGAGAGATCGCCAGAAGAGGAAACTTTCTTATTCTATATGTAAATAAAACACCCCAGAGTTTGGAGCTCTTAAAAGTAGCTCTAAGTAGTATTACAACCCACCGCTCCCCCCAGGAAGTCCGTCTTGGATCCGCCCCTGAGCTGAACAAGATAACATGTTTGTGGGTAGATCTTCATAGTTTTTGAAAAAATCAAACTTTGACGAACTTTTGTGTCAGTAAAATGTTTCTCCGAACTTTTGTGTCAGTAAAATGTTTCTCATTCGTTACCAATAATAAATGCCAGATTTTGTATTTTGCTACAAGAAATTGTAATTTGAGGCGTTGGATGGTAAAGTGGCGTAACTCAGTTTTGAGGCATTGTAAGATCCTGAGACTTTTATTAGAATCGATATAGAAAAAAAAAAACGGACAAAATCTGTTCTTTGTGCTGCCATTTTTTGGCCTATGGCCTGATCTTTTAACTCTGAGATACATAATTTCTCCATCTAACAGGTTATGGTTTCAAGTTCACGGAAATGACTTAATCTCATTAAAAAAAAGTTACGTCACTTTGCCATCCAGCGCCTCATTTATGTACTATATATGTAACAAAATCACTGTTAAGAGTAGATTGTACCTATTGCTGGTTGTTTTTTCCTATCGATAATTGAGATACTCGTGTATGCACATACTTCTTTTAAAGTTCCTTCCTTTATTCTGAAGTAATTAGAAAAATAGCTGATCAATTTATTTTTACACTGTGCATACGCGTATATCAACATTATACTACACTAAAAAAACTTACACAAATTATATTGTATTCACTTGAAATTAAATTTCCGTGTGATGTCTACAAAACAAGTAACAGTGTGAAGTATATACTACGTGAAGGAGTTTGGTTTATATGGCGGGATAGTTTCTCAAATATTGAAACCGGAAATACTAGTAGATTTATACTACCTCTGGTTTTAGTAGAGAAACTAGAGTGGAGACGCTTAATAGCAGGAAACCATTTATCGCTATCTATTACAGTTTTTGCTCTGTAGTAGTAGTATCCAATGTTTCTTACCTTGCGTTCCCTTCATAAAACTTGCATATTCACGTCTCTCCTCTCCCGTCCTTTTTGCTCAGTGGCCATACGTGGTTTTGGGCTGACCGCTTCTGCAACTTCAGATACAGCTCTAAACTCTAAAATCTTCAATAATAATAATAATAATAATAATAATAATAATAATAATAATAATAATAATAATAATAATAATAATAATAATAATAAATCCTATTCTCGCAATTTGTTGCTGTATTTCTTTCCAGTAAGACTTCTGCATACCATTTTAGTGTAATTATTATTATTATTATTATTATTATTATTATTATTATTATTATTATTATTATTATTATTATTATTATTATTATTATTACTGAAGATTTTAGATTTTAAAGTTGTACATAGTGCTTAATCAATAATCATTTTTCGTTTGTACGATATTTAATTTAACGCCTCTTTATTACAGCATTTATAATATTTTTAAGTTAAATAACCATAAGAAAAATCGTAATTTAGTATACATTCTTGGTCCTTTGTAAATCAGTTACGAATTGTTTAAATTTTGCTTCTAAGAGTTTTAGTACTTTTAAACACACTGACAAACTTTTCACAATTAAAAAAAATATATATATATAATTGTGAACAAACAGTTTTCAAAACGAAGAGTTGCAATGTCAAAAGAAAGCAGAACAATATTTAGTATTTAATTTCGGACCCTGTTGGTAATAATTAATATACGGAAAGCAAACATTGCATAGTTTGCAGCTGATTAGTGATTGATTGACAACGGGCTCTTTCTTGTTTCAACAATATTGGTATTGTGCTTCTGAATAATAGCCATAAGACAGGCTGTCTACATTTGTGTATTGGAATTGTTCACAAGCTATTCTTCGTTTCATTAACTTTTCAAACGGGTGTTCTGATCTGAGGAGTTTATTTTCTGATATGAATGTTGTATTAACTTTGTTATTTCTAGTTTGTGTCATTGTGTGTGAAGTAAAATGGCAGCTTCCAGTTCAAAGAGAAAATTGTATAGAAAAGATTACATCAGGTACGGTTTTACGTTCATTGAAAAAGATGGTATTTAACTACCACCGGAGGTAAAAGTAGATCTGAAAAGGTAAGGGGACACATGACGTCATGCCATCTCCCGAGCCTATCTTTGCCCATTGTAATTTTTTAGAAAGTGGAGGGACAGCATAGATATTTTCTGGAAATGGGGGTACGGCCTCCGTCCTTGTTCCCCCTTGGCATGGTCTCTGCTCCGTTCGATTAGAACATTTGTCAACAGTACATCCTGCCCTCAAAGACAAATCTAAAGATTTATTATTATTATTATTATTATTATTATTATTATTATTATTATTATTATTATTATTATTATTATTATTATTATTATTATTATTGTTAGAGGAAACTCGATGAAACTTATGAAGTTGGATTCCTCTGGAACCTTTCACAAGCAAAACGAGAAAGCGATGGAAGCATCATATGAACTTTCTTTTCTAATAGCCAAAGATTTAAAAAAGAAAAAAAAAACATACTATTGGTAATACCCTTTTGAAACCTTGCATATTTAAGGCAAGAAAGCCAGAAAATATTGACAGAGAAAATATCACTTTCAGACTATACTGTGAAACTAGAATTAATGAAATGGCCTTGGACTTTAAACAGCAGTTAGTTGAAAATATAAAAAAGTAAGTCTCCATTTTTTTCCTTGGAGTGTGATGATACAGTATATCCACGAATATATCTGTGTTGTCACTTAACAGTGTGCTGTTGGTTCGTAAATAAAAAAATAAAAGTTAACGGAAGGAACATTGTTTCCAAAAAGTTAATAAAAGAAAGCTAAGTTAAAAGAATTACTATATAATTATTGACAAAAGAAAAAATATGAATTATGAATCTTATGTGGCAAAAACTATGTTTATCTCATTACACGTTTTCATATGTTATACTCTAGACAGAAGATAAGCAAAACTGACTGAATAAAAACAAAACGCTAGGAAATGCGAGACATGTAACATGTCTACAGCATAGATTTGTTTGTTTTCTCTCTTATGAAAATGTCCTTACTTGCCTCCGGGAAACGTTACTTTTCCACTTCGTCATAGCGTGTTACAGCTGTACGAAACAAACTAAATACATATGCAGCGGATGCTTCTTACTTCTGTTTTCCTTCTCTCTCTCTCTCTCTCTCTCTCTCTCTATTTCTCTTTCTCTCAATTTTAGAACAAAAGTTAATTTTACCAAAAGGTACTTTTTATGTATTTAGAAAAAAGGAAAGCAAGGAATATTTTAACAAAACCAAAGCATACTGACTAGCAATGTTGTGTATTATAGAAGGAAGAGAAAGTTTATTATTATTATTATTATTATTATTATTATTATTATTATTATTATTATTATTATTATTATTATTATTATTATTATTATTATTATTATTATTATTATTGGATACTTTCCTCAACTTACCCTTTAACAACTTAATTTTGTTTTATAAAAATCGATTATGTTTTTTTCGGAATGTATTTTCCAAGTTAGAAAGAGGGTATACAGTAGTAGTATAATCTCTCACCTTTCACATTGCTCTAAGTTGGACACTTTTCTCGAAACCATGTAGATCTTATTTATTTCTATGTAATCAAACTCCTGTAACTTATACCCCGTACATTCGGTCTTCAACAAAATTTTTTAAAAAAAAAGTACGTACAGCTGTTTTTTCCTTGTTAGGTTGGTAAAAGCGAAATCAAGGAAGTACATAGACTTGGAATAATTTCCAGAGTGAAATATGTCAACCATTGTTATCTCGTTATGCTACCATGCTTATCAAATACCATGATGCAATTTGAAGAAAGTAGAATACTGCTGCTGACATTATAACCAATGGATTCTCCTTGAAAAGAAAGATTAGTTTTTTCTCTCTGTTGTACTCGGCGCCCTGTTCAGAAGCTTTGTGTGTTATGAATACAAATAAATAAAAATGTTACAATTTCTTACTAAAGAAAGGAAAAGCTTTGCTAAAAGAGAAAATTGTAAGGACTTGGTAGATGTTTTTATCACTTCAAAATCTTCAGTGTCTTCAACATGAAAAAAGACGCCGTTTCAGGAGGATTGAAAAAAAAAAAAATCATAGCGTTCAAAGAAAATGAATACTGAAAACATCTAATGGGAAATCGAATAGACAAGTTCTCGAATTTCTTCGACTCTGTAGTACAAAAAGCATTCTGGTAAACGGGACTTACAAATATCTATTCATCGGTATAGTAGAGATTTAGTGGCGTATAATGGGTGTCGCGATTGTTATTGAAAACTTCACAATATTAGTTTCAATGTTTATTATGGACAGTTTGCCTGAGCTGATGTTAATTGCTGCAGAATATTATAAACGAAAGTTATTTAGTGTTTTGAATAATAAGAACATTTTTAACGCAGAGGGAAACTAATCGCCAATGCCCAACGGCGTGTCTTGTGACTGGCGAAAGATAACTTTTTTTTTGGGGGGGGGGAGGAGGAAGAATTAAGAGCGCGTTTTGGTTCTATTGTGGGCTATGGTGAATTAAACTGGTTCGCTGGATGATACACTGGAGTGTCTAACAGACCATGTACGTACGCCACGAGTGCGTGGTATAAGTAGTATGTGATAATGCGTGGGAAGACATAATAGTCCACCACATACTGTAAGTCAAGACATTGTAGTCTAACATCTTTATACGTATTTGCACTGCTAAACATTAAAAATACAGTACAGTAGAATTAACTAGATATAAATAGAAATGGGATATTTTATTTACCATAAACATGATGCATTAGCCAATTGTATCAGCAGGTATAACTTCTTTGTACAATTGACCGCCAGCAGTGCGCTTATTGAGATTCAAAATAAACGGATCTAAAGTTCATTTTCGCACGCTTTCAGCACCTTGTAACTCCGAAACTACGCCAAACACGGGAGAAGTTGAAGAATGTTTTTCTTGTTTTGACCTGAGATACGTACTCTTACACTTTTTGTACGCATTGATTGTTCACGCTGTACATCCTACTTTAATTAAATTAAAATGCGAATTTTCGGTTTTATGCTCCACGAAAGGAGACAGGTGATTAATGAGAGTGATTAACTGTAAATGACTGAATGAGAATGTAGTGGGAAATGGAAGTATAGAAAGAAAAACACACGATGTTGTGTACAATAAACTCACATGACCTGGCATCAAACCAGGGATCCCTCACACTTGAGTCACCGTGCTCCCATTCTTCAATTACGGTTAATATCGTTATATCATAGATCAATACTCGACTCTACTTTCATGGTACTTCCATCTAAAAATATACGTAGTGTTATTTGCTGCTTTTATTTAGTTACTTAATAAAAACTGGATTGGTAAACTTATTGGGCCTTATGTATAGTCGTTTTGACGTCTGATTAACACCATACTACGGGGTTGACTAACGAATGGTTATCAAAATTGTATTCAGAGACTCTGATTAGGACGTAGTATTGGACGAAGTTAATCACATGTGACTAATTAATCTACAGCAGAGACTAATCTTTTACCCACGGTTTAGCGTGCGAGACAACATTTCGTATTTCGCAATTCATGTATTTTCATTTTTATAGATTACGCATGCGCTCATCTACTTTTCCGTAGTCGCCACATTTATTTTACTCACCGATGCATTGGGGTTCTATAAGTTAATCATACCTAAATCATTATTTTAGTTGTACTCAAAGAAGACTGAATACCAAAAAGTGCACCTTCCCTAGTTAAGAGTTAGTATGCTTACTAACTAGTCAATGACTAACTTTTGATTAACGAATTCTTTTTGAATACCGCCCATTAATTCTAGACTGCGCGGGAGAAACAGTACAAGTCAAAAACACAGGTTTTCAAGAGGCGATTTTTTTTTTATTTTACCAAGCATAAGTATGACTCACTTATACTAACAGTACAAAGACGCGATTATTCAACTCATGTTTAAAATTGACTTATACTAAGTTAACCGGAGGTGGAGCATGACACATTGATCTTCAATTTTGGCTTATTTCATTTTGACCAATTTCTGACTTATACTATTTTCTCCTGCGCAGTTTAGATTATCATTTTGTAATTATGCACAGGATGCAAATTATAGGGGAATGAGGGGCGTTTCCCCCTCAATTACATTTTGATCCCCTTCAAAGAAACCAACTGGAGCATCCTTGCCAATAATGTTTATTTTCACCCCTAAACCATATTTAGTGGTAAGAATTTTGAGTAGATTGCCTTTTAGCCCTTTATCTAAGTAATTTTAAGCTGCTAGCTGTATTTCGAAATGAAAGAGGTCAACTATTCACTATCGGTCACTTCCAATTTTATATTCACAGCTACCATAATATACTCACAATCCTTTCCCTGTTTTGTTTTAATGGTAAGATTCCCACTTATTAACGACATTCTACTTTTTTTTTATCATACAAGAGCGAGGTAGCCTACATACATATATAAAATGTAAAACACTATTCGTCCTATATTCAATTACATTAGAAAAGTGTAAGTGCGGGAATCTCAGGCAATATATGATAAACGAGCTAATTTAATTTGCTAAATTTATTGATCAAATACATTTCTTATTTATTACTATTGTCAGATAATCATATTTGTGTGTACGGTAGGGGAGAAGACGTTATTGTAGTATTTCGAATTATTGTTTCTTCAGACCTGCTTGTCTTGTTGGGACTCATTTTATTACCCCTCCCCTCAATATTAATAACCTAATTCGCACACGGATTATGTGTGCGAGTAATAATAAAAACTCGGGTTAGAACAAAATACGTATACTTCTGCACTAATAAAATGAAATGAAATCTTTCAGTTTTACGTCCCACGATTGTGCCGGTTAGGCTAAGAGAGACGGTGATGATGAGTAATGAATGAAATGGTGGAATGAAGAAAGTGGGAGGAAACGGGAGAACCCCGAGAAAATCCATGAGCATGGTGTTTGTCCACGACGAAGTGCACATGGCGCGAACTAGGATCGAACCAGGGACCCCAAGCACAGGAGGTGAACGCTCTACCACTGAGCCACCGCGCCCCCTTTCTGCACTAATAAATAAAATAATGCATGTGCAATCAATTTTTGGCATAGAAAGAAGTCACCTAGAGATATGATAAGCAACTCGCGTGGGAAGATTTGGAGGGGTTAACTTTGTAGTACGTAAGCCTATATCTACAATGCACCATAGTGCCTAACTCTACTATCGTCCAAGTTGTTGGTCGGGGAATCGAAAGGGGCTGCTCATCGTTATACATTTCACGCATTTCTTTTCAAAGATCTTGCATAAACATTAATTTTCCTGTGCGAGAAACGGAGATTTGTAGTAATTCTTAATAAAAGTACGTACACTAGTTTACAGAGAAATTATTAATGTACGTACAGTAGCCTAAGGATTTGATCTTGCACTTCATCTGTCCTTTCTTATTAAAAAAAAAATCTACTTCTATCATTTTTTCTGAGAATATAGGTGTCAGTAGTTAACAATTATTTATGTTTATTGGGAAGAGGAGTACAAAATAACACCGATTCAATATCACATAGTCTAGACATAGTATCCTGTAGTATCGAAACTTCTCTAATTTTGGACCCCTCCCCCCCAAAAAAAAATCTGAGTGTGAGTCTGAAAGAAGCCAGTAAATTGAAGTGTATAATGAGTGGACATTGGATTTTTTAATGCAAATTCATATTTTGTTTGCTTATATCGATCTATGTTAAATTTGGTAGTGGTTCCCAACAACAATAATAATTACAGTTCGAATTTGAAGTTTTATAATGCATATTAATGCGTATTTTGAAAGTTTGAGCGTATATTAATGCTTAAGAGCATGTTCAGCATATTCTATTTTTATTTCAGATACGCTTATAATATACTTATAAATAAATTCAATTTTAAATTGCATTTTTAATGCATTTAAGTGTCTGTGCAACAGAAAGACCTTTTGCATAGGAGGATGGAGGAATGCCTAGTTTATGAAGGCCTAATATTGTTATCAACTGATCAGCAGAGTAAAGTTGCTTTCAATCGTCATGACGTTAATAGAAATCTGATAATGATAAAGATTCATTTTAAGATCACGTCGACATCAATTCCGTAACAAGAGACGGAAAGGATGCTGCTCTGGAAATGCTTTAGTTGATAAAGTTCAGCACGAGCTGTAGGTTCAGCAGTTCCTGATTAATTTAGGCGCTCTATGGAAAAGAAATTGATGGATGTTTTTGTCAAAAATCTCTGATTATAAAACAATTGAAGCCATGCGAAAACGTCCTCAAGGGTTATATCCCAACTTGCCAGAAAATATATATACTACACTTGCTCCTCTCCACAAATGTTGTCCGATAACATCTGTTGATGTTGAATGGTCATTTTCTGATTGACACCAGAAAATAGAGAAAATATCTTGGATATACTGTAAGGCTAATTACAGAAAAGAATAAAACCTTAAAAACGAAATTATTTTTTTTACAGTGGAAACATGTGGAAAAGTGAGGCTCGTCAAGGTAAATGCACTCTAAAATACAACCGAGAAGAAAAACTAGAAATTGTGTTTTGATATCACTGTGTTCATTTTAACCTCATAACTTCTGTATGTTTTTAAAAATTACGGACATACAAACTAAATATAGCATAAAAATAAATTCTGAAGAGAAATTCCTAAAACGTAAAGTACAGTTTCTGTGTTTTATTTCACCTACAACACTTCTATCACAAATTTGCTGCATGTTTTAAAGTGTTGTCCTTTTTTTTGTATTATTAGTACGTATTAAGTACATATTTTAACACATTTAACAGCATAGTTGCATGCATATATCATGAATTTTAAGTGCATAAAATCTGATGTCTAATAATGAGAAAAGGAAATTGGTTCATGTAAATGAAGAATTTAGTTCAAACGAAGTGACATTGTGATAAGCAAACCAGCACCCAGCGCCTACCTACCACACCAGATAATCTCGGGTATTTTGTCTCCGTAGAAACCAATCAACAACCAACGAGATGTTCCCCGTCCCCTGCCCTGTAGCTATTGATCTCTTGCACGGAGATTTCTCCCTGAGAGTGCTTCATTAACCATTTTGTTACCAGCGCTCCACTTATTGACTACGTAGCTCATTACACACTTCAACGCATTCGTTAACATCATCTGATGCCCTCGTTTCTATACAAATCCTGTATCACAACGTATGTAGTACACACATGTCTGGCTTTCAAAAACTACAGCATTATGGTGTTTTAAACTTTACTTATCTCGATATTGAAAAGAAGAGAGTAAATATAGTTCGAATACCAAAGTTATACTATAAATATACGTCTCGTTAGGATTAGATTTCTAGGCTTTCGGCATGTTATCCCGTCAAGTAAGAGGGATGATGTCCCTCAGCGATCTCACTACAGGGAGTTAGGGAGGAAGGAAGGTATGGGGAAGGAAGTGGCTTAGAAGTATTATGTTAGTGACCATCCCGGCGTTTGCAGGGGTGGGAATGAGGAAAACCTCACTCAGAATGATGAACTGAAAAATCTTTTACAGTTTTTCGACCCCACTAGAAATGGAACCCGGGACCGCTCACACCAAGGGTGATAGGAGAGTGTTAGCGACTGCGCTACGCAAGGCTACAATTGCATGTCTCACGTGATATCAGTATTAAAATGAGATGTTAAATGTATATCAAATTACGTTTGATTTTAGCAAGAAATAGCAAATGAACCTACTTTGTTAATATAAATACATTACATTTTTTTCATATTAGAAGAATAAATCTTGACTGGACTTCCGATTATGGGAATTAGGTTAGGTAGGTTAGCTTGGTTTTGGTTAATGGTGCATAGCTAGTGAAAAGCCGATTATGATATAAACTTCTGCAAGGATCAAGAAAACTGGACCATCACACGCATAAAACAATAAGAATTCTATATTTTTCTTATGTACGGGGAGCGAAGTGTGACTAAATCACATCATGTGTAAGTGTATTTTATCATTCTAAACAAAGTAACCTAACTTTATCTAACCTGACATCAGTTATATGTAAGTAAGGTGGGCCACTTTTCCTTACTCTTCCTTAAACTTTGATTCTGATTTTTTTTTCTTACGGACAAAATATGCGCATACCGTTTTTCCTTTAGCCATGCTATCCGTAAAAGAACGAATCTCATGCTGTCTTGACTTCGCACGTTTACATTTTCACTAAGTTATGGTTGAAGATTGTAAATGTTCTTGCGAGTTATTTCTTTGTTCTGAGTCTAATTCATTAACTGTGATGATGCAGTTCCACTCGAATTACACGTTGACATTGCACTAGAATCTGCAGATTGGTGTAAATTTAGTGGCCTAGTATTTGCATCTGTCTTGGTTTTGAATAGGCCTACTAAATAGAGACGTACGCTTCCGGCTTGTTTGGAGAAGCTTTTTCTTTACATCTTGTACAGTTGAGTTGATTTTGAGTTTAACGTCTCTTTTCAGCAGCGAGGCTATATGAGACGTGGACCTACTAATGAACGTGGAATCCGAACCACATAAGCTCCCGCCGGGAATCGAACCCGGGTCTCCCGCGCCAAAGGCACGTACGCTAACCGCTTAGCCACGGAGGAGCTCGTCTTTAAATCTTGTGGACACCTGTAGCATTTTAACATATGGGCTGACATTTTTTCCACATTTGGCAAAAATTACATTCCACCGATTTATTTCCTTTATCTGTGTACGCTTTCCAGATATAACTTTTATGCCGTCCCGTTCTTAGAGCTAAATGTTTATCAAATACCAGCAATAAAAGTGATACTGACTACACAGCAAGACAAACTTGCATTTCTTGCGTAAGTGAATAACGTTTCTAGTATTGCCAGATTTCAAGTTAAGCGACTAAAACTGACGTAGGTTACACTGGTAAAGATTCTGAAAGTTTACATCAATAAACAACTAAAAATAATGTTATTAATAAAAACCCATTTTTGCGATGGGAAAATACGATTTGGAAAAAACACGGGTTCAAACCCAAAAAAATATTTTTCCTTCCATTGGGTTTTCCTCCTCGCCCATCTCTACATTGATCTGCTATACAAGTGTGTAAAACATTATGTTCTGCAGGCTTTGGGTTCCCAAGTCATAGGAAATTTTACGTCATATTTTTGAAAGCAAAAACCCATAGACAGAATTTATCCGAACGGGATCAAACTTTGCATAGTGATATAACATCACCTCTATAAAAGTGTGTCAAACATTATGTTGTGCAGGTTTACGGTTCCCGAGTTAATGGGCGATCAAATTTTACGACATGTTTTCGGAAACAAAATTCTATAGATGTAAATGATTTGATCAGGATCAAATTTGACATGATTGTGTTCCTCGACCTTGTATATAAGTATATGAAATCTTATGTTGTGCAAGCTTGTAGTTCCCGAGTTATGGGTTATCAAGCTTCGCGTCATATTGTCGGAAGCAAGAATCTATACACCGAACTCATTCGTTCGGCATCAGGCTTGGTGTGGTGAAAAATCTTGACTTACTATGCAAGTAGCTAATATACTACGTTGTGTAGGCTTTGGACTTCCAAGTTATGCACAATCAAATTTCTAAGTCATTGAACATAACAAAAACATAATTATTGGTATTTAAATAGCATTGAAAGTCAGTCCTAGACAGAAAAAAATAAAAATCTAATGAAGGACAACGACTTTCTACAACCATGCATATTGCAGTAAGTAATGAAAGTAAGGGAAAGTAATGAAAGTAAGGAAAAGTAAGTACGTTGATATTCACCATATGGCACAAACTTACAAATAATAGGTTCGGTGGACTGCTCTCGGTATAGTGCATGGGAAACTGCTACCAGCTGATCAGAGCATCAATGCAATTGTGAACTGTCAGCAGTTGAATCGTGTTAAAAAAAAAAAAAAACTCTGGAGCCAGCACTTCTGAATCGCAAAGGGGTCCTCCTGTTACAGGACAACGCTAAGTCCCACGTGGCTAGGATGAACTGGAACACCATTCTACGCCTTGGATGGCAAACATTATTACATCCATCATACTCTCCGGACATTGCACCGCCCGATTATCACCTGTTCCATATCTTGAGCAATCACTTTAGAGGACGCCAGTTCAAATCCCTAGCAGAGGTGCAAAATGTACTTAATATCTTCTTCCCTTCACGGCCCATAACATTCTACCGCGATGGAATCCAAGGCCTTCCACAACGTTGGTACAAGGTCGTCGATGCTGGGGACTATTTTTGATCTTCTAGGTACGTCTTGGGTAACATATCGATGTTCAAAGGTGGTGGGTGGAAAAGCGATAGAACTTTCTTGGTTACCTTTATACATCTAATGTTGTTCTTTCCTGTCCTACTAGTATTCTTAAATCTTCTTCATTGGTTCTCTGTTCGACGAAGTTAAATTTCTCAACGCTTTTAAACACTTATATTGCGAAAACTTTTAGTCATTTTTCTTCGTTTTGCATAACATCCAGTTTTGGTCCCGTAGAATATACGTAATATTCGATACGAAACCTCTTTCTAGCTATACAAGGTAACTAGAGATCTCTGCGTAAACTTTGTAGGAAAAAATGAGCATCATAATGAGCTCATTGTGAGAGAGTTTCTGAGCAAATAATCAATTAGTGAATTAAGTTTTTCTGCTTGTTCATCCAACTTGGCTCATTATTATGATTTCTAACTTTTCTCGAAATTAAAGACTGTTTAAAAGAGGAATATTTGTGATAATGTTGATATCAAGCATAAATTGATAAAGAAACTGAAGTATATTCTAGAAAAAGCGATCATAGCTGATCGTCAGAAATAAAAATATCGTCTAAACCACATGAAAATTAATGAAATGACTCTTTGGAAGACGATAAGGTAATAGAAGACATTAATATATAGTTCCAAACATCGTCCGTATAGATATTATCCCATCTTTGTATAGTAAGATCAGTGAAGTATTTAGGATTTTGTTTCGGGGGACTATGCACAACACGGGGAAGCAGAGGTGTAATTGCCCACCTGAGTTTGAGAATTAAATATATTTTAATCGATTATCTACTAATATACTAGGAGAAAACGTGAAACTCGTACGTCGTGGATGATCTTACCCCCCTAGGGAAATCTGAAATGACGCTCCTGCAAACACATTCGATGAATATTTGTAATCTCATTTCAACTTAACAGATTCCAGTTTAGAAAAAAATGGAAATATTCAGTTTTATCTATGTACGTTTTTACCTGAGAGAAAATTTTGAGACAAGTAGAAGCTGAAATATACTGATTGCAGTTTGAATGGCAAGAATTGCAGACTGGTGAATCGTATGTGATATGATACACACAAAAATTTAGCAGTGAATCTAACCTTTCATTCTATTCATAGAAAAAAAGGAAAAAATTCTCTTGCCCAGTCTAATTTCCAGAGCTACTTATTCCCCCTCTTGATTTTCTTCAATTCAAACATTTACCTTCCTTTATATCTCAACGATGTAAATATTTCTTTGCTATAATAATTAAAGTCCCGTTATGTTGATATTCGTGCAAGTTGGTATGGAACACCAGTTTCGCTTATCAGCTCCTCTTACACATGTTAGTTTTGGTGTTACTGATGACGGCTGACTTGAATCTCAACTTACAACTGTCGAAAGTATATAGGAGAAACGAAAGAAAGTAACAACTAAGAAAAAGAAACAAAAGAGTAGAATGGACGAAAGAAAGTAAAAAGAATGCAGTTCTTACATGGAATGAAATTTGACGAATACAGTATTATTTCTCAACAAATAGCATAAGGAAATGGAAAATCAATGAAATTCTTAGAAATAGTAAGAAGGATTATTGCTGTACGTGGAATGCGAAAATCTAACAAATTTATTTCGGGGGGTTGAGTCCTATAGCTCCCCTAAATACGCCACTGAATGTGACAGACAATGAGAAACACGTAATCAGAATAGGTGATAAGCGGGAATACAATCCAATACCCTTAGATTAGGAAGGGAAGAATTATTTCTTACTTTTTGTAATTAAAGTAGATGAAACTTTTCATGATAAAAACAATTCCTTTTTCTCATTTATTGTATAGGTGTTGACAATGTGAAAGCAGCAATTGCAAAAAAGAAAGAAAGATAAAAGTCACAGCTGTCGTCATGATAACACATGTACAGATTATATTTGCTGATTCGAGGAAGCGGGCGCCAGATGCAGACACTCTCCATTTCCAGGAATCGCCTCAAAGAAGCTTCAGGAAGAGAGACTAATGCAAGTATTGATCCCGCAAGTTGAAGTGAGAAAAGAAAGCAACAAGAAGACATATTGGTCCTCCAAGAAGAAGAGAAAGAAAAAGAAATGATAAACTACTTGATAAAACACCGATAAGAACGAAGAGAGTTTTCAACAAACCGTAAGATAACTTTTACAATATTTGTCCGATGAAAACCTCTGGGGAATTGAAAGAAGAAACATTTTTCTTACCCTGTATCCTTACAAGACGCATAATAGAGACAAACACACTTAGCGGAGCTGTAGAAAATGTTACGAAATCTTGGGCTTAGTAACGTCTTATATCAATTTATGTTGACACTGTGGTTGAATAGGTGTCGTTACGGCTTCTATTAACGAGGTTTTTCCACCTTCTGTAAACAGAAAAACTTAATAAAGCTTTCTCAGGATAAGACATTAGCGACTGGGGAACGGTGATATTTCTAACACAAATCTAAACTAATTGCTTTTGACTCTGTTTTTGAAGGTGAGGTAGAAATTAAAACGGAGAGACGCCGTACATGTAGAGAGAGACTGAGAATTAGTAACAAAGATCTATTAGGATTTTATCAACAAAAGTACTTCTTTAAGTGAAATAAGAAAAGAGAAACTGAGCGAAAATTTTATATAATGATGCCATTACTAGGTGCGAATTATGTAATATTGAAACGTATGAATTGTACTAACGAGAACAAGTCCTATTTTTCTTCTTTCCAATACAGAAAAAAAACTAACAGTTTTTAAATGATTTGATTTTAAAGCCATGGATTTAAAGTCTTTCATTGTTATATTGTTGAATGGCCTTAGATGCCGACAAGCCAAAAATCTAATTCAAATCCTGAAGGAAATATATAGCTACAATGTTGATCAGTCATCGTGAGCAAATGTGCGTTGAATTAAGAAGTAGCGGATCCAGGTCTGGAAACCCAGAACCAATCTAACCTTCTCTTCTTGTTCTTGATTATATTATTTTCTTTTAATATGTAACCATAATTAGAGGCATTGAGAGGTAGCGCTTTCACCTGTGATACTAGGTATCTCTGCTTCGAATCCTGGCCATGTTTGTGCGTTTCAAGATTAACGTACATTTCAGCACAGAGACAATATGAGACATGGATCTAGAGCTTAATATAGACTTCCAACCACGTGAGTTCCCACCGGGAATTAAATCCTGGTCTCCCACACCAAAGCCTCGTATGTTTACCAGGATTGGAAAAGAAAGTTTTCTTTTATATAAATTAACAAAACATGTGTTTAAAACATGTAAAAGATGTTCAAAATCTTTTAAACATGTTTTAAAACATACACGAAAAAATGTGTTCTAAAGATTTTGAACAATTTAAAACAAGATTTTAAACATATTTTTCAAAATCGTGTAATAACTTATTTGCTAAGAATTTTTGCTCTTTACTTGCTATCGGTATTACAAATTCATCCTGTATATACCGTTTAGTGCAACATTGGTAACAGAAATAAAATCGCTTGACTAAAAAAATGGCCATTATATAATTTTTTAATGAACTTTTGTTGGCCATATTTTATTCAAGTTAATTTTCTTAAAAAAATATTCAATATTTCCCTAGTTTACTAGTGATAATGCACCATAATATACCAAATTTCGTTTTTGTAGCGCCAGCGGTTTTGAAAGTGATTTTTGAATTGTCCATATCAAATTCAAAATGCTGACTTTTTATTTCCGTAAGCTATTACTGATAATGCATCTTTCTTTATACCTAATTTCATTTGTGTAACATCAGTGGGTTTCAAAATAATTATGGAATGACCATTAGATTTAGCATGCTTTGCGGCATTTGGCTCAAATAATTGTATTGTTATCAGAATTGTACACAAGTGTGCATAATATTCACTCAATTGGTCACCTGGAGGTGGGTGAAATTTTAGTTGCAAAATTTGATTGCTATTTCGCTATTGCTGGTGCTAATAAAATTATTTTAAAATAATAAATTTTCGACAAATAATGTTTAAAGCACACTTTATGTTGTGCTAACTTGAAAATATTTTCTGCAAAGTCAAGAGTCCGAAATAAATGAAACTAAAACCACGTGAAAGGGCGTGGGCTAGTTTCATATGACAAGCGCTAAACAGAGGAGTTAGTAGAGAATAGGAGAGCAGCTGCTCCCACCCCCTCCCTGAATTTCAAATTGTTGGCAGTAAGATAGATTTAGAAAACTTTCGACAAGCAAAGTCCAACAGAACAAGTTTGAAGTCCTTACACCGAATAAATACGGAGCAAATACAAATGATCAAAACTGGAAAGTTGCTTAGGACCAATTTCCAGAATTTTAAACAGGCCCGAAACTCGAAAATAGAATCCTTGGGCAAAAGAAAAAACTACAAAAGAGCAATATAATAGGCCTATACCGGTAGGTCCTTGCGGCCTATAGAAATATAATAGCGAAATGGATCAAAATCCGTATTTATTCGGTGTAAGGACTACAAATTTATTCTGTTGGACTTTGCTCAGGAAAAGGTTTCTAAATCTGCATTACTGCCCCCAAAATCTGAAATTCAGGGTAGGGGGCGAATGACTTCTAAAGAACGCCCCTCTCTAGCGGCAATCATATAAAACTCTAGATTGCATCTTATCACGTAATTTTATTTTCTTTCGTTTCGGATTCGTGGTTTCGAAGATATGCCGTTTTCCGTCGGTGTATTCTTTTTGATACACCCTTCATTTATTTAACGTAATTATGCATAACTGACTATGGCATTCTGAGCTTGACTCGTTAATCTCTCCCACGCTGCAGCGTACACAATATAATGCAAATATCTTAAATTTATGAGCATGGAGGGGAAAATTAGCCCTTCTGTTCCGCGGTTCCAGATGCGACTTGTCTAGCGGTTGTCCTATGAAACTTTAGCCCACACCACACCCGATCACGTGGTTTTTGTTTTATTTATTTCGGACTTTTGGCTACGAAAATACTACATTTGTTGAGCAAAAATGAACCTTTTTGAAAATGGATTTGGATCCCTTGTGCTCTGAATGCCTGTTATCTAACAATATTTAAAAAAAAAACTAAGTTGGAGCCAAATTTTTCCGACAACCCAAGTTTTTTCGAAATGCATAAAATTAGTTTGTTTGGTTTGATTGATTACAGTTTTTCGTCAGTAGCAAGGCTAAATGAGACAGGGCTTATTGTTTTAAGTGGGATCCGAACCACTAATTTTGAAATTTTACGTCGGATCAGTAGCAAAATCTATACAGCAAATTCCTGACCTCTCATGCCTCTACCCTCAAAACTTAATGTTTAAAGACCGAAAATTACACCCTGTAACGTGATACATACATACAAGCAGACGAACTAATGTAGATTAAGTTGTCCCAGGAGGCTCACTGACGTTCGGTAATGATGTGACAATACCGTAAGTATCACCCTTTAAGGGATAGTTACGCGGGTGACTGCATTACATTGCACTTTCTCGCCCGGTCCCTTCAGTATAAGCTATGCCAGGGTGTGAAATTTTTAAGAAAATTTAGGACGGAGATGGGGGAGGAGGACGAAATAAAATTTTCATAATATAATGTAAAAGAAATTGGTGATACAATATTAATTCTTACTTGAAGTTCCCGGTTACAACACTGACATTAGAATCATCAGAACAAGTATCGGATTCCCACTTCTACGATCTGTTTGGATTTCCAGTGTTTTCACAGTATTGCATTTTTCATAATGATTCTTCATTCTTTGGACTAAATTAACCATTTCTTTCTTACAAGTTTTGCAACGAGCTCGATGCGGTCGTTTTCTTATCTGATGGAGTTTGAGTTACTTTAATAAATTTGCTAAAAATGATGATGTCCTTTTACCTTTCCGTAAAACTCATGTTAAACTTTTCCAAGTTGTATGGAGACTGAGAAATAACATGTACTGTATCAACAAAGGAATGCGATAGTTTAATTCGAGAAGCACAATTTAGCAAATAACCTTTTATTTTTAATACAACACAAAAACTTGTTTCCACGATAATTCTTTTATTTATTTTTTTTAATATCCGTTCTATAAGTAGTCCAACATTTGAATACGACACTTTCTCGCAAGTTAACTGATAAATATTTAAACAATACAATAAACGCTAAAAACAGGGGTGAAAAAGAGACAAAATACATTGTAGATCATCACATTGACCTGCTGTAGCCATGAGAAATCAAGATATTCACACGGAACGAAAATAGCCTTCTGAATGGGGAGCACTGTTTGACAACTTCCTTTCTCTAGCAGATTTCTTTTTACAATAATAAAATAAAATAAAAATAAACATATGTTTAAAACAAGCCTTAAAAATACACGTTTTAAAGAAAATGTTTAAAACGTATATAAAATTTGTTTTAAACAAAATCATTTGTTTAAAACAAATGATTAAAACTTGTTTTAAACAATTGATTTTGTTTAAAACAAATTTTGTACACGTTTTAAACATTTTGTTTTAAACATGTGTAATTTTTAAGATTTTTTAAAAAACATATGTTTATTTTTATTTTATTTTTGTAAAGAAAAATCTGCCAGACAAAGAAAATTGTCAAAAGTGCTTCACATTCAGACTATTTTCTTCCATGCGAATGTTTTGATTTCCCGTGGCTACAGCAGATCAATGTGGTGGTCTACAATTTATTTTGTCTCTTTTCCCCTCTAATTTTTAACGTATATTGTAGTGTTCAAATGCTTCTCAGTTAACTTGCGAGAAAGTGTCGTAGTCGAAGGTTGGACTACTTGTAGAACTGATATTAAAAAATAAATAAAATAATTATCATGGAAACAAATTTTGTGTTGTATTCACAAAACAAACAAAAGGTTATTTGCTAAATTGCGGTTCTGAAATTAAAATATCACAGGCTTTCGTTGATACAGAACATGTTGGTTCTCAGTCTCCGTACAACTTGGAGTCGTAGAGCCTGACTTACTAAAAATAATACAAAATTTAGCATTTTCCTTTTCTTTGTTTATTCGTAAATGAAAGGAGATAATGAAATGCAACTTACCACAATCATAGATTATGTTATTCTATAACAAAAAATATGGACCTCAAGAATTTTCAGTGTTGCCATCCATATGCTACAGTGTTGCCAGAATAACAATGCCCCCAAAATCTAAGTTAAGGCAGCGACTAGAGGAACGAACTCAACTGCATTTGATTATGTATCATGTTGTTTTGGTTTGTTGTGAACTATTTTTTAAATAATAGTTAAATTTAGTTTCTAATAAACAAAACATACAGTTATTAAAACTAAAGAATAATGATATTTAAAAAGTAGTTCAAATGAAACCAAAACAATATGATACGTAATCAAATGCAGTTGAGATCGTTCCTCTAGTCGCTGCCTTAACTTAGATTTTGGGGGCATTGCTATTCTGGCAACACTGTAATATATGGATAGCAACACTGAAAATTCTTGAGGTCCATATTTTTTGTTATAGAATAACATAATCTAAGATTGTGGTAAGTTGCATTTCATTATCTCCTTTTATTTATGAGTAAACAAAGAAAAGGAAAATGCTAAATTTTGTATTATTTTTAGTAAGTCAGGCTCTTAAACATGTTAGATTTTAGGGGCGTTGTTATTCAGGCAATATTTTAATTTATATGGATGGCAACACTGAAAATTCTTTAAGTTCATATTTTCTGTTGTAGAATAACGTTATCTATGGTTATGATAAGTAGCATTTCATTATCTCCTTTCACTTATGAATAAACAAGCAAACGAAAAATGCTAAATTGTGTACGATTTTTAGTAAGTCAGGCTCTTAAACGACTCCAAGTTGTACGGAGACTGAGAACCAACATGTTCTGTATCAACGAAAGCCTGCGATATTTTAATTTCAGAACCGCAATTTAGCAAATAACTTTTTGTTTGTTTTCTGAATACAACACAAAATTTGTTTCCATGATAATTATTTTATTTATTTTTTAATATCAGTTCTACAAGTAGTCCAACCTTCGACTACGACTATCGCAAGGATTCGTTGATACAGTACATGTTAGTTCTCAGTCTCCGTACAACTTGGAAAAGTTTAACATGAGTTTTACGGGAAGAAAAAAGGACGTCATTTGGAGCAAATGTATTAAAGTAACTCAAACTCCATCAGATAAGAAAACAATCATACGAGCTCGTTGCAAAACGTGTAAGAAAGAAATGGTTGGTTTAGTTCAAAGAATGAAGAATCATTATGAAAAATGCAATGTTGTGAAAAAATTGGAAACCCAAACAAGTGGTAAAAGTGTTGATCTGAAAATTGCTTCTGATGATTCTAACGTCAGTGGTGTGGTTGAATTGCAACTGGAAACTCCATGTGAGAATTAATTTTGTATCAACAATATCTTTTTTCATTATATTATGAAAATTTTATTTCGTCCCTCTTCCCTACCCCCGTTCTAAATTCTCCTAAAAACTTTACACCTTGGCATAACTTGTATGAAGGGACCAGGCGAGAAAGCGCAAGGTATGGCAGTTGCCATCGTAACTTACCATTAAAGCGTGATACTTATTGCAAGATCAGTGCCGAACGTCAGTGTCTGGAACAATTTGATCTCAATTTGTTCGTCTGTCTGTATGTATGCACACGCTGCAGGGCTCAATTTTCGGTCTTTTAACATTAAATTTTGAGGGTAGAGACACGAGACGTCGGAATTTGCTGTATAGATTTTGACTGCGATCCGATGTAAAATTTCAAAATTAGTAGTTCGGATCCCACTTTAAACAAAAAGCCCTGTCTCATATAGCTTTGCTACTGTAATCAATCAAACCAAACAACCTAATTGTATGCACTTTAAACAAACTTGTGTTGCAGGATAAATTTGGCTCCAACTCAGTTTTTATAAAATATTTTCAGATATAGGACGTTCAGAACTCAAAGGATCCAAGTCCATTTTCAGAAAGGTTCATTTTTGCTCAGCAAACATAGTATCTTCGTAGTCTAGTTTACGAAATAAACGAAACAAAAATGATGTGAAAGGTTGTGGACTTGAGTTTCATAGGACAACCGCTAGACAAGGGCGTTGATAGAATGGGAGAGGAGGGCTAATTTCCCCCTCCTTGCTCATAAATTTAAGATATTAACATTATATTGTATGCACTGCAGCCTGGAAATGATTAACAAGTCAAGCTCTGAGTGCAATAGTCAATGATGCAAAATTACGTTAAATTAATGCAGAGTGCGTTCAAAAGAATACACCGACGGAAAACATCAGATTTTTACAACCACGAATCCGAGATGAAAGAAAGAGAAACTACATGACAAGATGCAATCTAGAATTTTATGTAATTCCCGCTAGAGAGGGGCGTTCGTTTAGAGATCATCCGTCCCTTACCCTGAATTTCAGTTTGGTGGCAGTAATGCAGCTTTAGAAACCTTTTGCTGAGCAAAGTCCAATATAAAAAATTTGAAGTCCTTACACGGATTTTTATAACTTATAATCGACTTCCATTCGCCGTAAGGAGCTATAGTCCTATATTGCTCTCTTGTATATTTTTTGACCCAAGGATTCCAAAGGTGGTTCTACTTTCGAGTTTCGGGCCTGTTTAAATTTCTGGAAACTGGTCCTAAGCAATTTTCCAGTTTTAATCATTGTATGTTCTCCGTATTTATTCGGTGTAAGGACCTCAAGCTTGTTCTTTTGGACTTTGCGTATCAGAAGGTTTCTAAAACTGCCTCACTGACCCCAAAATCTGAAATCCAGAGTGGGGATGGGACGGTTGCCATCCTATCCCACTGACACCCCTGTCTAGCGGCTGTCATATGAAACTATCCCTCGCTCTTTCTCATGGTTTTAGTTAGTTTTGCTTTGGACTCTTGACTGCGAAGATATTATGTTTTGAAACTGAATTCATTTGCTGAGCAAAACTGAACTTTATTGAAAATGAATGTGGATCCATTGTGCTCTTAAAGCCTCAAATAGTACCTTTCTTCAATAACTTATTGACTCAAAACGCAACCAATTACATAGGCTTGCAGAAAATATTCTAAAGTTAGCACAACATGTAATGTGCTTCAAACATTACTTTTCGAAAATGTATTATTTTAAAATAATTTTATTAGTATCAGTGTTCTGAAATAGTAATCAAATTTTGCAACAAAAATCTCACCCGCCTCCACGAAACGCGAGCTTAGCCCATAAAGGCATAACTAGAAAACTTTCAGAAGCAGTAACTCCGAAATGACTTGCTATAGGGCTAAAATAACCGCACAATTGTATATCTGGTAAAATTCTAGCCTTAAAACATGACTCCCTTTGCCTTTGAAATTTCGAATACCAAGCAAAGATGTCCGCCATGATGCTTGATATCACCATCTGATGTGTCAGACCACTTCCAAGTTTCATCATTCTCCCTCAACCCATTCTTAATACACAAGGATGGTGAGGACTTTTGTTTTACCATGTATATTGATAGCTTGTGTGAAATCTCCATAGTAGGTAGATTTTAAACTCTATCTAAAAAGCTTATTACAACCAAGAAAATACTTACGAGAGTCACTGGCAAGAGGGTGTAATAAAAGGGGGTCGTGATATGAAATAAGTCGAGAATTACTAATCTATACTGAAATATTCTGTACCCAATACAGTGTAGTCTTAACGAGAATAAAATAAATGAAAAGATCGGTTGCAAAAACAAAAAGGTCTTAATAAATACATTATAACACGATTTTGAAATATGTTTAAAATCATGTTTTAAACTGTTCAAAATGTTTAAAACATGTTTTATGTGCGTTTTAAAACATGTTTAAAACATTTTGAACACCTTTTTCATGTTTTAAACACATGTTTTGTCTTTTTTCAAAAAATCTGTCTTTTTTCCAATCTTGCTAGCAAATGCTCCCACGTGTTACTGTGGGTAATACCTTGCGTTCTTCCTTCTTCATCTATCGCATAAAATTTGTCTGAACTCAAAATCTTGGACGAAATTCGAATACATCACATGGATATATTACTGAACCACTCTCTTCCTTTTTTCTTTCATTTTAAGTAAAACATCTGAACGTTGAAACACATTTTTAAATATATTAAATGAAAAATCTAAATTAAAATGTCATGCCCCTAAACTTAAGGCATTTCAAAATATTCTTCTCCCTCCGCAGGGAATCATGTGGCAATTACGCGACAATTACGTGACATTTGACGTGAGGAGCGTTGTTGCCGTATCAACATTAGGATGGGAGGTTCAAATTTTAAATATCTTAACATCTTACATGGTTACTCACATTTAGTTCGGATGTAACGGAACTTTCTGACCACACTGTATATCATTCATAAATATGTGTTTGTTGCTGCATTTTATGTTACTTGAAATTTCTACGTTTCCTTACGCACCCTTCTCGAAGAAAAACTGATAAAAACAATGAACCCAAGATTCAAGATCATGATCATGAAAGGTGTTTAAATTTTACACCGTAATTTTCACATTAAAAAATAGTGTAAAAAAACAATCAAAATTTTTCAACACGTAACATTTTAACACTCAGCAGTATTTAATAAATACTAAAAAGTTGCGTTGAAAATGTTCAATATTATCTTTAAATTTTAACTCATATTAAACAATTTCTCCCCTATTGACATTTGCATCTTACTAAATGTTAGTTTTTTTTTAAAAAAAAAAAACATTAGTTTAAAAATTACAAGGGCGTTTCAAGATAAATGGTCCACCCTGTATATACCGATTATCTGATATTCTATAATTCTTTCCGGATCAGCTCTATCTGCAACGTAGTAAGCATAACTTAAGCTGAGGTATTGAATCATTTTATTTACATATTTTGTTAAAAATAAATTGATAGGTGTCTGTACAGACGATATATAGCTTAAACTTTAGGAAATGTCAGATCCATTCGTCTACAATTATGAATTTAAAGGAATCTGTCAAAACACCCGTTGTATGGTAATATATCAGCAAGGAATTATTTTCATTTCTGTCGGGTCAAGGTCAGTGAGATTCTATACCGACCCCTTCACCGTGACCCTTGGTTTGATGATGGCTTCAATCGATTTCTTCCGTTGGGAGAGTTAAATGTGTGTGTGTGGAACATTTTCGGGGATTTTGTTGGCGTTTGCGCATTCCTGACCTTGCATTTTTCGGTTACCTCACGAAGGTAGTTATAAATCGTAACTTTTATTATTTTTCCATTATGTAACTAGCAGTAGCGGCTCGTAGTCTGTACAAGCACCGGTTGCAATGTTGCAATATCAAAGGTATGTAGGTACGCGCAAGTGTTCCCCTCCCCCAGCATTCTTGAGTCCTATCCAAGAAATATTCAGGAAATATGAAGAGGAAAGTCTTTTAAGCTCTATTTGTATATTATTGATTAAATTATTTCTCGAATATTAATTTAATATATAAGCTATTTCCTTTTTTTCAAACAACCACTATCAATGTACGTTTATACACTATTTATATACAAAACCTCTACACTCATGTTATTGGACACGAGATAAATCGAATATATAGTATGTGCTGTAAGCCATGAATGATGGCGTTAATCCGAAAAGAAGAAAAAAAAAAGCAAGAAAATTGCATGCACGCAGTTAAACAAAATTATTTAATTATATATACTATGCATTATTTTAGAATGGAAGGTCTTTCTTCGATCTTTCGGGCTTCAAATTTTTCTATGACTTTATTCAAATCTGAAATGCTGCTCGCCTACTTTCTCGAAAATAGAAAGCATCGCTACCGCAAATATTTTCCGCTTTATTTTCTTTGGGGTCCAGAAACACCTCTCTCCTCCGACAATATGCATTTTGTTAGCATTTCTTTGTATAAATATACGGAACAAAAAGTCCATTTTCAGGAACCACGTATTTTTTTGTCTGTAAAGAAGCATGAAATCTAAGATGTTTTCCTTTGAAAATTTTAAAAAAAAAAGTTTAACATTCCAGCAAATTAGGCGAAAGAAGACATGAGCACTGTTAAAAATAATTTCTTAAATTTGAGAAATCGCTTCCTATCTGTGCACCAAGACAATATTTTCTTAGAAATGAGATTTGGTAATTCTCATTCATTAGGAAAGTAACAGTATATTTTCTCGTTTTGCTTTATACAACCTCATCTACTTTTCTTCATTTCTCATTAATAAGAGTTTCAAATTCTTGTTTCTAAGAAAATATATTCTCGGTGCACAGATAAGAAACGGTTTCTCAAGATTTAAGAAAGTATTTTTAACAGTGAGTATTGGAAGTGAATGATTTGATATTAATTTATGCTCTCCGCCGGAAATCGAACACGGAATCATGTGCACGAAGGACACAGAGCTAGGAATTAGACCCGTAGTAAGACATTTTCTTCTTGGAGACTTGATTGACCCCCCTTCCCCCCCCCCAGAATATGATTTTTTTAAAATAAATCTTATCCCAAGAATTTTCACCTTTGTATTATAAATGTTAAATAAAATCTATTGACTTCGAACGACCGCCCCCCAAACTTTCAGCCTGGATCCGTCCCTGCTACCACCAGATTTATATTTGTTCTTTGCGAGTTTATGTTTTGTGAATAACTTCTTTCTTCCACGCGTCTGTATCTTCCTCACCCTATCAACTGAGTCAAGCGCTGCTAAGCGGAGGAATTCGTAACTATTACAGAAGCTGACCAGTTGCGGAAAAAATGCAACCGTAAGGGACCAATACGGGAAGATAGGAGCATTGCAAGAATAAATCCACTTCCCCATGTTAAGAGATAGGAGCTCGCTGCCATATGCTCAATGTTACTGCTTCCAGTGGCAACGTTCGCTGCCACTGGAAAGGTAAATCTCTCTCTTTCTTTCCGTTTTTTAATTGACTTTTTTCAGAAATGCATCAATACTGTTTTGCGCTCAAGAGCAAAGGTTTATTTTTTACTGATACACTACTTTAACACTTAAAAATATTTTTAGTATTTAAAAAAATATCCGGTTGCACAACCATGCAACATATAGTACCAGCCGCCACTGGTAACTAGTACCTGACGCGAGAACATATATATGTAACACTGTTATTTTAGTCATTAATGTTTTTGTCAATTGCTAAATATAAAACGAATAGCCATTGAAAATTGTAAAAATGAAGCATTAAAGTAAGTGAAATTACTACGTTGCTAAAAGTACATCAAAATTCCAATTATAGTATCTGGCTACCTTGTTTTTCTATGCTATAGACACACAAATTAAAATATACTTACATACGAGCAGAACATTATTACTATTGCACAACAAATGAATTGCAAAAATTAAACGCGTGAAGTTTCATTAATTCAGCTGTGTTTGATACTGAAGAATACATTTTAAAAAAGAAAGAAAGAACATTAATTAAGATCTGTGTTTCTACTTGAATTTGATTTGTGATGGATCTATTTAAAAGTTAGATTGAATGTTTCAATATTTAGGGTTAAAAATTATCCTATTCTCGTTATTCGAATGATTGTTTAATCCGAAAACTATCAATGCAAGAACTATAAAATATGCACAGTAGTCGAAAAGTTTAACTTTACATGCACAAGTTCTAAAATGCAGAAGTCCTAAAAGACAAGAATCCAACTCTTAAGAACATGCAGAAATTCTAAAATCATTTAGAGGCACAAGTTCTAAAGCGAACAAGTCTTAGAGGACAAGAAAACTATTCTCAAGGACATTCAGAAAACCTAAAAGTTATTTATCTCCACAAGTCCTAAAATGCTTACGTCCAAAAGTCATCGACAGACACTGATCCTAAAGTGCACATGTTATAAAATTCAGACGTTCTAAAACACAAGAAGTCAACTCTTAGGGACATCCATAAGTTCTAAAAGTCATCTAGTTGGACTAGTGTTGTGAAGGCCTGGATAAAACGGAATTTTGGGGTAAAAAACACACAAATTTTAGTTTTTCCCGAGCTTGGAAGAAAAACGGAAAGTTTGGGAAAATTTTACATTTTCGAATATTTTACTATATTATGCTTTTAAAATGAAAACTATGTTATATTACTAGTTTACAGATAAGATCGTTGAGTACTTATGTTTCTTGTATTATAATAGGGAAATTTTGTGGCAACTAAGATTTATGCACCGCTCATTCAAACGCCGTGATAGAATGGAGTTATGGCTACAAAAGAAACTAAAATATAATCCTAGTTAGACGCATTTAAATTATCTTAAGCAATCTTATGAAGTTCCCCCTTGATGGCAGGGAAGATAAGTGGGGCCAGAATCACTTTAGTTAATATGTTAAAAGCAAACATATACTTCATAGAGATATCTTCCTTACATAAGTATTAGTGAAATTTGCCTACTGCTCTTTCTTTTAAGAAGTAATTTGGCTAAAACTAAAAACCTTCACCAGATCAAAGAACATACTAAGAACTCAGTTTCATTCAAGAGCCCTATTTGTTGCAACAGAAACACTTCATGATGTTAGACTTGTATGTAACTGTAAAAATTCTGTAATTAATGCACATTCAGAAATGAAATCTTTGAGTTTTACGTCCCACGGTTATGCCGGTTGGGCTAAAGGACACGGTGATGATGAGTAATGAATGAAATGGTGGAATGAAGAAAGTGAAAGGAAACGGGAGAACCCCGAGGAAACCCACGCACAAGGTGTTTGTCCACCACAAAGTTCACTTGGGGGGCTGGGATCGAACCCGGGACCCCAAGCACCGGAGGTGAACGCTCTACCACTGAGCCACCGCTGCCCCAATGCACATTCAGAATAAACGACTAAAGGCACATGAATGAAGTAAGTTTAGACTATTAAGTTTCAAGAGTAATTGCAACAGTTTTATTTTCTCATACTTTTCAGAAATATTCTCAATATTGAAATTTCTCAGCTTACATTTTTCACGCGTTCGAGAAAAACGGTTCCATTGCTAGTAAAATTAACCTAATACAAAGATATTTGTTCTTTTCCAAATTTTTCTAATTTTCCGAGAAAAAACGGAAAAACTGTTTTTACTAACAGGTTTAAAATTCCCAGGAATTATACAACACTAAGCGGGACAAGTCCTAAGATCCAGAAGTCTTAAAATTAATACACACCGACTGGTTCTAAAGTGCACAAGTTCTAAAAGACATGAAGCCAAATTTTGGAAATATGTACAAGTCCTAAGCTATAGAAGTGCTGAACTATGGAAGTCCTAAAATTTACTAACTGGATAAGTCCTATAACTTGTAAATATCTTGCAGGTCTTCCAAAACCATAAATGTATACGACAGTTACCTTTTATGGATTTTTTTTACAATTATAAACACTTTCAGTTTTTAACTATCAAAATCGTCTGAAGTTTTGTTTCCAATACAGCACAAATTTATTTAACTTTGTAGTGTATTCACGCTTGGTCTCCTGAGTACTACTGAATAAAATATCAGGTAGGGAGGTAATAAACAACGTGTGGACATTTCTCAATTGATTATTTTTTCGAAAATAATAAATCTTTTCTACTGTTAGAAGGTAAGCCCTATATATTAGATAATTTTGCTTCATGAAAGAGTAGAATTGGCTTCATCGGCAAAAGTTTTCCACTTAAGAGGCTAACAATGTCTTAAATCTCGATTGCAAGTTTGTTTGCTTATTTATTTTATATACCGTATTCTAGCATGGATAGCGGCACTTTGGAAATTAAGGGCGACCTTATACACACAAATGATAAGAAATCGAATATTCGGCAACACATCAACACTTACTCGATTCATATGTATTTGAAGCACGAGTGGTCATTGTTGTTGGATTGACATTGCTAGAAATTCAGTTAAGTGACAGTAGTTAGAATATTGTTTTGGTCAGTTTAAGGAAAAATCTCAATCAAAAGATTCAGCTACAATACTCATTTTAAACTACAGTTTACACGATTTGCTGAAGAAAATAACGACAGGGCTGAGCGGCTCGGACGGCCATAATGGTAAGTGCCACTTTCAGTGAAATTGAGTTAGGTCTATTACGTGTAATAGATTGGGATCGAATTACGGAAGGGTATGTAGGTAGTTTTACTTTGGAAATGTACCTTCAGATGGCAGGCAAGCTTGATTGTATGTGTAATTGCATTGAATAGAATGGGAATGGTCAACCTTCTTTTAAAGATTACTCGAAAGTTAGAAAGGATTAAGTTCCAAAGTTGATCGTCTGTTTCTAGCAAATTTTGAAACTTTACATGCCAGAAATGGATAATTTGCTCGTTTGTTAGCTTCTTAATATGTAACGGCAGCAAAAATTGTGTTTATTTTTTTAAATAAGCGGTTTCAAACATGGAAATACTTCGCGCAAGGTTATCGCATGGTTGGACTGTGGAAAAGTACCGAACATTTGTATTTTGAACATGGCTGCAGGTGTACAGAGACGCTTCAGTTGATATCCTTATGCAAAGACAAGAAATAACACTATTAATTTTAACAAAATGAGGCCCAAACTTCCCTAACACTAAGCTAACCCGACCCTACCCTACTCTACTTAGCCCTACCTTTTTCTATTTTACAGTACCCTACTCCATTACACCATTTCAAAGCGGTCCTAAAAATTGATGATTTTTAAATTTTCATAGCTGTTATTACGCTTTTTATCGAAAATCAGGCGAACAACCAATTTCGGAATAAATGCTGTTAGAAAATATGCCATACCATTATGTTTGTCCGAGAGTCCATATATCGACGGAAATAAGATGAAGAAACTGTTCTGATGAATGCGATATATATGCCAATGATAATTGATAATATGACATGCAGCTGACTTTAGGATGCTTTTGGGGCTAATTGCGAATTATCCAAGTGATTTTTTTCTTTTCTGAAGTTGTAGACAAAAATTAAAAGTGCGGCTAATATTCGCGAAAACAAGGCTATTACTTTTACATAGTGTTGAATATTTAGTATTAGGTTAATTGCTGTTATATGCTTGGTTATTCGGAGTCAGCCATGAAGTCTAAAGACTAACCATTCACTAGTTGATTACTCAACTACCTAAAGAGGTCTGATTACCAACCGTTACCACGATAAACAGTTTCTGTTATGACACTTTTGTTGTAAAGACAAATATTAATTCATACACCAAGCTAATTTTTAGTTTCCAAACTAATTTTTAATTACTATGTTTCTTCAATACTTTACTAAATTTACAATATGTAATTTTTACGAAAAGATCTGTTACTAACATGCATAAGACTAACAATTAAGTGTCCAGACTAATTACATTCACAAAGAACATTATTCTAATATTAGAATTTATGCCAGATTAACGTAAAAGACTTGCAGCTAACTCAAATAACTAATTACTTTCCTCAACACTCTGTGGAACTTATTGATGATTGTTTAATGCAAACACTGGCAAGGATAAGTATAGTAATCTGGAAATACTATTGATGAGTAACGATTGAAGTGCTTTTTTCAGCACAAAAGCTTCTAAAATATTGGTTAGGACTAAGTCACTTACGCTACAGAGTAAAATATAATCACTTAGTATTATAGTAAATTTAATTTCTCACGTATACTTATAGCGCATACTATACAGACCGTAAATGTGTCTTCCTCCAAGTGCACACTCAAATAAAGTTTTTCTTCTCTGAATCTAACCACCTGACACAAAGGATAGTTCGTCTTTTCATGCATTTACACAAATTCACATCCTATAATAATGAACAACATATATATTTTTACTTCACTCCATTACTATTGCTGTTATATGACGTATGGTTCTGTGTTCAACTATCCTGTTATGGATTTTATCTCTTTTATATCTTACGAAATATTTTTTGAAAGTAATATTGATGCTGCCTTGAGTTGCATTTTCTAGCATGATGTATAATTCTTTTGCTGATCATTAAACTCAGTGGAATGGCAGAGTTCCTTCCTCCTTCGTAACTGATTGCTTCGCATTCCTTTAGTTCTTTATCTTCCTACTTTTTTTCTGTTTCACCTAGCGTAACGTGTGTTTCTTTGTATTTCCTTATATGTCAACCATCGTAACCAATGGATCAACCTACCGCCGAGTCATTGCTCGTCTTATTGACAAACAGTGCCAGCTTGTCATTTTACCAGGAAGAAGCTATATTCCTGATATCTTCTACCTGAATATTTTCTCATTTCCAGGTCTGATTTGCTATTTCAATTCTGCTGAAATGTAATTTCCACGTCGTATTACTCTAACTCAAGTGAGGTCGTTTCTGAATAAATTTTTGAGGTCTACTCCCTAGAAGTACATGACATATGTCTTCTAGAACATTCGGTTGACGTCACGACAACGTGATTCTAGATGTTTCGAACACCTTAATCCTTCACCTAATGTGGAAATAAGGAGATAAATGAGGTGAGTCCGTTTTGAACCCTCTCTAAACAAAACCACCACCTCTGAGATCGAAAAGGACAGCAATTGAGACTTTTAAACAAGACGTGTCGTGTTATATCGAACTTGTCATGGACCTACTAATTAGCACTAAGATATTGTACTTCAAACTTTGCAGTTAAGAAATTTTGCAGTCAAACCACTTTTTAATTAAGAACCATATTCTAGTTTTCTTATTCACCTGTTGCACTGTCAAATTAAAATTGCGTTTTATTTATTTCAATGATAATCAATTTGGTAATTAAGTTAGAGCTATATTCGCTATTCAAAATTTTATATATTTGCTTGCAAATTATGAGCAATGTTTATCGTTCGTATTTGCAGTAAATAAATACTGAAAATGAAATGAAATCTTTGAGTTTTACGTCTCACGGTTATGCCGGTTAGGCTAAAGGAGACGGTGATTATGAGAAGTGAATGAAATGGTGGAATGAAGAAAGTGGGAGGAAACGGGAGAACCCCGAGAAAACCCAGGCACACGGTGTTTGTCCACCCTAAAGTTCACTTGGCGGGGGCTCGGATCGAACCCGGGACTCCGAGCACCAGAGGTGAACGCTCTACCATGCTTGTCGATAAAATAAAAAAAATTAAATGATTATATTACTTTTTGTAGGTAACACTGAAATCCGTCAGACTGTGAGCTATAGCTATTCGTGTCTCTATCGCAAAATTTTCGACAAACTTAAAAAAAAAATAGAATAGAATAAATTATATTCAGGCTCGTAACTTAAAACAAAATAAGTAATGTCTAGGGTAATTAACTTAATAAACAGGTTTATAACTCAGGATCTTATCTACATATGAAATCATAACACATGAGTTACCTATATTAAAAGTTTATTTAGAAAAAGTTGATAATTCTATGAAATCTTTCTTTAAAAGTGCATGAGAAATACCTGTTGGATATTCTCTTCTCTAATTCCTTAATTTTTCTCTAGTTTTAGTAAACTTTATAAAGCTAAGGTTTCTCTAATTATGTGCCTGTGGCAGACAGAAGGGTTAGCCCTCACTAAAAGCGTCCTCTGTCAACCTTAACTTATAAAGGTACATTGACTCACTACATCAAAAGCCCTGGCCTACGATCCTATTTCGTGTACTCCCTTAAATAGGAGATGCACTAGAAGGATATCTATCTAGAACTTATTATAGGGATAGGTAGGTAAGGAGAATGAGTTCGCCTTATAGTAGCGAAAGATCCTTAAATAGATCTGGCAGGTAAAGGTTAAATAAGAACCATACTCCCTGAATTAGGAGATGTGATTCAAAAAAATCTAAAAACTCTCAGTAGCCTCTTACGAGTCCACTTCGAGGGATTGAACCCAGGAATCTGTGTTCAGAGTATTCATAAAAACCTATTGTGTCCTGCAAGAGGAAAAAATTACCTTATAACCGACCAAAACCGTATACAGCTTCAGTTTTGAAAACATACTCAAAAATTCTAGTATCAGGGAATTGTTAATCTAAATGCCATATCCACCTAAATATGGAATGTAGCATTTCAAGGGTCAAATCCTGTCCCTATTCTACAGGGCCTAGTTCCCTAGCAAAAATCTGTTTCTTGAATTAGTATAAGAATTATTTTTCTATATCCCTTCTTCTCACAGGACCACATTTTAGTCCAAGAAAGAAGTCCCTTAAAAATGAAAACCTACTAGAAGGTAGAACCTAATATAGCTCATGCCTCCTGCCCTATTTAAGACTCGGAGAACTTAACGAGTCTAAGCAAGACCTCCGTAATACTCCCCCTTCATTTACTTGAAGACCTAATATTCTTAAAAGTTCCCACTCGGCTCAACGAGCCGAGTCCGTCCTATACACTACATTTTGGAGACTGTTCGAAGTCTCCCCCAAGATTGGCGGTCAACTGTCCCCTTCCCTGTAAAAATCTTCCGTATATATAGGAAACCTATCGTATCAAAGCTATGTAGAAAAAACGAATGTTGGAGGGAGGGTGTTCTCCTACCAAAAAAAAGCTTTCTCTGAATACTTTGAAACTGACTGTTATTCCCTGCAACAGAGTTGCTATCTAACTATTCTTTTTACTAGAGGTATTTTCTGTAATAGCTGAAAATAGAAATAATATAAATATACATAGTAAATACAACAATTACATTTACATACAATTAATAATAACAATAATTAATTACCTAATGACCAGATCTGGATTTCTTAACCTAATAATAATAATAACTTAAAATATATAATGCAATACCAATATACAGATATAAAACAATATTTAAATTTAAAGCATTATTTAAACATAAAAACCAGCAAGTGACCCAAAAGTGTCACTTGCAACCACTGAGCCACCGCGGCCCCTAAATAAATACTGGTGGTGAAGAGAATATCTCCTATATTCTTAGCTTAATGATTGACTATATTTTGAGGTAGCCAATAATAAATTTCATATAAATAAACGTTACTGTAAATAGAAACATAGCACTACGCTTTACGATGAGTTCCGTCATTTTAACAACCGGAATTCGGGATTTTATTTGGAGCCACATTGAATCAGTGGTACAGCGGTCACTTCTAGTGCGAGGAGTCCCTGATTCGATCCCAGATCATGTGAGATTGTGGTGAACAGCATCACCTCTATGGGTTTGCTCGAGGTTCTTTCAGCTTCTTCTTAATTCTCATTTTACCACTTATTTCTTCATCATTCCTTTTATTGATCATTCGTCTCCTTTAACATGCAGAGCATAAGCGTAGAACATAAAAGTATATTTTCACTTCATTTGCGAATTTTATTCCTTCCCAAAATTGAAATTTCAAAAGTTTCTCATTACCTTTTCCCTTTTTCCTCACCCCTTTGGGTTTCAAAAAAAGAGAAGGGAAACCCAGTATACACCGATTCCCAGTGGGAGTTCATGTCGTTCGGATCCCAAGTTTAGCTGTAGGTCCACGTCTTATATAGCCTCGGTGCTCAAACGGGCTTAAAGTCCAAATCAACCAATGATTAAAATTAAAATAAATTACTTTCTATTTCTGAAAGGAAATTGTAAATTTCCACATTCCCTTCTTGTGTTACCTAAGATATTAGCATTACTTGAAAAATATTTTGATTTAATATGTATATTCTCATTTACAAGTATGGAATGAAGTGCCGATTCGGCTAATTTGCGCATATATTTTGGTCCATGTGTTAGCATGATACTGTGCTACCGACTCGACGTCTTCCGCCTCGCGTTTTTAACCGAATTATTGACGATATTTCATCTTATAAAATCTCGCATTGTACGCCCGCTTCTTATACAACCACCAAAACCATGCTCTTAGGTGGGCTGCATACTAACAGGCGTCAGGTGTAAACGGAACAAGGACTTAATTTCCCGAGTTTGCTGATCAGCTTGATACAAAAAAAAAGTAATCGAAATAGCGACTCAAAAATAAGTTTCTTCTCAAACCTTTTCTCTATTGTTACAACCGGAAATTATACTACTTCCTTTTTCAATATTGAATTTACATAGCTTCTAAGTCTACCCCAGTTTCACAATGTGAAATGCAACTCACTTGTTTAATTTTAAGAAAGTGTAAGTTTCCCCTTCAAACTGGTTGCATTCATCTGGAGCGGTCATAAAGCAACCATGTCACATTTGACATATAGACTAAAGAAAAGTTTATAAGAAATAATTACGTGTTATTGAATACATTTTCATTTGAATTCGAACTGAGGATTATTTACCCAAATTTGTAAATGTAGTATTATCTTGGGTTTGTAGTGTTTGAGCTAAACGACTATATTTGTAATCTTTAGTTTCAGAGAATTCTTCTGAAATTGTTCTCTTTTCTTATCGTTTCTTTCAACCACTATGCCGACGATTTGTACCTTAGTTAATAAGGGTGCAAATCACTAGTTGCTGAACAGAGAAATTTCTTTAAAAACATCGACACCATCAGAAATACCAAGTGCTGAAATATGCAACATATTTACCAAAGAAGTTTAGACTTATTAGGGACTACAAAGTTTACTGGAGGGACGTAAAGAGAATTTGCAGGGTATGTTCTAAAATATAAGAAGCAATTAGCAATTATGCGAATACTGATGTTTGGTGAATTGGTTTGGATGTGAAGTACGGAAGATTTTGTTTCGAAAACTTGCATCTACAGCAAAGCTTGAATATGTTCCTTAACATCTGAAGTTCTTGTAAGAATATTGACATCCAATTTTTCCTGGCAATAACCTACAGTGAGTAATGGTGTCTCATTTTATATTTAGCAATGGAATGTTTATTTGTGGAAAATCTTTCTCATATTCATGCTCAAGCATAAACACCACAAACAATGAAAGGTCAATAACACAACTGATTATTTTTTCAATCTCTTTCTGTTTTTCTTAGTAGTGTTTACAACCAGTGTTAACGAATGTAAACAACAAGAGTACCTTTAGATTTAATTGAAATCTCAACATGGTTAACGAAGGATTGCCATATTTTAAGGAAACTCAAATAATTTGGCTATAAATCAAACAATAATTATTACATTTAAGCATCAACAATAAGACGACATAATATTGGCTTACTCAGCCTTCTAGTATCTTAAGTTAACTTCAGAAAAAATATTTTAAAAATTTAAAGAAATTTATAAAAGAGAACGTCGCAGAATGAATATGAATTTTTGTTCTGAAATCTGTAGATTACAGGTTTTAATCCTGTGTGTGGTCGTTCCACCGACTTTCATTCAAAGTCTTCACTCAGCTCAACTAGATAAGAAATGGAATGATCTTTTAACGTAAGTCTCGGTCAATTTCTTCCCGTAAATTTTATTTACATTTGACCAGAGGTCTATCTGTAACTTCCTTAAATAAATAATAATAAAATGCTTTATTAATGTAAATAAAGTATATTATGCATAGTTAAATGTAAAGTATTGTGTTTTTATGTAAATACAGTATATAAATTGAGAAATGCTTGAATGTTTATGGTAAAAAGTTTCTGCACAATAATTTAAATTACAAATATACAGTTGGCAAAAGTAAGTGTATATTTGTTTAGTTTAATGTCTCATAATTTTGGACGGAGGCTAAAGGAGACAATAATGACGAAATGAAGGAAATGGTGGGACTAGAAAAGTGGGAGAAACTGAAATAACTCCGAGAATACTCAAGCACACCCACTTGGCGCGAGCTGGAATTCAACCAGTATGTGGTTCATTCCAAATTAATCTTTTATTTTTCTCCACGGAAATAAATGAAGTGTGGAAAGTGTCCTGTGGTACAAAGGACCATGATTCTTTTTTCAGGCCATTTGAGATTGTTAGGATCTGGAAGTGAGGTTATGATTAACGTTTACGGGATTTTCATTTGTCTCTAAAAGACAGAATGATTAAGCATTGGACTAAATTTTACTAAAATCTTGACGATATTGGAAGTTGAAATCAAAGATGTAGTTTCACAGTAAAAATTATCCTAGAGGTAAAAAAAAGTACTGTAATTCATGTTACGTTGACAGTTTTGGATGAACCCTTGAGATGATTCGTTGAAGTTACTCAACCCAAAGATTAATTTAGCACAAAAGAATACTAGCTGGAGGTCCTCTGTCGACTTCGTGACGCTGAACAATGCAAAAAAATCAAATCTGTGGGCAAAGAAACTTGTAACTGCATCACAGTTCACCCGTCCTTTCTTCGAATGTGTTTCAGATTTTCCTGAGTAAGGGCAACATTCCTATGGTCCTTTAGACTTCCTAACTGTTTTGATGGCTTTTTATCTCAGACTTTCTCCAGGCAAAAATGTATCTGAAATGGACCTTATTCGAATCATGAGAAGATCTTATGTGAAATATTGAGGTCTAGCTATGCTCCACTCCCAGAAAGACTTTCAGAAATTCTATCAAGCATGCACGTGACTACTATAAAGGGAATTAAAGGAATCAGATATCCAAATGAGTATTTGGCCTGGCCTGTAACCTGGAAAAAATGGTTACGAAATCAATTATTTCCTAATATTGGTACTCTACATAGATGCTATTACCAGACAAAAATCGGCTACCGAAATGTTTGGGGAAAGTTAAAACAATGTTGATTTAAATAGGAGTTGAGACTTAACCATTTTCACCATTTTATGATATATATATATATATATATATATATATATATATATATATATATATATATATATATATATATATATATATATATATATATATATATATACTTGAGAAATGTTTTCTACACAATATTATTTTTAAACCAAAAGGTGGTTTAAAATTAGATCTGCTAGGAATACAATACAACGCAGTAATTTAAAAAATGAAATAAAATCTTCAGTTTTACGTCCCACGGTTATGTCGGTTAGGCTAAAGGAGGCGGTGATTATGAGAAATGAATGAAATGGTGGAATAAATAAACTGGGAGGAAATGGGAGAACTCCGAGAAAACCCACGAGCACGGTGTTTGTCCACCACAAAGTCCACATGGCGCGAGCTGGGATCGAACCAGGGACCCCAAGCACTAGAGGTGAACGCTCTACCACTGAGCCACCGCGCCCCCACGCAGTAATTAGTTTTTAATAGCAATTGGTTTCTGCTTTATTATTATGTGACTAATCAGCAATTTTAATACAATGAAACTTACTTAGTTGTTTATATTATACTCAATTTTAATAGTATGCGTAGTCCCATAAGTCCTGTTGGAGTTTGACAGCTTTCTGCACAAATATAATAATTTTAGTGAAATAAATAGTAATAACATTATTATGTAAAAATCTTTAAAAACATTTATAGTTTACAACTTGATTTGTTATCTCTAAAGCATAAAACAAACAATTAAGTCTTACAATTCAGAATTACTATATATAAAATACTTCGGTCTACATAATCTCTTGTAGTGTAACATATAAGTAAATAAGTAAAAAATATGTTTGAACGTTTTTTGTTTCTTCTGATGATATTTTAAAAGAACCTCAGTAATTTAATATTGATTAACTAAGAAACTGTGTTGAATGTCAATTTCTGCTGATTGGATTAAATAATAAAAACTAACTCTATTTCCTCAAAACTGCCTTTCAATGCAGTGGTTGCTATTTTTAAATGACAGTTTTTTTTTTTTTTTTTTTAGATAGATTGAACTTATTTCTTGAATGATGGACAAGGGCACAATGAGATATTTTGTTGCTTAGCGTCGAAAGTTTCAATAAGTAAACGTATCTTATAATCCCTCTACAGACGAGAAGCCAACAATGTGAGAGAACAATTGGTCTCTATCTTCAATAATAATTTATACGCCCTTTGAACACGTTTGAAGTTATAGACTCAGCTGTTGCGTTCATACAGTTTGGTATATACCGGTACTTATTTTTTAACATGCAGTGGAATACCTGTGTGTATAGTTTTGCTTAAGGTTTTCATCTAACAATGAGATTATCCTACTATTAAAGTGATATTCAAAATTTTGGAATCACTATTTTTTTTTAAATCCAAAACATCCTATTTCCATCAGGGTTTGAATGTGCATCAGGTGCACCGAAAGCGATTGTGTTAGCCATGATATTAAGACAGGAAATTTGATTAAAATGATCTTTTTGGAACATTTTAAATTCAATGGCTGAACGTTTTGGTATCGATTAAAGTGCAATCAGAAACAATATTAAGTATAGGTTGGAGTTATCACTTCTCACACCTCCAACTTAATTTTATTTTTCATTCTACATACCAGAACATCAATACTGCTCTTATCACTACCTTTCCTTCACTTTTTTATTTTCCTTTGGCGTGGAAGGTTCGATTCCCAGCGAGGGTTCATGTGGTTCGGATCCCACATTAAGCTGTAGGTCCACGTCCCACACAGCCTCGCTGCTGACAGGTACGCTAAAATCAAAAATCATATCATATCATATCACTTTGTTAATTTTTAATGAACAGCGCAAAGAGAATGAAGAATATCGGAAATTCAGAAAGTGTAATAATAATAATAATAATAATAATAATGTTTATTTCTGTGCCATGAACAGCCTAACGGCAAAAATACAGCACTTTATCAGACAATATAAACACATATTACATACAATGTAAGCTATATACTGAAACAATAAAACATAATATAATAATAATAATAATAATAATAATAATAATAATAATAATAATAATAATAATAATAATAATAATAATACATTAAAATCCAGAAATATATGGGAATCAGTTTGTCATCAAAATTGTCGGGTGCATTACAGCAAATGAAAGGTCTTGAAAACAACTATTACAAAAATGAAAATGAAATCTTTGAGTTTTACGTCCCACGGTTATGCCGGCTAGGCGAAAGGAGACGGCTAAGATTAGGAATGAAATGGTGGGATGAAGAAAGTGGGAGGAAACGGGAGAACTTCGAGAAAACCCACGTGTTTGTCCACCACAAAGTTCACTTGGCGCGAGCTGGGATCGAACCAGGGACCCCATGCACAGAGGTGATCACAACTATTACAAGTGTAGTTACATAAGGGAATATGTATGTCAATGTTATAGAAAGACAGACGACAATCGCTATTATCTGTTAGTTACTCATGTAACTTGCTAGATACACAAATAACAATTTCTTCCAATAAAATAAAAATGGTCAATTATTATTGTTAACGAACAACATACTTTCGATTTTCGAAAGTTGGAAAGTTTGATTTTCCCGTAAACTATCTACGTAAGTCTATAGACATTTTGTTAAATTCGAATTGATCTACTGGCTGATTATACAGTGTGTGTGTCTCAAAAGTCATGAAATATATATATATTAAATATTTATTAACAAGATCTGTACAAAGAGTTTATATTCTTCAAAGTACTGTCTATGAACATCTAAACATTTTTTCTGCCGACTCCCCCCATGCCCGGTACGCCCTTTCGAAGGCCTCGACAGGAATCTTTTAAAGCTTTGTCACAACCACTTGGATAGCTTCAATGCTGTGAAAACGGCGTACTTTGAGAACTTTTTTGATCTTGGGGAACAAAGAGAACTCGGCCGGATTGAGATCGCGAGTGTAGGGTGGCTGCGGCAGCGGTGCCACGTTATGCGTCGCCAAGAACTCCCGGTTGCGCATAGACGTTTGGCTGGGTGCATTGTTATGATGCAAAAGCCAGGTAGCGGCGATGTCTTTTGGCACGCGGTTGACTCTTTTCTACAGCAGTTCATGAGTTTCTACAGCGTTTTTGTCGAGTTTTGTGCAGACTGTGTCGAGTGTGTCAGTATCCGCCATGACCTGGTCTCAAAACAGAGATGGACTAAATCAGCTATCCTCACGCCATCGATCCTCTGGGTACATTGGCCTAAGGTGCACTGCAAAGCTGAGGGTCTCGCCCAGATAAATCAATACGCCCGAACGTACTGCGACAGCAGCAAATAATATATTTCATGACTTTTTAGACACTTCTTTGTAAGTCTTATCTTTGGAAAATAATTTACTGAAATAGAAATTAAAATTTAAGAGTTAATAACAATTTTAAGCTATTGTACTATGTTTCACCGTACACCTTGCAGTTCACCGTACTATGTTTTGTTATTATGCTAGTATCTTAATGAAAAATTTGACGATACGGTATACTTCAGTATCATTTTTAACTCAGTAAGTGTCATAGTTCTCGCACAGCATCTATTTGTAGGTTTACAAATTAATTCGTTTTCCACCATTTTCTCGAAAACTACGCATAAGATTTTACATTCAAGCGTATCATTTTGTTCAGCTCAATGAGACTTATTGACTGGTATGCCTTATCTTTGGACATTATTTCGTTAAATGCTAATAATGTTGTAGAATATTATCACCAGGGGACTCAAGGAAGACTGATCTATTCTTTCCTTTAATAATGCTCTCAGTAGATCATTTGGTTTTGTTTGTGTACAAACTATTTTATTTTCCAAGATAGTGTTTTCCACTTCGGGAAAATATGTAGGATAACGGAACGATTATGGCAATGTTTGAAGGCTCCAATCTGGCAATTGTTGTGTGAAGTTAAGAAATTTCCGAAAGACCTCATTTAAAGTAACTAAGTAAGTAACATTGAGGTTCACATCAATACAACAGCAATGATAAACACATACTATAAAAGTTGATATTGTGCTGCCAAAATGTCTTGAGCCGTGGCAAAAATGAGAACTAAAGCTCACACCCTCACACACCCTCGCGTTGAGCCAATAAGGGTTCAGCTGTTGCTAAGCGAGAGAAAGTGAGTGGAATTTCTTCAGATGATAGCAGCGCTTGCAACGGAAGACTACTATCCATTTCATAAAGATAGGCCCCTGACTTCGTGGTTCTGCCATGACGTTCAGTCAAAACTTATATTGCATTATCGTAACTCGTTGAAATTGCTGGAATGTTGTCTTTTCAATACTTAAGACATACAAATTTTCTTTGTACTATGTAGTGAGAAAAAATAAAAATTAATGAAAAAGTGCGTATTTTTTCGTACTTTTTTGGTAGATCAATGTTTATAGGACTATATCTCAGAAAAGAGATCACGTGAAATAATTTCCTGTGCACAATATGTAGATGCATCCATTAACTGTAAGTTGTGAAAAATTCAATTTTCATCACTTGATACTTTTTGTGTAATTAAAACAAATGTACGACGTTCTGATCTCCTTTACCATGGTAGGTAGAGAAACGTACAAAACACTGTTCGAAAATTTGGAAGTCTAGTGTTCCAAATATTTGAAACTATTAACAAAAAAAGGTTTAGTTGGTAGAGTATTTATTTTTTTTTAAATTTACTTCAACATATTCTCTGAGTTAAGCGGTGAGCCATGTTGCAGCCCAATCTTTAAATTCCCCGCGCTTATATGAAGGTACAGCATACAATAAGTGGAAGTGCGGCACCGCTGTCGTACAGTGTTGTCGCGTTCAGGAAGCCTGTAGCGCGAAGCCTACTTCATAAAGAATGTAATCGGAAAAAGTATTTATTATAATCTTTCATAATATAATAATAATAATAATAATAATAATAATAATGCATTACACATCTCAATGTAATCAAAATAAAACGTTGAAGTAAAACATCCAAAAACTCATCTCTTAATCTATTACTTCATTCACTTTCGTAATGGGTTTGTTGACTCATCGCTGCTCCTGTTATCTTCCTGAACACTTATTAATAATGGCTCCATTTCTACCTCAAGATCTATCAGTATACACACTTTCCATCTTAGGAACATGTTAAAGGTTAAAAAGAAATGTAGCCTTGGCAATCACGTGTTCACCCAAGTTCTGCGATCAATTCCGCTGCCGAATGTACAGTAACACAGAATGGGTCCTTTGTTTTCTTTCAACGAAAGAAAACAATGCAATGAGTAGCTGACGAGGGCTATATTTGCGTTAATCACGTCGCACTGATTACGTCTTCAACACTTCCCTTCGTTTCGTAGGTGTCAAAAACTTACACACGCATATATATATATATATATATATATATATATATATATATATATATATATATATATATGGATATTCCTTTACGAGCGGCGGTATTACAAAAAGAAGAGGCAAAATTTTTAGCGATAATGAAATTGTAGAACTGATTAATGACTCCGACTCAGACAGTTATGAGTTAGTAATGAATAGTAATGACATTGATTATTTTGTGCTCAGTGGCGTATTCGGGAGTGAACAAGGTAGTAACTCGGTTTCAAGTGAACCTGAGGCTGCGCCGGGAAAGAGAGAAAAAAACGTGTCGTTCCTATTCAGACAAATTCTGATGTAGCTTGGAGCGATAAAATTCAAGTAAACGCAAAACCCCTGTTTAGTGGTGTCCCGGGAATTGATCAAAATGCTGGGCTATCTACAGAGTATTCCGCATATAAAGTGTTTCAGCTATTTTTACCGATGAAGTTTTATAGTAAAAAAAAGTTAAGTTGATTTCGAATTGAACGTCCTGTTCAGCAGTGAGGCTATATGAGACGCGGACCTACTAATAAACGTGGAATCCAAACTACAAGTACGTAGCATCCGCAAGGTGGAAGGGAGTTTTTAATAAATGTTAGCGTTTATTGCAGGAATGCAAATGACCACTTGCCCGGGGCGTGTGGTTCATCGGTGCGGGCGAGTATTAAATATCATATGAAAGTTAAGTGAATTATTTTTATAATGTGATGTGGGCTAGTAACTTTTTTCTTAAGCGAGTAAACTTTTGTTGCTTATTTGCATCCCTGGTTTATTGCCTGATATATAAAGTTGGACTTTGCGTGGGAAAGTGATTCGAAATGTACAACACTAAAGAGAAATACTGGGACTCCTAGATCTGAAAACAGATTTTCTGTGAAGTGGAAACTCAATATTACATATCAACTAAGGTTGTGTCGTATAATAAAGTTTGTGCTTGTATTTGTTTCTGTGCAAGTGTATTTTGTACTGCGTGCAGTAAGTGAAAAACACAAAAAACAACAAATTTTCGAGGACCATCACATGCAAATCCAAACAAAATAAGAGTTCGCTTTTCAAATTTTGAACACTTGGCACATTTACTGTATATCCTGTTAATTTCTAAGAAATTGGTTCAAAATCTGTGGAGACATAAAATTTTAAAAATATCTAAAAAGTGCCGGACAGTGTGCATGACAAGTTTAAATACCCGTCCGGCTGAGAGTGTATAGCGCCAGGAAAATGTGGCAACGTAACACTCCGTATAAACTGCGATAGGAAAGGGCGCAAAGCTGAGAAAATCATAATGTCATATTTGTGATTGTTTATCTTTTAAAACAAGTCAAAACAGTTTGGTTGAAAAAGCTACTTTAAGATTTTTCTGAAAGTTTTTCAGATTGTAAATACACCGCAGCAATTCAGAGATAACGATGTCTCACTTTTTACTGAATAACAAGAAAATTACTACGTGTTGAGTAATGAAATTTTCAGAACTTACAGGTAATATATGCATCTACATATCGTGCACAGGAAATTATTTCATGTTGTATCCTTTCCGAGATATAGTCCTATAAACATTGATTTACCAAAAAGGTACGAAAAAATATGCACTTCTTCATTAATTTCTATTTTTTTTCTCACTACACAGTACAAAGAAAATTTGTATGTCTTAAGTATTGAAAAGACAACATTCCAACAATTCCAACGAGGTACGACAACGTAATATAAGTTTTGACTGGACGTCACGGCAGCACCGCCAAGTCAGGGGCCTATCTTTATGAAATGGACAGTAGGGATCAAGTCAACGTGGTATAATAATAGTGTTCGGCACAAATTGTATGAAATGAAAACTACAAGTCTTGAACATTATAATTGTGAATAATATGATACACTGTTTACTATGTTATTATTTCCTTTCAGGTGTAACTGCAATTAACTAACCGCAATCCTGGAAGGCACTGAAGAGGTGAAAATGTATAACGCTACAATAGATAGTAAGTATTTACAGTCATGCTCTTCTCAAAGTTATTTTGGATAGATTAGATTTTGTCTTTTCATAGTACTTTGTTTGATTTTGGTAAACAAGAAAAACTAGTTCCTTAGTTAAACCACAGAAAAACCAAATAAACAATAACTATTTTGACAATGAAATGCAAAAAATTCGAGAATTTCATAGAAGTACTGTTTAGATGGCGCTAGTGTAGTGACGAATAACAATAGAGTTATAAAAAGAAAAATAAGTTTCGTTTCACATTGTGACAATTGCGGATCTATAAACTTTCAAAAATATAAAAATAATAACTTCAATAATTTTTGTCAGCCAAAAAAACTGGAGGCTAGGTCTCCCCCGGCCCCAGGCTAGATTCACCACTTCATTGTGAAAGTACGGTAGACTTTGAAACTATGGGGATTCAATATCGAAACCGGAACTGATAGATATATGACTTCCTGTTGCAACAGGAGAAAGAGGTCGGAAATGGAACCCGTTCTTCAGACACTGAATCACCATATATATATATTAGTGGTGGGCACAAAAACCGATTTTTCGGTTTTCGGATTTTGAAAATTTTCAAAAAACCGGTTTCGGGTTTTCACCGAAACCGGTTTCGGTTTTCTTCAAAACCGCTTCGGTTTTCACCAAAACCGGTTCGGTTTTTCAGCTGATCCGGTTTCGGTTTTCTTCAAAACCGATTCCGTTTTTTTTTTTCAAAATTTGTTCTATTTCTGACCAGAATAGTGTTTCGTTGTTCTCCGGAAACCGAATCCATTTCCACAGAAATAGTTTTATGTGTTTTCGAAGAGATTTCACCGAAACCAGTTCCGGTGAAAACCGAACCGATTTTTGAAGAAAACCGAAACCGGTTTCGGTGAAAAACCGAGCCGGTTTTGGAGAAAACCGAAATGTCGGTTTTTCGGGTTTCGGTTTTTATAAAAACCGGTTTTGCCCATCCCTAATATATATATATATATATATATATATATATATATATATATATATATATATATATATATATAATAAGACTACCTTACCGTTATTGCTCTAAGATTATCAGAACTGAGACCGGAAGTTCTAGTAGATTTCTACAGTTAAGATTTCACAAGAAAAAGAAATAAAATGAAATCTTGCAGCTTAATAACGTCTCACGATTATGCGCTTTAGGCTAAGGAAGATGAATGATTAAGGCAAGTGATGAAAGTATCGGTGGAATAAAAATATAGTAGTAGGAAACGGGAGTACCCTGAGAAAACTCTCAGACACGATGTTGTCCACTATAAACTTATTTGGCCGGTGATTAAACCAGGGACCCGACGTACTATGTTGTAACACTGAGCCACTGTGCCCGCCCAACATTAAAAGCGATTTTGCTAGAGATATAAAGGAAGAAAATAGAACGCATTCTTGCGACACAAATCCATATTTAAAAGCAGCTTGTCGCTATATATTAGCGTTTTTTCCTCTACAACAGTGTTGAAACCGGAAGTCTGGCTTGGACTTCTACCACTTCCGGTTTGTATAAGGGAATAGGGACGAAGATCAAATTTATTCTCGGGATGCTGAACGCATATTGAAAAGCAATTTCTCGTTATTTTACTACTTTTGTATTAAGGAGAACAATATGAAAACTTGAAGCGGAAGTAGATCCTTCCCAGTTTCAGTTTTAGTAGAGAGATAGCAGTAAAAACAGAACCTCTTCTTCTAGAGCCTTCGTGGCTAAGCGGTTAGCGACTTTAGCGTGAGAGACCCTTGTTCGATTTCCGGCGGGAGCTCATGTGCTTCGGATTCCATGTTAATCAGTAAGTCCACGTCTCATATAGCCTCGCTGCTGAACGGGACGTTAAACTCAAAATCAACTCAACTCAAGTCAACTCAAGAACCTCTTCTTAGAACGAAATAGTAAGTTCATCATAATATAAAGGAGGGGCGGCTAGTAACGGAAGTTACACGGTCAAAAATTTCCAAGTTTTATCGCCTCAACCTAAGGAAAAAAAATTTAACTCATATACTATTTGTTGCATACAACAATTAGAACATTAGGTAACTTTTCTTCCCTTACTGAGCAATGATTTTTTTTAATCGGCTTGACTTCTATCAGGAACCTCCTATAGTTTAAAGAGTTCAACGCCCTAAAATCTTGCTCGGATAAAAAACTCATGTCATACCCACGGACTGAAACTTAATTATAATAAACCTTCCCTAGTTAACCTCAAAATCATAACCTTGTTATGAAAATACTTTCTCCTTTCCCAAATTTAATTTGAAAAAATGTAAGCAACATCAACCGTCAAACATTAGACCATTTCATGTTAGAAACTTATCAATTTAAAAATATAATAAAATATTTTGATTTTAAACACACTAATTATAGACTATGTTTAGTCTATAATTAATTAATTTTTTCTCGAGATATGATTTTGTTACGCTGTTATGATTTCAAAATGGTGCTCGTCTTGAGCTAAATATCACCATATAAGGCATTCTTGAGAAGGAACTAACAAGATGTTAGAGAACCCCGTCACCTCAAAGTACGTACGACAAACAGGGTATAGAAATTAAGTAATTGTGTCAAATTTCACGAAATAAATTAATGGAAATGGAAAAAGAAAATGGGAAAAGAACCATTGTTTTTATTCTGAATATACTTTGCTTTGAATTTATTAACGAGACAAGTACATAAACGTATTGAGAGAAAAGTCCATCTCTCAGCTTTGGAGCATAACTACAACGAACAGGAAATAGAAATTAGGTGGGCATCATGAGTGGGAGGCGTTTCTAGGATACAGGTAGCCACTGATCACAAGCAATCATTACCAAAGGCTACTCAGCGCATGTCCATTATTCTTTAACTATTCTTGTTGTTAAAACATTTAAAGAAAACATCAAAAGATGGTTGCAATTAATATGGCTTATAATGGTATTTTGCGATCACGGTTTAATTATTTCAAGGAACTTTTATAAAGTGTTTAAATTTCATTGCTGAGACAACATCAATTGTGGGATAAGTGATTTCATTATTTTGTTAAGGAGCTTGGTTTAGCTACCAACGAAAACTCGTTTATATACTTACCCTGCCTGTTCGAGTGTCCGTCCGTCCGGAAAGAAAAAAGGCTCAAGAACTAGCTGATATAATTACCTTCAATTTTGATCAGGATGTAGAAAGGGATAAGTTGGGAACAGAGTTTACTGATGGAGATGATCCATCCAATTGATTCAAAAATATGCCTCTCCCATGCTTTTGAATAAGGGATTATTACAGATAAGTTGCCCCATTATAGTTTTATTTACTTTTATTTATACATATTTCTGGATATTAATGGTATCTGCGACCTTAAACCCGTCACGTATGAGACGAACGCGAAGAAAGGAATGGGGGAAGGAAACAAGCAACCTGGAATCTGTATGTTAGGTACCACCCCGGCATTTGTTTGTTATGAATGAGGAAAACCCAGGATAAATGTCAGCCAGAATGGTGGCTTCAGAAAGATGTTACATCTTTTAGGCCGAGTGTTCCCACCGAGAATCGAGCCCGGGACCACTCACACCAAAGGCCAGAGCGTTAGTAGTAGTATACAATTGAACTAGTAGTATACAACTCCATACTAGTATACAACTGAACTACACCTAAAAGTCAGATTGGTTGTATACCATTCAGTTAGTTCCATATGCTAACAAGATTTCTGTACACGTGACACTACTACTTGCTATATTATTAGTGTGTTATTCAATAGCACTTACAAGTTTTAAAAAAGTGAACAAGGAAACTATTTTGATTAATTGCTAGAAACAAAGTAGAGCATAGAGGAAGTTAAGTCCTCCCAAAATGTTAAACAACTCAACAGTCAGGATCAAATAAAATTCTTCACATCGTGATATTTAACAAGTTACGTGCCACATATATCGCAACAAAAACATCCCCAATCGTCAAAATGTATGTTATTCATTTTTGGTTTCTGTGTGTCCTTCTAAGTAGTAATTTAATAATTTTAGGTAATTCTGTAGTATTGGTACTATATCACCATGCAGAGTTAAGCCGATTATGTCCGTATTTTCCCGGAAAAGTGCAAACACATGAATTAGTAACGAGTTTAGTACAGCGAACTTCTACACGCTTTGTTGTACTTTTACTCCAAGAGATTGTTGTCTCGCTTCAGTTTTGAGTGACTTGAGTAATACATTAGACCTTTGGGTAATGTGGAAATCATGATCTATTTTTGGCACTTTGGCTACAGCCATGTGAGACCATATTGGACTCATAATTCCACCGGCCAAGGCTGTTTCTCGTACTACTATTACTGCAATTGGTTTTAATATAAAAAGGAAGATCAGTAAGTCACCACAGACCATAAGCTGACAAGAGGTGTGTGAGACCAATTTGGCACCACGTGGCCGTAAGGAAATATTTTATGTTTGACCAACGCGGTCTTACGCGGCACATAAACTGTTAAACTCACAAAAGGAAGACGATGTCAGTGAACCAGACATAAACAGCGGTTTTCCTATTGCTTATTCTTATTTCACGTACATATTATATATATATATATATATATATATATATATATATATATATATATATATATATATATTGTCACACATAGGCAAAAGAGAAGTAGGCAAGCTCTCCCCGCTGGTGTAGTGGCTAACAGGGTGCTTTTGATATACGTTGTGCTGGGATCGATTCTTGATAGGAGAGAATTCAAATTTTTGAACGCATTACGGTGGTTCGGGTTCCATCTTAAACTGTAGGTCTGCGTCTCATATAGCCTCCGTATTGAAAAACGACGCTAAACTTCAACAAACAAAAAAATAGGTCAAAGAGGAACGAATCGAAAGATAAAGCGAGGGACTGAGACAAATCTTCAAGTTCAAAGTTTAAGAAGGCAAGAAAGACCGAGGTATATTTATGTTCAGGAAAGGTTAATACACTCCTTTTCTTATGTTTTAACTTCCAATATGGTTTTATTTGTGGTCAAACACTTACGAGGCGTGTGCAAAAAGTAAGTATAGTTCCCCCCCCCCCAAAAAAAAATATACTAAAACAGGTTTGTTCAAGCGAAATTTATTTTTACAGGAAAGAGCACACCCTAAAATAGTTTTCGACATAGTTTCCATCATTTGTTCAAACACTTATCATAGCGAATAACCAACTTGTCCAAATTTTCTTCAAAGAAACATCCCGCCACTGAAGACAACCATACATACCTCCACAGCATTTTTTACGTCGTCTTCACTTTCAAATAGCTAATTGCCGAGCTCCCGCTTCAGGTGCAAGAACAGCCAGATGGCGCCAAGTGGATGGAGTGTACGGCGGATGGTCAAACTACTCCCCCAACTATACCGTCAGATTAACGTTTAGGTGGCACCAGTAGTATGGGGACGACCTTTATCATGGAGCAACACAACTCCTTTACTGAGCATTTCTCTCCTTTTGTTTCGGATTACAAGCCGAAGTTTTGTTAGTCTCTCACAGTATCGTTCCGCATTGATTGTTTCAAAAGAGCGCGGTAGCTCAGTGGTAGAGCGTTCACCTCTGGTGCTTGGGGTCCCTGGTTCGATCCCAGCTCGCGCCGTGTGGATTTTGAACAAACACCGTGCTCGTGGGTTTTCTCAGGGTTCTCCCGTTTCCTCCCAGTTTCTTCTTTCCACCATTTCATTCATTTCTCATAACCACCGTCTCCTTTAGCGTAACCGGCATAAGCGTAGGACGTAAAACTTAAAAATTTCATCTCATTTAATTTTCATTGATTTTCTCACCCCTGGGTACGAACAGCTCAATGAGATCTATCAATGTGTATATATTACATGTTTAAGTAAAATCTTTCCATTAAACACTAATAATATTGTAATTGTAAAATTTAATTTTAACCCCTTTAGTACCAGTGACATCCACGTGAATGTCTAAAATACTCCGTTGCAGAATACCAGTGACATCCATGGGGCCGTCGTGAAAACGTATCCTTTATTAAGGATCTATTAATTCTGGAGATTATGATTTTTTTTACTGGATGAAAGGCAGAGTTAATTCGACTATTTCTCCTTAGGCGACATAATCTTACTCTCAGGAAACAACAACAACAACAACAACAACAAATAGTTTTGTCTCAATAAATAGTTTTAGTTCATAAATGCATTTATTATTACAAAATTGTGCGCGTTAATGTTAAGAGTACATGTATCACCGTTAGGAGCATGTGTATTACTGTTAGGAGTATTTATTTATTTAGTCGTTAGAGACAAACAACAGAAGATACAGTGTACGAATATTTTAACATCGTATTATTTATATGTAAAGTAGGTAAATAAATAAACAATTTCGTCCAACAAAGCAAAAAAGAATCAACAACTATTATTTCCAACGAACGGTATACTTTTTAGCATTTAAAAATTGTTGTTTTAGTGATTTTCTCGAAAACTACTCATGAGAATTTATCTTGAGACACCTCATTTTGTTTAGTTCAATATAATCTATCAGATGCTACCAGTGACGTATTCAGGATTTTGTTTCGGAAGGCTTTGCACAACACGTGAATAAGCACTTTTACTTTTACTTTTGGATGCCGACAAATTTTAATGAAGTTAACTTTCCTTCCTTTAATATTTGTATAATAACACTTCCAGGTGTGAGAATGAAAACATTGAGTGAGGGTGCGGAGGGGGAAGAAATAACTGAAAGGTAAGATAATACCTATTTTTTAGAAGGAAATGCGCGGGGAGAAGTACGAAATTCTGTGCGGCCGAAATTTGAATGAATAATCAAAGCATAGAACAGTTATGAACAATAGAGGGATATTAATATTATTGTATTATATTTTATTAAAGAACATACATTTTATTTTCTTACATCATTTCTAACTTCATATTTTTTTGAGTATGATGATTAGGGCATATATTAAGATAGTTCCTATAGTTCCTTAGTTCTATAGTTCCTTAGTTTTGGTGTTACTGACGACGACCGACTTGAATCATAACTAACAGCGGTCGAAAGTATGATAGGAGAAACGAAAGAAAGTAACAAGTAATGGGGAAAAAATCAAATGAAAGCTTTAATTGTTACGTCGCACGATTATGCCGGCTAGGCTAAAGGAGACGGTCATGATGAGAGATGAATGAAATGGTGTAATGAAGAAATTGGGAGAACCCCGAGGAAACCCACGCACACGGTGTTTGTCCACTACAAAGTTCAATTGGCGGGAGCTGGGATTGAACCCGGGACCCCATACACCAGAAGTGAACACTCTACCACTGAGCCACCGCGGCCCCCAAGAAAGAAAAAGAATCGGAAGAGTAGAATGGACGAAAGAAAGAAAGAGAACGCAATTCTTATGTGAAAAGAAATTTGACAAATACAGTATTTTTTCTCAACAAAGAGCATAAGAAAATGGAAAGGTAATGACATTCTTAGAATGGTAAGAAGGATTATTATTGTACGTGGAATGCGAAAAACTAACAAATTTATTTCGGGAGTCTTAAGCCTGATAGTTTCCTTCCCCTAAATACGCCACTCGATGCTTGTAATATTGTACAAGTAGAATTACATTTAACATTGTTAAAAAATAGTGGTTACTCAAGAATTTGATAAATAAGGAAACGTCTCCCCTCAGTTAGTTCAGAGAAATATATTTTTATATCAAGGCACGTGCGAAAGATAAGTGACCTTGTTTTAGGAGGAAGAACAAATACGTATTGGAAATAGAAATACATATTGGAGCTCCGTTTTCTTTATATCTGTCTCAATTCTATGGAATACCCGAGGGAGCGCTTCGATTTTTTTCCTTTCATACGATGAGCAACTGCTCCACCCATTTTATTTCGCAATTTACGTGTATATTTCCTTGTTTACCAATTCCTTCTCTTCTGTTCCGTGTTTACCTTTTAAGATCAATATCTATCAAGAAAGAACTACAGCTAAACATCATTATTTTTTAATGTTTTAGACGTTGAAATGTTTTCTTTCTTTCTTGTGAACGGTGTTATTACGAAGTTTATTATTCTCGAATCTCCAATTTTATCAAGATCTTGTAAAGGTGTGGAAAATAATTACACATTGTGTACACCATATTATTATTATTATTATTATTATTATTATTATTATTATTATTATTATTATTATTATTATTATTATTATTATTATTTGAAACTATATGACTATAACAAACTTTCTGATCATCTTGAGCTGAAGGCAATATAATAACGCAATATTTATTGACAAATTGGAAGTAAAACAAACAGTGAGCTAATTTTGAGCAAAATGTTATTCTGGATTCTAGCTCACAAAGCAAGAACGAAATACCTATAATAAATAAAGGAAATTTCGTGAATTTACTTATGACGAAATTACACTGTAATACACACTACAATTTATTTTACTGGAAAGCCAAACTGTGGATAAGAAACTTTACTAAATGAGACAACATTATACTCTTTTTGCTAATAGTAAATGAAGGCGGTGAATATATATTCGTGAAGTGTCACCAAGGGATTCATGTAAATTGTTTCACATGCCAAGTTCTGCGTGGCCCATTGTGTATTGCACTAATTTTAACGGCTCATACCGGTAATTTGCATATTTATGAGTCTTAATATATATCTGGAATTCAATCATAAACTACTATAACGCTCGGACACAAAATTGCTTTTAGTTTCTTTGGTTGTAAATGGACCTGAATGTGGGTATATGCAAAAGAATTTGGATCAAGTACTGCTTCTCTGACACATGTTATACATCTCGGTCGCCATTTGGGTTAGCCATATGGGATTTAATTAGTTTTTTTTCAAATGGAAATAACTGCAAGTGACACATCAAATTCATGTACAATTATCTCGGAAATTCACTGGTATAGTGAGTTTTGCTGTATCTTGTACCGTTTGCAAGATATTGCATGTTAAATGTCAGACGCTTCACGAATATTGAATCAAATAGAAAGTTGTGCAGGGCAGGGCAGGGCAGAAGGTTGTGTTGTTCAGTGTACCCCTTGTATATGTGTAACCTTTTACATGATTTATCGTTGACGAAATATTCTCTGGACGTATATACATACAGACATAGTCAATACAGAAATGATAGGTCTGCACCCAAATCTGGTCGTATCTGGATTTACATTAGACATTTTAGACATTCATGCAGTGTGCTCAGGCTCGTGCTGGGATACTAACGAGAGCGATGGACAAGTCTACCAAAAGGGGACCCATAAAAACGCGAATACCTATATATGGTAACTTAATAAATGTATTGCAGTAAACGTCGGGAGGTGATTCCTGTCCACGAGATAAAACGAAAAGTATATACTAACCTGAGTGTAGAAATGACTCAGAGCTATGACCACCCGATTTTTTTTCCGGAAAAATGCAAAAACAGCTACACTTGACAACAAAATGTCAGATCGAAATCGTGCAAAAGGGATGTCCATTATCTTTATTCGTAGATTCCATTAGTGTAGTGATGGTGGTGCAAGGGTGACTTCCTAAGAAACTGGAGTATTCCTTCGAGTGTTTTATCAAACGTTGAATGAGGAAAATGAACAACAATCAAGTACAAGATTTCAACAACCAGTAGTACATCGTTCAAATTAGAACACATAATTAGAAAGAAAAAGATACGCATGTGTGATTGATCTATTTTGTCTCAGCACAGAATAAAATATCGAAAGAAGAATTTAAATGAAAAGAAGTCTTTAAACGTATCGGTTATATCTTCTAGGCTAATGGTAACGTATGATTACTGACCGGCTTTCTGTCCAAGTTACGAGTGTGAAAATGGAGAAAATAACTTTGATCTAGATTAGGTTTATAACGACTGTACATAAGACAGGCAGGCGGCAAAGATCATGTATGATGGACGAGAGTACAAGGGACTCTGACAAAACAACAGTGATTCCCACAAATAATGTGAATACAATTTGGACGAAAACAAGCTACCGATTTATTCTGTTTCGTACAAAGTAGAATAACTGTGAAATACTCACAAGGGCAGAGAGGGAGATTATATATCGAAGTGGAAGATGGCTTAAGCACTAATCGAAAGAACTAATGACGCCTATTACGAAACTATAATTAAAAAATTCCGAATGCATATACTGTGCGAGTTATATGAATATACAGAGTGTCCAGAAAATCCGTTTCCACCTCTAGAATCGCAAACGGCGATCCTGATGCCAAAACAGGAAAACACGTGTTTGATCATTTTAAAAGTACAAAGTATCAAAGCAAAAAGTGTTGTCCCAGGGCCACCCACAGGGTCCCAGGCCGGGTGCAACTCAAAAATTACAAATGATAATGGAGTCAAGTAGAATATTGCTGGAAACGTGTTAAAAGTGAAAGAAGACGGAACAAGTCTCGACTCTCTAAAATTAAACTATGCAAACTGGCGGCTGGTCAAAATGTACATCCTCATTTCGATTCTCCGAGCGCATTCGCTTTCCATTTTGCAATCGGCACTTATCATTGTGACACATTTGCACGTATTCGTATTTGCAGGTGTAAGAAAGCTTTTGTTTGAATCATTTAATACTTAATAATCCAGACAACGAGCATAAGTACCACTATTGTACACTATATGTTACCTAGTCAAAGATGCTCAAAGATGTCAAATGTTATGTCTTTTCTTTTCTTTATTTTTTAATTTTATTTTATTTTATATTTATATATTTATTTAGACATTACAGGTCCCAAAGAGCAGCATCTCACAATAGATGCATTCCTTTCTTTCCGTTGAGTACAAGAATTAAAGTGAAAACAAACTAAATCCCGACTACAGAAAGAAGAACTAAAAAGAAAGATGTTTACACAGTGTTATCGCAGAGTGTCCAGCCTTATTTCATGTACTTTCAGTTAACAACAGCTTTCCAACGATATGCTACTTGATCCCATTTGTCATTTGAAAATTTTGAGTAGACCCGTCTGGGACGCTGTGATGGACTCTGGGACAAATATTTTTTTTACTTTGAATTATTGTACTTATGAAATGATGGCATATGTGTTTTCCTGTTTTGACTTCTGTCTCACCATTTCAGATTTATAGGGGTGATTATAGACTTTACAATGCCGTCTTTGCTGACATTTTGACCAGCCGCCATTTTGCACAGCGTAATTTTAGAGAGTCCAGACCTGTTCCGTCTTCTTTCATTTTCCAACACGTTTCCAACGACGCGTTACTTTAAACCCCTAACAATTTGCAATTTTTGAGTTGGACCCCGCCTGGGACCCTGTGGGTGGCCCTGGAACAACACTTTTTGCTTTGATACGTTGTACTTTTAAAATGATCAAACACGTGTTTTCCTGTTTTGGCATCTGTCTCACCGTTTGCGATTCTAGTGATGGAAACGGATTTTCTGGACACCCTGTATATTCATATAACTCGCACAGTATATGCATTTGAAAAAAAAATATTACAGTTTCGTGATAGGTGTCATTAGTTCTTTCGATTAGTGTTTAAGCCATCTTTCACTTCGATATATAATCTATCTCTCTTCCCTTGCCAGAGGTACCTTGTACAGTATTTGTACAATGGAATATGTGTACACAAGACAGCTGTGAAGAATAACAGTTCACAGTCTGATATTGACGACTGATAACCGCATTGCAAAGATGACATCGGCGAAGAAATTTTTTTCACATGCGATCAAACACGTCTGAAATTTTGGAGATGACTGCTGCAGCTATGTTAACTCGAGCAACAAGTTCTTTGGCTATCGTGGTCGGTGTTGCATACAAAAGGCGTTTCATGGTCCCTCCCCCTAAAAATGATATCAAGAGGCGTGAGATATGGTAAAGGAGGTGGTCATAGCACAGATCATAACAATGATCTGAGAATGCTTTATTTAGGTAGGTCTGCATATTCCTATTAAAATATGCAGGTGTACTGTCATGCTGGGCTCACATCTGCTGCCTTATGTTCAAGGGCACATGTGAAAAATTGAGGTTTGGTCATCAGTATTCTAATAGTGCGGGATTATTGCTCCTTAGTAAGTATTTTAAAAATCAATATTTATTTTCGTTGAAATCTATTATTTTTGGGTGCCACCAGCATGGGTAACCCTTTCCTTCCGCAAAATTTTCCAACTTTTAGGTTGGCGAGCAAGGAGACTAGAGGAATGGTTGATATCCTGCCAAGTCTTAGAAACTTGAACTAAAAAGCATTGAAATGGAGAGTGTGTGTTTTTATTCTGCCAAAGCATTTTACAATACATAGGGTGAAAATATTTCAAATTTTCGTGCTACAATAATACGACCTTTAGAAGAGTCTGTTCAGAGACTTTTGCAATGGTTGGTTTGTCTGCTGCACGTAATCAATTGATGGTAAGGCAACAGGTCCTCATGCATTTTCTGGACAGATTGGAAGATCATTATCAAATTGTGAAAACTAACCAGTTGTGGAATATGATGTAATTGAGAGTAATCTTTCAGATTTCGAGAATTATAATGATCTCATTGCGGATAAGAAATATTTGTATGAGATTTGCAGGGCTGTTTCAAATGGACATTTTCCTGATTCTTTGGCAAAGCGCTATCCAGGAGACATTTCGCACGTCAGGTGGGTTCCTACAGCAAACAGAATTATTCGATTGTATGTAGCTACACCAAACCCTTCAGAAGAATTAAAAGTGCTCTCTCAGTACGTTGTAAAAGTGTATGCGCCAGTTTGGTTCAGCATAAAACAGAAACGTTTTTACACAGATGGATCAAGACATTTCTTCAAAATAATTCAGTTATCGTGCTTCCTTCCTGAAAAGTACAAGGCTGTCATTGATCCTGTACTTCAAAGAAATGGATACTTTGCACATCCTGAAAACATTCTCCTCTCTATGATGACAGGTGAGAAGAAACATATCAGAGAACTGGACTTAAGACGAGTCCTTAAGGCAAAAACCTCGCAAATGCCTGGAATCAGAAATTACGACATTCCATTACTCAATTTTGAAGCTGAAGACTACACAGAACTCATAAACTGGACAGATTTGGCTATAACTCCCCTCCCCCCCCCCACACACACTTATTATGGATCTCACTGCTGCGAATATTCATAGAGTCATTCAAGGTGATACCACAAATATTGAAATTCCGAATATTCCATGCCTTAGCCAAGCTGTAGAACGATGTGTAAAATTGGTGACAGAAGCATCGTCTTGTGTTTGTGGTGTAAGTGCACGAGATGGATACATAAGGGCAAGACTCGAGTCCCGAAGACGTACGCCTGTCTTCAACACAAAGTCAGAGTTTTCTACAGTGTAATGTATGTTGACATGTATCTCCACATATTATTTTGATATGAAGTTTTCCTAGCTCATTTTCAAGAATAGAAAGTAATGTATTTTGTCATATTTTCACATATTATTTGTATATTAAGAATCCCTAGGTTATTTTCAAACTGAGATCAGAAATGTTCATGTCATTATATGACTTTTCTTATATTTGCAATTAATCTAGAAATTGTGTGTAGATGTCTATTGTAACATACACTACACACAAAAATCTAAATCTTATGTTTGTACTGAGTGGTGTATTTTTGTCATCTTTTTTTCACATATCATATAAAGCTTTCTTAGCTTATATTCAAACAGACAAGAATGAAAAATCGCCTCACTAACTTCTCTAATATTATTAATATACAGTATTTATCAATGATGCCTGTAGTCGAGTATATACGTAAGAGTAATACAGACTACACACAAATATAGTCCAATTTTACATACAAGGTAGTGTTCTTTTTTATGTTTGTTCACATATGTTTATAAAGATTTTCCAACTGATTTTCAAACTAAGATAAGAAACAAAAAGTTGATGTTATGAAACTTATGTAATGTTTGTAATAATTATAAAGATGCTGTATTCGAATATAGCATATATATAAGATACTTAGTTTCATTTTTCCATTCAAGTATAATGTAAAAAATATAAGTACGTTACAACTAACCTTTCGAGCCCTCCATATCTATAACACTAAAAGGAACTGACTCAGAGGAGTGAGGTTTCTGTGATACAATATTGTTGTATAATAACTTTTCCGAACAGAAAAAAAAAAATTGCCTCATTTCACAATACTATTAAAAATACATATTTCAGCCAAATTTCAAGTCCGTATAGCACCCAAAGGAAATGACTCAGGAGACTAATATTTCTGTGGCACAGTACTCTAATGGTAAGGCAACTTTTTCTCTCTATTAGAAAAAATAATACAGAAAAAAATAATTTTGTCCCTTTTACCAATACGGATTAAAATATTGGATTTCAGTCAAATTTCAAGTCCCGTGTGGCACCCAAAGGAATTAATTAACGAGACTAATATTTTTGTGATGGAGTACTCTAATGGTAAGGCAACTTTTCCGCCCTATTAGAAAAATTAATTTAAAAAAAAATTGACCACTATTTCACTCCACCCTATTACACGTGGCTACTGCTAGTTTTAGGAGGGTCTCTGGTCATTCCCAGTACGCTGTCTTCAAATTCAACTGTCCGCTTGGTGCGATAGCCTCCGATTTCACATAGCGAAAATTAAAGAGACCCTACTTCTTGAAGCCTAATATAGAGGCGTGGAAAAAATACAGGGAAAGTTACTCTTTTTTGAGGGTGATGGTCACGATATAAACGCCTCGCCTCTAAGCTATTTCCTCTTTGTCTCTTCATAAATGAGGTGCACATCTGCCGGGCAGTGGACAGGGTAATCTGCCGTTGCGCAGGCACGTTCAGAATAACACAGACAATTTTACTTAAACATTAGCTTCTACACTTTTACATCATCATGAATACTTGGACTCAATCCTCTACCGTTGAACACAACACTTCCTATCCTGTTATACCTCAATTCCACACGTAACACCAGAGCATCGAACTATGTATATCACTCACAAGTTGCGTAGATGCCTAATACAACACAACCACGCTAGTTGACGCCATTCACAACAAAACTGCAAGACAGTCTTTTGCACACAAGGAGTGATAGTTCCGTAACATGCGACCAAAGCATCATGCCCTCAGTGAAAGTACTATGAGCTACGTACGTGCTACTACATGTAGGCAAAAGTGCCACATCATTCGCTTTCATCCGTGTAGGTATTCCATCCAGCTCCAAGGTACTGGAACATCAAAGAAAAAAAGAAAGATTTCCCCCCCATTTTTGGATGTAATTCCAACAAGCTTTCTTCTAGAAAATTTCTCCATCATTGACAAAATAAAAATGTAAGTGGCCTACACTAGGACGCTATTTTGGTATAATCACAATAACAATGTAGTTTTTCATAGCTCAGGGATAAGGGGCGGTTTGACAACTCCAAAGGAGAGGAAAAGCCCCTTGAAAGTATCCCTGGAAGATGATTCACCTAACGGATAAATCAAGTATATATACTGTCCCAGTGCATTTCTTTGTATCATTATGCAACGGTGTACAACATCTCATGTTTCGTTCATTTTTGTTGCTTCTGTGAGCAGAAGTGTCATATTTCACGGAATTACATATTACGATTAGGAAATCGTTTAATACAACTTACTTTTGCCCAATATTCACGCAATACTTGGGAATCCCTGTGCCATGTGGAGAATCCATTGTACACTCGTTCATCATATATGGTCTTTGCATTTTTGGATACTACATGTTATGTTTCTTTACATACCGCCTGACTGTCCTGTGCACAGTCGTTTTAAACCTAGTCTGGATCAAAGTGATTTTTTCCATTTTCACACATTCGTAACTTGGTCAGGAAGCCGTTCATTTGTCATCCGTCACCATTAGCTTAGAAGATATAACTGTGATACATTAAAGACTTCGTTTTATTTAAATTCTTCTTCCAAGAGTTTATTCTATACTGAGACAAAATAGATCAATTACAGATGTTTATCTCTCTTTCTTACGAAATTTAAGTGTTCTAATTTGAACGATGTGTTATTACTTTTGATTGTTAAAATCTTGCACTTGATTGTTGTTCATATCCCTCATTCAATCTTTGATAAAACATTCGAAGGAATACTCCAGGTTCTTTAGAAGTCACCCTTGCGGCGCCACTGCATTATATCCGATTGTACGCTAATAGAATATACGACTAAAAATAATGGACATTCTCTTTTACCTGACTTCGATCCAACGTTTTATTCTTGAGTTATGGCTATTTTAACATTTTTCCGACAAATTTTCGGGTGATAAAGGCGCTGAAAACAGGCACTTTTACATCCAGGTTAGTGTATACGTTTCGTTTTATCTCGGCGTCAGGAATCACCTCGCGATATTTGTTATATTAATTAAGTTACACTCTGTATATATACGGTCGCCATTTTATGTATTAAAACCACCGAATTTGTTTAGAACGTAAATAGCTAAACTGTAAAAACGTCTTTACTAGAGAAATACCTTTTAGTTTATTAATTTTCTTGTAATAAATTTTCTTGTCCAACAAAATGAAGCCAAATACATATACAATAAATCAATGTAGCTATATTTTAGAAATACAATACGCACTAATTCGAACACTGCTCTAAAATACACAGACCAATCAAATTTGTAAATAAAGAGCTTCAAAAAATCTTTTAAACTGCGCTATATCGTTGAGCATAGCGTCTGAAGTTTTTTTTTTTTTTTCAATAAATGAGTAGCAGCGTGAAAAACTCCTATATTATCTTACCAAATAGAAATACATGTTAATTGTTTTGCTCGCTTTATACATTTTTTAAAAGTCTGTACTCTTTACCTGTTCTCTGCCAATAGCAATTGTATGAATGTATGAATGTATAGTGCAAAACTGATATACAAAAGAATTTTAAAAAATGTTTATTATGTGATATTTCGCAGGCCCACTTTTATAAGGGCGCACTGTACCCTTCACAGGTTCTTTATCACCAGCCACTATATGAATTTACTATACAGAACTGGTATACAGAAGAGCAACTAAAACCACTATCTATAATGATGATTCGCAGGGCACACTGCACCCTTTACGTTTTCTTTATCATCAGTAACAGTATGTATTTATTGTACAGAATTGTGCTATACAGAAGAATAAATAAAACCGTTTATCTTTGATGTCGTTTCGCAAGGGCACCTTACGTAAAGGGCACACTGTACCCTTCAGGGGTTCTTTACTAACAATAACACTAGGTATTCATTGTACAGACCTGTGCTATACAGAAGAATAAATAAAGCCACTTATCGCAAGATTACGCAAGGGCGCCTTATGTAAAGAGTACATTGTACTTATCACGGGTTCTTTACCAATAACAACTGTAAGAATATATTATTTTTAAAAAAACTTGTACCTTTATTATTTATAATGTGATGTTTCGGAGGGCGCACCGGGACATGTCCCGGTGGGCCAACACGGGCCAGAGTGTGCGTACGGTTCTATATATTTATGCTTATAGAATTGGTTCATGAAGTCTCATAAGCATGTACGGAATAATCCCCTGTATTAGCAAAATACACACGGGGCCCTGCACAACTTACTATTTGATTCAATATTCGTGAAATACCTGACATTTAACATGCGATACCTTGCAAAAGGTACCAGATAGGATAAAACTCACTATACCAATAAATTTCCGAGAAAATTTTACATGAATTTGATGGATAACTTACACCTATTCCTAGTTGAGAAAACGAGAGTTGAATCCAATATGGCAAATTTAAGGCGGCGGCCGGGATGTGCAACATGTGTCAGAGAAGCAGTATTTGATCTTAGTTCTTTTGCATATGCCCACATTCATGTGCAGTTACATCCGAAGGAACTAAAAGCAATTTTGTGTCTGAGCGTTATAGTAGTGTATGATTGAATTCTGGATATATGAAGACTCATAAATATGCAAATTACCATTATGGACCGCTAAAATTAGTACAATACACATTGGGCCGAGGAGAACTTTGCATTTGAATCAATTTTACACGAATCCTGAGGGGACACTTCACGAATGTACCTTGTTAATAGCATTTTCATGTATGTTATCCAAGTTATGTAAGTAGAATGTATTCAGAAAAAAAAAACATCTCTTGTATCTTTTTTCAACTTGTTATGTTGTGCTACAGTGGACTTCTGGCTGTTTTTTGCACTAAATAATTCCAATAAATTATTATTAGTAGTAGTATTATTATGTGAATATTATAATAAATTCTGCTAAAGACAGTAAAGAAGATCACGTGAAATGTACATTTATGAATGAATAGGTTTGCGTTTATAAACAAAGATTGAGAATATGTAAATGTTTTCGCCAACGGATTTATGCAACACATAACTCTTAAATGTTTTGAAGTTGCATATTAGCGTTACGCGAAACGTACATCTATGAATGAATGGGATATGGATAGCCACCGTTAAAATTACCTGCTATCAGTGAAGACGTTAACGGATAGACTCCATTAACAAAGTCGGGGTAGACAATCATTCTTGCTAACTATTGCGGAAAGCAGAATTCAAAGATTCGCTCTCGGTCAAGGGTTATCATATGTAGTAACGGGCGTACGCACATCACATTGCAATCTTATAAGACCCTACAGCGTCGTCCTAGTAAATATAATGATAAATCACATCTAAAATATTGTTAAAATTTAAACAACAGGCTGGAATTGTTACCAATTTACTTTTTATATTTTGAAAAAAGAAATAATAAATTTAATACACGTAATGTAATGTACTACAAAATCAATATCTATGTGTTGTACATACTGTAGTGGGCAATAAAGAAGCGTGATTATTTTGGAATAAGTCAACCTACACGCATATTCCCCTGATCAGTACTTCAAATTAATTATTGTCATTATAATATAATAATAATAATGATAATCAAACTTGTTCTATATGTTTGCGAAACATGTCGCTTACTCTGAGGGAAGAACATAGACTGAAAGTGTTTGAGAACAAGATCCTAAGACGAATATTCGAACCCAAGAGGAACGGCAATGAGAATGGCGGAAACTTCACAACGAGGAACTACATAAGTTATATCATTTACCAAACGTTGTTAGGGTCATCAAATCTAGGAGGTAAAAGTGGGCAGGTCATGGAAGAAAGTAGAAACGCTTTCAAAATTTTAACTGGAAGTTGAATCGGAAAAGGACCATTAGGAAGACCTAGGTGCAGATGGGAGGGCAATATTAAGGAGGCAGACTACTAAATATTTTTCAAAGGCTAACAATTTTTCTTTTGCCAGTTTCTTGTAAGTGAAGAGAGAGAGAATGAAATGTAACTTACCTCAGTAATCGATAATGTTATTCTACACCAGAAAATACGAATCAGAAGAATTTTCAATGTTGCCGTGCATAGAAATTACAGTGTGACCAGAATTTGAATTACCCAAAATCTAGGTTACGGCAGCGACTAGAAAAATGAACTCAACGGCAATTGATGACTTATCATGTTGTCTGTGTTCCTTGTTAACTACTTTTTAAATAATATTTTTTATTTATTTTGTAATAAAGAGTACAAAATAAATAATTTTTAATTATCAGTAGAATTAAAATACAAATATTATTTAAAAAGTAATAACAGCACATACCGCGACAGCACAAGCAGGGCAAACAGGGTCGGGCAAACAGGGCACTGCCTGGAGCGCCAACGTCAGGGGACGCCCAAATGAGCACAACAAAATGAATTTTCGAACATATATTCTCATATAACTGTAATAAAGTGTAAAATATAGGCTAGGACTAGGTAGGGGTTGCCAAAAAGACATTTTGACCGGGTGAAAATTTTGCTCACGAATTGGGCATCTCTGATTTGATAAAAGAATTTGCAGAAGCAAGTCGGTTTAAAAAACTGAAAATAGAAAAAATGCTTATAAGCAGTTTCACAGGGTTTATTATTTATTTTATAATTATGTAAAATCGTAACATACTGTATAGATAAATTCATTTGAAATCCTTTTGGTAATACTGGTTGATACTTACTGTTTATTTATACTACCACTGCAAAGAAGTCCGAATTTTATATGAGTACTTCTATATTTTTAATGAACAGGACACTCTGTTCAGTTTAGTTTTAAAAGACATACCACAACGATATAAAAAGAAAAACGGTCAATACCCTCCCACTGATAATTTTCGGTTTATGGCCGTTTCTGCCCGTACACTTAAGTTATAGATGGTCATGCATGGGGGCCTATTCGATATGTGAGGGGCGCCAAAGGCCCCTCAGTTACGCCACTGGTTGCTGGTATGATTACCAAGTCGAAGTTACGGCTCACTGCTACTCCAAGTACATGCTATTAGTAGTAGATATTAAAGTGCCATTGCGTATGTCTTTGAGTAGAAAAGTAAATAACGTATTCATGTTCTTCTTGAATATTACTTAAATACAGGGTGGCCAATATTTATGTTTGTGATGTTTGACTGGCTCTAGTATTTGTAATTCTGGACAAAATTTTTCGATATGGTAACACTGTGTATCCTGACAGTGGGAATAATGGTCACTGAACTTAGAACCGTTAGTGTGTGGCAAGCAGGAAGGAATGGATGAATGAAACATTCCCGAACCGCTGTATCGGTCGACATGGGTCTTTGTAGTGGCCAGGTCGATTTCTCGATTTGACACCACCTGACTTTTCCTTATTGAGTATTTTAAGGAACATACATAATTTGGCCGAACTACCGGAAGCTATCACAGTAGAGCTTCACAGAATACCAGTATGAGTCTACAAAGCTGCTTGTATCGATTAGGATGATGCATTGGTGGACTATGTCATGGAGATGAAAGATTAAAATTCTTGTAAGGAAAGGTATGTTCAATTATGTGTTTGTGTTCAATTTTATGTTCAAGTTATGTTACTAGTTTCTTTACAGCAGCCTTTGAAATTTCATATACATAATTATGAATCACACTATATACTGTGACAAAATCAGTAAAAATAATCACGCAAATGTACATATTTCCTTGTATATGAATGTATAGTCACCGTTAAAGTCACCGTTACTCGTGAAGATGTTAACGGATTTGCTCCATTAACGAACCGAGATAATTCCTTTAGCTTTGCCTTCGTTCAAGAATTATCGTGTGTAGTAACGGACGTACGTACTATCATTATAATCTTGTAAGGCCATCTTGTGTGATCTTAATAAAGTAGATAAATTACATTCCAAGTTAGATGTGTCCGTGTGTGCAAAATGGAAATAAGAAATAACACTAGAGCAACTGAGAGTAAGCACAAATTACAAGGTAAAGAAATGAAGTGAAGCCGTGTAGTACAGAATCGTAAATATCCTACATGGTTACGTTGGGTACGTTGAGGATAAGGGAAGATGAAAACAGAGGTGAAAGGCCTCGTTAAACAAGAACAAATGAAAGCCCTGTTTATTTACACTGGCTAACGCTGTAATGGTTTTGGAAGGTTCGTGGGTGGTGATTTATTTGAAAATCTCTTTCATCAAAATCTAACAAAAGTAAAAAGAAATAATTTACTAACGTTCACAGAATGTGTTTAACGCAATGCGGGTGGGACAATAGATCGAAAAAGTAAAACAGTAGCTAACCAAATTATTTATATTTGACTACGATTGGACAATACGAAAACAGTAAAATACGGATCATTAACTTTCAATTTCACTCGAATAAATTTACAGAATATTGTTTTCATCTTACCATCTTTCATTTTCTTTGATTTTTTAAAACTCAGGAGATTAAAACACGGATGTCTTGAATTCCTAAGAAAAAGTTGATACTTTGATGGATAACTAAGAAATATTTTATCTTTTAACACAAGACAATAAAAATTAATATGCTTAAGTTTTGAAAGATAATCTTGACTAGAAAATGTACAAAAGAATTATAAAGTGGACAGTTGTCCTGAGACGACTTACCTTCACGACCTAGAAACTGCATTCTCTAAGAGGTTTAGAAAAGAATCTGTATCTGTGGTTCAACTCAATTGAGGGTCATGAAACAGTCCCGACAACACTGGAAGTTAGTGGAGTGGGAAATGGCACATGTGCGTCTGTGCTGGTATCTTTGTTTTCAAAAAATGTACATGATTGATGAAGACTGCAAATAACATGCTTTGATTTTGTAAATAACTTACAGTACTAAAACTCCCCTCCCCAAAAAAAGTTTAGCGTGTTATCGTATCGTTAGGACCACCTATTCGAAGAATGAAAAACTTTGGTATAGTCTAACGAGTTAAAAAAAAAGAAGGAAGTGTATTGCTTACTTTTTAAAAATAGTTTAGCGTTTATAAAATATTTAGAAGTGAAATTTCATCGTATTTTTAGTTTAGTATTTAGAACGAATTCATCCACCTTATGGCATTATGTTTGGTAGGGTTTTCTGGAAAGTTTCTTTAAAGCTAAGTATTATGCCTTAATGCTTGTCTTCATTTCTGATCCGAAACACTGATAATACTGTAGATGTAAGAAGTAATAAAGTATGTAGATGATTTTGAGAAACGAACAGTGCTTCCTTGGTTTTATAGAAATAATGCAGAATAATGCGGAAAGTTTGGCTGATGAAGATCTTGCTTCAACTAGATACTGACTTAATTTACATAAGAGATTGTTGGTCTCGTTATTATTTCAAGGTTGCAGTGATGCCAGGATATACAAGTGCCATTAATTAAAGAATTAATCAGAACAACTGACAATGAGACACTCAACTTGAGTATACGTGCAGCTAAACTGGACTCACTGCCGGTAATGTTTTCTTTTAACTATAAAGGTAACCAAGAAAGTTCTGTTGCTTTTCACCCACCACTTTCGAACATCAATATGTCACCTAAGACGTACCTGGAAGATTCTTTAAAGCTAGTCCCCATCAGCATCGACGACTATCTGCCAACGTTCTGGAAGGCCATGGATTCCATTGCGGTAGAACTTCGTGGGCCGTAAAGCGAAGAAGGTATCAAGTGCATTTTGCACCTCTACTAGGGATTTGAACTGGCGTCCTCTAAGGTGATTGTCCAAGGAATGAAACAGGTAATAATCGGACAGTACAATGTCTGGAGAGTATGGCGGATGCAATAGTGTTTCCCATCCAAGGTGTAAAATAGTATCCCGGGTCATCGTAGCCAGCTGGGTCTTAGCGTTGTCCTGTAACAGGAGGACCCGTTTGCGATTCAGAAGTGCTGGCTCCATTTTAAGTTTTACTTGAACACGGCTCACCTGCTGACAGTACACAGTTGCATTGATGCTCTGATCAGCTGGTAGCAGTTCCCGATGCACGATGCCTCAAGTAGTTCACCAAACACACAGAAGGGCCTTTTTCTGGTGCAGTGCTGATTTCAGCTGTTTTGGAACTGGTTCATGGGATACTAACCAATGATGACGGCGCCGTGGAGCTTCATACAGGACCCACTTCTCATTACTTGTCAACACCCTGTCCATTCCTTAGAGAAGACAGCAAAGAAACAGAGGTGTTTGCTCGTGTTACCTTCTGGCCCGGAGTCAAATCATATGGGACCCATCAATCCAACTTGTAATGCTTCCCAAGTTGATGGAGGTGCTACAGAATACACACTGAATTATAGTCCCAGTTCCTCACATGTCTGGCCACTGTTCACTTCAATTGCTGCCTGAAGATCATCATTTTGTACATGTGTTGGTCTTTCGGCACGTGGTGCGTCTTCGAGTGTTTCGTCATCGTCTTTAAACTTGTTAAACCACCGCTGCACTGCCCACGTAGTCACGATACCCTCACCAAAGGCTTGGCATATCTTCCGCCCTGATGCACCGGCGTTTGACTCCAGTTTGAACTAGTACAGCATACACGCCCTTATGACGCTCTGTGGAAGTCTCATGTTCACTCTGTCCTTAAGCAAGATCAGGGTGTAACTGAACTGCCACAACCAGGTAGTATATTGGCTATACCCACACCAACAACTGACCTTCACCTTATCTCCATTCGCATTCAACTCACAGTGTGAGGGCTAATTGAACACACAAAAAGCGCCAGTACTTTCTTGGTTATGTTTATACAAGACCTCTTCTTCGGTCATTCAATACAGTGCTAACATGTACTGAAAACAGCTGTTTCCATGATTTTAAAATCGAAGGCTCATTTTAAAAGAATTTTAAGATGAACTATCATGGTATCATTGTAGGTTCAAAATGCCTTAAAGGTCACTTTTATGACGAAAGAGCCATTTTTTTAGTCTGTAAATCTGTAGATGAAAAGTTTACCTCGGTCAGAAATGAGATGTTGAAATGGAAGATATCAAAGAAAAAAGAAAATTATGCTCGATAAGATTTCGAGAGGCGAGAGACTAACCCGCTAAAGCAAGAGATGAAAGAAGTAGCGGGGGAATCACTCGACAATTTTTTCATGGAACTAGATAAAAGGTTCACCTCGAACCAAGATTCTGATTTGAAGTTCAGATTCCTTCTGAACATCAATATATTGTGTTATCATGCTGATGCTAACTCCTAAGAAAACAAATGCGGAAACTTGGAAGATTCTGACAGTAGTTATATTCATGTACAGCAGTCACACGAAGGAATTTTGGTCTCCAGAACGTTTCTCCCAACTTGCCGCACACATTCCAAGGCCTGGAGAGCTTCTCGAATTGATGGTACGCTATGGAGGTGAGAAGTGTGAAATGCAATATGATATCTACGATCATTTAAGTTTATATTTTAATCTTGTAGAAAGTTTTAGGTAAGCTGAACATAATATTATGAATAACTAGCATATATTACCCGCTTCGCTGGGTTGAAATGAAAATTTAAATGCACAACTCCGTATCTCATGTGTTTAGTACCCTTGAAATATGCTGTTTTTGTTTTTAATGGCATCGATTTAAACGGCATCAGAAAGATCATTGATCATCTCGGCGACCCCGAAAACAAGAGATTCGCCACTAATATTGATCATTTTCGATCATTTTATTATCTCCCCTCTCCCAAGTTGCGGGGCTAAATTTGGTTTTAAACGGGATCGGAAGTGTCACCGGTCATCTCAGCGACCCCGGAAACTATGGATTCGACATTAATATGAGTTATTTTGATCAGTTTTATGTATTTCCCTTTTCCCTAACCAAAGATACGGGGCTGAATTTGGATTTAAACAGCATCAGAAGTGTCACTGTTCATCTCAGTGACCCCAAGAACTATAGATTCAACACTAATATCGGTCATTTTGGATCATTTTTAAATATATCTTTTTTCCCCTCCCCCAAGGTGCCGGGTTGAATTTGAATTTAAACGGGATTGAAAGTATCACTGTTCATCTAAGTGACCCAGAAAACTATAAATTCGACACTGATAGTGGCCATTTTTGATCACACACACACACACACACACACACACACACACATATATATATATATATATATATATATATATATATATATATATATATATATATATATATATATATATATATACCCCTCCAGCGACTGGCGGGGCTGATTTTGGATTTAAGCTGGATCGGAAATGTCGCTGTTCATCTGAATGATCCCGAAAACTATGGATTAGACATTAATATTGGCCATTTTCGATTATTATTATTATTATATATAACTCCCCCTCCCCTTACTCCATGCTGCGGCACACGACATCAGAAATTGTCACTGTTAATTTTAGCTACCCCTAAAACTATGGATTCGACCCACTAATATTAGTCATTTTCGATCATTTTTAAATGTTTATCCTCTCCCCTACGTTGTACCCTCCCCCTCTTCAACTATCAGGGCTGAACTTGGATTGAAACAGCATCAGGAGCGTCACTCTTTCTCTCGTCGACCCCGAAAACTGTGGATTCAACATTAATATCGGTCATTTTTGATCATTTTAAAATTTTTCTTCCTTCCCCCTCCCCATCGTCAAAGTGGATAGCCTAAAGTAATCCCTGCTCCTAAACACATGTATGTTGAAACTTTGATTGAGATCGGTCGGGTGGTTCAAGAATAATGAAGTCACAAAAGCAGTCATCTTTATTTCGTTTTTTTTTTTTTTTTTTTTTTTTTACATATATCTCTCACTCCCCCTCCCTTAAGTTGGCTCGTCAAAGTGAAACGATAAACCCAAGGTCCGACCCTCATATATGTTGAAAATTTGATCGAGATTGGTTGGGTGGTTCAAAAGTTATTAGGTTTTATTAGATTTTATTTATACGTCTCCCTCCCCTTCCCCTTCCCTAAGATGTACCGTTAAAGTGAAATTACAAAAAATGTTTTCAGATTCGAACCTTATGTATCTTGAAAATTTGATTGAGATCGGTCGGATAGATCAAGAGTTATTAAGTTACAAAAATAGTCACTTTCAGTCTTATATAAATTAATGGTTGGGGGGAAGAAAAAAGGGCCCGCAAGATTTTAACTGATTCTTGTAGTACTTGGCGAGAGAAATCGATTAGTGAAGGGATTTTCAAATTCGGCGCAGGCAAACATGGGGAAAATAGCATTTTCATGTACCGGTTCAAAATGGGGAAGAAAATAGCATTTTCATGTACTGGTTCAAAATAGGGAAGGAAAACTCGCGGTCCCTTTTCCCTTCTCCATTTTTAACCGGTACATGAAAATGCTATTTTCTCCATGTTTGCCTGCGCCGATTTTGAAAATTCCTTTACTAATCGATTTCTTTCGCCGAGTACTACAAGAATCAGTTAAAAACTCGCGGGCCCTTTTTCTTCCCCATTTTGAACCGGTACACGAAAATGCTATTTTCTCCATGCCGATCAATGAACCTATTCTTCAAGCGAAAGCCAATGAATTTGCTCGTCGGTTGGGCAATCCGAATTTCAATCGAATCCGAATTGTTCTTTCTCTTGGATACAACGTGTCCGAGCTCGTCATGGTATTGTTGCTGGGAAAATTTGTGGCGAAGCTGCGAGTGTACCTGATGGCGTAACAGACGAGTGGCTATCTAAGAAGTGGACTGATTTGTGTGAAGGTTACAAGCCAGATGATATATTCAATACAGATGAAACTGGATTGTTTTACAATATGACGCCAGATAAGACTCTGAAATTTAAAGGTGAACAGTGTCCGGGTGGCAAAATGTCTAAAACAAGAATCACGGTTATGGTTGCTGCAAATATGACGGGATTTTGTAAAGAAAAGCTCTTAGTTATTGGCAAATCCAGAAAACCAAGATGTTTTAAAAATATTCACTCCCTACCTGTAGTTTATGAAAACAATGCAAAGTCTTGGATGACATCGGAAATTTTTGAAAAGTGGTTGCGTAACTGGGACTCTCAACTGAAATCAAAGAAACGAAAAATTCTTCTCCTGGTCGATAACTGCCCGGCTCATCCTGTAGTTGATAATCTGCAATACATAAAGCTTGTGTTTTTACCTCCAAATGTCAGTTCAGTTTTACAACCTATGGACCAGGGAGTTATAAAAGCTCTTAAGATGCAGTACAGGAAGCTTCAGGTGATGAACATGTTACAAAAAATCGAAGAAGATAAAAAATCAGTTTTCGACGTTCTGGATGCAATTTTAATATCTGAAGCGTGGGAAATTGACACTCAAAGGACCATTGCTAATTACTTTAAACATGCTGGTTTCAGAGACCTTTCTTTACCATCCCACGGTGAGGACGACACGTTTTCAGCAACAGCTGATGATGAAGATGTGGAGGATGCTATTCCTCTTGCGCGATTAGTGCAAGAGTTTGGTCCATCTTTGTCAACTTGTGAAATAGAAGACTTTGCCGAGGTAGACAACCGTCTTCCAGTGTGCAGCTCAGCGAGTGAAGAAGAAATTGTAGCTGACATCCAAAGCCAACAGGTAATTGACGAAAATGAATATGAACAAGTAGACGAACAAATTGTTGTATCATCACTTAACGAAGCTCTAAGTGCAGTGAAAACTTTACAAAAATTTGTTATGTTCAAAGGAGAATTTAATACAAATGTCAATAGTGAGACGTTGAAACGAATGCATCGTCAAATGCAAAATGCGTTCACACATCTTAAGTACAAGAAGCAAACAAAGATAACTGATTACCTGAAGCAGTACAGTATATGCGTTACTGCGTTGCTTACTAAAGTTAAAGCGCTTTCAAAGTACAGACATGGAATAATAGTGTGTATATTACTTTTTGATGTTTTGTGGTTATGTGTGTTGGATTCTTCTGTGTAAGGTACAGTACATTACATTTGTATAACATTTTAAAAAAAGAACAGCACTGCATTTATTGTATGAGAGTACATACAGTAATTTATAAAGAGAGTACTGTAATTTCATTTTTGTACGGTAATAAATTAATTTTTGTAATACAGTATATGGAAGGAGAATACTGCATGCCAGTCATAACTTATACCAGAGCTGTCCAAATGGCGGCCCGCGGGCCGCATGCGGCCCGCCAAACCATTTTCTACGGCCCACAAAGCTCTCACGACATACGATTGTTATTACTGATAATATTTTCATATATGTCCATTCTTTTAATGTTTCCAATCTTCTTTTGAAATAAGGCATCCATTTAGCGCTTCTGTACACCAAAAAGGCCCGGATATCCAAGGCAACACTGGAGTCGGTAATGCAGCTATAGGCAAGACATCGTTGCTGAAAGGAACGATTACTTCAATTAACCAAACCAAACTAATTAATCATGAAAATTGTAAATAATCACTTCAGAAGCCGCCTTGGAGATTCTTCTCTTTTACATCTTCTGCGGCTCGCAACAACAGGATTGGATGTAGATATCCCAGCCCTTGTAAACTCTCCTAGTCACCCTCATTTATCACATTGAATGTAATATTTCAAATACATTTTTATATTTTTCTTTTGTAGTATAATAATAATAATAATAATAATAATAATAATAATAATAATAATAATAATAATAATAATAATAGTTATTATTATTATTATTATTATTATTATTATATATTATTATTATTATTATTATTATTATTATTATTATTATTATTATTATTATTATTATTATTATTATTATTATTATTATTATTATTATTATTAGCTGCGGCCCTCCACCTTGCTAGGAAAGACGGTTATGGCCCTCAGGCTCATTATAATTGGACACCACTGACTTATACTATACAACACATACAGTAAGTTTAAAACATGCTCAACAAGTGAATAGCCTAAAACTTATTGTTAGATCGAAATTTTGAGCAAGAAAATGGAAAACCGGGTATGTGCGACTATCGGCTATAACGACCGTAAATTTACAGTCCCTTCAGAGTCGTTTATTCTGTGTATATATATATACAGGGGTGTAATGCTACTATATCTGGATTTCTTATATTTGTTGGCTGATGGTACGCCAAATCACCACAAAGTAATTGCCTTCATCAACTGCAAACAACGAACTGTAGATTGCAGATACTTTGCACTATGCAGGAAAGCCACATCAGGAGAAGAAACATAAAGCATTGTAACACATCAGGAAAATTATGGTTGTAGTTATATTAAAGATGGAAATAAAATAGTTAAACCAATTTACAATACAAACGGATTACTCTTTATTTAGCTCAATTAGGTTAATAACGTAAACAGTTTCTGATGCGACATATGATTAAATAATAAGTTAGGCGCTTAACATACACATAAGAAAATGCGTGACGTAGAACTCATGTTTTCTTTCGTCATTGGCAGTGGCGGCGTAAGGCAAACTGGGGCCCGGGGCCAGTGAAGTAGGTTGGGGCCCCTTTTCAAACAATCGTGATTTATACACTTCTATTTTTGACATTCATTTACATAAGCATTCTTTTTGTTTGCTGCAGAGAGTGATTCCCGAAGCTTATACGGAAATCCAGCACTGATTAACTTTATTAGACAGATATTTCTGTTGTTTCATCGGTTATTTGGTGTAATATTGATTGACAATTAATTGCGTGTACATTTAGGGAGGTGTGGATTATAAACCTCGACGGCCCTTGTATGGCTCGTGCTAACAAGGTTTCTTAGTAACTATTTTTTACCTACCGTCGGGGCCCCCACAAAGTGGGGCCCGGGGCCGTGGCACCGCTCGCCCCGCCCTTACGCCGCCACTGGTCATTGGTTATCAAGTGCCTAAGGAGAATCATCATGCCACATACTCAATATATAATTATCATAACTATATTATTCCATATATTTATTCATTAATTCACTTCAAATATTTACATCAATTATAATTAATAATCTTCCTTGCAGAATATCTCACAGATGACCTCCATTAACAGCATGAAGCCATCAAACTATTAGACATGAACTTACATCAATTTAAAGTCAACGCATTATGCAGTAAAATCAGCGCCCTATAAATCGACATTAAAATCATAACTGTTATCGCCATATGTTTGAGCTACTTCAGAATTAAATAGAAGTTCTTAATATGACATACATCGATTGTTATACATCGAATGTTAGAATGAGGGAAAAGGAACATATTCCATTCACGGAATCCTTACGGATTCCGGACGTTTAGATGTAGCTGGGCATTATTTACAACACCAGACTATGTCCAGGAGCCAGATATATATATATATATATATATATATATATATATATATATATATATATATATATATATATAGAGAGAGAGAGAGAGAGAGAGAGAGAGAGAGAGAGAGAGTATCTCAATGATATAGAATTACACTTTACAAGAAAATGTATGTATCACAAACACACTTCCATCACCCATTTTATACATATCAAAACTATTTATTTTCTAATATATAAAGATCAAACTTCAACTGTCATGCGAAGAAGAATAAAAACAGGCATTAGTTTCATTGTCAATTTCGCCAACATTTCAATGGTTAACATGAAGGTTATAACGAAATACTTTGGATAGATTATTAATTACCTGTACCTTAGGCAGAAAGTGCTCATACATGTGCACTATACTTAATAGAATGTTAATTTAATATTAACAAAAGAAGAATGTTTTTAATATCTGTAAGAGATATTATGGGATAGTGTTATGTAATTAGTTGCTATGTAGTTGTTTATGGATACCTAATCATCTTGTATGTGTGCATGACAATTTGAATAAAAATACATAAAAGTGTATCAACTAATAAACCATTGGATACCGTTCATCGACTTTATAATTTTGATAGAAAAGGTGAGAATAATAATATGTATAATTATTAAAGATATTTTTACATGCAAATTATTACTACCACTCGAGATTCATATATCATCGATCGAACCAGGTTGACGACTACCCTTGGTGAGTCGTTATAAAAATTTTGGTGCCTTCACACCGGGATTAGCTAAAAATTTTGGTTTACCTCACCCGGGAAGTTGCTGTAAATTCATATCCCGAAGCAAAGTAAGGGTGAATTTACTTTTGTAATAAGGTTAATGAATACAAATTTCACAAGACTTAGGAGTGGTAGGATAATTATAAGAAAAATGAACGGTGAAGCAATGGAGAATGAATCCAATAATAGTGACAACGGTGAACATAGTGTGGCACCAGGAATGACATCAGAAGACCGAATCTTGCTAGCCTTACAGCGACAATTGATTCAGATGTCTACCGAGTTAAAGCAGACGATAGAGCAAAAGTACGAAGAATCCAACAAGCAATGCGAAGAATTGAAGCAGACGATAGAACAGAAGATAGAACAGAACTCCAAAGAATCCAACAAGCAATACGAGGAATTAAGCAGACGAATGGAACAGAAGTCAGATGAAACGCAACAATTAATTATCCAGACGATGAACGATATCACCTCGCAGTTCGAGGAAAAGTTAAAAGGAATATCTGAGGAATGCCAGGATAATCACAATCACCTGAGCCAAGAAATCAGTGATGTAAAAAAGGATTTAGAAGTAATAGAATCTTCTGTTCAACAGCAAAAGATTCAGGTCATCAATAATTCTAACATACGTGCAAATACGCAATTGATAGCTACTCTACAGGAAGAAATTAGGACGCTACAGGTTAAGGACAACACATACCACAATAATATGGGTAGTGAGCGCTTGGAGTTTCCCCACTCACCAGAGATGACTTCGCCTTCACCTGTGTCTGATGAGGATATTATTTTGGAAGAAATGCATCCGAAGAGGACAGATGGGCGGAAAAGGGATGGTGCAACGACACATCACGTCATGGATAGGAATTATCACCCAATAAGTACACGGAATGATAAAAGAAAGGTAAAGTTAAGTGTTAAGATGAGTGAAATACGGGCTATGAGTAAATTCAGTGGTAAATGTAATGAGAACGCTACTTCTTTCCTGGAAAAATTTCAGGACGAATGCAATATAATGAGTATAGATAGATCACAATATATGAAATTAATCCCTCATGTATTACTCCCACCATGTTCTTTATGGTTTAAAGCAGTACGCGATCACATCAATACATATGAGGAATTCAAAGCGGCATTGATCGCGAATTATGAAAATGACTTTTTACTTGCAAATCGAGATGCCACCATTAGAAATCAACATTTCAATCCTCGTTTGCACAAATCTGTTGTAGAGTTTGTTGTAAATACATACAACGAATTAAAGGTCGTTAATCCCTTGCAACCGGAATCTAGAATAATAGCATCGATTCGAAATTTGCTCCCATTTAAGTTACAACAGATCTTGTTCTCTACACAGTGTATGAGTTTCAACCATTTATTAATGCTTGTCCAATGCTATGAAACCCAATACCATGCTATGAATCAACAAGCAGGAGTAGGTAAAAGTAAAAATAATTCAGATCATTTTGTACCTGTTCGGAATCTAAATATCCGAAGTGTGAATGATACGGAACACAACCTAAGCCGAGTAAATTCTAGCAATCAAAACGAGCAAAATAGGCAAAGTTACGTAGGGAATACGCCTAACATAATTAATCGTAGCAATCCTTATGTTAGATCATATAATCAAAACAGGTTTAAAAATAGACGGAATGTATGGCGAAATTTCAGGAATACAACAAACTACGTGGATAGACGTAATTGGAGAACAAGAGATGGCACTTCGCATCAAGATCCAGGTATCGAAGTAATTCCTGTACAGAACAGTAATACGGGACATAATCATGATTGTGCAGTACAATGTACTTTATTAGAATCATATGCAAGTACGAATGTAAGCTGATTACCGTTAATGAAATTAGGTTAAACCCATATCAGTTATAGATTCTTGTGAACTTTTATTTTCAATTTTATGAGTTAATGTTGATAATGAAAACGACTCTTATGAATACTTGAAGTGCTTAGATATAGTTTTAGATAGACTGGAAAGTTAATTTTCAAATGATTTTAATTCTCTCTTGTTAATGTGAAGAATTATAATTCGATTCATAAATGATTAAAAGCAAAGGTTGTTTATATTAGATTGACTTGTGTTGAAAACTTAACTGCCAAAGATTATGTTAAGTGTAAGATTCATTCTATTAAGTTAATTATTCAACGACTATCTTGAATGAGATTCTTCTATGCCTTATTGATCCAATGTTTATTTTAAAATATCGCCTAATATACTTATTATATAATGCGCCCTGGATAATGGTAACTCATGTTTGTTTCTTACGATTTTGACTTCGCACCCTTCAAAGATTAAGTAAATGGGCGACGACATTTTAATAATAAAATATAATAATAATGTAATGAATGATAATGAAATAAATATAATTAATGTAATGAAAAATAAGTATTAATGAAGTGAAAGCTTTGTTATAAATGTATCTATATCTATAATATGTAATGAAGATACATACGAGGGGCGATCAAAATGTGATGGACATATGTAATGTAAAACCATTATTGTGAACGGACCAGTGGTTCTTGAAGATAAAAGCCAAGCTCGCTTATGACTTTTATATTCAGTCCAATTGTCGGGCGACATTTTATATAACGAAATACTTTGGATAGATTATTAATTACCTGTACCTTAGGCAGAAAGTGCTCATACATGTGCACTATACTTAATAGAATGTTAATTTAATATTAACAAAAGAAGAATGTTTTTAATATCTGTAAGAGATATTATGGGATAGTGTTATGTAATTAGTTGCTATGTAGTTGTTTATGGATACCTAATCATCTTGTATGTGTGCATGACAATTTGAATAAAAATACATAAAAGTGTATCAACTAATAAACCATTGGATACCGTTCATCGACTTTATAATTTTGATAGAAAAGGTGAGAATAATAATATGTATAATTATTAAAGATATTTTTACATGCAAATTATTACTACCACTCGAGATTCATATATCATCGATCGAACCAGGTTGACGACTACCCTTGGTGAGTCGTTATAAGGTGCACAAAGATAAAAACAGATAAAATGCTGTAATGGATCAAACAGGTCCATTACGCATATATACATACATACATATATATACCCATCCTTCTCCTCCCTTACGTTGCTCCGTCAAATTTAAATCATAAAAACGATTCTAAATCTGAACCTCATCTATGTTGAAAATTTGATCAAGACCGGTCGAGTGGTTCAGGAGTTATTAAGTTTTATTTATTTTAAACCCCTCCTCCTCCCCTCAGTTCTACCATCAAAGTGAATAGCCTGAAATTAGCCAAGTCTCGAACCTCATCCATGTTACAAATTTGATCGAGATCGGTCTGGCGGTTCAGGAGATTTAGAGTCACAAACATAGTGATTTTCAATTTTTCCTTTCTTTCTTTCTTTTCTCCACAGTCAAGTTGAGTTGAGTTGATTTTAGTTTAGCGTCCCGTTCAGCAGCGAGGCTATATGAGACGTGTACCTACTGATTAACGTATAATCCGAACCACATGAGCTCCCGCCGGAAATCGAACCCGGGTCTCTCATACCAAAGGAGCGTACGCTAAAGGCTTAGCCACGAAGGAGCTCTCTACAGTCAAGTCACAATCACGTTTGATAAAGAAGAAGAAAGGGAAAAAGATAAAAGTGAAGAAATATTAATGTAATGATCTGGAAAGGGTAGGAAAGTTGGGGCGCTATTTCTGCTCTTGCACTAAGCGCTCTCAACACTAGATACACCATTGCATATTCACAGCAAAATCGAACTCGTATGATTAGCGAGCATACTAATTGTTAGCTTGTTTATTGTTTTCATGTTTCTATCTTCGTCGTTACATTTGAACGTACCACACCTTCGACTGTGAATTTGATTACAGCTTAAAAGTGAAAAAGGGTCATAAGTGCATTAAACAATAACTATTAGGGGAAGTTACTCATCCCAGGGACAGGATGAGTAACCTATAACCCTTTTTCATTTACTAGGCATTTCTTGTTCTTTGTAGTGAGGTAATTTTTCAGAGTGATTTGCTTACTATGAGAAAATTGCAAGTTAGCGAGAAGGTCATTTATGTTTTTCGCATGTAAAAGTGTAATTTTTGGTTTTAACATTTGAAAGTATTTTCTAGTTGCGCATAAATGTTGGTGACAGGAAAATACGGCAATATATTTATACGTCTATCTACTATTTCTACATGTGGGATAGTTTTAATTTATTATACATTTCTTTTCTAGAGTTGGTGTTTGTTTAGGATTTGAGTGGTGGTCATACCAAGGAGAGTTTGCCAATTCCAATTGCTAAATCCATATCAGTAAACTGTTTCTCTCTGTCTTTTACCGTTATTCTTTGACTACCGAAATATATTTGCACGGGAAGAATATATTTATGGAAAATAAAAGAACATCTTTCTCTCTTAGGATACAGCTGTCTGTAATGTCATCTGGTCCCATCCCAACCCACACATTTTCTCACCCCTCTTGCTGTTGGGGGATGAACCTGGACTTACACGACATCGAGAGTGTCACTATTTATCTCAGCGAATCCAAAAACTATCCTTTGCACACTAATATTGGTCATTTTCTATTACTTTTACATGTCAACCCTTCCGATCCCCCTTTACTCCATACTAATAATGTGATATTAACCTATCTTAGGCCATGGTACACGCATGTACTAAAAATAGTTAAATTCGATGCAGTGACATGGAACAAGTTAACTGCAAACACATCGTTACATTCATTTTTATTTATGTAAAAAATATCCTTAAAACGTGAAATTTAAAAAAAAAAACACTGGAATATGTGTTCCACTATTTTTAATGAATTTATACACGGACTTTCATCTTTTTAACTTGATAGGCTCGGAAGATAATGTATTTTTAATATAAATATTTGAAGTCCTTTGTCCCCCTTAGGATACACCCTTTGAGAAAACTAATTAGATTTAAACATAAGTTAGGCCATGGTCCACCCATGTACTAAAAATCATCAACATCGGTCCAGCGATTTAGGACGAGTTAACCCTTAAACATTTTTATATTTAACTTTTATATACGAAGTGTGTTCGAAAAGAAACGAACTTCTGAAATAACGCGCCGTCCGGCAGAAGGAGCGCTGTGGTGCATTGGTATGGTGCACCATCCAACTTTGGTTTTCCCTCCATTCAGACTTTATCCTGCACACAACATCCATCAACCGCGCTAAAATGTCCTGATACATCTGTTTGTTTATCATCTGACACAAATTCATGACGGACAATGCCTTTCCAATCAATAAACACAACCAACATCACCTTGCTCTTTAACCGACTCATGCATGCTTTTTATGGACAAGGAGACTGAATGAATTGAAATGTTTATTTAAATATTTTTACCAAGTTTGTAACAAAATTTTACACACATCTTCAAGCTCTTTCATTGTCACTGTATAATGAATCCGACAAACAGCTTGTGCACATCCTCACTTCAGCGGCTGTAGCTCGGCGACTAACGGTCGTAGCGAAACGAGGTAAATGGAAGTGTGTTGTCTAAACCTGCCACTAGATTCATTCAGTAGCTGCAACTCTCTCCCTCTTTCGGTTGGTGCGCTATTTCAAGAGTTCGGTGTCTTTTTGAACACACCTCGTATATCCAGATACTTGCCGATTAACAGATGGACATAGCCGTTCTGTAGGACTTCTTATACATATGCTTAACAAGTTTGGAAGTCAAAGAAAGTACATCTTTCCCAAGTACTATTTAGTATTTATGAAGTTTTATAGATTTCTTTCCGCACTGCATATACAGTACAATGTCTACGATATGTGTACGGAAGATGAAATTAATAAAGAAGCAACTATACAGCATTACAGAACTCTAACCAAATAAGCAAGACTTTGCGACGCATACATTATGAGTCCTTGAAACCATTACAGATATGGTCCAATCGTATATAAAACAGTAATGAACATTCTTATATGTGACTGGAAAAGTTCTAACAAGAAGTTTCGCTCTGAAAAACGGTTGGAATGCTCTTCTATTTATTTTTACGCACGGCTGGTTATGTCACATCATCGATTTTCCTATTTTTCCTGCAAATAAACAAGCGTCATTCCTCCCCTATCTCTTTGTAAAGCAAGAGTGTCCAAGTAATAACGTTTCCTACTTGGAATTTTATATATATGTTCCGAGCGGAGTACCTTTTTTTTATTATTATTACTTCACTGCTGACGCAAACTGCAAGGACAAATTCAATGCAAGGCTACATTACAGATACCTTCTGTAGGGTTTAATAAACATTTCAAATATGAGAAAGAAAAGTAAGAATCCTTGACGTCATAGGTACCGTATGAAACATTTATATACTGATTCAAGTAAGGCTACAAAAAAGAAAAAATGTTCTCTTACTACATGCGTCAGTAAGAAATGAATGTAAAACACACTTCTTCATTCTTCAAAAGAAAAGCCAGCTGGATAAACGTCTTATTGCATTCTTTCATGTCTCGTAGTATGCTTCAAAATGATTAAGAGTTGATGAATAGCTATTAGTGATAATCAGGAAAATATTAATGAATATAACCCAGTTGACAAGCGAATTCATTTATTTTGTACAGGGTGCGGCACGTAAAACCGGCCCGTCGTAATATTCTGGTATATTGTGTTTTTGGCAACACTTAAATAATCTACCTTCCTACCAAGAGATGGCGTGTTGAGGTCGGGTCGACTTACGTGACCTGCAGCAGTCACGTGCAGCCGCAGCCAGTGAAACTTGTCGAAACCAGTTGAGACAAAGGCCTCGTTGTGTTAAGCCGGGTGAGTGTCAGTGTGTGATAATGCCGTATTCGATACCCGAGCTTGTTGCCATTGTTGAAGGGTTTATTCTCACTGGATCTTTTGTGAAAACAAAGAATTTGTTTCGGGAGAAATTTCCAGGACGTTCTGTGCCAGCAAAAAGCACCATTCAGGAATTGATTGAAAAATGGCGGCGTACAGGATCGGTTCAAAATGCTCCCAGGAACAGACGACCATCTATCTGCACACCTGAATTAAAGATGCAGGTGGAGGAGATAATGACAAGAAGTCCTCGAAAGTCAACCAGGAGATTGAGTCAACAGGTTCATGCGAGTGAGAGAAGTTGCAGACGTGTTTTAAGGGGACTGAAGTTCATTTTATGTGTTCACTTTACGGGCCGGTTTTACGTGCTGCACCCTGTAGAATCGCTTCTATTGTGTTTACGTGGAACAGTAGAGCAAATAGGGTTTTTGGTAAGAAGAAGGGGAATAATGTTTTCTGCATTATCTTTTGTTTCCAGCCAGAAGAGCAGTAGATGCCAATTCATATTTCTATCCGATGGTAGAAAAAAAATACATGTATGTAGAGTGCTCAAAACTTTCTTCTGGCCAAGGCGCCAGTTTAGAAAACCAGGCATCACATAAGTACAAATTCAGTTCGATACATGAGCCTACAAGATTTGGTCTTAAATTCAAGCTACTAGTATAAATGAATTAAATATATTATTGAAATTAGATATATTTGAGGTTCGAGGTAAATTGGAAACTGAACTTTCTTCTAACTTGTTTTTAAGCCATCAAAGAACAAAAAGATGAGAACTATTAGCTAGTAAAAATTAGGAAAAAATTAGGAATACTAACATCAAAAAGCAAGGCACCAGAACCATATATGCAGTCATCATGGTGACCTGGTGCTCGAGATTTTTCAAGCTCTATGATATTGACATTCTGTAAAGAAGAAAGAAACAAATGGGCACAGAGCCATAAGACAACAGAATGAGCACTCCGTGCTGTAGAAAGAACTGTTAGAACTTTCTCTCTAAATTGATAGGGAGTGTAAAAATGTAAAGATTGCATGTCAAGCGGAAGACACGAGAAAGAAATATTAGTCAGTTTCAAACTCTATGTCCTACGTTATTAATTATGCTGTGTGGAACATATGCTTAGATTATTGAAGATCTATTTTTAAGTTACTTAAAAAATAATTCAATTATGGTGCAGATATTTAAAGTTCTACTTTTCCTACAGAAACATTAAGTTAGCAGCACCTAGATGCGTTTAATGTATGATCCTATCCTAAACAATTTTACAACAAACACAAAACCAATTTAAGAAGCGTTCATACACCCAAAATATACTGTTTTTGCGCTAGTACTATAAGTTGTTTTAGATTTGTGAAAACGAATTCGATCCCTAGACAGCAGCAAGGTGAATACGTCTGAGAAGATATTGCGGATAGTTTGAAAGTGCTGTATGTTTACTTGTTGGAAGGACGACTGTTATGAGTGTGATTTTCATCTGGTTCTGAAAATTCAAGGCGGGTTGGGAGAACTAGTTAAAGTTAAATAAGTAGATAGTACATGACAAAATGTTTCCGTGTGTCAAAGAAAACGATCAACGTTGTGTTGAATTGCAAGAGAACGGACAGCACTCTACCTACTGAACACCTCAGAGGTCGCTACTGTGCATCGCAGTGGTCCGAGGTACGAGTGTACCCCCGATGTGATGCAAAAAGTGCGTCCTTTGGTGTGATGTGAGAACCCGCTGTCTCAAAGAACAATAGCAAGGGCGCAATGTAAAATTGTGCCGCGACCGTAATAATTACGCTAGATATACCTTTGATACGGAATCATAACGGCGCATATACTCAGTCCCTTACATATCATGGATATCCTCTAAGACAAACAATCGAAAGCTGTACATACGCCATCTTGCAAGGGACAGGTGGACGCTTTTAGCAACTCTGGACGATACATGGGCGTATCTGTCAGAATGTAATAAGAAATTGGTCATGTATAGTCCGCGTGATTTTAGTGATCATTTTCACTGGGTACAAGAATGTGTAAAATGTTCCACGCGGTTTTGTAGTTGTTACTGGTTGCTGCTACAACGACAAATTTACGCTACCCAGAGTTGACAAAAAAGCTAAAACCAATGTGGCTTGTTACCAGACAAATATTTTGGAACCACTACATAGACATCGTATTCAATTTCTATTTGGCAGCGACACATTTCGCGTTGTCATTCACCAGAACAAGGCGTCCAATCATAGGCCTAGTGCGAAATCAATGGTGATGTACATGAAGTGGGTGGCATATGAAACGGTAATTCATGCAATCTCTGTTATAGATGTTCCAGTGAAATCCCTTTATGCATTGTCCATGGAGTTTTGTGGATTCCAGTTGTTAAAACAACCTTTGGACTGTCGACGGTTGGACACTCTCGATTGTCTTCGAAAAATTTGTGAAGAGGAATGTAACAGACTTGATCGAATTGTACTTCAACGCAGTCTTTCTTAGCGAAACTGAGATGCAGGGTCAATAGATACATTGTACATCGAACACAATCGCAATGGATGCGTCGATGTGTTTCTTCAGCTAGTAATAACGCCAAATTCGTCACTATAATCATGAAACGACCTTCTGTGTGAATTGAAAAGTATTTTTAATAGTGTATTTTTTCAAGTCCATGTTTCTTTTAAATTGTTAGACCCAAAATATTCATTCCTTTTCTTAAAAAAAAAAAAAAATCTAAAGGCAGCGCAATTTATCATTATATTTTAAATATAAAGGTAAAAATTCAAAGTATTACTCTATTTTGAATCAAAACATTTGAATTCTGCAGCAGCCTTATTGTATATAGTGGCGTAGCAGAATTTGACGGATTTGCCCAGTTTCACACAGAATTTCACGTACGCTCGTTGCTGTAGCTTGCTGTCCATGATGAAATTGCAGACGCGGTGACGCAGTGCTCAGAATGGCACCAGTTGCGCAGCTTCAGATGTACACAGGACGATGTCTTTTGGCACACTGACTTACGAGGGTCGATGCTTCATGTGCTTGTAGATGCAGCCTTACGCTGTCATCTGTTGAAACACAGAATTAGTCTCGAAACTTTCTGATACTATCTCGTCTCTCTCTCTCTCTCTCTCTCCATATATATGTGTGTGTGTTTGTGTGTGCCTGTACAAGCAACGCCTAGGCGTTATTTTTCCACAGTGTCTTATTCAAGGGGGATTTAAACCTCGAAAACCTTGTATTCGTCATTAAACACAAAATGTCCAAAAATGAGACATATATCAATGAGTAAATCTCACAGAGTTGTACAAAATTGAATGCGTGAGAATAAATCCTCTTGTGTACTTTTCAGGAAAATCAACAAAAACAAATTTTTATGGAGCTATAAATATATATCAGTCCTGAAAACAATAAAGTTTTTTCAATAATAGGTCACTCAGATGAAACTGATACTAAAAACCACAAACCACAAAGTATCCTCTGTGCTAAAACACGCTCCTCTTCAAGGATTTTGTTATGATGCTAGCAAGAGAACAGTACACTCTATAGTTAATGAGATAATAACCTAAAATTATCACTAACTCTTCCAATTAATGTTTTTAGAATTGTACGTACATATTTATGTTAATCATAAGTAGATTATATTATAAAGGTAATCAAGAAAGTTCTATCGCTTTTTGTGGAGATCTGTGTTTAATAGGCTCTCACACCGTGACTTGAATGCGAATGGAGATAAGGCGAAGGTCTGGTGGTCTACTCATCATTGATATGAGTACATCCAACATACTACCTGGTCGCGGTAGTTCAGTTACACCATGAACTTGCGTAAGAACAGAGTGAACATGGGACTTTCACAGAGCCTCACAAGGGCGTGTATGTTGTACAAAGTTTAAACTGTGGTCAAACGCCGCTGCAGCAGAGCGAAAGATATGCCAGGTCTTTGGTGAGAGTGTCGTGACTACGCGGGCAGTGCAGCGGTGGTTTAACAAGTTTAAGGACGCTGCCGAAACACTCTAAAACGCACCACGTGCCGAAAGAACAACACACGTACAAAATTATGATTTTTAGACAGCAATTCAGGCGAACAGTGGCCAGACATGTGAGGAACTGAGACTAAAATTCAGTGTGAGTGGAGAAATCATTCGGCAGTACCTCCAACTTGGGAAGTACTACAAATTGGGTCGATGAGTCCCACATCACATGATTTGACTACGGACCAGAAGGCAACACGAGCAGACACCTGTGTTTCTTTGCTGTCTCGTCTGAGGAAGGGACCATTTCTGGACAGAGTGTTGACAAGTGATGAGAAGTGGGTCCTGTACGAAGCTCCATGGCGCCGTCATCATTGGTTAGCATCCCATGAACCGGTTCCAAAACAGCTGAAGCCAGCACTGCACCAGAAGAACGTGTGTGTTTAGTGAACTACTCGCGGCATGATGCATTGGCAACTGATACAAGCTGATCAGAGCATCAATGCAACTGTGTACTGTCAACAGGTGAGCCGTGTTTTAGAAGAACTCAAAATAGAGCCAGCACTTCTGAATCCCAAACGGGTCCTCTTGTTACATGACAACGTTAAGCCCCACATGGCTAGGATGACCCGGGACACCATTCTACGCCTTGGACGAGAAACACTATTGCATCCGCGATACTCCCCGGATATTGTACTGTCCGATTATCACTCGTTCCATTCATTAGACAATCACCTTAGAGGACGCCAGTTCAAATCCCTAGTAGAGGAGCAAAATGCACTTATACCTTCTTCGCTTCACGGCCGGAAGTTCTACCGCGATGGAATTCATGACCTTCCAGAACGTTGACAGAAGATCGTCGATGCTGATGAGGACTATTTTTGATCTTCCAGGTACGTCTTACAAGGGAAGAGAGGGAGATTATATATCGAAGTGGAATATGGTTTATATGCAAATCGAAAGCACTAATGATGCCTATACGAAACTGTAATAAAATGTTTCCGAATGCGTATACTGTGCGAGTTATATGAATATACAGGGTGTCCAGAAAATCCATTCCCCCCCTAGAAATGGCAAACGATGAGACAGATGGGTCCTACTCAAAATTTTCAAATGACAAGGGAGGCCAAGTAGCATATCGTTGGAAAGCTGCTGGGAAATGAAATAAGAAAGAACAAGTCTCGACTCTCTAAAATTACCCTATGTAAAATGGCCGGTCAAAATGTACATCTTCATTTCGATTCTCCGAGCGCACTCACTTTCCATTTTGCATTCGCATTTGTTGTCATTGTGAAACACTTACACGTATTCACTGTTAATGGTGCAAGAAATTTTTGTGTTTGAATCATTTTATAATTGATAATCCAGACAACGAACATAAGTACCACTATTGTACAGTCATGGCTCCAATCTCTACTTATTTATGTTCGTGGCTGTGCATTATATGTTAACTAGTCAGGTCTGTACTTAGACATGTCAAATGTTATGTCTTTTCTTTTCTTTATTTCTTAATTTACTTTTATTTTATATATATATATATATATATATATATATATATATATATATATATATATATATATATATATATATATATATATATATATATATACTTATTTAGATGTTACTGGGTCCAAAGCGCAGAATCTCACAGTAAGGGCATTTCCTTTCTTTCCGTTGAGTACAAGAACTAAAGTGAAAATAAACTAAAACTCAGCTACAGAAACAAGAACTAAAACGCAAGATGTTTGCACAGTGTTATCGTAGAGCGTTCAGATTTGTTCCATCTGCTTTCTTTAATAATAGCTTTAAACGATGTGCTACTTGACCCCTTCCCCTTGCCATTTGGAAATTTTGAGTAGGACCCCGTCTGGAACCCTGTAGAGGATCCTGGGACAAATATTTTTAATTTCACTAATTGTACTTTTGAAAAGATGACACACGTGTTTTGCTGTTTTGACATCTGTCTCGCCGTTTCAAGTTTTTTGAGGTACCGTCGCCATAGACTTTACAATGACGTTTTTGCTGACATTTTGACCGGCCGTCATTTTGCACAGAGTAATGTTAGAGAGTCGAGACTTGTTCCGTCTTTCACTTCCCAACAGGTTTCCAACAATATGTTACTTGACCCCTTATCTATTGCAATTTTTGAGTTGGATCCCGCCTGGGACCCTGCGGGTGGCCCTGGGACAAGGCTTTTTGTTTTGATACGTTGTATTTTTAAAATTATCAAACACGTGTTTCCCTGTTTTGGCAACTGTTTCATCGTTTGCGATTTCCAGGGGTGAAAAAGGATTTTCTGGACACCCTGTATATTCGTATAACTCGCACTGTATATGAATTCGGAAAATTTTATTAGTTTCGTAATAGGCATCATTAGTGCTTTCGATTGATATATAAACCATCTTCCACTTCGATATATAATCTCCCTTTCTTCCCTTGTTAGGTGATATATCGATGTTCGAAGGTGGTGGGTGAAAAAGCGACAGAACTTTCTTGATTACCTTTATAAAATATTAGTATTTTTTACATGATTTTCTTTAATGTGCAATGGTTCAACTGTGTCCTCAAATATTACAACCTTAATTTAACTCAATTTAATTTAATCCGATGTCATACAATGATGAAATTTTCCATAGCGACTTAAGTCGAGTGACAATACAATATTTCATTATTACTTTTATATATTTATACTTTTTTTTTAAAAGTTAGATCTGTCGTTTGGCTTTTAAGATTGATAGCAGCTTTTTCGTTTGCAACCAGATTTACTCTTGAGTAAATCGTAATTATCTATTACACACACTGTAAAAAATAAAACACCATTGAAATACTTTTAGTACAGATGTTGAGGGGAAAATTGATGAAATAGTGATTATAAAATGTGCTGCGCGTGTCCAAAAGAGTTACTTCTCTAAAAACAGTATCTTATATGACATATTTAAAACATGATGTAAGTTAAATTAATGCAGCAGAGGAATAATGCTCAAGCACAGCAAAAAATGAGGTGTTGAAACAATACAAAATGACTACCACTTTAGCATGTTACTTGTGTGTTAGTTCAGCGGCACACCAGAGCAGCACGCATTGCCTTCCGAGCATACCAGAAATAACTCGTTACTACCTGAGAGAATTCGCATTAGTATTTATCTTTAATATTAATATTAATGTTATAATCAACTCTCTAAGTTAAGCAGGTATGTTATAGGTTTATACTTGTGTACTTTCAAGTAAATAGATAAATAAATAAAGGGATTAATATTCATAAATTCGAACAAAATTTCAAATTTTCACGATTTTTCGTAATACACTAGAACAAATAAAACATTTAAAATCGCATGCTTTCTTTAACAGAAATAACAAACAACATAAAACAAATCGCAATAAAAAAATCCAAATAAAAATGCTTGCTTTAAAAGAATTAACAAAGAAAACAAAGCAAATCGTACTAAAAAGTAAAAGTAATTCTGTTTTCAAGAAAATTATTTTTAATTTTTTTTTTTTTTTATTTATGCACGTCTAAAGAAGAAAATCCTGGGGAGTGTGTTAATATTAAATTCCATGGGTTAAATGAGAATTGAAGAATTTATATTTTGAGGAATATATAGTACTAACTCATCAAATATTTATTTCAAACTTAATAACAATGCTAGTACTTCGTTATAGAATAAAAATACTTTTTGATTAAACAACACCTCTTTTTACTGTTTCCAGTAGATACGATATAATAATTGTCTAAGAATAACTCTTGTGCTGATGTTGGAAAGTTTCAAACAATATGAAAAGTGGGTTAAAGTGAAGGAAATGTTGGAACGTGATGGAATTCAGATTTTGAAATCCATAATTGCTTCACGAAGTTTAGAATCAAAGGAAACTGCCTCTCACCATGAAATTACTTCTTTTATTTACTTAAATAAAATTTTCTCCTGTTTGTTTTTGATTTGGCTACCTTAGTATTTCTCTGTGTGTTTATTGAACGTAGCCAAACAATCATGGCGGTGAAGCCCTGTCGACAATATTGTTCATAAATACGATTAAAGAGCTTTTCACGCACGATAAAACAAGCAATTAAGAAGCCAGAAGCGTCCAGAAAATTATGGCTCTTAATTGACCCTTAACCATTTCCTGCTGGGCTTGGAAACTTCTTCCATTTGCTACGCACACACATCCATTCTCTCTCCTTCTAACTTCATTTTTGTTTTCTCATATTCAGTGATCGATATTCCATCTTGCGACACTCACACCCAGACAAAGACAGTCATACACGGAGAGAGAAATAATACATATCCTTATTAGGAAGAACTCAAATTTAATTTCTTCCTATGTAGTCTAGAGTACTTTAGAGCTGTTAACAGCAATGGAACCAAAAATGTTTTGTGTTTCCCAGAATTTTAATTCGATGTGCTTAGAGAAAAGAACAGAAAGACATTTCGACATATCAGTTCTGTTCGTGAAACCGAAAATCGTAATTCGGTGTGTTTCTAGAAGAGAACCGAAATTGTTTTCACATCGTTATTTGTAAACGTCATTAGCTAAAGATTGTCGGAAGCCAGTGTTGTCAGATTGACTACAAGTAGTGGATCGGGCGACTTTTTAAGTACCCTTGCTACCAAAATTTCAAATTGGGCGACATGCTACTTTTTGGGCTAGTTTACATTTTCTACAGGCTATAACTCTTAAGGATGCGCTGTCTTATTTTCATATATGAAACCACAAATTATTAGTTTAGTATAATATAATTGAAGTTTTATTTGTTTGTCGAGCGTTCTATTCACAATGAACAATACTAACATGTATTTCTAAAACTAACATGTTCGATACTAGTTTAATTCTTGTTTTAGTACTTTTTCATTTCCAGATCTGACAACACTAGATCTAAACTTTTCTTGAGCTTGAGCCGTTGTAGTATCACTGACTATGTTGCTGTCTCCGTTAATGCCTTGGCCTAAGTTGTACGGAGCTGTGTAAACGTGGTCATCGGAAATTTAATTATGTTACTGTATTTTCCATACTAATATAATGAGTAAGTGGAGTTACAATAAGAACTTCCAAAATTCATTATTTCCATATAAGGAATTTAGCAAATGAATTAAAGAAGTGAGGAATAACAGTGAAAAGGCATATTGTAAACGTTGTAAAATGTATTTCAGAGCCTGCAAAATTGACTTGAGCAAAAATGTCTCCTTGGAAATCAGAAAGGTCGTCTATTTTATACTATCACTGTCTGCCCAGTTCATTGCGCAATGTGGTTCTACTGATCCTGACGTAGTATTTAGTTCAATCTAACACAACACCAATAACAGTCCGAAACTGCAATCCCCGCCTGACCGTTGCCAACTCGGACATCTGACGTATTTCCAACTACAAGTATTTCCATTAAATCGATAAGGATATGTCTATATCTCTTTATCTATTGTTCACACACACACACACACACACACATAAATACATACATACATACATATATATATATATATATATATATATATATATATATATATATATATATATATATATATATATATAATGATTAATAAAAGTGTAAAGTTGCAAAAAAAATTCAATTTTATGTTGGGGTACAAATAATTCAAATCCCCTACTTTTCGAGCACAATCTCGCTACTTTTTAGTCTTGAAATCTGATAACCCAAGCTGCAAACGATGTTGAGCAACTGCAAAATTACACAGCAGTTTTATTTATTTATTTTTATTTATTTATTTTATTTTATTTGTTTATTATTATTATTATTTTACAAAACCTACTTTTCTTTCCTTTGGATTTCTCTTCCATTTCAATATCCAGAATTAGATCCGATTTTCTCAGAACATCTCTCTCGGTTTCAAGCCCGTAATAGTTTAAAAAAAAAAAAAAAAAACTCAGTAGAATCCATCTATATCTATCGATTTCGCTCCCGTTAAAAAACCAAGGACTCTGACCCTAATATCCTGCACTTCCGTTTTTAAGAGAGTATTTTCAATTCAATTTCATTCATTAAATCTATATACGTACAGTATATAAAAATGAAAGTAACTATGTTTGTGACTTAACAACTCTGGAATCACCTGACCGATCTCAATCAAATTTTTAACATAGACGAGATACGGGCCTGGGATGCTTTTTATCATTTCACTTTGACGGTGCAAACTAGCGGAGGGGAATATACAGGGGTGCCCACAAAGGGGGGCTATGACGCAAACTGCGTCATTGAAATATTTGGGGGGGTTAAAAATCTATATAAATATGTTTGAGGGGGTGTAAAAATTAATCGAAAAGATTTCTTTTCATGGAAGAACACCTACGAATGGACAATTGAGAGGGGGTTCGTCATGGACATAAGGGGGTGGGCACCACTGGAATATATATATATAACAGGCACATAGCCAAGAGGGATCCGGATCCCCCTTCGAGAGCAGGAACGAAAAGAATTAAGGAAGGATGAAATAAAACACACGAGAAAAAGAAGAACCAGCGTTAAAAAATAAAGCTACAGCAAGCTTTTAAATACTCTTTATTATGAAGAAATTTGTATAACTTGCAATGCATGGTGGCGAATGAGCAGGATATCCCGGAATAGTCGGTTTTGAAATTTAAAGAAAAGTTACGAAATTTTCAGAATGTTTGCTACTAGTCAGGGAAATTTCAAGCTTTCGAAAGTATAGTGCCATTCTGTAATAGCGGAGACATTTTTTTATCATAATTTTTCGTCATTGCTTCTCTGCACTTTCAAACAAGTTATTTCAGAAACAGTTTTCTACTGCTCCTTTAACTTGTCATTTGGAACAGACAGTAGTTGACGGAATAATGAAAACAAAATAGTTATGTGGAAAGTAAGTTCTGTTAACATTTAATTCAACAGAGAAAGGAACGCAGATATTGTAAAATATTTTACAAGACATTATTGGATATGTACTTTTTATAATAGTAGATACGTACTTTTTATAATAGTTGAGCTTATAATGAAAGGAAAATTGTTATATTTCAATGTACAAAGGAAGGAACATAAATATTGTAAAATCTTTTTCAATACTTTTTTATATCGAGATTTCTTCATAGTTTATGAAAATACTTACTAACATACAGAGCCGTAGCTAGATATGTTGGTGCCCGGGGCGAAGTAGATTTCGGCGCCCCCTACATTTACCATACCAAACTTTTGCCGCTTTTTTTTTTTTTAAAAAAAATAAGAGAAGCAGGTTTTGTTATGTTATGCTGAATTTTTATCAAGCTGCTTGGATAAACCTTTGCAACATCCAAAAACGATCATTATATATTCTTTTACAAATAAGAACTGTTTGCAAGAGGCTTTTTTGGACTAAAACTTCACAAAACTACCTTTGGTTTTAGACAAATCCACTCGGAGAACAGTTATGAAAATTTATAGCTATTTCAACGTTTCATACTATCGGTATGGAATGGAATGTCAATACATTTAAAACTATGTGCTTTTAAAATGTTCGAAATAGGTGACAGCATTAATTTCTAGTAATAATTGTACTTTTGTAAGTTTTTTTTTTTTTGTATATGGCCACACAAATAGCATTTTAATTTCGATTCGTTTAATACCAGCAATTAAACAGGTTGAATTTGTTAATGATAGATTTTTTTTATTACTCTTAAGGGTTGGTGGTGTGATATTGTTTTAAATGTTCATGCCCTAACAAATGATAAGGATGACGATATAAAAGACAGTGTTTACGAAGAAGCAATAGAACGGATATTTGTCCAACTCGAAAATTCTATTAGGAGATTTCAATGTGAAATTTAAAAAATGTCTGCATAACGAAAGTGATGACAACGGCATTAGAATAGTGACCTTAGCAATATCAAAAACCTTATCATGAAGAGTACAAAATTCTCAGTACAAAATTGAAAATATTTGAGAATAAAATCCTGAGTCGAATATTCGAATCCAAAAAGAACGGGAATGGTAAATGGCGGAAACTTCATAACGAGGAATTGCATAATTTGTACCCTTTACCAAACATTGTTAGAGGCTAAGGTGGGCAGCAGGCTGAGGGGGGCAGGTCATGTAGCCAGAATGGAAGCAAACAGTAACTTCATCAGGAAGCCTAGGCCCAGATGGGAGGACAATGTTAAGATGGATCTTGCGAAAATAGTAATACAAAGTAGAAACTGGATCCAGTTTGGAAAGGATAGAAGTCATTGTAGAGGCTTTATGATCGCAGCATTGAACTTTCGGGTTCCATAGGACATAGAGTTAGTTGCTTTACGGTAAAAAAAAAAAAAAAAAAAAAAAAAAAAAAAAAAAAAAAGTGAAGTATAATGGAAATTCAAAGAGAGCCTTTGTGAATTTCGAGGAGGTGAATATGTTTAATGTTTGCATTTAAAATTCAAAATATAGTTTGAAATTATAGTAATTACTTAATTCCTTAATGAATGAAGGTTCTGAATTTAAGATTACTTATTATTTTTTATTAATTAACATATTAAAAGTGCACTAATACACGTTCACACATAAATACAAATATATTGTTTGTATGTATTATAGACATATAAAACAAAGCTCAACTAGATACGTATGGACAGAAAAAATATCCTGGCGATACACGTAGTTGATGGAGAAATGATCCCAATAAATTCCTTTAAATTGGAAGCATTTTATATGTCAATGGAATAAAGAAAAATCACTCGTAGTTATCAGCCTTTGAAAAAGACGAAATTCGTTGGGTCAAGTTCTGACCCCTTAAGCCCCTATTCTACAAGTTGGAAAATGTTATTATTACCCTTGTTTACGTCCATTTTTAGTATTCCCCCGCGAAAGGCAGCTTGCGTGTGTCTCTTCACTCCTCTCATTTTCATACCTTCATTCTTACCATCGTGATTAATCCGATTGGATAGAAAAGCATGATTAACTAAGCAAACTCATCACCATCACGACGCCGAACACGTATTTCAGACTTTGACCTTCTCCGATTTTGAAATCGCTCCTGCATATACTAAGTCATTACTCGGCACTTTGTATATCATTTTGTCATTAAAAATCAAAATAATAAGTAAAAAAAAAAAAAAAGTGACTCTGATTGAAATGTGTGAATTGCGAGCGGAGGGAGCAAGAAGATTTTTAACAAATGTATTTCTTTGCAAACCGACAATATTGATTTAATAGGGCGGCAACACTAATAGGTATGGGGGTGCCGCGTCGTTTGCTCTTTTCCAACACTTTTTCTTTCTTCTTGCTCGTTCGGCGCCCCCCTTGCTAACAGTACTTGAGCTACGGCTCTGCAAACATATCCTCATTTTATTGTCCTAACAAATCAATATATGTTGCCAGTAAAATAGTTTAGATTGATCGAGCCCTGGTATGATAACCACACTTTTTATTTCATGTGTACCCCATTATGAAATCCTAGCTAAACAAACCAATATATGTTGCTAGTAAAATAGTTTAGAATGGTCGAGCTTGTATTTCATGTCACGGACCCCCCTTTTACGAGTTCCTGGCTACGTGCCTGTATATAATGACCGATATGAATATCGAATTCACAGTTTTCGGGGTCGCTAAGATGAACAGTCACACTCCAGATGCCGTTTAAATCCAAATTCAGCCCCCATTAGTACTGCTAAGGGAAGATGATATTAAAAATAATTGAAAATGACCGATATCAGTGTCAAATTCAGTTTTTGGGGCCTAAGTTGATTGGTGACAGTTTTGTTGCCTTTTACGTCCAAAATGAAACGTATTCTCATTGTGCGAAGACCGAGCATTTTGCTAGTACATTATGTTTTCTACGTTGCGTAATTATTGCAAAATTAAGAGTTCGGTGTTCGGAAAATTTGAGTCCGGAATATTAAATAGATACGTATTGTCTACATAGATTACATAGTCTTCGTTGCTACGTTGCTTACACGGAGGGTCCCACAAGTTGTCACTAAAATCTGATCGCCACATTGCACATCTGATAGAGCATCATGAGAAATGAACATGAGCAAAATTTAAGGTGCTATGGACCAGAAGGATAGGAGCTACGGGGATTCAAAATTTGAATATCCAAAGAATTATATCAGGAATTATGCACGTTTAAAGTAAATATCTTGAAAATAGTTAAATCAATCAAAACAAAAGTTGCACAATATAATGAGAACAAAATGCCCTATCGAAAACCATAAAAGGTTGCACAATATAATGAGAACAAAATGGCCTATCGAAAACCATAAACAGTGTTTTCATAGGTGAAGCAGTGTTGCCAACTCAGCATAAAAATATTTTATTATAAATAGCACCACATACAAGTTTACAGAGATTTGAAATGCACTATTATCACTAAACATAACAGTGAAGTGTAGTCTTACAGTGTTGCACACTATTGGAGCTATTTGGTCTAGGAATTAAATCGTGCGGGTGGACAAGAGATGGCGCAACGAACGGAGCGTCCCACAGTTCCGTGTATCCACACATGTGTTGCAAACCCCTGTCATCGCGTATCGTTCGTAGTATAGGGCAGTGGATTAAAGTGTCAACAACACCAGTTTGTAGTTAAGTGAACATGGCGCAATTTGTGCCTGATAAAGTGTTTTTGCGGGGTGTCCTGCTGCATTACTTTAGCATGCAGAAAAGTGCGACTGAAAGTCATCGTATTTTGGTGGAAGTGTATGGTGACCATGCTCTAGCTGAGCGAACGTGTCAGAAGTGGTTTGCACGGTTTAGAAGTGGTGATTTCGGCTTGGCAGACCAAGAGCGAGCTGGACAGCCACAAAAATTTCAAGACGAAGAATAGACAGCATTGCTCGAGCAGGATTCGTGTCAAACGCAGGAACAACTTGCAGCAGCATTAGGCGTTGATCAAACAACAGTCTCCAAACGCTTGAAAGCCATGGGAATGATTCAAAAGATGTCACATTGGGTTCCACATGAATTGAAAGACAGAGACGTTGAAAGACGAAAAACCATTTGCGAATTGCTGCTTCAACGACAGAGCAGAAAGGGGTTTCTGCATCGAATTATTACGGGTGATGAGAAGTGGATCCATTACGAGAACCCTAAACGAAAAAAGGCCTGGGTGAAACCAGGTCCATCACAACCAAAACGAGATATTCACTGTGCAAAGGTTATGCTGTGCATATGGTGGGATATGAAAGGTGTGGTGTACTATGAGCTGCTGCAACCGGGTGAAACTATGAATGGAGAACGTTATCGACGACAATTAATGTGTTTGAAGCAAGCTCTGGCCAGAACACGACCAGAATGGGAGAACAGACATGATAAACTTATTGTTCAACATGATAACGCTCGCCAACATGTCGCAAAACCGGTCAAAACCTATTTAGAAAATGTCGGATGGGAAGTTTTACCCTACCCGCCGTATTCACCAGACGTTGCTCCTTCGGACTACTACTTGTTCGATTGCATGAACAACGATTTGATTGGACAGCGGTTTACTTCTTCAGAAGATATCGAAACATGGGTCTCTGACTGGATCGCTTCCAAGGATGAGGACTTCTTTCGCCACGGAATCCGTACATTGCCTGACAGATGGGCGAAAGTGGTGGCTAGCGATGGACAATATTTTTCTTAAGGTATTTATGTATTTTGTGTTTGTACTACAGCTTCAATGTGTGCGTACCAACCGCACGAATTAATTCCTAGACCAAATACATGTGCTGAAAACGTACAATGGAGATGTCTGATATGTGGGAACAAAGGGTAACAAAGGAATGCATTGGAAAAAGTTAGTTTTGCAATATACTTCTGTAGCCCCGATGAATAAGCAGACAACTCGCGAAAACAAAATGATACATGCGAGGAAAGAAACACGTGTGTTCTAATTCTGTAAACTGGTTCTCCAGGTTATCTTATCAATATTTGGAAGAGTACTTTCTTGGTTTGTATCTTTCGTGTTAAGTGACAGATTTTTTACTTCCTCTCCCACATACCATATGATTATATTCTACACTGTAATATTACCATATTTACATTGGAAATATAATTATTTTTATAACTACCTCATTTCGTTTTTAGTCGGACCGGATAGCAGTGTGGTCTAGAAGGGTAGATAACCGACATGTTAGGCATCATGGGTTCCAATTCCGCCTCAGACATGTTTTTGTTGTACTTTTTACCTTACATTTCATTGTTATCTTTCTCTTTCATAGTGATTCGGATCTCACTTTGCATTCCTATATAGCTTCGAAGCTGACAGAGGACGAGAAAATGACATCACTCAATTTCGTTTTTCAAATGCATCAACATTTTGTGACATTGCTGACATTTTGCTATTATACCTCCTGTGTTATGCATTTGAACTAAATTCATAGTATGAGACCCAGATTCCTTTATTACCATCTGTTGCCACATATCAGACTTCTCCATTGTACATTTTCAGTACATGTAGCTCCAATTGTGTGCAACACTGTACCACTACACTTCACTGTTATGTTTAGTGATAATAGTGCATTTTAAATCTGTGCACATTTATGTATCGTACTATTTATTATAAAACATTTTTATGCTGAGTTGGCAACACTGCTTCAACTATGGCAACAGTGTTTATGGTTTTCGATAGGGCATTTTGTTCTCATTATATTTTGCAACTTTTGTTTTGATTGCTTTAACGATTTTCAAGATATTTACTTTAAACGTACATAATTCCATGATATAATTTTTGGTATATTCAAATTTTGAATCCCCGTAGCTCCTATCCTTCTGGTCCATAGCACTTAAATTTTGCTAAAGTTCATTTCTCATGATGCTCTATGAGATGCGCTATGTGGCAATCAGATTTTAGCGACAACTTGTGGGACCCTCCCGTGTTAGATATAAACATAAATTATCGATTTTTACGTGTAGAAGCCCATTACTGAGTGACAGTTCGTATGTGATATCAAACGAAATGGATTGGAGAATGTTCCAAATATACGTTTTTTGGGGTTTATATGCATAACTAGAGAAAGTAAATAGTTAAATAAAAAAAAACGTTAATCTATTATTGCACAGAAAGTTTCTTTGAAAATATTAAAATATTAAAAAAATGGAAAATATTAAAAAAATAAATAAATAAATAAATAAATAAAGCGGGCAATAGCCTTACCATGCCCCTCAGTCTAACCGATTTTGCACTCTTCTCCCCGCCATTGTCTTACATAGTAGTTATGAGTAACGTACAGCAGTAAATTTACAACAAGCAAGCTAGTCACTCGTAACTTGACGCATGTATAACATGTTTGTGGGACTGTTAATTTCTCTCTTCATCGTTTAATTCAGATACAGTCAGATGACTATTTTTAGCCTAACATTATTAAGTATTTAATGCGACAACAGCGAGGCAAACAATCCCCTCTTTCCACGATGTAATTAAACTTTGTAACAGCATTTTTTTTTTTAAATAAAGAAAGCAGTCAATGACTTCTCTTACAATTTTGTAACAAATATTGATCAAATTAATGACTACAACACAGCCTTAAGAGATGATAATAACAAAACGAAGCTAGGAAAAAATTGACGTCAATCGATGGCTTTTTCCTCTTCTTCTATTGTTGATTCTGTTGCGTTTCATATACCAAACGAATGACGTCAAACGACAAAATATATTTACAAGTTTCAACTGTCAACACCATTCAACAAGATGAGCGTACGATTTCGGAAAAAAAAAATGTTAATTGTTACTAACTGAAGACCATACTCAAGTCTCAAAATAGGGACGTTTAATTAATTGTTTAAGTGTAGTGTCCCTTTCAGCATCGTAGCTACATAATACGTGAACTCACAGCTTAACGTGGCATCCGAACCACATAAGTTTCAGTCGGGAATCGAATTCGGGAGCGTACGCTACTCACGTAACACAAGGAAGCTCAAAATAGGAACGTAATGGGGAGCATGTGCCATATACTCACATAGTATATTTATAGCCTGGCGTTTACTCATCTTAAATTTACCAAAAAAAAAAAGTGTATGCAGGGGGTGAGTATACGCTACATTTCTGAAAACAGTCGAGCGTATACCTACAATTTTTTTTAAGCAATAGATCATTGTAAATAGAAAGGATCAGCTAGTTAAATCAAATCATGCATTCCTAACCCTTTAATTATGACATACTCTGTGAGTTCCATGGCCTCCTCCATTTTTGTTTGAGCTTTTACCACACTGAGAAAAATTCCCTATCCGGACAGCGGTATATTGTACAAATATACGGCATCCACATGTTTACTACAGAAATCTGTAAGAATAATGTTATCCATATACTACATACGTTCTGCCTTTTTTGCCGCTCAGATGTTACATCATGCAGGATGTATGACATCTAACAGTCTTCCTATATTACATATGTATACGTATGTTACATACGTCAGCTATATATTATATACGTCAATCTGTATGTGAGATCTTTACCGCCTATACAATCCTTTCTTACTAAAAGTACACATATATGGAACATTTATACGGAAAGTATTATAAAACACGTTTTCAATTATAATTATGTTTGCTGCAGAATGTTACATAGTCATTGTCGAAAAACTACGGGATTTAGGCATGCTTTTACGTACGGTACATACTTTTTTTGTGTGTGTGTGTGTGTACTTATAAGTCTCTTGAGTTTGATTTCAAATGGAAATACGTAAGATAATCAATCTTTTCCTTCAGCGTATGTTGGCAATCTCTCATAGCCCTAGCCTTGCCAATATATAGAAGATTTCTCCTATCTTCCCAATGTTTTTTTTCTCCTTTTCGCCCATCCCTGCAGTGCTGATCTAGTGTCTAGCATGTGGTCCTTTGTTGCATGTGGTCCTGGATTTGATCCCCGGTAGGAAAGCACAAAATTTTAATTTTCTCAAGTATTTACTTTCATATAATTATAAAGCCTCCTCTAGCCTAAACCTAAAGCGCATAACCCCTTGTTAAATTATAATTTCATTTTATTTTTTTTTAAAAAAAGAAACGAGAATATTTAAATAATTCAGCAATTTTCAAGAAATGGTTATTGAAAGTTTCCCCAAATATAAATTGAATAAATAAACACAGAGTATAACCCTCATATTCTTTATTCATTATTGAGAGAAAATTTAATTATTGGAATTATATTGTTGAGGTATACAATAAAATGTTATTCAGAATGAATGAAAAATCACAAAATGCACATATTCTCTTCTGATCATTCTTAACAATTTGTCTTTGAGCAGTTTCAATATTCACGTCTTCAATTCGACTGAATTATTGTCAATGTTATCTATGTCAGAAATTATTTTTTAGGATAAAAGTGTAGTCATGTGTTCCTCTAACCTCTATACTCATCTTAATTCTTTCCGATCCTATGTCGGATCTAATCCGACATAGTGTTTTTCCTATTCACTCTAATCCTTCTGCTCGTTTGTCAGGTTCTTTGACACCCATCGCGGAATGAAGGAAATCAGTAAACTTTATCCCGTCCTCTTCAAAGAACTTGCAAAAACTGGGGATGCTCCTGTGGTACATCTATTCGACCATACGCTTGCACATTAAATAAACAAATAAATAATCGAGATTCTCCAATTAGTCGCCAAGAGTTTGACTAAATATTATCACTCTTCTTTGTAGACGACATTATTTTCATGTTGACCATACTTGTTCCACCGTGCGACATATGATCCAACCACACCAATCTCTATAATGATGTCTACAGTGATCATTAGCAACGATTTGTTGTTGGAAATGTCCTATCGCCAACATTGTCAACATGGCGCAGGAGTGTACATTTGTTATGTGTTGTTGCATACTTACAGCATCAGGCAGGCGTTACAACAGGGTAGAATGTGCTCTTGAGTTACCATACATGAGAGGGGAAGTAGTTTGCAATGAATAGAAGTAGAACATTATTAAACAACTGCAATACAAAGACATGGGACTTAGTCGTAACAAAGATGAAAATAGGGTGCAAGAACTCGAAAGTTATGGCATATGAAAGACTACTAAATAAGACAAACATGCACGTGTATTGTACAAGTGGACCAAGTAAACGAAATTAGTAGGTCAGTCTTATCTCGTTGTCTCGTCTCGAATGTACATCTCGGATTTGACATGAGACGAGACAGGAAAAGTTCTCGTCTCCTAGCAACACTAGGAAGAACTCGAGAAAGTTTGGGTTCATGTGGACACAGAAACACTACGCTGGTAGGAATGGCCTATGTTCTGGGAATGAATTGAGATATGTAGGGGCCATCCAGGTCCATTTCAGTACAGATACCATTTAGGCATAGGTCTGGTGGTACTGAGGGAAACCCTGACAACTGTCAGGATGGCCGAACCGGAATTTAGCAATGTAAATAGTGTGTTGCATGTACGTCCCTCAGCCAGCAATCAGTACTACCAACGTACTACTTTTAGCACTCAGGAATTGCACTACACCACTACCATATTACTCACTATCATCCACCTAATACAAGATAGTCACAATATATGAATGTTGCATGTCACTGTGTTGCAGTACACAGATATTTCCATTCTTGTGATAGCTATTTATGTACTTACTGTGATATTATTAACTAACTCTATAGCGGAGATTCACGCGGAATGCCGCGTTCACAAAAGCAATCCATTGACTTCTGTCCTTAGCCAACTGTTTCTACTTTGTATTCTTATTTCTGCAAGATCCATCTTAATACTGTCCGCCCATCTGCGCCTAGGTCTTTCTAATGATCGTTTTCCGATTGGACTTCCAGTTAAATCTTTGAAAGCGTTCCTACTTTCTTCCGTTCTGGCTACATGACGTTTCCACCTGTGCCTCCTAGATTTGATTATTTTAACAATGTTTGGTAAACGGTATAAATTATGCAGTTTCTCGTTATGAAGTTTCCGCCAGGATCTTGTTCTCAAATATTTTCAGTCTATGTTCTTTCCTCAGAGTAAGCGATCATATTTCGCAACCATGTAGAACAACAGGCATGATTATTGTTTTATATATTTTAAGCTTTAAATTCCTCGACAGAATTCGCGCCGACGAAAGCGCCTGAACTGAGTAATAATACGAATTCCTTGCTTTTAGTCCACATTTACTTTCTTCGTGAATATGGTTTTCGTCTGTTAATATTGATATTATTACATGGCCAAAACCTCTTATTATGACTAAATGCTCTTACATGATTTGTTTTCTTGTTTTGGTCTTCTTGTAGCTCCTGGAGTGAAGATATTAGATGAGGACCACTTGGCGATCAGCGCCATCGTGACAGTGAGCATGCAGCTTCTGTTCTTTGTCCTGGCTGCCTCCTTCCAACTGGACAAACTTACAGACTTTGCAGGAGGAACCAACTTCACCATCCTAGCTCTTTTAACGTTCTTCCTTGCTCAGGTAAGTAATGGACAAAGTTGGTGGTTTCCTCCAATTAAATAGTGAACTAAACACTATTGGTTAATATGGATATCTATGTTACGTCTAATTAGAGGTTACTTCTTGTATTACCTTTACAAGTACTAGTAGAAATGGGCACGAGTAGAGCTAAAACTCGACTGGACTCGAAACTCGAAGCAAATTCGAAGTCGAGTTTCGAGTCGAATCAAAGGTAATTTTCTCGAAGCGAGTTCTGAGCCGAGTCACTCTTCTGAAGTCCAGTTTCGAGTCGAGTCGAGTTTGATAAATGGCTCGCTCGTTTAGCTCGTTTTAACTCGTTTTGAAAGCATTGCCTGATATGACTTGAAAGCGAAAGCTATGAGAAATGTAAGCCTTAATGTTGATTTTTTTTAGTGTTGCTCACAAGATAGGACACTGCTCATATCTCGTCTCGTTTCGATTAACAAGACGACAGTGGATTTTTATAACGAGACAGCCTCAAATGTCGTGAGCACCAATATCAGTATATATTGTAGTTCTTACCACCAAGGCTGAGACCTGCACGGTCAAAGTTTTGAGCCCAAGCAGAAGCTCAACCCGGGTCGGTTCAACTGAGCGAACAGCTTGAGCAGGCTCGGTTGGGGTGAGCTATCAGTACGGTTCGTTTCGGCTCGAGCCGGCTCAGTTGGATAAGTTGTTGGCTAGATAGTGAATTAGCTGTGAGCCGAGCCGCTTGAGCCATTGGCAACCTTAAACATGAGCCGAGCAGTTTTGAACATGTTTGACTGCTGCCATCTAGCTTTTAACAATTTTTGGCTCGAGCCCGGATACTTGCTCCTCCGGGACTGAAATCTAGAACTTCGTGAACGATGTCCTTGCTTCCTAGACTTCACATCACAGACCAGCAGTCTACTAATTTTTAGTATTCAAATACAAACCGTCCACCTTCCATGTTTACACACGGTGTTGTTATAATAATAATAATAATAATAATAATAATAATAATAATAATAATAATAATAATAATAATAATAATAATAATAATATAATAATAATAATAGTTGTATTATTGAAGTAAGTATCATTGATAATAATTATATTGTCTATGTAGGATACTTGAAGAAAGTACTTGAAACTACACACAGCATTTGGTTCGATTTGGCTCGTTTGGCTCGACTCGACTCGAAACTCGAGTCAAATTCGAGTCGAGTGTCTAGTCGAGTTGGAGGAAATTTTTCGAGCCGAGTTCACGAGTCGAGCTCAATAATGTCTGTTTCGAGTCGAATCGTGTTTCAATGAAAACTCGCTCGAACTCGCTCGTGCCCATCCCTAAGTACTAGTTTAACTGAATAACAAAATTTTCTCCATTATAAACTAGCCAGGGACGTATCCACGGAAGGGGGTCCACTTTGTCCAGACCCCATCCCAAAACTTACTAACTCAGCATACATTTATTTACTTTCTTAATAAAATTATATTTGTTTATCAGGGAAATGATTGATGTAGAATGAAAATTTGATTTTAATTTCATCTATACTTTTTCTCTTATTTGAACAATCTAGTTCTATCATTTTATTTCTGAAAATATATGTGGAAGAATTTTAGAATTACTTGTTGTCTTTTCGGGTGCAAAATAATACCCGTTCAACATTACATAGATGTAGTGGTTTGTAGTATTAGACACAGTGCCGAATTTACGTGTAAGCTAAACAAGCTATAGCTTAGGGCCCCACTCTCTTGGGGCCAGCAAAAGTTAAAGAAAACAACTGGTTATACATTTTAAAATGTAAGAAAAATAAGAAATAAAATAAAATCTATAAATAGCAACAGTTCTTCGTGTTGTGTAGACTCATATGACGTGTGATCGGGTCTCTTCAGCTAGCCTGCTTCCAAAAATCACTAGTTTCTTCATTTCTATATATAGTGAGCCTCGCATCTTGATACTTAAAGGGCCCCGTCACCTTCTATAGCTTAGGGCCAAGGGCGACCATCAGGGGGGCAAGGTGGGGCACTCCCCCCTAAGAGGAAATTATACTTGGGAATATCGAAAACCCCATAGAATTTTTACATTAGTTACAGCAAAATTAGAAACTATATTTGAAATGTCGCTTATACTTGCCCCCTTCCTTGGAAACCATAACATGGGCGCCCTTGCTTAGGGCCCCACCAAACCTAAATCCGACTCTGATTAGACACCCTCTCCAAAAGCTTGGACCCTTCCTAACAAACATTTCTGGTTGCGCGCTGAAACTACCCTTTCTAAGTAATTTTATTAAATTATCCTTTGTATAAAAAAATCTAGAAATACACCGTAGAGCACATTGTTGGAACAAGCTCTTCTCTGCTAATAAATTACCTTTTTTAAAAAAGATTTTCCCCCTAGAACTGAATAATTCCACTAATTTAAAATCTAAACAAAATAGTTATGGCTGCTTCAAAAAAAATTATAGTTCACGCTCTTCAGGCAAGAAATTGCAACAACTTCCAAGTTCTTTCCACTAATAGTCATATGGACAACAGTTTAACGGTTAATTCTTTATCTAATTAAGGATCTGCTCATCACGATCGGAACATAATATCTTCATAAACTACTAATTGACCGCGAGCTTTGAAGCTTCGTGTTCTTCTTCTTCTTCTTTTTTTTTTTTTTTTTTTTTGTTTTTAACAGACGGAGGATTTTCTTTTTCAATAACTCGTATAAAACAATTCCTTAAGTACTTGTTATAACAGTAGTATCTTTTGAAATAATGTTTTGCAGTTTCCATAAATGCCTTTAAAATACTCACCATAATCTTTTGTGAAACAAACGAATTGTTTCATACGAGTTATCGAAAACAAAATCCTCCGTCTGCTTAAAAAAAAAAAACAGTGCTTCAAAGTTCGAGACCAATTAGTAATGTAAATAGTCTGGATCATGGTTCAATATCTCAGAACCATGTTTTGGCGCTTGGTCAATTGATGCATAATACCGTAATTGTGACCTCACGCGCACGTAGCGTAGTTGCTAACGCTTTCGCCTTTGGTGCGAGCGGTCCCGGGTTCAATTCCAGATAGGGACACTCGGTCGAAAAAATGTAACAGGTTTTTCAGGCCAGCCAACCTGAGTGAGGTTTTCCTCATTCCTGGAGGGCAAATGCTGGATTGTTACCTAACATAATTATCCCATGCTGCTTCCTTCCTTTCCCCATTCTTTATTCTTCCTCTTCAATTCCCTAGACAGTGTTATCGCCGAGGGACGTCATTCTTCATATTTGACGGGCTAACATGGCCATAGATACCGAAAGCCCAGAAATCTGAAACTTACAATAATTGTTCTCACATTTGAAAATCTTTCTCGCGTTAACACTTTCCCAAAAAGGAAAAAAAAAAAAAAAAATACGACATTGAACTATAATACAATTTATTGTACAGATATTGTCAATAAATGAAAATGAAATGAAATCTTTAAGTTTTACGTCCCACAATTATGCTGGCTAGGCTAAAGGAGACGATGATGATGAGAAATGAATGAAATGATGAAAGTGGGAGGAAACGGGAGAACCATGAGAAAACCCACGCACACGGTGTTTGTTCACCAGAAAACTCACTGGGATCGAACCAAGGACCCCATGCACCATAGGCGAACGTTCTACCACTGAGCCACCGCGGCCCCTATTGCCAATAAATGTTACAGAAATAATAAATGCAAATATCTTTAAAATTTAACATATAGCCTACGTATTTTTCTCTGTTTATCAGAAAATTATCAAAAATGGAATACTCGTGATCGAAACTCTGATCAGCATCTAAATTACTCGATTCCATTCTCAACAGCATAAACGTAAACATGACATGTGTTCAAGTAAACTTCTCCTGTTACAAGATTTTTCTATTCTATCAGTCCTTGTTTCCATACTGTCAAACTAAACACAACAACACACTTAGCAAGGCAACATATATTCATAAACAAACAATCACGTAACAGTTTCGACACAATAACTGTGTCTTCATCAGACTTGCACTCCTTCTGGCTGCTTGGGAGTTGCTCATTTTTATATACTTCCTGGAAATCAACATTTAATTAAGTTCTGTCCCTTCATTAAAAAGTAACACATATTTTTCACTTTCACTTGTTCAGCTGCGCACTTGTCCAATTGAAAATACTTATTATTTTTTCCAGAATAATTGAAGTTGTCCAATGTTCACTTATTATTTTTTCTCTTTCTTTCTTCCTCTCTTTCCTTTTTTCTTCTTTAAGTGGAATCTTCTCCCATTGTTTGTTTATCGCGAATCCTGCATTCCAATTCATCTCCTGCCTTCATAATTTCTCAGGCTTCTTTCTATTTTCTCACTAATGCCTTTCTCTGTTTTTATGACCTCTGCTCCCTCCCACCCTATCCTGTGGTTTGTCTCTTTCTAATGATTATATATTTCGTTGTTGTTTCTTTTCAATCTTACGTCATCTTTGTGCTGTTTATCCTTTGTTCCATCTTCTTTTTTGTTTCTCCTATGTAAATTTTGCTACTTTGCGCGCATCCCATTCTATACATTACCCCCTTTGAATTTTGTCCACTATTGCTTTTCTCTTGGTTTTTCAGACAACTTCAATTATTCTGCTTCCTCCTTTCCTTTACTTCCGAATTCCTGCTTTCCGAAGTATCCTCTTTAACTTCTCTGGTTTTGCGTAGGCTCTCTATATCAAATCTTCTTTTTTATTCTTGTTGTCTTCTTCCCTCCTCTTTCTTGCTACGTTTCTTCTTCCTCTATCCTCTTCATTGTATCCATTCCTCCTTAAGTGTGTAAAGAACTTCTATACGTCTCTTTTCCTCTGTTCTTCATCTGTGTTTAGGTTTCTTATTCTTTCCTACATGCTTTTGATGGAATTCTTCTTCGTACCCTCATCCACATCTTTTGTGTAATATACTCTCGCTGTACACTCTTTTTGGTCCCAAGATGTATTAAATTATCCTCCTTCCGACTTCCTTATTTTGATACCTACATAGTTTATCTCATTTTCTACTTCTGTCTCATTCTCTAGTCTAATGCCTTTTTCTTCATCTTCCACGTCTCTTATGAATTTCTCCAGGTGCCTTTTCGTTCCCTTCCATATTCCTAAAGAGTCATCTACATAACGGCAAAAAAGAAGCAGTCTTTCTCCTTCTCTTTCTATTGTCTCCTTCTCTGACAGTGCCGGACTCAAACAAGATCCTATATTGAGTCCTTCCTTCATTTTAACAATCCTATCTCTGATTATACAGTATCCATTCTCCCATAATGCCTCCTCTCCTTACCTTGTTACTGTCCCAATCTTCTATTTTCTTTTCACCCATTTGTTCTTCTATTATCTTCAATATTTCTTTTCCCCTTAGGCTTGGAAACATACTCTTAACATCAAGGTTAAATAATACTGTGCTCTCCTTTCTTTTTTCTGTATCTTCCTCATCTACGTTTCCAGTTCTTTATGCAGAGTTTTTCTATGCTCGTATTGTTATATTTAAATTATCAAATCTAGGCATACTGTAATTCGGTTTCTTATTATTGTGCTTATTAGATTGTTTTCAGCATACAGCTAGACGAAGAGAATAGCACATTCTAAATACTCGTAGTTAAGGCAGTGAAGGATGTTGAGGAAGTTACGTCGGTAAAAAGAAATAAATTTTATCAGTATAAGCTAAAAGGACAAAGATTACCGAATGTACTACTCCTTGTGAAGGCGTATAAAATTTTCCTTCCTTAGCTTTCAGCGATAAAAGTTAAAGATTTTCTGATATGATTTCCCTTAAAATCTATCACTGAGCTAAAGTTCACGTAACGAGTTAGGCAGATGGACGTGTGTCTGCAATTTGGTTATTTCAGAATATTATAACATTAGTTATAGTCATAAAACGAGCCATAGCAGATTTTGAAGATATTTCAAAAGAAACAATTTAACTTGCCTTTGTGCAACACCAAAGACGTGTCAACGAGTTGGTGAAATTATCCATTTGTAATTCCTGCCATCGACTTAAAAATTTTATTCATTTGAGGAAGCGAAGACATTGTGTTGCCTGCTGGAAATCTTTTTTATTTCTTGCGGTGACATCCGTGAGCTATTCATTAAACCAGTTTAGTGGAGGGACTGCTGGGTTATTTAAAGACTCCCCGCTCTCTGATCGATAACTGTTTTCAAGCGGAACCTTCGGCTTATTGGTGACTGGCATTTCTCTCGCTCCCGTGCCAAGTTAAACACAGACCACGGAAGATGCTTGTGTTTCATCCTACATTCAATGAAAACATAAAAACATACCATGATGATGTAACATACCACCTTCGTTGACAGACAGTAAATCATACTGAAATGATGAAATGTAACTAACAATCAGTTTAGAGTAAACCTCATGAAACATTAAGCAAGGAAACATAAATTTTGATTGCAGATTATGAGTCATATTTATTATGATTGCATAACACTCTTTGAGTGTTTTTTATCTACGACTATATAGTTCTTACCACGAATATCTCTGTTCTACATTAACTGCTCAATTCTATCATAGAAATTTTTCTGGGATGGGAAACGATTTTTGGCTAAAACACTTTCTGACGAATTTTCTTTCAACAAGAGCGATGTATCCTAAACTAGGGTTACTGCACGTCCTATGACATTAGGGGTTATGACTCGGACTTGAAATTAAGGATTAAATAGAATGTAGACGAACTGAGAGGTTACGGAATAGCCGTTAGGAGAAGTGTACGCAGGATTTTTTCCCCAAGGTTCAGGATTTTCTTCCAAAGAATATTTTCTGTTTTATTCCAGTTGGTCTATATAAAACCAAGAAGTAGCACAAGATTTTATTAAAATGTATATGTGAGTAAAATATGTCTATACATTAATCGTGCTGCATAAAATAATATGCACTAAAAATATGAATCAAGCTAAATGAAATGAAATCTTTGAGTTTTACGTCCCACGGTTATGCCGGTTAGGCTAAAGAAGACGGTGATTATGCGAAATGAATGAAATGGTGGAATGAAGAAAGTGGGAGGAAACGGGAGAACCCCGATAAAACTCACGAGCACAGTGTTTGTCCATCACAAAGTCCACACGGCGCGAGCTGGGATCGAACCAGGGACCACAGGCACCGGAGGTGGACAATCTACCACTGAGCCACTGTGCCACCGAATCAAGCAAAGTCTTTGATATGTGCATTTCAATTGATTGATTAATTAGACTTCAACTTTTTTCCAGCTCGGAGGCTACATGAAATGGGACCACTTGCTACATTGGAATCCGAACCACTACTCGCGTTTGTACTGGAGGTAAGCACTCCACCATGTATCAAAGTCGTAGCCAGACAGAGAGTTCCCTCATGGTTATGTGATTAGCATATATGGCTTTGCTGAGGAAGATCCGGGTTCTATTCTTGGTACGAATTCATGTGGTTCGGATCCCACGTTAAGCTGTAGATGCACATCTCATATAGCCTTGCATCTCTAGACTCATATCCAATCGTAATCAAATGCCTTAGCCAGTTAGCCCCAAAGTTAAATATATCCCAGTTCCATGAGTGCTTTAATTCATTGTTGTAATTTGCCACACGGTTTCAGTGTATTATTAGTAATTCTTAATTTTACTAGAGTAACCTGTCACTGGAGTCAAAAGTATTCCCAGATTGGTTTGATGTCTGTTAACAATAATGAAATGTTGTCCCCGAAGCAAAGAAATCCCCCGAACTATTTCTCAGTTCGGGCTCAACCAGGGTTTCCAGTATTTTCGCAGTACTAATTTCATTCACTGGTATTTCGAGCTCCCCTCCTGCTGAAACCCTCTGAAATCATCATTGGTTCTATGTGCTAAAGGAAGAAATAAGGAAAAAAACAAACAAATTATTTCATAATTATTATCTGATCAAGGATTTGAACACAAATATTCTAATTAATATTTTGAGAAATATCAGCAGTTCCATTCTTGTACTCTAAATGACTGCACTTGACAGTTATTTTCCTGGAAACTATGCATATTCATTAATCAAACTTGTAGTTAAGATCCACTCATGTTTCTTAATCAAACTTGTCACTAATTCCTGCAACCAATCAAACCGAAAGAGTTCTTCCTTCATAAACTTCCGTCCTTACTTTATTTTCTGACGACAGTTTAGATTCTAAAATACTGATTTGGTTTGATTAATATTCATAAAGATATTTTTCTTGGTATTTGTAATGATTAAATTCTAAGAAAGTACATTAGGGTCAATCCATATGAAGTGGTCCAAAGATAGCGAAAATAGTTGTTCGACCATCTCCAAAAATTATAGTAATTGGATTGTGATAAACTTTGTGTATGAGAAGATTAATAATATCATTCACATTGTAGTATGTACATACAAGTGTTCCTGAATGGCGGCCATCCTTGTTGTCGGTGGAGTGCCAATTTTTGCATTTGCAAGCGTTTACGAAAACTACAGTTGCTTAGAGCGTACGAATCAGACGAACACCAAACAAAAAATAATGTTTAGAGGAGAGACTGGGGTACACGCAGAACTTTTAAATAAATATGCAGTTTAACAAAATAAAACATGGAATCACCAGAAAAGTACAGAAAATTACACTTTTAGAGGGGCTGTAATTTCGAATGGCATAAGGTGGGAGGTTCATAAGTTTTGTGCTGAATACTATTGCATGTAAAGATTCTGCAGAAAGAGTAGTAAAGAGTAGTATCTACACCTATGATACTATTGGGATATAGATTTATGGGTTTCCGAAAGTTGAAGTTTGCGATTTTCATGTCGTGTTTGGGGTATAATATCTCAGGAGGACAAAGTGCTAAGAAATTATTGCTTAGACCACAAAGTAATTCTGTATGTGAACAAACTATTGCAGAAAAATTATGACTGATATTACATGGACAAAAAAGTAAGAACATGGTAAATACGCGAAGAAAGCATGTGCGTGACAATGGTCATAGCCTGGCAAAATTTAAATATTTTGATATGCTTCATGCTAGATCTCAAAAACTACGCATGGTGCAGCAATTAGGTCCGCTTTTGTTTGTGTTCAGTTGTGCAAAAGTTTGCGAGTGGCCTTTGTTCCGTCTTTCTAGCTCCATAATCATTGCTACGTCTATATGGTCAGGGAGTTAGCTCCCCCTTGCAACCACGGCACCCATCGTCGAATTGGACAACGGTATTAAGACACCTAATGTATCAGCAAAGTATCATTGAAATCCAATCCCAGTTACGGAAGTTAATGTGTTCACATGGTTGCGTTACACATCTATCCTATCCTGCTGAAAATGGCGTATTTGTAGAAAATATTTAAAATGATTGTTGTTTTCCTTCTCTTCTATAGCATTATAGCAATAGGTTGTAGTAGCTGTAATTACAACATGATCTCGCAATTATACGATTTAAGCAGTGTTGCAAGCTATTGGCGTGGGAGACCCGGGTTCGATTCCCGGTGGGAGCTCATGTGGCTCGGATTCCACGTCAATCAGTAAGTTTCGTCTCATATAGCCTCGCTGCTGAAAGGAACGTTAAACTCAAAATCATCATCTCCTTCTTCAGCAATGTTTATCATATCTCCGGGACTGCTTTAGTGCAGTCAAACTAGCAAAAAGTAAGGAACAAATTAATAACAAGCTGAAAATTGGTACAGATGTTGGGAGAGATGTTCTAAACAACATACTAAAAGTCCCCTGAAATCCCATGTGACCTTCACCGCCATATTGGAAAATTGCCGCCGGGAGTGTCGAATGAACAATAACCAGATAAAAAATAGCAATATCTTCGCTATGGTTGAACATAAAGAGATAAACTTAGTGTCGTTTTATAGAACATAGATAACACAATATTTTTTAAAGAAAAACAATTTTTCATAAACTGTATACTTCTAGAAATATTTAGCTCTAAATTCTAAAATTCCGATAACTACCGTCAAATTGATTTAAAATTTTATTGAACTTAGGATGTAATTATTTACAAGTTAAAATTTGACATAGATGTTGATAAGGATTATTTAAATGACATACTAAAATACCACAACTTCTTCGTTCGCCATATTGGAAAACTTTAAACTTAAATTTTATGATTACAATCAGCATCAGATTTTCAACTAAGCAAACTGCCTAGTGCCGCAGAACTCAGAGTGACCGCAAAAGAAAAAAAATCAACATTCGAAATTATTCTTTTCCTAAATTATTATTGTAACATTTAACGTTTTGTTTGGTTTGGCACATTTATATATACTCTAAAATAACAAATCTAAATTTTACGACTTCATAATTCACGCTCGACACTGATCAGAAAGCGTTGCCTGACGTCATCTACTAAACTGCTAACCTAATATTCACAACAGCTGCCGAGTGAAAGAACACGCTCAGTCAAGTGAGTTCTGGCGGATGAGGTTCCTCTGATTATACGAGTAAATTGTCTATGACGGCAATATGCCTAAATTCGCCACTGATTATAATTGCACATTATCTGGTTTTACGAACGGTTATGTAACCTTAAGTGTTCAGTATTATAGGCCTATTTCTTTTCTCTGTATAGACATATATATATATATATATATATATATATATATATATATATATATATATATATATATATATATATATATATATATATATATTTTAAAATTGTCTCTGGGAAATGGAATCACACATATTACTGATGTGCAGTAAAGAATTATTTCAAACTCAATAAAAAACAAAGTACTTTAATGTACAGAAACTAATCATGATTATCAACGCTACAATTATTTCTTACGAGACAGAACGGAAAGATTCTAGGTATTAAGAATTCAGAACCATTTCGAAATCTAATTTCGCCCAGTAATTTGTATAATATTTGAATCATCTGCCAATTGAAGCACAATTTTAATACTTGGTGTTAGGCTTTCAGTTAGCACGATTGGAACAACAACGTTTTATTCATGTCCACTTCGACTTTACATAACCATTAAACCTTAAAATGATGTTAGGTAATTGACGAAATACAACTTTCATTAAATACCCTTCCAAATATTAGACTGAAACAATTTAAAAGTATCAATAGAATAACATATTACAACGGTTTTTTTTAAAGATTGTGAATCGTTTCATGCTATACACTTATTTATTTTTAATAGATACCCAAAATTCATATGCCTGAAGTCTTACATTTTATCTACTTCTCAATAAGAGAGACCTTTATTCCCTCATGCACTCCTAGTTATTAATTCATTCAGTATTACAAATAAATTATTACAATTAAGTTCAAACATTATCCTTTTCATTGTATTGCCTGTTAAGGGGGATAAAGAAAACTACATTTTAAATTGTATGATGAAAATTCTTGAATATAAAGAAACCAACTAGTGACATGTAAAAGTAAGATCTATTGGGTGCTTGAATTAATTCTCGCTGTTGATGAACAGAGGGCAGTAGTTGTGCTACTGCAGCACAGCGGACTGTGACAGGAAGTGCTATTTGGAAGTGCTATCCTTGGGCTATCAGAGTGTTATTTGACCTTCGAGTGAAGTTAAATGAACATTTGTTTTCAGTGTCTTAAAGATGGTGGGCTTTGGGCCTAAAAAAAAAAAAAAAAAAATTGCGGGAAGCGCTACTTTTCTGCTCTCATCTTAAGAAATCGGAAACAACGTGTAGAGAGTGGTTTCGACGATTAAAAAACAATGATTTTGAGCAACAAAGTGCGTCCTGGTCAGTCGAGAAAGTTTGAAGATGGGGACTTAGAGGTACTACTGGAAGAAGATTCACCTCAGACGCTTAAACAGTTGTCTCAAACTCTAAATGTTGATGAATCAACTGTTAGTAAGCGTCGGAATGATCCAGAAAGTGGGAAACTGGGTTCCACATGAATTGACGGAAAGAGATATTGTGATACGTTTAACCATTTGTAAAGTGCTGCTTCAAAGACATAAATGGAAGTCATTTTTGCATCGCATTGTAACTGAAGATGAAAAATGGATTCGTTACGACAATTCCAAGCGCAGAAAAATCATGGATGAGGCCCGGATAACCATCAACATCAATGCCAAAACTGGCCATTCATGGAAAGAAAATCATGCTGTGCATTTAGTGGGATCAAGTCGGTGTGGTTTATTATGAGTTGCTTCCAGCGGGTCAAACGATGAATGCTGATCGTTACCAAATTCAATTACTGCATCTGCACTTCAAGAAAAACGACCGGAGTATGCCCAAAGACACGACAAAGTGATTCTGCTTTATGACAATGCCAGCCACATGTTGCAAATGTAATGAAAGAAACCTTAGAGAGGTTGCGATGGTATGTCTTACCCCCACCTGCCATATTTACCAAACGTCGCCACTTCCGATTACCATTTGTTTCGATTCATGCAGCATGACCTTGCTGACCAACACTTCAGAACTGTCGAAGATATCCAAAACTAACTCGATGGGTGCATTGCCTCACAGGAACCCGCATTTTTCTATCATGGAATACATTTGTTACTCGAAAAGTGGGGAAAAGTTGTAGCTGCCGAGGGATAGTACTTTAAGTAGAAGATATTGTTCTGTTCTTGTGGAATGACAGTTTATCATCGGTATAAAGAAACAGCGGCAATTTATTCAAGCACCCAATACTATTGCAGTGGATCCCACGATAAAGAACATGTATGATGTTTTGTTTTTCTCACATGAATACTATGTAAAATGCATGGAAAAAGTTTGAAACTACACGTGAATCTATTTGCAATTCCTGTCAATGTATTTACTCTCCACCCTGTACAATTTATCGAAATTAAAAATATACTACTGTACTGGTTTTATAGTAATTGCTTTACTGCTGTTAAAAGTAGTCTATTGAAAATAATAGTAGAATGATATATTACAAATTTTTTAGATTGTGAATCGTGGGATGCTATAGAATATCATTTATTTTTAATAGATACCCAAAGTACATATGCCCTATTCAAATGTTACAATCCTTGTTAAGAATCTACATTCGGAAGAGCAATGAATTGTAATATAAAATATACTGACTCTAAATGAGAATCATCAAAATATTAATATTAATAATAATAACCATAAATTATAGGTGGTATACAGCCTCAAATTTTCCCTAAAATTGAAATTTATTGCTATGTATGCATTTTTAGTGGAATAGTCTTTCCAACTCATATATTGTATTTATGTAATCCATTACAGCATTTATAATTTAACACAAACAGTGCAGTAAGTTTCATCAAGGAGGATTCATACACTTAACCTCATATCCTTTCAGGACAGGAGTTTTTTTTCTTTTGCATATCTTAATATAGCAAATGTTTACTGCTCTATAATATCTTGTTCAAGGAGGCGTTTAAACCCCAAACCCTTCCTTGAGTACTTCACTGAAGACAAAACCCTGTTCTCAACACAGACTTTATGTATTAACTATTTATGTTCCTTAATATTTAAAGCCCGCGGGAGTTGCTGGACTCCCACCGGGCGCCTCCCCAGGTGGCGGATAGGGGAATGCTCACCAGATATGACGGGTACCGGAAATCACCGGGGCGGACCAAAACCAGACTGCTGCCTTGCAGTTAGTAGTGGAACTACAAAGGCTAGGGGAGGAGGACCCCAACAGAAAACTCCTGGTCCTCCAGGTTGTTGGTTGTGCGCAGGGCCAACAACTCTACCACGGAAAACGAAACTGTTCAGAAACAGAAGCCAACGCCTCGGAATTGGAAAGGAACAGTGGAGACGGCAAAGCAACGGAAGAAAGATGTGAAGATAGGAACATGGAACATACGAACAATGCTAGAACCTGGGAAAATGGAAGAGATTGCTCAAGAGACAATATTAAAAAATATGGATATAGTGGCGTTGCAGGAAATTCGGTGGGAAGGCAACGACGGAATTGATAAAAAGAATTGCGCTTTCTATTACAACGGAACCCCAACAAAAACCGGACAATATGGAACTAGATTCATGATAGGTAGACATTTCAGAGATATACTACAATACACACCAGTCAACGAAAGAATAAGCAAAATTAGAATAAAAGGAAAATTCCGAAATCTCTCAATAATCACAGTTCACGCCCCTACTGAAGAAACAGACATTGCAAAGAAAGAACAATCCTACGAGAACTTAGAAGAAACTTACGAAAACACACGAAATATGATACAATAATAGTACTGGGAGAGTTCAATGCCAAACTAGGAAGTAGAGATGCAAACACGGAAATCACTGGGGAAAATACACTGCATGCAGAAAGCAGTGACAATGGACAGCTGCTAATTCAATTTGCAATAAGAAACCAATTAGTAGTAAAGAGTACAAGCTTCCCACACAGACAGCTACACTTAGGAACCTAGAAATCTCCTGATAATAATACGATAAATCAAATAGATCACGTCCTTATCAACCGCAGATATACATCCTCCATAATAGATGTTAAGAGCCGAAGGGGTTCAAACTGCGATAAGGCCACTTTCTAGTGGAAAGAAAATTAAGGGAGAGAATATGCATAAAACAGCAACAGAAAACAGTTACAAATGAGAAATGGAATACAGAGAAACTAAAGATCAGAGAAGAAGATGATAAATTCAAGGACACGATTGAAAGTAAATGCGAAAAAATGACAGAAAAAGTAAACTCATCGATACAAGAGAAATGGGACGAGGTTGTATCAGTAATAAAAGAAGCTGCAACGGAAACAATTGGAGGAAAGAAAAATGGAAACAATAAAGCAAAATGGTTTGGTGAAGAATGTCAAGATATAATTAGCCAGAAATTTTGGCACAATATTTTAGACTCTCCTCACCCCCCTTTTGGTACCAATGTTCCTCTAAAGATCCGGTTCAATCCAGATTTTACCATGTTTTATTCGTTTTAAATACTCCACCGCCAAAAAAGCTTTACTTTGATTGGTGCAGTTACCCACGCTACATATCAAGGCGCGATCGTCTTCACTCTACATCGCCCACCAGAGTAGTAAAGATGCGTGTTTGATCAGCTATCAGATTTGGAGGATTTTTGACAGAAAAGCAGCGTAAACCAGGTAAATTGTATCTCAAGGTCGAAACTACACTACCCGGAAGCACAGGAGCTAAAATCTAGAAAATCTCCATAGTAAAACAGACTAAAATTTGGTGAAATGTAGCTGTCAACACAGGACGCCATGCTGGACGTAAACAATTAGTGTGGACAGGTTCGGCATTTAGGTGCATTAAATTTCGTGTGATAAACTTTTCATTTGCTTTGACTAAGAAATTTCAATACAGTGATTATCCTTTTCACCCCTCCCAATATCATATACAGTCAAGACCTGTCCGTGTAGCAATTTGTTGATATAGATAGTAAGTAATTTTTATTTTTACTAACCCACATGGCGGTATTCTAAGTTTAGCAGTCTCTGTAACATTAGAATGATCGCTTAGGTTAACTTTAAGGGCTCCTGTTTTAATCCCGAATTGGGATAGCTTCCAGTAGGGATGGGCTAAATATTTAACTCTCTAGGTTTCCTTCCCTTTTAGGGAGGGGAACCTCTAAATTAATAGCTTTGGTTTGTCCCCTTGGAACACGTTTTGACCAGTATCTTACAGAATATCATGAGTTAATCAAGACCAATTGGTTCAGTTTTCACTGTCCATTTCCTTCCTCTACATCAACTAGAGCCGATTTAAACAAAAATGGTAAACTCTGATGAGTTTTATTTGTGTTATATAGATAATAAAATTAATGGTAGTGATGATTAGTATGTATTAGCATGATATGTCTTGTAGTTTAAGTAGTATGTGTGTATTCGTAATGTAGTAAACATTTTCTTGTAGTAGTAATTGTGGTAGTGAGTGATTGGGAGCGTGATATAATTAAATATGGACAGTGTGGTACATATTATTCGATTTTCGTATTCCGTCATTAAATGAACTTATAATCCATATCTGAAAGTGAACGTAATATAGTACAATAATTCAGTGTACAAGGTCATATTTCGTGGTTTACAGTTCGATCAAATAGTTACTAGCGCCCTTGTGTCGAAATTCAGTACTATCAGTCGTGCATTTTTTACCATTGAACGCAGTTAGTGATTTAGGTTCAACAAAATTGACCTTTATTTTCGAATTAAAACCGAGTAAACATAATTTCCGGCCCACATGAACAGATAGTTGAATAATGTGATTTGACGCTTTAATATTCTGAAAACTGCGACATTCTGTGTAGTCCAGTAATGAAAATATTTAAGTAAATAAACTATGCATAGATTCTTAACCAAAGTCAGCCAATGTGATGCTATTTCCGTTCTGAAATTATGATTTTGAATTCCAATTCTTTTCTTGTGGTTGCAGAATAATTTTCATTGTTGCTGTCAGAATGTTATCACATTCAGCAATATTATCGCGCATATTTTATTTTTTGTGAATATATCTAGATAGAGATTTGTTTTAGAACAGCTGCGAAGTAAGATATAGGATGGTTTGTGTGGCAAAGAAGTCTTGGGTTCGAGTAATGTTTCTTACGTATAGATTTTCGAAGTATATGATGAAATGAATGTATAGTCTGGGCACATATAGAAGAAACAGGGTGTCTAAAAAGAATACTGCGTTGTCAGAAATGAATAAATATATGAATAAAATGATAATATAAGTGAAATATAAATGTAGTGTAGTAAAAGAGAATAGATAATAGGACACCCGTATAGTGTATACATGGGCCCAGTGTATTTTAGCCATATGTTGATATATAGATGAAACGTAAATGCGTGGTGAGAATCGTTTCGAGTTCTGACCCCCACGCCAAGACATCACTCGACAAGGTAGGCGAGTTATATGTCAGAATATATTATTACTTCGTAGTTGAGTATGTTATAACAGTAGTATCTATTTATAACAATCTCGTCTGACAACAGGGTAGGGATAGCATCATATAATGGCTAACTAAATGTAATTGCTCATCGATCATGATACCAAATAGTTGGTGTTTTGGGCTGTAGTGAATTATGTTTTCAGTCGGTTATGAAAGAGAAGATCCTATGGCTCTGAGATTTTCTTTCCCCTCACATTACGCTACCATACAGTGTTTGTTGAGTGAATAGGACAGACGAGGCAAATCAAATTAAATTAACCACTACTAAAATTTTAGGTTCATCGCGTACCTGAACGTCGACCCATGACCCTCTTAAGCATTTTCGTTTCTTTTCTTAGTTTAATTAGTTGATGGAAATTAACGACCTCCCAGACTTTGGCATGTCTGCCCAGGGTAGCCATTGGTGATGTTTGGTCACTGAAATCACCGATTCAAAATTCAGTTTACTTTAATTTTTTTCTATTTTGGCAAACTACTAGTTAGGGATATCTTAGCTACTATTTTACTCTAATTTCATTACTATTCTGGATTCTTTTACTTTCCGAGAGGTCGGATGATTTTTTTTCTTTTTTTGAAATTCTAAATTAGCGCCTTCTCTAACCTTCCTGTGGATTCCGGGATCTGCAATGGCGTTGACCGGATACGGTGAGTGGTGGGATTTTCCTAAAGCCTTTGTCTTTCTGAAAATCCCATCGAGGACACAGACTCGTCTCGACGTTGCAGACTTGTTTTTCGGCTATTTATTTGGTAAGCCGAACCCCCTTTTGGCATAAAAGAGAATATTTGGTTATAGTATGTTGTATACGCAAATTCGACCACTTATCTTTCGTAGTTGTAGTGTTCTGTCTCCTCTCTTTTACCTATTCTTTCTACTCCTTCTCTAAAGTTTTTTTTTAAAATTTCAACCTCCCCCCCCGGTTTTGAAAATATAATATATCAATGAATTAATGTATAATAATTTTTTTAACCGAAATGGCCAGCTGAGACGTCTTGGGACACGATTCGTTTGATGAAATAGTTAGGAACTGGGCTTACATTATATTTGACCCATCGCCGAAGTGAGTAACGATTCGGTACACCGTAATTTCCACTTTCATTCCTTCACCATTGTCCGTCTGGGATTCTTTTTTGATCCAGTGGTCACTTTCCATTTATTTGATTTCCGTGAATGTTGTAATATTGGGCCCAAAGTTAAGATTAAAATTGTTTGGTTTATATATGTTCATGTATTTAGGAATGTTCTGTGTTACGTGGCTGCCTCACAATATTTTTTTTCTTTCTTTGATCTACTTTCCAATGGAATATGTGAGAATTTAAAGTTAATAGACGCGCGGTATAAAGGAAAATAATATTTTATGATGATATGTCGGAAGTTTTGTTTCTTGGTGTAATGTTGCAACCTTCTTCTTGGACAAATTTTTGTTGGGGTTATGTAATTAAGTGTGTGCGCGTGTATTAAATATATATATAGATATATATAGACGTCGAAATGTAAGTATGTATGAAATATAGAATATTAAAGTGAAATGTAAAATGTTAAATTTATAATATGGATATATGTAAGAGCACCGCATCTGCCCGATACGTTTATTGGTTGCCATGGGTTTTTAAGTAATGTTTTCCGACGAATGGAATGATGTAGCCTAATTTTCTTTTTAAGAATACCGCCGCGAACTTAAATGATTTCCTTTGTTCTGAATAAATGTAACTAGTGATCAGTAATGTAAACAGTTTCAATGGCATGTATTTCAAAATAACGGCAGGTCTAAAACGTAATCCAAACCATCAACAAGTATTACCCTTTAGTGATCAACCAAAATTTTTTTTTTTTTGGAAAGTGTACCTAGAATCCCCCCTGTTTTCCAGTGTGTATCCTATGACTTAACCAGTGTTTGCCACGATATAAATCACCATAATCATCACAACTATTAAAGATCTTCTCAAATATGAATACTATGCGTAACAGTTATACGTAATTCACGAATAAAGTGTTATGATGTGTCCCAGTGATGAATGAGTAACGAGTAACCTGGAGTTATTAAATAATGAATTCAAAAATGGACTGAACCAAGAGGAGAATCCTCCTCTGACCAAATGTTGTCGTTGAAATCCCTAGATGGGTGGAATTTTCAGTATGCGAATACAGCGACAAACTGGTAGTTCGTGTATACTTGACAAATGGTTATTATAAATCAATATATTTAAATATTGAATTGAAATTGAATTGAAAATGCCTTTATTCATGAGGCGAGGTTCAGCCGTAGGCTGCTCTACCACCTAACCTCAACAAAAGTACAATCAGGAATGTCACATGAAAATATATATAAAAATATTATACACGTACATATATAACGACAATAAACATATAACGTTTAGTTAACTACAAACTAATATTATATATATATATATATTGAAGAAACCAATATGAAGTAAGAATACAATAGTTGTTCAGGTACAATAGGCCTAATACTGTCCTCTATACTACAATATGCATACAAAATTGGTTTATTTGCTGCAGGCTAAGGCGTAGGTGTTCAAGCTAAGTTTCTGTTGATGTAAAAGATGATCCTTTACCCTACGTTTGAAGGTCAAGAATCCTTTGCACTCGATTATATCGGAAGGTAATGAATTCCAGGCTCTCACGGCTGAAATAGAGAAGGATTTCGCTGCTTTTGTTAATGTATGCCGCGGGATGTCAAATGTACGGGAACGTTTTGTTTCGTATGGATGGATTTCATTTCGGAACGTCAGCTTACTTTTAAGATATAGGGGGCCATTATTGTGTATGACTTTATGTATCTGGCAGTACAGATGCAACAAACGCCTCCTTGACATTGTTAGAATGTTGTTTTGATTTAGTAAGGGCAGTATATGTTCACATTTTCGCGTGTTATAGATAAATCTCATGCAGGCATTTTGAACTTTTTGGATTGATATTGACAAGGATTTAGTAATGGCTGGTCCATATACAGAATCACAATAGTCGAACAGTGGAAAAATAAGCGTGTTCACTAAATACAGTTTTGTGTTCTGATTTAGAAAATCATTATATTTGTATAATAATCGCAGAATTGATATTGATTTATTAGATACAGTAGATATATGTCGCTTCCAGTTTAACTCACCATCTAGTATTAATCCGAGATTTTTTACTGAAGGTGAGTAATCTAACGGCGTGTCTCGAATGGAAATATTAATTTGTCCAGTTTCCAATTTCCTAAGATTTTCTCTTGTTCCCATGACTGTAAATATGCATTTACTTGCGTTTATTTTCAAGGAATTGGACAAGCACCAATCACTAAATATTTCTAAGTCCTCATTGATGAGAGCTGCACTTTGTAAGGCGTGCTCTGGAGACGTGGATAAGCAGAGTTGTGTATCATCCGCGTACAAATGTATTCTAGAGTGTAGCTTTGGTACGTCTGCTGTATATAGACAAAATAGCAGAGGTCCTAGTATTGATCCATGTGGCACTCCTCTTTGAAGACTGATTCGGTTTGATACTGCAAGTTTAGGATCTCTTAGTACCACTCTTTGTTGCCTATCTGAAAGATATGATCTGAACCACTTGATCGTGTTGGTGGAAAAGTTATAGTATTTCATTTTAGCTAGGAGTAAGTCGTGATGAACTGAATCAAATGCTTTAGTAAGATCTAATAATACCAGAAATGATATCTGGTTGTTATCTAATGCTCGAAAAATGTCGTCAGTGATATGAAGTAGGGCTGTGGCAGTGCTATGTGAATTGCGAAAGCCTGATTGGTGTAGGGGTAAGATATTATTATTAATGACGTAATCATTGAGCTGGTTATGCACAAGTTTCTCCATAACTTTGGACAATATTGGTAATAGGCTAATAGGCCTAAGGTCGTTTAGAGATGATACATTTTGCTTTTTCGCTATAGGCATTACAAAAGCTTCTTTCCAGGATAATGGAAAGGAGCATGTGGTTATGGAATAATTTATTATATGTGTTAATGGTGATATAATGTGTGGTAAAACAAGTCTAAGCATCTTTCCTGTAATGCCTTCGTGTCCAGCTGCATTTGAATTTAAATGTTTAATAGCGTTCTGAACATCAAAGTTGCTTATATTACGGAGTTCGAATGAATTCATACTTGAACAGAATTTAGTATTGTTATATACAGTTAGGCGGTTTTGAACTGCATTCTCGTCGATATTTCTATCATTACAAATTTCACCAAAGTGCGCGTTAATCTCATTGCAGTCTGCAAGATCATCTGGTAATGCTTGGGAATTTTTTCGATTACTAATACCAAGGGTTCTTAATTTATTCCATACGTGCTTGGAGCTCAGATTATAACTATTGAAAAACTGTGTGAAATATGCTCTTTTCTCTTGTCGTATCACGGCTGTAGTAAAGTTCCGTAGTTGTTTGTATTCATTCCAAAGAACATCAGTTCTTGTCCTTTTGAATTTGAGATATGCACGATTTTTTAATTTTATTAGAAGCTGGACGTTGTCAGTTAACCACGGACTGTTGTTTCTTGTAATCCTCGAAGAGCATAGAGGGGCATGTTTATCAAAAATGCTAACTATGGTGTTTTCTAAGAATTCGACTTTCTTATCTACGTCAGGTAGGTTTTCAATTGGTTTCCAATCTATGCGTTCTATATCACTAGTGAATTTGGACTGATCAAAATACTTAAAATTGCGATATGTCTTTATTTTGCTCTTGTCTTTTGTTGGCTTTTCTAATTGCAAACATATATATGCTAAAGAGTGATCTGAAGTACCGATTGGTAGTTTTACTCCACTGGAGTGAATTATATTGCTATTACTAGTAATAAATACATCAAGAAGTGTTTCAGTGGTTTCAGTGATACGTGTTGGTTCTTTTAAGATTTGCGACAGCTGAAAGCTATCAAGTATTGAACATAAATAAGCTGTGTCACACTTCGGAGGCGTAAGGAAATCACAATTTAGATCTCCTATGATGAGCAGATTATCAGTCATAGAGCCTACATTCGTGATTACTTCTTCGAGCATCGCCAATTTAGTGTATGCAACGCTGGGTGGTCTGTATATGGCACATATGCCTAACCTAACCGAATTTATGGTAATCTTGAGACATACACAGTCAATTTCGTCTTTATGCGAGACATCAACATTAAGCAGTTTCACATTTAAATTACTACGGAAATATACAGCAACTCCTCCTCCTCGCCTGTCCGTCCGATCACTTCTCAACAAACGATAGTTGTTTATTTCAACGGCTGATGAGTTTAGGGCACTATCGAGCCATGATTCAGTTATGACAATAAGATCGTATTTTTCCTCGTTTGCCAAGATTCGCAATTCGTCAATTTTTGGAGCAAGGGAGCGAACATTTGCTTGAGCAATGCTAAGCTTCGTTGATTTTTTATCGGGAGGCCTATGCTGTATAAAAGATTCATTAGTACTGTTCGTGAGAGTTGTATTGGTTCCTACTGTAAATGGTGTTCTATTCATAAATTAGAAATCTACTGAGTGTTGCATAAAAATTGAATATAACCTGAGTGCATGGATGACTATGTAAATATATGGAGATATTTAACTTAAGATATTCTATTAGCTTACCTTGACCTGCAGCAACCAAACAACCAATTAAGATACACAAATTTGAACACATCATAAATATTATACCTATACAAACACTAGAAATATAATTATCACTATCGAAAGTAGAAAATACGAATTGAAAAAGAATAAACGTATCAATATAGTAGACGGTAATGAGTACCGGTACAAACTTTGCGGCAAAATATCCGTGCCTACAATTTAGCATGGTTTATGCTTGTTGTGCTGTAGTCCCAAATTGTTAAATACATTTAAAAAATATATAATTAAAAAATATATAGGCCAGAAACGATTACGAAATATAACAAAATATTATTTTATGAGTTGTGAATTTTTACAATTATGCTTAGTAAATGATGTTTACACTGATATTCATGTTATGGATGAGTGTTAAAAACCCATTTCAATCTCTTGAATATCGTAGCAGCACTATAACAATCATAGCATCAGTTTCGCTACATTAACTTACATACCCCCTCCGCAGAAGGTTTACATATATTGTAGTAACATTCGGGAGAGATTTTTTTTTTTTTTTTTTTTGCTATAGTATTATGAATGCAAATTGTATAGAGTTCATGCTCTTTATTTGGAGTGGGTTAGATTAGGTTTTCTTTACCTGTGCATATATATTTTTGAAAATGTAATGCTTCTCCTATAAACTTGGATGAGTGAAGCAAGTGGAATAACCTAACGATTTGCATTTACTATACTTTTCTTGTTTTAGTTCACAAAGCATTTTGTTATGCTTTTAATATTTTGATTTTACATTACTTTATCAAGAGTATAGTAGACCAAACAAATAGAAAATGGAATCATTTTAGAACAGGTTATTTTATCTATAGTCTTGCTGTATTAAAATTGACAAGAGTAAACCAATGGTTTTTCTTCCAAAGTTGGCATTCATTGAGCGAAACGTTACAATGGTGGTTTAACAACTTTGGCATGCGAGTTTCACAATTTACACACTAAATTTTACACATCATTTGTATTTTGTATTAAATTGTGATAAGCGCAAATTAACGATCTTCTTCCGTAGTTGGAGTACCTCGCAATTGAAAAATTATAGCACACAAACTATGGAAATTTATCCGAAGTAACTCGTAAACAATATCCCACTTTAATTCACTGAACTCTGCTTAAAAGCTAAGGTTCGAAAGCTGTTGCAATGTTGTTATGAAATGCTTAGAATCACCATTCACAACCACGATTTTGCCGTCTTGCGTAAAAACTCTTCTAGCCCCATATTTGCTCGAAGCCTTCCTCAGGAGCTCTAGTCTTGCCTGGCACAGATCTTCTCTTATTGTGATGCCTGTGTATTTTAGTTTCCTCTTGTTCTTGAAAACCAAGGACCGTGTCCTGTAGCTACTGAATTTGACGATTATGGGTCGATGTTTGTCAGCTGCTCTAGGACCAATTCTGTGGCTTCTGGATATTTCCTCCTCGGCGAAATATATATATGTATAAATATAAACTAAATTAAATCGAGCGAAATGTGTTGGACGCTACCTTTAGTGCATTAACAGTGATCTTGAATGCTCGAGTTTGATATACGCTACAGGACGTATAAGGATATTTTTTTAATGTCTTGACATGAGACAGAGACTCATAAAGATTTCCATTATATATAAAAGTTTTTTTTTCTTTCCTCTTTGTCCATTTTTTAAATATAAATATGAATGTCTTCTTCATTTATGTTGTGAAGTATAAATTTGATTGAGCATGCTTAAAACGTGGTATATGTAATTATATTAACATTTTTTTCTTTCTTTCGTCAATGTGATTAAATATATGAAGCTAAATTCCAAGAAATGCCATTCGATTGATTAGACTTATGAAGGTATAACTTTATGTATTCCGTTGACACATAACTAAGAAATTGTTCTTTCAATAACTTTTTTTTATTCTTTATTCTTTTCCTCCATTAATGTAATAAATATTATGTAAAATCGTAGCTAGATGGTTTTCTTTAACGATATATACACTGTCCTGCGTGAGTGAGCGTGTGAATGTATGATAGAATTTAGTTTAAGTTTATGTCTTGCCGTATTAACGTTTATAATATATGTGTCATGATTTAATATGTGTGTTAAGGTAAATAACCGAGGTCATGAAAGAACGCTACTAACAAATTTAAATTCGGCTCTAGGAGTGAAACCAAAATAACGGGATGAGCCTGAAAACGACGTTTTTTTTTCTTTCAGAGAAATTGAAACTCCTATTGATGCAATATATAAATATATTGAGTTGATAACTTTGATTTTTTTTCTTCGGCTAATTCATATGTGGGGTCGATCTCAGATTATGGAGTTCAGATACTGGATAGTTATCAATTATTGTTTGGGACTAAAATTACAAAGAATAAATTCCATTTTCTCCACACCTGGACTGGGTTGGGCAACCGATCGGAGCTGTTGCTCGGATCCAGGTCGGGGTTGTATGTATGAACATGTGTCTCTTCCAAATCACTTCAAAATTGATTCTCCACTAATAGTATTTGGAATGATTTACCGGTTAATAATCATTCGAGTTCATTACTATATCTCCTAAATCATCCAGTAATCCATTCTCCTTTAAAATCCTCAATCTTTCCCTTTTCTTTTCTTTTCTTTTCTTTTCTTCTTCTTCCTACTTCCTTCCTTTCCTTTTCCTTCTCACTCTTTCTTTTCTTATTTCTAACAAAACTGAAAACGGGGTCGTGACTGGGAGTAGTCGCTATCAGCACGGTCAATAAATTTGTTTCGATAAGTTTCTTCGGAAGTCCGATGTGGGATAATTACTTCAAAAATGAATATATACAGAAAGACTAAGAATAATAATACAAGTTATCACGCCCAACCGTTTTCAGAATTGGCGACACGTGACAAGGATTTTTTGTCATGGAAACGGTTGTTTCTATGACAACGGATCTCAGAAATGGCAAATAGTTTATTTTCGGTATTATAAGGCGACTGATGATTCAAGACAGTTACTATGGAGACAATTGTTTTCCCTGGTAACAGATTTAAAATTATTTATTGAGCATTTATTGAGATCGAGCACATATGGAATTGGCCACAAGAATGCAATTAATAGAAAAGCCATTGTGAAATTAAACAATTATAGTCGTCGGCTTTTCCGTTATCTTGGCTTCTCTCTGTAAAAAGGGGAAAAAATGGAAGGAACTACAAAATTTTCTAAATTAAAAAAAAAAAAATGCTGGAAATTGGCTCAAGGAGTGAAAAATGGGAGCCCTTTAATTTATGAATAGTATCTGTAGAACAAGTGTATTTTGTTAGTGTGTAAGTGTTTTATAGTGCATGTGTATCTGTATTGTATATGTCGTATGTAAAAAACTATGGCAACCAATAAAAGAGTAGTCGTCACGCAAGACGAGGTTGAAGTTTGTGTACACAATGTACACTAAATGAAAAGGAGAAAAAGGCTCGCGTCTCTCGTAGATTAGTGAGGTGTCACGGGTGCGGGCTAAAATGGATTCATTTTGCCTGTATAAATTTAGACGACACAGTTGAGAATGAAGAAAAGATCCGTACTGGGGAGATAATCAAATATTGTGACGAATGTGAAAGGAAACTCCGCCAGTCTAGGGAAACAATGAATCCATCCTATTCTAAAGAAATTGAACACCCCGACTCAGATGGAGAACGTGGGTATAGTACTCCGAAAGACCGAGGCCAAATATCTCTATTAGAGATATCTGACCTCGATGATGACGAAAAGAATAGGGATCACATTGGTGATTCTCAAATTAATCTGAATCGCGATCAGACAACAAACCCAAAGGAAATTGCATCATCGGGCGGGTCTGATATGTCTGTCTTATTTCAGCAGTTCGCTGAACAAATAAATAAAAATATGACACAAATGAATCAAAATCTTATACAACAAATGAGTGAAAAAATAGAAAAAATCCATGAAAAATTTGATGCCTCGAACCGAGAAACAGAAGCTCGCTTTGAGATATTAACCCACAAAATGGACAATATATGTGTAGACTTTGCTTCCTCAATAAACAAATTGAGGGAGCAAACGACTACAGAAATCGATCGGGTTAGATGCGAGGCTCAACAGACAGTAGAGCAACTCCAACAGGAAACTGAGAGTAAATTTAGTAAAGTAGATTCAGAGTTAGGAAAGGTAAACACCAAATTTCAAGAAGTAGATCAGAAACTGGAAATACAGCAGGCCGAAATGAATGATTTGAAGTCAACTTTGTCTCATTTACCATTGGAAACCAAAATGGAAGTGACAAATCAAAAAATTACCGAAATTCAGGATGAAATGGCTAATATGCAAAAGAAAGTAGGGAGGCCGAGTCGAGAGAAATTAGATGTATTCTACCCTTTCCCCGGTAACGATTCTCCGAACACATTACCCGTGAGAACAATCACATTTAGTACTGAGAATGAAAATCAAGTGTCAGCTGATGCGTGGAGTACTGCAATGCACTATCCTCCGCGTCAGTCAAGGTTAAAACCTTGGTTAGAAAGCCATAACATGCCTGCTCAGACAAGTTTTGTGACAACTACTGTCACTAGTGTTAATGCGCCCTCTTTGCTGGGAGGTATACCGTCATATAGTGTGTTGCCGGGAAGAGGGGAAAGGTGCCGTGCTGAGTCGTTGCTCACGAACGCGGTTGGTCCGAAGATGGAACCCCACATAGTCGACTCGACTAACAGAGTTCCCTTTAGTTACAGAGGTACATATAGCACTGCTACAACGTCGTCAGTGGCGAATCCGGTGACTACTCCGTTTATCCAAGATAATGCTTTCATTCTTTCAAATTACTCTTCTGCTGATAGTAGTATGAGTTTCAAAGTTTCGTTAAGGGATATCGAACGTTTTTCTACGTTCGACGGAAATATCGCTAATGGATTGCCTCGTGTCTTCCTACGAAGACTACAGCAGTATCTGGAAATGTATCGGTTAACTGACAGAGAACGCTTACAGATAGTAGAGAAGCGTCTAGTTGCAGCTTCAGGCGCATGGTTTGCATCCATCAAATATAGAATCAATACATACAGCGACTTTCTGATCCTTTTTAAAGAAGAATATTGTAATGAACATATCGAAAGGCTTCAGAAACGTAACCTCCAATCCTTAAGGTACGACCGAACTAAGTATGGGTCCCTTCTGGACTATGCCTGGAAAATTATCGAATTATATTACCAAATTGCAGAAAATCCGTCACAAGCTCAACTCGTGGATATCATCGTAAATGCTCTTCCACCGGATGAGTCGCGTGCTATAGCTTCCTATTTATGCCAAACTGTGCGAGAAGTTACTTCACGTTTAGCTGCCCTGTGTGGGAAAGAAACTGGCGGCCCACCAAAGAGGTATTTCGCCCGGCAAGCTAAAATCTTGAAACCTGCTAAGAATAAGGCAACGGCCAGCTGCCAAACAGATTTTCTGAGTTACACCCAGGCTGGATCTCGTTATCCAAGTGGGTGTGGCTTGGAAAACAACCAAAATTATGGTCGGCGTCTGTACCGTAACCGGCCTATGTTTAATAATCGCCGAGGTTATCGCCCCTATGACCGTACTGCTGGGGAATCGAACCCTAATAGGGACGATAACCGGAGGAACTTTAACGGGGCGTATTGGAGAAGAGAAAGTGGTAACGGCCAAGGCGGTAACAATAACAATAATAATAGTGGAAATAGACCTCAGAATCCGGCCCCTTCGCAAATACAGAATAATGGCGGAAATAGAATTCTAATAAATGGAGGGAGTGATAGTCAAGAAACTAGATCCTAATGTCGTCGGATACGCCAGTCGGCGAGTGAAACCCTACGAGTTGTCTCTCTTGATCTCTCAGCTGGAACTTTTGTCGTTCTATTCCTATGCGAACACCATTGTCGTGAAAAAAAATTGAAGAATTGCGCAGTATTACATAACTTAATAGGTGAAAGTATCGGAACTCACAATTTTCAGAATCTCAAACTCTTCAATTGCACTGATGATAAGAAAAAGGAACTTTTGTCACAGTACCCAAAGTAAATGTTAACACTGTCCTTATTTAATTGAAAGCTTGAGTGTATGAATGAGTAGTTAGTTCATTATTATTAATACATGTTGATCCTCTTTAACCCAAAATTTTGTTATTCCAACAAAAATTTTTTTAATGACGCCGGGGAATTGAAATGTAACATTAAAATTTAATGTAATGATATTTTTGATGGGAGGGTGCCAGAAATTTTTGCACCGACTGTACTTTCTATTTAGCAAAAAATCCTTTCGGTCCATATAGGTTATTTAATTGTTCGTTATTTATTCCAAATTAACATGGAAGACGGTAAAAAAATTCTTTAGGAATCATATTTTGGAGATTCATATCTTTATTTATATATTAACTAATTATAAATCTCATATATGCATATTTTAAATGGACGTTTACAAATCTCACGGTGTCAGTGCTATTCGGAAATATAGGCCCACCATTGGATGAAAGTTTTAGAATAATTAACCAATCTAAATTTTGGCACAATATTTTAGACTCTCCTCGCCCCTCTTTTGGTACCAATGTTCCTCTAAAGATCCGGTTCAATCCAGATTTTACCATTTTTTTATTCGTTTTAAATACTCCACCGCCAAAAAAGCTTTACTTTGATTGGTGCAGTTACCCACGCTACATATCAAGGCGCAATCGTTTTCACTCTACATCGCCCACCAGAATAGTAAAGATGCGTGTTTGATCAGCTATCAGATTTGGAGGATTTTTGACAGAAAAGCAGCGTAAACCGAGTAAATTGTATCTCAAGGTCGAAACTACACTACCCGGAAGCACAGGAGCTAAAATCTAGAAAATCTCCATAGTAAAACAGACTAAAATTTGGTGAAATGTAGCTGTCAACACAGGACGCCATGCTGGACGTAAACAATTAGTGTGGACAGGTTCGGCATTTAGGTGCATTAAATTTCGTGAGATAAACTTTTCATTTGCTTTGACTAAGAAATTTCAATACAGTGATTATCCTTTTCACCCCTCCCAATATCATATACAGTCAAGACCTGTCCGTGTAGCAATTTGTTGATATAGATAGTAAGTAATTTTTATTTTTACTAACCCACAAGTTTAGCAGTCTCTGTAACATTAGAATGATCGCTTAGGTTAACTTTAAGGGCTCCTGTTTTAATCCCGAATTGGGATAGCTTCCAGTAGGGATGGGCTAAATATTTAACTCTCTAGGTTTCCTTCCCTTTTAGGGAGGGGAACCTCTAAATTAATAGCTTTGGTTTGTCCCCTTGGAACACGTTTTGACCAGTATCTTACAGAATATCATGAGTTAATCAAGACCAATTGGTTCAGTTTTCACTGTCCATTTCCTTCCTCTACATCAACTAGAGCCGATTTAAACAAAAATGGTAAACTCTGATGAGTTTTATTTGTGTTATATAGATAATAAAATTAATGGTAGTGATGATTAGTATGTATTAGCATGATATGTCTTGTAGTTTAAGTAGTATGTGTGTATTCGTAATGTAGTAAACATTTTCTTGTAGTAGTAATTGTGGTAGTGAGTGATTGGGAGCGTGAGATAATTAAATATGGACAGTGTGGTACATATTATTCGATTTTCGTATTCCGTCATTAAATGAACTTATAATCCATATCTGAAAGTGAACGTAATATAGTACAATAATTCAGTGTACAAGGTCATATTTCGTGGTTTACAGTTCGATCAAATAGTTACTAGCGCCCTTGTGTCGAAATTCAGTACTATCAGTCGTGCATTTTTTACCATTGAACGCAGTTAGTGATTTAGGTTCAACAAAATTGACCTTTATTTTCGAATTAAAACCGAGTAAACATAATTTCCGGCCCACATGAACAGATAGTTGAATAATGTGATTTGACGCTTTAATATTCTGAAAACTGCGACATTCTGTGTAGTCCAGTAATGAAAATATTTAAGTAAATAAACTATGCATAGATTCTTAACCAAAGTCAGCCAATGTGATGCTATTTCCGCTCTGAAATTATGATTTTGAATTCCAATTCTTTTCTTGTGGTTGCAGAATAATTTTCATTGTTGCTGTCAGAATGTTATCACATTCAGCAATATTATCGCGCATATTTTATTTTTTGTGAATATATCTAGATAGAGATTTGTTTTAGAACAGCTGCGAAGTAAGATATAGGATGGTTTGTGTGGCAAAGAAGTCTTGGGTTCGAGTAATGTTTCTTACGTATAGATTTTTGAAGTATATGATGAAATGAATGTGTAGTCTGGGCACATATAGAAGAAACAGGGTGTCTAAAAAGAATACTGCGTTGTCAGAAATGAATAAATATATGAATAAAATGATAATATAAGTGAAATATAAATGTAGTGTAGTAAAAGAGAATAGATGATAGGACACCCGTATAGTGTATACATGGGCCCAGTGTATTTTAGCCATATGTTGATATATAGATGAAACGTAAATGCGTGGTGAGAATCGTTTCGAGTTCTGACCCCCACGCCGAGACATCACTCGACAAGGTAGGCGAGTTATATGTCAGAATATATTATTACTTCGTAGTTGAGTATGTTATAACTAGGGCCCGGATAATTATGTACTAAAAACAATGAAAATATGTACATATATATGCACATAAAATCTCAAAAATATGTAATAAAACCCTTCCAAAAGAGCAAAATATGTAAAATGAAAATACCAGCATTTTCTATTACGTTTTCTACACTTAATGTGGTAAATACAATATTTATTCAATTACAATGTTTACTATTTGTTACTTTTCCAACATGATCTCCGCAACACTAAGAAACGGAATGATTTTCAAATTTTCAGTCAGAAAACTTATCTTGTTATCGCGTATAAAATAGTTTCTATGTACTTTCAGAAATCATCCAAAGATCGTTCAACTGTACATTACGGGAGAATTCTAGAACACTGGCCCGCCTACCTGTACAACGGATACTAACCTAATCTAACATAGCCTAACCTCTCAAATCTCTAATTAATCTTAATTAAACTTATTTAGAAAGGAATTTTTACGAAAACTTTGTTTATGCTATTGTACTTCTAATGGGCGTCCAGCGTTATAGAACCTTTCCGTACATTACACACTCAAAACATTTTAGTAAAGAATATCGTGAAGAACAAAACATTTTCAATTAGTCTTTTCACTATTTCAACATACGATCTCCGTAACAGTAAGAAAGGAAATTGTGTTCCAAATTTTCAAACACAAAACCTCTCCTGTTATCACGCAACAGAGCTTTGTATTGACTAAACGATCGTTCAACATCACACAAAGTAATTGGTGCATACTTAAACTTGCACAAATCAGAAGGTGTGTATTCAATAGCCACGACATCGGATTTAGCTTCACTTAGCACTCCACTAATAGCACAGATTGTCTTATAGCCTGGATTTTTCTCCAAAACGAAAGCTATTTTCTTATTCACTGCATCCCCAACCGATCCTTTCACACCTACCAGAGAAGCAACTGTTGAGCGAACAATTTCAAGATTGTCTGAAAGGCTAGATGATCACTTGATCACTTGATCACTTGAAAATCGAGACTTCCGTGGCCCTGAACTACTTTGAGCTTGAGATTCAGTTACTAGCATCTGTTTTTGTGGTTTAGGTTTTGAAGCTCGGGTCTGATGGCGTGATGTGGATATGTGTTGCCCAACTTGGGAACGTTGAGCGCATGAGACGCCCTTCTCAAAAACCTGGGAGCACTTTTCCATCGGTGGAAAAAATGCTCAAACTCTTCCGTGAAATGCTTTGGTCTTACTGACAACGGGGTTTTGTCCTTTGGTATCTTGGAAACAGGATTTGCTGACAGTACAGGAGATTAAATATTCGATAAAATAGCGCACACTTTCCCTACGGCATGCGTTGTGGCGGCAGGCGCTTCACTTTTGCCAATCAAGAGTTCAGTGTTAATAATTGCGTGAATTCAAACTTCCCCATCTGATTTAATATTTTTCGCCGAAGGAAAATATTAATGGGGCGAGCTTGCGACAACAACACGATAGGCAATCGTAAAATAGCGTCGCGATAGTAATTCGATTTAATTATTAATCTCACGTAAGGATGTGAGCGCTACTACCGCGACCGAGAGTGTACGATTGTTAATCAAATCAGGTTGTTTCCAACTCTCCCTACCAATCCTCCAAACTACGCTTCAATACTATTTTAAAAGGGTGTAACGCAGTGAAACAATAAATAAATAAATAAATAAACATTAAAAATAAAGCAAGCACTTTAAATTCAAAGAGAGGTGAGTGTTTTCTTCTTTTCAAAGTCTATTGTTGAACAGTTTTTGTATCAAAAATCTCTATAAAACATGAAAATATCAAGAAATATGTAAAATTATGTGCTCATGAGTAAAATATGTAATTATATGTACATAAGTGTAAAATATGTAAATATATGTACTTTCAAATGGGTGTTTTTAGGCACTATGGGTCACAAATGGTATTATTACACTGATTTAGTATAAAAATATAACCCCTACAAAAATATGTAATTAAATAATTATCCGGGCCCTAGTTACAACAGTAGTATCTATTTATAACAATCTCGTCTGACAACAGGGTAGGGATAGCATCATATAATGGCTAACTAAATGTAATTGCTCATCGATCATGATACCAAATAGTTGGTGTTTTGGGCTGTAGTGAATTATGTTTTCAGTCGGTTATGAAAGAGAACATCCTATGGCTCTGAGATTTTTTTCCCTCACATTACGCTACCATACAGTGTTTGTTGAGTGAATAAGACAGACGAGGCAAATCAAATTAAGTTTCCCACTACTGAAATTTTAGGTTCATCGCGTACCTGAACGTCGACCCATGACCCTCTTAAGCATTTTCGTTTCTTTTCTTAGTTTAATTAGTTAATGGAAATTAACGACGTCCCAGACTTTCTTGAAATCGTCGATTCAAAATTCAGTTAGCTTTAATTTTTTTCTATTTTGGCAAACTACTAGTTAGGGATATCTTAGCTATTACTTTACTCTAATTTCATTACTATTCTGGATTCTTTTACTTTCCGAGAGGTCGGATGATTTTTTTCTTTTTTGAAATTCTAAATTAGCTCCTTCTCTAACCTTCCTGTGGATTCCGGGATCTGCAATGGCGTTGATCGGATACGGTGAGTGGTGGGATTTCCCTAAATCCTTTGTCTTTCCGAAAATCCCATCGAGGACACAGACTCGTCTCGACGTTGCAGACTTGTTTTTCGGCTATTTATTTGGTAAGCCGAACCCCCTTTTGGCATAAAAGAGAATATTTGGTTATAGTATGTTGTATACGCAAATTCGACCACTTATCTTTCGTAGTTGTAGTGTTCTGTCTCCTCTCTTTTACCTATTCTTTCTACTCCTTCTCTAAAGTTTTTTTTTTAAATTTCAACCTCCCCCCCCCCCGATTTTGAAAATATAATATATCAATGAATTAATGTATAATATTTTTTTTAACCGAAATGGCCAGCTGAGACGTCTTGGGACACGATTCGTTTGATGAAATAGTTAGGGACTGGGCTTACATTATATTTGACCCATCGCCGAAGTGAGTAACGATTCGGTACACCGTAATTTCCACTTCCATTCCTTCAGCATTGTCCGTCTGGGATTCTTTTTTGATCCAGTGGTCACTTTCCATTTATTTGATTTCCGTGAATGTTGTAATATTGGGCCCAAAGTTAAGATTAAAATTGTTTGGTTTATATATGTTCATGTATTTAGGAATGTTCTGTTACGTGCCTGCCTCACAATATTTTTTTTTCTTTCTTTGATCTACTCTCCAATGGAATATGTGAGAATTTAAAGTTAATAGACGCGCGGTATAAAGGAAAATAATATTTTATGATGATACGTCGGAAGTTTTGTTTCTTGGTGTAATGTTGCAACCTTCTTCTTGGACAAATTATTGTTGGGGTTATGTAATTAAATGTGTGCGCGTGTATTAAATATATATATAGATATATATATACGTCGAAATGTAAATATGTATGAAATATAGAATATTAAAGTGAAATGTAAAATGTTAAATTTATAATATGGATATATGTAAGAGCACCGCATCTGCCCCATACGTTTATTGGTTGCCATGGGTTTTTAAGTAATGTTTTCCGACGAATGGAATGATGTAGCCTAATTTTCTTTTTAAGAATACCGCCGCGAACTTAAATGATTTCCTTTGTTCTGAATAAATGTAACTAGTGATCAGTAATGTAAACAGTTTCAATGGCATGTATTTCAAAATAACGGCAGGTCTAAAACGTAATCCAAACCATCAACAAGTATTACCCTTTAGTGATCAACCAAATTTTTTTTTTTTTTTTTTTGGAAAGTGTACCTAGAATCCCCCCTGTTTTCCAGTGTGTATCCTATGACTTAACCAGTGTTTGCCACGATATAAATCACCATAATCATCACAACTATTAAAGATCTTCTCAAATATGAATACTATGCGTAACAGTTATACGTAATTCACGAATAAAGTGTTATGATGTGTCCCAGTGATGAATGAGTAACGAGTAACCTGGAGTTATTAAATAATGAATTCAAAAATGGACTGAACCAAGAGGAGAATCCTCCTCTGACCAAATGTTGTTGAAATCCCTAGATGGGTGGAATTTTCAGTATGCGAATACAGCGACAAACTGGTAGTTCGTGTATACTTGACAAATGGTTATTATAAATCAATATATATATATATATATATATATATATATATATATATATATATATATATATATATATGTATGTATGTATATGTATCTAAATTAAATCGAGCGAAATGTGTTGAACGCTACCTTTAGTGCATTAACAGTGATCTTTAATGCTCGAGTTTGATATACGCTACAGGACGTATAAGGATATTTTTTTAATGTCTTGACATGAGACAGAGACTCATAAAGATTTCCATTATATATAGAAGTTTTTTTTGGCTTCCCTCTTTGTCCATTTTTTAAATATAAATATGAATGTCTTCTTCGTTTATGTTGTGAAGTATAAATTTGATTGAGCATGCTTAAAACGTGGTATATGTAATTATATTAACATTTTTTTTCTTTCTTTCGTCAATGTGATTAAATATATGAAGCTAAATTACAAGAAATGCCATTCGATTGATTAGACTTATGAAGGTATAACTTTATGTATTCCGTTAACACATAACTAAGAAATTGTTCTTTCGATAACTTTTTTTTTTATTCTTTATTCTTTTCCTCCATTAATGTAATAAATATTATGTAAAATCGTAGCTAGATGGTTTTCTTTAACGATATATACACTGTCCTGCGTGAGTGAGCGTGTGAATGTATGATAGAATTTAGTTTAAGTTTATGTCTTGCTGTATTAATGTTTATAATATATGTGTCATGATTTAATATGTGTGTTAAGGTAAATAACCGAGGTCATAAAAGACCACTACTAACAAATTTAAAGTCGGCTCTAGGAGTGAAACCAAAATAACGGGATGAGCCTGAAAACGACGTTTTTTTTTCTTTCAGAGAAATTGAAACTCCTATTGATGCAATATATAAATATATTGAGTTGATAACTTTGATTTTTTTTTCTTCGGCTAATTCATATGTGGGGTCGATCTCAGATTATGGAGTTCAGATACTGGATAGTTATCAATTATTGTTTGAGACTAAAATTGCAAAGAATAAATTCCATTTTCTCCACACCTGGACTGGGTTGGGCAACCGATCGGAGCTGTTGCTCGGATCCAGGTCGGGGTTGTATGTATGAACATGTGTCTCTTCCAAATCACTTCAAAATTGATTCTCCACTAATAGTATTTGGAATGATTTACCGGTTAATAATCATTCGAGTTCATTACTATATCTCCTAAATCATCCAGTAATCCATTCTCCTTTAAAATCCTCAATCTTTCTCTTTCCTTTTCTTTTCTTTTCTTCTTCTTCCTACTTCCTTCCTTTCCTTTTCCTTCTCACTCTTTCTTTTCTTATTTCTAACAAAACTGAAAACGGGGTCGTGACTGGGAGTAGTCGCTATCAGCACGGTCAATAAATTTGTTTCGATAAGTTTCTTCGGAAGTCCGATGTGGGATAATTACCTCTAAAATGAATATATACAGAAAGACTAAGAATAATAATACAAGTTATCACGCCCAACCGTTTTCAGCACTTTCGAAGGAAGAAATAGGAGAGATTATTAATAAACTGAAGAACAATAAGGCCCCGGGAGAAGATAGCATAACCATAGAACTAATAAAACATGCAGGTCCGAAACTGAAAGAAAAAATATATGACATAATTTAGCAAATATACATGGAAGAAGACATACCAGACAGATGGAAGATAGGAATAATACATCCTCTGCATAAAAAAGGAGATAGAATAGATTGTAAAAACTACAGAGGAATCATGCTCTTAAATGTAGCATACAAAATATTAACAGGCATATTCAACAATAGAATCAAGAAGTATGCAGAGAAGGAAATAGGGGAATATCAATGTGGATTTCAGAAAAATCGCAGCACGATTGACCAGCTGTTTATCATGAGGCAGGTAATAGAAAAAAGTTATGAATACGGCACGGATCTACATATATTATTCATAGATTTCAAACAGGCCTTCGACAGTGTGGACCGAAACAGACTCATAGAGGCACTTGAGAACATGCGGATACCAAAAAAAATCATAAGACTTGTACAGATGACGCTCAACAAAACAACAGCAAAAGTAAAAATAGAGCAGTTATTAGGAGAATTCCAATATAATAAAGGAGTTAAACAAGGAGGCGGATTATCAACAACACTGTTCATAATCGCCCTACATACAGCCATACAGAAAATAAGACAAACGAGCAACTATAATGTACAAAACGAGCAAATCTGTGCATACGCCGATGATGTTGCAATAAGCGCAAGAACAGAAAACGAACTGAAAAGAATGTACATAAAACTGGAAAAAGCAACCACGGTAATGGGATTACAGGTGAACGTGAGCAAAACCAAACATATGATAATAACAACTGCAGAACATAGAAGAAATACAATGAACATAATACAAAATAAGACGTTTGAAAGTGTACCCACATTTAAATATTTAGGATACTTAATAGATAACAAAAACAACACAACAATAGCAATAAAAGAACGAATTCAAGCAGGAAACAAAGCTTATCACGCCAACAACATGCTGCTGAAAAATAAGGTAATAAACAGAAGCACAAAATTAAAAATATATAGAACCCTCATAAGACCAATAGTAACATATGCTTCAGAAGTATGGACACTCACCAAAGAAAACGAAAATAACCTACGCGTATTCGAAAGAAAAGTAACAAAGAAGATTTATGGCCCTGTAAAAACTGGAGAGGAATGGAGAATACGCTCCAATAGAGAAATAGAAGAAATTCTGGAAAACAAAGACAGTCCGATACATAAAAGCACAAAGACTGAGATGGCTGGGTCACGTGGAACGCATGGAAGAAGATCGCCTTCCCAAAAGGATCATGAATGAGAAGATCTTTTCTAGCAGAAACAGAGATGGATAGATAATGTGCAAGAGGATCTCCGGATATTGAAAGTGGCTAACTGGAAACAGACAGCCAGAGACAGGAAAAGATGGAGGCAACTGGTGAAAGAAGCCAAGGCCCATATCGAGCTGTAGAGCTGTGTGATAAGATAATAAGATAAGATAATATAATATTTAAAGCGCAAAATGACTGCCTCTCAATTTCTTTCGAAAATTTAATGTAATATGACTTAAAAAACAAAATGCGAAGTGCATCTGCAGTAACTTGCGTGCTTTATGTTTCTGTGACTAGGTACTGTACATTCCTCTTGTTTCCAAACGTGATGTGTTTCGTGTGAGCTAGAAGTTTATAACTTAATTGATGTGACACGCTGCTGTAAAGTTTGCTAGAAAATAAAGAAAAAGAAAAGAAAAATCTGTAATTTCTCATAACGTGTAAGTTTTCACAAATGTTCTAGACTAACTTCTATTGTTTAGTTACAAAAGTCTCTTTCACATTTCTAAGGAAACTCTGTGGCTTTTATTGTAATATGCCTGGTTATATAGCTTTTAGTTCTGTAATATGGGACTATCCCAATCACTCACATTCTCTTTGTATCTTCCTTTTTAAACATATTTCAATACCTCTTAGTTCAAACAGGTTTCTAATTATCTCAAGATGTAGGACCCATATCGCAACATTTTTATCATTATTGGGAATCAAATTGGAAGCTATATGCATGCTAACTATTTATAAATGTACGTATTTTTTAAAAAAATTCTCCTACTTTTAACCGAGTACTTTTACTCTCAATTCAACCTGTCTATATATTGTTCTGAGTATATTCACGCGTAACTTCGATATAGGTACACCGATTTTTATTATTATTTCGTTTGAAAGACTCATATTCCTTGTGGTTCAATATTAATTTCTTTAGGATCTGATGGTAGTGTTTCGACTTGGACTATGAAACACGTCAGCGGATGGGGGGTTACTTGCGGCAAAGTAATATGCTTATAGGCAACCAAGAATTCTTTAACGTCATTATGGTTGCATACCAGAACAGGGGTTGTGCTTCAAACTTTTTTGGACCCTGTAACATTTTAAACAAGCATTTAAGTATTTTAAGTATATAGATTCAAGATTTTTTTTTTTTTTTTTAAGTTTTCTAATTGTTATGTTACGGATGTTACTTATTTCACCAGTAAACGTGAAAATCAAAAACACCCATAGTTAGGTGGGACCCGACATATCACATTCGTTGTGTGAGCGTCAGCCTCAGGATATGACAATAGTAATACAGACCCTGTCCATAAGACCCGTAGGAATTTTGAGGTGGACTAAGTTTCTCTTCAGATCCAAGTAAGACACGTCTCAGTGATGGAAAAAATCTTGGGTGATCATCTGGCAACCCGGGCATAAGTTGGAAAATTGGAAATTCAATATGGCGACCATGCGAAAATGCCATATTTACCTAAAACACGAATATCTCATCATTAAACGAAGCTAGAAACTTCATTCTTGTACCAAATTCAAGATAATGAACACTGTAATCAAGAAACATTCGTAACGTCGAAACATAGTGCCGCCATTTTTAAATATGGCGGCAGGTTTTTCGAAATTTCGATTTTTTTCGTACAATATTATCATTTATTCGAAGATAACTACGAAACTATAAGAGATACCATAAACATACCTCAAATAAACGGGATAGAGCATAATGAGAGCTTTCCAACGGTACCAATATCTTTTCTCTATCTTTAAATTTGACGGAGTTATTGAAATTTTAGTAGCTCAAGGTGCTTGGCTTCAGATTAAGTTAAGAAAGGTTAAGCGCTAAAGCAAAACTATCCATTATTTTCTGCACAAGTTTTAATGCTGATAAATTACTCTAAGATCTTACAGTGAGATTTCTAGGTAAAAGTGCAAATGGTTAATAATAATAATAATAATAATAATAATAATAATAATAATAATAATAATAATAATAATAATAATAATAATAAATCGTGTTGCTAAAATAATAATTCAACAATTTCAGTAGAAAAAAGCAATATAATTAAAGTGATATAAAGTTAGTACACTAATACAAATAATAATAAAAGCACCATATTTATAATATAACAAAGCTTTATGAAATTACTTGGTTTTGGTTTTCTTACAATCCTGTGATGAAATATTTTGATCGGTCTTGTTGAGGGCAACTAATTAAATGTTATTAATAAGTTCGTTGCATATTTTGTATACATGGATTGAGTTACAGTTCGTAACGTTACCGATTATTACAAATCATTTTGCACTTACAGAAGGTCGTACAACTAACAATTTTTTTAGGCATTTGCATCGTCTTGTAGAACAGCTCTTGCAAGTACATGTTCGAATAACATCTTGTAGCTCATTAATGCTAGTATCCGGTGTGAGCGATGAATCATCTGCATTGTATGTCCATCCAAAATCCGTTGGATCTAATGGTTCTTCTGCGCCTAACACTGTAGAATACGAATATACCATGTAAAAGGATCTTTTCAGGAGACCCTGTAATGACGAACTGGTGCAAGGTAATTCCTGTAAGCTATGAAGACTACTTTGATTCATAATTTCAAATCGGAGAGTGTCAAATGTCTTAGATCTTGAGCCTGATTTTACAACCCTGACCAAATATTCTTCAGCAAGTTCCAAGCACTCAGCACTTGGAGGGAGACTTCGTCCAAATTTGCACAGATACTTTTCCGGTTCTGCCTTAAGAATATATACCAAAAAACAAAAAGTAAATTAATGGAGGATAGTCGACTACTTTTTCAGAACATTCTAAATAATGGCTATGGCCTAACCCTTTCTGAGATTCCTGATTATGTTAACAAGCAGGCTGGAGAGAATTTAATTACTAACAAAGAGGTCAAACTATACATGAAAAATATATTTGGTGATTCTATTCAATTTTGCCAACCACTACAAAGAAACCAGTCCCAACTTGTTTATTCATCAAACCTCACTATTGATGAAATAGCTGACAAACTCTGTTCTGTTTCTTCTGTCGGAGAGGCTGGAAAGCTAATTAGAAAATCACTTCTGGAAACAGACTTCAACCTAGACAATGAATTTGGAGATGCGAATCAACTAGAAAAATCATGGAAAACAACACCTATTCCCCAACCGCTAATTGACTTTTTCTCTCATGTATTTAACGTGGATAAATTGACGCTGTTTTCTCACATCAATGATAAAAGTCAAGCATTTATGAGCTCAGACGAAGAAGAAGCAGAATGCAGTGAAATTGAAGACAACAACGATAGAAGAGAAACTCCTATAACAAATCGAGTTAAAGTCCTTTTCCAGATAATGTTTTATAATGTTCATAAGGGAAAAAGGAAAACCCCTTTGCATTTAGTGACTGGCCATTCAATTCATGAAAAATGTAAGAGCAAACAGCTGATAACATTATTCAATAAAGCTGGGTTATCAGTCAGCTATAATGAAGTTATGGAATCTCGTCATAATCTTGCACAACACACTATGATGGCATGCTCACAGAACCTTGCACTTCCAAGTCATTTTGTCAGTAGTAACTTTACTGTAGGTGCTATGGATAACTTTGACCACGAAGAGGCAAGCCTTTCCGGTCTACAGGGTACGCATGATACTGTTATGGTATTATTCCAGAAAACTCCAAGTGTAAATCCTAGTAAGCCACCACTATCTGAAGTAGCTCTTAAACTCAGAAAACGAACTGGTGTCTTTTTACCATGTCAACAAATTAGATATTACCAGAAACCATCAACACCGCTGAACATTCCACAGGATCTTAAACTCATTGAAGATGCTTACACTTTGCCGTGTGATGAGATCAAGAAAGAAGAGGTAGTGATAAGTATGTTGCAAGCTGTTGGAGGATTGACAAACAAAAAAACATTCACATGGTCTGGAATTCATGCTGTTATTTCAGAAGTTGATGTTCCACTACAACAAGTTGGTTTTCTCCCTATTTTGCCTTATCCAGTAACATCTTATGATACTGTATATTCATGTATGAAAAACTTTCAAAGCTTGCTTTCAGTTCTCGATCAACCAGCTCTGACAATTTCATGTGATGAAGGCGTTTTTCATATTGCAGCAGAAATTCAGTTAGTTTCAAATGAATTTCCAAACCTAGTGCTGCTCTTGGGATCTTTCCATATGACCAAAATTTTACTTTCTTGTATTGGTAAGTACATAAATGGGAGTTGATTAGAAAATGTTCTCATCGAAAATCACGTGTTTGGTGTTAAAGTTGCTGAAAGTGTCCTTCAAGGGAGTAATTATGTAAGGTCACTCAAAGGAATGTTAATGTTAGCAGAAGTTGTGGAGAGATTCAAGTGGAAAGCATTTTTGCATACTTCTGACGATGATTATCAGTTATCTACAAGAGTTGCAGAAGTTCTTACTGCTATGAATCACTCAACAAGAGAAGATGCGCAAGCAAAGTTTAAAGAGCTGATTGCAGCATCATAGGAAGTTTTGGAAGCCTTAAATGTTTTCACTGAAGAGCAGATGAGGATGTCTGAGCAGTGTCAATTCCTTGAGGGGTTCTTACATCTAATAAGTCTTTTAAAGAACCTCATAAGAGCTGACAGAGAAGGTAATTGGAGTCTCTATCTTCAAACACTAAAAGATATCCTTCCAGTTTTTCAGGTATTTGACAGAATAAACTATTTGAGATGGGGTTCACTATTCTTTGAGCAAATGCTGAATCTTGAAACACGCCATCCTGAAATATATAACAAGTTCAAACAAGGACATTTTTTGTACGAAGGACAAGTGGAAAATTTAACGCTGTGGGTATTGACATGGCTCTCGAACAGACAATAAATCGTTCTCAAAAATCAGCTGGAGGGATTATTGGCCAAACAAAAAGGAAGGAATATATTGCAGAATGGGAGCTTGCTTACCATGAAGTACTGCTCATAGGAAAAACATTTCAATCTGTTCTTAATGTTATACCGTGTGATTATGAGTTAAAAATGCATCATGAATTAACGGGAAGGCTCAGAAATAAAATGGAAGAAAGCATCCAAAACATGTTCCAGTACATTGAGAGCAGAAAAATATATATTGTGAATGGCAAAGTGAAGCTTCACAACCTTCTAACCAATGAGTGTGTCCCGGAATCGAGTACTAAGAAACTTTTACAATTTTTGATGACTGCCGAAGAAGCTTCTGCCACATTCCAACAGGAAAGGTTTATATCTCGCTCGAAATCACTGATGGCACCCATTCACAGACAAAATCTTTCCACATTTCGAAATATAACACAACCTACCATGCAGATGAAAAAGAAAACTGTGAGAAGCGTTATTAAGGATCAATTACTGGTTCAAAGAAAAGTAGAAATTGCCAAGGAGAGAGGATTGTCGATGGCAGAAATTCTTAGTTATGATATTTCACCTTCACCCTTACTAGATGAGAACGGCGCCGCTACGAAACCCTCGAAGTCTCAGCTTATGAATATTTTGATAAAAAGATTAGATACCACGGCCATAAATTTCCAGAAAAATGATCCTCTCGAAACCTGTGTTGTAGTTGATGTATTGAACCAGTTTCGAAGACTGAAAGTTAAAGGAAATGTCACATTTAAAGACTTGTTCACATCACTTGACACCATTGTAAATAATGCCTGCAAATTCAGCCGTATCGACTATGTGTTTGATAGCTATCTTCCAACATCAATCAAAAGTGCTGAGAGGGAAAGAAGATCTTCTGTACAGTCACTACCATTGACATCAATAAGCACTACTACAACACTTCCTGTACAGATGGACAGATTTTGGGCATCATCTGAGAACAAAGTTTTGATTCAGGCTGCTCTGGTTGAATTTTTGAAGACAGTTACAATAAATCGAGATTGGGAAACTATTCTCAGTGGCGTCTTGCTTGACGGTGGTCCTACTCCAGCTGTATCAATCAAAGATAAGAGATTCACGGAAATATCAGGAACTCTCAAAGTAGCTGTTGAGGAGGCTAACATACGCATTATCCCTCACGTTTTCCATGCGGTTAAGCATAGGATGCAACGAGTTGTAGTGCTCTCAAATGACACAGATGTGTTTGTTTTACTGATTATTTTTTACAAGATCCTACATAAAAATGGACTTTCAGAATTATGGATGCGAAAATCGAGATCCGATATTATACCAATTCACACACTTGTCAACGAAATATTTGCAGCAACAGATGCCCTTCTTGCAGCACACTTTCTTACAGAGTCTGATGTTACCAGTAAGATAGGTAACAAAATATCCGCTCTTAAGGGAGAACCGGAAAAGTATCTGTGCAAATTTGGACGAAGTCTCCCTCCAAGTGCTGAGTGCTTGGAACTTGCTGAAGAATATTTGGTCAGGGTTGTAAAATCAGGCTCAAGATCTAAGACATTTGACACTCTTCGATTTGAAATTATGAATCAAAGTAGTCTTCATAGCTTACAGGAATTACCTTGCACCAGTTCGTCATTACAGGGTCTCCTGAAAAGATCCTTTTACATGGTATATTCGTATTCTACAGTGTTAGGCGCAGAAGAACCATTAGATCCAACGGATTTTGGATGGACATACAATGCAGATGATTCATCGCTCACACCGGATACTAGCATTAATGAGCTACCAGAAGATGTTATTCGAACATGTACTGGCAAGAGCTGTTCTACAAGACGATGCAAATGCCTAAAAAAATTGTTAGTTGTACGACCTTCTGTAAGTGCAAAATGATTTGTAATAATCGGTAACGTTACGAACTGTAACTCAATCCATGTATACAAAATATGCAACGAACTTATTAATAACATTTAATTAGTTGCCCTCAACAAGACCGATCAAAATATTTCATCACAGGATTGTAAGAAAACCAAAACCAAGTAATTTCATAAAGCTTTGTTATATTATAAATATGGTGCTTTTATTATTATTTGTATTAGTGTACTAACTTTATATCACTTTAATTATATTGCTTTTTTCTACTGAAATTGTTGAATTATTATTTTAGCAACACGATTTATTATTATTATTATTATTATTATTATTATTATTATTATTATTATTATTATTATTATTATTATTATTATTATTATTATTATTATTATTAACCATTTGCACTTTTACCTAGAAATCTCACTGTAAGATCTTAGAGTAATTTATCAGCATTAAAACTTGTGCAGAAAATAATGGATAGTTTTGCTTTAGCGCTTAACCTTTCTTAACTTAATCTGAAGCCAAACACCTTGAGCTACTAAAATTTCAATAACTCCGTCAAATTTAAAGATAGAGAAAAGATATTGGTACCGTTGGAAAGCTCTCATTATGCTCTATCCCGTTTATTTGAGGTATGTTTATGGTATCTCTTATAGTTTCGTAGTTATCTTCGAATAAATGATAATATTGTACGAAAAAAATCGAAATTTCGAAAAACCTGCCGCCATATTTAAAAATGGCGGCACTATGTTTCGACGTTACGAATGTTTCTTGATTACAGTGTTCATTATCTTGAATTTGGTACAAGAATGAAGTTTCTAGCTTCGTTTAATGATGAGATATTCGTGTTTTAGGTAAATATGGCATTTTCGCATGGTCGCCATATTGAATTTTCAATTTTCCAACTTATGCCCGGGTTGCCAGATGATCACCCAAGATTTTTTCCATCACTGAGACGTGTCTTACTTGGATCTGAAGAGAAACTTAGTCCACCTCAAAATTCCTACGGGTCTTATGGACAGGGACTGGACTATAGATAACTAATCGTATTTTTGTACACGGAAGTATTCGTATTCAAATTCAAATTTAAAAACAACAACAACAAAAATGAGTTTCATTACAAATATTGAAACTACGATACACTTTTAAAGTATATGGCTTCGGTATTAAATCTGGAAGTGGGAACCAATATTCAAACCGGAATTCAATTACTTCCGGTTTTCGCAGAAAAATAACGGCGGTGTTGGAAGCAATTCTTGGGACACTGAATTTATACATAAAACAGATTGACGGATTCATAGAGGGACGGACTTGTCGATAGATAAGTGAACAGAATTTCCTATAATTGCTGCCCGAAGCGAAGAAATGCGAATCCTTTTCTCTCGAGTCAAAATGATGGCTCTTAAACAATAATTTAGCTGAAGACTTTGTCCAAAGTGTGATGGTTAGAAGTAAAATATTAAATATTACTTTGTCATGAACTCTGTTAAATTATTGAAGTAAACTTTGCCAAGTAGTGCTCGGTTGCTACTAACCGCGAATTTGGCAAGGTATAATTTAACCTAGCAAGTCAGTAAATTAATAAGTTATTATTTACCGCTACAATTTTGTCACCAAGCATAAATGCTAAAATTTTCTGCATAAATTGTGTTATATTGAATCAATTAACTATTATGATATTGTGAACGTATTTGTAATCATATTATATATATATATATACCAGGTCGTTAGCTGAGTGAAAGGAGATGAAAGTGCATCCCTTGAGTGAATCTGTGCAGCTCTTTCCATATTCCAGGTTTTCGAGGAAGATAACTTAAAGTTATAAGCCAATATTAGAGGTATTATAAATTTAATTTATGAAATGATAAGCCAGCTTCCAAACTAAGATCATATAAACGGAAAGACCTTTCGTATACGTGTTTCGTTCTGACGCATAATTCTATTCACTACCTCTTGCTGTAGTTGGGAAATACAGTAAATTTGAAAGCTCACCAAACTATTTCCCACCGAGTTCTAGCAAACGAGATTTTAGAGTGGGTCTAGCCCCACTCGCTTAACCTTAGTACCGTCCCTGGCTCGAAAAGAGACTATGTATTATCTGTTACAAAAGAAAATGCATGTTTTTACGGGATAGTATTTTCCTGCCCCTTACTATGAGAATGGAAACGGTATACGTACCTTGCTACCGCATCAAAATTTAGTTAAAGGTTTTAAAGGCTCAACCCTAACAAAATCGATAAATGCATTATCTTTCTTTCCAGAAACTTACATTACACACACATTTAGAGAATACGCGAGCTCTGTTCCGTGTTGATTCGTGATTTATTGAATCTACACAGGACTCCCAGCCACACGACCGGGGTTCAGTTCCTGATCTCGCCTTACCCTTCTTTTTTTCATTGATCAGGTAGGAGACCACCAAAAAAGAAATTTTGATTACAATTTTAGGGGTGATTCGACATTCTGCAGTCTTTTTTGGTCAAGTGAAAAAGATGAAGTATGATTTTACAATCATAAAGTCCACTCAAGATTTTTCTATTAATAAAAACTAGAAATAGGTTTACAGCTGAAAACTAAATTAAATTATCTTCAATTATAGTCCATAAACAGCTATAGTGAACGAGATGGGTTTCAGTGGGAGACCTGCATTCGATTCCCCGCTGGAGCTCATGTGGCTTGGATTCCACATTAAGCTGTAAGTCCACGTCTCATATAGCCTTGCTGTTGAACGGAACGCTAAACAAAAAATAAAATCGAATCGAGGATTTTAGTTATTTTGTGAGTGATCATCAAATTGACATTCATCTTTATTTCTGTAACAAAATATAACTATTTTTTTCTAATATGTTTTTTTCTTTAGAAATAAAATACTCATCTTTAGTCTGGACAAGATAGAGAACATCAAAAATTGAAATATTACAATTTTGAGTGTGATTCGACATTCTACAGTCTTTATTTGGTCAAGCGAAGATGATGAAGTGTGCTTTTATGAGCATAAAGTTCACTCTAAATTTTTTATAATAAAAAAAACTAGAAATAGATTTACAGCTGAAAACTAAATTGAGTTCTCTTCAAATATAGTCCATATTCTCTTCAATATAGTTAACCAGTTATTTGATATGTGGTCAGCACATTGGCTTCCGTTATCTTTATTTCTGGAACTAAAATAACTAAAATAATTTTTTCTTTAGAACTAAAATATTCATCTTCAGTTCTAAACAAAACAGAGCATAGTTCAAAGTGTTACTATGTCATTATAATTCGTCACATTAGTAAACGAACAACGAATATAATTATACTTGAAACTGTTGCAGATAATGTGACAAACAAGGATTATACTGTGATAAATTAAGCAATGGTTCATACTAAAATAAATTGCAATGAAGGCAAAGGATTGGAAGATTTTTTATATACTGAAACACAAGTTTCTTGAATAGATAGGGACACTTCACCTTGAAATATGCATCTTGAATTCGATTCTTGACAATCTGAAACATGTTAAGAATTTTAAACCTTCAGGAACTCAACACAAGATTCACGTTCAGTGACTATAATATTGTCATTACAAATTGATTAAAGTAGCGATAAATTCATAGCGTGGCTCACCGAATTACCCTCTGTTTCCCGACTTGTTTATAAGTCAGTATACTAATTACATTATTACTACATGTCGGATTTTACGTCAAAACATATTTTTCCTTTGCATATATTTTACAAAGAAAAAATACCGTGAATGTTTTATTAGCAAATGTAGCAAGTGATGAAATTTAATAATGCCTTAAATGGCTACTCTGCTTGTTAAAGTTTTGATAGAAGCCTTCATATAAAACTATTTTAAAGTTTCGTGAATATATTTGAAGGTTTACAGAATTTTTGTTGCTATACATAGGGGTTGGTTCTGTTTGATATGAATAAAATTTCACTATGAATAAAAGGATGTGTAGAGCCCATTCTAGAAAATCCGTTTTTAGTTATTGTAGTTGATTTGAATTTAGCGTCCCGTTCTACAGCGAGGTTATACTATATGTGGACCTACAGCTTAACGTGGAATCCCGATACAAAAAAAACTGGCACTGGAAATCGAACCCAGGTCTTCCGCACCGAGCTCAAACACAGTGTGTGCTTCCATTTTTTCCCTTTTTATCGTTACAACAATTATTTTTTAAGTTCATGGTCAATTTGTGATTGTTTTTCTTAGCCAAAATGTCATAATCATAAAGTGTTACATTAAAAGTTACATTTCTTCTAAATCTTACACGAAGTTTTCCAGATGTAATATAAAGTTCTAGGATACATACTGTCTTTCTACTGGTTATAACGTTAGTTTATTAACCATTGTTTGCTTAAATATTGGACATGATTTATTTTTCCAACATTCTTAAAGATATAATAGCGTGACTCGAATAACTCATATTTTTCTTTTCTCTCCTCTTTGTTTTCACAGATAGACCAATATTTCAATGACAATGTTTCTGACAATTTCGTTTTCAAAGCAAAGTGCCTTCACTTTAGAGGCAAACCAGAGACAAGACACGCATTTCAAACAACGCCTGAAACAATATCGCTTTGCCTCTTGCTCTCACCATTATTAGCAGCACGACCAATAATCTCGCCGTCTAATCTAAAGAGCTTCAAGTTCAAGGCATTTTTGCTGACACCAAGTGAGTCATAGATGAAATAGTCCACAGAATGAATGAATAGGAAGGCGTCTGTTAGAGATTGGAGTAATATTTTGTTGATTTATTTATTGACTCACATTCATTATGGGTATTATTCATTTTATTCTTGTAAAGAAGCAAATTACCACCCGCATCTACATGTCTAATTATAACTATATTCGTTTTGTATTTGTGGGGGGCCGCGGTGGCTCAGTGGTAAAACGTTCACTTCTGGTGCATCGGTTCCCTAGTTCGATCACAGCTTGCGCCAAGTGAACTTTGTGGTGGACAACACTGTGTGCGTGGGTTTTTCGGGATTCCCCCGTTTCCTCCCACTTTTTTCATTCATTTCTCATCATCACCGTCTCCTTTAGCCTAGCCGGCATATTCGTGGAACGCAAAACTTAAAGATTTTATTTCATGTTCATTTTCTATTTTTTTAAAAATAATATGGTAATCGCGGATTTTTCTTATGTTTGTTGGTGTAAAACTATCGACTCAATGAAATTTCCTTTAGTAGGAAGCAACTACTTACTCAGTGAGTTACCACGCAACACTATAGAGCGAGTCCGTCTCCTTTAGCCTAACCGGCATAACCGTGGGAGGTTAAACTTAAAGATTTCATTTCATTTTTTACTATAGAGCGAGGGGCCTAAGCCATATACTACTTCAGGCGTTGTTTGAAATGAGTGTCTTGTCTCTATTTTACCTGTGAAGTGACGGCGTTTGCTTTTAAAACGAAATTGTGCTACTCTTTATGTCATTGAAATATTGGTCGGTGAAAACATATACAGGAGAGGAAAAAATATGAATTATTTGCTTCACGCTATCAGATTTTTAAGCATGTTGGAAAAATAAATCATGCCCAGTATTTAATCAAAATATGAACTTACATGCTTCGAGTGAAAAGACAGTGTGGATTCTGTAACATTATATTATACCTAGAAAAGTTCGTGTAAGGTTCAGAAGAAATGTAACTTTTTGTGTAACATTTTATAATTATGACATTTCGGCTAATAAAGACAATGAATGACAAACCGACAGTAAGGCGCGAAAAGGAGCCGTACACAGATTGTGGAGGGTGGGAGTCCTATATGGATTCAATGAGTTACGAAACATCAAGGAGCAGAGTTCGTGTATTATGTAAATATGTGTCTAATATATGTCACTTTCATATTGTGAAAGCACGTAGTTTTTTTTATTACGTTTTATGATACTTCTATAGTGTCTTGTGATAACTGCAAAGAGAAAGATAATGCATTTATCGATTTCATTAGGGAATGAGCTTTTGAAAGCTTTAAAACATTTAATTAAACCGCTAGCTGATAATAAAGTATGCGTACCGATTTCATTCTCATAGTAGGGGGTAAGCATGAAAAACATGCATTTTCTTTTGTAACAGATAATACATAGTCTCTTTTCGAGCCAGAGACGGCAGTAAGATTGAGCAAACGAGGCTGCGGCCCACTCTAAAATCTCGTTCACTAGAACTCGGTGAGAAATAGCTCGGTGAGCTTTCAAATTTACCAGTTTTTCCAAACTATAACGAGAGCTAGTGAATAAAATGTATGCATCAAGACGAAACCCGTACACGAAAGGTCTCTCCATTTATATGATCTTAGTTTGCAAGTTGGCTTATCACTTCATAAATTAATTTTATAATGCTTCTAGTGTTTACTTATAACTTCAAGTTACCTTCCTCGAAAACCTGGAGTGGTCAGCATAGTATGCGACACCCTTTCTGTTTACCACTTGCGGCCGTTTCTTTTGAATTGCTAAGTGCACCCGCACTAATTGCCGGTAGTGCAGATCCGAGTCTATCGCTTTGGCCGGTGGCAGCAGCTCGTGATGTATCATGCCTTTCCAACCCCACCAAACGCACAGCATAACCCTCCTGAGCGTCAGTGTGGACTTTCCCCTAGATATTGGAGCTTCTCATCGCTTCAACCACGATATTTTTCTCACATTGTTGCCGTAGATTATCCACTTTACATCACTCGTGATCAATGCTTCAAAAGTGGCTCGTGTTTTTAGTAGAAATTCGCAGATAAAAAATCGATCGAGCAAATGTTTTTGAGTAATATCATGTGGCACCTAACGTCGGAGCTTCTTTTTGTAGACAGTATCCTGTAAATGCTTTCAACACTCTTTGGTTATGAATGTTTAGGTCATTGGCGATGCCATGTCTCCTTCTATACCGGTCTTGCTCAACTTTTGTCGGAAGATTGTTATGCCCTCATAGTTTAACAATATTATTCACTTTTGCTATGAATAGTGGCCCACTGCGAGAACTATCTTGGACAACGAAATTTCCAGAACGAAAGCTGCTGAAACACCCTTGGCTGCTGCTTTTAATAACGTATCTTGTCCGTAAACTGTCCAAATTTCTTTAGAGACTTGCGCAGCATTTGCACTTTTACAGAAATATGTAGCACATTTTTGCAGAAAGTGTACAATCTTATGGTGCAATATCTCATGGTGGACTGATTATGAGAATTTCAACACTTTTTGCCTATCTACTAGCTTCAATCGTCATCTGTCGAATGACGTTAGGCCTAACTCGCTGCAACTCACAAACCCTTATGCGGCCCATAGATGCACACACTTGCGTGACCAACTTACATGAAATAATCGTTTCATCATGAATGTTGGAAAAATTTTTTGTCCACACACGTACCAACTTGCTGTCCAACTTAGTAGAAGAATGAATCGGAGGAAAGAGTCACGTGATTTCTTCCGCTGTCGTGATTGACGGACCTATAAAACTACCAACTTGCATGAAGGAGCACATACACAGTAAACATGCATGAAGAACGGCAAAACCATCATGCATGTTTACAGAAGATTTTGAAAACTTTTAACATGCATGAGTAAGGCCATACTCGATCAACTTGCCTGTGGTTTTATCATTTTCATGCAAGTTGGAAGGTTTCTTCATGCATATGCACTGGCACAAATCCCTGGGGGACGAGGGGGACATGTCGCCCCAATCTTGGGCCTGGGGGGACTCTCCCCCCAATAATCTGACTTAAAAAGTGCTTTTTCGGATAAGTGTGATGATTTGTGCCCGACTGCCACAAAGGAAAGTGATATGAAATTTGTTTCTCATGGTTTTTCCATTTTTAATGAAAATGAAGGCGTGCGACTGTCCGTGACGTAACCTGATATGAAATCTTATCTTCTCCTCTCACCTAGGCCCTAGCACACGAAGAGTATAGACTACCCAATGTCAGTAGAACCCATCTTTTCAGTAAATACTCATTTCATCTATATGTAGTATCAGCCTAGGCACCTACTCATGCTTCGTAAGCTAACTAACTCTATAGCCTATGGAACCCGGAGGTTCACTGCCACGTTTACAAAAGCTCCCCACTGACTTCTATCCTTAGCCAACTGGATCCAGTTTCTACTTTGTATTCCTATTTTTGCGAGATCCATCTTAATATTATCTTCCCATCTGCGCCTAGGTCTTCCTAATAATCGTTTTCCGATTGGTCTTACCGCTAACACTTTAAAAGCGTTCCTACTTTCTTCCATCCTAGATATATGTCCTGCCCACCTAAGCCTCCTTGACTTGATGACCCTAACAATGTTTGGTAAGCCGTATAATTTATGTAGTTCCTCGTTATGAAGTTTCCGCCATTCCCCATTCCCGTTCCTCTTGGGTCCGAATATTTGTCTGAGCATCTTGTTCTCAAATACTTTCAGTCTATGTTCTTCCCTCAGAGTAAGCAACCATGTTTCGAAACCATACAGAACAACAGGTATGATTATCGTTTTATATATTTTAAGCTCAAATTCCTCGACAGAATTCGCGACGACAAGAGATTTTGAACTGAATAATAATACGAATTCCCTGTTTTCAGTTGACATTTAATATCTTGGTGAATATGATTTTCGTCTGTTAATGTTGATCCTAGATATATGAAAGTATCGACTTTATCAAAAGTATTATTTATTATTTTAACGCATTCATAATTTGTTGTATTACGGTCCCGACACACTTCCATGTATTTAGTTTTCTCTGCATTTACTTCTAATCCCTTATCCCTGCAAGCATTTAATAAGACCTCTGCATTTCTTTCTATTGTTCTCCTATCATCCCCTATTAAATTTACATAATCAGCGTACGAATAACCTGGTGAACACCGTTCAACTCTAGGCCTTGGTTGCTATCTTTGATTTTCCTTATTGCGTACTAGCAGCGTTAACCCCGCTTCGCTGCGGTCACCCCGGAACGCAATAAACGTTGTTACTTAGATAATTTTTACTTTTTCGCTTTCAAGTGATATGATAAAAACCATAGAAGATTGCATTAAATGTTAACATTATATCGCCTGTCATTTATGTTAACCCGCCCCGCTTCGCTGCGGTCACCCCGGAACGCAATAAACTTTGTTACTTAGATAATTTTTACTTTTTCGCTTTCAAGTGATTGCAGTAAATGTTAACATTATAGCGCCTGTCATTTATGTTAACCCGCCGAGTGACACGGTCATGCGGGTTGCATATAAATACGTTTATTTTTACCTATGATGATCTAACAAAGGATTTGTACGTTATGGACACTTGAATGGTCAATTATCTCAAGACACTGGTAATTAAAAATTAAAGTGATATGATAAAAACCATCTAGGTTCCAAATCCTAATAACCCCCCAAAAATAAAAGAAATTGGTTCAGCCGTATTAGCGTGATGAGGGAACAAAGGATTTGTACGTTCTCTTTTATATATATACATTGCAGGACAAAGTTAAATAATAATGGCAACACAGCATCTCCTTATGTTTCAGGCCATTCTCGACGTGAAAGCTCGTGGACAAAATTTTTTCTACCCGGACTTTACTTTAGGATTCATTTAAACATGCCTTAATTGATTATCATTTTTGGTATTCCAAATTCTGTAAGAACGTTGTACAATGTTTCTCACCTAACTGAGTCGTAAGCCTTTCCAAAATCAATAAATAGTTGATGTACCGGGCTACTGTATTCCTACTTTTTTTCGAGTATTTGTCGAATGGTAAATATTTGGTCGATAGTTAATCGATTTCATCTAAATCCGCACTGATAATCTCCAATAATTTCATCTGCGTATGGGGTCAATCTTGTTAATAGAATGTTTGAAAGTATTTTATAGGATGTTGACAGGAGAGAGATGGCTCGATAATTGTTACAGTATTACAGTTGCCTTTCTTGTAGATTGGAACAATGATTGATTTATTTCACTCTTGTGGTAATTCTTCCTTGTTGTAGAAAATGAGAATGAGTTTGTGTATCTTGTTCCACAATTTTTCGTCTCCAGCTAAAATTAACTCAGCCGGAATTTCGTTTACACCCGGAGATTTGTGTTTCTATAATTTCTTTATAGCGATTTCTTCTTTTATTCGTTTGGGTTCTGGAATATACGGTTCTGTGGTATGTATCTCCCTTTCTCCACGCACTTTACTTTTTGGCTGCGTGTTAAGCAAATCTTCGAAGAAATCTTTCCATCTATTTAAAATGCTATCTGTTTCAGCGAGAACTGTTCCATCAGCTTTCTTTAATATAAGCACGAGCTTGATAGCCTTTTTAAAATAATTTGATCCCTTTATACATGTCCCGAATGTTTTAATTCTTACTATTATCTTCAAGTTCCTAAATTTTAGCTTTCAAAAAATCACGTTTCTTTGTTCTAAAAGTTTTGAAAGTGTCCCGCCTGATGTCTACGAAATTTTATGTAGACGTAATAAGCGTTTTGTAGATAACGTAATTTTGCCTGTTTTCCCTTCTCTGCTAGTTCGAACCATAATTTGTTCCTACGTGTTTCCTCTTGTCACAATTTTTCTTTTGAGAGAGGATGCTTCGTAAGCAAAATAAAATAAAATAAAATAAAATAACTGCTGGAATATTTTTCACCATAATCTTAAGGTTACATCTGTTAACTAAAGGGTATATGACATGCGTCAGATTTCTGTAACGATTCCTGTAATGTTATTGAGATTATCATCATTTTGCTCAAAGAATACTGTTGCGTCATACATAATTGATGTTATTTCTTGATAGTTTTGGCGAAGTCATTATTTATATTATTATAAAACAATTTTAACGTGGATCTTTGTGCGAAAAACTAACAAATTTTTTCGGGGGAGCTCGAGCCCAATAGCCTCCTAAATACGCCACTAAAGCCAATTCTGTTTCCCTGATCCTTCACAGCATTGTTTTTCAACTTCATAAACATTTTGAACATCGCTTATATATATATATATATATATATATATATATATATATATATATATATATATATATATATATATATATATATATATATATAAAATATGGGAACGGTCTTACCCGTCCCCCCAATGTTGAAGACAGATTTGCGCCAATGTGCATATGTGTGCGTGTATGGCACCTTTAGATATGGGACACTAACGCCATCTCGAGCGCAAAAGACTCAGCACATTTTAGGCTACCTGATATTACATATACTTGTTCAATATTACTGAGTATTATCTTTATATGTGCAGTATATTGTAAAACTTGTAAATGTTAATGAGCTTCTAAAGTTTAATGACAAGAAATATGTGACTCTGAGATGTTAATTAAATTGCTATTAAATTATGTGTTTTCGTTTCGTTTCAGACATATGATGATCGTCAGGTGATGGTGACTGTATGTGTCTGCGTCTGGGGAACTCGTCTTTCGGGATATCTGCTTTATCGAATAATAAAAATAGGAAGGGATCAACGCTTTGAAGATAAAAAGAAAAATATCATTCGCTTTGCAGTTTTCTGGACTTTTCAGGTAACAGATAATATTACATATTCTTCTTAATTGAACATAATCTTAAGTGAATTAATGGATATTTGAATTAGTATTTATCAAACGATTAGCGATAAATATTAATTCAAATATTTATTTCATTAACCCGATGAATTAAGAAACCGAAAAATATTATAAAGAAACAAACACCCGGTACTAGATTCTAGATTCTATAATATTCTTGTCCCAATCAATCAGGGTTTGTCAACCCCCATGGCCGACTCTACATATTTTGATGTCCTAAGCAAGAAATATTTCGGGGCCCTATGACTCTCCCCTCACATTTTCACCCGATCATCCCACTGTTACCATTTGTTTAAGCATGAAATAAGACTTAAGTCCAACGTCTTTTGATAGGTATCATCAATAACTATGGTACCGATAATAAATCAATAAATCAATTATTTTTTTAATACTGAAAACATTTTTTATTTCTGTGACATTTGAAATAAAATTTTAATAATAATAAGGTAGCTCATAAGTCTTGCAATACTGTGGTACACAACATACCTGTATTTACTACAATGCAATGAAAGCAGGTTAATGTTCAAAGTGTAGTCCCTCGTGTTAGACTCAGCAGCCATCTTCCTGCCAGTTCCTTTATTCCACGTTGATATTACGTCTTGTTTTTAGAGGCAAAGAAGTCAATCGCTGCTGTTTCTACCTCCTGCTGGTTAGTAAAGCATCGTGATTTTAGAACTGCGCCATGGACCGAAACAAGTACTAACCTGAAGGGGCAAGGTCAGAGTTATATGTCGGGTGTGGCGTCAGTTCGATGCCATCAAGTTCCTTGGCCCAAGTGTGATTTGAGTTAGTTTGGCGTTATCCTGTTTCAGCAGGATACGCTTTCGGTCCACAAATGCAGGATATTGTTGACGTAATACAGCATACATCCGATCAAACTATTCAGAATAAAGGAGAACACAGTGGTTCAGTAGCAGAGCCTTACTTCTGGTGCTTCGGTCACTGGCCAAGTAAATTTGTGGTGAACAACATCGTGTCTATGGGTTTTCTCGGGTTATTCCTGTTTTCTTCCACACCCTCTTCCATTAATTTTTCATTATTATTGACTTGCCTTAACCATCGTCTCCTTTAGCGTAAAGTGTATAATCGTGAACCTTAAACTGGAACATTTTATTTTATTTTATTCGGCATAAAGGTTGGCATTGATGGTACGACCGTTAGAAATGAATTCGAAGTGAATTACCGCCTCGTAGTTCCACCACACACAAGGTAGGATTTTATGCTCCAAACAGCCTTAATTAGCGACCGGTTCTGAAAGTTGGTCAACCACCGTTTTTGTACATTCGGATTTCGAAAACATGCCTTCATTTTGTCACACGGAGATTAACTGAACAAGGCTGGTGACGGCAGTATCATGGTCTGGAGAATGATCTTATGGAACTAGCTTCCTCTCATGAGAAGATAACCTGAACCGATTTGGACCTATTCATACTTGCTGACACTGTTCACTTTGTGTTTCATGTCTTCCATAATAGCGATGGAATATTCGAACACGGTAACGTGATCTGTCATACTGGTGTAATCATCAAAGTCTGGTTGGAAGAACACGATAAAAAGTTTGAAATTTTCTCTGACTTCCAAAATCACTAAACATTATCCTCATTGAAAATGTTTCGAATCACCTCGATAGACGTATATGGCGAGTGGGCACTCCAATACCTATCGTTCAACAGCTCCTAAATTCTCTGTAATCTGCCTAGCTTTACATTTCAACGTTCCAGAGCTTCAGCGTTCCCGCAGCATCTGGCTGCTATTTTTGTTAGGAATGGGAGTTCTTCCGGATATTGGGACGTAGTGCTAATGTGATTCTACTGTATAATAAATAATGAAGAATTTTAAGATGAAAATAAGTCAATTTGATAAATGGGTTTATTTTGAAAACCCAAAGTTGAAGCGAAACGCTTAAACTTTTAGGGAGTTCTCCATATTCGCAATGAAAGGAATTTTTTATACGCTTCCTAGAAGGCATATGACACAAACGGAATGCTTGGTATAAATAGTTGGATATGCTTGGGTAAAGTTTCGCTCCACTGACTTCTATGGGGAAAGTGATATTTAGGTGATTACTTCTTTATCATACCTACTACTTTAGATTTTTTTTTTAAATAGTAAACCTGGCTATAGCTGACCGACCATTCATAATTTGGTTAAAATTAATCGAATCGTTCAGAAAAGACATTTCCAACTCGCGAATATGAGACTAGGTCTGGCTTTTAGAATCAGAGGCAGGAGAAAGAGAACAGACTGAGCAAAAAAAAAAAAAAAAGAGAGAGAGAGAGAGAGGGAGAGAGAGAGAGTTAACGAGTAATGGAATAAAACAAAGTTGGCAGTGTTCAATTCATAAAGCTTAACAAGTAATGCATCTACAAAACCATCGACCTAGCCTTAATTGCCTGTCAGCACTATCTTTTATCAACAATTGGTTTGTTGCTTTCTCCTAGCTCTGTGTAAGGGTTTTGCAAATCGAGCAACGATATGTGACGTCATAGAGCATCCAGATGGAAATATCTGGTAATTATAGGTGATGAAATCTGACGTCTTATACATAACGATTAAATTCTTATATCCAAGCACTGTTGCAGGGCATCTTAGTAAGGCTAAGTACATTTTAAATAGCTGACGAGCGTGTTTTGGGGTGAAGACACTCAGTCGAAACGGTCTATAAGTTTTTTCAGGGCAGCCATGCTAACTGGTGTTTTTCCTCATTCATACTACGCAAATGCCAGGATGGTACCCCCATATAAACGTCCCAGGTCACTTCCATGGGTAGTGTGATCGCCGATGGACGTCATCCCTCGTACGTAATAGACTAAAATGGTCATAGATGCCAAAAGCCCAGAAATGTAAGTCTTAATTCCAAGCCCGCTTTTGATCTTCTTTCATTTTCAATCTTTAATTAAATCTTAATCGTGAAAGCCAAGACGATTATCATTGAGCGAATACTGTACATTAATATGTTCCGTTGCTTTGGGTAACAAAGGGCAGAACCGCTACAAGTGTTTTCCTAAAGCTAGAGTTTGGAATTTATAACAGCCAGAAGCCATCAAAATTATATAAATACATCATTTGAAAAAGGGAAAAGGATCAGTGGATAAGTCTTTTGGAAACAGTCGTTTCGGACGAACCTTTGTCTTTCGATCATCCAGCAAAACTACAGTTCACCTGTTCGCGTTTACTACGTTTCTTATGATCGAAGTCAGAGATGCGAGTTTCGTCTTTACTCGGGCTGTAAACACACGACTGCCAAATTGACTAGTGCTGTTAAAATTTGCATTATTCACTATTTGAGTATTCGAATAATGGATTCTTCGAATATTCGTTATTCGAATAATTATTCGAAAAGCTATTCGAATAATGAATAATTATTCGAAGTTATTGGGATAACGAATATTGTATACCAAAGTAAATAAAAATAACACAAAACATTACTGATTATAGACGTTTACCTTAGTAATATTTTTGGAGCTCTTCGTTGTTGATGAAGAGTCCTATTTCCAGAATCGCTTTGTGAAAAAAATGACAGGTCATCTAAACATAATTTTTGACTATTATAAATAAAGAATACAGGGGGAAAAGGAGGCAAGTCAGTTCTTTATAATTTTACACAAAAATTGCCCTGTTTTCCACTGACTTACCTACTTCTTCCCTTGTAGGCGACATCTTTAGCATTACATTTCTTAGTGACTAATCTTCTTCTTACTGTGGGATTAAGTCCATGCAAACTACACCTTTCAGGCTACATTATTCTGCTGTTAACTCATTTTCTACCATTTCTTGACACCAGCTTTTTCCCCTGTGGTCTTCAATTTCTGTTGATATTCCATCGTCTGACCATTAAGCTTTCATTACACTAATTACTTATTCGACATTGCATTACTGACTAGTATACCGATAATATATGCATTGCAACTCTCGAAAGACGCACTCCATAATTTGCAATTATCATTATATTTTCTATAAAGGGTTGATATAATATACGGTACCTCAAAACAGAAAACTACACAGTTTCCATCGAAATTGAGTTTGTTTCATCTTCTAATTGTGTTTGGTGCGATAACAGGTGCAACAATGAAAATAGCGAAATCTAACCTTTTGTTATAATAAAATTACAATCCTTGTAAATAAGTAAGAACAAATAAGTAAAACATATGTTATAAGTAGTTTGTAACATTAATAGGGTGAACAATTATTATAACAAGCTATGTAAAAACATTATAGCAAACTAACACATATAGGACCAAGCTTCACCGCGTACTTGATCGGTATCGTAATGACATTCAATTACATATGTTCAAATCATGATCGCAATGGAGAGTACTTTTTTTGTTTAGACAAAGCCTTTTAACTTAAAAAAAATATTAATGTAACTAAATCATATTATCAAACTTACATTCTGCCCTCTTTCTTTTTTTTTTTTTTATCGCCACGCCTTATCCCTCCAACAGTCATCTTCAACACAACAGACTAGTCAACTAATTTACTTTTGCCTAGTTGGTGTTTATAATCAACTATTAAAAATTATATATAATTTATACATAAATTGTCTATATCTAGTTTATTTAATTGTGTTGTTTAAATCTTGTTTATTTAATATTATGTTCTATATGTAGTTTATTTAATTAATCTATATGTTGTTTAAAACACAAAATTTTTTTTAGTGTGCCTCTTGACTCTTCTAATTTTTCTTCGTAGACAAGTAAAAGTATCCAATTTTGGTGACAGATCACATTCTGGTCACTAGCCAGGATTCCTTGAGAGTTTTGAGAGAGAGAGAGAGAGAGAGAGAGAGAGAGAGAGAATAGCAATCCACTATTTTGTATGGTTTTGCAACAAAACATTACTTTCCTGTTAGGTTACTTAATGTTTATTTTATTATATGATTGAATCATAAATCTTACAATACTTACATAACCCAAACTGACAGCGCGCATACGCTGTGATCGATCTAAGTACAAGGTCAAAATGGCCAAAGGGATAGTGCGGTAAGTGGAATATTTAACCCCGAGGCCATCACTCCGTCAATATCTTCACGCAGTTGTTAGTGGCAGTGTCGATGAGTGCTCAACAGCGTCTGATACGTGAAATGTTACTGTATGATTTCGAACTCGAACTTAACGATCTAGCAACAACCCAAAACATTTGCCATGCGAATGGGAAAGATGCAGTGAACCACATCACAGCAACTCGTTGTTATATATATATATATATATATATATATATATATATATATAACCCTGTGCAGGTGCCCCAGGATAACAAATAATGAGGTCATACGATACGTCATTGAGGAAAATCTATCACAAGCACATGACCAACTCAGCATGTTTCGGTTCATTATATTGCGTCATCTGTACGAACGAGGGAAAAAAAAAAACATCAGGAGTTGTCCCATTATACCACATAAGTTGACCCCAGCTCAGTCTCAGAAGAGAGTGGATCTGCGCCAACGACTGCTGCGAAATCTACGTGATGTTCGTTTCCTGACGCATGTTCCGCTTCAACTTGGGTTTTCAAAATAAACCCATTTATCAAATTGATTTATTTTCATCTTAAAATTCTTCATTATTTATTATACAGTCGAATCACATTAGAACTATGTACCCAATATCCAGAACAACTCCCATTCGTACTAAAGATAGCAGTCAGATGCTGCGGGAGCGATAGAATGAAGCTCTGAAACGTTGAAATGTGAAGCTAAGCAGGTTACAGAGAATTTAGGAGCTGTTGGACGATGTATATTGGAGCGCCCACTCGCCATACATGTCTATCGAGGTGATTCGAAACATTATCAATGAGGATAACGTCTAGCGACTTTGAAAGTTAGCGAAATATTTCGAACGTGTTCTTCCAACCAGACTTTGATGATTACACCAGCATGACAGATCACATTACCGTGTTTGAATATCCAATCGCTATTATGGAAGACAGGAAACAAAGTGAACAGTGTCAGCAAGTATGAATAGATCCAAATCGGTTCAAATTGTCTTCTCATGAGAGTAAGCTAGTTCCATGAGATCATTCTCCAGACCATGATACTGCCGCCTGTGTTTCGTTAATATCCGTGCTATGGCGTTCATAACATGACGTTTCGCGCCTGGTATATCACTATCCTTCCAGTCAGTGAAAGAAAAAACAGAACTCATCGGAGAAGGTAAACTTTTACCATTAAGAGAAATTCTAATTTCGGTACTATAAAATAACCAAGGAAGTTCTGTCGCTGTTTGTGGAGGTCTGTGTTCAATTGGCCCTCACACCGTGAGTTGAATGCGAATGAAAATAAGGCGAAAGTACGTTGTTGGTGAGGGTATATCCAATATACTACCTGGTTGTGGCAGTTCAGCTACACCGTGAACGTGCATAAGGACAGTGTGAAGATGGGATCTTCACAGAGCGTCATAAGGGCGTGTATGCTGTACGAGTTCAAACTGGAGTCAAATGCCGCTGCAGCGGTATGCCAGGTCTATGGTGAGAGTATCGTGACTACGCGGACAGTGCAGAAATGGTTTTTAACAAGTTTAAGGATGGCGACGTTTAAGATGCACCACGTGCCGGTACATCAACATATGTACAAAATGAAGATTTTCTGGTAGTAATTGAGGCGAAAAGTGGCCAGACATGTGAGGAACTGGGATTACAATTCAGTGTGAGTGGAGAAACCATTCGGCAGCACCTCTACCAACTTGGGAAGCACTACAAATTGAGTCAATGGGTCCCACAAGATTTGACTCCTGGCCAGAAGGCAACGCAAATAGACACCTGCGTTTTTTTTTTTGTTTTTTTTTTTTTTTGCTGTCTCGTCTAAGGAAGGAGCCATTTCTGGACAGAGCGTTGACATGTGATGAAAAGTTGGACCTCTACTAAGTTCCACGGCGCCGTCATCATTGGTTAGCATCACATAAACCGGTTCTAAAAGAGCCGAAACCAGCACTGTACCAGAAGAAGGTCCTCCTGTTGGTTTGGTTGACTGCTCGCAGCATCATGCATTGACAATGTTTACAAGCTGGTCAGAACATCAATGAAACTGTGTATTGTCAGCAGTTGAGCCGTGTTCAAGAAAATTTCAAAGCACTGGAGCTAGCACTTCTGAATCGCAAAGGGGTTCTCTTGTTACAGGACAACGTTAAGCCCCATGTGACTAGGGTGACCCGGGACACCATTTTTACGCCTTGGATGGGAAATACTATTGCATCCGCCATACTCACCGGATATTGCACCGTCCGATTATCACCTTTTCCATTCCTTGGACAATCACCTTAGAGGACACCAGTTCCAGTCCCTAGTAGAGGTAGAAATTCACTTGATACCTTCTTCACTTTACGGCCCACTAAGTTCTACCGCGATGGAAACCATGGCCTTCCAGAACGATGGCAGAAGGTCGACGATACTGATGGGAACTATTTTTGATCTTCCAGGTACGTCTTAGATAACATATCGATGTTCGAAGGTGGTGGGTGAAAAAGCAACAGACTTTCTCGGTTACCTTTATATTTTGCAAATTCCATGCGCTTTGGCCAACGAAATCTCGTACTATCGGTCAGTCTTCATTGGATGTGAAGTTTAATACCTGGTTTATTTGCGTGGTAACGAAATCAAATTAACCAACGGCCGGTCCACACTAACTTTCGAAAGCGACGTTGACCTTTAGCACCAATGACTCGTGGTATTCTGGTTTGATCTCTTATCCGTAGCTTTGTTCTATTTGTTCACTCATGATACACTATCACTGTCACTATACGGAACATTTTATAAATTTAATTGTTTCAGAAATGATCATAACATCGATAGGCAATAATAAAGTCATTTTCAAAATTGTATAATCATGTCATTTCTCCATTATAATTTGTAGTGAACTGTTTGAGAAGCAACCTCCATCCGAATAGAGTTTGACCTTGACACTATACCTATGACTAATAGCTTTCGATGTAAGAAATTGATGGAGATTTTTATGATGTGACTCCAATCCGCAAATGTTAACGAATATGTTTGGTTTACTATAGGTGGCATGAGGTTACCCGTATGATTACATCTATTGACAGCTATCTAGTTGATATCATAGCCAATTGACTGCTTCCGTTTTTAAGGTCGTAGACATAAGTTATTGTTGCGTATGAGCGACACAGATTTCTTATGAACTGATTATTTGCAAGAGAGAATTTAATGCTTTCGGGGGAAGTTTTGTTAACTCTTTCACGCATACGTATGACAATATGTTCTTCAGAATTCCACTGGTCGTTGATAAACGGTACTTTCCCGTCCTCGCAAACTTCTAGATTCCTTGTATCTCTTAATGATAAGACACATAAACCTTTCAGTATTACCTAGGATCTGTATAATATTACCTATTCTGTCGGTTTCTTCCTAACCTTATGTATCCAGAAAAGTTCTCTCTTTAATTTCACTTCATTGCAATAATATCATATTTTCTAACCTTCTTGACATTGAAGCATTTTTATTTCGAAGCCAGCATGTAATGGACAAATAGTCGAGAACGTTATTTCGCAGGATTGAGAGTGTTTCTGACAGAAATTATGGCTAAATTAGGAAAATATAATATAATAGTTGGTGAACAGTCAAGTCACAAAGTGATAAATATTGCAGATACTGTTACCACCTTGTCTCAAAACATTTTCTAACTATTTTTTTTAAAATATTTCCCAAGTTTTGACATCTTTCTTTCTTTTCCCATTAATTTGAAAATTATACAAAAACTAACAAACCACTAAGACTTCTTAACCCCTTGCGTACTAGTGACATCCATCTGTCCCTTATTAGGGGTCATATTAATCCTGGAGACGATGAAATTTGTTAGCAGCTGCAAGGTAAGACTTGGTTCTACTATTTCTTCTTAGATGACAACATCTTACTGACAAACAAAAAACGTGTTGTCTCAATACATGGTAGGCCTAAGGGAGCATTGAATTACAACACACATGTGTTTGTTTGTTTTGACGATAAACAATTAGCTACTTCGAGACATATTTCAAGATCGGAAAAGGAAAAAAAGTCTTTGATCTCCGATCAGTGTTGTCAACCTGAAGCAGCATAAAATCCCTTCAGCATATCAGCATTTCCCTTTTCCCATCCAAATGTTCCACAATACAAATAATTGTTTTTATCGAGTAATGTGAATGCTCTCCTCCCGCGCACACAATAACTATGCCCTATATAACGGTCTAGACAGTCTTTTGATAGTAAATTAAACTTGTATTACAACACGCACATAGGAAAATGACACCTTGAATGCAAGGGGTTAATAATGTGATGCTCCTGCTGATGTTATTAAATAATGAAATACCTAATACTTAATCATTTTCTATTTGTTTCAGGCTGTATGGGTATTTGTGGTGAGCTTGCCTGTGATGTTCATTAACTCTCCTCGAAACGCAATCCGTAAGCCTGCAAATCCAATGACAGTAGCGTCTACACAACCTACGCTACCTCCCTCAGCATACTCGAAGCCTTCAGCACCGCCCACCATGACACCCTATGACTACGTAGGAATATGCCTCTTTGGCGTTGGGCTCGTCGCAGAAACCTACGCAGATCTGCAAAAGTTCTCATTCCGTCTAGATCCAGCCAATAAAGGAAAATGGTGTGACGATGGTTAGTATACTAATGCAATTAACAGAAAAGTAATAAATATACAAGAACCGTTCGGAAAGTAACCTCCGATTGGTTAAAAAAGAAACACCAAAGAAAATAAGAAAATTTATTGTATATATCTGAAAACTACTTCTTTGCTCTATTTATCAACCGTTTCCATAAACATTCAAGCACTTATCATATCTCTGCACTAGCTTAGAAATTCCATCAGCATAAAAATCTCCTGTCTGTGCCTTGACCCAGCCTATGACCTCATCTTTCAGCTTCTCATCATCATCAAAGCACTGAGATCCAAGCCACTTCTTCATGGCTTGTAAAACGTCGATTTTCACGAACTTTTCCATCCATTTTCTGAACGAGTTTATCAGTGACCACTCATAGCCTGCCACTCCTCTATTCGTCATGAATGTTTGTTCGTCCATTTTTAAATGAACAAACCCATTCACTAACAATTGCATCACTTTATACTTGGTTCATACACAGCACAAAGTTTCCGATGAATAGCTGCTGCTGAATATTGTTTTGCCGTAAGAAAACGTGTAACAGCTCGCACTTGGCAGAGTTTTCTATTGCAGTACACATTTTGAGACGCTACAAAAGTGGAACTAGTGATCAGACAACCATCACTCTAATGGCGCGTTTACACTTAGTCGATTTGCGTTCGATTCAGTTGAATTGACGTCACTTTCAACTTAATCGACCGTGTAAACGGGACTTCAACTTAATAGCTTGTTGATCGAAGGCGACTAATCGACTGGCAACTGAATTAAAAGACGTTCTATTTTCTGTGGTTGAAATAATTGAACACATCCATCAATCTGATTCGGCCTAGTTGCTTCGATTTAGTGGCAAATGCAGCGAGTCGATTTAGTCGTGCGACTAAATCGACTAAGTGTAAACGCCCCATAAAACGGCTGGATGCAGACTAATCCACCGCGCACATTCGTGCAAAGATGATAACGCTACCCCTACTATTTTACGCACAGTGACCAATCGGAGGTTACTTTCCGAACGCGCCTTGTAAAAGACAGATTATTTTAAAACCATTTACAACGTATTAATGCTAAAGCTTTGATGTCTTCATTAATAGATAGTAAGGTAATAAAATTAAACTTTACTATTATTACTATTACATATTTCTCCGGAAAATTTTCCGCAGTGATGTTCGCAATACTTGTCATGAACTCCACGAAACAATGTCATTTGCAGAGAAAGGGTTCCATGGAGTGAAACTCGTCTCTCGAAGTTCTAAGGCAACATTTCTCAAGCTGTGACCCGCGGACCTCAAGTGGTCCTCTTAGATCGAAGATTAATTCAAAATAGACGTAAAAATGAAACTGAAATGAATTTCGTACCGCACACAATAGTTGAAAATCTCAAAGTTTGGAAATTACACAGGAAAGCGTCTTTCACTTTCTCTTCCAAGACCAGCATTCTATGAGATTAAATACTCGATGTACTCTATAACATATTCTTGATAGCTTTCAATTATTAAACGAAATTCATATGCATTTTATTCTATTAATACTAGTATAAAGTTTTAATAAAACTAACTGATCAAATTACCAAATATATATATTAATAATACTTCTGTAATAGTTTTGGCTATGTAACTTCACCTTTAATCGGACACATTTTGAAAGATCAATATTTCCAAAGCTATAATGATTAAGATAAATATAAAGTTAAGGAAATTCTAATTAATACCAAAAAATTTAAGTATACTCGTATACTCATTTTTTTTTTACAAAATAAAGGCACATTTTTTTTAAAAAAAGGGACGATATCTTTTTTAAACAACAAGAAAATGATAGGAGAAGAAATTTATTGTGATTGATATACAAATACATATCTTGGCTGTTATTCGACATAGTGACCATGCACCTCCAGAGATTTCTGGTAGCGTGCCACAAGCTTCCTTATACTCTCTGTGTAACCCCCCCTCTCTTCATTGCAGTCAATCCAGAGCTGATGTCTCGAGCACTTCACTGTCGTTAAAACTCTTCGATATAATCTATTTTTCAGATGAAAAGAAGAAAGAAATCGCTGGTGGCAAGGTCGGGGCTGTAAGGGGGATAATTGAATAGTTCCCATCGAAATCTTTGAATTCTCAACAGTGCAAACAGCTGTGCGTGTGGTCGGGCGTCATTATAGAGCAGAAGAATTACATAGAATAATATTCCTTTCCGACGATTTTGCACGTCGCAGGATATCCAGTGTTTGACAATACACATCTGCTGTTATTGTTCGTCCTAGTTCTAAGAATTGCGCAAGAATTTCTTTGGGTCTGAAAACACGGTTGCCATGATTTTGTGAACTGATTATGTTTGTTTGGATTTTTTGCTTTAGAAAAACCAAAGTGCCACCATTGCATTGACTGCTGTTTCGACTCCCCCAGTGCCCTATGATATCCAGGTTTCATCCCCATTACCATGTGATAAAAAAGGTCATCCCCACCCTCCCCCCAACGGGCCAAACAAAAAATCAAGTACAGCTATCATTCTTAGCTTTTTTCAGCGTTTGTCAGTATTTTTGATACCCATCTCGCACAGTTTGTGATGACCCAGTTTGTCAGTCACAATTCGATGCGCTGTTTTCGCAGACACTTCTGGAAGCTCTTTGGCGAGTTTAGTTATTGTGGCCATCTGCTTTAGCCTAACCGGCATAAACGTGGGACGTAAAACTCAGAGATTTCATTTCATTTTAGTTATTGTGAACCAGCAATTTGATCGCAATTTCTCGTTAACCCATTTCACCAGATCGTCTGTCTGAGCCCAAGTCCTCCCACTACGCTCATTGTCATGAACATTTGAACGCCCTTACCGAAACTTTCTGCAACATTGTCTGATTTTTAACTTCACTCATTACTGTTCGTCTGTAAATGGCACACGATTTTCGATGGATGTCAACTGCATTTTGTCCTATAGCATTCAGAAATCATATGACAGATCTCACTTCACATTTGATGGGATTTTGTATTACGCAGCCACTTCACCTTACTGCTACTCCCACGAACACAACTCCACTCGGACAATTCTATCTCTGTCCCTGTGCATGCTTAACTTCACCAGTGCAGATCAATGAAGTGTTTCGAATGTCCTGGTAAATCCCTTGCCCTTTCCCAACCAACATTCGTAAATATCGTTTCTATCATGATAAAGGTGTTTCCTTTCACATTCTTAAGCATTGCACGTCTAATATGAGAAATCGATTCTTCACTATCACTTGGTAAAAAGTGCAACTTTGGCGTGAACAGGATTTGAACCTATGTTGGACAGCTTGATTAATCGTAACTCCATTACGTTACCGCTACACTATCATGCCACCTGAAACCCAACTATTACTTACTTTAGCCTTGATCATTGGAACGATCAAGCTTCTTCCTGTAAGGTTATTTACATCTAAGTGCACAACGAAATTCATTTATTTGACGACCTAGAGAGAAATGAGTGCCCGCTAATAAAGGAAACCAAATTCAATCCAGGAATACAGAAATAAAAACATATTATGCAGTAATTTCGCCGTGCAAATTCAGAAGTACGCGAATAATAATAATAATAATAATAATAATAATAATAATAATAATAATAATAATTATTATTATTATTATTATTATTATTATTATTATTACTAGCATCAATTGGCCGCTTTGCTGGGCTAAATTGATAAAAAATAATAATATGCTCCGTTATTCAGTCACTTTTTACTATTACTAAAGCGCTCTTTGATATCGTTCATTTTCGATGAATTTTATATATCCCCTCCCACTCTCATGTTGCGGAGCACGGCATCTTCAGTGTCAGTTCATCTCAGTGACCCGGAAAACTACGAATTCGACAATGATATTGGTTATTTTGTTCATTTTTATAAGTCTCACCCTCCTCCATGTTGCGGGACTCAATTTGGAATTAAACGGCATCAGATGTGTGTCTGTTCACCTCAGCGACTCCCAAAATTATAGATTCGATACTAATATCGGTCATTTTTCGTTCTCTTTTAAATGTTGATATGAGGAAAACCATCCTTTAGTCACACCATCAAAATGATATGAGGAAAACCATCTCGGGTTTGAACTTCATCTAGGTTGAAAATTTTATCGAGATTGGTACGGTGGTTCAAGACTTATTAAATTTTATTTATGTTTATATATATATATATATATATATATATATATCCCTTTCTCTAAGTTCTAGCGTCAAAGTGAAATAATAACAACCGAAGGCCCGAAAACCATATAAGGCCCGAACCTCATCTATGTTAAAAATTTGATCGAGATAGGTCGCGTGGTTCAAGAGTTATTAAGATTAATTTTTTTAATATATTTTTCCCCTCCCTTCCACTCTCCTAAGTTTTACCGTCAAAATGATTTGATGGAAACCACTCCAGGCTCGAACTTCATCCATGTTGAAAATTTGATGCAGATCTGTCCGGTGGTTCAAGACTTATTAACTCATTAACATAGTCACTTTTATTTTTATTTACATTGATTTTTGTATATCTCCCCGTCCTCCCCCTTCCCTACATTCTACCATCAAAGTGAAATGATTAAAAGCATTCCATGCACAAACGTAATCTATGTTGAAAATTTCATCCAGATTGGTCGTTTGATTCAAGACTTGTTAAGTTTTCTTTATTTTTTATATTTTTCCATCCTCTCCCTCCCCTAAGTAACACCATCAAAACGGACAGATAAAAATAATCCCAGGTTCGAACGTTATCAATGTTGAATATTTGATCGAGATCAGTCGGGTGGTTCAAGAGACTATAAATCACAGTCACTTTCAATTTTATAATATAGGTTATTATTATTATTATTATTATTCGCGTACTTTTGAATTTGCACGGCGAAATTACTGCATAATATATTTTTATTTCTGTATTTCTCCGTGGATTGAATGTGGTTTCCTTTATTAGCGGGCACTCATTTCCCCCTAGGTCGTCAAATAAATGAATTTCGTTGTGCACTTAGATGTAAATAACCTTACAGGAAGAAGCTTGATCGTTCCAATGATCAAGGCTAAAGTAAGTAATATTTGGGTTCTAGTTTTAGGTGGCATGATAAGTGTAGCGGTAACGTAATGGAGTTACGGTTAATAAAGCTGTCCAGCATAGGTTCAAATCCTGTTTACGACAAAGTTGCACTTTTTACAATGTTATAGTGAAGAATCGATTTCTCATATTAGACGTGCAATGCTTAAGAATGTGAAAGGAAACACCTTTATCATGATAGAGACGATTTACGAATGTTGGTTGGGAGAGGGCAAGGGATTTACCAGGACATTCGACACACTTCATTGATCTGCAGTAAACACTTTTCGTGTTATCGTTCTCAGAAATATTACAGCATTTGTTGGACAAAGTTTGGGTAAAGCAATCGGGGGTGTAGTGGTTAAGTACCAGACTTCCAAGCGGAAAATCTCGGTTCGATTCCCCGTCAGGTAGTATAACATTTCGCATAAAATAATGGCTGCAGAGATTTATCTTCTGTTGGAGAACTTACGAAGCATCACTGACGAGAATTTGAATAAACAGTGTGTGCGCTCTTTATCATACACTGTAATGATAAGTATGTTTCATGTTTATATTCGTCTCTCTCTCTGTCTCTCTCTCTCTTTCTTTCTTTCTTTCTTTCTTGAGGTTTCCCTATCCTGTCGTTGCATCTTTCAGTTCTCCCCTCTCTCTCATGTACACACGCACTTCATGTGTGTGTGCATGTTCCAAAGTTAAAACGGAGCAAGAGACCGATAGACCTGGTCTGAAAAATGTAATTAACTGGCAACTTCAGCGTCAAGTTTTTCGTGCTCTGGGGATAACATCTCCAGTCCTGGTCATCTCTGAAAGAAATACTGTTTAAACGCAACGGAATAAGCAAAACATCTTTTTTATCATCTGGGTTACCGAGTCTCAGTCGAATTACCGGATCACTACGGCTTTGAATCCTCGACCGTAAGCTAACCAACATCATCCGACTGACACTATGATCCGTTTGAGCTTTAGCGTGTTCATTTTATCTGTGCAAATTACAACGTTACATTCGCAAGAGATGAAAGTGATGCTGGATGTTCAGAACATATAATACTTCGGAAAAGACTAGAAAATGGCAAGCTCTTTGGTTATTTGAAAATAAAATTTTATTTATACTAGTTCGACACAAATTTGTTTCCATGTTATAATTCAATGTGATTTATTCACATTGAAATTTGAAACATGCAAGGTCTGCTATATCTATATAAAACATCCAATTTTCCATTTGAACATTTGTAACTTTTCATTATGATACGGTTTGGACTTTTAATATGAGATATTTCTTATAAAAATTTAACTGTAAAATAGCACTCATTCAATTTTATCTTTCTTTCTTTCTTCCTTCCTTTTTCTTTTCGTTTTTTCTTTTTTTGTTCACTTTGCATTAGCAGTCTGGAATGGAAGATATGACCTACGTTACATACTGGGTTTATTAGAATGTAGTTTGCATCAGTACATCCAATGAACACTACCGAATCTACAACCGAAACACGCGGAAACAAAGTATTTGTGTTAAACTTTTGACATTATCTTAGATGTGTCTGTGAGATCTACAGTTCTACTTTAAAATTGAGTATGCTTTCCTTTATGAAAGTGACTTAATGAATGTTTCAAGCATCCTCTATATATTCGAACAGTCCTGAAAAAAATATAAAAACAAACGTTATTTCTATATTACTGTTGGATTTCTGGTAACGAAACTTTAGGTTCTTTTCTTACTAAGTTTAAAATTCCACATTTTTATCTGTTCTCCCTTTTCTTTTTCTTCTTCTCTCGCCTTCTCTCTCTCTCTGTGCCTCATTTCTGAACCTCTGTGTAATATATATCCATTGGTTTCAATTTTTGTGTGTGTTTCAGTTTCTCTCTAAATCAACTTATGAATCTTGTTTCGTCTCGGTTTTGTTATTTCAGTTTATCGATACTAATACATGTGTAGTTTGAAATTAGAATTGCATTCATGTTCTTAGCTAATTTTAGTATGGGAGAGAAGAAAGGAGAGAGAGGGGGTCTCTTTACCAGACACGATTATGGGAATAGAAGGTGTATATTGGGTGGCCTAGCTGCACGGCGTTAGCTGTCGTAATTTTTTTGATGCGGAGTGAACATGAGTAACGTAACATGAGCACTTAATTCTGTACATCATGTTCACCGACAAGGCTACTTTTACACGAGATGGCATAAATAGTAGCCACAATTGGCATTATTGGTGTGATACCAATCCGCATGACACCATTCCCACAAATTTTCAGCACAGATTCTCAGTTAATGTGTGGTGTCCCAGTGAATGATATACTCAATGGTCCAATCGTCCTAGACAATAACCTGAATGGACAGATTTTCCTTCAGTTTCTGGAAACGCTACCACCTGCGTTTGAGAACATACCACTAGACATTCGCCGAAATATGCCTTTTCATTAATGATACTACTAGTAATAAATTGGTGAAAAATTGGTACGTTGTGTTTTCCGTTGTTACTCATTTTCCCCAATTTGCTCGAAAACTAGGCGTTTCGTGATATATGTTCATATGAACGTTTTTCATGTACTAGCCACGTACAATCGCTTACCGCAGTATTTGCATTACCTCCTGTTACACCCTGCATAATAAAGAATTAATTATAAGTTGTGTAGCATTTTATTTTAATCATACACTGTTCTGTTTTCTTCTACATGAAACGTTTTTGCTATTTTCTAATCCATACTTTTTATATACAATAATACCACATTTTTTTACTGCGAAATATTATTTCAAGTTTCTTTTTAAATCTTTTAATGTTTTTTTTCAGTTTAATTTTAACTTGATCTCTTAATTGCGACAGAATTTCAGTCACCACGCTTGATTGTCGTGATGTAATTAACTTGGCATTTATCAAGAGAATGTCAATTCACTCGCAAATTTGGACTTGTAATTGATTCAGTTTATTGGTTTCATTTAACCTGCCTCAATAATTTGTTTTTTCCCCCAAGTCTTTCGATTTAACACAGAACGGATCTATCGGATTCATTCAATCAATCACGTGATTAATTGGCATTAGCTAATTCATTAGCCATTCAAGGTTATAATGTAAAGCAGCAAATGGAGAAAATGGAGTTTAGTTGAGTTGAGTTGATTTTACTTTAGCGTCCCGTTCAGCAGCGAGGCTATATGAGACGTGGACCTACTGATTAGCGTGGAATCCGAACCACATGAATGGAGAAAATGGAGTAAACGGAAAATATGCCTATATATAATAAACGGAACGTTATGTTGAAACTGCAGTTTGATTGAAATCAAAATGTTTATCATAGGAATATGTCAAAAAGAGGCAACGAACTGGTTTTTTTGAATAGTAATCAACTATACACACAGAGAAAAGAACGTACGAGGCGTACGTTAAAGCGTAAGTTACGTGCGTAAATCCTGTAGTTTTTAGACTTAACGTACAGCAAACGTATAACTGAAAACATATATTTTATAATACTTTCCATATAGATGTTCCATTTATACGTACTTTGCGTATGAAACAAAGAAATGTATATAGGCGATCAGAATCTCATATACAGATGACGTATATATCATATAGCTGATGTATGTAATATACGGAAGACTGTTAGATATCAGATATCCTGCAGCGGCATGACGTAACATCTAAGCGGAAAAAAGACAGTACATGCGTAGTATATGGATAACGTTTACTTCGTACAGATTTCCGTAGTAAATATATGGATTCCGTATAGGCTATTTATACAATATACAGCTGTCCGGATTGTTCTGAGTGTATTGCTAATTACAATCCTTTTAGAAAGCCTCTTTTCCATCACCTAAGTGGTCTTTCAGGTACTTTTTACAAGCAGTGGCTGCAGTGATTGATGATATACAGATCTACTTTTTTAAGAAAAAATATTTTGTTAGTGAGTCCACTTTAATAGTCTTTATACTTTTACATTTCAAGTGCAAACGTAGTCAAAGGTTAGTGGTTCGTTTGTGCTTACAAATCGGAGATCAAACTCCACTTTCAAAATGAAGTTTATGTATTTTCTTAGTATTTCTTTTTGCTTATTTCTGCCTTACAAACCAGTCTTTATATTTCCAATTTGAAGTCTGCAAAAGTGGTGGTGATACTTAACATTTTGAATTAAAAAGTTCAAAAATACTTTACTTGTGCTAGTTACTATTCACAGGCTAACATTTATTTCAATGTGCTTACTGACCTCCCTACTGGTCTAATGGCTAGTGCGATCTTCTTTGGTCCACGGGGTCCCGGGGCCAATTGCCGGTAGGAGTGCATTTAAAATCTGAACGAATTAAGGTGGTTCGAATTCTACCTTAAATTGTAGGTCCACATATCACATAGCTGAAAAGGGACGCTAAACTTCAAGCAACTAACGTTCATATTGCTATAGAAATTAATTTTGGAGATGAGAGGGAAAAGGAACCCACTAGGCCTAATTAAAGATCGTCATTCACTATAATGTTTTTTCATTACTGAGGTCTCTGAAGTAGGGGGAAGATCGTATGGTATCGGACAGCAGATGGTATCGGACAAAGGCAGTTTTCATTATTTCCCGCTTAAGGCGGCACCTTTCAAGCTTACAGTGAGTTGATCACAATGAGCTAGCTACGCCCACGCCATAGTGGATTTGTCCGATGCACGGTGTATTTCGTGAATCAAGGTTTTTGTGGTTTTGTGAGTGATCAGGTGCACAGAGATAGATTTGTGTGGCTGTAACTTATTACAAAGTAATGCTATTGATATATTATTGCTATCACAACATTTATTAGGATGTATATCTTATAATTCAAGCGCATAGTTGCATTCATTATGTTACAAGCCGGTAGATAGCCATTCATACGTTGCAAGTCGTTCGGCTGGTATCGGATAAAGTGGAGTCGGGTGGTATCGGACATTACACTGCAGGGTGCGAAATCCTGGGGGGGATGAGGGGGAATTCCCCCTCACTTACTGTTTTTTGGAAAATAATCCCCCTCACCGCAGAGTTACCGGGGGGGGGAAAGAATATGAAGGTATTTCTTGAAAATGTAACATTAGTTTCCCTACAAAATACTTTCAAAGGTACACGTATCCCATTAATACCAGTTCAACACACTTATCAATATATTTGCAAATATTTCAGTAGGAAAACTATAATAATAATTATCGAAGTGCAGTTAGCGTTAAGCAAAAGTAAAAATGCAGTGAATAATTAAACTGTACTTTGATCTGGCAGCTCTGAAAACAAAATAGAGATGAGATCTGAAGTAACTATTCTTTTTTGTCCTTCTACTACTAAGGTGGTCATACTTGAGTGCAGTGTTATTGGCTTCTTGAATGCAACAAAAATGAAACGTAGGAAGCGTGCTACGAATAATGTAATTACAAAATACTTCAACGTTAATTCCGTCAGACAATAAAGTTCTCAAACTAAATAGCAACAACTCGCATGTTACTAATAATGGACCACTATTCACGAACAAAAGTAGTGACGAATGCAATAGTGATGAAACGAGTGAAGCTGAAAAGAAGTGTTTTAGTGAAAATGTGATGGAAGCGTCTGAAATACATTTGTCAAAGAGTTCGTGTGATGGAAGCGATAAAACAATGTCAAGTAAAATGAACCAAAATGTAACATTGTTAGAAGAAAGTCAACCGCCCATGAAATGGAAAAGATTTCAGATTTCGTGGAAACAAGATAGATCATGGCTTGTTTTCGAAATGAAAGCAGAACAGGAGATGATGATGATGTGCAATGTTTGTAAACTGCATGCTTCTTTCGTGTGTAAAAACATTAAGATTAAAACTGCCAATAATGACTTGCTGTGATCATCGAAAGGTGTTCCTCAGAAAAATAAGAAGCAAAATTTGAATCCCGTATAGACATGAACTAAGTTCAGTTCATCGACTGTGCTTAGACGCAGAAGTTACTCGTCAGAAAAAGGCACTGGAAAAAAGCGCAGAAACAGCACGGGAAACATGTCTGAGAAAACAAGAACTGCAATTGGATGTAACGGTAAAAGTATTTCCTAATGTATATACTAGTTCAAAGCAAGGTTGGAGTTTTAGGGATCATCCAGAAATGAATAAATTACAACGTGCAAATGGTTTAAACATGGGAACTCACCTCAATACAGACAAAAAGCTGCTTTGATAACACGTTTAATTGCAGACCAGGTACACAAGAAACTGATAACATTTTTGAAATTTACTGATTGCTTCTCTATATCCGTTGATGGGTCTACAGATCGATTCTCTGGAAAACATTTTGATTCTGTATATTAGTACGTGGATGAGAGGAAAACTGCTCGATGCTGTTTTCATAAACTAGTACGCATCGAGAAAGCAGATGCAAAAGCAACCGAAATGAAGATCATTGAAGCTTTCGCAAAGGATGGCATTGATTCTGATACTATTAAAGAGAAGCTTGTGGGTCTTGGGTCAGATGGCGCATCGGTTTTCATAGCACGATGGAGTTGCTGCTCGCATTAGAAGAAATTTTGCTCCCCACTTCGTCAATATTGAATGCATGGATCATAGGCTTGATTTAGTAACAGAAAAAGTTTTTGAAGTCGTAAACGCAGTATACCACTTCGAAAATCTGCTTGACGAACTTTATAGTCTTCAGTAAGCCTTCTGCATTTGCTCACCTCGAAAACATTGCCAAAGTCATTGGCGAAGAAGGTGTTTTGAAAGTAAGAAACTGTTTCGAATTAGTTGGATTTCCAGTAAAAAAATGTGCTCTTAGCCGTATACAGAGACTATCTATCCATAATTGATTATTTGTCTTCTGCCGAAGTGAGAAAAGAGTTAAGTGAACAAACGGTGGCAAAATTTAAAGGTTTGTATCGTAAGCTAACTTCAAGACAAACCATACTTATGTTAGGATTGCTTTTAGACATTGCATATATATTTACTACCGTCAGTACAATGCAAAAAAAAAAAAAAATCTGTATTATATCGAGAAATAGAAACTCAGCTACATACTGCGTGCACAACTCTTACCGAAATGAAAGAAAATGATGACGTTTGTCTCACGAATTGCAAAGAGAAGTATCTGTGTTATTGAGTTGACAGTGACTCGACATCATTTCAATTCGAGTGAGTAAGATGTCAAATCTTACAAGGGATTTTAGATGAACTACGAAGATGATTTCCAGCATATGAACTGGGAGAAGATTTCCTGCTTCAAAGTATTTGATGAAATTTTAAGTTTAAAATAAAACTTAGCCCATTGAACGGCAATTCTGATGTCTATAAGGATGTTGAATTATTGGGTATAAATCCATCTATAGCTGTAATGTAATGGAGCTATTTGAAACCTGGTCTCAAACCTATTGATGATCTTCCCCTATTTAAACTGCTGTTACGGAGAACAAAATCAGTTGCACTGTCGACTGCAGAGTGTGAGCGTGGTTTCAGTGTTGCACATGACTTGAAAAGCTATGAAAGAAATCGACTAAGAATAGATACATTAGAAGCCTTAATGACAGTTAAATTGTGTGGACCACCCTTGAATTTGTGGAATGCATTAAGTGTGGTACAGTCTTGAGTTAAGGAGTTGCACCATATAGCGGACAGTAAATATACCACTATACGGAACAATGAAGATGAGTATGAACATAATTTGTTTCTATAAGGAGTACTAGCAGGTTATCGATAATCTCGTGTTTGTCAGGTTTAACGGATGGCTGTAATTTTTTTAAATACAGTTTCTCATTTCGGTACAGGGGCGTAAATAAGGGCCCCGCAGACCCGGCATTGCGGGGGCCTCAAGCCATAAGGGGGCCCCAAATCGTGAAGTGGAACGAAGAGAAGGGGCCCCACTCCACGCTGTCTGCGGGGAGGCCCCCAAGCCTTTAGTTACGCCACTGTTTTGGTATTGTTTTAACTGGTAACCTATCGAGCAGGAGCGTCATTTCAGATTTTGCTTGGGGGGCAAGACCCCTTGATTTAAGTAAAATTTTTCGTTTTTTACTGATTTACTACTATTCTTTTGATAAAATCTATATAAATCTTAAACTCAGGGGGGCAATTGCCCCCTAAATGACGCCCCCTGCTATCGAGCTCTAACCTAACCAGTATTCTTTTAACTTGTGGTTATATTAATAAAAGACATGAGCCAATAGACACGGATTTATATTTGAACAAAAATAAAATTACATAAATAGCCGATCATTTTTAGGTATAACACTAGATAATAACCTAGCCTGGTAGGTCACCAGTTAGAACAATACCCTTATTTCCATTTTTGATGGCTTATAAATGCAAGCTTGTAGAACACATTGAAGGTCAATAAAATAAAGCACAACGTTTGAGTTCAGAGTACACTTTCCTAGCATTGTTCAAGTTATATTCAATACGGAATAGCATAATTGGAAATGTGTGTTTTGCGACAAACTGGTAAGCTTAGGTTAGCTTCTTTCCTTTCTAATAGGTTATGATTTTGTGTACAGGTATTATGCTTAAAAGTACTTCCCCCTCACTTTGAATGAGATGATTTCGCACCCTGTTACACTGTAAACAAACTTGACGTTTTTTAAAATGGTTTCTGGCTTTCTCAGAAACCATGGGGAAAATACGTGGCAATTGGGATGAAGAAAATATGAAGTTGGTCATGAATAAAGTTATTTTCAAAGAAGTACATGTGGCCAATGCTAGATATGGTGTTCTTAAGAGTATGTTAGGAGATCGTATCAAAAACTGTTGGAAGGGAAAGAGGCAACAGCTAAACCTTGCTGCTCGGATAACAAAGGCACGTTTAATATAACGTTTGATAGTGACCAAAACGAAATATTATACAATCATGTAAAGGCTTTGAATATTCAACTAATGCCACTAAGCAAACCAGAATTTTTAAAACTAACTTACAAACTTGCTGAAAAACTGATCATCATAATCTGCGGTGAGTCTTTTGGTGAAATTGGATATTGTGCAAAACATGTAAAGACTGGGTCCATGCAGGGCCGGCGCGAGGGGGGTTCGAGCCGTGCCACCGCCCAGGGCGGCAAGTCTAGTGGGCGGCAAAAATTGAAAAGGAAAAGAATACTATCAAAATATAATGCTTCGTAATGGGCCCACATGGGAAAATAAAATTGTGTTCATCTGAGAATATAATTGAACTTACTTCACTTACATTTAGGAAAATACTCACTCAGGAAATTCAGAACATTTTTCCTCATTTTCAATTATCAAACAGATATCATCGTTCAATATTTCCCTTGCAGCGACGTAGATAAGATTTTCAGCTGGGGTGGATAAGATTATCAAGGTATATTTTATGTTTTTCTATTCAACAATGTTCTAATGCTCCACTCCAAGTATGCAAAAGGTACACTCCCACTTGAGACCCATGGGAGGACCAAATAAATACCACCATTACTTAGGAAAAGATGTGCAAACTGGAATCATTCAGATTCTTAGTGAATAAATAAAAAGTAAAATGCTGTCTTTGTTGAGAGTTGCAAAATATTATAGTATAATACTAGACTGTACGCCAGATATTTCTGGTACCGAGCAAATGACAATAATCGTTCATGTACAAATTACATACACTAATGGAGAATGTCCTGTAAAAATTTGAGAACACTTTCTTGGTTTCGTAGCGGTAACAGACACCAATAGTCTAGGACTGGCAGAAGTAATAATTAAACATATAAAGGAAATTAACATTCCTATCGAAGACATAAGGGGCCAAGGATATGACAATGTTTCCAATATGAACATTCAGGTATTCAGAAGAGAATTTTAGAAATAAATTCCCGAGTCTTCTATGTTCTTTGCAATAGTCATTCACTAAACCTTGTCGTTAATGATGCAGCCACAACATTTCAGTACGCCGTTCCATTTTTGGTATAGCTAAAAATGTTAGAATTTTTTTCTGCATCGGTTCAACATTGGGCCATACTAAAGGAACATATTAGCAGTCTCACTTTAAAACCATTGAGCACCACAAGATGCGAGAGCCGAATTGATGCTCTGACTCCATTCAGATACGAGTCCCTCGTATCAAACAGGGAAAGTTTATGATGCCTTACTTCAAATAAGTAATGGCAATAGAACAGATAGAATGGTCGCCGTCGATGCTCTGTGTATAGCAAACCAGCTGCATAACTTTCCTTTCCTTTACTCACTAGTTGTTTGGTATGATTTTTTACTCCACATAAACATAATAATTAAAAGTCTCCAAAGCATTGATTTCAGTGTTGGATGCAGTCGGGTTTCTTTAAAATATATATTAAAATACTTTGAGAGGAGCAGAAATGATGCAAAGTTTCAATCTTACTTAGTTGATATGATGGAGTTGTCATCAGCATTAGACATGGATGACCCACGGATAAGTAATACAGTGCAAGCTCGAAGTCGAAAGAGGAAGAGAGAATTTCAGTACGAGGCAGAGGATGAAGCTATTGAAGATCCACAAACAAGATACAAAAGCGATTTTTATTACAAAGTTCTAGACGTGATTGTGTTAGCTTTAAGAGAAAAGTTTGAGCAACTTAAACATCACATCGAGTATTTCGATTTTCATTACGATATAAGTAATCTTAAAGATATGTCACCTGAACTTTTGTCTGAAAAGGTACTGAACTTGTCGGCATTTTAACACACGAAGAATCGAAAGATATTAACCCCAGTGATTTGAAAGACGAACTAAAAGTGTTATCCGCTATAGTTAAGCGTAAAGTTCAACAAAAGAAACTTTAAAATTAATTAAGGAGCATGACTTTACTCCCAATGTTAGTGTTGCACTTAGGATTTTGTTAACCTTACCGGTAACTGTAGCAAGTGGAGAAAGAAGGTTTTCGAAACTTAAGCTTATTAAAAACTATCTACGTCTTCCATGTCTGAAACACGCTTGAGAGGCCGGTATGTTAAATTCATGTATCACTATTGTGTTCTAGTACATCATGAGGCTTAGGCCAATCACTTAGTTTTGCCGTAATAGCTGATTCACTAGGTCCTAGATCGCTAGGTCCACGTCTCATATAGCCTCGCTGGCGAAAGGGACGCTAAACTAAAAATCAACTCAATCAATCAACTCTATTGGAAACATCTTTCGATATAAAATAAGTTTTAAAATTAAAATTCTTAGTTGTGACTAAAGCACTTTAAAAAAAAATTCTGTATGCGCTGCTGTATATCACAGGTATACAGCGAAATCAAGCATACTAAATATTGTGCTATATATGGAGTCATTTAAATATTACGTAATCATTCGAGAGAGGTAGTTCAATTTTTTGTTTACTTTTCCATTTCATACGTTTTTAAGCGGGCATCCTACTTTTTCGTGACACTTGAACGTTTTCTGTCAAAATAAGGTTGCGAGTTAAAGAAGCGGCATGTGAAAGTACCGCCCTGGGCGGCAAAACTGCTAGCACCGGCCCTGGGTCTATGAATAATGCTCCAATGTTGAAGACAGACATTTATTCTTATGAATTGTGTCAGAATAAAAATAACGATTCTTGATGAGACTAAGAAGTTTAAGATTTATTTTTTTACTTTTATTTTAGGGTGTATTTTAAAGTCTAATGAAACTGTATTTTGTATGTAAGAACTCCTGTAAGTAAACAGCTAGCAATTGTAATTTGTTCCGTTATTAAATAACCTCAAAACACCAATTATCTATAGTTGTATCCAATACTACCTTCCATTTTTTAAGGGCGCTAATTTGTGTTACCTTTGATTTTCTACAAAATTATATATTATTAGTTTTTAGCTGTCAAATCACCTATATGAAGGTATCATTTTGTGCATTAAGTAATTGGATATATCCTAGCTATTTATCAATCTGACAGACTAAAGAAAGCTAAGGTGTCCGATACCAGAGAACATTCCCCTAATCACTTTGTACATGATTTGACAGATAGTTCTGATTCGTGGTTTACTGATTATTATAATTATTATTTGTCGACTAACTGAAAAAAAAACAGTGGTTTTGTTTTTATTTAAAACTTAATTTTCATCGGTGTCCTTGGAAACGGGCAGCTAATTTTGACATTGTCATGCTGTAGAACACAATATTCTCTTCTGAATGAACTAACATTTTCTGGTTTGACTTCTGACCACTCGATAATATCCATGGCAATTTGGCTTCTAATAAAATATTCAAGTGAATCTACGAGTAAATTTGGACTTTCTTAAACCTATTTAAGGAAAGAAGTAATTCGAAAACAATTAAATAAGACGAAAACTAGAAGTTGGTACAGTAGTGTTCAAAAGTGAATTCCTTCTCATAAACTTTCCTTTTCCTAGTAACTTTCGTATGAATAAACCAACTTCAAAACAATTTCCTGCAACGTACAATATAATTTCATTTAATATAGAGAAAACTGCACTCTGATCTATATGAATCAAATAACTCGAAAGTTACTCACGACATAAACTTTGTTAATGAGGCTTCATACATTGCTCCTGCAAGTTTACTGTTGTGACGACGCCAGTGACGGCAAAGAGAGTGAGAATTTCCCTGGTGTTATATCTGCCCTTCCCCAAGTATGTATTGTAAAGTTGATCAAGAAATGTAATCCTTTTCAGTGTACAAAAATAATAGCTGTCCCCAAAAATTTCCTCTCCCCACCCATTTGTCCACCAAAAAATTAAAACTGAAGTCGTCACTGTTTTTACTCAAAGAAATAACTTTTAGTTTTATAATTACGTAATTGTCGTACATTACGCATGTCGTTCCATTGAGGATATCACGGAACATCCTTAGATAATACAGTAAAACAATAAACATGGTCGTTTAAATAATTTGGCCATTTGTGTAGAATCAAGAATATCAGTATCTGTAAAAAACAAGTTACGTTGTTTTCATGGCAATAAAGATGGTAACCATGTGTTGTTTTCATGTAATTTATGATATATGTCTAAATTTGACTAAATTTGTTTTCGTTTTCTTTGCTAGGTTTATGGAGATTGTCTCGTCATCCGAATTACTTCGGTGAGATTATCCTGTGGTGGGGGATATTTGTGATCTCAATTAACGTCATACAGGGATTTGAATGGTTTGCCATCCTCTCGCCTCTCTTTACCACTTTTATCATTCTGTTCCTCTCGGGAATTCCACTTCTAGAAAAGACTTCGGATGATAAATATGGAGAGTAAGTATTCTTACATACTGGGCGTATTTTTATTAGTAGTAAGTAACGTATCTTTCTAGTTCATTCTTTAGAAGATCTGTTATTGCATTTAAAAAAAAATATAGAAAATACGTGCTTTCAAATTTGATCTCTGACTAATAAAGTCATTACTAGAGGTTTGTGCGGATTTAAAATCCGTGCTGCCTCTCCAAAATTTTTTATTTGCGTCTGCAGACAATGAGGTACTAAATATTGTATGTACAGTTCGTTTCTTCTATGACAATTATGATTTCAAAAATAGTTTCTAACATAACAAGTAGAAATACTTCCTTTGTGGATTTGTGAATTATCATCATCATTAGATTTCTGCCAGTATTGGCAAGTCACTTGCCGCAACTGAGAAGTTTCAATATTCCCCTGTTTTCAGCTACCCTCTTCGTTTTCACGTACGATTTTTCTGTTTTGATATCATCCATTAATTGAAGTATCATTTGCCCCTCCCTCTCTTTCTTGCCACCATACCCTCTAGCACATCTCTCATGATATAATTCCTAATGTCCCAACCACTTTCTCTTCCTCTCCTTAATAATATCTAAAATTCTTTTCTCCCCTACCATTTCTAACTCTTTCATTCATTTTCCGCTCGAACTAATTCTATCCATTCTTCTCCACACCCCCATTTCGAAAACCCAATTGTTTTTCATCATTCTTATGTAATGTTAATTTTTCTGCCTCACATAGTACAATACTTCAAATGAAGCATTTTATGAGTTTTTTTCTCAACTTTTATCCGAGGGCCCACAAAACAGTATTTTCATCCTCCTAAAGGCTTCTTTCGCCATTCCTATCTTGGTTTTATTTCACGTTCGCACTAATAATACTACTTAGGTATCAAAAACTACTCACCTGCTCTATTTCTATATTTGACACCGACAGCTTCGTTCCAATCATCATGGCTTTTGTCTTTCTAAAATTTGTTTTCGACTCATATTCTTTGCGGCCCTTCCTCAAGTTTTCTAACATCTTATTGATCTTCTTTTCATATTTCACCCCAAGCGCCATATCATCTGCAAACCTTATACACCTAATCATTCTAATTTCTACCGAAATGCAATCTTGATTATGTACACTCTTTTTCACTATCCCTTCTAGGTAGATATTAAATAATGTAGGCAAGAGGCAGCACACCTATCGAACTTCCCTTCCAATAGCAATCTCCTCTGTGATTTCCTCCCCTATTCTTAACACTTACTTATCAGTTCATATATAAGTTCGATCTTTGCACTTCAACCCAATCTTCTTTAGAACTCTCAACAACAATTCCCAATTCACGCGGTCAAAAGCCTTTTCTAGATCAATGAATACCGCATACATCTCTTTCCCTTTTTCTATAAACCTTTCACAGATCACTCTTAATAATCCAATTGCATCTTTTGTGCCCTTACATCTCCTAAACCCGAACTGTTTCTCCTCACCATTTTCATTTAAGTTCATTGTGAATATATTATGATATATCAATAAAATTGAAGCTAAATATTAAATATATTTTTTTCTATTATAAGTCAACTACACTAAATGAAATGGATTAAAATTCATATAAACACAAATTGTGAGATTAACAGAAACAAGGTACTACCATGAGCAAAATAAATGACGCGTCTCTTTATTTTGAAGTTTTTTGAAAATATCCCCGTTTTCTTTATATGTTCGAAATTTCGGAAGGTTTCCCCAGCAGGACAGGTTAATAACAAACCCGTTTTTAATATTTGTGTTATATATTAGCTTAAAATAAAGAAATTAGAAGCAAAAAACATTAAATCGACAGAAATCTCGAGAATTACCAACTCTGCTAAAGTGGGAAATTTTCAAGAACGCGAGGGAATTCTGCAGTTCAACACGAAGCAGCGACATCTATGTCATTGAGAGAAGCGTGGATTAGATCTACAAACGAAAATTTTAACGAAATATTTCTAGTATGTCTTATTATATGCATTATCAGCGAACTCCAAATATATGAATATATGCTAAGTATTAACGTATAGATAGTGCAAATAGTGGAAATTACCTATGGAAAAAGACGAATTGTTAGCCCAATCGTAATGAAAAATCGTCTTTACTGTAGAACAGGTTCAGCTTACGTAAGAGAGCAAATAGTTCAGTTAGGTAAACCAACGAGTTTGTATACCGAAGGTAGACGGTTCGAATCCCGTGGAAGTACTGTTGTCATTTTTATCACTAAGGTTATTTTATTTATTTTTTATTTGGGAAAGAATCAAATTGTAACATATGTGTAAAACTCATGACGATATCAAAAAAAAAAAAGAAAGAAAGAAAGAAAATATCGTCGCATTTGCATTAGTGTCTCTAATTTTTGTTTGCAAACAGATTCGTAATTATTTCCCCTGTGCTCACTGATGCATAACGAATGTTTTCCAGTAAATGTTAATTCTAATTTGGAGAATTTTAGAGTTTCACAATGTTTCTCACTACATAGTCTTCTATCTACGTGTTTGGATATTTTGATAACAGATTTCCCTATTAAATGTTTAATTTTCTCTATAAATATTTGTCTTAAATTGAAATTGTTTTGAATTTACTACATAAGGTAAGTAGACCGAAGGAGGGGAGCTCAAGTAATAGATATTCTACGTAAAAGCAACCTATTGTAGAATGATTATGCTTCTTACCTTCAGCACATAATCTTAACGTTAGAGAGTCAGAGAGAGAAAAATCCTGGTTTTTCCTCCTCTATGACCACCCATCTTAAACCTCTACATATCATTGTTCGTCTCACATAATTTCGGCTCTCCAAAGACATTCATATTTATTATTATTATTATTATTATTATTATTATTATTATTATTATTATTATTATTATTATTATTATTATTATTTAACACTCTTTATTCTACGTGCCATCTCTCCATTTTTCGATACAGCCCCCTTAGTACTATGAAACTCTCTTCTTCCATAGTGAAATGGAAAAAGATCATATAATTGCCACTACTTTACAAGAATATAAACCAAAAACGTCAGTAGAAAGCACATTATAAAATTTACTTTTTGAGGCTCGTTTTGGTGCCCCTCTTTCTCTGGCGCCCCGGGCAGTCGCCCGGCCCTTAGTCCGCCCTTGAAAGTACGGACGCATAACTAAGGACTGCGGAGAAGAGGTTAACCTTCATGTTATGCCACTGGTTTGACGTGTTTGATATGTTCAGTAAGTTATCAGTTGGTGAAATAATTTCGACGGTTACTGATGTTTAAAATTTAGCTAAGACAAAGCTACCTAATCAAATACATTTGATATCGCGATGTCACAATTTGATTTTTCCTCACATAAAAAAGATAAAAACAATAGTAATAAAAACCCTTACTCGTACTGGGCTCCTAACTAACTAACAACCTAATTCTTACAGACTAGTTGCTCTGACCAACTGAGTTTCGATTTCTTACGCGAAAGAAGTCTGTTATATTAAGAGGCATGCTTTTCATTATCAAAACTGTTCGAAGTAATACGAACATGGCTTAAGAACAGAGACGGAACTGAATTACCACTCGATTGACCTTGAGGGCAAATCACCAAAGCGTAGCTATAACGTAAGTTCAGCATGCATTTCTCTGGAGTTGTGTTCAGTATTCCTATCTGCCAGTCATGCTTGTTCGTAGGAGTAATATGTTACAAACCTAACCTTTCGATAGAGCACAATGACAGAGAATCAAAATTAATGAATTCTTGCCCTTGTGAACTTGGGATACCACTATGTGCAATAAAACTGTCGCGTCTTCTGAAGTGATATTTTATCGAAAATAACTCGTTTTCCTTTATATATCCGAAGTTTTTGAGGGTTTCAAAATGAGGAAACGTTACTGACAAACAAGGACGCATTTAGGGGTGGGTCCAGGTGGTCCGGACTCCCCTCTGAAATCCCAACTTCTCTGTAAATTTAGCCTAAATTTAAGGATTATCTTTTAAATTTTATTATAATTTATCCTAATATTGAAGTCGGACTTCTCCCGAAATAAATTACTGCATACGTGCCTGCTGACAATTTTCAATATATCCCTTAAATAAGTAAAATAACTAAATTAGGAGCAAAAAAGCTTCAACACGGGCTAACTTTTGTCCACTGCCAATATTGTTAGAAGGGATATTAATAGCAAAAACTGCTAGGCAATGCTGAACCTTGGAACTTCACTCCGAACAGCAAGCTTATTATTGAGAACTACATATGAAACATTTTATCAAAACTTATCTAGCTTTTACCTGGCATGAAATTATTATATACACCAAAATTCACTCTCCTAAAATGTGTATCTAAATATTGCTCTACGTATCTACGAAGCAATGAAAATTATTTATCGAAATATGTGAGCAGGGAATTCTAACAGCCAGCCATTTTATTTAAATCGTAGTAAACCCTGTAACCGGGTGTTAACGTGAAGACAAAGCTTGGTCCATTGGTAAAGTGTTGGAAGAATATAAACTCAATGTTCGTAGGTTCGAATCTATCCACTCACCATAACATTTTGTTCTTATGTGTAACGATGAAATAAGAAAGAAAAAATGTATAACCGTTAAGACAAAACTTCAACCAAGTCTGAAGAGAACAATACTAAAATAGTAATACAATGACGTCAACCAAAAATTATTTCATGTAGCGTTTGGACGAAATTACAGCTGTTAACAATTGCAGAAATAAAAACAGGCTGTAATGCAGTCTAGACTTCTGAATGCATTTACTTCCTGAAAACTTCCGTCTCGTCATTGGTATGCCGTTAATCATTGTAAAACCTTTCAATTGGAAGTGAAATGACACAAACTAAAACAGTTTTAAATCAATAAATGTCTATGTGTAAAAGTAGGTGTCTTTTATCTGTAGTTCTGAGTTCCTTTTACTTTGAAGTGACAAATGAGAGAAGAAAGTATGGTGTTCGAAAAAAAAAATCAAATTTGAGATTTCAACGAATTTACACGTATTATAGCCCCTAACACCGAAAAAGTTATTTTTCGATACATGTCCATCAGTTCGTCCGTCCGTTCGCTACACTTTTCTGTGCACTCGCCTAGAAGCCATACCGTTCAACTTATCTGCACCAAATTTTAGTTTAAGATTTTCATAGTATTTCCTATAGTTTTTTTTTTATTTCCCTCCTACTCCCAAAACAAGGGTAGTTTCCTGTACGATGAAAATAAAAAAAGATATTTTCTCATAACTGGCTCTAACGATCTTGTTTTCTTTCTTTTTTTATAAATCAATATTTAATTAGCAACCCTATTTTGTGGTATAAGGCATTTATCTGAGAAAAATCTACAAGGGGTAGTTTATGCTAAGGGGGTGAGTTTTTCTCAGTGATTTTCTCAAAATGGACTCAAATGTTTTCGTTCATATTTCATAAATAAAGATTTCATTAATAACTTATCAATATGGCATAACTCGTTTGTCCTAAAAAATGCGAGGGGTAGTTTATTCTTGGTGGAGTGTTGTCTGGGCGATTTTCTCAAAAACGACTCAAAAGAGTTTATTCATATTTCAAAAATAAATATTTCGTTAATAACCGAACAATATGGCAAAACTCGTTTGTCCTGAAAAAATATGCGAGGGGTAGTTTACTCTTGTGGGTGTTTTTCCTCCACGGTTTTCTCAAAAATGAGTCAAGCAATTTTGTTCGTACTCAGAAATAAATATTTCATTAACAACTTAGTAATATGGAATAACTCGCTTACCCTGAAAGAATCCTCAAGAGATAGTTTATTCGGGGAGTTATTTTTCCCTCACAATTTTCTCAAAAATTACTCGGACAATTTTATTGATAATTCATAAATAAGTATTTCATTAATAACCCTGTATTTTAGTATAAGTCATTTCTATGAAAAACAATTACAACGGATAGTTTATTTTTGGGGTCAAGGTTTTTTCCCCGACAATTTTCTCGAACGACAGGCGATTTTGTTCAAATTTCGCAAATAAATATTTCATTAATAACCAAAAGTATATCTTAACTCATTGTTCGAAACAATTCACAAGAGGTAGGTTACTCCTGACGTGTTCTTTTTGAACGACTTTCCCAAAGTGACTCATTTGATTTTTTTTCATATTTCATAAACAATGATTGCATTAATTGGTCTATTATATGTCTAATGAAAATGTGCTCAAAGTGTGAGTTAGTTTTGTAGTATGGATTTTCTTCAATCGAAGTTTTTTATTCGACAATCTGACATTCGATGTATTTGAATAATACGATAATTTTATTCGTATTATCCAAATACACACTTCAGTAACAACTGCGGCCTAACACAGTTAAGAAATTGAATTGAAAAAGTTTAGTGCGGTGGCCCTGTAATTGAATATTTTTTGAGAAACTCCCTAGCTTTTTGTGGTAAACTCAGGCTTTTCTTTTTCAAGCGACAAAAGAGAGAAGAAAATATAGTGATTGTGAAAATAATATCAAATTCAGATTTCAACGGATTTACATGTTTCATGGCGTCTACATACCGAAAATGTGACTTTTCGACACCCGTCCTTCCGGTCCGTCCGTTCGGCACACTTTTATATGCACTCGCCTAGAGGCCATACCGTTCAACTTATCTACACCAAATTTTAAACTTAGGGTTTACTTAGTATTCTTACAGGAGCTTTTCCATTTTATCCTACCACCTAAAATAAGTGTGGTTTACAAACAGCCGAAAATGGAAAAACGCTATTTTCTCAAAAATGGTTTTAACAATTTTGTTTATTTTTCATTAATCAATATTTAATTAACAACCCTATATTGCAGTATCAGATATTTCTCTTAGAAAAATTTACGAGGGGTAGTTTATTCTTGGAGGTGACTTTTTCTCGACGATTTTCTCAGAAAAGACCCTGGCGAATTTTGTACACACTTCATAAATAAATATTTGACCTTACAACATGGTATAAGTCAATTGACCTGAAAAATATATGAGTAGTAGTTTATTCTTGGACTTGAATTTATTCCCAGTGAGTTTCTCAAACACGACCAGTTGGCAACCCTGTATCTCGACAACGAAGCTGAATTCGAAAACTGCAAGAGGACCATTTGTCTCATTTTGATGTCACGAATCACCTCCCGAAGTTTGTGGACATCTTTCAGGTTCACCCTTAATGAAGCTTCTTTTCGAAAAGTTAACTATTAACTTTAGGCATTGTTTATCTTTTTTTAAATCACAAATGTCGTTATTAATTTTAAGGCAGAGAACTACTTCTGAGAGAATAGATCTTGAAAAATAATTTTAAAACTTAGACTTTTGTTTTCGAGACATTCCAGACAAGACGAGACATTTTACAAGCTATCTCGTGTCCAAAACATTTGCCTCGTATTATCTTGGGTGTCACAAAGCGCGTCTTGTCTCTTTCTCGAGACATGTCTTATCTCGTGCGCATTCGTTAACACTTGGGAATGATTATCTTTCTACTCAAAGCATTGTTATTATAATGGTTGCATATTTATGATAATTGCTGTCCACATAAATTACAGTCCTTTCAGTTGAATTAATTATTATTATTATTATTATTGAAATTGCAATATCTAGTTTAACGTTGGACGATTATGCACCTACGCTAAGGGAGAATGATGATGAATGAAATGGTGAAATGAAGAAAGTGGGAGGAAAATGGAAAATCTCAAGAAAACACATACCCATGCACACGGTATTTGTCCACCTGAAATTTCACTTGGCACGAAGTGGAATCGAGCCACGGACCCCCTGCACCAAAGGTCCCTGCAATGCTTTATTATTATTATTATTATTATTATTATTATTATTATTATTATTATTATTATTATTATTATTATTATTATTATTAATAATAATAATAATAATAATAATAATTGAAGCGAGCTTAACGAGTTTCAACCGTACGGTACGACTCAACCAACGTTTGGGTGCCTGTTCGTTCGTCTGCTCCTCTCATAAAAGACATTTCATTTTAATGAAAATAGTAAGTGCCTTCTTTTAGCTCTGCGAAGTAACTATTGCTTAAAATATGAATCTGCAAAACATAAGAGGTAAAATTAACCAAATGGTGCAAGTTTCCACTTTTATATACAAAACAATTTTGCAATATCAACTACGTGAATCTTGTCCCATAAAGAAGCCGAAACCCCTACACCGAAGAGCCCTCCGAGATTTGATCATTGTCCACACGGACTGAAATTGTCATTTGAAGCCAAGACTTTAATATGAAGCCAATAATTTCTTTAAAATAGACATAAAATTCGGAAGTTATAAGCATTTTCATATTTTTGCCTTTTCCCATAAGGGAGCCGTAGCCCCCTATACTGAAGACCCCCCCGGAGATTTGATCATTGTCCACTCGGACTGAATTTGTCATTTGGAACCAACACTTTAATACGAAGCAAAATATTTCTTTAAAATAGACGAAAAATTCGAAAGTTATAAACATGTTAATAATTTTGCCTTTTCTCATAAGGGGGCCGTATTAGCCTACACTGAAGAGCTCCACGAGATTTGATCATTGACCACTTGGACTGAAATTCTCACTTGAAAAAAAAACTTTAATATGAAGCCAAAAATTAACTTTTACATCAATTTAAACTGACTGGGTTCCGGTTCCCCCACTATTGTTTAGTTTAGTTAAGTGGTAATTTGTGACAGCTTCACATCATCAAAAGAATATTTCACTTCCCCTCCCCTCCCCCAGGAGTTCGTGCTGGATCCACCACTGGAATCAATAGACACTCTTCCTATTCTTTTTGTCACCCTTGATTGTGTAGGGGCTCCCTCGTACAAATAAAGAAGCGGTAATATTACAATCAAGGGGCGCTATATATTAGGTATTTTTTTAGTTACCTACCCCTAACCGCACAGCGCCATCTTTCGTAGAATAAAAAATATTACGTGATATTCCAATCATGAAAGGGGAGAGGATGCTGTAAATATATTTCTTATTCATTTTGTCTGTCCTGCTTATCAAAAATTACTTTCTGTTGGAAGGCTACTGAAATGAGAGGGGCAAAATAAAAAGTCGTACCTCCTCCTACATGGTTGCTCAAATAAGTACTAAAGAAAGCATTTTAAACTAAGATATTTTAAGATTTAAACTAGGAAACTAAGATATCCTACATTATGTAAGGATGGCATATTCATTATATTATTATTATTATTATTATTATTATTATTATTATTATTATTATTATTATTATTATTATTATTATTATTATTATTATTATTATTTGAATGTTTTTGGAGCACCGAAATTTTGTGAGACGAACAATGATATGTAGAGGTTTAAGATGGGTGGTCATAGAGGAGGAAAAACCAGGATTTTTCTCTGTCTGACTCTCTAACGTAAAGATTATGTGCTGAAGGTAAGAAGCATCATCATTCTACAATAGGTTGCTTTTACGTAGAATATCAATTACTTGAGTTCTCCTCCTTCGGTCTACTTACCTTATGTAGTAAATTCAAAACAATTTCAATTCAATACAAATACATTGTAAAACTTTTCCGTAATTAAACATCTAGGGAAAATTAAACATTTAATAGGGAAATCTGTTATCAAAATATCCAAACACGTAGATAGAAGACTATCTAGTGAGAAATATTGTGAAACTTTATAAAATTCTCCAAATTAGAATTAACATTTACTGGGAAACATTCGTTATGCGCCAGCGAGCATATAGTAGAACGGGGGAAGACGCCATACTTTTTCATTTTGAGGACTGTATCTCTTGAATAATGCGGTCATAAAAGGCAAACTGTACAGCAATGAATAGCTACAGGGTTAACACACAATTGCTGTAAATATCACATGTTGAACTTCTATGGTGCACTGACAACTTACTGAAGAAATGACTAATGAAATTTGCCATCTTACCCCGATATGTCGGGTAGAGATGCCTAGTGCTTCGTGGAAAGATGCCACGATAATAAAATTGTAGTTACAATTAACAAAGAAATACGTTAATGCTTTTATTTCAGTACAAACACACACAATAAGCTTGTCATGACCCAACACAATTATATGTAGCATAAAGAAATACATGGAAATATAAATATAGTTAGTTTGAAAACACCGTACTTCTCATACAAAAGGAAACTTCATGAATTAAAATAAAAGCAGTATTATGTAGGGACTCCAAAGATAATATGTTTTATAGGATTAGTTTATATCCGTAGAATAAGTATTAGCTACATTCTAATGCAATATTGAGTCTTCATGATTACCTAATAGTTAGTATAAAATACCGGAAAATACGCGTACAACACAAACTTAAATCCACTAGTCATGAGAAAAAGGTATGGTTAAAACGGTGTTTCCTACCATATCAATACTTACATTTATAACATTTGAACTCAGTTGTGGCATGCGACACATGTATCAGGAAATATTGCACAATTTTCGTGCAACCACATGTTACAGATCGTACATCTGATCCATGCCACGTTTGCACCTTTTGGATCGAATAACATCGACCACATATACAGCAATAGTCATTGGAGGAAACCTAATCCTTTCTGTTATTTAGACATAGCCCTACTTTTGCAGCTGATCTCTTACGAAGTTTCTTCAATTTGCAACTAGAACTTCCTCCAAAACTGAAAGAGGACATTGTTGCTACTTCAACGTTTACTTGCTGCTTATCCCTAGTGCGTTTTGAGAGTGTATGTTCAGTCTCATTTAAAATATGTGCTGCTCTTTTTGGTTTCCGTCTCCTACCAGTTTGGGTTTCTTCGCGATCTACGGGATGAATTGGAGATATGTCTTCAAAAGGTGTTTTCTGATGAAGGGAAGATGAACGTACAGTATTAACGGAAGATGCAGGAATAGAAGATTGAGAAAAGTCATTTGAGCATCTAAGACTTGCAGAATCTCGAGGAAGGTGTTCTGAAAGAGTGCTGTCGTCTGATGGAGAGGGAGAAGCAGAATTTCGTTCGTTAGTTGAAGCAACACTAAAATTTGAAGTAGCAAAAGCTTCATAAGGGATGATTTTAGGATCGTAGGGCAAGATCCCACATGCTTGGAAACCTGAAGTACCATTTCTGTGTGTTGCAGCTTTATCCCAGACTTGACGTTGCAAGATAGGAAATAGTGACCTGGATAGTTTTCTATGTTGATGTGTTCGCTGACATTGTGACAAAACTCTGTAGAAAGAACGCTTCAATGAACGAAAGAAGCTCTTATCTAATGGCTGCAAATAACGAGTGCGGTGACTGGGGAGGCAAAGCATGATAATATAATTTTCTGTTGCAAAGTCCAGCATATCAGGATTAGTGCAATGAGAAGAGTGACCGTTCAGAATGAGTAAGACTTTTCCTGGGGGTTTGCGTGACAGAAGGTGCTTTTTGCAACCAATTCATAAAGATTTCAGAATGTGTATAGGCATGTTTTTGATTCATAACTACTATAGAACCATTAGAAAGAACATCTTCTAACTCGGACCTCTTATTTTCCCTTCTCAAAATACATAACATTGGCAGAGAATTGCCTCCTGTAAGCAATCAGTGAAATATTTTTAACTTTGTCTGCTGACGAAAGCATACTAACTTGTTTAGAACTTTTTGCTGCTACTACAGTTTCTGAACAAGAATTTAATTGTATTCCTGTTTCATCACAATTAAAAATACTACCTGCTCTATTGAGTAAATCATGTTTCTCACAGATTTCTGAAAGAAGTTTTAAAATAATTTCCAACATTCTCACGATTCATAGCTTCTGCTCGATCGCTAGACAAATTCTGAAACTTTCTTCTTACTCACGTAGGAAATCTCATGAAAGACTACAACCAATCGTATCCAGCCATTCCATTCCCTTTGTTAAATTTATGCCTCACACCATAACGTTCAACGAAGTTGTATGCTAGTGTTAGTATCTCTCGTCCAGTTGGAGCAAATCCTGCATTTTGTAGTTTCTATATGCAAGCAAAGAGCAATTTTAAACAATGATCATACGATGTATTATGGAATATGTATAGAAGTGTATGTGCATTGTATACGAAGGGTTTTACTAATAACTAACTCTTATGGAACTCATAGCCGCTATATCAAACATTCGCCCTTTCCGAACTTTAAAATAATACCAGGAGAATAACAGTTCTGTGTATTTTCATTTTCAATTTTCTTGCTATTAATCACGAAGTTAGGAACTTCGTGGCTACCCGAGCAAGAGTTAAACTTGCATCTTTACCCGAGAAAATGTACAGATGCATCTTTACCCGACATTGATGTAGCAACTTTCCCAAACATCGGGGAAAGATGCCAGCTGAATTTTCGCGCCAAAAGTGCCACAAGGTATGCTGAGACTCACGTGCACATAAACTCTGTAATCCTCTCTATACAGCAGCTACGTGTTTCGCGTCATTATTAATTGCATTACAAACTCATGCAGAAAATACGACTTATTCACAAACAAAAACATGTGTAAATTTATTTATAATTTCTACATTTTACCATGAAACAAGTGCATAACATACTCATCGACGTGACTGACGACGTCCCTTTCTTCTTCTAGACCCCCGCTAACAGCCTGCGCAAGCTCGTGCCATATGTTGTTGTTACGACGAAGTTATAGCAAAACTAGCATCTCTCCCCTATAGGCATCTCTACCCGAAGCACTCTATGGTGAGCAGTGAGCACAGGGGAAATAATTACGAAACTGTTTGCAAACAAAATTAGGGACGCTAATACAAGTGCGACAACAGCATTTTTTCTTTTTTTGGTATCGTCATGAGTTTTACACATACGTTACAATTTGATTCTTTCCCAAATAAAAAAATAAAAAAATAACCGTAGTGTAGTGATAAAAATGATAACGGCACTTCCACGGGATCGAACCCGCTACCTTCAGCATACAAACGCGTTGCTTTAACTAACTGAGCTATTTGTTTTCTTACGTAAACTGAGCCTGTTCCGGTAGAGACGAGATTTCATTACGATCGTCCTACCAATTCGTCCTTTTCCATATAGATAATTTCCGCTATTTGCTCTATCTTTATGTTAATACTTAGCATATATTCATATATTTGGAGTTTGCAGATAATGCATATAATAAGACATACTAGAAATATTTCGTTAAAAGTTTAGTTTGTAGATTTAATCCACATTTCTCTCAATGACATAGATGTCGCTGCTTCGTGTTGAAATGCAGAATTCCCTCGTGTTCTTGAAAATTTCCCACTTTAGCAGAGTTGGTAATTCTCGAGATTTCTGTCGATTTAATGTTTTTTGCTTCTAATTTCTTTATTTTAAGCTAATATCTAACACAAATATTAAAAGCGGGTTTGTTATTAACCTGTCCTGCTGGGGAAACCTTCCGAAATTTCGAACATATAAAAAAAACGGAGATATTTTCAAAAAACTTCAAAATAAAGAGACGCGTCATTTATTTTGCTCATGGTAGTACTTAATTAAGATCCCTTCAAATGTAGATTTCTGACAAGAAAATTGTCAAGTTTGTAATAACTGAATATCTATCAATTAATTTAAGAGCAAATCGCTATTAATTATTATTAATCTCACTGCTCATAAGACATGAGGCCTTTGTTCAGAACACAAAGATAGAAATTGAGATAGTACCTTCTCCAGAAAGAAGAATGAGCCACCTCAAACAATTTCGCATAAAACCACTAGCATTTCATTTTTAGTATAGGATTTGAGCGCAATGAAAAGGGGAAAAAAATACAACAAAACACAATTTGGTCTGGTGTTTATTTGCGCCGAAAGGGTATACACACTTTAATACAAGACGTAATAGTGTTTAGAAGAAAGATCACGAAAATGCTTGTCTTTACACGAATATCCAAGAGTTTGTTTGCAATTCGACCAGAACTCTAGTCATCCCATACCTGACTAATATTAGTGGTATGCTGATTCTAATGTTAGAACTATACTGTAACTGCCATTTGTGAATCGATTCAATACACTCTTTTCTTCATTATGTAAAGGCATGTTACTATCTTGCTCTACTGTTGATGTATTTCGTATAATGCGTTTACAAATTGAAGTAAATTATAACATTTTATCCCCTTCACGAAAAAGGGATATAGGCTACTGTGTCTGTTCCATTTCTTTGATCCCTCCTAAACTTGTACTGGACCATTTTTACAATGTTTTAATATTCGTGTATTGGGTGTCAATGATAAAGGAATTACCTAAATGAGTTTGAATAAAAAATCATATAAATATAAATTGCTCTATAACACTTTTGTATTCAGTCTCTGATTTTGTATATATAATTTTTATCAACTATTTATGGATTTATGAAGTACGAGGCACATACAAGCATTAAAATTGTTATTCAGAGGAATAAAAAGTTAAAAAAAAAAAACTTTATCATAGGTAAAACCTATTATGATTATTTTAAAAAAAATACCTTATTGACCATAGGGACATACGTATTGTTCTAGGCCATAAACAGGTAACCATTGAAATGATCAACTTGCAATGATGATCTTTGGGATCTACCTAGTTATATCATAAATACTGTCACAAAGTTTGTAGTGGCGCTGTAGGCATCCGGAGTGGCACAGTGTTGCCATATGTGTATAAAGCGGAAGATGCATGTAGTGTGTGCTTGACTCTTCATGACATACGTTGATATTGTACTGAGCTCTGATAGAGTGGGGCGATTACGAAAATCGTGTAGCTGTAATTGCAGTGCATAAGGTCGGGAAGACAGCAGGTGAGATTTTCAACCTCCTGAAACCCCTACAAATCAGCAAGAGATTCGTGTATCGCGCCATACAGCGATACACCGAGACTGGAACGGCAGCTGACCGCGCTAGGAGTGGCAGACCACGAACGGTAAGAACCCCGCATATCCAGAAAGCAGTCGTAGCAAGAATTCGAAGAAATCCTGTTCGAACACAAAGTCAGTGTTGAATTCAGACATTTTCACCTGGGGGGGGGGAATGTGATCTCCTCGGGGGGGTTGTTTTTCTGTATTTTTGCAAGAAAACAGCATATTTAACAATTCCATTCAAATGCACATCTTACCTAATATTGAGACTAATTGCTGATAAATATTCAATGTGAGATTATAATTAAAAAAAAAAAAATACAATCGTTTAATTTTATCTAAAACATTAAATAAAGACTGGCAAAAATATTTTAGACTAAACTTTAAGTGCTATTTACAGTAGCTATTTTGGTTATTTCCTATGTTCAGTAGTTACTGTTTGTTACTAATGTAGAAGTTTTTAAAAAGATCTAAATTAACTCAAATATTTTTTGTCCTAAAACAAACATACATAGGAATATCTTAACAAAATGTTATCATTCTTTCTCACACTTCTGATTCTAAATCAAGCATATTATCCTTGGTTTCTTCACTGCATACACATCAATAGTTTAGTTTACGAAATCTTCAGTAGGACTGTCTTCAGTAGGATTTTCCACGACTTACTGCCGTGTCGTGGAAAATCAGCTCTTGGGGCGAGAGTATACGACGGTAGCCCCGTACGTGTGAGCGAGGTCGACAGACCAGCCGCGAAAGGTGAGAAAATTTTAAAAAGTAAACCCTGCTTTTCCTTGATTTTGAGCACTTTTTATGACTTCTTTCCTTTCATTTTATATATGTGCACATGCCCACATGTGCATATGTGTTTCATTCCTCTATTTTTTCTTTCCTTCTTTTCTTTTTCCTCCCGAATTTTGTGCCCCTTTCTTTGGTGCCCCGCTTGCCTCTCCCGCATTGCATGGCACTGAGCAGGATCTTCGTCACCTTCAATAGCAATCTTTCACTTATATACTACTATTGTATTGATAAATTCTATATAAATCTCTAACCCAGGAGGGATAACTGTTCCTCCCTGATCCCTCTGAATCTCACCCTTTAACTGACTTATTTTTAGTTAAAAAAAAGGCGTGTTTACTTTAACAATCGTAAAACACATTTACCTCTGTTACTTCCGATGCGAGAAATGGAATTTAGGCGCTCTATTTCAAATGCAAGAACTGTACAGTTTCAAGAAGTGAATGAAGTCTGCTAACATCAGAGATCATATGGAATGATCGAAAGATCTTCCCTATTTTTCCTTTCCTATCTCAATCTGTGTTAGTGCTACCTACAGTACTAATATATAATATAGGGCGAGACTATAGTACCTACTAAAAATACAAACCTTTCTTCAACAGTTGACAATTTCATGTTCTGCCAAACTCGGTCATAGCGTTAAGAAATACAGGTTTTGTTGACTATTTGGTATTTCATCCTAGATGTTACATGTTTAATATTTATATAGAATGGGTCTGCGTCATTTATATGTATATTGAAAGATCGAATTTCGTCTGCACGTGCACGGAAAGAAAAGCAAATAATTGGGTGAAATAATTTCTACATTTTGTGACTGAATTTTGGGAGTTTCTCCGGGGGGAATTAATTTTCTTCGGGGGGAGATTCCCCCCGGGCTACTCCCTGAATCCATCCCTGCACAAAATGTGATGGCTGCGGAGATGAACATCAGCAGAAATTCCATGTCTCGTGTGCTCAGGAGTGACCTACATCTACGGGCGTATAAGAGGCGGACTGGTCACTTTTTGACCCAAACATTAATGTCGCAGAGGGTCCTTAAATCAAAGAGACTGTTGCAGCATTACGCCAACAATCTGCACAGAAAGACTCTGTTCACTGACGAAAAGTTGTTCACAATTGAGCAGGCCTACAACGCCCAAAATAACCGTGCGTATGCCACGTCATCTACTGCAGCTGCTGAGGCAGCGCCAAGAGTTCAGAGGGCACATCATCCTGCCTCAGTGATGGTTTGGTGGGGAGTGAGTTACTCAGGCACAATCCAGCTGCATTTTTGCGAACAAGGTGTTAAAACATCTGCCAAGGTGTACCAGGACACAGTGCTAACACCTATAGTGAAACCACTGTCTGCTACCATGTTCCCTGGAGAAAGGTGGACCTTCCAGCAGGAGTCCGCTCCAGGCCACAAAGCGAAAACAACCCAGAACTGGCTGGCACGGAACGTCCCCGACTTCATTTCTATCGCTGATGGCCTTCTAGCAGCCCGGACCTTAACCCGTTGGACTACAAACTTTGGGCAGTCCTTCAGGCAAAGGTCTGTCATAAACGGCATCATTCTCTGGACAGTCTGAAACAATCCTTGACCCGAGCGGTGAACAATTTTCCCATGGACGTAGTGCGTAATGCAATGGACCAGTGGCCGGACAGATTTCGTGCCTACATCAAGACCAAGGGGGAACATTTCGAAAAATGATTCGTGCATCAGGTGTACAATATATCAATGTAAAACATGACTAAAATACATTGCCTTGGTGTTAATTCTCATGCCTTGGTGATTCACATTCAAACTTGTGACAGTATTTACGATATAACCAGATACATGTCAGTTTTAGCCTAAAGAGTTCAAAAAATAGGTTTTTTCTTGCCAATAGTTCTTACGGTCTTGAAGAGGTTATCCAAGACTAATTAATTTCCTGCTTGTTCAAAAGTACGCTGACCATACTTCTTTGAGACAAAAACGGAGGTTATTATTATGGTAAAAACGAGCCATTGAGAACCAAAACTACTGTTGCACAAACAAACAAAGACATGCTAAGCAGATACTGGGGATGAGATGCCAATAATTTCAACGTGCTTTTTAATTTTTAATTTTTGTGAATAAATAACTGCAGATATCGATATGTAACATCGAACAATCAAACTTCATGGTTACACAAATGAATTGTATCTGTGTTCAAGGGCGCCCATTAGGGGGGTAAGGTGGGGCGCTCGCCCCCCTTCCGTTTCAAATTTGTACTTCGGAATATCGAAAACTCAATTGAATTTTTAGAATAGTTACAGCAAAATGTGAATCTATATTTTAAATGTCGCTTATACTTGCCTCCCCTTGGAAACCACAACATGGGCGCCCTTGTATGTGTTACTGGTACATGCTATAACTCATGAATGAAAAATTACTATTGACTAATATTAGTTAAAAACAGGGGAAAACAGACTAAATTATTTTCAAAAATATTTGCAGTTTACACATTTGTGAGTTTAAAGTAGTACTGTTAAAGTGATAATGCTTTTTCGGCTTTAATTTACATCGTGATTAGCTTACTCCTTTCTTTATAAAGGTAACCAAGAAAGTTATGTCACTTTTTCACCCACCACCTTAGAACATAGATATGCCACCTAAGACGTACCTGGAAGATCAAAAATGGTTCCTATCAGCATCAACGACCTTCTATCAACGTTCTGGAAGGCCTTGGATTCCATCGCGGTAGAACTTGGTGGGCCGTGAAGCGAAGAAGTTATCAAGTGCATGTTGCACCTCTACTAGGGATTTGAACTGGCGTCCTCTAAGGTGATTGTCTAAGGAATAGAACAGGTGATTATCGGACGGTGCAATGTCCGGGGAATATGGCCGATGCAATAGTGTTTCCCATCCAGGCGTAGAATGGTGTCCCAGGTCATCCTAACCACGTGGGGCTTAACGTTGTCCTGTAACAGCAGGACCCGTTTGCGATTCAGAAGTGGTGGCTCCAGAGTTTTTTTTTTCGAACAGGCTGAACTGCTGACAGTACACAGTTTCATTGGTGCTCTGACCAGCTGGTAGCAGTTCCTGATGCACGATGCCGCGAGCAGTACACCAAACACACAGGAGGACCTTCTTCTGGTGCAGTGCTGGTTTCGGTGCTTTGGAACCAGTTCATGGGATGCTAGCCAATAATGACGGCGCCATGGAGCTTTGTACAGGACCTACGTCTCATCACATATCAACACCCTGTCCATAAATGGCTTCTTAGTCAGACGAGACAGCAAAGAAACACAGATGTCTGCTCGCGTTGCCTTCTGGCCCGAAGTCAAATCAAGAGGGACCCATCGACCCAACTTGTAGTACTTCCCAAGTTGATGGAGGTGCTGCCGAATGTTTTCTCCACTCATACTGAATTGTAGTCCCAGTTTCTCACATGCCTGGCCACTGTTCGCCTCAATTGCTGCCTGAAGATCTTCATTTTGTACAAGTGTTAATCTTCTCGCACGTTGTGCGTCTTCGAGTGTTTTTGTCACCCTCCTTAAACTTGCTAAACCATCGCTGCACAGTCCGCATAGTCACGACACCCTCACCAAAGACCTGGCATATCTTCCGCCCCGCTGCAGAAGCGTTTTACCCTAGTTTGAACTCGTACAGCATACACGCCCTTATGACGCTTTGTGGAGATTCCATGTTCACTCTATCTTTACGCAAGTTCACGGTATAACTGAGCTGTCACAATCAGGTAGTATGTTGAATATACCCACACCAACAACTGACCTTCGCTTTATCTCCATTCGCATTCAACTCACTGTGTGAGGGCCAATTGAACACAGATCTCTACAAACATCGACAGAACTTGCTTGGTTACCTTTATAGAATGTTCGATTTTTGTTTGTAACGGTATATATGCTAATGTTGTTTGCCATAAGGTTTTCTGAATTCTCATTCTCTTTTTATCGTCTGTTTGTTGCACACTGCAATAATTGTGCGTCTTCATACGAGTTTATCATCAAAATGCTTTCATTTATATTATTCAAACTTGATGATACGTTGAAATTTCTCTAAATGAATTTGGGTTTTCTATCTTTTCAGAAGGTATTCAATGCATATTTGGCTTCATACTCAATCTTACAAAATTATGGTTTTGATGGTTTATGCTATATTCACGTGATTTGTGCATTTCATATTTTGTCCAAGTATATATTACGCGCAATTAACTTTCTAAATTCAAAATAAGCGAAGCACTTGTTTTACTGACATTCATAATTTAATGATGTTATATATAATCCTGATTTGTCTGTAGGGAGTTTTCTGGATGTCGAGGTTTCTTATAGTAGAAGAGACGATTAGTTATTCGGAAACACTTAGGTGTCGAGCACTCAGATGTTCATCGTTTCTGAAAAAGAAGAAATCTTACAGATGAAGAAGGGAACCTTATCTGTGAAGATAGGTTTCTATTAATAAGAAATTCAGGCAAATGTATGTAGATGGAGAGGTTGGAAGGACATAGTAATAGAACAGGCGGACAAGGGTGGAGCAATGGTAGTGATGGAGAAAGAATTTTACAAGAAGAAAATAAAGGATTTATGTGATACATATGAGGTTATAGGAGATAAGAACATGAAGGAAGAGGATCTATTGAAGATAGTAATGAAAGAAGAAAGAGGTTTCAGGAAATGGATAAAGGTACAAGAAAGGATACCAAAAATGAAAGGTCTTCGAAAATTACACAAGAAAGAAGTGAAGCTTAGACCCGTACTGTAGAGGGAATTACTGGGAGCCGCTAGAGAAGGAGTTGAAGGATATTTGTGAAACCATTAGAGAAGGACAAGAATCGAGCAGAGTGAGAACACAGAAGAGGCCAAAGAAATGTTAAGGAGAGTGGATCTTAGTGGATGCAGGACACTTATGTTCAGTCTGGATGCTAAGGCTATGTTCGCGAGCCTTAATAGAGAATCGAATAATGAGTGTCATAAAGGAAGAGAAGAGAAGTAGTAGTATCAAAGGATGGACAAAAGAGAAGGTAGTTAAGGCTTTGAAGGTACTATGGGAAAACAGTTATTGTATAATAGGGGAAAAGGTGGTAAAAATAAGGCAAGAACTGGGTATAGGTTCGAGGTTGAGCCCAGTACTGGCAGGAATACTTATGAACAAATGGAAAAAAGGTGAGAGAAGAAGGAGAAAGAACTTAATCATGTTTTGTAGGTATGTGGATGACTGCCTAGGTTTGTAGAAAGGGTGAGACAATTAGAGAAGTTCAAGGATAGAGTGGAGGATAAAATGAAAGGCTTGGACATAGAGTTGGAAGAAAATGGAAGAATAAACTTTCTTGACATGACCATAATAGAACAAGGAGAGGGACCGTTTAAGAAGTGCTCTCAGAAGGAGTGCTCAGCGGGGGTGTTCTACCACAAGAAGAGCGACGTGGATCGGAATACGAAGAGGAATTTCATAACCAATATAAGAAGAATAGAAATGCTGGAGGACGAAGACTGAGGAAGGAAGGAGAGCATAGAGAAATTCTACAGACAGTTAGAGAAAAACAGTTACAGCAGGAAGGAGTTAGAAAGGGAAGAAGAACGTAGAAAGAGGAAGAGAGGGATTAAGAAGAAGGAAGAGGATGAGAGTGGAAAATGGCATGATATAGAAAAAAATGGTGAAGAAATGGGGAAAATGAAGTTACTTAAGAAAAGAGGGGTCAGAGCTTATAGAAGGGGTGGATAAAACTTATTGAGATCAATAAAGAAGAAGAACAGAAAAGGTACCAAGAAGATTAATAAAGAAGAAGAAGGAGTCATTTACAGAGTATGGTGTGGGGACTGAGATATGTCATATGTAGGAGAGATGGGGTAGAGATGGAAGAAAGGATAAAATAACAGAGAGATGACGTGAGGAAAAAGAAAGATACCAATGCGGTATACAAACATGTTTTAAGGAGACTAATCACGAAATTAACTGAGATAAGACGAAAATATTGGAGATAGAGAGGAGAATGGTAATAATGAAGTGGAAAGAAGCAGATTGGATAAAAAAGGTAGGAATAGATAAGCTAATGAATTGAACAGGGGGCTTACCTATTAATGAATTATGGTAGAGAATTTTGGATAGCATAGAGAAGAAGATGGAATTGAAAAAAGGTTCTTATAAGGACCAAAAATGAAGCACGTGACTGGCAGAAAATGGACATGGGGACCTACGGGATTGGCTGAATGCTTCAGCCAATAAAATTTAGGAATTTAGACTTTTTCATAAGGATGACTATATATATCCGAAACTATAACACATTATAGTTTAAAATATAGTGATGTGTTGAAGTTTTGGTCAGTATTTCTTTTGTTAAAAAGGCATATAGAAAAAAAGGAATGAGGGTTGCAATTTTAAAATAAAATGGCCATATCCTGAAGCGACTTAAGATTAGAGACATGACATTTGATATTTAGACTTTTCATTTAAAATAATTAGAGAGATGATTCAGTGTTTTGTAAATATATTTCCCTAATGGACTAAAAAAGGCGCAAAGAAAAAAGATATGAGTTACTAAGATAGCCATATCTCGAAATCCCTTGAGATTAGAGTAGGGTGACCAGACGTACTGATTTTTGCAGTACAGCACTGATTTTCAAAAAGCTGTCCTGCGTGTTGCGAAGATGCTTAGAAAATCAAGGGATGTCCATTTTTATAAAATGTCATGCGTTTCATTCTTTATTCCCGAATAATTTAACGTTTCATTCTTTTTCTCCCAATATTTTAACGTTTCATTCTTTATTCACAACATCTTGAATCAGAGGTACTTTTTGGTGAATGATGAACCGCTTTGTCTTTTAACACTCCTCAAAATATTAGGGAAGGAGAACAATTAACAAACCATTGTTTTGCAATACATTTTTACTGAGAAAGGCTTATTGAGATATCGGTAAGGTAGGAAATATTAAGGGTTAACTTTACAATGCCCGCTTCAGCTGGTATACTCACTCAAAAACGAGAAATTACACTCCATTAATTTTATGAAAATGGTTCAAAACTTCCCTAACCCGTTTCTACCCCTACCCTATTTATCCCTTTCTTACGCTACTCTACCCTACCATACTGTACTATACCCTTTTAAAGCGATCCTACTTATCTATGCGCAACTGAAGCGTGTATTGTAAGTTTACCCATGGTTTCTTTTTCAACTTGCGACAGTGATGCTAACCAAGTTAAGTAGAAGTTCCGTCGTGCCGGTCTAAATTTTTCTCTCATTCCTTAAAATAATCCCACTCTCTAAAAATAAATTTTAAAAAGTTTTTAGCTCTACACGCAGCATCACTGTACGTTCATAAAAATAAGTTACTTTGTCATTCATCAAAGGAAGGAGTTATATTGAATTCCTTTAATGCTTCTGTTCAGTACTTTCCTTTTTAACAAAAACGAATGATTAAGTTAAGATTAATTAAATGAAATAAGGACATGGGTATTGGCAACGCAGTAAACTATCATCTACTATTATACTTGTGTCCTACTTTTTTCTTGTCAGAATTTGGTCACCTTAGATTAGAGACATAAAACTTGGTATTTAAGCTTTTAGTTTAAAGAGGGTAGCAGTTTACTTTTTCTTTCTTTCTTTTTTTTTTTTAAATCAACATATAAAATGACTTTGAAGTTGTCAGTCTCATTATTAGGGAGAAACGGGTGAACTATTTGGAATGAATTTTCAATCTCCGTTGGTCCTATGATTATCCTCAAAGGACGAATTACTGCCAGCGATTGTGTGGACATTTGAGGTCTTCAATTGCATCAAACAGTACAGATGTTGTTTCCTAGCAAGGATGCAGTCTTCCAGGATGCAATAAGCGAACATACATAGCCAGATATGTTCAGGTATGATTTGAAGAGCATCAGAATATCTCGACCTCGTAACTTCAACAGTATTGAATTCGTACGGGCAGTTTTACATCATGCTCGGCTAGGATTTTCCCCGTCATCATTCCTGATGCACTGATAGTTTGCTATGCCTCTACTTACGATTAACAAGTTATACCTTGGTATGCCTTAATTTAGCAACGAATACTAACGATGCTACATGCTAAAGGAGATTCAATACCATATTCATAAGGTAAATTGTATTATAATATATATATATATTTATGAAGGACTGGTTCGGATAAGGGCTTATACTTGCACATTTTACAGAACTTTCTTTTTATTACGTTTTTTTACATATTATATCAGTAATTTAAAATAAGTATTTGGAAGCCACAATCAATCTAAGGATCCGTCCACATATTACGTAACGCTATTTTTGACCAATTTTTCCCCCTTGTCACATTTCGTAATGCAAGACCGAACCCTTTCCCTCTTCGTTACGTAACACTTTTTGATTTTTGTTTTTTCACCGATTTTGCAAATTTTGGGGGTTATTACAATGGAAAGAACTATTTTTAATTGTAGAACTTTTTACTGCAAAATGCTTGTATTCTGAATATATTTGTAGTACTTTTTCGACAACAAATCAAATTATTAGAAAATGGTAGTTCCGTAATAATATTTAACTCCATAAGGTTGTTTCCTTAACAAGTCTGAATTCTTCCAAATTGCATACTGTCGTTTTCCCAATGAGATCCCATTCTTTTAGGTCACGATGATTGGCAAGGAGGAAATACTGCCGAAAGATGCAAGAGACAGAAGAGACCTCGAAGGTCGAGGTCGAGGTTTAAGTCGCGGTTGCTACGTCGATAATAGCGCAAACAAATGGATTCAAATGGATAAGCGAAGGTGTACGCTATATCGCAACCTAGATCTCGACCGCGAGGGTGAATTAGTGGTCGCGATAATAAATAACTGAGTTTATTTTTACATTGATGTTCAGTGGAAGCATTGACGTGGCTCGTGTTCTCATTGGTTCTCCCTGAAGCGCTACATGGAGTAAAGTCTTCATTTGCTTAGAATTTCGTCTGCAAGGGATTGTGTGTGTCTATGTTCGAGAGGTTTTGCTGCACTATTAAATTTGTTTATGAAAGACATACCGTAAGACAGGGGTTACTTTGCACAAGAGTTAAGCAATCTTAAAGAAAATCGCGTGTAACTTACAAACGTAATGATTTAGAACAATGTATTTTAAACTTATAATAGGTAGATATATAAGGAAAACATTAATGCAAGTTCATTAGTAAACATTATGTATGACCATAGTTATTGAAATATAAACTTCGGTGCAAAGTAACCCCATATGTGGGGTTACTTTGCACAACATACAAAAAAGTATGTTCAACACACGAACATAACGTTTCTGTGCAATGTTTTCACTTCAGTATTTATACATTTTACTTTCTACACAAAACAGCATGCAGTCTACAAATATTGATATTAGAATGGTGGTACTGGTATCAGTACTTAGTTTGAATTATCAATATTTGTAAAGCAAATTATGTATTTTCTGGTTCCCTGCACAGGATTCACATTCTAATAGTTCAGCATATGTCCCACAAAAATGCCAACCGAGAAACAAAAAAATCCCCGTGAACTGATTCGCTTTGGTTATCCCTTATGTCCAAAAATATCATCCCAACCGTAATCACTGGAGGTTTGGAACGTTCAGGCTGAAGCCCACCCAAATTGCATGATTTCTTTTTTAAAAATCAATGGTAGTCATTCCTATGCAAGTCCCCCCTTCCCCCCCCCAAAAAAAAAGTCTAGTGATTTCTGAAAGAAACTGAGCCTTTGTGAGTGAAACCCTCTCAAACTACTTTTCTGGATCCGCCACTGTTCATAATTTATTTTCCAACAAGAAATTCATTCCAGCATCTACCTAAATAGGAAATTTACCTAAAATGAGAATGCAGAAGGTTCCAGTAGTAATAATTTCCTATGCAAGGGGTATTTTGGACCGGTGCAAAGTAACTCCGAGTAGAGGCTGACACCGCCTTTTACCAGTTTTACTATTTTTATGACTTTAAAAGATTTCACATTTCAATTTCAACTATTGCATCGAAGTTCCATTATACACAGTAGTATTCTACGAAACTTACTTAACTTTGGCGGAAATTCTTGTACGTGATATCTTTCAAATTTTGGTGGCCTTTTAAGTGACTGCTTTCCATATCTCTACAACAACTAACCCTCCCGGTAATTAGAACTGATGTTAACCGCCAACATTATAGCCAGAATACACTTAGATGTTCTATTTTATGGTGGCAGTTGAAATTTCCTCTTTACAGTTCATGGTTTTGCCGACAGAGGACTGTACAACTCTTTTCATATTTTGTGCAAAGTAAAACCTGATGTGCAAAGTAACCCCGTCTTACGGTATTAATAGAACTAGTGAGCAATGTTCTATCAATAGGGGATAAGAAACACAAACATCATCATAATAAGCACGTTTTAAATAGAGAATAGAAGAAAATAGCAACTGAAATGAAAATGTCAGATAAGTTATTCATATTTATTTGAGAATTATACTGTAGCTTATTATTATATAAGGCAGAGGCGGTTACAGGGAGGGGGTTTTCGGGCTGAAGTCCGTAAATTGTGGAATTTCTAAAGAAGCTACTGTTAATGATATCTATGCTTAAAAACTCCACGCCCCTCTCCCCCTCCCCCAATTCCGAGATTAATAAAAATGGTTTCTTCTAAATTCGTTACTGATATAAGAGAAAGAAATACCTGTAAAGACAGGCACGTATCCATAGGGAGGAAACATCGAATAATGGAATTGCAGTGACGAAACTTCATTTGCTGAAGTTAATACCCCCTCCTCCTCGAAACTTAAGGACACTTGAAGATACTTTTTTTTTTTTTTTAACTGGGAAATGATTTCTCACCTGAGTTCTGAAAGATGGCATTTCTTCTCAGAAAATTGAAAAAATGTAAAAATATTTGATTTTTTGATAGGATTGGACAAGAGATAAGACTCGAATATTTTTGCGGAACAAGAGACGAGACTTTATCATTTCTCATATCTCGTCTCGATACCATTCCTACTTATAAACTGTTTGGTCCTTTCAATTTCAAAATGTGGTTTCGCAGTGATTTTTATGCACTGACGGAATAATTTCACACGCGTCATAGTAATGTTTCTCCTCAAACTGAGAACTTACAGCGAGGGTGCGACCTACTAGCTATGTGCGTCCTTGATCCATCACGACCTAGACATTGAGGTAGCGACCTCGACTTAAACCTCGATCTCGATCACGAGGTCTCTTCGGTATGTCTTTACTCATAGGATCTAAAAAACCGACATCGACCTTTTTCGTGATACAGGATGCTTCGTGTATGTGAAGTTCGCCAGTGTCGACGATGCAAAGAGTTTTTTTTTTCCCTCGTCGACCACAGATTCAAAGTGGCTGCATACGTGAAGGACCAGGTAGCTACATCTCGTTTGTGAACAAGATTTCGAGCATCTTCTTTGGACTAAGGACTTCAGCTTACCTCTTTTGAAATTATTCTTGTCCTGAATCAGTACCAGAATGCGAATAAACACGATTTCTCCAGAAATATTCAAATCCAAAAATAGAAAAATTCAGTACGAGATGAACATCCGACGAATTAGGTTTTCAATCTTATTTTGGTCTGCAAATCGTGAATCGTTCCGTCGCGGAAAATATTATTTCACGAAAAAGTGTTTCTTCTGTTTCACATGCGAAAACCCTTAGAAAAGTAGAGTAAGTAATGATTCAAATCAAAAAGGTTTAAATCATATTCTCAGAAATAGCGATACGAGTGGTAACGCGAGGGCATTTTTAAGTAATGGTTCCGATCACTAAAAACTAACTCCAGAAAATTGTGTGTCGTAAATGCAATGCTTCGATAGCCACAGAGTTCGTCACCAGTCACGTTGGTGTCTAGTAGCGTCTTCAATCCCTTCTGGATGATTCAATTTATATAGGCTATATGTTCGCAGCTTCCCGAAACAATAGAAATATTTATTTATTTATTTATAAAAAAAGAAAAAAAACTGGATAAAATTATTTGTTTAAAAAGATTGTACACAAACCTGTCAATAGAAATAAAAACTACAGCAAAAAAACATGCGTTACGTAAAACCTCCTCCTCCCCTGTTGTCATACTTCGTAACGCAACCCTTCCCCCCTTTGCCTCGTTATGTAATATGTGGATGACCCCTAAGTTCCAAAATATAATCTGTAAAACATGACAAGAAACCCAGAAAGCAAAACCTATTTCTGTGAAACTTCAAATCTATTACATGAGTCCTTACTCAAATCCACCATTCATATATGTATAACGGTTCGGGAAGAATGATTTACTGTATATCTAATCCATTTCTATTAATTTTTCTTGACAGTAATGCTGACTACCGACGTTATAAAAATTCCACATCTCCACTGATTCCGATTCCTCCGGATTTCTACGAAGAGGTTCCAATGTTTATGAGATGTTTCTGCTGCTGTGAATTTCCTCTATATAATTCACTGAACAAGACGAAGAAAACTCCAACAGTGGTTACAGAATCAACAAGTATTTCACCATCACAGTCACAGACATAGTAAAATTAGTAAGCATAAGGATATATCAAGAAATTGAGAGAAAAATTCGTTATCTCAGCTCTTCCTTACACCATCTTCCTTAATAAGATTTATCAGAGGAATTATAGACAGATGCAAAAGAACCAAAAGGAAGCGTGGATAGTGTAGAAAGAATAAAAGGAGACAATGCCAAGAAGAACACGAATTCCTTTGTTAATTCGTTCGTTCATTTGTGGTCAATTAAGCAAAAATAGTTCTGTTATGAAATAATATTTGCTCATAGTTCATTCTGATGTATCAGGTTATAATGGTGTCAAGGAGAAACTTTTGACAAACTGTAATTCCATGTACTACACACACATATTGTATATAGCATCAACAGCACGGACGGAATAGAGCTATAACTGTGTACAACTCCACAAAACCTAGCATTTAGAACAATGTTGTACTTTTTAGCACATATGAATGGTGATACCAAAAAATAATTACATTTATGAAAGAAAATAAATTTTTCATAGAAACAATATCTAGCAATATCTTTACAGATTCATCACAATAGCAATAATTATGTCCAATAACAGTTCTTCAGCCATTTCTTCTTTTTATCAATGCCGTATTATTAGAAAAAAAGTGTTTCCTATAGTAAGTGTACTAACTCTTAATAAACTATTCTCTGTGACCTATTGTAAAACTAATAGGTACATATTAATATTGCAAGTAACTACACTGAAACATGCTGATACATAATGATAATGTAAACATTTTTTTTATTTATTAGGCATGGGTACCTTCAATTTTTTTCACAATCCTAGACTTAGAACATAATATTCTTTTTATGCATTATTTTATTCATACAAATATGTATTCTGCATTTTTCATATATTTATAACTTGCGTCTATAAACATCATTAAAAAATTTGTTTTTAATCATTTTTTTAACTGAAAACATAAAGCACTATTTTCTATAATTACCATATGTGCACTTTAGATCTAGTTCTTCCATTTCTTGTCGTCAATGTTAGCAAGAGTAATGAATCATATCATTAAAATTTAACACAGTAAATTTAATTAGATCTTTGTATGATACTTATAGATTTTTCCTCCAGTAAAGCAGTTTTACACAATTTTCTATAAATTTATCTGAATACTTTTTCCTGAATTTCCCACATTATACTTTATACTAAACTCAACGCATGAATTTCTCAGAAATTCTCCAATATGTCTTGTCTATATCCAATATTATAAATATACTCTTTTCTTTATAGGTACATAATCTTTCTAAATACTTTTCTTCTTTCTAAATACTTTCTCAATACATCTGGAGTAATACATGTACAATAATTTAAACACCTTCTAAATGAAACTGGAATTTGCATGTCATAAAATACCACTTCAGTCTATTTCTTATCGTAAATATCAACATAACAGTGAAAATAGCAATTCTCTTAACAATAGTCAAGAACTATACATATACTTCTAGACTTCTGTATCCTGGATCAGACTTTGCAGTGAATCTTGAGGTTATAACTATATGAGGCTGCAGAAACAATTAGATTGCATTATCATCACATCCTTCATATATGATGTAGGCAAAATTAGTGGTTTGTGTGCGATTCCTTTCATAGATTCAACAATTCTGCAATATTAGGTTTGTCCAAAAGTTATAATCTAATACTGATTTAAGAATAAAATTAGTGACATTCATCTTAGGTATTTTACAAACTGAAAGATTATTGCTAGATGCATTATTTCCATCATACACAGAGTATTTTATTATAAATTCACATAATATTATCTTAAGTTTAGAACCAATGTACGGCGTCCCCCAGTTCTTAAAAAATACAATGGTCAAACGTAGGCAGGGGGATGTCGTGACGTCATGCCGCTACCTACCGTCCCTCTACCTTTCCAGATCCACTTATATATATAGGTGCATATGCTTAAATTAGTTAAAGTATGGTACAGTGACGAATATCATTCATACATACCGAGTATAAAAGAGTCTTAATAGAATTCATTTGGATTAGTGTCAGTAAGAATAGCATATATGTATTTGTTCTTAAAATACAAAACTTATTGAAAACGATTAGTTTCTTTACTAAAATAAATAACTTAAATTCCATAACTGTTACTTCTAAATGAATATATTGTTTCCATCCCTTTCTAATGTTTATTTGATATCTTGTGAATAATATCTTGGTTATAATAATCATAGAATTACTTAAAACACCACTTGTTAACCGATAAAAGTACAAGAAGATCTGTTTTTGAAGTCACACTTAATACAATATATCAATATATAACTTACTGAAACAATCTGATTGCAAATATGATCTTCATATGACTATGAAAATAATTACTTATTTTGTCAAGTATTGTAGATGCAGAGAGGTAGCATTATATGATCATCATATTTGTTTATTTGTTTTAAATTGAGATGGTGTACTTATGAGTAATTATGAGTAATAATAGTATAGAAAATGATGTAATAACAATGAAAATGTAATTTATATGAACAAATTCAACTATATGTGATCGCAGAATATAAATATTGTTTTGTTTTCTTGTTCACGAATGTATACTATACAAATAATTGTATAGAAATATATTTTCTATAATTACTGTATAAAAGTGACTGTAGGGGTGATCGAAAACGCAGTTGCAGAATAAATTTTGAACCCGATGATAATATCTAATTTCTAGCGATCAGCACTGTTAGTAGATTGGATATTAATTACCAGAAGTTCCCCCGAAAAATCTTCTAGTATGATAAACATTAAAACCAGTAAATGTTTGGTTGTCAAGTTGTTTGAATTATTACTATTAAAGTTATTCAAATGATTATATTCCACGGTTGAAAAATGTTCTATTGTTACTGGAACAACTATTCGTTATTTGCTTAACTATTCAACAACGTATATAAAGGTGAAATGTTTTATCTTTATTTATTGTGCATATTAACATGGGATTATTGATCATCCAGATAAACTCAAGGTGTAGGAAATGTGGATCAATAGCCCTATAGTTATCGTGTATTTTTCGGTGTAGCTACCTTTTGGTTAATCTAAATTATATCATACGTGTACACAAAACAAAACAAAACAAAACAAAACAAAAAAGTCCTAAAATAGTAAGCAATGGTCGACACTGCATTTGAAGAATTGAAGAGCTCAATTCCAAAAGAGCCTAAGTCAAGAAAGTAAGTTTTTCAGGAGACGAATATTTTGTGTGTTTCCATCGTTCTATTTCTGTAAAAGAAAAGTAATCTACATAAAACAAACTTGTAATTGCCTACTTTTCGTAAAATAACTGTGAAATAATCATCTATAGCAAGAGTTTACATTAAAATACAAATGCTGAGCAAAGCAACGTTTTATTATAAAATAATAAACATGGTAGTTTCGGATATCTAACATATCCTTCTTCAGACACTATCAGATTTTCGATAGAGTCTGAAGAAAGATATCCGAAACTGTCACATTTATTATGTTATTATTTTATAATAAAACGTTGCTTTGCTCAGCATTTGTATTTTAATGTAAGTTATTGGATATAGCGAAGCTAGTATGAATTAATTAGTTACAGCAATAGTTTTATAAGTGTTTTTAGGCATGAGTCAGAAAATAACTTCAGAGAATACCGCTGACTAAGGGTATTTTAGAAAACAATGTTGTTTTCTTTTGCCTACAATTAGTTTGACTTATGAGTTTTGGCATGAAATCCTGTTCAATATACGGAGATGCTGAAATAGTACTTAATAGAACCAATATTTCAAAATTGACAAAAAATGACTTAGGCTCTTATGGAATCCACCCCTTCAATTGTTTTCGTTTAATATAAGATTTCCGTTAGGTGATACCCATTAATCCCGTATCCCCTACTGTAGAGACCGAAGTATTTAAAAAAATCCCCCTTAAGAAAAAACCTACAAACTTTTGTTTCCATTTAAGAATATTCAAAACATCACTATGGTAAAAATCTTTTGTTGTTTGGTCATGGTGAATTTATTTGTTTCTACCTCGATTAAATGTTTCAAGAGGGAGGTAGGTGAAAGAATATACGCACAAATTTATCTAAGGTGGCTCTGTACCTCAAAGAAAGCATATTGTTTTTAAACAAAAAAAATCTGTTAACCTTCATAATTTACTAATAAGATAAAATTTTTCCTACGCACAGCACACAATGTATAATAAACGAAAACTTAGTCCATTCATATATTTTATAACGTATATTTCGATTAATACATACGTTCACATGCTATTGGAGACAAACGTTATGCGTGTATGCAATTACAACAAAGAAGAATATGAGAATTTATCTGTGGGTATGCTTTTACCAATAAAAATTTAGATATTCTCTCTGTTCAACAGTTCAATACTTTGTGCAAAATTGTACTAGAATTAATTTCCAGGCACTACAGTTTATAGCTGTTTTTCAATACTTTGTGCAAAATTGTACTAGAATTAATTTCCAGGCACTACAGTTTATAGCTGTTTTCTTCGCCATGGCTGCACGGTTACAAATATTCTACCTGACACCGCCTATCAATCGCTAACACCTTCCTAATACCATCTTTATTTCTATGTTTTCCAATCACTGCATATTCTATCACGTAACTCAAAATACAAATTATTTTTAAACGGTACTCAAAACAATTTCTTTTTCTCTTTATAGTTACAATATCTCCAACAATACATTTTCGCCATTCCACGTTTTCTCAACACTTTCTTATGCGATCCATCTCCCTCCACATTAGCACTTTGGTGTCTAGTTGCTTTTTTTTTTATCTTTTTATAACAAAACCTTTAATAATTATTTTACTGAATTCAGACACACAAAATACGTCTTTAATAATGTTACTTTTGCCATTTTTTTCTTAATTTTATTTCTCGATACACCTTTTATCTTCAGTATTGAAAATTAGGTACATACTCCACTTCCTCTTGCCTGCTCCCAACTTCTACACAGTTCTCAAGTTCAATTATAAATAGGCTTGTTCAATGTTTTTAAGCCTAATAATTACAGAAATATTTGAGATATGTCTTACGATTTATTTCCACTTAAATAGACATTGGGCACATACCCAATACAAATCTTACACACTACGACAAATGAAAAGTGGCTACTTTGAAAATGAAGTTGAGGGTGGCTACAGTTGCACGATATGCAAATTTGATATTCAAGACCAATAACGAAAAAAATTGGCAAAAATGTAAAATTTATTTTTGATACATCAATCTTTGTAATTTCTAGTTTTGAATATTCCAATATTTGATACTATCGACTGAGATGAAATATTTAGGGGTAGGCATAATGTGTAATTCAATTCTCTTTCTCTTTCACAACACTGTAATAAATATCGTAATTATGCTTTCTTATTATTTTTTCCATAAATATACTTTTCTTTACATAAAATGAATCCTTTCATAAAAAATAATTGCTGTGAGCTAAAACGGAATTAGATTTCTAACTATTGAAATATTGTAAGTGGAAAATAATCGAAGAAAATTAAATTCATACATAGATGAATGACAAGAGGTATTGAGCCACCTTAAGAAATAAACTAGTTTTAAGTGCTATTTTAAGAAAAGGAAACGCTGGCATTCTAAACTATGTAGTGATCGAATATAAGCATAGAGTTATCTTTGGTGTTTAGCTTCTGCGTAGTTATGTAGCCTTTCTATGTCTATAATGTGCTTTCCTATTCCTTTTTCTAATAAACATAAATGATTCACTAGGCATTTGTTGATTAAAATTCTTTCTAGTAGAACAAGAAAGTAGTTAAAAAATAAAATAATAACGGAAAGTTATAGCATTTCATCCTTATTATCCCTAGATTACTACCGTGTTTTCTTATACCACTATTACTACAGAGATGTAAATTTTATAAGCACGAATCATATACAATCTTACCATATACCGCCAAAGGGCCAACTAACTAAACGAAGCACTGATGGCGGCGAAAAGACGATGCGATTGTGGGAAGTTGTGGTAAGCAAAACCATGGTTGCACGGAAATATTACGCGCGATGGTAATCTAGGGTTAAGCTACATAATGGGAAAAAAAAAAAGCTAAGAATATCGCATTGAAACATGAATGGCTCAATAGAATAATTGTCACGTGGATTAAACTTATCCAAAAGAGAAAACTTGGAAAATGTTGGAAATATTTCTAATAATTTCTATGGAAGAGATAATTCTAATAATTTGTTATAATCATCGGCGCAAATCTGTCTTCAACATTGGGGGGAGGGCTTGTAAGACCGTTCCCATATATATAAGCGATGTTTATGAAATTGAAAAACAATGCTGTGGAGTGTCAGGGAAGCAAAGTTGTCTTCAACATTGGGAGGCGGGCAGATTTGAGGCTTATTCTTGGGGGAACATGAATTTGATCTCACTTAACTTTGTGGCAATCGGACACAAATTTTCACATTTCTTCCAGAAAACGCATTTCAAATCGGATTATTGGGGGGACAGTCCCTCCCAGTTCCGAGATTGGAAGGGACATGTCCCCTCATCTCCCCGGGATTTGCGCCAATGGTTAGGTTATAATAGTATTTGAAGTACTCTTGTTTTTATAATTTAATATAGGTTTCTTCTGTAAATTTAACCTTTATTCATAAATTGTAAGTTTATGTTTAAAATACGTGTTTTAAGAAGCAGAATACAGTACAAAAAAAAAATCTGTAAATGAAATAAATGAAAGCACTATATTTAAACTTCACTTCCTTTCAGCAAAATAGTACTCCTCCTGATATATAATAAAAATACATCGATCACATTATTTGAGGCAATTACATTAAATTTGTTTTTCCAATAGGAATATGAAGCCATACTAAGAAATTAGTAGCTACTTAGCTTTTACTGCAACTTATCGACACGTTTTTTTCCTGTTTTACTGTAAAGAGGTGTGTGTTTCATCCTTCTTTTTAAGTTCCTCTTCAGCTCTTTCATAATACGAGAGCAACACTAGAAATGAATAATAGATTTTTTTTTCAGCATCATTTTGAACCAAGTATTTTAGTACCCATGTTACTCTTATAATCTTTAAGATATTTATATGTGCAAGATTTTACTTATGTATTACAAAACGTAAGTCTATTTTTTTCAATCAAACATTAGTAATAATTTTGCAGTGGTTCAACATTCAGAAGAGATATTTGAAGGTGGTATATGATTATGTACATAAATTGTAAAAAATGTTTGAAATATATAACTTTTCGCTACAGTAATAGCAAAGTAATTTCTAGATATACTAGAAGAAGTAAAATTGTAGATTTTTGAAATTTGTGTGGTTTTAGCATATTATTGATCTATAAATAGAAAATTCCACTATTTTCAAGTATGAATAATTGGGAAAAAGTAATATTTGTCGTTATTCTTACAATTATCTCATAAAGGACTAAAAGCAAATAGTGAGGAGCAATTACGATTGAATGTATATCGTTGCTTGCTTCTGAGATATCACAAAAAAAAAAAAAAAACGACAGAGGAGTCAGTGGAACAACAACACAAATGGCGCTGGTTTCGCTTTATGTAGCATTATCAACCAATTAAATATTAATTTGCGGTTGCAAATAAAGTATATTATAAATGTACATGTGTATTAAAAAGTAATATGTTATGGTTGAAGTGCTAAAAAAATAACAATAAGTTCGTTACCACTGTGTCCTTTGTCTAAATTTAAAAGTAGCAGGCATTTAAAGATAAATTATTTTATCAAACGAAATTCTCCACAAGAGTTATTACAAAATTATATTCCCTGGAGGTTGTATAATTAAATACTTTCATTTTATATATATATTTTTAAAAAGAATTACAGTGAAAGTGCAGCTATTTATTATACATTGCCAAACATAGCAAACAAATCATAAATTCATATAATGTAAATGCAAGAAACAGTAGACAATTATGTTTAGTATATTATATGTTAAATCATAAATTTTACCCCCATCCACAATAGAGGATTATAAAAAATATTTTAAATTTTCTGTTTGTTTTTGGTATTGTTAAATTGATGTTTTGCTGCTTATGAGTTTATATTAGAATTTCATACTTACTGTATTTATAAAAATGTCCAAAAGATATTTTGTAAGAAATGACTTTTATTGTACCAAATTTGTTTTCTATTAATAGAGAAGTTACAAAATTACTTACAATTTATTTGAAAGAAACAAATACAACCAGAAAAAGAAATTAACCATATGTTTTAATTTTCTATCTCAGTTTTTATTGTTCATATTTGATTGGTTACTTCGTAGAGAATTACAAAATAATTAAATATTTAGTATACGGAAGTATTTATTATCAATTCCTGGAAAAGTGAGAGAGAGAGAAATCATGCTTTGTATGTGTTTAATATATGTACCATAAGTTGTTCGAAAACATCTCTTTCTCTCGTGCACTCAAGTTCACTCCAGTCCGTTTGAAGTACCGTATTTCAGTGCTAAGAGATGAATGAATATCGTATCTTCATATAATCCAGCTACACCAAATAGCAAGAGGTGAAGTCATGGAATTTAAATATCAATTTCTGAAATGCCATGTGATGAATATCACCATATTCAACAATCTGTTTGGCAGTTTTATACTGTTAGTCTTAGATTGTGTGGTGAGATGAGATGAGATGAGACATTCTCATTGGATTATTCTGTCTAATTGAAGAGAAGTCTCTTTCTTATGTAGCAGCCACAGATTGTTTTCGTATGCCATTGTTTTCGAGTAGCACTATATTCTAACTAGTGCCAATATGGACAAGAACTTCAAATGCTGTCTTCTACCAATCAGACTTTCGGAGGAACTGTTTAACATATTTCTTTTTCAGGATAAGGTAATAAATGCTATAGTGGCGGATCTTGCATTTTGAGTTAATGTAAATCAAGTAAAAGATACTCTATCGGGTATTTTCCTATCGAATATGCCAACTAACTATCGGGTAAGTTTGAAAGCAATTCCACAAAACCACTGTTATTATTCTAGCCTTACTTCAAAAGCTAATTGAGCCTAAAAATAGCGATGAGATTATACAATCTCTTAAACCACACTAAAGGCTCAGAACCCACAACATTTATTACAAATGGGCTTTATGTTTCATACAAGAAACTACCATAATAGCGTACCCGAACATCTAACAACTTTACAGGCTACTTAACTACAGAATTCAGTCACAGAATTTAATCATTTTCTGCCAACTCCCGTAAATCTTTGAAACACTTCCCAATATGATATATACGAAAATTAAGACATTTATTTATTTACTTATTTTTTTGATAGTATCGAATATGATCTGACGTATTCTTTAGACTGTCATCCTTTAATCTAGAAAGTAGGTTCACAATAAGTTCAGTGGGCACTTTGTTTATCTAGAAAGAGCATATTTTCTTTAACTCTTTATTATATTTTACCGTACTTGTCTTTTCCATAATTTATTAACTATAATAACAACTATGACTAGAATTTGTAAAGCACTGTTCACTAGAACGCATTTTATTGCCTTCCGTTTACTAAGTTATTACCTTCCCTGTAATTCAATGGTACGGGTTATGACGTAACGCCGTGAAACATTTAATAGCTTAAATTATTAAAATGTATCTATTTAACATGTCTCCATGCATTAAATTCCCACCATTGTTATTGATTACCCATTTATACCACTATTTGTGGTGTCTAGGATGCTCTTTAGACTCAAGATGAGATGGCAGAATCTAGTATCTAAGCCGTTACAAGAACAGAACAAAATCACCCTTAAAATCACCTTTGAGTACTTAAGACAATGATGATCAAGAACCTTCCATAGAGAAAAACGTACTCGTTTCCATTGCAATAAGTCCGTTGCAATTTTAGTATTGTATATGCAACCATTATTTGCTAGAAGCGATGCTGTAAGAAATACTGATGATATGCAAACTCAGATAATCCGTGAAGTAACGGCATATTTCAAGCCACAACAGTGTTTAGATTAAACGCAGTTATTTCTAGACACTATGAAATAAATTCAAAATACATAATTGGTTTTAGAATAATTGTAACCCAAAGATTTTCATTTTACTTGGTTAGCACTTGATATCATAAATTATATAAATAAATAACTCAACTTAAAACTTTGGATGAGGATCATCCCTACCATCTCCCAATGCAGATCCGCCATGAAAGGCAATATTCCCAAAATACAATTATTTTGTAAGTTTTTACATGTGTTCTAGAGAACAATTTTCTTCGAGAAATGGTATGACATTTTAGTCCGAAGTTTAGATGGATCAAATAATCTTTTGATTTCTTTAGTATGAAAATATGTTTTTCTGTGTGCATAAAGAGTAATAATTTTTAAGTAGATCTTCAACACAAACATATAATTATATCCACACTTATTGATTGTAATTCATACTCAAAATAATGTGCACTGTATCTTGGTTAAAAAATAGTGTGTTAATGTATTTTTTTCAAAGTAACATTAAAATCAGATCACAAAACTACTGTGTACTTATTGAAAGAATGTGTATCTTTATCTGCCACATTCACTGCAATTTTCCTTCGTGTTATAGTTAAAGATTATTTTATACATGGAATATTTACATTTAGCTCTTAATTATTGGAACTTAATTAAAACTCTCAAAGTATATGGTCGCTAAACACCCCCTTGATCTTGGCTATCTGTATCGAAGTTCGTCACATTTTAATTAAAGTCAAATTCCCTATTGTAATAAGTTAACAGTGGTTATTATATACCAATAATCAATACATAGTATATTTTTAGCACACTGTGTATCATTTATACACTATATAGATAATATATGTGTGTAAATATAACAGAAAAGCATGTAATTATTTATCCATTTGATTGCCATAGTTGTAAATATTGTGAAGAAATATTTATTCTTTTAATGTAAATAAATAATGTGTAAAAGCTCAGTATTATAAGATAGCTACATGATATTAAGTAGCTTGATCTTTGAGTATGTAGAACATGTAAAAAAGAGAAGATATTGAATGAGTGTTTAAATTTGATTGTTGATATGTTAAATAACTTGTTCGTAATTTTAGAATTGTAATTTTTTTCTTTGATGATGATAAAGGAAGAGATTCTTCTTGTCTGTGTGAACTGAAAAACAACTTGGCTTCCATGAAGTACAGATATATATATATATAATATGACACTGTTTTATTTGTATTTCTTAGAAAACAAAAAATATATATGCTATTTAATCATTAATATTTTTTTTTCATTTCCCGAAAGTATTTTGACATGTAAAGTATAGGAAGAAGATAACATAAGACTATCACAGGACATTTCAAAGTAATATGAGGCCTCCGGAGGAACACCGACATATGTACAAATTGTGTTTGGAGGAGAGTGCGCTTGAAGTTTTGCAAATATTACTCGCTATGTACTGACGCGACGTTAGTGCCACATTTGAAATTCTATTTGTTCCCTTTTTATTTCTGAAATAACTAATTACATCAGTACAAATCCTTATATTGATATATTAACGTAATAGTTGAACAAAATTATAATTTTATAAATTATACGGTAATTGTAATCGATAAGGATACTATCCGCAAGCCAATGCGGAGAAAATCCTGACACTCATTCCAAAAGGCTAAACGTCCAGTTGGCCAATCAACATGGATGACCGTCAACGTCCAGTAATAGTGTACTTAGGACTACAAGTACTGAGAAAATAGAAGGCATTGGATAAATCCAACAGTGAGTTATCGTTTGAAACACCATTTTATTTATTAACTTGATGTTTGGACAGCTAGGGCAAAATGAATGTAATTATTTAAATTATCGAAAGATGTCAACTTCAAGTTTCGACTAATTACCGTAAACGGAGGTGATCTGATACGCTGGAGTGAAGCAACACGAAAACAGTAATTTATATACATCGCAACGTTGCACATTTTTTTTTTTTCGGTCATTAGACTGTGCTCCGCAAAGTGTGTTAGTCGTCTTGTTACTTCCCGCCACTTTTCTACATAGAGAAGGTGCTGGAATTTAGATATTGCTTTGGCTGTGTTCTTGTGCCCCTGGAAATTCCTTGAATCTAATAATATAGTGTGGAAATTCATGTTCTTTCTACAGGTAAAGTATAGTATTATATAACTTGTCATAATGCTAATCTGTTATGTCAATGTGTGTTTCGATGTTTTTACATCGATGGCTGACATAATTTTGCTTACAACTTAGGGTAATGTGATGCATGGTCTCATTTTCCGTTATTATGCATTTTGAGTGAATAAAGCCAATCTCATCATTGTTAGAGGGTACCACTTCGCCGGCTTATTGATGATAACAATTACTATCCGCCGAAATTACGTCGACATCGGACCATTCCTTCGAAGTGTTTAATTTTTTAAACATAGCTATATGTATATATACATACACACAAAAGTCATGTGTGTCGTAAAAGAATATGAGATTTCGTGTGCTTGAACCCTCCTGTTGATAAAATTCTATGTACGCCACTGATTTTATCTATGTCTATATCATCTATCTTTCACTTACGATAACTTTTCTTTTTTAAACCACAAACACTACGCTAGAATCCGGAACCACAAGGTGTGAAACAACACACAAAATGTGACATGTGATCATTCAGACCAGCAGATATCCGCTCGTATAATACTCTATGATGAAATAGCCATAGCAATCAGATCATTCATCGTTAAAGACTCTGTTCGCTAGGGGCGACGTTTACGGAGTGCTTAAGGCATTCAGCGTCTGCAGGATGATTAGTCTGTGTGACCGATTTCACTATTTTTTTTCAGCCATAGAAATCAATACATAAGAGGTACTGAAACGTTAAGCACTCTTTAAGCATTCTGTCAGTTTGTGAATCGGGGCCAGGACTTGAGCATTACATAAGGCTCAGTACTACTTGAAGTAGAACTAAAATTTCAATTGAAACATTACAATAATTTTAAATTGGCAAATTACGTGCGCACTACTAATATCAATTAGCGTTAGGAAGCTAGTGACATCAATTAGCATGACTATTTACTATTAGAAATATAGTTGCCGTAACGCACTGATACTGCCATTTATAAATAGGATTTGTTACTTCATAATTGTTTTTGATACTCTTCTCAGTTCCTTTTATTAGTAATAAACACCTTTCTTTAAAATCATTTTTACAAATAGCAATACAATAACTTGTTCGGCTAGAAATTCCTCTTTGTAACAGCTCGTTTTTTCAAGTACAAAGCGATATGACCAATGCTTAGTCGACGCTAGGTAAGAAAGAAATAAGATAGTCCCTCACGATACTTGTTCATTTCTAATTTGCAGCTGACACTCGGTCGAAAAGGCTACTAGCCATCCTAAGTGAGGCTTTCTTTCTTTCTTTCTTTCTTGGAGTTTCTTCATTCACACCAAGTAGATGCCGGGATTGTACCTAACAGATCGTTTCCTTCTTTCCCCATTCTTTTCTTCCTCCCCAATTCTCCGATTAATATGGTCCTCGAGGAACATCGTCTTTCATACATGACAGACTTAACGGGATGATCTACCTTTTCTCGGCACACAAATTTTTATATTGGACCTTATGGGGAGAACATGCCTACCGAATTTCCTCAGTTTCTAAGGAACTAGGTATCTCTAATGGGAAAGAAAAATTTTGCAGCATTCTACAGAAGTTTATTAATAAGTTGAAATACTTAAATTGTATATTTGTCTGCTAGTTTAGCAGAAATAAATTATTAAAAAATAAATAAATTAGTTTCTTTTTATACAAATTATAATATGTCTAACTTTGGAACCAATTATGGTAGAAAGATCAACTTTTTTTGTTTTATTCCTTGAGAAGAAACGACTCTAATAGTTTTAATCACAGCCATATCTGATACGCCAATTAAAAAATAGTATTTTAATATAAGTATTAAAGTCCACCTGTCAAAGTTTGACGAGGGTAAGTCACGCCCCACTCTAAGCTTGGCCGCGGAAAGGACGGGGGTTGGTGAAATGGAGGGGGAAGAGGGTGGATGTCTGAATAAAACAGGTTCTCGACCAGTTTCTGAGATTACCTGTCAGCTGCCAAATACTGTTAGCTTTATAGAGTTTGTCTCCCTCAATGGTTCCATACTAAGAGACTGAACGATGTGGTGTGAACTATCCTCTTTTCCCCGTTACCTCTGGAACTGGAAGTTCATCAAGATGCATTCTAGAGTGCGCGGGAAGAACAGTATATATAAGAAAACTCTGTTATTTTAGGAATTTTTTCCCTTCCGGACAAATATTATAGCATACAGTAGTGGCGAAGGGAAGGGGGCAGAGGGGTGCCCCCACAGGATTCCGACAATGTAAAGTCCTGGCCCCCATATATAGGTGTCCGTAAAAAAATGTCCCCTAAGTTTTTTTTTTTTTAATAATGCCTTGGGAATATATTTCAAATTTGAGGTGTTTTCCTGGTAGCCGTCATTTTCCAATATGACCGCCGCCCTACGTAAATCTCTCCCTCTCCCTCTCTCTCTCTCTCTCTCTCTCTCTCTCTCTCTCTCTATATATATATATATATATATATATATATATATATATATATATAGATAGATAGATAGATAGATAAAGAGAGAGATCGTGAACCAAGGCACTTAGAAAGATAATTTTGGTGTCAAACTATAGGTTTCTGAGGCCGATGAATTTAAATATGGCATTGTTTATTGCCACTTAGAAACCTTACAACCTGGCAACACTGTTGTCTAACGATTAACTGTACAAAGTTACAAATGCGTATATGCACGCATTACTCTAGGATGTAGCGTACTTCCTCAGGACTAAACGAAACCTACTTTTTCTGATAGCTTTAATCACGACAAGACATATTTTACATGGTAACATGAGAGAACATTTGTCTAAATCCAATATGGCAGCCAATATGATGGCTAATTACTAGGCAACCAAGTAATGGACTTATTCAAATGCCTGTCAGTCCTAATTGGCCTAGAGCCTAGAGAATGGGAGAAAGAGGTAGGATACGGTCTCATTGAAGAAGCGTCTCCTGAGGGGGCGAGGGAAATTTAAAATACCCATTTTTTGATGAAAAACACGGTTTTGCCTCCTTGTCCGCAGACAACACTGCACACCAAATGCTCTATAAGACGTTCTCTAAATAGCCCTGTTAGATCCAACCTGTATTGTGTGTAAACCGTGCATTTTCACGGGGGAACAGCGGAGCAAAAGCGCTGTTTTTTGTGATATTTCTGGTTTCTCGTGCTTACTTCGCTAAGACTAAGCACTGTAAGCCAATCTCCAATTATTCTATAGCAGTGTTAATTTCAGATCATTTCCTCCGGAGGCACCACGCACAGGGGGAAAAGCGACTAAAAATTGCGTGCTCCACAGAAATTTCTGCGAAGATCTCAAGCACTCGAGGGTGAATTTCGTAGCTCTTGGGAGAATTCCCCCCTCAGAATCCTCCCTGAAATCATCACTGTTAGGGAGTTCAAACAAGAAGCAGGATACGCAAAAAAGAACAAACTTTCAAAGCATTTAAAGTTTAGGCTCGTTGCGCTAAGCGTCTTCTTAGGACGAGGATATGGGAATTGAAAAATGCACGTTTTCTTTTATTTATTTATTGAAAAACATGTTTGCCCTTTTTTGTCCCCAGACAACCATGCAGACGACACACACCAATTGTCTTATACAAAAATGTTGCCATGATAGCTCCTATAAGACCCATTTGGAACGGTGTCCATACTGTGCATTGTTATATGGGGACAAGGGAGCAAAGCCCTGTTTTCTTCGACTTTTTCGTTTTCCGCGCTTACCCCGCTAAGACTACGCACTGCCAGTTAGTCTCGATTTATCCTAAAGAGTTGAAACAAGAAGCAGGATACGCAGAAAAGAACATACTTTCAGAATGATGACGTCCTATGGGTATTACCTACAGCTTAACGTAGGATCCGAACCACTTGTGTCTTCATCGGGAATCAAACAAGGGACTCCTTGATTATAAGGGATGAGCGTAACTATTCATTCACGACACACACATACATACATACAAACATGGTTCCTCTGTAGGCATATGAAACCATTGATTTGCAGTTTCTGTATGCAGATTAAGCTACTGAGACTATTCACTAATGACATCCATGCACTTATTTACAATATTTACATTAGAATACGAGTAATATTTTGTAAACAGTACGTTATTGCAAATGTTTACTGTGATGAATTACATATGAGCAGTACAGGGGAAGAATGACGAATATCACATTTTTAGTAAGGTTTGGTTATTAGGTTTAGAATTGTTTTTCCTGCACCAAGATATATAACATGGGTGGTAACAATAAGTTGTAATCCACTCGTGGATGTACCCATGATTGAACTACAACCTGCGTTCACCATCCATTTTATATATTTTGGTGCAGAAAAAAACATTTTCTGAACATAACCAAACCTGACTGAAAATGTGGCTTTCATCGTTCTTCTCATGTACTACTCATATTTGAGTGATATATGAATTTGCATATTTACACAAAGTGACAGTTTCTCACAAATAAACTTGTGCTTAAGAATGCGTTACACTGCCCAGTACATACTTACAATATGCTTTATATTTGTGGTCACTAAATAGTTTTATTGTTACTGACACCGAGGTTCACATCACTACTTCCTTTGTACCTTTTTTGTGGATTGTCATCTGCCTTCGTGAATGGCCTCTTTGGTTCCCTGATTGGAAGCCCACGAAACACACGAGAATCAGCGAGCTCTGGTAGTATACATTTCATATAAAACCATTGCAGTTTTGGCACAAGGTCATTGAGGAAGTCTTCATTACGTTCTATTGTTATAATGGCATAATTTTCATTCTGATTAGTAGGTACCTCACTTGCTACAGGGATGAACACGAAAAGATCACACTTCTTCATTCCAGCACAAAGCATCTGCTGTTGAATTTGGTAATAGTACGTGTGGTTTTTTGAGAGAAAAAAATTCATTCTTGCGTAGCCAGAAGGATTTTATTTTTTCGCAAGCTTCAGCGATACTTTCGCAAAATCGTGCACTGTAAGGGCACTTTATTTCCAAGAGATATGGTTCTCCTTCATCTGGATAAACGACACCATCAGGACTTGCCCCTACGAAGGGGTTCTGTTTATCTATGAATAGACCACAAGGAATAACAGAGACTCCTAGAACCTGTTCATATTTCCTTCGTGCTATAGCCTCGTGTGCTTTCCCCCAATTTGTCGCAACAGTGTTATATTCCTTAGGATACACCAGGTCCTTCACTATCTTTGCACAACTAGTGTTTTGTTTTCTGCAAGCAATCCTTTTTGCATTTGATGCAGTAATCCGGATTTTTCTTTCCTCAAACCAAGTCTCAGTTAGGCTTTGATCACGTGTTTGTTCCTTAATTATCTTGATTCTTTCACTACTGACTGCCACCTTCCGTTCATAATAGTCCTTACAGGGCCGGATCTGACACGCCGAGTTCTTTTATACAGCCCGCGAAATTGTCCGTTATTAAATTATCCGATAATTATTTCTTGTGAAAATGTCATATATTACCTTTTACAGCCCGTGACGACAGTAAGATTTCTGTGATTCGGCCAATCCCTGTTCCTACTTGCAAATGCCTGATTTATAGCATTTACGCTATTAGTAAGCGCTACTGAGGTCAATAAGAGTTGAATTAGATTTTTGCGAGGGGCACATTGTTATAGCATGTTTTCTAACGCACAAAGGGATGTTCTGAATGGGGGCAGCTATGTGTATGTTTAGCCAATGGAGCCATTTGTATCTTCGTGGCTTTGCACTCTAACTCCAAATAATAATAATAATAATAATAATAATAATAATAATAATAATAATAATAATAATAATAATAATAATAATAATAATAATAATAATAATAATAATAATATAACTTTTGCCTCCTGAAAATAACCAGATGGTAAAGTTATGGTCGATATATTTTTGGAATTCGAAGGCATTTTAGAATGCTTGTCTATCATCTGGCTATCAGAAATAATTGATAACCATTTTCTTTACATATCTATAATTTTCTTACAGGATAGAAACACCTCCTTGGAAGAGAGAGAAAAAAGAGAGAGATAAAGTGGCCGAACTTGGGCTATTGAACGTGAGGACAGAATGTTTACATTCGCATTGACACCTGCTGTGAAAACGGCCCCTTCATATCTCTCGGGACGAAAACAGAAGAAAAGGGTGGGCGCGGATGCCTTACCCTCGTCAAACTTCTTGACAGATGGACTTTAATACTTATATTAAAATACTATTTTTTAATTGGCGTAACAGATATGGTTGTGATTAAAACTATTTTTGTTTCTTCTCAAGGAATAAAACAAAAAAAAGTTGATCCTTCTACCATAATTGGTTCCAAAGTTAGACATATTATAATTTGTATAAAAAGAAACTAATTTATTTATTTTTAATAATTTATTTCTGCTAAACTAGCAGACAAATATACAATTTAAGTATTTCAACTTGTTAATAAACTTCTGTAGAATGCTGCAAAATTTTTCTTTCCCATTAGAGATACCTAGTTCCTTAGAAACTGAGGAAATTCGGTAGGCATATTCTCCCCATAAGGTCCAATATAAAAATTTTTGTGCCGAGAAAAGGTAGATCATCCCGTTAAGGCCTTAGATTCTGGTAATACCCAGGAATATGTATAAATCTAATCAGCAACTGCAAATAAAGCTTTCAGGACGTGTTTCAAACCCTTTGAAACAGCGTTAGTCTGTACATTTCCATAATCAATTACGTCGTTCTTCAGCGTGAAGTTGCCAAGTGCATTGTGTGAATACTGTGTGCGCATTGCGTTTGCTTGCTTCAATCAAGCATCTTTGAGATCCTTGATTTTAATTATCAATTATGTATGTTTGATGGATTACTTATTTTGTGTGGACCAAGTGTTTTAAGTAATGCTACCCGGGTTTTCTCCGAAACAGCAGAGAACGAAAATTACAGGCTATTTAGTGTATTCTAATTTGCCAAATCTCAAATTTCACTGTACTAGTGGTTTCTGCAAGTGCCAACTGAGCCAAATTGGCTACTTTTCTGTCCAACTTATGATCAAGAAATTTGATATCTTGCATAAACATGGAGCAAAATGTGACCAACGATTTAATATTTTATTCGAAATCTTACTCTAGTACAAAGGCGAACTGGAAAACTTTGGCCTACCTGATTTCGTTCCAAAATTGGACCACCAAGTAGTAGTTTCAGTTGCAGCAAGAAAATATTTCTCAAAATTAGCTAAGTACAATTTTTTGATACCAGAACGTATGTTAATAAGCAGACTTTGTAGAAACTTAAATTGCTTCGTATTAAATTTAGAACTAAAGTTATCGATGGTTTCCTAACGTTGATCGACAGGTTGCCTATTATGGCTCATCTCTTAATTTTTCGGTTTCTTGAGCAAACCTAGTTTCTTACTTTCAGTAGAACATAAATTTATTTTTACTTTCTCTGTGATAATACATATATTTGCTGTAAAATTTTATAGCTAAGCAAGTTTCGGGTTTCAAGGGTACTTTAAAATTCGATCAGAAAACAATCTACATGTACGTCTGGAAGACAAGTGCATCAATATTCACAACTTATAGGCACTGTTGTGTTTTTGAGCTTTCACATATAGCTATTACAATGGGCCACTGTAATTGGATTATAAAGTAAACCCATCATTACTCCTAAAATTTATTTTCTATATAGTCATAATAGCTTGAACATAGGTAAATTTGTTAACATTAACTAAACAAGCGACGAGATCTCTAAGTTTTAAACAAAACTGTGGTTGGTTTCAAAATGATAGTAATTACAGCAAAATCATATTTCCCAATAGCCAATTTTACCTACATTTTTAGGAGCTAGATCGCTCTTTTAAAATGACACTATAATTTACATCAATGACGGTTTTCATAATGTACCGGTATGTCTTTTAAGTAGGGTTGAATACAAGTACAACCATTCTTTAAAAAATACGAGGATAAGTCAATAAGTAATTGCAATATTTTCTTGTTTCTTTTCAAGTTAGATCTGCGGCATTGTGTGCTCACCAGACGCTAGGTGTCACCGTTGGCTTCACCTGTGGCAGGTTGTAGTGTTATTACATCAGAACGCTTTGCGCTGTTGCGAAGTAAAAATGGCCGCGCTATTCTCTGTGTGAACCAAAGAAGAACGACGTTCTGTCATCTGTTTTTGTGGTCGGAAGGTGTAACCGAAACGGATATTCATAGAATACTTTCAGTACAATACGGAGACAATATGTTGCCACAGTGAAGTGCTTATCAGTGTATTGAACAATTCAAAAGTGGTCGAACGAGCGTGAAGGATGTGGAAAGAGCAGGGCATCCAGCTACAACAACAACTTATTACATTATTGAAAGAGTGTGTGTCTTGATTCTGAATAAAGACGAGTGACTGTTGATGAAGTGGCAACACGTATGCAGATCAGTCATAGTTCTGTATATAACATCATGTAACAGGCTCAACTTTCACAAGGTGTGTGCGAGGTGTGTTCCGAAGAACTAGCTGAAAAGCACAATCGAAACCGTGTGACAATATGTCAGCGTCTACTAGACCGTTATGCTAACGAAGGTGAAGCGTTTCTCAGGTGAATCATGACTAGTGTTGTAAAGGCCTGAAAAAAAAAAACGGAAAATTTAGGTAAAAAACCAGTTTTTTACCGTTTTTTCCCGAGCTTGAAAAAAAAACGGAAAATTTGGGAAAAACTGAAATTTTCGAATATTTTACTACATTATGCTTTTAAAATGAAAACTATTTATATTTACTAGTTTACAGTTAAGATCATTGAGTACATATGTTTCTTGTGTTAGAACGGGGAAAATTTTGGCAACGAATATATGTGCACCACTCCTTTGAAGTTAGCACCGTGCTAGAATGGAGTTATGGCTACGAAAGATACTAAAATACAACCTTAGATTAATTAATATAGACGCATTTAAATTATCTTAAGCAATCTAATGAAGTTCCCGCTTCATGGCAGAAAAGTGTTAAAATAACGGGGCCAGAATCATTTTAGATAATACGGTATGTTAAAATCAAATATACACTTAATGGAGATACGTATCTTCCTTGTGTTGTGTAAAATTTCCGGAAATTTTGAACCCATTAGAAAAAATCTTTTGTTCGGAAATATTGGCAAAAGCTGAAAAATATAATTTAAAAACTATTTCTTCGCCTGATGCTAATCTTATTTGCTTATTATACTTTACAGGCAACAGGCTTTAATTATACTTTTTAGTTTTCTGATATCTGGTAAGAAACCCTCTTTATTATTTGTATATTTTTCGAATAACTCAAAAAGAGAGATGATTTTATTTACACATACACACATACACCGCAGAAGTGCGTAAATTTGAGCAGCGAGAAGTATATTGAAGAATTTAACATGTGAAACTTTCGTTCATTATTATTAAAGACTAGTTGAATATACATTCTTCGCACGGGGAAAGTATGTTTCATTTTTGATATAAAGGATACCAAAACTGTCACCAATGAACTTAGGGATCCCAAAAAACTATGAATTTGACACTAGTATATGTCATTTTCAATTACGTTTATATGTCACCCTCCCCCTTTAAGGAGTATTAATCGGGGCAGAATTTGGATTTAAACGGCAACGGAAGTGTCACTGTTCATCTCAGCAACCCCAAAAACTATGGATTCGACACTAACATCGGTCATTTTCAATATATATTCCCCCTTCCTTTCTCCAAGTTGCACCTTCAAAGTGAAATAATAAAAGACCCCATGTCCGAAAATTTTACAACACTAATCATGACTGGGGATGAAACGTAGATTCATCACTTTGAAGCAAAGAGCAAATGCCAGGGCATGGAATGGAATTACCTTGGATCTCCCGTCAAGAATAAATTCAAGAGTCAACCTTCTGCAGGGAGAGTGATGCTCACAGTGTTTTGGGACTCACAAGGGTCAATGCTGGAACACTGCCTGGAAAAGGGGTCAACAATAAACAGTAAAAGGTACAGAGATATGCTTGTAAGCAAGTTGAAGCCTGGAATTCGTAATAAACGTAAAGATGGATTGAAGGAAGGTGTCCTTGTGTTGCATGACAATGCACGTCCACATATCACCGCTCACATCGCTTAAACTCTTCAGACGCTGCGATTCGAGGTGTTGGAACATCCTACATACAGTCCCGATCTCGCTCCGTCGGATTACCACTGTTTGGTCCAGTTAAAGATGGTATCAGAGGCCGTCGATTCAGCTCCGATCAACAGGTGAAGAAAGCAGTGCATTCGTGGCTTGCTGCGCAACCAAAAACCTTTTCTACAGAGGGTACCGGAAAGCTTCCCTCTCCACTAGTAGACCAGGCGCATTAAAAAACGCATGACTATGTTGAAAAATGATATGAATAAAAACATTGTACTCTTGTGGTAATTAATAATAGAATTGATTCCAAATACTTATTGACTTTCCCGTAAAATACTGTAAAATAAAAATAAAAAATAATAAATACCTGCGACTTAAAGTGTACTTATATTTCTGGACAGAAGAGGAAGATGTGAAAATAGCATAACAACGTAACTGCACTTTGTAGTTTGCTTCAGCTATTGTAATTGTTTTAATGTTTTCTTTTGGTGAGCGCGGTGGCTCAGTAGCAGGACGCTCACCTATAGTGCGTGACGTAATTGTTAGATCCCAACTCTCAGCAAGTTGACTTAATGGTGGACAAACCTCGCGAGCGTGACTATTTTGTAGGGTTACTTGATTTCTCCCACTATTTCGTCAATGCCATTATCGCATTCTTCCTTAGCTTCGGAACACGATCGTGGTATGCTAAACTAAATAATAGTAATAATTAGAGCCCGGATTTTCATGCACAAACAAACCCTGAGATATGCATGCAAATATGCACGAAAAATATTAAAAATTATGCTCTAAAATATGCATTAAAAATTTAACTGCACTGAAATATACGCTAAGAAAATAAAATTTCAATTTCTTACAAAAATATTTTACCTAAATGACCTCTGCTACAATCAAAAATGAATTTAACTAGGATTATGACCAACAAGCTCAACGCTTTTTTTCTTCAAAAAAACGAATTTTATTCTACATCTGCGTTAACAAAGTGATTCAGTTTACTTTAAATATAACCTACTTTCTTGAAATATACTCTGAAATATGTTAGTATGCAGGAATAAAATTCGGAAATATGCAGTATCCTGCAAAGTTTACGAAATATGCATGCACATCGAAATTCATCCAAAATATGCACTTATATGCGCTATCATATGCGTCTCAAACAAAAAAACCTTACAAGTCCGTCATAAAGAAAAACATACTTTCCATACGCTACTACATGCTACTATAAACATGCATTTTGCATATAAATCCGGGCTGTACTACTACTACTGCTACTGCTACTACTACTACTATTATTATTATTATTATTATTATTATTATTAATAATAATAATAATAATAATAATAATAATAATAATAATAATAATAATAATAATAATAATAATAGACTAATAACACAAATAACATTTAATGTATCATAAAATGTTTAAAATTATAGTCAGAATTCTATTTTCCTTATTGATGTTAAACAAGAGAAACTACCAAATCTATTTATTTTAAAGAACTTTCTTAGCTGTATTTCTAACGCTGTTTAGAGTTAAATTTATGTGCATGTATATATATAGTAGTTGTTTTGTTGTTGTTTAACAATGCAAGATATTTAATATTGTATTCTATGCAGTAACATATTTAAGGGGATTGTTTCCGAACTTAAGCATTCACCGAAATTTTATTGCAACTTTTTATTGTTTTATATATATTGCAGAATTCTCACATTCCCAGGAATAAAATATGCAAAGCCTCTACCGAAACAAGCAAAATCCCTGAAAAAAGTCGAAAATACCTCACTGATTCTATGAAATGGAAAACTCAAATAAAATTACACAGAAATATTATTACTTTATGCAGTACGGTAGCGTTTGGTAAACTTATATATATGTTTAATGTTTCAGACTTGCTATTATCGTCCAAGCCTTATGTAGGGGAGAAACAGCTATTCTGAATAACTCCTGAGAGTATATACGTAAATTAAACAAATTATCACTAATAGAAACCAGAATTGTATACAGAAACTTCTTACTTTGTGTTGAGGAAATCATTTTATAACATATTAGCATTGAAAGATTCCTTCAACGCTAACTAAACTCCCAGAGGCGAGTCTTCGCACCTTCCCAACAATGCGTGCAATCCCCAGCGATAATAGCTTCGCTCCCTGAGCAGCATAGCTCGTAAACCTGTCTAGTGAGTTGGTGAGGCTCAGACGGAAGGGACTCCAAGCGTTTGTAACCTACTATTTTGTTACCGAAAAAAAAAAACGAAATGTTGCAGCATTGACTTTATATATACATAAAAACAAAGATAAAGAAAATATACGGTAGAAAACAGGGTAGGCCCGGCCTCAGTGCCTCATCGTACGCTTCGCCACTGGTCTTCACTCTCTTTATCTAAACCTTCACCTTTTACGTATATCCTCTCCTCTAGTTTTGCACTAGTTTGTTTCTTTGCCCGGTACCGGTATCTTTCAAATTTAGTCATGTCTTTTTTGTAGTCGCCATTGTATCGTAAAAACTGAAGCATTTGTTTTTCCTTTCAAACATATTCTTTCTTCATATCAGAATAATAAGCTAGAATATCCATATCCATAGCTCTTCCAATAAACTGATTTCATTACAATGGAATGAATGTAGCCAAGCAACGTCGTTTATAAGAGATTCATTCGACGTAAAACAAGAATTCGTTTTTTGAATTGCGGTGTCAGTGTCATACTGAAGACTTATTTCAAATTATTTTGAAGCCGAAAAGTTGCTTTTTTGTTTGTTTGTTTGTTTGTTGGAAGCTTCATTAAGTTGGTAAGATTGGTTTAAGTGCTGGAATAATAAAATTAAACTCTTCCACGACCAAAAAGGTAAGGATAGTTTTATTTGGTAAAATTAACGTGACTTTTATTTTGACAGCAACTAATGAAAACAGGACATAGTAACTGTAGAAATGCCAATTTAATATGTTTCATAGCAATAAGAAATGATCAATTTCACTTCAATTTGTATTTAGAACCTAACACAGTTAGTTAGCTGCTGAGAACTGGATATACGGCTTAATGTGTGAATCGAACCACTATGTTCAGTACATTCCTCAGGATTCGAATATAAGAGGAGATGCTAATATTTTTTGCCTGCAAGGTAATGAAAACAACTACAAAACACAGAGCCAAGCATGTACTATCAAATGAAAGCTTACACAATTATCTACAAGATTCTGTACTCATTTTCCCACGTAGTCGCCATTTACTGCAATACATTTGCGCCAACGATTAACAAATCGTTTTATTCCGTCGACATAAAACTCAGGGTCATGCGAGCCTAACCAAGAGCGAACAGCAGTCTCAATTTTGCATCGGAGGTAAAAAAAAAAAAAAGTACTAGGGGCAAGATCAGGGCTGTAAGATGGGTGGGGTAGCACAGTGAACTATATGGTTTCAAGAGTAGCTGTAGTCATGCGTCTTGTATGTAACCTTGCATTGTCATGGTGTAGGAGGACATCCACTCCCTGTCGAACCGTCGACACGTACCCTTAATCTTCTCAGCGTTGCAACATATGACTCCGAGTTTACGCTTTTCCTGTTGTGCAAGAATTCACAATGAACAACAACTCAGCTACCCCAGAACACTGCCAAGAGCACCTTTCCTGCTGAAAGGCACTGTTTGTTTGTCTTGCAATATCACTGTAGCGAAATTCCATGGATTGTCTTCTGTTTTCAGGATCATAATGATGGCGTATAACTCATCACCTGTGAAAATTTGCTGTAGAAATGCATCATCTTCAGCCTCGTACTACTGCAAAAGTTGTTAACAAATGTGTAATCTCTTCTGTTTCATTTCTTCTGTCAACAGACGAGGCACCTAACGGGCACATGCCTTGCAGTACCCTAAACATTGAACAATGTGTGCCACCTTCTCAGGTGAGATGCCAAGGATATTGGACAGTTCCTGTTGTGTGATTCTTCGATTCTGATGAATCAATTCATCAGCACGTTGTTTGTGATTATCATCTGTCACACTCACTGGACTTCCTGTATGGGGTTAATCGTTCAGTGATGAGGTGCCCGGATTTGCGTCCTTGGCCTTTCGGACCCAACGCCTCACTGTATTCACATCAACACATACTACACCATACACTTGCACTAGGGATGGCCAAACATTTTCGGATCCGGATCTCGGATCTTGATTCGTATTCAAGCCTTCATCTGAAATTGTGGCGATAACAAACTAGACAAAACTAGACAAAACAAACTCTTCATTAAGTGTAGTTTCTGACTCACTAGGATCCAACCATCAATAAATGTACTAATGAATATCTTTCACGTCGCAGGTACAACAGAAAATATAGACTAGTTGGTGTGGCACAACAGTAGATTTTTAAACATACGCACAAGAATTTCAGGAAAGCGATATGGTTGTATAGTGTATGTACAGGTACATTATTAGCAGGGCCGGATTTCCCAATAGGCCCGGGCCTATGGGCGCAAGTTCCCAGGGGGCGCACGGCCGAGAGAAAAAATAAAAAAAATATCTTGAAATAAAAATAAATTGCCATAACTTAACATATTTTTTGAATTGATTTTTAAAAATCAGGCTAATAAAGCATTCTGATTTTGAAGTTCATTGGAACAAATAATTGTTGGTAAAGTTCACCAATCTTTTGTTAATACATTAACGGTATTTTGCTAAGCCCAGAACCAAGTAAATTCCTCGAAACACTTGCAATGATAAAATTGCATCGTGGAGTGGTGTTTAAACAATTAACATATAGGCCTGATATAATTTTTTAATAAAGGTTTTTAGGAAAGTAACTTTAACCAGACTAGGGGGCGGAAAAAGTATTGGGCCTAGGGGCGCCAAAATGCTAAATCCGGCCCTGATTATTAGTTATTAATAAGTTCGTTGTGTGACTTTATCTCCTAACTTATGGCTTGCCCTTGCTTCTAAGGTCGGGGTTTATTGAAGGAGTACATAAAAAAAGAAATTTCTGTTATTTTTATTTTACCCTCACGGTTTCTTTAATCATACATTGCAGGACATAACCAAAACATATTCATTACAGATATATTTACTTACATACGTCAATTAATATTTCTCTCATATAGGGTAATCTTACTTTCTATAGTTGCAGGAAAAAGGCCCGCTTTTGTAAACGAACACATTAAGCGCGTGCATATAGACGCAAGGTCCCTGCAAAGAAACATAGGTAAAACTAGAAACAAATACGGAAAATGATAAGAAGCCCTTTAACTAAAAAAAATAAATAAAATAAACTTACGAGGAAACCGATTCAAGTGTGACACGAAATTGTGGACGATTATTCGCAAGCGAAGTGCTTTTGTGCACAATTAAAACTATCAAAGAAAAAAACCCTCGATCTCAACCGTTCTGGAGATATAGAGGAATAAGGAGAAGGCTGGTTCTCTCATATTTTGCGAATTTTTGAATATATAGCGATAGTACAAGTAAAAGAAACTTTTAAAAATGAGGAATTCCTTCATCCACAAAAGTTTAGTAATACGTCACCTTACACATAAGGGTTACAAAACCGACGAGTTCATAAAAATTCTAGGGGAGGAATGATTTGGAGGGGGAAGGCAAAAATAACAGAGTTCCAGTGTTGCCTGAAATAGGTGTGAAATGTGTCTGTGTATAGGTTTCTTGGTACCCTGAATCGAATAAAAGCATCATCAGGTCAAATAGGACGAAAAATGTAAAAATGGTGGCAGTCCGAATTTTCCAGACATTACAATTATTAACCGATCGGACCTATTGCACAGAATATGACCTTCTATTTTTCTTCACATAATAACGTCTCTGTTCTTTTAATAATATAATTAATACATTTTCATATTCTCATTTTCTACGAACTAAAGACATTATATTAGCAAGTAATAGAATTCAATTTTGTTCCTCGTGTGAGTGGCGTTTCTTATTTTTCATAGCTTTTTCTGGCCCTGGGTAAAAGCTACGCCACTCACCTCAACATTCAACACCGCTTTCATTCGCTCTGGTGCATCTTTCTTTGTAACCATACAGTCCAACTTATCAAATGTTATTTTTCTTTAAAAAATTAACCTTTTATATAAACCTCATATAAAAGCAATTCCAAATTATTTTTGTCTTCGCCAACAAACAAATATGTGTTTATTATTTTTTTTATCGTATGTCTCTTATCATAAAAAAAAAAAAAAACTTCATAAATGTTAACTCTTTGAAAACCAGTGGAAAAAACTTGGTAACAATAGTGAAATAACCAGTGTTGCAGGGTTCTGTTTGTTTTTCATCATATTTCAAACAAGCGCCTATGTAACCATACAGTCCAACTCATCAAATGTTATTTTAAAAAATATTTAACCTTTTATATAAACCTCGTATAAAAGCAATTCCAAAAATTTTTCTCTTTGCCAACAAACAAATATGTGCATGTGTGTGTGTGCTCTTGCAACGTTCGCTTCACCAAATAAGGTGCTAAAATCTAACGCAAAAAGCAAACTTTGTCTCCAAGCATTCTTAACTATAAACTATCGTAAATATTTTTAGCTCTAACATAAATAGGATGCATTGCAAGCCCCTCTACTTGATATAAAAACTAATGGTATATTCGAAATGCAATCAATTATAGTGTTTAATACAACAAACGACCTACGGAATAAATACTAACTTCAAAATAAGTATAATTACGATAATAGTAATCAATCTTTATAGTAAAGTCAACTATAAAATGAGTAATTGCAAAACGTTACTTATAAAGTCATTCCAATTAAAAAAAAAAAACTGTGCAATGGGAAAACTTCTACAAATCCAGGATAAAAAATATAAAATAAAAAATCCCATCTCCAATTTCAAGTACATATCCACAAAACCACCCAGGAATCCTCTTTCATCGCATTAACGCGAGTGACCAGTGAAAATGCAAAACAACGGAAACAAATAATATAGTAAAATTCAACCGGTAGCTTGCAACTTCCGCGTCTTCCGTGCTCGCAATGAAAATAATTAGGTCAAATGTAAAATTGCATTATCATATTCAATTATTTAAATCAAAGTGCAAAAGTAAAATTTAATTTTTGTTAGTGTAATTTCAATGTTGTTAATTAAAGTAAAAACGTAAAAATTGTACGTATCCTTTTCCAAAATGATCACAATCTAAATATATGTTTTAGAGTTTAAGAAAATTTAATCTACTTTTTTCTTTCCAGCATAAATAATTTATTGCCTATGCAACGTAGTAATATTCATATTATTAAATTGCATCGGCATTAAAAATATAATTAAAATCAATCTTTATGTCAGTTTCCCAAAATATTCTAACCCAAACTCTAAACCATACTGTCCTGTGGTTAAATGATCAGCTTTGATAAAAGCTCCAAACCATCGTTAAAGTCTTAAAAACGTCCGAAGCATAAAAAATCAAACCTAGCACCTTCATAAAACGGCTAAGCCATCACAAAAATCCACAAAACATAAACCCAATAACCTTATATCTTAACGTTTAACATAGCCGAAAATCCACAAAATATAAGAGCACCAGCTTTCCTCTTACCTCTCTATATCTCCGGAATGGTTGAGATCGATGTTTTCCCCTCTGGCGAAATTAACTGTTCACAAAAACACTTTGTTTGCGCATAAACTTGTCCACAATTTCGTGTCACACTTGAATCAGTTTCCTTGTTAGAGCTACGAAAAACGCGAGAGGAATTTTATTGGAAAGATTGTTTTTCCTTAGTGATTAGTCGTGCTAACTATGCATATGAATTAAAAGAAAAGAAGTAGCTAGCTCTGAGTTTCGCAAGCCAACTGAAAAGAAAATATTGGATAAAATTTAATAATTAAGAAGGCATTTAAGATAATTAAAACAAACTAAATTCTTGGCAGGACAGTCCCTTCGTCCCTGCCAGTGGGCTTACGTTCAAAGTGGGGATGTGTAGTCAGCGGAACGGCACCCAAAATCCCTAATGCCGGCTTCCTAGACTGAAATCCGCTACATCTTACTTCAGATAACTCCCCCATTGTCCTCACGATGCTGGGTCAACACAGAAATTTTTAGTGCCTCTCCGGAAATTGAACCCGTCACCACAGGCACCGAAAGCACGCGCTAACCACTGTCTTTTTTTTCTTTAAAAAATGGTAACCGCTTTTTACGAGATTATCTGTAACCTGCTGAATGCTTTGTACGGATTACATTATAACCATTACGACACCACACATACACAGAAGTAAACGAGGACAGTTAAAAACACCCATGCACGAAGTGGGATTCGAATCCACGATACTCACAGCAAACGATCCGCAGCCTAATGCTGCAGACCACTCGACTATGCCTGTTGGGTTTTCTCGGCTAAGCGGTAGCACATTAAAGGTAACTGATTATTTTAAATATTGCTCCTAACAATCTAAGCCTTATGTATCAAATATTCCCTGCGATAATACCATACTCTCTCCGTCTTCTAGAGACGAAAAGCTATAGTTATCCGTTATCCACATTGTCTAGTACAGAAATTAGTTCTGATTCCCTAATAGCTACTGATGGTGATAGTCAAGCTTCACCGAAGCATGATCTCCCAAATCCAAACTGAGATATTGATGTAACTGGAACCGCTGAAAAGTCATCGTGGGTAAGTGAATTGCCCACTTGTCAAGATGAAAGGCGCTTGTGATGTGAAATGCGAAGCTGTCAGAGGTACTACTTATAATAATTGGATTTATAATAATATAATTTTCTATGCTGTCATAATAATTGGATTTATAATTTTCTATGCTGTCATAAGCCCTCTTCAAAAAGATTAACTGTTAATCTTAGCTTTGAGAATGTTATATAAGGAGTTTTATTGCTATCTTTAGGTTGCACATAAATCTCTCCATTCCGGAATTATCGGATTTATTTTAACGCTTAACTTTCACATCTTTTCTGTTTAGGAATATTTAAATCACTATTGTCCCCTTAAGGATATTTTAACTCATTTCGGACCAACTATATATATATGGTTATTCTTGTTATATGTGAATAATTGACACCAGAAGCAGTCTACAGGCTAAGTCCAGAAGAATCTTGGTCGACATCCTGATAAACCACGTATTTCAGCAAGGTGAATTGTGGCAATCCGATACCCACATGAGGAAATCTTTTGGTTCAATTTGAAAGCTCCCATAAGAACTATTACCATAATCAGGGAATGTGTCTTGCTAATTTTTTCCCGATGAGAAAGTACCTAACTTTATTGTTAAAAATGAAAAGCCTTTTATTTCAAACAAGTCACCACTAGTTTTCGTATTTGAAGACAACACTCATGAAAAGTCATGTTAAAGCACGACTTACCCCTGAAAAAGAATATTTATCTTTTTCTAGTTTCTCGTGTTCCCTCGTCGTGACGTTCCATGATGACCAGAGGAAACAGCCTTCGGGATCATCATGGAACATCTAAAGCGTGAGAGTTACGTAAAAACACTCGAGGTAAGCGCTTGCATTTTCTTGTGTTAATAGAACTGTTAGATGTAGAATGGACATTACTGTTCATTGGCCACCGACATTACAATTTACTCCACGATCGTTTGGCGGCAATTCCATAGCAAATCCTGTGTTGGCACAATAACCTCCAAGATAATTATTTTAGAAACCAAACCAAATAAAAATTAGTTTCCAGGAAATGAATTATTTAATTAATTTTAAAGTGAAAAACTAACAACTTATTATCTTCATGAGGCTTTCAAAGACTGTGATCTTTCATCTAATTGATTTATTCCATAAATGGACATTAGTTTCTTCTGATTATGTAATTATATTATTTTTTTCTTTTAAATATCAAATTAAAAACTTTGTTGTTTTCATCAGAGTGCTATGTTTAATCCAATCAATTTATTACGTATATACTTCTATTTTTAAATAATATTTTTTTTACTTGTATACTTTTGGCCAGTATATGTATTTATTTCTTGTGTGTATCGGTAACATATTTAAGCAATTTAGTATTTAGTGATGTTATCTAACTTATTTATGTGTGTATTTATGCTTAGTGAGACAGATTTCTATCGATTCCAAATTTAAATCGTTTCTTTCATATGACTAGTCATTACAAAATTAAACACCATTCTAATTCTTCCTACTGCCCCCTAAAGTCTCTTCTCATGAATAGCCAAGGCCGAGGCAAAATAACTATTATTTATTATTCATTCTAATAAATCAACTGGTTGCTCAAATAATTGTTGAAATAATTTAGATAGATTTAACTGCTTTGTATGCAAAAGAAACTTATATTTTGTTTTAACGAGAAATTATGACTAAAAGCAATTCAGGAGATAAGCGCAAAATGTAAAATTTCAGATTAGAAATAACAAAAGTGATCATAAAATTACCAACAAGATTATACACTTTGTATATTCCGTATTATTCATTTAAATGTTGTAAACTATTTGTGGTTTGTTAGAAAATCATTGTAAATAATAATTATTCGTGCACAAAAAGGAGGGAGGAAGAGTTTGAATCAGCTTTTAATATTTAGCATAATTAAATCCTTTCATGGGCAGAATAAATGTTTAATCCAAAATTAATTATTACTACATTTATTATTATTATTGATCACAGACATGAGTGTTTAGCTCTACACTCATGATGATAAGGCATTTCCAAAACTCACTCTGATTACAACCTTAATGATTACGTTTCAGCCATGCAACATGTATAAAAGAAGATCCGGAGCAAAACATTTTCGTTAGCACTTGCCACATTTTTTTTTGTCTTAAGACTTTGTTTTCTCTAAAGCCCTGGAATCCGTTGGAGAAGGGTGGTCTTAGAGTGAGGTAGGAGGGGAAATAATATTTCGGCGTGCCCAGAGGATGGATCCTAGCCTCAGTAGTTTTTTCTCGGCTGAATCGAGGTTCGACTCCAGGTGGATTGAGCCCCGGTAAGACTGTCTTACTTACACACTTCCAGCGACCATTTTGCAATATGGCAAACGAAATTCAGGTGTGATTTCTCTGGACTTTTAGTTTGTTGCTTAAAACTTCATTTCCAACGTCCGTGCTAATTTTCAACTTGTTATTAATTTGTTCCTTACTTTTTGGTAATGTGACTGCACTAAACATCTGCCACAAACTTACATGACATGAGATCGAACCGCGGCCCCTGAAACCAGAACAGAGTCCTAGTTTTTGAATTATAGTATATATCGTAATACAGTGAAACCTCCCTTAACGGACACCTCTATAATACGAACACAATTTTCTGTCCCGGCAAAAATATATGTTTCCTTATGGAACAAAACCTTCCCTTTTACGGACTCTCTTAGATAAGGACGCGGACAGTCCTTTTTTCCCCAGACTTTTCAATAACCTCTTCATAACAGACAGGAATTATTCTCGGTTCTGCGATATATTATTCCTCACAAGCGTATCTATCATGAGTCTAGACCTGGTGAACCATCAAACAGAAAAGCTTCAAGCTGAACTTGAAATTCTCTTTTTTTTGCCTGCAATAAACTGCTTTCTGGTGGAAATCCTAGAAAACCTTCAATACGCGATAACACTCATACAGGGTCAGTCGTATGGTCAAGAATTCTATGCGAACTATCTTCGCTTCCCTCACAAATTTATTCCTTTTGTCTCTGGGCCTTGCATCTTTCCCGACAATTTCATAGATAACAAAACAAACATTGTTTTAGAATAACATTTTCAACGAGCAATGTTTCCTCTCTTACTTTATTTTTTGGAAAAGCAACATTTTTCTTTTACTTATGATACTGGAACAAGTCTGGGTTGGAGTTTTCCCGGCTTCCTTTTTCACTTTCTCTAAGAGGATATTCTTTGTGATTGGGGCTTTGTCCATAAACATATGCACTCCCATATGCCTTTTCATCCATTCCACCAACGAAAATACCGCGCCAGTTCATAAACGCCGCTAAACAAAAGAGTTTAGCCGATTAGTTGGTTCCTAACGCATCTTTTGAGAAGGTTCTGAGAATTTGAAATAAATGAGAAAGGCTTACAGAGTGAAGACATGTACTTAAGAAAATTAACATACACGCATTATCTTTCGCAGTACCTGTATACGAATATATTAACACATCCTCCAGCAATAATAATAAATGAATCCCTCCTAGTAATTCAAATACGTAACTAAATAGAGTATTTTCACATTGAATTTTACGTACTTACGTTTATACACAATATATTTACTATATACTACAGCACACAATTACCGTTATATGAAATTAAATTTCTGTAACCTCTCTGTAACGGACAAAAATTCATGTTCCATTGGTGTCCGTTATTCAGAGGTTTCACTGTATTCTAATATTCAACTCGAGTAGTCTAAAAAGTATTGAGCCTTTTGTGCACAAGATGGCGTTAGTGTCACCAATCTTTAAATATATGAGTCGCAGTGGCCAGGCTTCAGGTCGTTTCACAGAGACTATTGAAGGTAGTAGATATGCAAAAAGTATTGGAATAATTACAATTATATGTAAAATAAGAACTTTCCGAAAAACTGTGCTACATTTTAAAATTTTATTTTCATAAAGGCCAGACCCATGAAGAAATTTGTGCTGTTTATGGGTAAGATATGAAGATTACAGAGGAAAAATTAGGAAAGTTTGTTTTTTCCACTGACTTACCTACTTCTTCCCCTGCAGGCAAACTCTTTAGCATTAAATTTCTTAGTGACTAACCTTCTTCTTACTGTGGGATTTAATCCACGCAAACTACACTTTTCAGGGTACATTATTCTGCTGTTAACTCATTTTCGACCATTTGTTGACTTACCTCCTTTTTCTCCTGTGGTCTTCATATGTTATCAAAAGCAACAGTCAAAAAGATGCTTCAGTCATTTTCATTCTGAAAATTTAGATGTCTAAGATGCTCCTTGGAATGGGCAACCAGTCACAGCAAGAGCAGATGATATTCTACCAAATGTCGAACAAGTCCAGCATGTAAGCAGTCACAACATCGTCAATGACATGAATATCTATCACCAAACAGTTTTAAACCATTTGGAAGCTAAAAAAAGCATCTCGACATTTGAGTGCCACGTGATCTGACTCAAAACACTTGCTCGATCGAATTTCGATCTGCGAATCTCTACTGAATCTAACGAACTAACCAGGCATTTCTCAAGCGATTGATCACAAGCGATGCAAAGGGGTAACTTACAACAATGTGCGAGAAAGGTCATGGTCGAAGCAAAGAGAAACTCCACAGTCTGTAGCAAAGCCCACACTGACGTCCAGGAAGGCTATTCTCTTCGTTTGGTGGGACTGGAAGGGCATCATGCGTCACGAGCTGCTGCCTCCGGGCAGAGCGATAGACTCGGATCTGTCCTGTCGACAATTAGCACGAGTGCACCTAGCAATTCAAAAGAAATGGCCGGAACTGGTCAACACAAAGGGTGTTGTAAGCCACGCTGAAACATCACACAGCATACGTCTTTAACGACATGTCAGATATTGAGAACTTTGCTGGAAGGATTTCATACATCTACCATACGGACCAGAGGACCGTCAGACTATCATTTGTTTCAGTTTCAGCAGAACTCCCGGAATGGTGTTTAGTTAGTTTCAAAAGAGGCCTGTGGAAATCACGGGCCACATTTTTTAAAAACAGAAACCACAGAAATTCTATTGATTATAGTGCTGCCGGAAAATCAGCAGAAAGCCACTGAACAAAATGATGCATATTTTCATAATGTTATTTTCAAATCACAATAAACATTCCCAATTATGACCTCCAGAAACTCAATACTTTTTAGACAACCTGATAGTATCAAATTCCATATAAAACATACAGTACGTACGTGATATTTACCGTTTTTATTTAGTTACTTTCAAGAAAATTAAATAGGCAAACCTATTGTCAACTCGCAAATATGGGTAATAATAACTGCGTTATAGCAAAATCCGCCTTGTTCAAAACCTGTAGTCCTCCGTTATTTCCAACTCACCGTTTATACTTACGATTTGAGTGTAAGTGAAATAAAACATCAATCAATTCTGTCAATGGTTTTAATTACAAGTGTATATACAAATAGACAAAAAAGAAAAAGGACATACAGCAACTTCTAAATATATTGTTTTCTAAGCCATATACATAATGCTATTTCCACACATACAATTGTTTTATTTTATAATAAAAAGAAATGTTTTAAGAAACAGTTATACACAATACAAAATATTCCACTCGCCCACATTAAAAAAAAAGGAATTGGAAAAAAGTGTCCAGCCACATGTTTTGTACACGATAATACGTCTTTTGCACATAATATTTATGTAAAACATTCTGTAAAAAAAAGTTTGACGCAAATTCTTATGAGCAATATTCTTTAGAACGGTGTAAAGAAATTAATAAAAATAATGTGCTTTTTTCAATAGGAAGAACATCTTTGGTTTATTTGCATATGTTTTGTTCTTCTTAAATGTATTCGTTTCTCTTTCTTTGAAATCTAACTTACTTCGATAAAATTACTCATGAGCTTGGACTTTTCTCTGTTTGTGTTGAGCTATTACAGTATAATAATCCTGGCGTGTAAAATAAGAATATAATTACTTCTATCGCGGCGTGTTTTACTTGTATTAACGGGTGCGTATATATTACTCTTCTATCGTTTTTAAAAAAAAGTAAAACTTCTACAAGGGATAAGAATGCAACTTTTGACCAAAAAAAAAAAAAAAAAGTCTCATACAATTAAAAAGGATATTAAAAGGAAAAAATAAATCACAATGTCAACGTGGCTTCCTTCTCTCGAGTCTCTTCAATATGCATCTAGAGCATTCCAAGGAGATCTGAAGCGTATCCTCGTCTGCAAAGAACGATACTACAGAAGAGTCCCGAAAACTCGGCCTAATATGGATCGAAGGGTGGCAGAGTTTGTGAAAATATGCTGAGTTATCGGGAATAGGGTTAAAAAGAATAAGTACAAGTGTTTCCTCAGAAAATACAGTACTGTACGTGTATATATTGTTTGCTTGAGAATACAACAGATAATAAATTGTTCATATACCCTTAAACAAAAGAAAAGTGCGTACTTTATGAAGGCATAGAGCCTTTACTATACATGACACGTGGAGAAGTGGGTGTGTGACGCGAGAAAAAGGAATGCGGGAAGAGGGGACACAAGCACGCGTGCAATGACCTTGAACGGGTCCCTGACCGTGCGGGGTTTTTTCTCCATGCCAGGGTGTAGCCGAGTTATCCGGACTGTCGAGTTATCGAGTGCCGAATTTTAGGGACTCTACTGTATACACTAAACTGTTCGGCTGTATTCTGTCTCAAGTTAATACTTTATACAAGGTGAACGGTAACTACGTGGACAAACTTGGACGGGTGATAGTACATCTAAAAAGAAGCAAAAAAAGTCCTAGTTAACATGGGGGAAATTCCGTCCCGTTTAGGAGTGACATCAACAGCGTTGGGAACATGAACTTCAGAGGCCAACAGCTTAAAAACAATACATCGTAGAGGGTGCGGTTAAAAACGTCACATAGTCATACCCACTCTATTGAAAAATGCATATTTGAAAACGCAGCTACATGTGCGCACGGGATTAACAATGTGAGACACTTTACAGCATGTCCAGGAATCCCTCCGTTCCTTTGGGAAATGCCGTGCGCACGCATAACTGCGTTTTCAAACATGCATTTTTCAATAGAGTAGATATGACTTTCTAAGTGACGTTTTTAACTGCACTCTCTACGATGTATACTGTTTTTAAGCTGTTGGCCTCTGAAGTTCATGTTCCCACGCTTTCGACATTCTGTCACTCCTAAACGGGACGGAATTTCCTCCATGTTTCCTAGGTCTTTTTTGCTTGTTTTTAGATGTACTATCACCCCGTCCAAGTCTTTCTACGTAGTTGCCGTTCACTCTGTATGTTACAGATTATATTTAATGATCTGATCACATGGTTGTACGCTTCTAGCGATTTTACGGGCAAATATGAGGAAGAACATATAGAAATTATTTATGGGAAAGCAACTGACCATACTGCCCCTATAACACTGGCTTAGTAGTCTCGCCTAGCAATTCTAGGTAAATAGGTTAGAACCTAGTTTTGAACAAAACATTCAAACAAGACCAGACAAACGGCTAGCTTAAAAATATTTCTTTACATTTTTTCTCTAAATTACGTATAAGGCCAAAAGAACATAACCAAACTGGGCATAAATTGTCCTCCAAAAGATTTCTTACTGCTCGATTACTTCAATTTTACTTGTATTTGCTATACAGATTGGAATCTAAAACGCATTCCTAAAATCATGTTAACTCTTAATCTATACGTTGTGATTCATCATTACGGAAACCTAACTTCTCTGAACAAATCACTGTTCGAAACCTAACAATCTTACTTCACAGATTCTTAGAACTTGAATTCTTGAGAGTCTATGGTTAAATTTTTAAAATGTGTCATTATTGACTGAAATGCAAATTCTGCACTATACACGATAACTCGTAAACACTATTTTACTTGCTCGGGTAGAATTTTCATAGTTTACGACACATTTCGATTTTTCTTCACTTTCATTTCGATTACATTTGTCAATATCCAAATTTATAAACCATCCAAAATAAGGGAAAAATGGGCAATACGCTTATAGTAGCATATGGTTGTTCATTGCAGAGCGGATATTAATTTCATTAAGACTAATTTTATAACTTATGAAGATATCCGAGCTCTCGTACTAACAAACGAGTCTGACATGAAAAGGGAAGGGCAAGTGGTCAAACACGTTCCGAAACAATCAGGCAGTAATAGTAACAACTTCCAAACGGTCATTACTGTCTATGTTGCAGTTTGCTAAGTTGAATTAACAACGAGGCTTCATGAGACGTGGATACACAGCTTAACATGGGATCTGAACCACATGCGCTCCCGCCGGAAATCGAACCCGGGTCTCCTGTGAAAAGGCGCGTACGCTATCCACATAACCAAGAAGCAGCTCTGTTGCGATTTGTGTATTTTATTACATACACTTTTTTTTTTTTTTTATTTATATAACAAGACAAAAATTTGCCGTATTTTCCTTTCTGAATTGCAAAATTCAACATCATGTTCAGCTTTTTAAAAAAATGTTAGTTTATCACGTACATTATGGAACAGGAAAACGGATGACAAGACTTTGGTAATAGGTGACAACACAATAACGACTTTTCCTTAGTTTCAAAATTCTTGCCCTTAAAGTTCATCAAATCGAGAAGGATTATTATATATTTAAAATCTCGAAAGTTTTCTAAATCCGAACTTAGTGTATATATATATATAATCATATGATTCTTCTATTTGGTTCTTAAATAACGTATGAGTCTGTAATAGGCCTAAAATAACAACCAAAAGACACACAGCTCGACAAAATACTTTACATTAATTTAAAATACTTTTGGTGCGAAGAAGAATGTTAAACCAGACTGAAAAGCCTTATACTCTTTCGCTGAGTCATGAGTAATTTCTGCTTCGGCTGCACCCAGCTAGACACTATTTTCCCCATTACTAAATTGAGCAGCTTTATATATAAATCTATATATATATTTTTAAAAAAGAAACCGTGGCATCAAATGTAAACATTATTAATAATAAATTATATTAACACTAGATTCTGACTCACAGCTTCTATAAACACAAGACTCAATATAACATGATAATATTTAAGGCCACTAATAGTAGGATTACTTCTTCATTACTACTACAATTCTTTCAGTTACCACCTCAGCTGTTATCTAAATGCGTGCGACATGAAGGCTAATCAACATTTAGTGCTATCAGAAGGTACAATTGGACGCGTATTTATTTGTGCATAGTAGGACTTAAGTCATATAATAAGTATTTAATTTATTCCACGGCTTTACCTTACTTTAAACTCCTTAAATACATCAATATACATATTTGTATTAGTGTCTTTCGTTAGAAATTATCCTTCGATCTACTTACATTGAACTTATAAATCATCATCATTTTCAGAAGACCGTCCTGATCGCGATGCTTCATATGACTAGTATCAGTACAGTTGATTCAATCTGAATTCATGATTTCTTGCCAATTTGTATCTCTGGCTCACGGTTATAGATCTAAAACTGACAGATATTGCGTTTGTTCATATGTGTGTTAGTTGCGTTCAAAGTGGTGTGGGTTATATCATACAATACTGTGAAGACAACTTGAAAGTAATATATATAGTATTTAAACTACATGCAACATAAACACTATATTTATTTATAATAAATTATAACTCTATTATTGAAATTCTTTGCAATTTTTCATTGAGCCCCACTAATTACAAAACATAAATAAATATATTGTAATTTTATTTCCAACCAGATTTTGCTCACGAGTTATTCACTAAAGCAGAAACGATTCTTTCATACCTTGATGCAGATATTCACGTCCTAATCATTTGCAGTACTTACATTTAATGTATATAATTAAATTTCCTTATGCAACAAGTGAAAGAGTGACTGACTGACGGCCGTGACTCGAACCCGCGACCTCTGGCAATACCGTGCCGCTGCGTTCACCACTACGCCACCCAGTCCACTTCCCACAACAGTTACCCACTTTCTCACTCTTGGGTCGGTGCTCTCATCTCAGACCACGTGGGCTGTAGCACAGACGCCTGCTGTGATTGGACAATCCTGTGTCCATACATTGAGCACTTTATGACGGTTGTAACTTAATATACACTACTGAAAGGAGGAAACAGTCGATTTTTTTTATGTTATACACCAAATCCTCTATAAGTGCTTATTCTAACATTTCTCACGTTCATAAATTTCCTTAGGTTTTTATATTGAATATACTTTCTATAAACTGGTGAATTCCCAAATTTTCCTTATCTTATCAACGCGTCACTGTTTTCCAGATACACACTAAAATTGATTCTTTCCTTAGTATCCATTTATCGTCCTCTAACATTTAATTTAAAATGGAATAGGTAACATTTAAACAAAATACTGTACTAGCCTAAATACAAACCTCCCCCGATCGTTCATATTGGCAACAAACCAGTACATCTACTAAGCTGAAATGAATATCAGTATAAGCTTAGAAAATAACGAACACAATCTTGATGGTAAAATCAAAGAGTGCGTTATCAAGAATGCCGACAGTTTCGAAAGTGATATTATTGGATAACATTACGATATCTACACTGCGGCAAGTTTCTATCATGCTATTGTTGCATTATCATTATTTCAAAATGAGAAATGAGCACATTTTTTAACACCACGAAATGTCAATTTTTTGTCAGCTCGCGAATATAAGACGTATCCTAACTTTTTACAATTGAAATTTCGGTAGAACGTTATATTCCGGTTGATTTACCATTTTAAAAAATAGTTCAGAAAATGAAAGTAAAGCAAGAGTAAGGCTCAACGCTTACTTCACTTTAGGACGCAAAGTAGGTGATATAGTGAGCTATGCTCCAACCATCCTTACACCCCAGTTTTCCCAAGTATCAATTTTACAAGGACTGGGTGAAATCTCTGAGTTGCATTGAAAAGGAAGTAGAATAATAAATCACACATTCCTGCCGAAGATTGAGCCTGGGTCGTCCTGTTTGTAACCAGATGCCTTACTGACTAAGCCATCGCAGTTGGGTGATTCATGCTACTTAAACATTGTGCTGGTGGAATGGAAAGTAATTGAATTGTATGCTAAATCTTACTAATTCTATCAAAAAGTCTTGCTGGATTTAAATAACAGCTATTCATTTATCCTTCTCATGAGCATCACCCATACATACTTGTACATGATATGATATATTGCTAAATTAACTTCATTCTATTTCCTTTTGTCTACGTCAACCTCCTTTTTAATCCCCTGTATCTTGATGCCAGTAGACACACCAAAAATTCGATAATCGATAGCTGTCCCTAAGAAGTACAGACAGGCAAGATGAATATAATTTTTAGTTAATTTATGCTGAAAAAAAAAAACGTACTCGAATGATTGGATAATATTTAAAGTAATTATAAAGGACTTTTGAAGAAATGTATATTAAACTTTATGACTACATTTTGTCGCCTGTTGATGAATTATCGTTAATTCATCAAAAGGCGACAAAATAATGTGCGTGTATGCCTGTCATCGGCTTTACGCATAGAGACGAGTGACCTAGTGGCACCAAATTTGGTATACGAATAGATTTTTACGGTATCTAATCCGGTGTGAAGTCTTTTTTTTATGATTATCGGTTCGGGGGACCGGACTTGGAGCGTGAAAATGTATGAAGAACCATATGCAGGTTTCTCGCAACTTCTAATAACGCCTTATATGTAAGCAACCCCATCATACCATAGTTGTGCGGACTTATACAGTAGCAGAGGCTAAATACCGGACAATGGAGTAGTGACCTTTTTCCTCTCTTCTAATCGATGTTCTGAATTAAGAGTCGGCAACATGCTCACTCCTTTTATCCAGGTTCAGAATTAAAACTCGACAACGATGAGTGCTTACAGCTAGTATAATGAAAATAAACATACTTACGTAACCTATTATCGGCGAAAGAGACGCAATACGTATCGCAATACAGACTTAACCATTATTCGGAATTATGATTTTCTTATTTGAAGACTACTTCACGATCGCTACTTCAATTAAAAAAAAAAAAAAAGTAAATAAACACCGCACATATAATAATTAAGCATCACATTAATTCAGGCGTAGCTTCATATGACATTTTAAGACACCAACTAAGATATTTAGGATCAAATACTTCACTTTATGGAGTGTACCATCTCAATCAGAATTGTATACTTTTATGTTGAGTCTCCGTTGTAGTCTTCTGATAGCATAGATATTTGTTACATTTTTTGTTATACTTAATTATGTTTTACTTAAATATATACTTTTACTTTACAGTGATTTTGTTTTGTGCTTTCTATTCAACAACTACAACACATAACAAAAAAATCTTGACGCAAAACGTTCATGCTTCATCCGTACATTCATATTCATTCATCTCTCTTAAAAACCTTTACAAAAATGCTACCAAGAAAATTTCGTTACATAATTTTGCATAGATTTAGAACAACTTAATGATGGAAGATTCAGTGCATTTCCTTTTGGTTACCAACACATATTACCGCTTAATTTCCATTGAAATTTATTATATCTGAAACTTTTCTGTATTAATTCAGAAGAAAAAAAAATCAACAACATAGCCAAGTTACCCTACTGGCAATTCTCTTATTGTTCATTATCGACACATTATAACGAAATGTTCATTTTTTGAAGTACTAATGATAAAATGTTTAAAAAATTAAAGATTACTATTCCTATACTGTTTTTGACAAAAGACTACTATTAAAAATACAAAAATACATGGACAGTTATGTTTCCCGACAGTTATGTTTTATTTGCAATTCATGTCCCTATTAGGTGGTCGAATATAAGTTATGTATTGCACCTTGACTTAAACGTTAACAAGATGTTCCGTATCTTAAGACCTTGTAAAAACTACAGTTTGCGTTGTTGTTACTCTTAGGAACCATCAGCTTCCTACTATCACCATTAACCATGGCTTCGGCTGTTTAAAGTGACTTTGTTCATTATCGTGCATCTGTCTTTTTTACTATGGTGCAGCAAAGTTGACCGATGTACAAAAGATCTTCAATGTAACTTTCAACTCAAACACAGAATTTGTGGCTCCGCGTAGCGTAGTCGCTCTCGTCTTCGGTGCAAGCTGTCCCGGGTTCGATTCCCGGTGGGGGCACTCGGTCGAAAAAGTGGAAAAAGCTTTTTCAGGCCAGTCATCCTGAATGAGGTTTTCCTCATTCACAACAGGCAAATGGCGGGGTGGTACCTAACTTATAGGTTTTAGGCCGCTTCCTTCCTTCCCTTTCCCCGGATAGTACTCGTCGAGGGACGTCATCCCTGATACGTGACAGGCTAAATGGCCACAGATGACGAAAGCCCAGAAATTTAAATCCTAAATCTTCAAACACAAAACTGAATAAAATTTTATATACTGTATAGCTGAATTCATTCTCTGTAAGATACTAAATATTCATTCCATTCTGTTTAGGCCAGCAGAAAGTTACATCGAAAAATATTTCCATATAGCAAACAACTTTTAATGACGTGAGTATACAAATCGAATACAAATAAAGAACCAGAATAATCTAGGAACGCTGCCTTTTTAATCTGTCTGATAAATATTATATAAAATTAAATACGAAGATCTAATAGGTAGATTAGCAAGAAAGACACCAGTAGTTTCTTTATTCATTAGTAATCATGAGAATGACATAACATTTCAGCCTCTATTTTTCCAAATACCACTTATTCTACTCAACGACTAGGTCTCAGACTTTTACATTAATCCAAACAACTCTTCTCCCTCAGCTTAGAAAATAAACGGAAACTGTACAATTTAGTATAGGGTTGCCAACTCTGGAAAATAAAATTACCGGAACCTTCTCAAAATTACCTGATATAAGCCTAAGTGCGAAGTATCTTTGTTCGGACTCATCTATGGGAAGGAAATGTACTATCGTGGACAAAAGTGCATTACCTGTATTCTGCATATCGTAGCACATTCACTAATAAGCTTAATAGATACATTGATAGCTTAATAGAAACAAACGACCATTATTGTACTCGAAGGCACGTAGGTGTTGAAAAGAGGAAGTGCCGGCGCCGGGTCGACATTAGCAGACGAAACAATGGTTAAGGCTCCTTTCAAGATTTTTTTAAGAAAAGAAAGTTGTCATATCCAGCAGCTAGGGACGTGAAACTAAACAATGCAACAAACATTGTACTTACGAAATGCCTAAGAGCTATTTGCCAACAATCGTTGGACAATTTAAATTTATCGCTATATTTACGCCGCACAATTATGACAATTTATACACTTCTGTCTCTATTGTTGAAAACAATGTTTCACAATAAAATCTAATTGTTGTCAAATTTTGTTAAATAAATCAAGAAACTGAAATAGATTTAAAAAATGTATATCATTTAATGTATAATGCAACGGAAATTTGTATTTGTAAAGGCACTGTTGAAGAATTTCTATGTTAGATGTTTTATTCTGGATTACAGATTTCAAATTACCGGTCATGCAGGAGCTGGTAAGAAGTGTGTACCGGACACCGGCCTTAATCAAAATAACAGCAATATTTCCGGCCAGGTGTGTCCCCGCGTAGCGTAGTCGCTAACGCTCTCGCCTTCGGTCCCGGGTTCGATTCCTGGTGGGGGCACTCGGTCGAAAAAGTGTACAAAGCTTTTTCAGGTCAGCCATCCTGAATGAGGTCTTCCTCATTCACACCAGGCAAATGAAGGGGTGGTACCTAACTTATAAGTCCCAGGCCACTTCCTTCCTTCCCTTTCCTCAGAAGTGTGTTCGCCGAGGGACGTCATCCCTCTAAACGTGACAGGCTAAATGGCCGTAGATGCCGAAAGCTCAGAAATCTAAAATCCTACCCATTTCCGGCCAGGCCGTTGAAATACCAGCCAGTTGGCAACCCTAATTTAGTATCGTGTTTCATTGTTACTCACGACATTTATATCCATTTTTTAAAATCGTCCTGACCGTATAACTTTCAAAATACAAAATCATCTATATAATTGGATAATACTTCAAACAAATACACAAAAGTGTACTCGCTTTCTACACTCTTGCGTAACTTCGACTTAGTCCGAACCTTGAATTTTTTGAGCTTCAGCAATAAATAATGTATTTCAAACGTAACGTTCCATAACCAAACCAACACCAATTAAAAGAAAACTTCGGTACACCAATTAAAATATACTTAATTCTGCTTTATTATACTTACTGATACCGTTTAATTTTCTAAAAGGTCCAATAAAATATCTATGTAATATAAGAAATATTTTTGTCTGTCTGTTAAATTTCTTTCGAAGGTGAGCTCACAGTAATAAAAGTATTTGACAGATCATTAAACATGTAGAAAATTACATTCAAACTATAGGTTGCTGCATATTATTTCTTTTATTGTTATTTCGCAAGTGGTCAGATATTCAACCAGTTCGTTCAATTTCAGTAAGAACAATGAAGTATGTTTGCCTCAGAACAATTCGCTATTCAATCAATACAGGCAATGAAACACTGAAAGTGAATCTCCCAACGGTAAAAACAGTTTTTTCTATGAATGAGCTTTGTTTTATCAGTAATTTCAATCAATACAAACAGTCAGTAACACACTGAAAGTGAATCTCCGATGGTGAAAACGGGTTTTCTATGGATGAGCTTTGTTTTATCAGTTATTTCACTCAAAATAAACATTGAAAGTGAATCCCCCACTGGTGAAAGAGCTTCGTTTTATCAGTAACAATAACTATTACACAAATCCATACAGCGAAGACAGAACTAATTTATTTCAATTACGTACTTTTAATCTTAGGGATTAACTTTATTAACTTTATCAAATTTCTATAAGATTTAAATTAATTCCTACAATCAGGCGGAACTTATGCGCATAAAGTAATACCGGTATCAGTGCAAGAACATTTTAAAGAACTCGGGCATGACTGTAATGATTGGGATTGCAATGTAGCAAATGCGCTTTAATAATATATCATGTACCTGTTATTGTCGAACATTCTAAACTTATTTATTTTCCTTCCACTGTTTAACTAAACCTGAAAAGATGTCTTTTGTGATTTGAGGAACAGAAAAAAGATTTAACAATTCTCCTACGAAGACCTGAATATTTAATGCTTTGCTGAGTATGTTCATTACTGTGAGCTTACACTTGAAACTATATACATATACATGTATATAATACAGAAAAAAATTATCATTCTTATTGTGAACCAGACAATCCGAATGAAACAGCCTTGCTAACAAAGAGTTTTAAAAATACCTATTGTTAAACATTCTTCTCGCTCTAATGCTGCAATGTTAAACGAAAAATGAGAAGTATATAAAGATATATAAAATACAATTGTCATTTGTATTGAACGTTCACATATGTTAAATGGTAACTTACAATCTTGTACTTGTTGTAATAATACAAGATAATTACTTCACTTTCGAAATATAACTATTGAGACTATAAGTTATGCTCAAAAGGCAGCACAGGCTTCCAAATAAAAGTTTCACTCACAGATAAATACATTACATAGATATGCTAAGGCAATTTTGTTCTTCTACAAGGAGTTTTCCCATTAGAAAACAATTCTTATTTTGACTTGGTTGGTTCAGTATTACAATTCTATTTTAAATATAAAAGAATATATATTTTTCACAAATTAAAATCTATAATAAATGGAAAAAATATCTCTCTCTATCTGAATAATAAAACTGACTTTTCATCCCACTCCCATAACTAAAAAAAAAATTTCGCATACAAATTTACTGCTAGAAATAGAAAACTAACCCTGAACATTATACGTTATGCCTCTTGATAACAATTTATATTTCTTAAAAGATAATGACCAGTCTTAAACAGGAAACAGTATTTTTTTTTTCTTTTTTTAAATGAAAAGCATTTTTTATTTATCTATTTAATTGTTATTCAACCACCAGCACCTTCAGCCAAACTATATATTATGATATAACTTTTGTTTTCTGTTTACTATTCATAGATTCATTACACATACATACAAACAACCATGCTTTATTTTCACAAAAAATCTGCTTATTTATTTCTGCACATATGTATATATAATGTGAGCCTATTATTATTATCTAATGCTATCTAAAATTGTCACAATATATTCAAAAAAGTTAGGAATATAAAATTTGCATGTGCATTTTCTCTAACGTACAAAGAGAGCTCTAACCAGATTATTTTTTTTTCAAATTTAAGTGTATGCACTCACATTGTCTTACTGCTTCCATAAGAAAGCACGGCGAAATATTCGAGGAAACAATGTGAACTGAATTTTAACACGGAAAACCTGAAATACGAAATACACTAACGCATGTGTAAGATGCTGTTTCTTGTCCTATATTTTGGCTGAAATCTACAAAGGACCTGTTTCTATATATGCTTCTATATATATACGACGTTCCAAATATTACCAACTTAAGGCCACATATATATCTCTCTATATATATATTTATCTGAATATATTTTCTGCTAGTAACGAACGGTACGTACTCTGAAAACAAGTAACATGATAAACTAGCAACAAGTATTCAACACGCGATTGTTGTTAAAACATTCTTTATCTCTATCCACCTGATCTGTTTATATTATAACCATTTCAATCTTTTTTCTGTATTCCTGCTTAAAAAATAAATTTTTTATATATATGAATATATATGTATATATATTATCACTCATTCCTATTTTAACAGGTACCTAAAAAAATTAGTCTTTCGCTTAATGACAACAAATCTTCCCCCTTTGCTCCAGTGACAACCCATATTTCAACCACAGTGCACGATATATTCTTTTACTTGCTGTCCACGCTGACGCATTTGGAGCTCTAAAAGACAGAAGAAAAAAAATACATTACTTTTATTTACGAAAAAAGTTAGAAACTTAATTCTGAGTGAAATTAAAAAAAAAAAAGTCTGTATAAAATTAATCTATATAAAAATGTATGGCATAATGAAAAATATTTTGTTTATGTACTCTTGTACTAAATCATTCTCCAAAGAAGGTTTCACGTACAATGCAAATAGGTATTCAGAACGATCAAGGAGGTAACGCTTAAATAGGTATATAAAAAAGGAAACATTTGGTTTTCATTTATTCAGAAATTTATCACATTTTGGTAACAAATTATTTTTAAAACCACAAACAGTACTTTAATGGCAAAACAGAAATGCAAAATGAAATACTTCGTGAAATTTATAAATTATATGAAAAAAAGAGAAAAAAAGTGTGGGTAAAAACGGAAAAAGGATATACGGAAACTGGTAAAAGTATAAGTACCAAAGCGCATGATGCTGATTTCGCCTTTTGTATACGAAATTAAAATTTAGAACTAGGCTAGATCCGTTAATTTATGAAAGCAATGTGACTCAGTTTCTTGGAACTTACGAAGTCACAAATGGTGACAGTATACTCCTGAAAATTTCGATTTTCTATTGATATTGAATGTAATATAATTAATATAAATTCAGTCTAAGCAAATATAATAGAAAACCATAATATATCGAAAACATCAAATAAATAAATAAATAAATATACGGGTGTCTCAAAAGTCCCCTGACATAGGGTAACTCTATTATTATCATAGTTCATCAAAATGTAACGAGGGGAAACTTTCTCCAAATATGATATTTTTAATCTAAAGTGAAGGATATTTTTTTAAAAATCGTTTAGGCTATACACTCTTTATGCGCCCAATGTTAAATGAAAATGCAACGTTGCCGTTTACCTGGACCCAAAACATAAGTGAATGAGCTCCCTGTTTGAAATGGGGTCAATGGCGTATTTACGATTTTGTTTCGGGGAGGGCTTTGCTAACTTTCGGGGGGGGGGGAGCTTTGCCTGAAAATGTGAAAATTCTGCAAGATATTTCATATACTTTACTATAGTAAGTAAGATTTCGGGGGGGAGGCTTAAGCCCGGAAGCCCCCCTAAATACGCCACTGGGTCTGTCTATCGACACGTTAAAAGACAGAAACTTCATTCACTTATGTTGTGGTTGCAAACTTAAATTAAATGAAATCTTTGAGATTTACGTCCCACGGTTATGCCGGTTAGGCTAAAGCAGACGGTGATGATGAGTAATGAATGAAATGGTGGAATGAAGAAAGTGGGAGGAAACGGGAGAACCCCGAGGAAACCCACGCACACGGTGTTTGTCCACCACAAAGTTCACTTGGTGGGGGCTGGGATCGAACCCGGGACTAAGTTGTGGTTGCAGGTACATGGCAACGTTGCATTTTCATTTAACGTTGGGCGCATAAAGAGTGTACAGCCCAAACGGCTCGCCGATTTAAAAAATTCGTTCACTTTAGATTGAAAACATCATATTTGGAGACTGTTTCCCCCCTTCCATTTTGTTGTAACTCGGATAACAGAGTTCCCCTATGTCAGGGAACTTTTGAGACACTATATATATTTTCTTACTTTAAACTGTCATAGAATATATATGTATAACATTTAAATCTGTAACAGGTTTACCTGCACTGCTGTGGTCAGTTAACTCCGATTTCATCATCACTAATACTTCTTGGAGGTATTGCACATGCTAATTCGTTATTGTCATCCTATAATGCAAGATCATACAGATGCATGAGTATATATGAATTCAGTTTCAATCAATCTTGCTGTACTTAACTTCCATTTCATGAGCATTTGTTGAAAATACACATAACTATTTGCAGTCTACAGGAACAATGTTAACAATCCCACGAATTTTAAGCAGCATTTCAAAATGATAAGAGCTACATAAAACTTATGATTTATTTATATATAAAAACTTATGAATTTACAATAAAAGATCTGTTCGTCAAGTATTACGTTGGTTCAAATTAAATGTCTACTTTGATGTCTGGTGGGAATTCACCTCAGCAACACAACCCAGGGATAGACTTAGGTCACGTGTCTAACGTCATAAATTCTGTACACTTCTAGCAAACAGGCTGGGGTACCCAGGCCGTCAGGAAGCAGTGCGTTGTCGAACAGAATGCATAATCTAAAACACAATTGCGAATGAAGATCTTTACGAATTGAAATTTGACATTCTGCCGCAAAAGACACTAATACTGAATTTAGACACGGAACGATGAGCGAACGCATTATTCGCCGTTGGCTTGCCAATTTCGTTCCGGTGACACAACACTGCAAACTGAACCTCGGACACCGACCGATATCATGTTGGGATGAAGTCCTCAGAAACACTATGGAAGCTGACTCCCGTGAAAGTGTTTGTGTCATTGCAAATGATTTAGGCATACACCATACCACAGCCACTCGGTGGCTCCGTGCAATCTGTACGGTGAAAAAATAGGATTAAGGATTCCATATGTGCTGACACCGGTCTGAAGATGGCAGTTCTCTGAGTGTATGGAATGACTTGGAAGATTTCCAGCATCAAGTTGTACCTTCTGATGAAATATGAATCTCATACAGCAATCGTAAACGGCCAGGATAGTGGTACGGAGGGACAGTGACCAGTACAGTGTCCTATTCCACCTCTTTAACGGCAGGTAATGAAGTTACTGTTATGGCAAGTGTTACAGTTAGATCGACCGTGTCTTTCTCTCCAAGCAAAATATCACTGCTGATCGCTTAGTTCTGAGTTCCGAGAAATGAAGCCCAAACTTGTCCGCAACTATCCATCTATGATCAACAAACACGATGTCCTCATATTGCAGAACAAATCATGCTTACATGTCGCTTGAAGATGATGCAGAGTCTCCCTGAGTTACAGTGAGACCTATCATCACTTACCATACTTTGCTGACGTTTCTTCTTCTGACTATTATGTCTTCCGGCATCTCGTTCATTGGGAGGGAGGAGCTTGTGGTTGAGGATTTCTTTGCATCGCCGACTCCAGAATATTTTTGTCGAAGAATCCAATTATTGTCTTCGCGATAGCAAAGAATATGTGATTGCAGACAACGGTTAATTTGATTTACCAGGCTTTGTAGTTTCCGTTCTTCTTGTACCTGGGGGAGGACTTCCCAAAATAATATACTTGGGGAAACATTTCACTCGCACCAGCCTAATACATTAGAGTTAATGCAAAGCCACTTTAATTTTGTAGCTATGAGTGAAGCTTCTTTTGCTACAAATGATATCAGGTTATCTACTACAACTGACGAAAATCTACAAAGATAATTAAATAAGACTGGTCACGGAATTGACCGGAACTGACCGGTCTCGTCAGTTTCACTTTACTATATTCTCTGTATATTTATAAATTTTATTTTTTCCATGTTAAACTGAAAGTACCCTTAAAAACGAAGACAGAAATAAACTGTTTAAAACCGTTTTGTTGGTTTTGCATGCTCAATGGATACGAAAACGATATGCTTTGAAAAGATGATAATTATGAGGGTTTTTTCTTTTTTTTAAATCAACGTCAAAACTAAAAACCGAAACCCAATTGCAGCTACTAAAACCTGAACCATTAACGAGAAGCAGGTTGAATTTTAGATCGTGAATGAAGATTACAACGTTTAATTTTGCTGGAAGTTTTGAGACTACGCTCGTTTCAATTCTTAACTTTCCATACTGACATTTACTATTTAGTTTAACCCTTTCACTATCATTTTTTTCGGAGTGAGAAACATTAATATATGGTTACTTTAAGTTGTTTTCAAACTATAAATATAAAAAGAAACATTTTCCGCCGTTTCTTTTTCAACGTGGGAAGGGTGGGACATATGTACCCCACTGATATTTTTACGTGGGACCTATATGTCCCAGTGGTAGTGACATGAATGATCATCTTGTATTTTCAATTATGGTACGTATATTGTCAGAAAAGCAGTTGGTCGTATTTATGATTAGATATTTTACATTTCGGCATCCTTTTCCAAATGACAGTACACGCAATCACTGCTTTATCACTAGCACCTTGTTCTTCACTTTCATCTGTTCCATTATCACCACGTTCACCTCTACTACTGTCTATTTGATAATGTTCATAAGAATTCTGTAAACCATTAGCAAGCTTCTCTTTATCAGTGAAACATCGATTCATAGCAATAACATGCAATAAATTATCACGGGTTCTCTGAGAATGTATCGTGGGACACACATGTCCCAGTGGTAGTGAAAGGGTTAAGGGAAACTTGTATCAAACTCATATTAAGCATCACTGATTAATTAAGTAGTTAAAAAAAAAAAAACTCATTGATCAATTTTATGGCGATACAGTACATACACATACATGATGATCAACAAAACTGGTATAAATAATAAATTAAATTTCGAAATTACACACCTACACAACGCTATGTTGCGAATATAGTACCAGCAAAAAACTTACCGATCTAGACCTAATGCTGAGATGAACTAACAAGGACGCAAGTTCAATATTTTCACTATAATTATTTTTCAGCGGAACACTGCGGTAACCAGTTCGTAGGCACTGAACCTATAATGTATAAGAATATAAAGAAAGCAATTCAAACATATTGTTACAGATGTTAAGTCGATAATAACATATAAACGGTTTATTTTAATTTTTCAATATAGGTTTGTAAGCAATTTGGTGCACTCATTCACTGAAGCAACACCTGATCATTGTTGAGAAAAGGAGTTTCAAAATAATCAATAAATTCAACTGAACATACTTCTATCTTCTTTCTTCTTTACCTAAGGCAGACTTAAAATAAATTCCCCAGTATTTCATATATTTCACACCCTACTCTTAACTACATTAACTAAGGCAGGCTTTAAAAAAATCTCTAAACTTTCAAATATTTTACAGTCTACTCTCAACTGCTGTTCCTAAGACAGGCTTTAAAAATTTCTCTAAATTTTCAAATAATTTACAGCCTACTCTCAATTACTTTACATAAGGCACGCTATAAAAATTTCTTAAAATTTTCGAATATTTCAGTCTATTCTCAACTACTTTACTTAATACAGGCTTAAAAAATTCTTTAAATTATCAAAAATATTTCAGTCTACTCTCAATTACTGTACCTAACACAGGTTTTAAATTTCTTTCTAAATTTTCGAATATTTTACTCTATTATTAACTACTTTACAAAAGGTAGCCTTTAAAAATTTCTATGAATTTTCAAACATTTTACAGTCTACTCTCAATTATTTTACCTAAGGCAGGCTTTAAAAATTTCTCAAAATTTTCGAATATTTCAGTCTATTCTCAACTACTTTATCTAAGGCAGGCTTTCTTTACATTTTCAAATATTTTACACTCTAATCTCATCTACATAACCTAAGGCAGGCTTAAAAATTCTCTAAATTCTAAAAAATATTTTGGTCTAGTCTCATTTACTGTACTTAAGACAAGTTTTAAAAATTTCTCTAAATTTTCAAATAATCTACAGCCCACCTAAGGCAAGCTTAAAAAATTATCTCTAAATTGTGAAATAGTGCACAGCCTACTCTTAACTACATTACCTACGGCAGGTTTAAAAAATCTCTTACCTTTTAAATATTTTAGTCTACTCTCAATTACTAAAGTAGGTTTAAAAAAATTTTCAAAATTTTCGAATATTTCAGTCTATTCTCAACTAATTTACCTAAGGCAGGTTTTAAAAATGTAAGGCAGGCCTTTTTTTTAAATTTTCACATTTTACAGTCTACTCTCAACTACTTTACCTAAAGCAGGCTTTAAAAAGTTTCTCTAAATTTCCGAATATTTTACAAACTAGTACTAAATCTATTTTATTCCCACGTGCGCCCAACTGGACGATTCACAACTGTTTCCCAGTGCTTTATTTTTATTTTGTTCATTTTCCGCCTCACCTTCTTCATGAAGTGTTTTAACGAAAACACGAACTTTTTAGTGTGTGATAATGTTTATACTATTTTTCTGGTAAGTAGTTCAACGTCACCTCTCAATATCGAGGTTACATGAGATTTGAATCTACAGCTAAATATACAATTCAGAACACACATTCTTCCGAAAGAAATTGAATCAGGTCTCACACATGACAAGAAAGACGGCTAAGTATTCACCCTTGAGGAAGCTCATACATGACATGATTACAAATAACTCACATATGATGCTTATCAAGTTAAAGTTCATGTTATGAAACCTGCAAATTAAATCACAGTCTTGTAGGCCACCTCTCTTGGAGGCGAGATAGGGCGGTGGAGAGCGACCTATATTGTGAAGACTGCTTTCTGCACCCGGATTCAAATTCCTGTTGTGCTTTGGCGTCTACAATAAATAGTAGGCCCTGTCCTTCAAAAGTCAGTGCTGTGTAAGGACATAAAACAATTTCAAAGTGAAACTACAAATTAAATGCCAGATTATGCCATTAAAACAAACGTTCTTCCACTACTCTACTGGGCCCTGTTCTTAACGAAAACTGAGAATTTCATTCCCCACAGACCATTCACAACTTTCGTATTCGTTTTCTATAAATCAAACACTGCATACTCAGTCAAGAGAAATAACATAATTGTTCGAAGCTAAAAAGTAAAAATAGTTCGAAAATGCTATTATAAGAAACTAGTTTACTTACATTCTACATTTATATATATATTTTTGGTAACCATGGAACTTCTTAATGTGGAATGATTTGTTCTATTATAATAACTCTAACAATTAAATTCGAGTTAATTTAATTGTTATAACGTTCGTAACGTAGCAGCCAAATAGTAAAGTACTCAATTCAAAATTCATTAAATTAACAATTTGAAAACAGAGGAACAATTTTTATTCTGTACATTATACAGTATACCAAGGACTTTTAAATATAATTTCTTCACACTGACAACTTGGAGCCAGAAAGCAGCTACACTTCGACACACACTGATTGTCTAAATAAATTACTAACATACAAATATGCATTTAGGCGCAGTAATACGCAAAGATTTTGAAGTTTATTTCATAGTCAAAGACTTGTCAACTGCGTCAATGGTACTTTCGTTATTAGCTCGCCAAACAAATATTGTATCAATAGCTCATTTATAAGTGAAACTCTACACAACAATTTAAGAACTATATAACAATACTTACAGGATAAGTAGCTTGCCCAATGAAATTCGAATCTCCAAATATATCTTCGTCCTGAACAACGAACCTTAACAACGCATAATAAGGGTTAAAAATATCGAATTCGCAAATCTCATTCCATATAGGATTGAAGCCATTATCAGCTGGAAAACGAAATAATAATCGTTTATATATTTATAAGGTACTTCTATGTAGTTTCTGCAAAGACTACAGACATACACAAAAAATAAGACTGACTTGTATTTAGGGAAGATAATATAAATTAGTAAATATCTATTCTTAATAAAAACTAAGTTGTTTGTATGACAATGCATCAAGTCATATATAAAAATAATATTTATAATACAAAAATAATTTTAATCTGTGAATAATGCTAATTCCTAATAATTTAAGTGCCTTTACTTCAAGATGGATAGTGATGATGCTATGCTGTTGTTCATTATTAAGACAAGTGCCGTATTCAATGTACATAACATTGTAATTACAGTATACGCACTTGTAATGTTTGCGTTCATGTAAAATCCGCACCTCAAGCAATTGTCATTGAACACACGTGTGCATAGTGAAAAACAACAATTACAAAACAATTAACTCAAATTTGCGTAGGTGAGTACCGTGTATAGCAATACTGAATTTCGGCGTTTTCGTTTTCTTTTTAAACATCTTTCATTTACTTCAGACATGATGCAAGTATTGGTAATCAAAGTTACGAACTGAAACACCAGTATAATGTCAGCACACTGAAATTTTGGATACAAATATGCGGACATTACACAGGCGTATATGGTACTTATAAAAAATCAACACGTGTCTGGTAATCTATAAAATATTGAGCCTTTATGCACAAGACAGCGTTAGTGTCCCAAATATCAGGGTACATAAGTCGCAGCGGGTCAGGCATAACGTCATTTGACAGTTGACACTTGAAACTAGTACATGTGTAAAAACTAATGGAATTCTTATAAATAATCAGACATAAGCTATTGAGCTGTGACTATAAGTGAACTCTTTCTGCAAAACTGTACCACATTTTAAAATTTCATTCCGATAGAAGTGCAAATGTTGCGCAGGCTTGTGTAGGAATCTGGACTGATTATGTGCAAGATGCGTTATTAAAACCAACATCCAAAAGACGGTTCAGTCGCTTTCGTTCTGGAAATTTCGATGTCAAAAATGCTCCTCGCAGTGGGCGACCAATCACAATGAAAGTCGATGATATTCTGGTAAACGCCAAGCAATTTCGGCATATGAGCAGTCAATGACACCGCCAATAACCTAAACATCCATAACTAAACAGTGTTAATGAGAAAGTTGGTTTAAAAAATTGACATTTAGTTAAATAATAATAATAATAATAATAATAATAATAATAATAATAATAATAATAACGAAAACTCCTCCAATATCTCATTTCCTTCGAAATCCGGATTTTACCTTCAAGATCCAGTTTCAGAAAATAAAATCTCTGAATTTTGGAATTTTTTGGCCATCCCTAGTCTGAACAGAGAGACGTCAATGTAAGGTCATATGGCAACAGTTTTCCAGTCCACTTGAAAATGGTTTACCACTTTTAAGGCAGAAGAGGATTCGGCCCTATTACGACAGACACCTGAATGTGTAAAGTCTGTAAAGCAGGAACGAAATATGTATCTAGTTTTTCAGATTATTTTTTTATTCCTGTTGTGCTCCAAAAAATGAATAAAAGAGCTCGTATATATATATATATATATATATATATATATATAAAATTTACCTACTTATATTCGTGGTTGGATCCAGGACGGACTTCTGGGGAGGGGGCCGTGGGTTGTAATACTGCTACTTAAAGCTACTTTTAAGAGCTCCAAACTCTGGGATGGGTTTTATTTATATATAAAATAAGAAAGTTTCCTCTTCTGGGGGGGTATCGCCCCCTTGGATCCGCCCCTGCTTATATTTAATGTATATGATCGTGACGGGGATAAATAGCCATGATATTGACGTCCCCATTAAACCTATATCAATATTTAATGTGTACATGACTTCACTACTAAAATCATTAGTATTACTTACGAACAGTTTTGGTTGTGAGCTTCATTCCTGAGTCAAACTCTGCTCCTAGTACTTCTACTTCTACAAAGGGAGTGATAGTTCCTCGTCCAGATTTACTAAGATGGCGGGCACCTATGATCTGAAATAGGGTTATTCGGTTAATAAAAATGTAAAGAACAGGCCACAAAATACGTAACGAAAGCAACACTTACGGTAAAATAGTCATAGTTAGGAGGCAATATTGCATCTAGAGGCGTTCCGGGTAGTAAGGGCAAACTCATCAACAAAAGAAGTGGGAACGCTAAGAAATTACATTTGAGATGTTCGAGTGTAATCATACCAAACTGTTCTGTAGCAGCCAATTATTGTGCTTATATGTAGAGTTTTTCTTAAATGCTCTTCTTCCCCTTAGAAAATACGGTTTCAAAATCAATGGACGACGATTTTGAAGCTTTGAGTGCATTTTCAGGAAACAGTAATTGTTGAGTTCATCCTTCTTTCCGGAATGTCTCATATGTTCACGTAGTTTTGCTAAAAGAAGCAGATCTGTTTTCAATCACTTTAAAAGGAGACCATATTATGGGTGCTGAAATGAATTACTTAACGTAACTTCCTTATTCTGACATATTTATTCTGTTTATTAACTTCCACATGACCTGGTAAAGTGTAGTTTTCGGAAATTTAAAGGGAATGAATGAATTCTGCATTAATACAAAGATAAAGATTAGATAAATAGTGAGAACTCTAAAACATGAATACGTATCATGAATAAGAACAAATCAGTACTATTATATAACACTCCAATGACGCGTATGTGTTTGGTTGTCAATGGGTCAAAAACTAGTGGATGGATTTCAGTGGAATTTTAACCAACTTTTCACTGTAATCTTAGAATGGTTACACAACCTTTTCACTGTATGACTAGATCAACTTCAAAATACTCCTCAACAATATTCATAATATGAACTATCAACACTAGCGGGCAATTAGAATCTGCAGTTAGCGTAATTACATGCGTCACTATTAAACTCAACGGTAAGGCATATACCATACCATTGCAGAATCTTAGAATAGTTACACACAATCTTCATCCCGCTGACATTTCACGAAAGCACAAAATGTGTAGAAAGGCATATAAAAATTAAATATTACTTTGAATTATTATTTTAGAAACATTTTACATTATATTGACAAATTTTAATCGCATTTTTTCTTTCCCTTGGTTTACCTTACTAGCTGATCAAATACGGAATCTGGTATGTGGAAATATTTTTAATACATCTTGGAAATTCTATCGTGAAGCGGGGGTAGGAAATTCAATATGGAAAAAGTAGGGGGAGGAAAGTACTCGTAAACTGTTTATGAACCAACGGACACAACACTTAATTACATGGGGCTTTTCGATTTACTGAATATAAATATATTAATTTGCACGAATTGGGAAGTCCATCACGATGAGAGAAGACTATGATTTTACTATTATTTACATGTTTATTTTTTGCGTAAAAAAGTGTCAAAAAAAAATTAAATAATTGAAGTTTTTCATGCATTTTTCACATGCAGGGAGTTTGGAAATTCCACCTCAAAGGAATAGGAAAGGAGATAAAGGTAACCATTATTTCATTTTTGTTTTATTTTGCTACCGTTAAACATAGTCACGAAACTTGTAGAAGTAGCCGGCATTTCTTCTTTTTCAAATAAAAACAGCACAAACATTCACTTCATTTCACTGTATTTTGGAAATTTCATCTCGAGGGCATGGAAAAAGAGAGATGAATTTATTATGACCGTTTATAGTCACGAAAGTTGGTGAGTGGTGAGGGATGAACTTTTCTTTCTTAAATAAATAGAACAATAACATCTCATTCACTTGAATGTGTTTCGGAAAGTTTATCCCGACATGGAGAAAGGGAGGTGAATTCAAAATGGTGAACACAAGATTAGTGAGAGTTTTGGAACTCCAGCAAATTCGAACTCGCGTCAAATATTTTTCTCAACCGAAAGGCAGAGCAATTTATATGATCTATCAATTTTTTACACTAATCTATCAGTTACAGAACGAAGAACGAGAATTTAAATTGGTAAAAGATAAATGCACTTACTGTTGACTGGATAAAATGGTAATTACATGGTCGGAGCACGTACATAAAATTAATTTGCTAGATACTTGTTTATATTTAGTAAAAGGATATTTCAATACATTGATGTAGAAAGGAATTTAATTTTAGGGATAGTTAAACTCTTCAAAAAGCAGGCCTGATTCTTCTTCGAGTTTCGCACACTCAAGATTTTAAAATTCTGTATCTACATCTTTCGTAATTATTTTGTTCACAATAGGTAAAATACATTCCACCTACAAAGTGATGGTGATTTAAAAGTTCTATTTCATGTCTTCATTAACATCAAGTTTGTAGAAGACCTAATTTCCTATTGAAAGTTACGAAAAATAAGTTAACTACTGAGCTTTTTATCCGAAACGCTGACTTCCAGCAGGGTTTCAACTTACGAACACGCGCGTACAGAAGCTCGTTAATTGTGCATCCAGGAAGGAATGGGAGCATCTATGGATGAAGGTACAGTCTGTGATAAAAGAAAACAGCATATCGTATATACAGTTTGTATGTGAAATATTCTATTTTCTTTTGTCGATGGCAGGACAAAACTGTTTTAAGAAGCAAGTATTTAGGCTTAGTGGAACGTAATCGTATATTCAATTAATACTAGACAGGTGGCGTTACAACATATGAAGGTCTATGATTAACCACGACGGCTTTCAGCTGTGTGGGATGTGGTCAGTACATAAGCTCTTAACAAGCTTTATAGACTAATGTTTACTACTTATTAATCAGGAGGAATCTCAACTGCTTCACGATGGTAGGTAAACATAAACAAATATGCGAGTTAACCATTTGGCAACAATGAAGAACGTCAATTCAAGTACAAATTCAATTACTAATAAACAGACTTAAGGGAGCAGAAAGTAAAAATGATACAAAAGCTAACCATTTTTCTTTTGGCCGTTTTCCGTATGTAAAAAGAGGTAATGAAATGTAACTTACCACAGTAATAGATAATGTTATTTTACTTATTTTGTAATAAACAAAGTGTAATTTTGATAACTTTCTGTTTATTACAAAATAAATACAAATATTATTTAAAAAGCAGTTAACAAGGAACCAAGACAACATGATAAATCATCAATTACCGTTGAGTTCATTTTTCTAGTCGCTACCTTAACTTAGAATTTTGGGGTAATTCATATTCCGCTCACACTGTAATTTCTATGGATGGCAACATCTAAAATATTTCCGATTCGTATTTTCGGGAGTAAAATAACATTATATATTATTGTGGTAAGTTACATTTCATTATCTCTTTTCACTTACGAAAAACAGGCAGAAAAAATGGTTAGTTTTTGAATCACTTTTAGTAGTCTGTCCCCTTAATAAAATATTATTATTCTTTCATTGCAAGAAAGAAATCAGGGCTCTAGAAATGCTTCTTCTTGTTGTAAGGGAATGTCAAAGTGTAGTCGTGGTGAATATAACAAACAGAACTCATACCCTGAGATGTACAACTAATCAAAGAATTGCCTATTTCCTTCATCTTTACTAGAAAATATTTTCTATATGTATAATAAGATTCGAATTTTCTGCAACTTACAGGAGAAAGATATATATATCACCAGTCCATAGTTGGAAAATACTTCTCTCAATTGGCATTGCTTGTTGGAAGCTACGCATACGTAAGAGCATTTACAAAAACTTCAATTATCACTTCGGAACTTTTGTCCATTCAAACCATTCACTACACTGCACTTTCCAGACAAATCACTTGTTAAGAGTTCATAGGACGTTCTCATAGCAGTGTACATATCACCCAAAATGCATCGTTCATGCCAAATTCTACCGTATCGTCAGCGAAAAACTGGTGTTTTTAAATTTAATGAAAGTGTATTTTTAAAATTTCGCGTATTGTTAGAAATTTCGCGCAAAACTTCCAATTTCGCGTTTTGTCGCGCAATCGAAACCAATAAAAGTACATACAGAATATCATAAAACGTCAAGAAACGAAAAATTATTTAATTTTGACGTATTTCGTTTTATCGCGCATTGCGAAAAACTGATGCCTCTTGTCATACATAATAATGGTGAACACATAATCAGGGTGTCCACACAATTTGACGAAAAAAATAATCCCTGACTTTCCATGACGAAAGTTCCAGATTTCTCTGACTACTGAATAATTTAAAAATATAGAAAAAAGAAAGAAACCCCAGGCTCTACCCTCCCCATAGTTGGCCTCGTTTTCTCTCCGCTTTTGTTTCTTTCTTTTTCCAATTTGCTTTAATCCAAAACAATGTAAATTAACAAATATATGCATTACGCCGATATTGATTACACATTACACAAAATGTAAAGTTTCAAACGAAAGTGTGCAGTATACAGAGTATTTAAGATATGAAAAAATTATATATTATATGCTTACACATTATAATGCCAATTACACAGCATTATAATATTGCTTATAGTAATAAATAGTTCATACATCATTTTACTGATGACAACGGAAAACATTTTGTAACACATACCTTTGCCGGTGCAATTGTTAAATGCAACCCATTTAATAACTTGTTTTCATCCTTTCTAGGAAAGTTTTCTTCTCATTGATCTGAATATCCTTCTTGTTGTCTCCGCAGTTTAATTTTCTTCTCTTCTTCCTCCAGCTCCTTTAGTTGTTGCTGAATCCTCCGTTTCTCTTTCCTCCTCACCAGCATTCATTTCTCTTTTCTTTTCCAAACACACCTGATATTGTCTCATTGAACTTCTCACTGAATTTATCATACCTCTTGGAATTGTTAATCCTGATAATCCACCTATTCTCATCACAGAATCATATATGATCCGTTAAGCTATCAGAGACTCTTCTTGTAATTTCTGAACAATGAGATTTTTGTTTATTGAAGAAAGAAAAAAAAAAAAAAAAAAAAACACGTTTAGCAAATGCGTTTCTGTGAGAGAAGATAAAATACAGCTTCACAACAGACCTTAAGTCAACGAGGTCCTTCTCATTCCCTAAGAGTAAGTAAAAAACATCAAATCCCAATACCATCTCCGTCCTTGGCTATGAAATCATTAAAGTGTTCTTTAAATCCTTCAGTTTGAGCTTTCCCTGTGAGCTGCAGATACTCTTTCTTCGCGTTCTCAGCCACTTGTCCAAATATCCTCATGGCATCATGCAATTCTTCTAGAACAGCGTCTACCCTTTTAAGCAAATATACCAGGACCCAGTTAGATGTGTTTCTCGCAGAAATCGATTTTTCCCTGACCTTAACTGACCAACCTACCATTTCCTTGACTTTCTCTGACACCTTTTTACTTCCCTGACTTTCACTGATTTTCCAGAATGTGGACACCCTGATAATAAATATAACTTTGTTATTTAATAAAAACAAAATAATGTCTGAAAAAAAAAAAAAAAAAACTTATTTATGACAACCAAATGTTGTAATTAATTTTTTACACACTGAACAACATATTGTAACTGGCGATTTAATCAAACGACTAACGAGTTCTTTTCCATAACAAGGAAATATTCTGTACTTATAATAATAATAAAAAAAATGTTATTTTCCTGCTCATATAAGCGATATAATGAACGAATTTCTTACCCTTATAGACAGCGTAATGGGCTCTACATTGACTAAAGTATTTTTGTCACTCGGATCGAAATCCTCCCTGAACATGAAATCTGGACGAAGAATGTATCCACAATTTCCATTCATTCTGAATTTTCCCTGATTAAGCTGCATTGCTTTGTCTGCGAATTAAGATTTTAAAAATCGTATATTACAACATCACTTCAAACTATAATAAATTAAGACATTTTAACGATTCGCTTAGAAATTCTGATAATCATTCTACTTATAGGTTTATGTGATTCTTGAATATTACTTGCACTTCGGAGCTTTCGACTCTCCCATGGAGTCTTGACCACGAAGGATAAAAACACCAGGAAAATAATAACAGGAACGGGTTTACCAGGATAGAGTTGTGCCGGACATACTTTACTGTAAGTACTGTAACACATCAAATGATGGTCATGTGGATTTGGTTGTGTTCTTCATTTAAAGTGTGATTTAAGGTTTCGACGACGTATCTCCGGCACTGCTCTATCCTAGTAAGCTCGTTCCTGTTAGGGATGAGCAAAACCGGTTTCTAGAAAAACCAAAATCCGAAAAACCGACATTTCGGTATTCTTCAAAACCGATTCAGTTTTCACCGGATCTGTTTATAAAAAATAAGTTTTATTTTTAAACATATTGGTTGTTAAGCATATCGATTTCTGCTTGCACTTCCTTTTTATGAGAATTTACACATGTTTTTGAGCTTCTTTCATATGCGTTCTCGACGTATGTTACAATACCGTAAAATCAATATACCGAAACTGGAGAAAACCGAAACCGGTTTCGGTAAAAAAAAAGTGAGCCGGTTTTTGGAGAAAATCGGAACCGGTTTTGAAAAACGAAATCAGTTTTGGATAAAAACGATAACCGGTTTCGGTGAAAGCCGAACCGATTTGAGAAAACCGAAACCAGTTTCGGTGAAAACAGGTTTTTTGAAAATTTTCAAAAACCAGTTTCGGTTTCCCAAAAAACCAGAAACCGAAAAAATGGTTTTTGTGCCCATCACTAGTTCCTGTTATTTTCCTGGAGTTCTTTTTTAAATTTATTTATTTATTTATTTTTGTCTCCTGTTGTTATCGCCCATAACCAAGACTTTATGGAAGAGTAGAAAGTTCGGAAGTCCATGTGGTATTCAAGAATTGTATAAACCTGTACGTAGAATTATTATACTAACTCACTAATTAGTCATTACATACTAAGATCTAAAGGAAATTATTAGAAACATTTAATTAAGCTATATCAAATGTAGAAATGCAAAAAGAGCAGTCTTTTTCTTTTAATAGTTCTCTTATTTAAGGATCAACTTTGGTTTCCTTAGTGAACTCTACAAGTAAAGAAGTACTCTTACAACATTTACTACGAGAGATGTTTCGAAAGGCTACAAGTTTCATTTTATTTTTATTTTTTACGCGGAAATTTTATTGCCAAACACAAATACATTATAGCATCGTAAACTATACACCTTGCAGCACTATTTTTTGACATAGTCGCCACTGACATTGAGTCGTTTGTCGTAGCGTGCAACCAGTTTAAAGAAACCATTCTGGTAAAAGTCGGTGCCATGCGATGCAGGAAATTGTCGCACAGCCAGCTTTACCTCAGCATTGTTTTGGAAGCGAAATCTCGAGAGTGCGGCTTTCAATGCACGAAACAGATGAAAGCCTAATGGGGTACGATCGGGGCTGTAGGCAGGGTGATCCAATCTTTCCCATCCGTAGCGACGAATACGATCTTGTGAGCCTTGCTGTGTATGGTTTAGCGTTATCGTTCAAGAGCACAACATCTTCACCCAAGAACCCTGGTCTCTTTTGTCGAATGACGGACCTGAGTTTGCTGAGGATGTTGCAGTAGCGTGTCGCATTAATGGTCCCTTCATGAAGGAAATCAAGGGAAATCAAACCTGTCGCGTCCCAGAACACTGTGGACATAAACATTCCTGCGGAGGGTGAAACTTTGAATTTTTTCCTCATTGGTGAACTGGGATGCTTCCACGTCATTCAGGCGGCCTTGGTTTCTGGGGTAAAGTGGTGCACCCATGTCTCATCGCCTGTAACGCTTTTAAACAGGAATTAATTTCCCTCAAACGCGTACCGCATCAAGTGATCGAGGCTGATTCCCATTCTTGCACTCTGGTGATCCAGGGTCAGGTCTCTTGGCACTCATCTTACAGACACTTTTCAGTAACACAACACATCACAGAGCATGTGATGGGCCTGAGCATTACAAATATCCAGTATGGAAGCCACGTCTCACACCGTTATGCGCTTGTCTGCTAACACCGTGTTCTATACTCTTGCAATGTTGTTTTCATTCATGGATGTGGTGGGACGCCCAATTCGACCTTCATCCTCCACACACTGCCTTCCTTCGCTGAACATAAAATACCAGCGATCAACCATTTGACGTGACAAGATCTCTTCCCCATACACGGTCTGTAGGCGTTCATGAACGACGGAAAACTAATCCTACGTGCCCATTTATAACCGGATAACAGCATGCACTTCCATTCGCGACCACTTGACAGCACACGTCTGTCTGCCATGGTGATTTGTACTCGAAAAACCTCGGGCACGCCGGTCTGCTGCTACTCTCTCTTCTTCGGCGCTCTGCACATGCGTCATTCCTTCTGTCGCTGAACCAGCAACGAATGTGTGGTTTCTTATGGGAATTGTTTGTTTCATCTGGTTTACCATCTTGTCGTTCACAACAAATGACGAAACTTACTTTCGGAACGTCCCTCGTATTTATGAGTCCTATATTCAGTCCAGGACTGGCTACCTTATCTGTTTTTCCGAACTGGCATTTCATTGGTAGACACCAAATCTAAGTTATGCAACCCATATACCGTAAGAGTTATGTTGGCTGCCTAACCATTAAACTTTCTGAGTTATACATCTTGTTATATGTGTTGTCCAGGTTGCCCAGATTTAAAATGGCAAACAAGAAAACAGTATCATACACTATACAGATGCAAAACCACATCACTTCATCTCATTCTCGTTCGTCGTTCGCGAAACACTTTGTTCTAAGCTTTAGATATTCTACTAAAACCTACAAAATTAAAGCGATAAACTGTCATTTTGGGTAGATGTTAGTTTAACGGTAGTAAAAGTTCATTATTTACAGAATTTATTCTTCCTTTATTTCGTGCAAATATATTAAACGATTGAATATATCGTTTATAACCTTCTTCCGCTCGAATTTTTAGGGCTTCGATAAATGCTACGCATATATTGATAAACAAACTTGTTTAACGTAATTTCCTACATAAAAGGCATCTTTAGCTTAAAAAAACTGAAGTTTTAACTAAAGTAGAGTTTATGCATAAATTCTAAATAATAATTTCATTCTACTAAGTCTAACTGCTACATTTTCAAAACAGTTATTAATAACATCATTAAATTTTCACTAATATATATATATATATATATTTTTTTTTTTGCCGTACATCAACATAGTGGTTTATAACTGGTGTATCGTGCAGTCCCATACGCTGTGAAGCGAAATTTCAGAATTTAAAAATCATGAAGCACTTAATAATTAGTTAAAACCAATTTTGAGATACACTGCATCACTCAACGCTTCTAAAGTCAGTGACAATGCTCAGTTCTACATAAGGGTCACTATATTATTTTATATAAATAATAATAATAATAATAATAATAATAATAATAATAATAATAATAATAATAATAATAATTACAGGCTTACACTAAACAAGTGCGTCGCGATGTTATAGACATCCAGTAAAGTGAGTCGTCAGTCAAAAAGGTTGGGAACCACTAATCTAATACTCTGCACGAAATTCTTTCGAAGTAGAAATCCATTGTGTACATCGATTTCCCTGTTTCTTTTCTAGGCGAATGTATTAAATACATCAGGACGAACAGATGGACGGATGTCAAAAAATCAGTATGTATGGACCATAAAACATGTAAATTCGTTAAAATCTGGAATTTGATTTTTCTTTTAGTATTACCATAATTTCTCTCCTTTCGTCGCTCGAAAGTTAACAAAACGAAACAAAACAAAACAAAAAAAAAAAAAAAAAAAATCACAGCCAGTAAATTTATAATTAACCGTATATATTGGCATTACCTGGTGTTTGGTAATTCAAAGCCACCATCTGACAACCTGAATTCCACATCGGAACAGGGTTATAGTTTGAGGAATCAATTCGCTGTCCTTTCGGGTAAACTCGGCTAAACTGGATCTGTAAAACAATTTGTAAGGAATAAAATCATGTAAATGAAAACATACTTAAGTTCTGATTTTCCTATAACCTATAGGATTACAATACAAATTTTACGAAAAGATAATGGATAATACAAAGTTTATGATGAATATATATATTTAATACATAAACACATATATAAAATATATTCTTTATTATGACACATACTCTAACCCGTATTTCTCTCAAACGTAAATGTTAAAATTACTTCGATGATCCTACTTTAAAACTTTTTATTTATACAGGGTGGCCCAATAGTAGGTATATAGTACCGTACTGATCAGCTCATCGCATTTTATATCATTTCTTATTGTTATCCTTCAGGTAGACTTAGTTTCTTTATTATTTGTTCTTAATGTGTTTTTACCTACATCTTAAGCTCGGAAGAGCCGACGCAAATAAACCCATAAACTAGAATGTTATACTTGATCAATGCAGGGGTGTATACCTACTTTTGGGCCACCCTGTATTTACGGGCTTATAGGTAAAGGTACAGAGCACTGAAGAAAAAATAAAATGCCTATGTCCAGCATTATTTTCCTTTCCTCTTTTTCTTTTTACTTTATCAACAAGCCAATGAAGGTTTGAAAGGTTAGTATTTCTTACTATGTGCCTTCAGATCTTTGCATTGCACACCCAGCTAGACAAAAGTTTCGATCATTTCTCTCCTCGTACTAAGTGCTGTTGTTATTGTTACCCAGATACCAACAGGTAGTGTAGTTGTACTGGATTACGCACAGAAAACCGACACATAGGCAGATGGCATCACGGCTGACACTCTTTGTTGCGACGGTGGCTAATTGGCTGCTATGTCTATGTCACTCTCTATGTCACTTTCACTAAACTAAGTATTTCTTGCTGAAAGATTTCGTTAGAATAAATAGGTCAAGGGTGGCAATACTACTACTCATATGATAAATTTCGATGGTAAACTGAACTTCAAAATACAGAAATCATAGAAAGTCGCCATGCTAATCTATAGTACCAGATATTCCAGTTTAAATTAGATACTTTTCTTAGCCCTATATTTTCTTAAAATTATTGCACATCTCCATGAAAATTTGAACCAGCATACGTAGCTCTGAAACTAAACACTCACTTAAAAAACTAACTTACTCTCTATGGTGTATGTTAAAATACCGTTTTCATGATAGAACTGAATCTTTCTGTAAGCACTTCTTCACAAAGTTCTACGAACACTTATTTCATTGATTTCACGAATTTCTGAAAAATGTGAATGAATATTCATCTATTTTATAAACCATTTTACAAAATACATGATATCTTTCGTTTAAGAAGATATATTCTCATTCGTATATATATATAGATATATATATATATATAAAGAATATCCCTGATTATTTTCAAGTCCACTACCAAAAATCATCTGCAAGTGCGAGTAATGCACTAATAATAATAATAATAATAATAATAATAATAATAATAATAATAATAATAATAATAATAATAATAATAATAATAATAATAAGTATATTTTAAAATCTTTAATCTTGGTAACTTCTGTTGCAAATATGCACAGAAACGTTTCTATGGAGATTTTCAGAGACGACAAATGTTGCCACCTAATTCACAGAACGAGAGACAGAGAAGCCGATAAGATAAACAGTGTTTAGTAATAGTATAAAGTCAGTATGGAGTTGAAGGATAGAAAAGCATATTGATGTTACTGTCTTCCGGAGCCTGAATTCTGTGTGAAGTTCTTAATTTTTCGACGTAAAGCATATAAATGATACCCCCTCTGATAACAATAAGTGCGAATACTTTGTTTGACCGCAGAATTCGCATCTCTTGCTTCTCTACTTGTGCCTAGTCAGCGAGTCTTACTTAAAACTGTTGATAGCTGTGCATCTACAAGCATCACATTCAAGAAAAATGATGAAATATGTAACTAATTAAAACTAAGTAAACTAATGCTCTTGGAATTCCCGTAATGGTAGTATAATATATTCTATCCATTTGATTTACATTAATTTTTCCTGAAAAGAAAACTGCGTACGACACTGGCTAGATTTCGCTCTGCTATACTAGCCTAAATTGTATGTATACTGATAAAGTAACGTTTTCATTCGTGGACACATCCATCCATCCATAACCACCATCCAGTACCTGGTGGTTATGCAACCACACATACCTAATATGACGCGTCCATCAATTCGTCTCTGTTTGAGATCTCGACATTGTTACAACTAATTATGGTTACCAGGTGGGAAACCTATCCCTTCACGCCTATTTAGACGTATCTTTACTTGACAGTTTATCCGGGAGTCCCTACGCTCCTTTGGGGAATCCCTTGTGCACTGATTTCACGATTGCGACATACCCATCTTTGAATAGAGCAGGTTTCGTTACTTTGAGGTGACCATGCCGCCTTGGCTCTATCTTTCGAAATAGAGGAGATATAGCGCTCTAAAATGTATTTTGCCCCGTTTTCGGCATCATGTAGCTCCGAAACTGTGTGTCCTAGAGAAAAGTGCAAAAGGACTTTTTTTTTCTTTCTTGTTTCGGTGTCGGAAATCACCTCCCGAATTTCGTCGGTGGAGTTTCCTACCACCCTGTATATATATATATATATATATATATATATATATATATATATATATATATATATATATATATATATATATACAGGATGTTAATGAACTATACCGACAAACTGTAGATAGCTAGCGCTAGTATAAATTTAATTGGGAAATTAATGAACTTACACCAATGAGTACGTATCATGAAAGAAAATTCCTTCAAGTTTTGTTTAATGTTGGTAGACTTCAACGTGGGATCCATTTGTGGCCCTGCAGACGTCAAGACGATATTCCACTTCTCGCCACGTATTCACCAACATTTCAGGTGTAACTGTTCCAACCGCCGCGACGATTCTTTCCCGTAAATGATTGATGTCTCTGATCTTTTCGCTGTACACAACATTTTTTATATGGCCCCAAAAGAAAAAGTCCAGTGGGGTTAAGTCTGGGCTTCGTGGTGGCCAAGGTATTGGGCCAGAAAGGCCTATCTACCTTCCTGGAAAGCGAGTATCAAGAGCCGCACATGGTTACTGTTATGAGGTGGAGAGCTATCTTGTTGGAAAAACACAAGCCCGTTTTCCGCCTCAATATCGCCCATTTGCGGAAAGACATACTCTGTCAGCATGTCATAGTAAACGTCCCCGTTTATTGTTTTTTCTACAAAAATGAAAGGACCAATCACACGATCTTCCATCAAACCGCACCAGACATTAAGTTGGGGAGAGTCACATTGATGCTGAATAACTTCATGTGGATGCTCTGCCCCCAAAATCTGCAGTAATGACGATTAACTGTTCCACTGACATGAAATGTAGCTTCATCAGAAAAGAGAATTAAAAAAAAAAAAAAAAAAAAAAATGACATCATCATCAATTCTGTGTAGAAAGTCACCAGCAAACTCATACCTTTCGATTATATCAGTAGGTTTAATTTCATGTAACAGCTGTAATTTGTAGGCGCGCAACTTAAGTCTTTTACGCACAACATCATACACAGTACCTTTAGCACTCCTAATTATAAACTACGTCTGGCCAATGACTTCTTCGGGCTCCGAACAAAAGAAACACGGATCTGTCCAACAACATCTTCAAAACTTCTCGGTCTACCTGGTGATTTTGCTTTTAGAACACTACCGGTTTCCTTGAAAGACTTTAGCCAATGACGGATAGTTTTTGCTGTAGGTGGTTCACCACCATACTGACGTCTAAAATTAAATTGCACTGTTATAAATGACTCAGTTTTCACAAGCCAAATAAACACTGCGCTTTCTGTTGCGGAGTACACATTGTTGCTGAGTTGCTCTGCACTGCACGCCTGCCTGGACTGAACTGAGGAAAGAGGAAAAAGAAAACAGCACTGGTGCCGTCTCAAGATCAAGCACACCTGCCAACTGCAGGGGAGCCAAACTTGGAGGGTTGATGAATCAAACACCACAAACTAGAACAGTGTATGTCACTTTGTACAGATTCTAGGACACATTAAAACTAGGGAGTTCTTTTTCACACACTCTATATATATATATATATATATATATATATATATATATATATATATATATATATATATACGCAGTATATATATTAGTGGTGATATTCCTACTGCAAACTATGATCAACAGCGCAGTGCATTGAATTTTATAAATATTTTATGTAAAAGAAATAGTGAATTGTGGTTCCACTCATGCCTATTATCCCAGGAACAAGACAGTAGTGTTTGTGGAGATTCAGAGTTGTACAAAGGATACTAAATATACGCATCTATGGTGATCTACTATAGTGGAGTGTTAAGACTGTGTGTTAAAGGACACAGCAAGAAAGAAAAAAAAATTAATAGCGAGTAGACTGAATCAAAAAGGAATTATATATATATTAAATGATGATGATTTATGAGCAAGTGTGATATCCTGAGTTTCAGTGAATGCAATAAAGGTGTTGTTTGTGTTCCTCTTGGATTTGCTATTTTCAATCTCTTGGATCTTTCAACAGGCTGTATGGTGAGTACCATGTTTGTAAACATGCTTCTTTTACAGGATGCACTGCGTGACGTTTGTCTGGAGTGAAGTGCAATTGACTTAAATTTGTGTCTGATGGTAGAATCTTCTTGGAGATAAAGATGGTTAAGATTATACGTCATAATTTCATGTCTCCAAGAAGGGTCTCTAATGGGGTAAGGGACCTTCAAATCTGAACCTACAACTGAACGGAATATTTACATATAATTAAATTTTAGAATCCTTGAGATACTTTTGACTAATTTATTTATTTAGATTTTCAATTCAAAATTTTATTAAACTTTTGTTTAATTATGAGTGATATGTATAGATATTCCCAACTGCAGAGCGGTTTATTTATATTTTGAAAGTTCCTGGCTCCTGCCTTACAGAACAGTCATATTAAGTTATTTTAAATCAACTTATCATTAGAAAAGACATGATTACCTGATGGTACTGGAGGAAGAATTTGTTTTCTTGCTGGCATATCAATTTTTCTGCTTTGGTCTCTGGGAAGGAAGACATTTCATTGAATGTAAATCCATTCTTCTTTATCCTGTCCATGCTAAACGCTACGGATCTGCAATACACTATCAGATTGGACATTTCCTTTGCTATCCTCCATTGGCGTTCCATTTCTTTGTGTTGGTTCTCCTACAAACAAACATGACAAATTTAGAGATCTGTAATATATAAAAACTTTTCCTTAAAGTAAACAAATCTGCTCTTTCTTTGGTAATGATTTTTATGCAACTGGAATTTCTAACAATGCTGCTATAGAAACTGATATTATCTATCTATCTATCTATCTATATTGTTGCTATACATAATAAAGTTTTAATGCACAATAATGAGATGGGATAATTACAGTTTTCGGTTATTAGCATTCGATTTAGCTAGATTTCGACCTAAAGTCATTTAGGGACATGTTTGGGAAAATTCATAACAGAAGTTTCACTATTTCCATTAAATACGGTGAATCTGTCATTTTCCGGTGAGAGAAAACTATTTAAGATAGGGGTCTGCCTTTAGGAAAAGTCATTTAATGAAAGTTTCGGTGCTCTTGTGACTCACTTCTGTATAAGTCCTTGGATAATATTTATGAAGCTGCTTATCTGTACAATAAAGGCGACACGGTGCTGAAACGGTCCAATACTGGTCTCATTTATACAGATGGCATCAACGAATCTGGTGTTGCATGGTACGATCAAATACGTCTAATATTTACGAAATCACGGCAGCAGCAGCAATGACATGGTCAACGAAATCCTCGCGTGTTGCAACAGGTATTCCGTACACCATTTGTTTCATCTCATTCATTAGAAACAAAATTTAATCGCGTTATGTCAGACTAGTTTGGTGGTAAGTCACAAGCTCAATATAGCCAATCCAATTCGTTGCGAATATTTGATTTAAGAAGTTTCTGACATCCACGTCAAAATATGCAGGTGCGTCGTTGCGTTGGAACCACTTGCTAACATCTAATGGGACATTCTCTACAAGTTCCGGTAAGACGTCACGTAGAAAAACGTAAGGTAGTTGCCATCATAAAGATGAGTAAACAATAAGGTCCTGCACTACATTGCACCATACGTTTAATGAGGACATGTGGTGATGGCATTTCAAAAGAGTAGCATGTGAGTTTTTAATATCCCACACAGGAGCTTTGAACATTCTGTTCCAGTAAATATTACCTTATTGGTTCAAACACCAGAGTTGGAAAGCTAGGTATAGTGTAGTTTACTGGAAAAAACACAGGCAAAATGCTTGACAGCGAGGAAAGTTCCTGCGATAAAAACCGCACCATACACACACTGAATGAGTACATTTCCTCATCGAGGATATGCCAGACACTGACATAGTAACTGTCTAGTGCCCGGCATATAATGCATGTGATAATATCACGACATGCCACTATTGAAGAATGTACGTCCTCTTCAAACTGATCTGTATGTACTATACGAGGTTGTTCACGGTCTTGTCGGGGTAGTAAAACACATCCATCTCTTGAAGGCAAACATCTGAACCGTTTACCAGACAGGTGCCTCGCTTCCTTGCTATTCTGACTACTGTTCATGTGCGTATTTTACAACAGGAGATCCAGACGTATGTGACACTATTACAATTAACGAGGAATCACTGACTAAATTTCGTTTTACTTTCTCACAAATTGGCTGTATGGTGCCCATATAATACGTTAACGTCCTTCGAGATTTTTACATCACACACAAGAAACTTGCTCCCCAACGTCACGACTTCACGTGAAAGTTCCAGTGCATCTACATGTGTTTCGCTACTACTAGAAACCTACACTGTAAAGCGCTCCTACTGAATGCACCTTCTGTACCTGTCGAGTGTCATAGGCACTAAAAACAAATGCGATCCTAATTCCTCTCTCTACTCGTTGCAGCATTATTAACAATTGCAAGAGAACACGAAGGTTGTAAGCATCACATTTCTCATTCGGTTCACGTTAGCCAATTCAAAACACAAGTGCTTTCATAATCCTGCACGTTTCATTTACGCGATGGATAGGGCTATCTCACATCTGTATCCCTATACTACGTATTGTTACTCATTGGGGATTTCTAGGTAGTTGTGGTGAATAAAATTATGTCCGTGGGTTTTCTCGGGTTCTTCCTTTTTTGAACTCTAGATCCCCCACTCTTTTAATGGTGCTTTAATCAATTGAATCCGAAGAAATGTTTACTGGATTTTTTTCTTGTTTCTAAAGTAGATTCACTTCCCAAGCGTTGTAAACGACCTTAAGGACATCCTATAAATAAATAAGGTAGAAAGAAAGAAAAAGTAAACAAGTAAGAATCAATTTCCTATGTTAACCTTTATTTTTTTTATTTATATCTTTTTTTTTTAACTTAACACGTCTAATACATTTCTTTTCTACCTTATATTTATATAAATTTATTAATAGATTTGAAAAAATTCTTGGCAATGATCGCTCATTTTACGTATGTTATTTATCCCGATTATTGCGGATTCGATTATTGTGGTATTTCTCGTAGCAACAATACTAGCGATAATCGAAATATTCATGTATATTGAATTTCAGACGTGGTTACATATTTCATATTTGTTGTTGTAGTTGAAACTTACACCCAAGTGCAACAGTGAGAGCACTCGATACAGCATATTTCTCAAACATCTATAGATTTAAGAGTTTGAGTCATACCATAAAAGATGAGAACATATTTGAGTTCCAGAAGGATTTTGTGAAACAAGATTTAAAAAACTCATAATTATCAGTTATAGGCAAGCAGTCGGGATTCAGCGTCTTTTGCTCAGTACCGTAATCGAATCTACTAAAGGCTAATTTTAACTTATATAGTTCTAATGTTAAGAGACATGATTGACAGAAATCACAGGGTATTAAGTAGAAAGAGAATGCAATGACTGGGAAATTCTTCAAAAAAATACAAATATAGAATACTGCGACCTGATAAACATCTAGCAGGAAATGAAGGATACAATAAAAAGATGTGGCAAGGCTATTAATCTCACAAGAAAAAAAAAAGTGCCATTAGGAGCAACAGACGAGTAATACAACTTAATTGAACGTCAATCAGGACATTTGACTCGTAAACTAACATTTCCAAAAGTACACAATGGGTACAGTATGTACAAATGGAAGCATTTGCACGGAAATGTTGGCTTTCGCGCAATTATTTGAAAAAAAAAAAAAAAAAAAAGCCTCAAAGAAACGAACTGTCTTTCATGGTTGACAGGTGATTTTTTTTTCACATAGAACAATCCTACTATGATATAAGGCGAATTAAGATCACTTTCTCAGTGGAATATTTAAAAACTCTACATTATAATATTCATCCCGTAATACAGTTGTCAATGCTATTATTTCGCTTCTGTCAAGCAGCAGGGTCATTTTCAACTGGAACCAGATAAACTGTTTGTAAACAAGTACTGTAAGCATTTATTTTTGGTTTGACACATAGCCATAAACACCAATGAAAAAAAGACAAGCACAAACAAAAAGTGTATTCGTGAAATTCATAGTTAATACTGTAGTTAACAACTGTAGTTAACATTGATACATTGAATCAGGTACGATTTAAGGACCCAAGATCGAAACTGTTGCTTCTCCAACGTTTTTTTTTTAAAGAAAGAAAAAAAAAAAGATTAAGCAAGGAAAAAGATACTAACTTAATAACGTTCTACTTAAATTAGGAAGATAAATAAATAAAACCAATATAAGGCGAAGTTAAAATTCACTGTCATCTAGATGACATATTATGAGCTGATTCAAGAAGTTGAAGGGTAAGCTCTTCTTACAAGATCATTTTTTTTTTCGTACCTAAAATACATATGATGCTGAATAATTACAATGAATGATACTTACCCTCTCACTTGCATTTTGTGCGGTTCGCTTAATAGCCTCAACCCATTCCACAGCTTCATCTCGATTTTGAGCAGCTACTTGAAATGGTGTGCACATATTGGGATTCTGTATTTGTAGAATCCATAATAATCCAGATCTCTCTACTCCCAACTCCACTACTGCTCCCATCACGTCTTTTTTTTATTTATATCTTTTTTTTTTTTTACTTAACACGTCTAATACATTTCTTTTCTACCTTATATTTATATAAATTTATTAATAGATTTGAAAAAATTCTTGGCAATGATCACTCATTTTACGTATGTTATTTATCCCGATTATTGCGGATTCGATTATTGTGGTATTTCTCGTAGCAACAATACTAGCGATAATCGAAATATTCATGTATATTGAATTTCAGACGTGGTTACATATTTCATATTTGTTGTTGTAGTTGAAACTTACACCCAAGTGCAACAGTGAGAGCACTCGATACAGCATATTTCTCAAACATCTATAGATTTAAGAGTTTGAGTCATACCATAAAAGATGAGAACATATTTGAGTTCCAGAAGGATTTTGTGAAACAAGATTTAAAAAACTCATAATTATCAGTTATAGGCAAGCAGTCGGGATTCAGCGTCTTTTGCTCAGTACCGTAATCGAATCTACTAAAGGCTAATTTTAACTTATATAGTTCTAATGTTAAGAGACATGATTGACAGAAATCACAGGGTATTAAGTAGAAAGAGAATGCAATGACTGGGAAATTCTTCAAAAAAATACAAATATAGAATACTGCGACCTGATAAACATCTAGCAGGAAATGAAGGATACAATAAAAAGATGTGGCAAGGCTATTAATCTCACAAGAAAAAAAAAAGTGCCATTAGGAGCAACAGACGAGTAATACAACTTAATTGAACGTCAATCAGGACATTTGACTCGTAAACTAACATTTCCAAAAGTACACAATGGGTACAGTATGTACAAATGGAAGCATTTGCACGGAAATGTTGGCTTTCGCGCAATTATTTGAAAAAAAAAAAAAAAAAAAAGCCTCAAAGAAACGAACTGTCTTTCATGGTTGACAGGTGATTTTTTTTTCACATAGAACAATCCTACTATGATATAAGGCGAATTAAGATCACTTTCTCAGTGGAATATTTAAAAACTCTACATTATAATATTCATCCCGTAATACAGTTGTCAATGCTATTATTTCGCTTCTGTCAAGCAGCAGGGTCATTTTCAACTGGAACCAGATAAACTGTTTGTAAACAAGTACTGTAAGCATTTATTTTTGGTTTGACACATAGCCATAAACACCAATGAAAAAAAGACAAGCACAAACAAAAAGTGTATTCGTGAAATTCATAGTTAATACTGTAGTTAACAACTGTAGTTAACATTGATACATTGAATCAGGTACGATTTAAGGACCCAAGATCGAAACTGTTGCTTCTCCAACGTTTTTTTTTTAAAGAAAGAAAAAAAAAAGATTAAGCAAGGAAAAAGATACTAACTTAATAACGTTCTACTTAAATTAGGAAGATAAATAAAACCAATATAAGGCGAAGTTAAAATTCACTGTCATCTAGATGACATATTATGAGCTGATTCAAGAAGTTGAAGGGTAAGCTCTTCTTACAAGATCATTTTTTTTTCGTACCTAAAATACATATGATGCTGAATAATTACAATGAATGATACTTACCCTCTCACTTGCATTTTGTGCGGTTCGCTTAATAGCCTCAACCCATTCCACAGCTTCATCTCGATTTTGAGCAGCTACTTGAAATGGTGTGCACATATTGGGATTCTGTATTTGTAGAATCCATAATAATCCAGATCTCTCTACTCCCAACTCCACTACTGCTCCCATCACGTCTTTTTTTTATTTATATCTTTTTTTTTTTTTACTTAACACGTCTAATACATTTCTTTTCTACCTTATATTTATATAAATTTATTAATAGATTTGAAAAAATTCTTGGCAATGATCACTCATTTTACGTATGTTATTTATCCCGATTATTGCGGATTCGATTATTGTGGTATTTCTCGTAGCAACAATACTAGCGATAATCGAAATATTCATGTATATTGAATTTCAGACGTGGTTACATATTTCATATTTGTTGTTGTAGTTGAAACTTACACCCAAGTGCAACAGTGAGAGCACTCGATACAGCATATTTCTCAAACATCTATAGATTTAAGAGTTTGAGTCATACCATAAAAGATGAGAACATATTTGAGTTCCAGAAGGATTTTGTGAAACAAGATTTAAAAAACTCATAATTATCAGTTATAGGCAAGCAGTCGGGATTCAGCGTCTTTTGCTCAGTACCGTAATCGAATCTACTAAAGGCTAATTTTAACTTATATAGTTCTAATGTTAAGAGACATGATTGACAGAAATCACAGGGTATTAAGTAGAAAGAGAATGCAATGACTGGGAAATTCTTCAAAAAATACAAATATAGAATACTGCGACCTGATAAACATCTAGCAGGAAATGAAGGATACAATAAAAAGATGTGGCAAGGCTATTAATCTCACAAGAAAAAAAAAAGTGCCATTAGGAGCAACAGACGAGTAATACAACTTAATTGAACGTCAATCAGGACATTTGACTCGTAAACTAACATTTCCAAAAGTACACAATGGGTACAGTATGTACAAATGGAAGCATTTGCACGGAAATGTTGGCTTTCGCGCAATTATTTGAAAAAAAAAAAAAAAAAAAAAAAAAAGCCTCAAAGAAACGAACTGTCTTTCATGGTTGACAGGTGATTTTTTTTTTCACATAGAACAATCCTACTATGATATAAGGCGAATTAAGATCACTTTCTCAGTGGAATATTTAAAAACTCTACATTATAATATTCATCCCGTAATACAGTTGTCAATGCTATTATTTCGCTTCTGTCAAGCAGCAGGGTCATTTTCAACTGGAACCAGATAAACTGTTTGTAAACAAGTACTGTAAGCATTTATTTTTGGTTTGACACATAGCCATAAACACCAATGAAAAAAAGACAAGCACAAACAAAAAGTGTATTCGTGAAATTCATAGTTAATACTGTAGTTAACAACTGTAGTTAACATTGATACATTGAATCAGGTACGATTTAAGGACCCAAGATCGAAACTGTTGCTTCTCCAACGTTTTTTTTTTAAAGAAAGAAAAAAAAAAAGATTAAGCAAGGAAAAAGATACTAACTTAATAACGTTCTACTTAAATTAGGAAGATAAATAAATAAAACCAATATAAGGCGAAGTTAAAATTCACTGTCATCTAGATGACATATTATGAGCTGATTCAAGAAGTTGAAGGGTAAGCTCTTCTTACAAGATCATTTTTTTTTTCGTACCTAAAATACATATGATGATGAATAATTACAATGAATGATACTTACCCTCTCACTTGCATTTTGTGCGGTTCGCTTAATAGCCTCAACCCATTCCACAGCTTCATCTCGATTTTGAGCAGCTACTTGAAATGGTGTGCACATATTGGGATTCTGTATTTGTAGAATCCATAATAATCCAGATCTCTCTACTCCCAACTCCACTACTGCTCCCATCACGTCTAAACTCCCTTTCTGCAAACTTCCAAGCAACATCGAATCACCAGACTGTGAGAAAATGGAACATAAATATCAAATAGGTAAATTAAACCATTTCTACAATTACGAAAGGTATTTATAGTAAAACTATAATCTTAATATAAACTGATTTACAAGATAAAAATTAATCATCTGAATGATAAGACAACAATTAATCATTTAAATGTGTAGTGTTGGGATGTATTTGCCTGAGTCTAAATACGTTTTTACTCTGTTGTTTCAGATATACCCATGATGTCAGAGGGAACTGCAATTGACGAGTGGAAGCCCCCCACAATATTGGAAAAGAATTATCTTCATCATCGCGATTCGTGCTAGGCATCCAAATTCCGTAACGAAGACAACAGCTCAATACTAGGTGAACACCGTAATAGCGATATGACGAGAAATACATAGATGCAACGGAGAATACGAAGCCGTGGGTGGCAGGAAAACACATAGACGACGTTCCGATCGCAGAACTCCAAACTTCACCCAACAATTGCAGGAAAAGAACGGAAGATCCAGGCAAGGGACTGCGAGTTTAGTGCGGGAAATGGGTGTTGCAATCATCCACCATAGACTGGCTATGAATGAGGTCCTCCGTTATCACTCCTACGAAAAGCGTAAATGCCAACTCCTGACAGAAAAATCTTGAGAAAACTGTCTGATTAAGACAAATAAACTCTTCAACAACGTGAAACACTCTTCCTTGAGAGACAGTCGTGCCGATGTGCCCGATTCCAGGCCGCCTCGAAGCAGTTGCTGTACGTTTTTAATCTCTTTCGTTTTGACTCAGATATTCTCTGCCATTGTCTTTCACTAGCAACTGTCAAATTTAGCCCGATACCCTAGTATCTATATATACGAGGGTCATTTACATTAAAGTGGCAACGTATCTGGGAAATGAAAATGAAATGTGTTACTCACGCGAATATGGTTACATTCCCTCGACGTCGTCCCCGCTTGCCTGGTGAACACGATTCCAGGTACTTGGAAATCACTAGATAACACTGAAAGACCTGTTTATGAGAGGGTTTCGAGAGAGCACTTTAAGGTACGAACAATGTTGGCAATATCACGAAACACTTTTCCCGAGGAACAAATTAAAATCGTAGGAATATAGTGGGTGCTCCAGAATCACCCAACCTTATCGTCATAAGAGAGTTTGTACCGCGTGGATAGTATGACATCTAGCATTGTCATGAAATAGAATTGGTCCAGATTGCAGGAGATGCAATAATAGTCAGCGTCGCAATGCTGGCCGTAAATAGTGACTTAGGTACGAGGTATACTGCCGAGCATTTACGGTAACATCTGATGGTACTTGATGTGAAAGGATAGTTAGTGCCTTCGTGATCATAGGATATTATAACCTTAACTTTTGCTATGAACTTTTTGATTGTGAGTACGCCGGCTGGTGCTTCACTGCACTTCGTTTCAATTCTGGTTTCTAGATTTCCCCCATGTTTCGTCTATCGCAATAATGCGGTGCAGAATATCAACACCTTCCTGCCGGGATCGTTCAAGGTGTAAGCATGCACATTTCCATCGGTGCAATGTTTGCACCTGTACCAGAACATCCGGTACCCATCTGGCAGCAATCTTACGCATACCGAGATTGTGATTAGCATGTGGTACACCGACCCACACCACCACCACGAAACCAACCAGATGAAATATTCAGTTCATTAGCCGTCCGTCGCCGATCATTTTCGAACATGATCGCAGTGCTTCTACATGATGTTGATCCGTAGCCGCTCGAATACGGGCACCACCAGTTCTTGATCTATAGCTCACCGTGCAATCGCCCGATAAGATAGGATACTGTCGCTACATGCCTCACATAACCTTATGTGAATCTGACGTGCATTTTCCGCTCATATCACCTGAAACTTGATGAAAACATGTTGTATTGCGGAGTAAATATTTATTAGTTCGGTACGTCAAACGCACCTCACTTTCCTAACAGCGTCCATAGACCACACATCTCGAAACACGGGAACACGATCGTTACACTGGCCAGGAACCAAATATGTTCGTCATTTGTCTCCCGGACCAAAAAAACTAAAGTACCGAGTTTCAATGATAACAATCACATTGTTAACTTAACAGATAAGCAATTGGACGACGCCAGCAACTCCGTGCTTAAGAAAGGACTCAACTTTTCACCCACACCAAAGTACAACCCCATGGAGAAGATCATAGCCGGAACTGAACGAGCCGTCAGCAACAGCCACCAGATACGAGTGACGAGATACGAGTGGACGCAAAACAGGCCTTTTCTAAGGCCATTCTATCAAAACCCAACATAACCAAAGCAGAACGCGCTACTCTTGAGTTTCTTTCTGATAACCCCGTAGGTAACACAGGTAATGCCACCGTTCTGTTAGCTATGCAAGCTTATACGCAGAAGATAACTGACCTGCGAGACGAACCAACCTACAGAAAACTAACCAATGGCTAAGCGGTTAGCATATGCGCCTTTGGCGTGGGAGACCCGGGTTCGATTCCCGGCGGGAGCTCATGTGGTTCGGATTCCACGTTAATCAGTAGGTCTACGTCTCATATAGCCTCGCTGCTGAACGTGACGTTAACTCAAAATCAACTCAACTCAAAACTAACCAAAGATTCGACATCAACCGTTGAGAGGCAAACCAATCTGTTGCTGAAGAAGTTCAGACTTCCCAAAGATCAACGCAAGAACCTGTCCGCACACGAAAGCCGATAACTTCGACTCTATGTCCAAAAGTTCAAAAGAACTGTATCTCTGAGGACTATTGTCAGCGCCATAGAAAGCTCAATGTATCCTCTCGCTCAGCTTTATAAGTTTGTTTGTTGAAAACTGTGAACATCACATTAAAAATTCCTTTGGTTTTGTTAAGATCCTGAAGAACCTCAAAGTGAATCCAAATGACCTCATGGTTAGTTTTGACGTTGTTTCTCTAGCCACAAGATTGTCGGTCAAGGGTACTATGCAGTTGATATGATATAACTTTATCCCGGAACTGGCCTGTTTTGTCATACACTGTATGATGGATGTTACTATGAACAAACGGATGAAGTAGTCATTGCCAACTTTTACATGGAATACTTTCAACATGAAGCTCTTGAAGAGGCAGTTCTTAAGCCTTCCTGTTTCTTCAGATACGTTGATGATACTTTCGCAACCTGTCAGACGGACCTAAAACGCTACGTGATTTTCTAGAATTTCTAAAGCTGCCACCTTCAGATCAAATTCACCATGCAATTGGGAGCGGAATGGATGCCTCCGTTTTCTTGATATTCTTGATCTCCGCAGATTTGATGGAACATTAAGACACAGCGTATATAGGAAGCCGACATACACGGACCTTCATCTCAATACAACAGCTATCATCACAAGTCACAAAGTTCTACAGTTCTAAACACCTTGGCCTATAGTCTTCACTAGTGACCAGGAAAGTTTACAAGAGTTCAGTCTTCTTCTTTCGATGTTATAAGAGAACGGCTACAATCTTATACAGGGTGTCTACTGAGTTTCATTTTCGAAATTCCAGTATATTCAGTATAACTATCAGTAAAATTCCAGTACCTAATACAATGACTTTTTAAAAGTTAATAATCATACTCTTGATGATTTCAGATTTGTAATTATTTTACCATCAAATAAATATTTCATTTTTAATAAGTTTAATTACCCTTGATTTTTTTGAAATACAATGATTTTTTAACATTTTTAAAAAGGCCTCCCAACTCCAATCACAGCCCTTCACTCCACCCATTGCATTAAATGTCTAATTACAAAATGCATGCAACTCTTGCTTTGTAAAAATTTACAATCTCAATGGATACAAAATTGTTTCTAAGACTACTAAAACAATTACAAAAAAGTGTTGTTGACAAATTACCAGCTTTGATACCTCCCAAGATGACAGGTATCATGTGACGAAAATTTGGAACACCCTATATATATATATATAAATAAATTAGATATTGTAGATAGATATGTATTTCATGGTATAAAATTTTTTTTGGTCGTATTTCGTGTCATTAGGAAAAATGGTGTCTTGGTTAGGTTAGTTTAGTTCGTAGAAGTGTAGTATATTGAATTTTTGTGTCATTTTGTATATTTTCTTGGGTTTTATGATTTTTTGTGGTAAAAACTTCATATTTTAGTGTTTTTCATGTCTTCAGAACATTTTCCTATCGAATTCTGAAGTTAGGAGTCATCTATAAAAGTTTCATAATTTTCTACGTAAATTTTTAATAATTTCTGGTTTCTATATTTTCGGCCATCTTAACATAAATTCTTAAAAAGTCCTTTAAATCGAACATTACTTTCTTCTACATGCATCATCTGACGTAAACGAAGAATTATCAGGTGTCAAAAGTTAATTGGTCGGTATTTTTCATCTTAAATCACGATTTGTTCATCCTATTGTTGTCGAGATTTATCAGCCAATCCCCGTAATCATCTTTGTGAGACAGACGCCTTGAAGAGTAGCATCCATAGTGGATGGTACGGATTTTATTAGTGTGAATAATTTTCGGCGAAATACAAAAGATTTTGGATGATTTTAAGTGAAAAATTAACTTCGAAAGAAAACCAAAGTGGTGAATGTTAAAAGTGGTCATAAAAAAACCACAAAGGACCGAGTGACGGAGCGAAACGAGGACAAAATAGCAAGTTGGTGTTTCGGTGCTGAAGGTTTCATGGCGCAGTAACGCTATTGTGATGAAGTTGGTATCTTCGGATAAAATTTTTTTGTAACTACGGTTTTGTTCGCACTTAGCGAATCGTAGAAAATGAATACGTAAAGAGGAATACCCGTCTCCAAATGCCTAGATAATAAACTATGGGTAGAGGCAGAATACTGGAATAAAGTAATTTCCTGCAGATTGTCCAGGTTCGATGTCCGAGGAGTGGAATCCAAAATGTTTTTGATGTAACATTTGTTCTAAAATATTGTGTTCGAATTTGTGAGTATAACAGTGGTTTGGAAAGTGTAAACAGGAAACCAGGTTAGTGAACCAAATTCATATTACTTTACAGTACAGTTTGACGATCAAGAAGTTATGTTGGTGATAGCTACCATTTTCACGATGTGCGAGTAAAGAACCCCGTTCCCTACAGAGCTACTTTTCGATCATTCACATGTAAGCCAAACAGTTTCTCTTTGGAAAAGGGGGGGTTATCAAAAATGTACGTAACATACAGTCTCTTATTTTCGTATGTAATGTAGAAGGTAACTAAATCCATAGAAATTTCGATATCTCTTTAGGCTTGCATAACAAAATTTACTTAATATAATCCTGTACCAAATTAATTAGGTAGTACCGTAATGATTCATACAAGGAAAAATTTGAGAATTCGGTAGTAACGCGTTCTAAAATATCTATAGTGTAGTAATATTTTGTACACTCTCGAAAGAAAGGAAAATTTATTGTGTGTACAGCTGCACCACGTCACTGATGGTACGAAGTTCGTATCCCGTCTTCGATACTTTTATTTAAAAACATCAGTTTGCTGTTCACCTTGAAAGATTTTTTTTTTTAACGCTAATTTTAGATATAAAATGATGAAAATTAGACTATGGTAAGATATCCGTTTTCGCTTTCTGGCACGTCCCTATACTTAATATGTGCATATATAGCTATATAGTGTGATATTTTGTGTTTTGTTTATGTATGTACTTGTGCGTAGGTTAAGATTAGGTTAAGTTAGGGTAAGAATGTAATGTTGATGTGTGCAAATTTAATGAGTGTTGTGATAGCAGTTGAATATTCCTGCTTGAATAATTTGTAATGAATAATTTATGACAAAATAAGTAATATAGCACACACAAAACTTGAAGGGGCAGGATGTTTAATTCCCTGCAATATATATAAAATATAAAACTGAATGCTATGATTCATAATGATTCTAATAAGTAACCGGGACGATGTAGTAACAATTTGGATTTTTTTTTAAGATTTGAAAGCGAACTTTTGTAAAGATGATTTTTTTTTTTATTTTGTGGTAAAGAGCATGTAATAACGTTCAATATAGTAAATGTAATACAGATAGAGAAGGTGAGCATGCGTGCAGCTGAACAAAAGAAATGTAGCATAACTGTATACATTACAATTTTATTTTATTTGTTTATTTTAATTAAAATTTTCTTGAGATACCCATTAAATGGATAAAATATGAAACTTAATATTTTCATTTCGAATAAATACAGAGAAACCCAGTAGTTTAGGGAATTTTAGGTACGTTCAAATGGTACAAGGGTAGATTCAGTAACAACGGTCTGTAATAATTATAGTGAAAGATCAACTGAAAGTGAAACGGTACAGATAGCGTTTGAGGGGAACCCAAAAGTAGACATAACAACCTTTTCAAAATTTATTTTTATTTTTTTTTCTTTCTTTCGGTCGTTGCGTAGAATCAAAGAAATATTTCACACATTACCCCGTTTGAGTTCAGCGTTCTCACATGATAGTGGAGTGCACGAATGTTTTGTGGGTTGCCAGGCGCACTTCTGTGGGGGCCCAAACAGGTCTGTGACTGGTTAAACTTGCAATGCATTTGGGCATACCTCAATCAGGGGAAGGTGAACATCATACAATACATAAGTCAGATGCGTAATTACATTTTCTTTTATTTATTTATTTCTGGGTAGATACAAACATTTTTTTTTAAAGCCAAGATTTATTATTTTTATTTATTTATTTATTTACTTTTTGTTGGAGAGTTACAGCTTCATGATTTTTCCATTATATTTCCAGTATCAAAATTAAATTCCAGTATAATTAAAGTATTTCCAGTATCAGTAGACACCCTGTTATAAATATCAACATGGCCATAAGAAGTGCCGTTACTTCCCAATACAAAGCAATCGAAAAACTATCTCACTACTACCGTATTACCTTCCATCGGCCACACTTTAGTAAACTCAGCAGAATATTTGCCAGATATGGAGTAATAGTTATTCACAAACATCTAGCCAACACCAGATCGATTATCAAATCATTGAAGGACAGGCAGTACCTACACACCATGTAGTATATCGAATGTGGCAGATAATAGATGAATCTGAACGCACCAAACAGCAATGATGCAAAGACAACAACATCTACATCAAATTTCAGCAACCCGAGAGGTCAGGACTTGCAGAGCATTGCTTAGACCTGAGACGTAGTCTATTTTACAAGTAACACCATCGTAGCCAAATACAGCAATTTTTGGGACAGATAAATAAAGGAAGCCATAGCCATCTCACGTGAAAGCGACAATGTCAATAGAGATAATGAGTGTATATTCAATCTTATCTGGTCGGCCCTTTTCAGGCGTTCAACAAAGGCACTTCTCATAACCACAACAGCCAATCAGGAGCCAGTATTTTCCTCAACCAATCACAGGCCCCCAATCATAGCTCCGCCTTTACAGTCACTATACAAGGTGGTATCAAAACATTTCGAGATAAGCTCTGTAACACGCCAACAAATGGCAGCGTAAAGCTGCACGCTCATGCACAGGGAGAACCGATCTTCAAAAGTCATTGTGAAAAGCGATATCGTCCTATGTACACTCATGTCCAAAATTATTGTCGCATGTCTATAAATATGTTGTTGTAGGAATATAATTTGCTAACGAATTCGCCCGATATTTCTTATAATGTTAGTACGTGTATAATCGCCAAAGACATGTGTGTGGTAAATTTCATGTCAAAAGAGCAGTGAAGAAGAAAAATAGAACGAAAATAAAACTTTCTTGTCCATTTAGCAACATTTTGTTTTGCTCATTCTAATTTTCGTATTTATAATTCTTTTGCTATGAAATTTACCACAAATATACATTTCCCGATTATTTTAACAAAAGAAACACTGACCAAAGCTTGAAACACACTTTATTTTCAGTTATAATAACGGTTTCGGATATCTAACATATCCTTCTTCAGACAATATCGAAAATAAATGAAAATACAGACATATATATAGTCACTGTTATGACAAAGTTTAAATTCTTTAACAGTCATATATATATATATTCATTGTTATCAAAACATTTAAATTCTTTTAACAAACATATATGTAGTTATTGTTGTACTTTTTTTTCTCCTATTTGCTGAGGCCTTCAGCCAATCCCGAAAATTTTCTTGTTCTGACTGATGAACTGGAATGATTATGACTGATGAAAAAAACTGATGAACTGGACAGGAGGCTTACTTATTAATGAATTATGGCAAGGAAGTTTGGATAGCATAGACAAGAAGAAAATAAAAAAGGTCCTTATAAGAAACAAAAATGGCGAAACATGATAGTTAGAAAGTGAACAAGAAAACTTTCGGGATTGGCTGAAGGCCTCAGCAAATAGGAGGGAAAAAAAGTGCAACAATAACTATATATATGTTTGTTAAAAGAATTTAAATGTTTTGATAACAATGAATATATATATGACTGTTACAGAATTTAAACTTTGTCATAACAATGACTATATATATGTCTGTATTTTCATTTATTTTCGATATTGTCTGAAGAAGGATATGTTAGATATCCGAAACCGTTATTATAATTTAAAATAAAGTGTGTTTCAAGCTTTGGTCAGTGTTTCTTTTGTTAAAATAATCAATCCAAAGCCTTGGGTAGTCTTACTATATTCCCGATTATACACATAATTTCAGTATTAAAAGTACCCTGCAAAATCATTGACATATTATATTGTTACAAGAAGACAGTTATAGATATGCAACTATCATTTTGGACATGAGTGTAGATATGGAGCTGCGCAGCTGGTGCACTCTGACCACGTGCATTACCATGTGTGCGATTTCATCATGGACAGCAAGTTAGAACAACAAGCGAACGTGAAATTCTGTGTGAAATCCGCCACAGAGGCGCTTGACATATTTCGGCAAAACTACAGTTTAATCTAATTTTCAATGGACCCTTAGATGCTCCATTATCTCAGATGTTGATAATCACCAAACTAAAAAGATAAAAACAACTAAGACTTGAGACAGACTAACACTTTAAAAATCATGTGCATTTATTCAGCAGTCTTTGTCGGATTTCGTCATAAGCCCTTGCTTACTTCAATATTGTAAGTAGTAAACGAACACGATTGTATTATGAATTTTAACTAGACATGAGAGAATTTATTCCCAGAATACGTTACACAGTTCGTTGCTTGAATAACCAATAGGCGTATCTTGGATTTCATTACTCAACTTACGCCTTATGGTGATGCGCCAGGTCTGCTTTCGCCTTGAGATCAGTCTTCTCATCAATTCGATATCTCAAGAATGAAGACCCCGTAGCTTATTATTCTTACACCGATCGGTAATCTCGTAAAATTATATAACGTACCGGTGTTATATCTTAACAGCAATTTTTGAGATAGATCTGTTGATTATTCCAATGACGAATTCACAAAAAATAAAATTTGGAAGTCAATAAAAATTTTAGGTTATCTCAATAACAATAGAGTATACTATCCTCTCGCTAGTGTCATAATGAAAGGATTGATAGGGATATATTTTAATATTTGATTCACATTAATAGGTGGCGTGGTTGTTGCATAGAACAGATTCTCATGTTTATTATTTTTCTCAACAACTGAGAATAACGATTTTTGGCACTGGAGTATTTAGGGAGGGATATCGGTCCGAAGCCTCCCCCCGAAATAAATTTGTTAGTTTTTCGCACTCCACATACAACAATAATCTTTCTTATCATTTCTAAGAATTTCATTGAGTTGCCATTTTTTTATGCTCTTTGTTCAGAAATAATACTGTATTTGTCAAATTTCATTCCTGTAAGAACTGCGTTTTTTTTCTTTCGTCCATTCTACTCTTCTGTTTCTTTTTCTTGGTTGTTAATTTCTTTCGTTTCTCCGATCATACTTTTGAACGTTGTTAGTTGTGACTCAAGGCGACCGTCGTCAGTAACACCAAAACTAAGAGGAGTTGATAAGCGAAACTGATGTTTCACTCCAACTTGCATGGATATTAACATAACGGGACTTTAGTTATTACAGCAAAGAAATATTTACATCGTTTAGTTATACAGAAAGGTAAATGTTTGAATTTTAAAAAATCAAGAGCAAGGAATAAGTAGCTCGGGAAATTAGGTAGGCCAAGAGGATGTTTCTAGTTTCTTCAATGAATAGAATAAAGATTTATATTCCCTGCTAAATTTTTGAGTATCATATCACATAAGATTCCCAGTCTGTAATTCTTGTCATTAAAACTTCAATTTATGCATAAATTAAAATATATATTTAATTCTCAAACTTAGGTGGGCAATATCCCCCTCCCTGCTTCCCCGTGTTGTGCATAGCCCCCGAAACAAAATACTAAATACGCCAGATTTTTAGTATAGGTATCATCTTTTGACATTTCCCTCTCTCTTCCGTTAAACACTGATAGTACAGCAGAATCAGTTTACTAGCATGTTGCCCTTTCTATGAAAATGGTGTTTATAAATTATAATAACGATGTTAGCTGGTAATATTTTCATTTTCTTTTTTGTGGAGACTGGTTCCATTAGCTTCTTAAAGGGGATGCGCCACTGCACTTACTCCAGCAAATTTTGAGATACACCAAGTCCAAGTAATAAGGAAATAATCTTATGTAATCTTAATTTTAAAAATGTAGTGATGACTATAGCAATTACAAAACCAAAATTCTGAAGATCTACTTACACTTTCTTCACTACTATCTTCAGGTTCTATTTCTTCCACATAGTTGGCGGGAAACCAATGTTGTTTCTTTCCCCCGTAGTCTCCTCGCCACCACCCACCATCCTGCTTATTCACATTAGTGATGATTGCATGTTTGCAGAAGGATAACTCATCATCATGACGAGCCTGATAATCATACACAGCCTTAACGGTAATCTACAAAAGAAAATATACTTTTAGGATTTTTATTAACTCAGTACAAGAATTTTAATAATACTGATGCATATGTTTCATTGTATAAGATTTTACCAAAACCAACATTAGAATATGCGCGTCCAGTATGAAACTGTATGATTCATTCTCAAACGTAAGCGAATACAAAAGAGGTTTACAAAACACTTAAGTTTTAGACCCAGGTACGATTTTCGCCCTTTTAGTTACGAACAATAGACTATATTTTTAAAACTTCATTTATTGAAAAAGAGACGCACGTTAAATGAACGGGCACTAGTGCATGACTTGGAAACTAAATTGTCTAAGCACTTATAAGTACAAAACATTTCATTCAAAGCTCTTAATGTTAGAACAAGACAAGGAAATACAGTGCTAATACACATAGTAGGTCCATATTAGGTAGGTTGCTATAAAACTATAACAAATATGGTTAAGGGCCAGACAGAATACAAAGCTATCTATGATAGGAGAATGTAGAATCTCCAGCTCATACCAAGACACCGCCGGTTTGAAATTGGGGATCGGCTAAGAACGAGACTTTTTTTTTCCGAGTTTTTAAGCTACCAACAGTAAAATTCTTACTAGACACGAAAAAAAAAAAAAAAAAAAAAAATGGCACCCAAAAATTTTGTGAGAGACAGGTTGAAGGTTATGAAGAGAGATATTTTTAAGTGCTAGAGGATATTACCTTGGCTTTCCTGGATTCTTGTTCGCGCATAGATTCGTTGTTGGTTGTTGACTAGCTATAAGAGTATCTGCCAAAAATCAAGCGAAATCGCCCTCCAGAGTCTCGGCACCGGACACACAAACTTCTCCAGATTAGTTTATTCGATTTGATCGATTCTGACAGTTTCAAGAACTTCTGTCAAAAGCGCACGATTTAGCAAGCCAAGGTCGTAATCTGTACCTCCAATCTTCACACATGTCTTAAGAGATCCTAATCATCTGGTAAAACAGCCAAGTCTGGAAGAAGTCGAGGGATGTGAAGGATCCATCTAGGTGCGCTAGACAGCCGCTGTCATCGAAAATCTCAAGGCAAAGTGGATAATTTGGTAGAAAAGCAGGAGTTGAAAGAGTTTCTTTCTTTATTTCAGACTACACAACAGTCTATAAGAGTGTTACAATACGTTACATAATGGGAAAGAAAAGTATTACTCAGCATTATTTAGTTTAGTCGGTCGCAGCTCTCTCGCAGAGGAAGTTCGTTGATTGCTTTGATATACGTTGAATAAAATTAGAAACAGTAGGAGCAGATTAATGCTAACATATTGTATCTTAGTATTAGTTTTAACGGTTTCAGTCGTTAACCGTTCAATAATCGAAGATTAACCACAGTCCATAAATCAAGCATACACAGATAATAAAAACAGAAATAAGCATTTTCTACATAACAGTCCGCTAAATACAGTCTACATAAATTAAATAAAATGACCACACCATAGACAAGCTTGGGCTGTTTTGGGGAAGCAAGAAGAGTTATTAACCTAGGAACAGGTGGAGGGGCTCTTTCGTGTCTAAAACATAATTACAGTACACATTAGCAACAATGGCTGGACTAGTAACAATGGCAATTACGTAAAAGCATAGAGCTATAGCTTCGAACTATCGAGGTCACATCAAGTGAAAACCGACTTATAGAGGTAAACTTCTACTGGTAAAGGTTTGCAAATACGAAAGTTCGAGTTACCGAGGTTTTTAAACATTATAATTATGAATCCCTTAAAATTCGATTTATCGACGTCGTAATATTTAAGTGTTCGACTTACAGAGGTTATTTTAACATTGAGTATTATGGAGAGTTCAAGGGAATGTAAAAAAATTCGAGTTACCAAGGAATTCCAGTTATTGAGATCCGAGTTACCTATGTCCACCTGTATTTAAAGGATTAAAGTGGTAACTGAGTGCTAAATATTATGCAAATTTGTATTATTATTATTATTATTATTATTATTATTTGTTAGTGTTCTCATTGATCGTTAAATTTCCTTTTTAACAAGTTAAGTGGGAGGACATAAGTCTGAAAGAGCGGTGTGAAGAGGAAGAGTGGTGAATGTATAATCAGAGCCTATTAATCCTGAATTAATAACAACTCCCATTGCGCACTTCTACGTTTTACAATATGCGTCTACAGAAAAATGAGCATTCCATCTTCTAACGAATATTGTCAATGAGACAAGAGCTGAACCTTGAAAAGATGTTGTGGAAGTGGTATCTCCTGTCGGAAAAAATATCTGTTTGTATTGGAAGAGCTCTGTCTAGTCAAGAACATTCCCTCTCTCTCGTCTCGCCCCACGGACACTACTACTTTATCTGAATTAAGAGTAAACCAACCTAATAGTAGAATTTTTAGCTTAGTTTAGTAGCCTCTGGAATATGACAATTGACATAATCGTGCTGGAAGTCATCCTGATTCATATGATGGCACATTCACAGCCTGTAACACAGATAACAAGCTGAAAATGAAACAATGTTCCGCATTTTGCATTATCTTCTACTGCTGAACTGACAAAGTACAGCCCCTTTTTTGTGCCTGCTTCTCCATAAGCTTTTGTTAACTTAATAACTTTGAGAAAAACATTACTTTGCCGAGACAACCAACTTTTATTAAGGCATTTTAAAGAAGAGTGCCGTAAACGTTCTAAAAGTTTCATTATAAAATATTTAGTTTTCACACATTCCATTAATTACTATCGAAAGAATTTATTTTTCTGGTAATTCAGTGGTAACGAAACCATTAACAAATGAGCATGGATTCAATTATCTGCCAATTGTGCGACAAGATATTTGTTTATAATACATTTGTTACTTATATCGACGAATTAGATTACAATCATTCGACTAAGTATTTTCAGAGACAATTGTTTGCCGAACTATAAGATAGGGGGCATTTTTTCTAATTTGTAATCTTGAACAGGAACAAGTTAGTAAATACGTTATTAAAAAGTTACCATATCACATTTCGTTATCGAAATACGATTCCACTTTATAATCAAAAACTTCTCTTCGAAAATAAAGGATGTTGCGTGTGGCTGCCTAACTCTTCAAAATACTATTGGCTGCTACATGGAAGTGAGAAATGAAATTGTCATTTTCGATTACTAACAAAGAAACGAAATCACTTTTAGATAAAATTTACTTGAGTATTGTCAATTATCCTTAATTAGTACTTAAAAGTGTCTTCCCATACCCCAATAATTAGTACTTGAAAGTACCTCCCCGCGCCCCAATAACTGATACTTAAAAGTGTCTCCCCGTACCCTAACTTCCTCTTACAATTTGCTGCGCTGGTATCGGAGAATTGAGAGACATGGATATTTCGATAGAGCGCATACTAGTTCCTGTGTAATTTCTTGACCAGATTACAATAAATTCCATAGTTTGCGATCTATGGAGCTTTACATTTTATTTTCCACCGTTTTCGGAAAATTAACAAGGAGGAGGACTCATGTTTACTACAACTTCTTTCTTTTACTTGATGTAAGCACAATGAATGTCAACATCCCGGAGTTTGGACATCGAATTTTTGAACATACTGTATTGGAAACAGAGTTAGTTTGACATTCTCATCAAGTAAACGTTAAAAATGTATATATAAATTATGCATACACTCATTCTACATTCTATACATTATGTATGTATAGAATTACACTCATTCTATACATACATATAGCAGTATATTTTATTTATACGCCAAAAGCGACATTAGAGTTACATAATGTTATGTTGAGAACAGATCTATAACCAACTAATTAAAAAGAAGAAATCAGTGTCATCACCTTTCGTTAATTATGCTACGAGTAATTAACAACATTACAACTGAGCTCTTTCAGATAAATAAGTTTGCACGTTTGTACATCACTATCAGTGTGCACTAGTGCTAACAGACGAAAGTTCTTGAAACTTACACATTTCACGATTATGGCCTGTAGCCTAAAGAAAACAGATGATTAATGAAAGTGAATGATTATGAAAGAACTGGTGGAATAAGAATGTAGGAGAAAACGGGAGAACCTCGAGAAAATCCACCACAAATTCACATGGCTTCACCACTGATCGTACCACTTGTACTACAGGTGAGAGTTCTACCACTGGGCCACCGTGCTCTCAAAACGTTTCTAACCTATTACTACTACTAAAAAAAAAAAAAAACCGAATAGTTTTCTTTCGTTCTTTATAAGTCTTAATTACAAGTTAGTTTAAGGATCGTGTTGAAATCGATGGCCGAATTTAAAAACATATTTCAGCTTTCTTTCTTTTTAGACTTCCAAACTATGCTATGCATAGTATCGAGAGTTTTAGAGACCGGCTATGTCCGTCCGTTCGTTTATCTATCTGACTATCAACTGATATCAGCAAAAACTATTTAAAAAATATCGATAACTGGTTTCTTGCAATCGATCCAAGAATAGGTTCCATCTTCTCTGTTCGTATCGAGAGTAGCAGATATCAAGTTTTCTTCCGGTTTAACGTTGATTGCCACAGAATAAAAACGGTCACGTATATACTGAGTTTTTTTTAAAATCGATTCCGCGCCTCGGGAAAACACGCAATAAGCATCCTAATATCAAAACTAGAAATTGTTGAAATTTACTAGTACTTCTGGTTTTAACATTGATTTGGATACAGTAAAACGATACGAAACACCGAGAAACAATTTTCTGGAATCGATTCAGTGTTCCAAGAATAGGTTCCATCCCTCCATTAACCCTATAGTGAAACCAGAAGAAGAAGAAGAAGAAATCAATCGTTTAAGGTTTAAGAAAATTGTAAAAAAGGGAAATTTTAGGGATTTTTCTAAAATTTTCCCTTATTATTTCCCTTTCGTCAGTACTACAGGTAAGCGTGTTACATCACTTTAAAGCCTATATAATCGCAAATCAAAAGAAGTAAGGTCTATAACTCATAGTTCTGTGACAAAAATAGGCAGAGATACATGTATTTCAAAATATCACGGGGTTAAGTAAAAATGTCTTTAAGATCCTAAAGTTGGGTGTTGTTACCCCCCTGAAAGCTACCGTTTTCCGAAAAGTATCATACCAAATCTCAAAACTTATCCCGAAGTTGCTGCCTATCTAAAAATTTAGTTACTCCCTCGAGATTAAACCACGCACACACCCTGACTCAAGGACTATAGTAAAGCTGTGAGAAGATTGATGGTAGTTCAGCATAATTGTTCAAATGGATCGTGATATCTGGAAGACAAATGTCTCCGTATGGACAATCGCTAGCGTACATGATGGGAGGGCACAGAGCGTTTTCACAACAGAGTAGGATTGCCAATTTACCCACTTTGTGGCTAGATGAGGCTATTTTAAGAGCCTGGACACAAATTTTCGAAAAAGCCACTAGTAGCTTTTCTAGCCATATGCTTTTAGACATTTTCTGGGTTTAGCCACTTTTCTATGTATTCTTTGTGTCGTTTTTCCGTATTCTGAATTTTGATTCGTTCTCTAAATGGTGACATTCTAAACCCCACTGTCAGAATTGATCTTCTGAACATTATCATTGATGGTTATATTGATTCCTCCCTATATCTTGGTTGCACAGTAGAGAATCCATCAACCCATAAATATGATACCAAGAGTAAAGATAAAATTCCCCAGCAAACAGGATCGCACAAAGTTACATGAAAGGAATTCAACATTTATGGGTACCATCAAGGGCGCCGATTCTGGGGGGCCGAGAAGGCCCGGGCCCCCCAAAGCTCATGTGGGCTCTTATGTATTTTTATACTATTTGTTATTGTTATGCGTATTGTTATGTGTATTTTTTATGAATGCTCCCCCCCCAAAGTTAGAGAAATCGGCGCCCTTGGGTACCATATTATAAACTTTCTCAGTATATTCGAATGACAGAACAAAGAGAATCCAAGAGATTACTGAAAACCTATCTATAACAGAACTGCTTTTATTCCGTGAATGGATACCTAGATGTGTAAATGAATTTGATTACTGATAGTATTCAAAATGTCATTTTTTTTTTTGCGTTTTTTCTTCTTTGACCGTACATGTAGCCTAGTATTTTAATGTAATCAGTATGTATATGTCACAACTATGCATATTTATGTATCTTATGTCTTGACGAGTCTTATTCATACGCACGAATTCGTGCAATACGTATGAAATGAGATCAAATAGTGTAAGTTTTAGTTTTAAAAAAATCGTTGAAGAAATTCGAAATAAACTTCCTGATAACATAGACATCCTTCAGTAAATGTCGCTTCTCAGTGTTAGTGAGAATTTGAAACCAGTGAAACAGTGTTTTATTAAGTTAGCCTTAGCTTTCACATTGGAATTTGAAGATAATATAGATAAAATTGGAAATCAGTGGCGAATATACATTTCATGAAATGGGTAAATAGATCTTCAATTGAAGAATTTTTACAAGAAGAAAATCACTACACAGATGCTGAAGAAGAGTCTTTTCAGAATTAGTTTCATTTTTTTCTTTTTCTTTTCTTTTTTTTCATTTTTTTTTTTCATACTAACCCTTCCACGTTCGAACACGAAAGTGAAGCGTGTATTCAACCAGGTAAATAGAGTAAGGAAGAGGTTGAGAACAAAAAAGTTTTCTTCAATTTTAAAAATGAGATTTGGGTTGCGCCGTGTGCAGAAGTGTTATTTTCTACACAAAATTTGAGCCACAGTTTTGCAACTAGTTGAAACAAAAGCAGCTCAGTACAAGCAACCGAGACAAAAGAAGGTTCGCTTCAACATGAAGATCATGATCATGACATTTATTTCTGTTAGGGGAGTTTTGCTGTAATTGTACGTTATGATAGAAACCGAACTTATTTAGCCTTGCCTCAGCTTGCTTTGTTTTTTCCTAGCCATTTCTGGCCACTTTTAGCCACCTTTCCTCGTTGAGTATTGGCAACAACAGAGTGGTTTTCGGTACTCTTGCGAAGCATAGAAGAGAGCCTGAAAAGAAAGATTAGTAGTTCGGGTCGTTCTAACTGACAGAATAGCAAGCGCCTGTGCAATCAGAGCCACCACGTTAACGCATAGACATTAAATATTCAAATGTTGTAGGCAAAGCTATGTCCCTGAGTTCCTCTCGTACTATTACCCCTGGCACTTGCCCATCATCAAGAATGTCTTCGCTAGTAATGAGAATCTTTTCTGCATGGGACATAGTAAAGGGCATGTGCGTGTTTGTAGATGTGCAAGTGAGCGAGAAAATACAGGTACAGGGTAGGATTCAAAAGTAATGAGCCTTCGTTCAAAAAGAGATTTATTCAGCTGATCGGTACAACTGACTAATAGTCTTCAAAATAGGCACCTCCTGCATCAATGCACTTCTGTAGGCGGCTTTTCCATGACTCAAAGGCTTCCTCGAGGGCCTGTTCCGGGATGGTTGCAAGGGCTGTTTTGACATTTGCTTTGATGTCCTCGATGGAGTCGACACGTTTTCCTTTCAGCGATGATTTTAAGCGCAGAAAGAAGAAGTCAGGAGCGACAAGTCCGGACTGCAGGGAGACTGAGGTACCACAGGAATGTTGACTCGGACCAGGTAGTCGGTGACAATGAAGGCGGTGTGGCTGGGGGCGTTATCGTGGTGAAGCTTCCAGCTGTCCTGCGCTTGCGCGCGACGCTTCTTTTCAGCCTTTTGAGGACTTTCTGGTAGCAAGCAGCGTTCACGGTCTGTCCGGGCGGGACAAACTCGTAGTGGACGATCCCCGTCACTCCGAAAAAGGCGATGGGCATGGTCTTCGTCTTTGATTTGCTCATCCGTGCTTTCTTGGGACGGGGTGAGTTGGAGGTGTACCACTCAGCGCAGGACATCCTTTGTCGTTTTGCTTCTGGATCGTACTGAAAAGTCCAAGTTTCGTCGCCGGTTATCACTTTTTCGAGAAAGGTAGGATCGCCTTCGCACAATTGCAGCAGTTCTTCGCATCGGAGCACTCGGTTCCGTTTCTGTTCTTCAGTCAAAACTATCGGCACAAGTTTCGCGCAGACTTTCCGCATGTGCAAGTCCTCGGTAACAATGCGTTGCACCGTTGTCTCCGGTAAGTTCAGGGTTTTTGCTACTTGGTCAAGACTCAAACGCCGGTCCGTGTTTAAAAACTCACATACTCGCTGCAAATTCATGTCAGTACGGGCCGACGACGGGCGTCCAGACCGGGATTCGTCAGTCACCTCTTCCCGGCCCTCACGAAAAGCCTTGTCCACTTTTTGACTTGAGAATAGAACAGACACTCAGTTCCAAACGCCTGTTGAAGCATGGCTAACGTTTCGGAAGGAGACTTGCCCAACCGGAAGCAAAATTTGATCGCGTAGCGTTGCTCTAACAAACTTTCCATATCGCCGTGTCACGCACCACCGTATAGGGGCTACTATTAAGCCCGATGCTTCCGCTCCGAAAGCTGGGAGCCAACTGACCTGCGTTGCGCTGTGAAGCCAACACCCACGACCACCGTCGCTGTCAAGTGGAGCGCGCTACAGGGTGCGCACGCGTTAGTATAAAGTGAAGCTCATTACTTCTGAATCTTACCATGTATATTCGCAATCGCTATACAGGACTCAAACCTGCAATCTGATATCGGAGCAATAAGTCAGATATTCCGCTTACTTCTCGTCTTCATTCAAGTCTGTTTCTCCTCCCGAGTTGCACTCTTGCTGAGCGTTTCGTGACAATTTCATGTTATGTAATTTTGCTGGAGAAAAACTGAACATTATAAACTGTACTATTTTCTAAATTAAAATGTATTTAAAAAATGTCCACACTACAAAAATAGCCAGCCTCTTGTCAGGGATCAAATTGATGAGTCGAGGAGATCGTTTACTTCGAAGCAAGCATTAGACCGACGTTCTACAAAAAGTGTCAAGCTGACCTGATAATTGTATATTGCAAAGATCCCTTGTTTACTGCTTACTTGCTTTGAGAATACGATATTATTTTTCCTTGTACTTCCTCCTTTTATGCAGAAACCCTTATTTCGAAATGATTAGATGCTATGCAAGACTTTATACGGTAACTTTTTCTGTTGTCGATCAAATCTTGTAAATCCTGCATATTTCTGTCATCTATGCAGGTTTTACAATTGCAATTGCATCAACCAAAATCTCTACACTAGCTGAGAACCAGGAATTAGGTTTGAGAACCATAACGTATTTCCTTAATAATAATAATAATAATATAAAAAAGGTACTTACTTTTGACATAAAGGAACCAGGATCCATGTAACCAGCAGCTGCACCAGACGCTGTACCATCATCCAATGGCTGCAACGAGAGAACAATATTTTTGACTAAATCAGTTCTATTTGAGACTTTTAAGAGTGCTTAAGAAACAAACTTTTAACACTGAATGTTTAGAAACCTAGAAAACAAATCGAAAACAACGATGACCAAAAATGAAAACAAATGATTACAGCTTTTTAAAATTTCATCACAATGTTTTTGTCAACAGTAGTCTAACAAGTACGAATAATTAAATCGACACATATTACGATGAACAGGGTATGTCGCTAGCATTGGAAATTGGTGGTGTACAGCGTTGAATAACAACTCTAGGGAAGAAGCCTTCAGGTAGACCAAGAAGTTTGGTCGGTAATATAAAGCAAAATCTTAGGGAGAACGAAATAAAATATTAAGTTTAATGTCCTACGATTACGCCCTTAGGCTACAGGAGATGGGCGATTTAAGTGAACTATGAAATAATTGGTGGAAGAAGAATGTGGAAGGAAATGGGAGAACCATCCAAAGAATATGGGCATGATGATATACACCACAAGCACGCATGGCCAGGGATCGAGCCAGGAACACCACGCACTAGAGGTGAGCGTTCTATCATTTAGCCATCACCTCTACGGTAGTTTTTGGATTCTTCAGTACAATGAATCTTTCCACAATGCCACTCATCTTCCACTTCTGAACAGCGTACACCACGGTCGATTTGGATCAGGGGCATCATTTGAGGAGGGCAGGAGACTACAGTCTCTCCATAAGTTTGGGAAAATATATGCTTTTTGATAAATTGTATACTTATGTACTAATTTTTTAAAAAATGTAAGTCTTATGTTGGTGGACATCTTTGCCTCCCGCCCCCCCTGGCAAAACCTGAAATGACACTACTGATTTGGACCAATTGACCGTGCACCTGTCTCTACTGGAAAAGCCTCTGAACCAGTGTTGCAGCGTAGGTGTCACGAGTATCACAAGAACGAGTACCTCCCCTAAAATACCTTTGTTTCTACTTCGTCAAGCTGACCTGATAATCGTATATTGCAAAGATCCCTAGTAGGGATGGGCACGAGTCGAGCTAAAACTCGACTCGACTCGAAACTTGAAGCGAATTCGAGTCGCGTTTCGAGTCTAGTAATTTTTTCGAGTCGAGTTCCGAGCCGAGTCACTGTTTTGAGGTCGAGTTTCGAGCCGAGTCGAGTTTGAGAAATGGCTCGCTCGTTTAGCTCGTTTTAACTCGTTTTGAAATCATTGCCTGATTAGACTGGAAAGCGAAATTTAGCAGTAATGTGGAATATTTTTAGTGTTGCTCACGAGGTGAGAGACTGCTTGCATCTGGCCTCGTCTCGATTGACAAGACGACGATGGATTTTTATAACTAGACAGCCTCAAATGTCGCGAGCACTAACATAAGTATATAATGTAGTTCTCACCACCAAGGCTGAGACCTGCACGGTGAAAGTTTTGAGCCGAAGCAGAAGCCCAATTCGTGTAGGGATGTGAACCGGCTTAGCTTGGTTCAACTGAGCAAACAGCTCAAGCCGGCTTGGTTGAGATGAAGAACCGACTCGGTTCAGGCGAGCCATCGTCTCGAGCCGGCTTGGTTGGGGTGAGCCATCAGTTCGGTTGGGTGAGCTGTTGGCTCGGCTCGATAGGGAATGAGCTGTGAGCCGAGCCGTTGAGAACCCTAAACCGGGACCAAGCAGTTTTGAACATATGTGGTCGGCGCCCTCTAACTTTTAACGATTTTTGGTTCGAGCCCGGATACCTGCTTCTCCGGAACTCAAACCCAGAACCTCGTGAACGATGTCCTTGCCTCCTAGACTTCACGACTACCGTGGTCAGTAGTCAACTAGTTTTTAGTATTCAGATACAAACCGCCTATCTTTCATGTTTATACACGGTTCATGTTTATAATAATAATAATAATAATAATAATAATAATAATAATAATAATAATAATAATAATAATAATAATAATAATAATAATAATAATAATGTTATAGTAGTAGTAGTAGTAGTAGTAACATTGATAATAATTATATTGTCTATATAGTTTACTTGAAAAAAGTACCTGAAACTACACACAGCATTTGGCTCGACTCGACTCGAAACTCGAGTCAAATTCGAGTCGAGTTGAAGGAAATTTTTCGAGTCGAGCTCAAAGATGTCTGTTTCGAGCAGGGTGGAAAAAAATCATTTTAAAAAAATCATTTTTGATATTTTTTAAATTTAAATCGATTTTTTTTAAAATTTAAATCAAATCTTTCTCCTCGTATAATACAAGTCGCGAACTGAAGGAAAAGTATTACGAATTAGTATTAAATGCCAATTATGTCATTTAAATGAAAGTATTGGGGTTTCATTTTGAATTACTCCCCAATCGTTAACCTATATCAATTCCAAACAATGTTTCTTAACAATTTTAAATTATGGCTATTTTTTGGTAAATTAGAGACTTTCAGTCAAGCATTATCCCTATTTATCCTAGGATCATGGTTCATATCTCATTCTCTTCAGAACAGAACAGCCTTTAAAACGGTAACATTCACATTTTCCCTATCATGTCCCAGAAGCGGAAAATTTTGAGAGAAGTCGGGATTTTTTCTTCAAATTTTGATCCCCTCTGGACTCCCCTGTGTTAACGCACAGATCTCAAAATCAACTGGAAAATACTAAGGGTGTACTAAATGCGTGTGCAAAATTTCAAGCTTCTATCTTTAATAGTAAGAGCGGGAAAAATATTTAACAATGAGCTAATAGAAGTTTGCTCCTTTACAACGGAACAGAAAATCCGTAAACAGAGTTCAAGATTATGATTTCCTACAGATGAAAGTTTATGCTCCTGTATGGTTCTATATTAAAAGCGAACCATCGTGCACACAAGGAGCTAAACATTTATTGAAACTTAGGTCATTTTCTAGATCTATGGATTAAAATATTAATTAAATCAATCGAAGATCAAGTGATAATGCAAAATGTGTGGTTTAGTCATCCTGACAATTTAACTCTCGCAATGATATCAGACACAGATGCGAGAATAAGAAGGCTCGGTTGAAGGAGAATTTTGAAAGCAAGAACATTATCCTTATCTGTCAATGTGAGAGAAAGCAAGGTTCCTGAGGTCAAATTAGATGCGTAGATAAACTTGTCGGAGTGTGTCCTGATGAACAAAACAACTAAGCAAAGGTGAGCTGCAACATAACATAAAAATTGCCGCAGTTGCCAGTGAAGGAATAACAAGTTTTCCTTGCCACACTCAAGCAATAGGGCTCATGATAAAATTAGTGGCAGAAGCAGCTAGTTCTGTACGTGGTGCAGACGCTTGTCGTGGATTTATTTTGGGAAAGGAGGGGTGGCGAAAAGGGCCAAAAATCGGTCCCCTTGATTTTTCAATTCATTTATGCTATAATGGTAGTACTAGAGCAGATATGTATGAAAAATAGAATGTTAACCAAATATATTTTGCAATTAAGGTTTTACACAGCACCATTTGTTAACAAAAAATGCACAATCGTATTATATTGTAGGTAACATGGTTAAGAAACTAACATTACTGATGAAAACGAAACAAAATGAATATTTAAAAGACAAAACGTTTCCTTTTTTGTTGTCAAAACACTATTTGTGGTATCCCCTATTAAAACTTCTTGATATAGGCCTACTACAGAATGACAATATCACTGTAGTCATTTTATTAGTTTGTTCTTCACAGACCACTCAGTGCCGTAACACAACATATATAGAGAGACACGGTTCTATTTTCACTTTCCTGTCAATCTGAGTCTCCTGCTTTATCATCACACCAGCCAACTGCAGCATCTTGTATAAAATCTTGATAATGTGCGGAGTATCTTTCTTGTTGGTGATGAAGGTAACCAAGAAACCACAACACAGAAGCAATGTGAGCACAGCATCCAACAACACGTGTTCCAACTTTACACTGGCAATACCAAGATCCAACTGTAGCTATATTATACTTTATCCATAGAGTGTGTATCTTGGACGAAGTGTGTCGGCTCTGAATTAAAACTCTTATTACATCTGAACATTCTCTGTGTGAGAACAACTTGTAAAGGCCTAGTTCATCTGTATAAGAGGTCGCCTGTTTCAGCTGATATATGCCCAAGGTAAGTTGTTTAAGTTCTTCAAGTGTTAAACGAGGGAAGTCGATCAAAGTGTCGGCAGTCATTTCTTGCCAAATAACCCTTTTTCTTAACCACTTTTCTGCAGTCACGCGGTATTGCAACTCATTGGGATGCAAGTGCAATGTTAACATTCTTTCTCCAATTATTTTTGCACTTTCATCATCTTCCATTATTCGAGGCGGCCTAAATGCATTGCAAATGCTACTTACAATTTTGACATAGTCTTCTATGTATGGCACTTGAGAATTGGGCATGACGTGGGCTAGTGCTTGAAAAGTTTTTAGTAAACCATTTGAGGCTTCTACTACCTATCTCACTGATGTAACTAATCTCGACTTATAAGCCTCTTGTGTAGTATGTTGACTTTGTTTCTGTAGGAAATGTGGCATCTTTACTATTAGATTCAAGTCTTCCAAAAGATTCACACTGTCTCTGAATCCTCTATCTACGATGATGACATCATCCTCATTAAGCCAACGTCTTAAACCCTCTGCTTGTTGTCGCACATGCGCTGTGATAATAGAGGCATCGTTGTTCTTCCCATCTGCAAAATATGGACCTAAGACATCCAAAATGTACCCTGTGGTGCTCACAATCAACATGGGTTTAACCAGGGGTCTACCTTTATGGATTGAATATGTCCTCTGAAACTGATAGTTCGAGCTCTTTTCTATATAAATGTAAGTTCCATCCACAACTATTACAGCTTTATCCTCTCCTTGTGTGAAGATGGTCTTCGCAAATGCTCTGGTGTGTTTCTGAATAAAATCATAACTAGTAATATGATTGAAACCGAGATGTTTGGAACGAATTCAGACATGAGAGCCTTACGAACAGTGTGAACACATCATTTTATGACATCTTTGATAAGGCAAAATTTGTAGATAGGATATTATAGGACAAACCACAGCGAAGTTTGGTTAAAAAATACCGCTAAACTAGTTCGGGCACTTCTGCTGACAGTGTGTTTCACGTGACTACTTATGCTTTCAAGAAGAACATTGAACTGCTCAATTGTGGTCCCGGTTAGTCTCCAATGGTCGCCATTATTCAAAACATCAGGAGTGTCGGAGTCTAATCCCTTCTTAGATGCAATGTTACGCAGTCCTTCAATCAGATCTTTTATTTCGGTTTTGTTGAAATTGGTCTGATAACACATTTTCGCGATCACTTCATTACTTCTGAGAAAATCACCTACTAAATGCCGTGAGTAACACCGCACTTCTTTAGGAATAATAACATCATTTTCAACAAAGAACTTACACCGAGCTCTTGGAGGTATCAGTTTAAGGTTTTTGTCACTGTTGCAAATGATGCATTTTTTATGCGTATTAGCAGTCCGACCCAAATCAAGGCAAATGTTTTTTGGTGACTCAGGACGAGACGTATTTCCTGCGATGCGGCAGTAGGCATCTCTTGTGCTGCGGCAGATGTCGATGCGGACGGAGTTTGCGAGGAGCGGTCCTCCGAACGCAAACGTAATCTGCTTCGTCGTTTGTTCTTGTATCCCTTAGTGTAACACTTGCCACAAACTCTCGTATTAATCACCAAGTGTTTGTTTTTCGTTTTCAAATACTCTAATATTTCCAAGTTGCGTAACACTTCGAGATCCACAACAATCACAATTGTACTGTTTAGGCATCTTCGAACAACTGTTCTTTACACTAAACAACACGAAACATTCCCATCCGACCTTCACTCGACATACAATAGCACGACCTGGAAGCAAAGCTGTTACTGAGTAGTTACGATACAGAGTGGCCCTGTCAGCTGTGTTCTTAGTGTGCTGTAGTGGTTGAGGGAGGAAGGGGATGTGTTTCATTTTCACTATGAGCGCTGTGGAGTACTGTGGCCATTTTTATAAATGTTAACGCTTATCCACTCCTATACAACATACTTAAAAATCATTTTCGTACTCCGTTGCGCTATATACGTAATAACTTAGTAAATGTCGAAAAACAACTCCTTTTCAAGGATTTTCTTGCAACAAGCCTCCTTCCACAAATATTTTCCTATAAACCACTCTGCACTGTATGAAAATGTTTATTATTTTTTGACGTTTTATATCTTATAGATTGCTCATATAGGTCAAATTCAGTCCGTACCGCTACTTTAACCCTTAACGAGTTTTCGTGACCATTTGGCTATACATTTTTTGATCTTGCCTATTGCATTTGAAGACTATTATTTTTAAGTATTGTTCCTTGTGGTTATTTGTGTACATGTTTTCCGCGATCCAGAGAAGCTATTGCCTCCTGGTGACAACTCTGGTAAATTTTACGCGGAAGGTAGTCTGTGGATATATTGTTTTGCAAGCAGTGCCGGAAACAGACAGAAAAGATAGTGAACCGTTAAGGGTTAAAAACGACACCCCGCGGGGGCCGATTTTGGCCCTTTTTGCCACCCCTCCTTTAAAATCTCGGGAGGAGATACCACAGTTCACAAAGAAATCAGAAAACAAATTAAAAATGAGTAACTGAACGTAAATATTAGACAACATTGGAGAAACAGTAATCTGCGAATACAAAATCAAAGATAAATCCAGGAGTGGGAGGGAGGGCGGAACTTGAACTGAAGCCACCTCTTCGTGGTGAGTTGTAGGTTATTTCCAATGTAATAAATTTATTTGGAAATAAGCTAACAAGGGAACCTTCCGAAAATGATAGTTGCAGTGAAAGATTTGACCTATGCCAATTGAAAGAGCTGTAACAGAGATGAGCATTCCCAAAAAATTAGCTACCCATAGCAATAGGTTCAAGAAATATAAGGGGTGGAAGCTCGGGAAACAGCAAGGTTGGACAAGGGAGGAAGAGTGCAAATTCCGCAAAAGAGTCACAGCAAAATACAGTGCTGACAAGTGATGTATAGAAAGAGACTTGCCACAATAGGGAACAAATGAAAGCCACCAGTGGGGTTAACAGTGTTGCCAACTGCAATGAAAAGTACATGTTTTGCAAAGAGCGCTATATGAAGTGAGTGCAATATTCAGTGTCAACCTGTCATGTAGAACATAAGATATGTCGTGTATAATCAGTGGTACAATCTAACAAAAGAAAATAGAAAAAACATAAGTACGAAAAATACGGAAAAGACGGAGTTGGCCATAATGCGCCACATTTGATCACGAACTGATCATATTAGAATGAACAAAACAAGAAAGCACCAACTATGCAGGAAACCGACATACCTAGAGTCGAAATGAAAAATGAGTTCCAAAGTTGCCAACACTGGCCATGAAAGTCCAGACAAGTCTAATATAGTTAGGCCACTCGCTTCACAGAAAGAAAATTCCGGCAACAGGCATCACTCGGAGTGCATCAATGCTGGAGTTATTGAGGCAATGTCAAGTCGGGGAACATGAAATGGTTGGGTTGAGCCAACAACCAACAATAGAAGTAGTGAACATTATGTCATGGTTGGGTCGTATGTAGGAATGTACAGGGTGTCCTACCAAACTTTGTGACCTGAAAGATTTGCGAAACGAACAAAAATGTGACGGATCCAGTCGTGCAGGAATGTGCCAATGTCAGGGGGTGATAAAAGTCTGTGAGAAGCAAGTGCCCCCAGGATCCCCATCATAGGGCCCCAGGAGCCAACTTCAAACTTTCAAATGGCAACAGGGGCCGAGTGGTACCTCTTTTGATAGATTATGGAATGTGCAACAACACCTATCGGAAATATTTGCTATATGAAGCATGGTTTTCAAAATGGCCGCCACAAATATATGTTGTGTTTTAACATGTCATCGAACATTGTGATCTCAAATTGCTGCGAAGCGAAAAGAGATGTTGCAAATCTAATTGCACAGGAATGTACTCATGTCGAGGGCATAGTAAACGTTGTAAGAAGCAAGTCCCCCAGGGCCCCCATCATAAGGCTCGAGGGGTCAACCGCAACATTTCAAATGGGAAGAGGGGGCGGATGATATTTCTTTGGATAGATGTAACACAGTCTATAAGAAATATTTGCTATATGAAGCACGGGTTTCAAAATGGCCGCCAAAATGCACGTTGTTCTTGTCACCGAGTAGGTATTTTTGGCGGCCATTTTGAAATCCCATATAGTAAATATTTCTGATATGTCTTGTTGCATATTCCAAGATTTATCGAAAGAAATATAACTCGACCGATGGTGCCATTTGAAATTTTGAAGTTGGCCCCTGGGACCCTATGATGGGGGACTTGGGGGCACTTGCGTCTCACAGAAGTTGGTCGCTCGCTGACATGGGTACATTCCTACACAACTGGATGTGTCATTTTTTTTCGCTTTGAAACTATTTCAGTTGTAGAGTTAGGTGGGACACACTGGATATATCATAAGGGCGGTGATAGTACTGCAGACAGCAGCACAAGATGTTTGCTACGTCACTCCACTTGTGTTGAGAGGAGGATGATGAACAAGTAAGAACGGTAAGATCAGTGTGGGGGAGAGAATGTAGAAAAAAGAAACAGACAAATGTTTCCTTTCCACAGGAAAGGAAAAGAGTGCGCTGCAAACACTCGTAAGTCACTTGCTTTCCTGCAATTGACTGGTCAAGGTGGCTCATAACCTGCTGCTAAAGGTAAGCATTAACCTTTGTACGAATGATCATGCTAGATTAGTAGTAAAGGGTAGTACAACAAACACATTTGTGGTGATGAAATACGAGGAAACTGAACTTTGTGTAACATATGCACATAATCAATACAAGGAGTTCAGTAATTTCAATGTCAGCGTTTGGGGTTGAAACGAGGAAAGAAAAAAAAAAAAAAAGAGGTGAATGCATATTATGTAAAGCGGAGTTCTTTCCAAGTTATGGGTGGGGAAAAGTGCAGAAAACTCAACTTTGAAGGATAAAAGCGCATAGATGTATGTGAAAGTGGTAGAAGGCAAAGGAACATTTCCCCAGAAGACCAAAGACTTTTTGTCAACTCTTCCGAATATTAAGGCCTTCCCAAATACAACCGCAAACATGCGGAAGAGTGATATAAGCGTGTTTTATTCCAATGTGTTTTGGCCAAGTTTGGCAGAAAGAAACCTAACTGATGTTGTGCTACTTGTTGATTCTTGGACAGCGAACAAAAGACACCAACTTGCTCTACAAGCATGTACCATCCGGAGTGAATTTCAAAGTTGAGCTGATCCCTCCTGGTTGTACGGGTCTGATACGACCACTTGATGTTTATTTTTTTAGACCATACAGGAACTTTGTGCGCTACGTTACAGAGCTTGTGTTATCAGATACTTTAGCATTTGGTCCCGCGAGAATTTTCTGAAACTTCAAGCCTTAACCCATTACCAGTTTACGGCATGTTGATTCAAGCCTTTGATTATGTATGCTTTCTACAGGTGTGGATATGCGATAGGAAGACCACCAAAGATTTCGACACCTCTAGAGTACTGTTTCGAGACATTCACAGGCGATCATTGTACCATGTGTGACGGATTGGCAGTATTCCGCTGTGCTCACTGCAAATGTATCTTGTGTTTGGACCATTGTCTCATTGAACAATTGCACTTACAATATTGACGAGCATGCACAAATGATGCAAAGGCTAATGCCTGTTTCCGGAATTTTCTTTTTGTGAAGCGGGTGGCCTAACTATATTAGACTTGTCTGGACTTTCATGGCCAGTGTTGCCAACTTTGGAATTCGTTTTTCTTTTCGACTCTAGGTACGTCGGTTTCCTGCATAGTTGGTGCTTTCTTGTTTTGTTCGTTCTAATATGATCAGCTCGTGATCAAATATGGCGCATTATGGCCAACTCCGTCTTTTCCGTATTTTTCGTACTTATATTTTTTTCTATTTTCTTTTGTTAGATTGTACCACTGATTATACACGTCATATCTTATGTTCTACATGACAGATTGACACTGAATATTGCACTCACTTCATATAGCGCTCTTTGCAAAACATGTACTTTTCATTGCAGTTGGCAACACTGTTAACCCCATTGGTGGCTTTCATTTGTTCCCTATTGTGGCAAGCCTCTTTCTATACATCACTTGTCAGCATTGTATTTTGCTGTGACTCCCCCTTTTTTGCGGAATTTGCACTTTTCCTCCCTTGTCCAACCTTGCTGTTTCCCGAACTTCCACCCCTTATATTTCTTGAACCTATTGCTATGGGCAGCTAATTTTTTGGGAATGCTCATCTCTGTTACAACTCTTTCAAATGGCATAGGTCACATCTTTCACTGCAACTATCATTTTCGGAAGGTTCCCTTGTAAGAGGTGCAGGAACTATAATGTTTCTCGGCTAGTTTTCTGCAACTTTTAAAATGTTATACGTTTTCCAAATATATAAAAAGTTAAATACATTTCATTTTATTGATTTTTGACTCCATTGTGTCTGATACCTGACAGAAAAATCATTAGCATGTTTAAATATTACGGCAACTCAAAAAGTTGAAGTAGAGTCTTGAAATCTTTATACATTATATTGGGACTGTCTGGAGAACAACTATTACTACGTAAGTGGAACATAGTATAGGGTCTAAAGTTATAACTATTTTGCTTACTGTCTTAAAAAATCTATGATTTCATCATTTTTTAAAAATTTCAAGCCGATGGCGGCACCTCAAAAAATTGAGTTATCGATCTGAAATTGTTTCTGTGTTTTATTAACCACATTTGGCCAGAAAAGGTCACTACGGGTAGCAAGATTTCGAAAAAAAAAAAAGTTTTCGATACACCCTATTGGTTATAGAAAGCCGCTTCTCCCTATCTGCCACTGTTTTCATTCTATGGCGTTGATTTCCGCTACTTGTGGTTTTATAAATATACCACATTGACTTGACACCTAGTCTTCCGTTTCAGGCGCTGAAGGAATTCCATTCTCTTTCGCTAAGGCTCTCTCGCTTAGCAGCTGCTGAACCCTTATTGGCTCAGCGCGTGGGTGTGTCGGGGTGTGAGCTTTAGTTCGCATTTTTGCCACGGCTCAAGACATTTTGGCAGCACAATAGTAAAGATATTAAAGTAGAGATGGAATATATTATTGGGCCGCTTAATTGATTGCATGAAACCATTTTTCCTATCTCTTATCGTTTTTGCTCTATGTAAGTCAATACTGAAACCAGGTTTAGTAGAGAGTTAACAATGCAGATGGCATGCATACTTGGAACTTTTAATAGATAGAAGGAAACCGCCCTCTATTACGTTTTTGCTTTAAGTGATCAACGTAAAAATAGGATATGACTGATTTCTACCACTTCCGGTTTGAATATCACCTCCACCAACAAAATTTATTCCGAACTTTTGACCCCCCTCTATATCCTGCCCAAATTTGGAGGCGATTCGCCAACTAGTTCTTGAGATTTTCTGTCACCCGGATGGACACACGGACAGGCTAAATATATAAAGGAGTTTTGGTACACCAAACAATTATATTTTATTTATACAAAAAATTAAAATATTGATAGTTAGGCATACAAGCGAAATTGCTACAGCTTAACGTACATAGGTAGGATAAAGTTCTACGTCATGAAAACATTGTTAGCAATTCTTATAAATCGCACGTTTGTTACAGAGATGGAAACCATGGTAATTATCAGGGACGTAAATAAGGGCCCCGCAGACACCGCATTGCGGGGGGGCAAGCCATCACGGGCCCCCAAATCGTGATGTAGGACGTAGAGAAGGGGCCCCATTCTACGTTGTCTGCGGGGTGCAGAGATGGAGTGGGTCAGTGGGTCAAGTTTTCCGAGTGGGGCAGTGGGTCGTGGGTCAACAGCATGTGACTTACTGCGACCCACCACTCACCATGACCCACTGTGACCCACCACCCACCGTGACCCACTGCGACCCACCGACAGTCTGATCTACCGACCCACTCTGCTCACTGCATTGTAGACAGTATCTTCTGAAGACGTAAATTTGTCACCGTTTTATTTTCAAGACCTTCATTTCCCTTCCTTTTCCATTTGTTTCCGTCTACTTACCTGAGGTGAGTAGGCTATATCTAAGTAAAAAGAAGAACTTCAGGCACTTTTGGATTTGATATTTGTAATTGTAATAGCAATAGGGCTTATACTACTATCTTTCGAGACCTGTCAGTTTTTAGAGGAGCTAAATACTGGAAAAAATACATTTTTGAATCACTGTAATATATAAATTATTATATTAAAAAAATGAATGTAACTATGTGTGCCTAATCATCACGGTCAAATTGCAAAGTCAAATGAAATTACTTTTGGTGTATAGTTAGGCCTTAATCCAAACTGGGATATTATATTGCTTTCATTATAATGTATAATATTCTAAGGAGGTAGTGAGGATCCGAAATTTTGAGGGAAAAAAATAGTATCTCGCAAGCCGTTAAACTTAAGGAGCTGAAATTCAGTGTATTAACTCTTTATTGAAAATAAACAGAATGTGTCCTAGCATTTTTTTTTTTAATTCTCCTGTGGTGGGGGGCACTTTCTATATATGGAAAATTGGTAGTGAGTTGGTTTGTAATGATCAAAAACGATGATCGGAAACGATCGATATTAGTTAAGAAAAAAATCAGAAACAAAAAATACAGTGCTTTGCTTCATATATCCATTGCTTTCTACTATAATAATTGCTGAAGCTTATGTTTATTATATGGAGCGCTTACAGCACAGGGCAATCAACTCATAAAGTTGGGAGAAAAATAGACATAAAATTTGTTCTGTAAGCTTAATTACACGGAAATTTTAAGTTTGGATTGTACGCACAATTATATGGAAAATTTTACTCTCTTTTTCCTTTACGTTGGTCTAGTTACCTTGATTTGGGACTTTCAAAATTCTTTCTTTTTTTCACTGAAAAGTACCGATAATTCATCAAGGAAATAATTATACTATGATAATTTAATTGAAATTCATGGTAATTTGGTCCATGGCAAACAGCAGTGTGGTAATTGAAGGGGAAGAAGGAGGGAAATTCCCATTCACCTCTGAACACTTTCCAGGAACCTCGTTCCCTTTCGCTTTCTAGAGGAGGGAGGAAACTTGGTAATGGCATTAAATCTTCATGTGTAATTACAAAAATTAAATTTAAAAACAAATAAGAAATCATCCGTTTATCAGGCTTTAATTGATAATTTATGCACAAGATTCCCTATCAAAGGTGTGGTAGATGAAGTTTCTGTTCTCCTGAGTCGATATTGCAACTGACATGGTCAATATGGAAAAGATGTTGTATGGTGATAGAGAGATGATACTTCTTGCTGAGTATTTCAAAACTGACCAAGAAAAATCGTTATCAGATTTAAGTCTAACAAGCAGATTGTCGATGAGGAGTTGCAGAATCGGGTAGAAGTATTATCAATTTCCACGACAGAGAGCGAACGGGGATTTTCCCTTATTCATTTACAGATGACTGATATTAGAAATACATTAAGTGCGCAAACATTGTCTAACTTGTTGTTCATCAATGTTAATGGCCCACCGCTAGACAAGCTCAAAGTAGACGAGCTAGTTATTTCTTGGCTGAAGGATGGACATCATTCCGCTGCGGATGATTTACTACGAAAAAGTTCTGGAGGCCAACAGGAAATAAACCCGATTTCAGATTTGTTTTAAGATGGCAAATTACCAGTTACGGAAAATGTATACTTGTATTACTAATGGCTTATTTGTGCTATTCAACTTTGTACCGAATTTTTAATGTCTCTTCTTTCCTTTTTATAAACTAGAAGGTAAAATACTTTGAATAAATATTCATAATAATTGCAATTATGCATATTTGTAACTTAAATGTAACGTGATGTTTCAGTGATTACACAAATTACAATTATGAGCATACTTTATTGAGATGCTCTCACAGAGGGTACCCGAGTATGAAAAACTGATATACAGTATGAAAAACTGATTTTTCAAGTCTTTTGTGAGAAAAATACTGTGAACTGAGAAACCATAACCTTTGCCATATTGTACAGCGGTATTTTCCTGCGAATAGAAGTTTCTTTTGGAATGCGTTGAGAAATTAACACTTGCAAGAATACTCTCTTAGTACCAGGGGCAGATCCAGGACCGACTTCTTGGGGGCGGTGGGTTGTCATACTGCTACTTCTAAGGGCTCCAAACTTTGGGATGGGTTTTATTTATATATATAAAATAAGAAAGCTTCCTCTTCTGGGGGGCGATCGCCTCCCCTGGATCCGCCCCTGCTTAGTACAAGTATATTTTAGACACACATTAATTTCTCCCCCAACTCGAAGTGCTTCAATTTCCTCACTGATAAACACTTTACCATTTGATATTGTAAAGGTTAGATCCACCGCTATTGTAACAGAGTGGTGCTTGAGCGATTGACTAGAAATTCGAACTCCGATTAGTGACAGTTTCACAGTCTTGTTTTATTACAAGTGTAAACTCTAGTCAGTACAGAAGAGGCCGTGGATCGTGTTCAGAGTTGATGGATTTTTGTGAGTCAGAGTAGGTCACAGTGGATGAGAGTGGTTCATAGTGGATGGTGGGTCACAGTGGGTCATGGTGGGTGGTGGATCAGTGGGTCGTGGGTCAAGTTTTCATTGACCCACACAAACTCTGGCGGGGTGGTCCCCAAGCCCTTAGTTACGCCACTGGTAATTATTATTTTCAACGGTAATTTCGCTGCTTGTAAGGCGTACAGTCAAGATATAGCTACTACACGAAAAAAAAAAATGGTAATTTTAAATACCAAATTTGATAGTCTAGAACGATTCGCTTTTAGTTAATTAAAGATAGATGAAAGTAAAGGCATACGCAAACTAGAGAAATACCAGATCCTCCTAGAATACGGTTGGACCATAGGCAAGGTTCTTTCAATTCACAGAGGCAAACGCCATGCTCCTCAGCAAATTATCCTAGTTGTCTCAGTCTCATATTATTAACAACATATGCTCTTTATATTGCACACTGTAACGCAATGCACCATTTTTATTACTCTTATCATGTTTTAAACTTCGTATAGGTTCAAAGTCAGGGCGCTATTTGAGAGGAGGTTCCGGAAATTTTCAGAGTTGGCAACAGTACTTTCTGTCCTTGGGTGAAACCAAAAACCCTTTACTTCAGAGTTGAGCACCCTAATATTAAAAAAAAATCCTCACCCCTTACTCCGATTAAAAAAATAATAATAACGAATTAAAACGTCCTAAAACATAATTGTCACATTCAAACATGTACAGCTCCACAGAATTTAATGGTACTAGGAAAATGCTACTAATAAAAGACATTAAATGTTGTAAGTTTTTCTTTCTTTTTGTCTGTCTGTCTTGGATTTTTTTTTTTTCCCTGAACTGTCAGAACCAAGAAATTCCAGTCGAGTCGTCTAGTTCCTTCCAGGTGACACTGAACAAAAAATATACAGCTGAGGACGAATGAAAGAACAACGTAAGAAATATTTTTTCTTGGATATCCTCGAGACGTTCATTCAAACGTAAAATTATACAATCAGCTGGACACTTAAATGAACTGAACACGAAAATAAGGAAAAGCTGCAACATAAAATGAAAATTACAAGTACGCTACAGCATATTTAACCATTGGAATTTCTTTACAATTTTTTATCGACTTTACCAAAGAAAGACTTTTTGTTGAAGATCTACGAAGTAATACGCGCGTCACTGTTAGAAGTATTTGTGTGACTATTAGAAGCGTTAAGTGTCAACATCAGAAGAAGAAAACAATGGGTCATATTAAAACTACTATCGGTGTAACTGTAGCTAGGTCCATCTGCACCCCCACATATTTAACAACCAGCTAAAGTAAGCTTATCATGATTCCTGTAATCATTAAACTTAAGGGGGCAGACTACTAAAAATGATACAAAAGCTAACCATTAAATGATACAGGCTTTTGCCTGTTTTCCGTAAGTGAAAAAAGATAATGAAATGTAACTTATCAGAATAATAGATAATGTTATTCTACATCCGAAAATTCAAATCAAAAGAATTTTCAATATTGCCATCCATAGAAAGTACAGTGTGGCCAGAATATGAATTACCCAAAAATCTAGAATAAGCCAGAGACTAGAAAAATGAACTCAAATGTAATTGATGACTTAATCATATTGTCTTGGTTCCTTGTTAACTACTTTTTAAATAATACTTGTGTTTATTTTGTTCTGTTTTATCACAAAATTATTTTTTACTGTTTATTACAACTTTCGATGTTTACTTGACACTCTTATACATCAAAATAATGAATAATCGGGATCTACTAGTGAAGTGGATTCCAAACCAATATTCTAGCTTGTATCCGTGACACTCTTAGTAAGGTCTGAACCTGCGACCATGCACAGTACAAGTAAGCGCTGCGGTCATTGGAGCTATGTCACAGATAATAGTCAACTTGAATTGGCTGGGGGAGGGGAAGTTGACGTTTAGTACACACAAGAAATGCTTACCTAACAAATACAGGGTGTTCCAGAGTGACCCAGACACTACCTTTTTCTCGAGAACGGTACATGCTATCAAGTTGAAATAAATTGCATCACAAATGTGGGTCTAAAGAATCCGTAGAAATTATTTACAAAATCCCGAAAGCCCCCCTTCGTGGTGTAATGGGGGGTATATGTCCCGTTCTTGCGATTTTCAAATGGGAACGATGTTTGGAATGCACATTCGAAAAGGTGGGGACAAAATGAGATTGCCCTACGAAACATTTGTCCGTACTACCTACCGTTTTCCATGTACCAATTGTTTTTTTTTTCAATAATAATAATAATAATAATAATAATAATAATAATAATAATAATAATAATAATAATAATAATAATAATAATAATAATAATAATAATAAAGGTGCGCGAAATAGAGTATACGGAGTTTACTAATTAAGATAATGTAAGTACCGTCACAGTTTCGGGAAGTGCAAGACACACTCTTTCCAATGATATGCCGCATGGTGACTCAGGCTCTTAAAAAAAGAAGAAACTGCGTGACCCAAAAAAGGGGGTCCAAGGTAAGGTCAGAACTCGAAAATTTCAAATGGAAAGGGGGTTGAGTAATACCTCGTTGCAAAGGTCTCTGCAAATGTTAAAAGAATTCGAACACGATTTTGGAATCCACTAACCACTTTCAACACGGCGACCATAACAATATCGAAACCCTGAATTTCTGGTTTGTCATGAAGAAATAAAACAAATGTTCTGGTTTGTCATGGTATACAAACACAATATATTTCTTACGAAGTTCTTCTTAAAAAATTTAAATTGTTGTCACTACAAAAAAGAAGGTTTATACAAATAGTGTTATATCTTAAAAAATTGATTGACAATAGGGAAGATAATATGTTTTTATTAGGTAGATTACCTTTTTATATTCCTCGACAAAATCTAAGAGGAAGAAATACTTTTTACATGCCTCATAACAGAATAAGTACTAACAAAAATTTTCCACTGTATAAATTATGTGATGCGGGTAATAGAATTGGGATTATGGGTTTAGATATCTTTCAGTATACATTTACGACTTTCAAGCGAAAGTGTTTTGAGATGCTAATTGATAAATTGTAGATTTGTTTTTGCATGTTATAACCTGAAGAAGGAAAAAAGGGTATACTTATTGTAATGTTCATGTTTAAACACTAGTTATACGTATGTTTGATGTTGCTCATCCTTTGATGATTATATATAAAATTTTGTACTTTGTAATTGCCTTTGGGTGTTAAGTACAATAAAATATATTATTATTATTATTAATAATAAAACGTGCTAGTGAAGTTGACCACTTGACCAAAAAAAGGGCGGGCACGTAATAGTACCACTAAGAATCAAGTTCCATTTGACTGCCCGTAAGTTTTTCACACTGCCCGGTTCAGCGCAAGTTATGTCGCACAGATGGAGGTGTGCCTAGCTCTTCTGCCAGTTCTAGTGTGCTTCCACTGATAAAATGAATACGCCACTCCAATCTTGGTCTCATTCACCGTTGTCTGTTGCAAGACGTCGCGTCGTCGAAGGAATTGTGTGAAAAGTCTGGATTTTTTTACGTACATTCCTCGTGGTCGTGTGCATTTCTGTCAATTACTTCGTCCCGGGTTCGATTCCCAGTGGGGCCACTCGGTCGAAAAAGTGTAAAAAGAGCTTTTTCAGGCCAGCCACCCTGAACGAGGTTTTCCTGAGTTTTCCTCATTCACACCAGGCAAATGCCGGGGTGGTACCTAACTTATAGCTCCCAGGCCGCTTCCTTCCTTCTCCAATCCTTTCTTCCTTCCCTTTCCCCGGATTGTGCTCGCCGAGGGACGTCATCCCTCAAAAATGTGACGGGCTAAATGGCCTTAGATGCCGAAAGCCCAGAAATCTAAACCCTACTCCCTGTCAATTATTTCGCATTGGCAAATCGTGGCACGTAAGTTGAAAAAACGAAGAAACATCTGATAAGGTCATGGTGTTGGGTGAGTGCCAACGAAATAGTTTCGCTGCTGCTCGTGTGTATGCTGCTAGGTATCCTGATCATGAACGTCGTTCAAGACATGTGTTTCGCAACTTTGCCGAACGTCTACGCAGAACTGGAAATGTTCAGCCTTCTAGCAGTCACAGGAATGAACGCATAGTTCAGCCTCTTCGAGATAATAGGTCTGCTGATGTACTTGCAGCCTCCCATGTTAATTCTCACACGAGTACAAGACAAGTTGCTCGCGATTCTGGTGTTAGCGCAACTACGGTATCACGGATTTTGAAGGCTAACACATTTCATTTATACCACATGTCCTTGCATCAAGAGCTACATGGCACTGATTTTCAAAGCAGGCTCGACTTTTGCATGTAGTCTCAAGCTCAAGTGCATGCAAATCCTCGATTCTTTGACGACCTAATATTGTGGTCTGATGAGGCTACATTTAAAAGTGGCCTGGTAAATCATTACAATATGCATTATTGGGCCGCCGTAAACCCACAGCAGATGTAAGAGGTTGATCATCAACGGAGATGGTCTGTGAATGTGTGGTGTGGAATCATCGGGGGAAGAATAATTGGACCTCATTTTTTTGAAGCGAGTCTTACGGGTGATGTTTACCATACAGGTCTGCACGAACAATTGCCCACTATTCTCGAAAATGTCCCCTTACACATCAGGACACACATGTGGCACAACAAGATGGTTGCCCAGAACATTTTAAACTGACAGCGAGGAATCAGGTGAATGCAATGTTTCGTGGTCGCTGGGTAGGTAGGGGTGGACCTGTGCCCTGGCCTCCTAGGTCACCAGACTTAACATGTTTAGAGTATTATCTATGGGGACGACTTAAAGAAATCGTTTATCAACATGGCCCCACAACAAGGGACAACATGATGGAGCGCATAGTTGCTGCATGCAGGCCGATTAGTCAGGAGGAAATTATTGCGGCACAGAATCATTTCACTTATCATGTGCAGAAATGCATTGAGGCACAGGGCAGGCATTGCGAACATCTACTGTAAGTTGGTAAGTGTGTATTGAAGTCATTGCTTTACATATTCTTTTCGTTTTCATTCATCATTCGTTTCCCATTGGTTTCGTTGTCAAGCAACGTTGTGGCAATCATTTTCTGAACAATGAAGGACCCTTCCAGTTGGCGAAGCAGCCGTTAAACACGCCAACGAATTCCTTATTGTAAGTGGAAATCGCTGCCAGTTCTAAGCCTGGAAAAAGTGTGAAGGGCAGTCCAAGTTACAATTTTTTTTTTTTTTTTTTCATGACGAACCAGAAATTGTTATGGTAGCCAAGTTGACAGTGGTTAGTGGATTCCAAAATCGTGTTCGAATTCTTTTAACATTTGCAGAGACCTTTGCAACGAGGTATTACTCGACCCCCTTTTCCGTTTGAAATATTCGAGTTCTGGCCTTACTTTGGACCCCCTTTTTTGAATCACGCAGTTTCTTCTTTTTTCAGACCCTGAGTCACCATGAACATATCATTGGAAAGCGTGTGTCTTGCACTTCCCGAAACTGTGACGGTGCTTACATTATCTTAATTAGTAAACTCCGTATACTCTATTTCACGCACCTTCATTAAAAAAAAAAAAAAAAAATTGGTACATGGAAAACGGTAGGTAGTACGGACAAATGTTTCGTAGGGCAATCTGACTTTTCCCTACCTTTTTGAATGTGCATTCGAAACACATCGTTCTCAATGAAAATCGCAAGAACGGGGCATGTGCCCTCCATTACACCACGAAGGGGGGCTTTCGGGGTTTTGTAAATAATTTCTACGGATTCTTTGGACCTACATTTGTGATGCATTTTTTTTTATTTCAACTTGATAGCATGTGCCGTTCTCGAGAAAAAGGTAATGTCTGGGTCGCTCTGGAACACCCTGTATACATTTTCAATTACTTCACATGCATGTCTACTTGTTGCCTAGAGAGATTCACAATAAAGACATTATTATAACGACTTTAACAAGTTGTGCTTAGTACTGATTTTGACTTATTTTTTCCTACTTCCTAGTTCTTATCGAAGAATGGCTTAGGAGCTATTTTCGTTGCACGCTTGAAACGAAGATTTTTAAACGAGATACAATAAAAATGGCATCAAGGACGAAGCAGCCAGACAAAAAAATGTAAATGCTATCTCAACCTGAAAAAAGTTTTAGGAGGTTCACCTTGTATATTCATTTTTTTTTAATCCTATTCTCATTTCCGTTAAAAAAAAAAATCTGGCGGCTTCGAAAGATGAAACCACTTTCCCTTTCATATTTAACACAGATAGTCCATCCGAGTATACGTACGTATTTTGAAGATTATTTTCCCAAGAACCTTTCCTTGGTAAGTGCCAATAAACATTTCATGTTAGTGACATCTCGCATTCCTCTAGGGAAAGAAAAAAAAAACTTCTTTCCCCCACACACTCTAATATTCAAAAAGTTACAACCCTTATGTAAAGAAACGTGAATACGTGATCAGCACACAAATAGGCCAGGAAGGAAAAAGAGATTTGGTGGGTCACCTTGCTTTACTCATGCAACCGCCCCCGAGCACTGATTATACAAGCCAGAGTGAACCCTTTCATTCTTCAGCTTATAGGGTGTATGTATATATACAAACTGTGCAGCAGTTTGCAAGGGAACAACCCTATCTATCATATAATAATTAACCACAATAATGAGAAAAAGTAAAATCTCCCCAAGAAGATTAACTTCAACAACAACTAAAATGAAGCTATTTAAGGCTAAACAGATACCATCACGAATATAATACACTGTACCTCGATCAAAATGAAACAGGTGTTTATACATTCTCGGTCTTCGCATAAATTATTTGTTTAATCTTACAAGTGACCTGACGCACGCAAGAAAGAGATCAAGACAGTTTTCTCAGTCTGCAAACAATACAATTACACTTTCTGAGTAGCATGTCGTCACAGTTAGTTTTCTGTGTGTCAACAACAAAAAACACTTTTTTTCTTCTTTTTTACATAGTGTGTACAGAAACAAATGATTCAGTAGATTAAAAGTTATCAGTTATTAGCAGGTGCCCACCCAGAAATTTTTGTTAGGAAGGGTCCAAAACCTTTTTAGGGGAAGGGAGGTTTAATATTACAAGACACGACCTCTGTGTAGTATTGAACTAGGTTATTCTGCACCCAAAAAAAACGACAAGTAATTGTTAAGTACTGACACCTATTTTTTCAGAATACGAAAAAGAGTACAAATGAAGTACGGTATAAGACCAAATCTTTAGGGTACACCAATAATTTCTCTGCTAAACAAGAACAGTTTCATTAAGAAAGTGCACAAAGTTAGGTCGATTTACAAGTTTTTGGGGGGAAATTTGGAACCGGTGGAGTAATGAGTAATGAGTAGGGGGGATTAATGGGGACGTTAGCAAAGAGGCTATATGTCCCCGTCTCGGTTAACAACGTTGCTCAGGACTGCAAATTAAAAGAAAAACAAACTAAAATGAATACAGTTCAAATGAACGAAAGCACTGCTAAATAAAAGGGAAAAAGGAAACAGAAACAAAGGTAGAAGATAAAAGAATAAATATAGAAAAAAAAAATACCTATGTGTTCTTAAATTATTTGAATCGGTATCACTAACTTAACCATTTTCTTCCCAGAGATGTCCATTTGAGAAAACTATTTTTCCATTAATTTCGTAATTCGTGACCGTACGGATTTTATTACATTTTCTGCATTTTATTAGTGTTTTTTTATTCTTACATTTATTTTTGTACTCAGAAAAGTTCGAATTTAAAGAACTTTTATTTCATTAATATATATCACACTGAATCCATTATGAAAGTAATGCGCATTTTCTGGGAAAAATAGATTTATTGATCGGACCTGTACAAATGCTTGAAATTCTTCAAAGTACTCTCCCCCTGCATCAATACACTTGCGGAGACATGTCTGTAACGCCTGGAAGGCACCCTGAAAGTCCTCGACCAGAATGCCTATCAGGAACGTTGTAACATGCTTTTGGATATTTTCTACCGTCTCTCAATGCTTTCCTTTCAGCTCTCTCTTCAGTTAGAGGGGAAAAAAAGTCGCGCGGAACCAAGTCGGAACTGTGTGGGGGATGGAGACCTCCGGGGTGTTGCTCCAGGCCAGGAAGTTGGTAACGATGAAGGACGTATGGCTGGGGACATTGTCATGGTCGAGTTTGACCGTGTCTTTGATGTCAGCCCTCACGCGCGCGACCCGGCGTTTCAATCTCTTGAGCACCTCCAGGTAAAAGGCTGAGTTGATAGTTTCCTCCTACAGTACAAACCTAAAATGGCCGTTGTTTGGCGTCCGGAACGGGGTTCGTCGGCGACCTCCTCCTGGCGCTCCTTGAACGCCTTGTGCCACCTCCCGGACTGTGATCTTCAAATGCAGTCGTCCTTGAAGGCCTCTTGAAACATCTTGAATGTTTCGGTTGCATTCTTTCCAAGTTTCACGCAAAACTTGATGGCGCATCACTGTTCAAGCGAACGCTCCATCGCGCCGTGTTACAAAGTAGAAAAAATCACTTCACACGGAGGTACGTCTTTCCGTTCACACTGCTTGGAGCAAACTAGCGACCGGCTGCGTTGGAAGGACATATCACATTGCCCGACCGATTTAAATTTTACCGCGCTGTCATGGATAGTCGCGTCACAATAAAATCATGTGCATTACTTTCATAATGGACCCTGTAGAATCACGAAATATGGTGATATTTACAATTATGTTAGGGACTCTTTTTGAAATCACAATTGTTACAGAATAAATACCTATTCATATGTTATCTAATTATGCGTGGATTTAGATAGAGATGTTGCAGAATCGGATGTGTATAGGATAAAAAATATGGATGCTATATTTCATATCCGCACAGATAGTGGCACTCGATCGCCTTTTACAATGAACAAAATAACGCATGAACTTATACAGCCGACACTTCATATCAAATTTTAGATTTCCGCACATATAAAACCTCTCTTGGCACTTAATTTGTTGTCACAGTATGATTGTGTTTAGGATGGTATCGCTGTAGTAGTTAAGTAACTTAAACATATATTTAAATTTATGGCAATAACAAGCACTGTTGCTTTTTTCTTTTAATCGGAAGATAATACCCTCTGTGGAAAGTACAAGAATTACACTATAAATAAGGAACAGCTACATACAGCAATACTAGTTTCAATTATTTGTAGTTTAACGTCTATTTTCAGTGCCGTAGCTATACGAGGTATAGGCCACATTGTCAACGTGAAATCAAAAACGTATAAGCTCATACCGGGAATTAAAAGAGGATTTCTTACTCTCAAGGTGCGTCTGCTAACATGTACGAAGGAGTCTCAGACCTGAAGTAATGAGTGACACTTGATTTCGTGTAACAAAAAATATTCAGATTTCAACCGACTTTGTTCCCTAGCTTTTATGTTATTGAAACTTCAGACTCGCTAGCGCAAACCGATAGGTCGTGGTTCGAGTCCCGTCTCTTGTTCCTTTTGTGGTCAAATAGCTCAAGTGCTCCTTTTCTATACACGTGATCCCTAACTCAATTCCCAACGCGGTTTTGCCTCGGATACAAATTGCAGTAGTGCTCGAACTCAACTTTAAGCAGTAGATTCGTCTCTGTAGCAGGGGCGTCATTTAGGAGGGGGCAGGGAGGGGCATTTGCCCCCCCCCCTGAGTTTGAGATGTATATAGATTTTATTAATATAGTAGTAGTAAGTCAGTGAAAAACGCGAAATTTTACTTATATCAAGGGGTCTTGCCCCCCCAAGCCAAATCTAAAATGACGCTACTGCTCTGTAGCCTCGGTATTGGCAACGGACATGAAATTCAAATCAATAAATTAATCTTGTGCCCCTCGCCATAACTGTTTTCATTATCATCTCATTTCTGATCTTATCTTTTCAACTTATACACCATAACCTTTGGATTAAAATTCAATAAAATGTACACCGAAGATATTAGAGAAATATATATTATATATATTCAGTGGCGGATCCAGGATATGATCAAGGGAGGGGCTAAACCATAATTTGCCGTTTTATCCAGTGTAAAGCAGAATTGAAGCCCATTTTATCCAGTGTAAACCTGAGCGTCAAAGGGGGGCTAAGGGGCAATTTAAAAAAAAAAGTAAACTACCGTTCTAGATTTTGCGCAGAGATATGGATTATACCATACAGGGACGTACGCAGGAATTTGTTTCGGGAGGGGTCAAAAGCGCTTCGGGAGGGGTCTAAATACAATTTGAGGCTAAATTATACGAAAATTTCTAAAATTGCCCCTAAAAGTAGACTACATCTACAAAAAAATCGGGATTTCGGGGGGGTCCGGACCTCCAGGACCCCACCCCCTGAGCACGCCCCTGATACCATGGTATAGAGCTGTTAATGAAATATTGATGTATGAAATATAAACAAAATCGATACAGCCGTTTTCAAAAACATTGGAATTTTTAATTTTCGCCCTATAGTAACTTACCCTTATTTCTAGGAACGGTATGGCCTTTAGGCGAGTGTACACATCCGTACGGGCATTCAAAAACACTCAATTTTTTAGTATGTAGGGACCATGAAATGCGTAAATCCTCTGAAATACGTAACTTTATTTTCTTTCACGATCACCATATTTTTTAACAAGGTCATTGCTTCACCTATGGATGGTAGTCTAAGAAGGTCGAAGTACTCTGTAGTACACGGAGAAAATGCGTTAAAAAATGTAGAAAGGAACAGGGTAAGCAGTTCATACTAACTGTTCTAACGAATATAATTATAATATATAGCATAAGATCCACTAACGTGTATGGCATCTACCACACCAATTAAACGACTTTGGTGGGCAGACTTGTTTAACATAAGGATGGAGATCGACATACCGATGAAAGCAAGAGTTGAAACAGGTAAAGGGGAAAGTGGAAAAGGAAGACTATAAAGTGGCTGAAGGGAAAAGGAGTTACTGTGAGGTGATTGATAGCAGCTATGAACAAAAGAAGAGACGGTTAGTTCATTTCACCCCTTCCCTTTTGTCTTTCTTTCCTTCCTTCTTTTTTCCTTTTCTTTCTCTCTCTCTCTTTCCCCCATTGCGTAAAAATGCATTTTTCTTTGTTAGTTTTGAGAAGGAAATCTAGGCTCATTTACAACAGAAACAAGCTTTAGAAGCGTATGTATCACCATAGGCGCATGCAGTGGAGCAGGAGATGGTAATCGCATCCCCTAGATTTTCGAAAGGAGTTGAGATCTTCGAAACACACATCAAAATATATTAAATTTGGTTACTCATCCACTACAGTATTTAATATATTCACTGTAATGAATAGTTATGCAATGTCCATCAATATTAATTATTTTACATAAAGTACATTATGTGCATCAAGGTGTGTACACACACGACTTTGCTTGTGAGTCGGGTTCCTTCTTGGAAAAAGTCCTGCGGGTGTTTCTTGAAATGACATGAAATCTTTGAGTTGAATCTCCCACAATTATGCCTGGTAGGATAAGGATGATGATGATTAAAGCAAGTGAATGATGCTGGAAGAATTGGTGGAATGAGAAAGTGGGAGGAAACGGCAGTATCCGAGAAAACCCACAGGGACGATGTTGTCCACCACAAACTTACCTGGCCGGGAATCGAAGCACGGACCCCACGCACCAGAGGTAAGAGCTCTAGCAATGAACCACTGTGCCGCCTGCAGGTATTTCTGTATAAATACCTGCTTAAATTTCAAAATTTCTTTATGTGCCTCAATAGTACTGAAATCAAATATGTTGGATGTACATTGTAAAACAGAGGCAGCTGTTGGATATAGTTTATTTCTTCAATAGATGTGCAGTTTATATACAAAGAATGCCATCTTCTAGGTGTGGTGGCTAGTGCCATAAATAAGCCATCGTCCGCGGGAACTTATGGAAAACACTCCCGATAATTGAATGGTCAACCAGAACCCTCATTTCCAGCTTGGCAGTCGCTCGTCAGATCCATGTGGACACTAGGTTGCCACAGTTCCAAACAGTCATTTCAGTCAAGATTGCTGATTTCTGTTCAACATATATAGTTTTCTTATATATACATATTATACTCGATTGTAGCAAAATGGGGATGATTGACATCTATTTCACATTAGCGATAGTACTGGGAGAAAGAGAGAGAGAGAGACGGTGGGTGTTGAGGCATTACAACCCCGCAAATGCGATCAAAAGAGCGATGAAGGGATACTGTTGTAAAATCAAGCAGGGGAAGTTCAAACAATTTGCCGAACTGCACATCTATTGAAGAAATAAACTGTACCTAAAAATCGTGATTCAACTAATACACAATGAATAGTCATGTTTTGAAAAAAGAAGTGCGTTTCGTTTCACATTGTGAAATTACGATAGACTTCCGAATAATGAAACCGAAAGCAGATCTAGACTTCCGACTGCAATAGAAGGATAAGGTCAAAGATGGAACCTGTTCTTTGGACGGTGGATTGATATATATAAGCGTTTCTCGCTCTTACAATCTTTTAACTATATATAAAACTACATGAACTGACATAAATTAAAGGGGTACTTCCGGTTGTTATGGAAAGTTGAAATTTGGCACGACTGTAGCTTTCCGGGACTAAACTACAGGAAAATTATTAAAAATGAATATTTTTAATTTTTAGGGGATCTAAAGGGGAGATTAAAAAAAATTCCCATGTTATTTAAATGGTCCTTTTTTGGACCTATAATCTCATATTTTAGGTACTTGGAATTGGAATACAAACTTGAAATTCGGTTTGCTTGTACGTTTTCGTTAACGTAATCTAAGTAAATCAGTAAAAATAACCATTTCTAACTTTAAAGTGGTTTTATGGAGAACTGAAAAATCTTCCCCGTGTTATTTATATGGTACATTTTCTACACCCCAAAATGTTTAGGCACTTCCGTCAATATTCGAATCATGAAATTTGGCATGATTGTAACTTTCCGGGACTAACCGACAGAAAAATCAGCAAAAGTGAATACTTTTAATTTTTAAGGGGTCTAAAGGAGGGATAAAGAAATTCCCACGTAATTTAAATAGGCGTTTTCTTGGGATAGAAAATCTTATCTTTTTGATAGGTGATATAGGAAAAGAAACTTGAAATTCGGTAGAACTGTGATTTTAAGAGGTGCGAGGTCGTAGGCCGAGAAAAGGCGGGGGAGTGAGGGCGGAGCCCCCAGATGGGCAAATTCAGAAAATATAATGAGCAAATGCATGAAATTCACTGTTAATGCAAAAGTTGATACATAAGACATGCGAGGCAGTAGGCCGAGCCAACGCGGGGGTCTGGGGGCGGAGTCCCCAGCTAGCCAAAGACTAGTTTATATTATAAAATTGAAAGTGACTATGTTTGTGACTCTTAATCTCTTGAACCACCTCACCGATCTCGATCAAATTTTCAACATAGATGAGATTCGGACCTGAGGAAGTGGAAGTGGAAGTGTTTTCATCATTTCACTTTAACAGTAGAGCTTAGGTTTGGGGGAGGAGGGGGAATTATAAAATAAATAAATAAAACTTAATAACTCTTGAACCAAGCGACCAATCTCGATCATATTTTCAACATAGATAAGGTTCACGCCTGAGATGTTTTTTTATCGTTTCACTTTGACGGAGCAACATAGGGAAGAGCGAGGAGGGAGAGATATACAAAAATCTACATGTTTAAAAATAAAAGTGACTATGTTCGTGGGTTAATAACTCTTGAACCACCCTACCGATCTCGATCAAACTTTCAACATAGATGAGGTTCAGGCCTGGGATGGTATTTATCTATTCACTTTGACAATAGAACTTAGGGAAGGGGGAGGGTGGAGTCAAAAAATAAACAAAACCTAATCACTCTTGAACCAAACGATCAACCTTGATCAAATTTTTAACATAGATGAGGTTCAGGGCTGAGATGTTTCTATCACTTCACTTTGACAATAGAACCCTAGGGGAAAGATTTGAAAAGAAAATTAAGGAAGGAGATGGAATTTATTCTTTCTACTTTTGGTACATTGATTAAAAAGAAATTTAAAAAAAAAGCTCCTCGCTATTTCTTACCGTATTTGCTTTGATACCTGCGGACAGACAGACGATCTGATAACGTCGTTCTGTAAAATTTTCCTTACTTAAGCATAGCGTAGTTTGGAAATCTAAAAACAGCCACCTACCTCTTTTTGAACGGGCTTCTGCTTAAATAACAACACGCAGTACTCACTTGAAATAATCTCAAACTACAGTTTTAGACTTCTAAACTAGTCTATGCTATGCGGAAGTGGACGGCTTTTTCCGCCTGTCCATAAACAGCTATTAGAATAAAAACAATAAGAATTATCGAGTTTTTTTTTTGGGGGGGGGGGAATCTATTCTGTATCCCAAGGATAGGTTCAATTTCCTCCATTAACTCGTAACTGAAACAGAAAGTGCTTCAAATTACTACTTTCTGGCTTTAACGTTTATCGTCACAGAAAGAAAATGTAACATAGGGACAGCGGTTTCTTTGCAAACGATTCAGCGTCTAAAGGCAACGTATCACTACTCTCCCGAATACTCTACCAAAACTGAAAGTGATTTAAATTAATATTAATTCCAGTTTTAATACAGATTTCCTGGGCAAAAACAGATATACATTGGTTCGAGATGCGGTTCGATTTAGCGTCCTAGAATAGGTTTGATCTCTGTTAATTCTCTATTGAAATCGGAAGTTGTTCACTTTTTCGAGTTATTGCACCATATCCAAACTCGACGTTTGTCTTTTCTGTTATGTCAACACTGTTTAACAGACCCATCTAAATTTGGTGTCAATTTAAACCGTTCTGGCCGATATTTAAATTATTGTGCAAAACTAGTGTGTACCTCACTCCGTGTGTGTGCAAAAGGCGTTTAAATGTGACACATATTTAACGTTATTTCTCGAGAAGTTTGCAACACTTACCTGCGGGTGGCATATCTTTGGTCTTCTTTTTTAGTGTTGAATTCAATTATGAAATACAATTTAGGTCGTTCCATTTAAAAAATCATAACTTTAAATTGGGTTGGCAACAAAAGAGAATGTTCATTATTTATAGTCGTTGATTCCATTAGTGAGCAACCGGATGTAGTGCAGTGGCGGTAGAAGGGTGAGTGTCAAAGAAACTGGAGTATTCCTTCGAATATTTTATCAAACGTTGAATGAGGAAAATGAGCATCAATTAAGTACAAGATTTCAACAATCAAAAGTAATAACACATCGTTCAAATTAGAACACTTAGAATTCGAAAGAAAGAGAGATATACAAGTGTGATTGATTTATTTTGTCTCAGTACAAAATAAACTCTCGGAAGAACTTTGTCTCTAATGTATCACGGTTATATCTTCTAGGCTAATGGGAACGGATGATAAATGAACGGCTTCCTGTCCAAGTTAAGAGTGTGTCAAAATGAAAAAAAAAAAAAAAACTTTGATCCAGGTTAAGTTTGAATTATAACGACTGTTTATAAGACAGTTAGGCAGTAAAGATCATGTATGATGAACGAGAGTACAAGGGATTCTCCACATGACAACAGTGATTCCCACAAACTATGTGAATGCAATTTGGCCGAAAGTAAGTTACATTAAAAGATTTCCTCTTCGTAATACGTAATTCCGTGAAAGATAATAATTCCAAGCACAGAAGCAATGAAACTCAACGAGCTCCAAGGGAGGGGAAAAGCCCCTCGAAAGTATCCCTTTGAGATTCACCTAATGGATAAATCAAGTATACTGTTCTAGCATATTTCTTTGTATCGTTATGCAACGTGTACATCTCGTGTTTCGTCTATTTTTGTTGCTTCTGTACACAGAAGTTTCATATTCCATGTAATTACATATTACGAGTAGAAAACCCTTTAATGCAGCTTACTTTTGCTCAATATTTATTCACGCAATATTTGAGAATCCCTGTGTCATGGAGGTATACTCGTTCATCACATATGATCTTTGCATTTTTGGATATATGTTATATTTCTTTACATTCCGCCTGACTGTCCTATGCACAGTCCTTTTAAACCTAATATGGATCAAAGTTTTTTTTTTTTTTTCATTTTCACACTCGTAACTTGGACAGAAAGACGTTCATTTATCATCCGTTACCATTAGCCTAGAAGATATAACTGAGACATTGAAGACTTAGTTTCAGTTACATTCTTCTTCCGAGAGTTTATTCTGTACTGAGACAAAATAGATCAATCACACATGTGTCTCTCTCTTTGTTTCGAATTCTAAATGATCTTCTAACTTTAATGATGTACTATTATTTTTGATCGTTGAAATCTTGTACTTGATTGTTGTTCATTTCTCTCATTCAACGTTTGTTAAAATACTCTAAGGAATACTCCAGTTTCTTTGGGAGTCGCCTTTGCGCCGTCACTACACTATATCCGATTGCACACTACTGGAATCTTCGACTAAAAATAATGGACATCATTTACCCGACTTCGATCCGACGTTTTGTTCTTCGATATGACTGTTTTTACATTTTTCCAATAAATTTTCGGGTGATTAAAACGTTGAAAGGAGTTTTTTTTTTTTTTTTTTTTTTAACAACTAGGTTGGTTTATACGTCTCGTTTTATCTCGGTATCAGAAATCATCCCAAGACGTTTGTTATATTAATTAAGTTACACTCTGTATATATACAAACCCAATTTTATGTATTAAAACCACCAAATTTGTTTAGCAACGTAAATAGCTAAACTGTGAGAACGTCTTTAATAGAGAAACACTCTTTAGTTCTTGTAATATATATTTTTTTTTCATCAAACAAAATGAAGCTAAATATACGCCAATAAATCAATATAGCTATATTTTAGAAATACAATAGGCACTGATTATTCGAACACTGCTCTAAAACACGCAGGAACAGCCAAATTTGTAAATAAAGAGTTTTAAAAACTTGAATTGTTTAAACTTCGCTATACCGATTGCGCTTAGCTTTTTTTTTTTTTTTTTTTTTTTTTTTTTTTGCAAGAAATGAGTAGCAGAACGAAAAACTATATTATCTTACTAAATAGATCTACATGTTAATTGCTTTACTGGTTTTATCATATATTTTTTGAAAAGTGAATTGTACTCTTTACCTGTTCTCATCCAACAGCAAATGTATGAATGCATAATACAAAACTGGTCTACAGAATAATTTTTAAAAAATATTCATAATGTGATATTTCGCAGGCCCTCTTCTATAAGGACGCACTGTATCCTCCACAGGTTCTTTACCAACAATCTCTATATTAATTTACTATATAAAATTGATATACAGAAGCACAACTAACACTACTTACCTATAATGGATATTTCGCAGGGTGCACTGTACCCTTCATGGGTTCTTTATCAACAGTAACAGTATGTATTTATTGTACGGAACTATGCCATACATAAGAATAAATGAAACAGTTTACCTTTGATGTGGTTTCACAAGGGTGCCTTATGTAAAGGGCACACTGTACCCTTTACCAATAACAAGAGTAAGAATTTATTATAAAAATAACTAATACTTTATTTATAATGTGATGTTTCAGAGGGCGCACCGGGACATGCCCCGGTGGGCCAACACGGGCCTGTGTTTAATAGATTTTTCTTACATAGCCTGTGTAAACATAAATCTTCTAATGTAAAATTAAGGAACAGTAGCCATTTCTTCATTATAAATTAGTTCTGTTACACTAAAGATTTTTTTTCAGTAAACCCATTATAAATCCTATTAAAATCGAGTATCTATAAATATTTTACTTCATCTGATGTGTATGGATTTGGCAACGTTGATTCCCTTCCTTCTTAGCACATACCCACTTTTAAATCTAAAATTTCCTTCTAGACAATGGTGACTGGCTGTTGGCGACCGATAGATTTGCAGGCGGCTGTGTGCAGGGGCAGATCCAGGGGGGGGGCGATCGGGGCGATCGCCCCTCCCAGAAGAGGAGCATTTCTTGTTTTATATATACAAATAATATCCATCCCAGAGTTTAGAACCCTTAAAAAAAGCATTATGACAACCCACCGACCCCCCCCAGAAGTCGGTCCTGGATCCGCCCCTGGCTGTGTGCATTACTTCTTCAAAATACATTGAAGCATATTTTGTTGGTGGTAGAAGGTGGTTGTTTAACGGCTTGTGTGAATAGCCCCTTACATTCTAGTATGATGGTTGTGAAGAAAGAAAAAATCGAGAATTCAACGGATTTGAATGTTTCATGGCCCCTACATGTCAAAAAACAGATTTTTGAATATATATCCGCCCGTTAGTTCGTCCCTGTGTAAAGATGTTCACTCACTTAGAGGCTATACCGTTCAACCTATCTAAACCAAATTTTCAACGCAAGATTTTTAGAGGATTCTCTAGAGGTGAGGGTCGAATTTTCATTTTATCCCCCAAAATAAGGGCAGTTTACTTACCAGTGAAATCAAAATTAGCGTTTTTCTCATAAACAAAATCACTAGAATCGTTTCAATTTACACATCAATATTTCATTAATAACCTAACAATATGTCATAACTCATTTATTCTGTAAAAATCCATACAGGATTGTTTACTCTTGGAGTTTTTTTTCTTTTATCGGACGGTTTTCTCTTTAAAAAGATTTTATTCGATTTAATAAATAAATGTTTCATTAATAACACTACAATATAGGAGGTCATTTTTATATTTAAAAAAAAAAAAATCCGGAAGTGATATTTTACTCTTGGGGAAGCGTTTCTTTTCGGGTAACCTCTCAAATACGACTCTGGAGATTTTGTTCATATTTTATAAACAAATATTTCATTAATAACCCCATTGTTTTGCATAAATTACTTTGAATTAAAGGTAGTACATTCAATTAAAGGCAGGTTAAGCGTAGACACTTCAAGGTTAAGCTTTCACATAACGTGCAGCTACCAATTTTTGTTTTCCCTGAGCATCAGGGCAAAATGGCATAGTAAATACTGTACTATGCAATTTTGCCCTGGCTTAATCTGCTGAAGTTCTGAAGCGTTTAAAGCAGTTTTCTTCAAATACATTTGCCACATATACAATCAAGAAATGGAAAGGTGGGTGAAAACACATCCAGGAAGAACCGTGAGTCTTAGTAAAATCGTCAAATTGTTTTCGAATGCTTTTGAAATCTGCAACAATGCTCAATGCCCTTAATGGATTCATAGCAACTAGCATATGTCCTTTCAACCAATGTATTTTTCCAAACCATTTGGATCTACCAGCTGCTACTACGGATTGCCCTGAGCCAGTGGACGAAAGTGAACCGAGTATGGATTTGAATGCACAATGTTAGTCACAAACCCGCAAGATAAAAACACAACTTCCGCTGGGGATATTTTCCCTTCGGAACTCGGTCCATCTACACCAGAGCAGGAAAGAGTTTCAGAGGTTTCTGTACCAGTTTCTCCTAACACCTTCATTGAGCACATTTATCCAGTACAACGAGCTACAAAGAAAACGCGAACATAGAAAACAAAGAGGCCTATGCATAAAGAAAGTCAACTCCTCCCATGTAGTCTATACCTCATGGAACTGAAAGCAAAGAGCGAATCTAAAATTAAACCTACAGCACAAAGATCACAAAGAACTACGAAAAGTAGGATCTTAATTGATCTTAGTGATGAAAACGACAAAAGTCTAGTGCCTTAGCCAAGGATTTGTAAGCCACTGAAGATGATAAAGATGCGTCATGTATCTACTGTAACGAACTTTACAGTATGACCAAAGCCGGAGAAGGTTGATTGTGTTGTCAGTTTTGTCTCCTCTGAAGTCACGCTGCATGTGCTAGATTATCTCCAAGGGCCAAGATGTTTGTGAAGTCTGCGAAAGTTGAGCTATACTTATGCATCATTTTCAGTTTTCATTTTGTGTGTTGTTGGCATAATCCTGAAACATATTTTTAATTTCTTTAATATTCTTTAATTTCTTTTAACATGTTCATAATTTTTAGGTTGTTTTGTAAATAAAGTTTAGGCCTACATTGATATAGTTAATTGTATTTGTTCGAAAATGTTTCTTTAGCCATTCTGTACGTTTTTCTATTAATCAGTACCGGTATTAATCGTATACTTTTGTTTATATGTTTCATAGAAGCAAGGTAGTGTGCTATTTTGTCCGGGTAGGCAGAGCAGAATAGACTTTCGGAACTTTTTTAAAAAATCTAAAAATAAGAACTTTAACAATAAACAATCTTACTGCTCTCCACGTCAATATTCAAACAACATTCCAAATAAGCATTCACAAAAAAGCGAGGAAGTTTTAAACTTATTCTGAGGAAATATTCAAATATAAAGTTGATGTATGTCATTTTGGGCCGGTCTCTCCTATTTAAGAATTACGAAAAATCACATTTACAATGGAAGTTTGGAAGAAAGCACTTGCCTGTAGAGAAACTAAGTATGCCATTTGAAAGGCCAATTCATGCTGATTACAACAAGCTAATAAAAGTCGTGTACGGTTGAGAACTTTTCGAGAGATTCAGCGTTAAATGTACGATTGCCATCGTATATAACCGAAGTATTCTCTCCCATGGCGAAGCCTGATGGTTTGAACTTGCTACTGCTTGATCACTGAGGTCCATTCACAGACAAATTGTCCATTGCAAATTGGATGACGGATGGCTAAGACGAAATGGTTCAGAATACACCAAAGAACTGCACACGATTTGTACAACCATTTCATGTGTTTGGATTCCGACCAATCAAAGATTATGGCAGGAGATTTGTAGATAGTACGAAACTTGTTCATACGGACGTTATGATGTACCAACGAAACCATTAAAGTTCGTGTCCATGCTAATGAATCAGTTCCGATCACCACGATACATCACTGGATTATTTCAGTTTGCGTTCCACAAAGCAGGTCACCGAACAAATTATATACCTTTTGAATCACCTGTCGAACTTGGTTTTTGCTTTGGTTATGCGAACTGTTCCCTTGACGGATGCAACGCAATTGCACATATAAAATGTTCATGGTGCAAGGAAGTCTTTGCTGCGTCAATTCTTCATAGAACAGAAGAACAACAGTAATTAATTTTCATCTCTAACCTATCATTATTATAAACATTATAATGACTAATTTTAACTAACGAACCCGTTAGTTATTGCAAAACAGTATTTTTTCTGTTACCTCCGATAGATTTCAATTCGTATGTCAATATTCGTTGCTAATAATGTTGCACGTAACGCGTTTAAATGCGCATATATTCATTTTATCATATAAACTTCTAAGTTGAATCTCTCAAACAGTTCTCAACCGTACAAGAATTTTCTTAGTTTGTTGTAATCACCATGAATTGGTTCTTCAAATGGTATGCTTGTTTTCTCTGCAGGCGAGTGCTTTCTCCCGAACTTCTCTTATTAGAATCCTCGTAATTTAATTAAAGCTTTTATTGTCCAATATGATGCCATCTTCATTTCAACAACACACAAAGGATTCCCGAAAGGAACATACGGATTACTTGCCAGGTTATAGGGAATCCATAAGTTCCGTTGGGGAATACCTCGCACACCTCTTGCGGAGATTTGAAACATACATTTTTAAATCGAGTAGGTATGACTGAGTGAGTGTCATGTTCTAAACCACACTCTCTATGTTGCATTCTTTTGAATTACGGCGCTCTGAAGTTTATTTTTCCCACGCTTTCGGCATCTTATATCGCCAAAACTATCCCTCACTGAGCAAAGTTCCAAAGGACTTTTTTTTTTTTTTTTGCTAATTTCAGTGTCGGGAATCAGCTCCTGAAGTTTGTTCAAATAGTTTCTTACCACCCTGTATATTACATATTAAGATACATTTGTAAACTATATATACACACATGTGTAGGTGAGTCCTTCCTCTCTTCTGCACATAATTCCCATTGAGATTCAGGCACTTGTCTATTTAGGGCGTTGGCAAACAAAAAAAAAAAAAAAAAAAAAAAAAATCAGGGCGTTGGCTATTTAGCACTTTCCTCATATTCTGCTTTACTTTTTCATCTATTTCGAAACGTTCATCTTACAATGTCAATTTTAATACAGGAAAAAGATGGAAATAACTCGGCGCTAAACTGAGACTAAATATGGAGAGTAGGACAGCTTGTTTCTTGTTTGCGTATTGAGTGAGGATGGGTGTTATCGTCAAGAAGAAGAGAAAGGGTCGCTTATGTCAAATTACGTTTCCCTGAAGAAGAGTTCAGGTTCGACATAAGCCACCTGGGTCTCCTGTCAACTGGTGATGAACAAAGAATAGTAAAGCAGAATGTGAGGAAAGGGCTAAATAGCCAGAGTCGTTTTCATCTTCTGCAAAGGATTTGGACAAATTGGTGTAACAGTGAGACAAATGCCTGAATCCCAATAGGGATTACATGGAGAGGTGTGAAAGGGCCCACCTACATATGTACGAATAGTTTACAAATGTAACTTTAATTTTTTTTTTTTTTTTTTTTTTTTTTTTTTTTTTTTTTTTTACAGCTTAGGGAAACATATATTGAACGACTCACGTATTAAATGTAATTTTGGGGTACTGGTGGCTCTAGTATTATATTGGCGATCACTAATTTTTTCTTCGTCTCTAAGTTTGGGAAAACCAAATATTATAAATCGGAAAAGCATATATATTACACCTTCTCATGAATATACAGTTAGCATTTTCGCATTTGGTGAAGGGAGAACCGAGTTCAATTCTAATGAAAGTTCTATCCTACATCAAACTAAGTTAACGTCTCAAATTTTTTTTTTTTTCTTTAGAAGCCACTATTGAAAACGAAAGTTGTGATAATCGTAGTTTTACTATTTTCTTCAGTTAATTTTTAAAACATTTTCTGTTGCTCTCCTCTGTTATTTACTGCAAAGATGTGTGATATTTTAAAGTACAAGTGGGAATAATGTTCGAATTAACCTTTCTCTACGTCAGCAACAAACAGCATAGAAACCAAGTCAAGCCATTAAGCCAAACCGGCTGATCTACAGGCCTAACAGGTGTTGTAAAATAAAATACCGAAACTACCATTAACATGCAAAGCATATTTTTCTGAATAGGGTAGATTGACCCCTTCGGCTTTCTTTAACTTCCCACGTGTGTATTGTAGAATCAAAATGTTAAGTAGATAAAACGAGGAATAAAGTATACTTTATGAAAGAAGATTCTTCTCCTATTTTTCCTTAAACATGTCAAAGATACTCAATGAAGATGATCATTTATCCACCGAATTATTTATTCCCTGTTTTATAACGAAGATGCTGTCATCGCTTATTTTTTAACCAGACTAATAAATTTAAACAAAATTACATACACGAAAAGGTAGGGTAAACATGTTCTTGTTTAGTACCCTCTCTTTCCCTCCACCTTGTTCAAGGGATGATTTGAATGCTTGGCAACGCCGGTTCTATCTCGTGTTTCTAACTGACTGACCCTGAAGCTTTCTACTTGCTGGAAGGCAAACGAGATACGATATATAAACCCTTGATCTTCTTCCCTTGTTGATTTCACCCCTTCTTCAGCAGCAAGTAGGACTCACCATGACTGCATTATTTCAGGTAGGTACAGAAAAAAAGTATTAGTCTAAAATACGAGGTCAGCTTATTTGCATACGAAAAGAAGTGCCTCTTTTACTTTTACACAAACATATCTAATACAGTATAATGAAAATTGTGTTCTTTATATTTTTAAATTTTACATTAAAAATTGCAATTTCATTGCATGATTTGCCATCGCTAATTTACACTGTAAACAATGACATCTCCTTTTATTCATGTCTATTTTCCGTAAACATCGAACTTTCAGTTGTGGTTTTCTTTTCGATTATTGTCACTTTAGCCCATAACACGGTTTTAACAGAAGCTTAGAATTTACGTTCAAGAGTTGACTGTAAAATTAATAGTACCGAGGCATTAAATTCATTTTTTAAAATGAGATTATAAGTATTATCTTTGCGTCACTGTTAGGAATGTGTGTGTCACAGCAGTATGCGTATTACGGACAAAAAGATGATAAACAATAAAAATGCAATCTGTTGAATTATTAATTATATTATTATTATTATTATTATTATTATTATTATTATTATTATTATTATTATTATTATTATTATTATTATTATTTTACATATACAGTAAACAATGAATACACGAACTGTTTCAACATATTCTAATTTGAGTTTAGCATTCCTTTCAGTAGCGTGGCTATACGAGACGTGGATCTACAGCTTAACATGGGGTCCGAACCACATGGGCTTCCAACAGGAATCGAAACCGCGTCTCCCACGCCAACTACCAATTATTTTTGGCAACGAACGAAATACTTTTTAGTGCCATAAAACTTAGTTTTTCTGATTTTCTCAAAAATACGAATGAGAAATTTCCCTCAAACATATTCTACTCAGCTCAACGCCATCTATCGAGTAATATATGACTCATATATGATTTGATACACTGTTTTTGGACACTATTATAGTTTGACCAAACTTCATAAACTGGTGGACCGCTTAACACTATTACGCACTATAAGTATCAATTTCGTCCAGTAGATGTCAACCGCTGGAGGATACCTGCCATGCCTGCTATCATCTAACAGCGAGATGTGTAACTTGCACTGCTTTCGTTTCAATAGTTGAAAATGAGATATGGATAGCTATCATTAATATCACCGTTACCCGTCAAGTCGTTAACAGATTGACTTCATTAACGAACACGGGCGAGATGATAACTCTAGCTATCTATTGTGAAAAAAGAATTTTACAAAATGACTTCCGTTCAAGAGTTATCGTGTGGAGTAACGGACATATTAACAACACAATGATATTGTAAATCTCACTTGAGTGATCCTAATAATAATTTTGTACTCTCTCTCATGTACTGTGGTCTTGCTAGTGTCATAATAAAAAACTTGATGAGGGTGTAGGCCTACTTCAGGATCAGTTTTGTATTAACAGGTGGTGTAGTTGTTGTACAGCATTTATTTTTGGATTCACAAAAAAAGTAGTTTTCCTCCACTTGCTCGAAAACTTCGCGTACGAGTCTAGACTTTTCATCTCATCTTGTCCAGCTCTATGAAATCGAATGATTGCAGTACGTCTCTCTTTGGACTTGAAGTGTGTGTGTGTGTGTGTTAAATGTGACCTAAACCGGATTTATAGTTTATCTTTTAAATGTACATTCTTTAGGCATTCTCGCAATCGGTGACTCTACCGAGCCGTACCTATCGTTATTACGTGACCTATCCTGTAATTGCGGGGCCGCGGTGGTTCAGTGGGAGGGCGTTCACCTCTGATGCTTAGGGTCCCTGGATCGATCCCAGCTCGGGCCAAGTGAATTTTGTTGTGGACAAACACCGTGTGCGTGGGTTTTCTCGGGATCCTCCCGTTTCCTCCCTTTTTCTTCATTCCACCATTTCATTCATTCTCATCATCAACGTCTCCCTTTAGCCTAGCCGCATATCCGTGGACTTTCTGCCGAGATTTCACTCCATTTCATTTTTCTATCCTGTAATTGCCGTTTGTTATGACTATAAATAATTTGATTCGTGTATTGGTATAATTTGCGATTGTACTCTGTCTTAAATTAAATAAATCAAGAAACAAATAAAAGGCACTTGAACAAAACCGTATAACTGAAAACACATGGAGAAGAACAGATCAAGAGAGTCAGAGCTCTCAAATTCTACAATATTATTAGCGTTTAACGGGAAAAAAAAATCTCCCATCATGATACAAGTACCAATCGATATATCTCATTAAGTGGAACAAAATCACATAAATGAAAGTAAAAGTTAATGCACACTCTAAAAATTAATGCTGTGCGACAACCACACTATCCATTAAGGTGAAACTGATACTGAAGTGTACCATCATCAAGTTCTTCATTTGACTTACAAGAAGACAGTAGTACATCGTATGTTAGTGTGATACAGTTCAACATTATCATTAACTCTTAAGCTTCAATTTCTGTTAAAGTGAAATCATGTCCAACGTCAATACTCAAATCATATGATAGATGACATACCGTTGAACAAAATGATGTGTGAGGTTAAATTGCCATGTATAGTTCTCAATATATATATATATATACGGCACTGAAAAGTATGTCATTGATTGCTAATATTAATTGGGAACTTTTATTTTGGTATGAAATATAGTCCGCTTATTTATTTATGTCCTCTACATGTAAAAAAAAAAAATGTTATTTAACAGATAGTATCTATTGTTATTTATGTTCTAACAGTAACACCATGTTCCTAACAATGACAGACAGTTCTGTCACATACATACTACTTATAAATTACTTGTGTCAGTTTCTCCGAAATTTCAGTTATTTGAAGGAATAATGGTGTAATTTATTACGGCATATACTCTTCACTGATAGTGATACATGTAACGTTACAACATTTTACAAGAAGGTAAAAGCACGAACTACAACTGTTTTTTGGATGAAAATCATTACATATTTCACAAATTATTTTATTGTACACTGTTTAATTAGCTAGTCATAAAAACACTATTAATTCAGAAATACTATTTACATGGCATGATCCTTGAAGGAAGGAAAAACAAAACGGTAGAATCCGAGTTTACTTTGTTTATTTATTTTATACAACCTTTCTGAAATGAGGGAAATAAGCCATCAATGCAATTAAGTATGATTTCTTAAAATATATTTTTATATAAAATATTTATTTACGTAATATGTGATTTTTTCGTCTTGTTACTTCAGTAGTGTCATCAGTTTCTTAGGTTTAATCATAGATCATGGGTGGTAGGCCACCTGTTGGAAGGATGCCATCGCAAATGAATTTCGATGGCTAAAGTGCGTGTTCCTCCCAGAAATAATGATAGGTATTAACCCTACTGATATATCATTTTTTTTAAATGAGAAAAACTTATTACTAAATTAAATAGGTCAAGATCTCTTATTTACCATATTTTTATGTTCGATCAGAATTCAAAAATCCTGACCTTTGAAGATCGAACACCAGAGCGCAAAATGCTTGAGGTTGGGAAGGATATTTCCCCACTTAATATTTTTGGAATAATGTGACACTATTGTCAGAAATGTGCATATTAATTACAGTAATTCATATGTAACATGTATTTCATATGTGACTCATTGTAAATTACTAATTAATGATATCCATAATCTCACTTTAATAATTATAAATGTTCCAACATGTGAACTCTCTATATCTCGAAATATTCTAGTGTGATGAATTTTTATTCTTCTTTCACTTTTCTGTCCCACTCTGTCCTTTCAACATACACATTTCAACTTTTAATTATGTTATAATCTGACACCCTGATGAACATTATCACCTGTAACCAACTTTTCGAGTGTAGCGCCTCATTGGATAAATGAGATTGTTCCGAACGCCCCGTCATCTTTACTTAATCTACCCATGCACAAAGCTGAACGTGAGATTTGGAAGAAGCAGTCCAAGAACAAGGAAAAGGCTTCAATCCTTAATATTAGCCTCAAAGAATGAATACTATACATAAGGAAATTTTGTTTCTATAATTTGTTTTGCATTAGCCATCTCTTCCATCAAACACCCACTAAATAGTTTATCATCCCTCTTTGTTCCAGCGCCCCCTCTGAAAACGAAAATGACGCAAGGGGGGCGTTAACACCCACGTTGAGAACCACTGACCTATAACATCAATCTCATTTAGTTCTTTGTTCAGAATACCATTCTGGTATTTGCGCGTAATGCTGGATAAATAACTTGTACGCGTGCGGACAGTAGAATTTTCCTAATTCTCTTCTTCTCTTGGAATGAGATCTTTACGTTAAACGTCCCACGCCAGGGTGCCATTTAAATTAACGGACGCGGATGATAAAAGCAAGAGAAAGTAATTACGTACAAACTGGAGAAATGAAAATGTGGGAGGTACTCTACCACAAACTCACACGGCCTGCATTTTAACCCGACTTTCCTCGCACTCGTATTGTGCACTATTACAGAACCACAATGCCTCTACCATGTGTAAGTAATACAACCAGAAAGTAACTATTGCAGGGCAACCACATAAAACTTTTTTTTTTAGTTCAATAGTTCCTAATCTGGTGATCGCGTCCCCAAGGGCGTGAACAGCTAGAAAGGGGAGCACAAGCTACTGATAAAAATGTACTACATTCTTAACCTTATAAATGTTATAACGAAAAGACATTAAATTAAATACTGTACAAAGACTAACTAGTGAATACGAACTGTTTTCATTAAGAACAAAGCTGGGAAAAAAATAGAGTAAAAATAACTGCACTACAATGGTATACAAAAGTATTGCTGGGAATAGAAATAAACTGGCATTATTATTATTATTATTATTATTATTATTATTATTATTATTATTATTGATGATGATGATGATTTGAGAATTCAATGCTGGATTGAAATTACAAAAGGTGTTAGATGAAAGAGCCTTAAGAAGGGGTGGGCGTGAAGTATGTATACTTCCTCTTCCTATTTTAATTATTAAATATACAGGGTGGCCCAAAAGTAGGTATACACCCCTCCATTGATCAAGTGTAACATTCTAGTTTATGGGTTTATTTGCTTCGGCTTCTTCCAAGCTTAAGATATAAGTAAAAAGACATTAAGAACAAATAGTACAGAAAGAAAGTTTACCTGATGGATAACAATAAGAAATTATATAAAATGCAATGAGCTGATCAGTACTGTACTATATGCCTACTTTTGGGCCACCCTATATATATATATATATATATATATATATATATATATATATATATATATATATATATATATATATATCCTCCGCTGAATAATTTGAAAACTTGATGTGAATTCAATCAGTTTGAAGCAAGTGTAATTACAATTATTTCTTAAATTGTTTTATCTAAACGTTTTATTTTCAAATGTCCATTCATCCTTATAAAATGATGTGAATAAAAAACGCAAAAAAAAAAAAAAACATGAAATGGAATCTTCAGTTTAACGTCCCACGTAAAAGTCTTCAAGGCTAAAGAAAACGAATGATTAACGAAAGTGAAATGATTAGGAAAAGATGTCGAGGACCTGTCATTTATTTCTGCTACCTAACTCATGGGGGTAATGTGTCACAGTGGTTCAGTGCTAGTGTTCATCTCTGATGAGGATCTTGGTTCTATCCCAGGACATGTGAGCTTCTGGTAGATATTATCGTGCCCGTGAGCTTTCTCGGCCTCTCCCATTTTTCTCACATTCTCATTCCACCAACCACTTCATAATCATTCACTATCATTGATCATTCATATACTTTATCCTACGTGGCATAACCGTAGGACGTAAAACTTTTTTAAAAAAATATGTTTTTTCTCTTGTAGGTGAGATATTGTGATGAACACTTTTTTTTCTGAGGTGGTTTTACATGATTTTGCATGTTAGATCGCTAACTGTACCAAATTCGTGTTTCGGAATGTTCGAGGCTCACGAGGTCAATCAGTCAATATAATATTCAAGAAATTTCGCCTCCTCACTTGAAGTATGTTCCTCTTCTTTTGACTATATTTTTCAAAAAAAATATACGTATATTATACAGTGTTTCAAAAATGAATATCGGGGGTTTTAAGCCTTTGCAGTATTTATTACATTTAACGAACAATTATAAATAATATATCAAATGAAAAAGCTTTTCAAACCGTTTTCGCTACAAATGTTCAATGTAAGAACTGTTCGTCACACGGCATTAGAGATGCAAGGGCTCGGAAAAAAACCGGCTTTTTTGGGAAAAAACTCGGTTTTTTCTGCTTTACTTTTTTGCTTCGGAAATTTTGGGCTTTTTTCAAAATACTGCTTTAAATTGATAAAACAGACTTTGTATCGCTTCTCTATAACACAAAAAATCATTTAATTAGTGGTTGATGCTGATAATAATATAAAACATCGAAAATAAACTATGAATTTCGAAAAAATATTTCAAACAATTTTTCTTCAACACATTTACATTATGAATTCCACAGGATTAACCAATGTATATAATAAGAATTTTTTAACCTCCTATATACAAAAGTAAGCAGAGTTGGCAAGAACCGTGGTTGTTTTTGAAAATGCCAAAAACCCGTTTTTGGGGGGATGTTTAAACCAGGCTTTTTTGGTTTAAACCAGGCTTTTTTGACTTAATTTTTTGCTTTATGTATTTATATTACATATTCACAGAAATAGCCTGTTTGTTTCGCCTTGATGTTATTATACAACAGCGGGGTTATGCCGGAAAAACTCCCATAAGCTTAAAGAAGTGCGGTCAGTAAATTTCTTAAGTTGAGAATCTCCCGACCTAGCCATTGGGAAAATCCCGTCATTACTTGAAATGTAAGACAATAACGGGAAAATCCTGTTATTGCTTTGCATGTAAAATTTAAAGGTCAACGTACCATAATCAGTACGCTAAAACTGAGGTATTAAATTACAAATTTAGTACCGGTACGTAGATATCATTGAAAGTCCAATCCAAGCTAATGTTGGAAGCTACGTAGGCAATCGATAAATTTTGCCAATTTCTATCAATATTGGCTTCTTTATAAAATAACACGCATTCAGGCATGTAGAAATATACAATTTGGTTTGTTTTGTATATTTAGGCTTAACATCCTTACGAAATACCGAGGTTATCAAGGAGAAGACTTTCGCTTAAACTGACATCCGAACCGCTACTTGGGTTACGCATGAAAGAAGGATTGTGGTTCGACCGAGAATTGAACATGGGACACCTTGATTAAAAGGAGAAAGGGAAATAAAACTATTGCAGGTAGTTTGATATCTGGAAACGTTACCATGAAGTTCACACGATTCGCATTTTTCATTCTTTTTATTTTTGTGGTTTAAACCAGTTATTAAAAAAAAAAAAAAAGTTGGTGTAAATCAGCCAACCCTAAAAGTAAACACTTCTTTTTAAAGAATACACAAATAACTAGCAAAATAGTATGTAGTATTTTTACTTCAAAATATTCCATACCCTCTTTTTGAAACAAAATAAAATTAAAATAAAACATAAGAGAAATACTTAGATTTATATGATACACTTAAAGGCTGCACATCTAGAGCTTTTGGTTCTGTATATTCTTGAAATTCTACAGTTAAGTTTTATAGAACCACCATCACAGTTTATCCAATCCTCAAGTTTTCTGAATTTTTAACAAGAGGGATTCATATCATTACGGAACTCCCCCCCCCCCCAAAAAAAAAGACTACGGAATATATTTAAGTTAAGCTAAATACAACTGCACAACAAACATGACTGAGTGATTAGCTTTTGTGCTTCTATCGGGAAGTCCGGGATTCAACCAGCATTCGACCATTCTGACAAAGCTTTTCTTCATTCCATCTGTGAATGTAGAAATAGTGCGTGTACTGTGAGTTGGGCGACTTCCTTTTTTATTGTTTTTAAATCGTTATTATTACTAATTACCAGCAGTGACAGTTTTGCGAAGGTTAGGGGGGCGGTCTTTCGGACTGAAGCCCGTTCCCCAAAGTTACGGAATGTCTGCAACAAACGAAATATCTATTATTTATGCCTTTACTCATAAACTTTAAGCTCCCGTCAAATAAAAATTACGAATGTTTTAAAAAAACTAAACATTAGTAAGAAACCCTTCCCAAAATACTTTTCTAAATCCGCCACTGATTCTCAGTATAAAATGATTTTTAAAGTTGTATCCGGAAGATTATTGCTAAACATATAAACGAAACGAAATATTAGTTATGCCTGTACTCATAAACTTCAAGCACTTCCCAAATAAAATTAGGACTTTTTAGGAAACGAAACAATCAGAAAAAACCCTCCTAAAGTACTTTTCTAAATCCGCTACTGATTATTTGTATAAATTGGTATTCAAGGTTGTGTCCGGAAAATTATTGCTAAATCACTTCACAGCTACAGTATAACAGAAATGTGGAAGTACGGTTTGATGGATATATTGAAAAACGTACGCTTTGACGGATAAATAGAAAAACGGGCAAGTTTAACTTTTGCGCTAGAAGCTAGAGTACTAAAAGCTCTTAGAAATGAAACACGGATGACAAACTAGAGAAGAAAAAAGATGTCGATAACTCAAAAGTTAAAATAAAGTTAAATAGCCTCTAAAATTACCCTCAAATACTACATTCTTCATGTTAGCTTTAATTCGTAAAACATGTGCTCCATCCATCTTGATGGTGAATTTCAGAGCGAAATATCACATTCAGGTCATGGAATTTTTATCTAACTATAGAATATACTATAAGAAAGCTATTTAGATAGAAAAATCATGAAGTTGAAAAAAGCCAAAATTTCCAAAATTCTCGTTTTTTTTTTCAAAAAAGCCGGCTTTTTATGTGAAAAAAACCATCGATTCAAAAAAACCGGCTTTTTTGCATCTCTACACGGCATACATCGAGTCAATAGACGAGTTCTTCCCAAACTTTGATCACTGTGTTTGGAGTAATTGTTGCAACAACCGCTTCAACCCTCTTTCTTAACTTCCTCAATCTCTTAAAATTCTCCACACAGACGTCACTGGAATTGCTAATTCATGACTAGTCTTCCGAATTGATTTCTTGAAGCTACGCGTGAAAAGACTCTCTTACTCGTTCAACACGTTCTTCACTCACTCTTGATCATCTTGTACTCTTCCCTTTGCACAGACGGTCGGTGTTTTCAAACTGATGATACCATCTACGCATGTTATTATCACTTTGGTGGGTTGTAACTGAACTTAATACGGAAACCACGTTGCATTGTAACTACAGATTTTGTGTTTTACATTTTGCAAAAACCGAAAGCTTTCTGCTCACTAGTCGTCATCTTTGCTACTAACGCCTTTTAACAACAGACAGAGGAAACAATACAAAATTGCTTGAGTTGCTCTTCCATTTGCATGTATTATTTATAATTGTAATTCAATTGTAATAAATACTACGACGCCTTAAAATCCTAATATTCATTTTGAAACACCCTGTACATAATTCAAAGAAAAAAATAGTAAAAATATTCCAAGTGAAGACCGCAATTTCTTGAAACAACAAAAACTACAGTTCATTAATTGTCGTATTTCTCCATCTTCCTCTTGGACCTCCCACCATGCACATTTATCACATGACTACTGTAATTTTTACAATTTTCGAAAATGCACAAACAGTGATAGGAGATATGTATTTAGATATAAAGGAACGACGAACTAGCTGAAGACCTAGCCGTATTAAAGATGATACTGGAGTCGGAATCCTCCAACGGAAATTCTCAAGTAGAATAAATACATTTAAAGATTCCCTAATAGATATTATTTTTAAATGTATTTATTCTACTTGAGAATTTCTCAATCCTCAATCTCTTATTATTTTTAAAGCCAATCTCATCTAACCAAATTGTTTACTGCGTTCTAGTTGTCCGCATCTCAAAACTTTCCTAGTGTTCCTCGTACTAATGCAAGTAAATAATTATATATATATATATATATACAGGGTAGCCCAAAAGTAGGTATACACCCCTACATTGATCAAGTATTACATTCTAGCTTATAGGTTTATTTGCTTGGCTGGATGGCATATCATCAGTTTCGAGCTTAAGATATAAGTAAAAAGACATTAAGAGTAAATAATAAAGAACCAAGTTTACCTGATGGATAACAATAAGAAACGATATAAAAAGCAATGAGTTGATGGTATACCTACTTTTGGGCCACCCTGTATATATATAACTCAATTTCGGCCAAAAAGTGACTTGGCACAGTTTAGCCAAGCCTTTCAGCCCCAGAAATAATCCTATTTTCTCTTACCTCTTCTACATTTACGAGCCAAAATATAATACTACATGCTAGAACACTACAGTTGTAAGTTTCCAAGCAGCCCAATATCAAATGGATATTAGCTGTCAAATGGATATTCATACAGACACATGGTTCTGGTTCGATCCATGGAGAGAGATACTACCCACAATTTTTGTAGAGGTAGTTGATAAATACTTCAAATTATATGCCCGTAGCAAAACTATCTCAATAAAATTTGTTGCGGAAATACCACGGGATTCTGAAACATGGATATTTGCATAGGGCACATACTAATTCTTAAGTGAAGTCTTGACTCGATTACGGTATGTCCCATAGTATTGAAACTACGGACTTTAAAGTTCATTTTATCAAGTTTTTGGTAGCCTATAACTCCGAAAGGAAGCATTTGTGCACCCAGATTGGTCTATACTTTTTGCTTTATCTTGGTGTCAAGAATCACCTCCCAAACGTTGTCGGTGTGTTTTTTGAAACACCCTATATATATTAAATGAGTACTTAAATGGACTTGTCAGCATTCATGCAAAAAAAAAAAAAGTATTCTTCCTTGTGCTTCGTCTCCATCTTTCATTCACTAACTGTAATTCAGGTCATACATGATTATGAAAATTTACTTTGTGAAGAAGATACGTTAAAAAAGACAAAGAACGCACGGTTTGAGTACCGGAAAAACATGCATTTCAACGGATCATATCAGAGTACAAGTGTTACGTATTTTATTCTTTTAAAAAATCGATCTTGGTTAACAAGCTTCTTTTGAAGCTTGATATTAATATACAATTTCATTCGAACTTAATTATAATACGAACATTTTTGAATGAAGCTAGAATTAAGCGTACATTAAAAAGCTACTAAATTAATGTCCCGTATTTATACTCTTCAGAATAAAAAAGACAGACGATTAATGAAAGTGAATGTTTATGAAAGAATTGATAGAATGACAATGTGGGAGCAAATGGAAGAACTTACATGGCTGGGATCGAACCAGGGACATTTGCTCTTGCGGTGAGCACTCTACTACTAAACCACCGTTCTGAAATTTCAAATGAAAGAAGGGAAATTTTATTATTATCGAGTGTTTCTTTTAAGCTGCAGGACGATAACCACAAATATGAAGTGTATAATTCATATGAATACCTAATTTAGTTGGAAAACCTGAAAACTTTTCCGCAAAGTGAAGGAAGAGAATTGAATTAGCATATGATATTTCTTTTGAAAATGAAAAAATGAAACATTTCCGTTTAACGTCCCACGATTATGTCCTTTAGGCTAAGGGAGACGGATGATTAAAGCAAGTGGGTAATAATGGAAGAATTGGTGGAATGACAATGTGGAAGGAAACGAGCATACCCGAGAAAGAACATAGACACGACGTTGTCCACCACAAACTTACTTGACTGGGGGAACGAATCAGGAACCCCACGCACAAGAGTTAAGCGATCTACCACTGAACCACCGTGCCCCCTGTCAGTATGTAAAAGAGAAATCATTATATACAACTTATATATACAGTACGCACGTGTAGACATATACAGGCCGCTAGCCAGCCCAAAAATGTTGAGGGGGGTCCGGCTGAAGTTAGGGGGAGCCGATTCAACCATATTATAGTTCATTTGCAAGCCTACCGTGAAAATTTTAGGGGGACTAGCAAAAATTTAGGGGGGTAGACCCCCCTGGATACGGGCCTGGATATATAGCCGTACTTCTGAATAGCATTGCACTTTTCGTCTTGTCTTGTCTTGACTCTCGAAGAATTTTTTCTCGTCTTGATTCTCGAGATTTTTTTTTTCGTCTCGTTTTGTAAATTTATGTAGAAAATGTACACCCTGATTTTTTTTAACAATTTCATCTAGAAGTTCATCAGATTCCTTTCGCGTCTTCAGATGTCCATAAAGGGCGTGATACAACATTTAAACTATATGTATTACTGGGGTATATTGTATAATGACTTGTGTATCTTTAAATGTTGATAAAATGTTCTGTGTGTTCGAACAATCACATTATCAATTTAATATTATGAACCATGTAACGTCGTCTCGTCTCGAATTTACAAATGCTCTTATCGTCACGTTTTCGAGACGAGACATTTCTCGTTTCATGGGCATCATTGCTTCCGAACAGCATGTATCTAAGGAGGGAATTAACTACTACAACTGTTCATTTTATTTTTAAAACTTTGTAAATACATTTATAATTTCTGATGTATATTCCTTCCTAATATAATACATACAAGCTGAGTACAACACATCAGTCGTTTTCATCAAAACTAAACTCGGAGCATTAAAATACTACATTACATATAGAAATGTGTGGTAACCATCATCTTGCACATCCAGGAATGTAGCCACGCGCTCCAAACGATTTTGATTTTATTTTTAACTTAGCATCCCCTGCAACAGCGACGCTATAGGAGATTAGGGACCTACAACTTTATGTGGGACCCGAATCACGTGAGCTACCGCCGGGAATCGAACCCGGATCTGTTACGCAAAAGGCATGTATACTAACTGCTTAGTCACGAGGGATCTCGCGAGCTTTTAGTGATTTCTGCCTTTTCCTAAATTGTGTTCGTCCGTTATATACCTGTTCAATACATAAACATATAAAGAATGTTCATAATGTAAAAGAGAAAAAATTAAAGAACACTAGGGTTGGAAAAAGTCTGGGAAATTGCTCTAGGCGTTACAGACCTATGCTGGAACATACATACACAGAGAGAACACCCGAGATTTTATATATATATATATATATATATATATATATATATATATATATATATATATATATATATATATATATATATATATATATATATATATATAATACACATACAAGCTGTGAATTCCCGGGCCAGCTGAAATACAAGTTCTTGACAAAACTTGCACTTACATGTCATCGGAATGGTCACCAATCAATTAATGACCGCGAAAACTATGGATTCGACAATACTCTGTCATTTGTTTTAAACATTTTATTTTCACCCCCTCTCGCTCTTATGCCGGTGGAAGATGCACTTGAATCTAAACGGAATTAGAAGTGTCACTGTTCATTTCAGCGACCTCGAAAACTACGGATTCTTAACTAATATCAATCGTTCTCTATTATTTTTAAATGTCACTCCCTTTCATACCTTATCCTAGGGCGTGATAAAGGTGTCTTACCACCACTAAGGGCTGAACTTGAATTGTAATAGCATTGGGAGAGTCACTATAGATTTCAACCACCCCAAAAATGATTTCTATACAAATTTCAGCAGTTTTCGATTATTTTTACGTCACTACACTAGCTTAAGCCTGTTCTTCGACGGGAAGAAAGGATTTGTGGAAAGTTGATACGATCGCAAGATACAAACTTTTTCGCATACATTTTGGCTACCGCTCCCTCCTTTGAATACCATTTTAAACAAACTATCATCATTAAAACCTACGTTAGATCTCTGAAATGTCCGTTCTTCCCATAGGTAGAATAGTTTTGTGGAAACTTTTAGAAGCCTCTTTCTCCCCTTAGAATACAAATTTTAATGAAAGTGTAATGATAACAACTCATAATATGATATTCTATATTAAGCATAAATTTTGAACTCTCCCTACCCCCTTAGAATAAAGATTTTAATCAAAGTGACATGACTAATTTCCAGCTTGAGGCACGTACTATACTCCGAAAGTAGTTTCAAACGGGTCCACCGTTTCTCCGACGCCGGAAACTATGGATTCGTCACTGATCTAGGTAATTTTGGACATTTTATTTTTCTCTCCTACTCACCCGATGGAGGCTGAATGTTGACTTAAACTAGCGTGACAAGACGTACTGATTTTCGCAGTACAGTACTGTTTTTCAAAGAGTGTCCAGCGTGTTGAAAGGACATCTAGAAAACTGAGAAATGTCCTTTTTCAAAATGTCTGCGAAATGTCCTGAGTTAACTTATTTGCAATATCTTAATTAACGTTTCATTCTTCATTCAGAACATTTTGAATCACAGGCATTCTTTTCCTGAATGATGAACCGCTTTACTTTTAACACTCATCAAAAGATTAGAGAAAGAGAACAATCAACAAACTATTGTTTTGCAATATATTGTTTCTACTGAGAAGGGCTTGTTGAGATATCGGCTTGTTGACAGAAATTTTAGTTTTCTTATAACCGTTAAAGGAGTTTGCGCTGTAAAATATACGTGGTGAATTGTCAGAAACATTGCAAAGAAAATATTAAACAATTTAATATAGCTTCAAAACAAAATACACATTAAAATAAGATAAATAAATATTGCGGAGTGAGACTCCGCGCGCGTGCCTTGATGTTACGATTGATCACGCGTGCTATGGAGGGTTAAAATAATACCACGCTACGAAAATCGATAAAATAAATATATATTTAGCCCAACACAAAGTTTTACTGTACGTCCATAAAAATAAACCACTTTGTCATTCATCAAAGCATTTGGAGTTGTGTTGAATTGCTGGAATACTTTTGTTCAGTACTTTTCAACAAAAATGAATTATTAATTTAAGGTTAACGTTAAATGAAATAAGGACATGTGTATTGTTGACGCAGTAGGCTATCATATACTATTATACTTGTGTCCTATTTTTCGCCTCATCTCAGTGACCCTGAAAACTATGGATTCGACGCTAATAGCAGTCGTTTTACACGTTCTGCTTCCCATTCCGCTAGGAGTAACAGCGATGTCTTATCTTTTTTTTTTTTTTTTGTAAATTATACAAGGTCTGTATTTTAAGTAACGAAAATAAATTATGAAAACAAAATTTATTACAGATATCGCTACAAAAAAACCTCTAGTAGTCTTCAAAGTATACTCCTTGACGTCAACACACTTCTGCACGCCAGTTTTCCATGTTGCACACGGTCCCTAAAAGTCAACAACTGGAACAGCCTTCAGAGCACGCGTTCAAGCCGCTTTGACAGCATATAGGGTTACGCTGGTGGTGTCCTTCGAGGCTTTGTTTATTCTGGGAAGAGGAAAATGTCTGCAGGGGCAAGGTCGGGCTGTAGTTAAGCTGAGGAATCGTTGTGATGAGTTTACGGCAGGTACTCTGTAACCACGAAGCAGGTGTGACATGACGCATTGTCATGACGGAGCTTCCAATCGGCAGCAATTTCTGGTCGCACTCGGCTAACCCGTCTCTTCAATCGTTTTAACACTTCCACTTCTTTCTCCAGAAGGCTCCATTGACTGTCTGTCTTTCGGCACAAATTCCGAGCGGACCACACTTTTCTTCTCGAAAAACACAATCAGTAATACTTTGATTCTGGACTTGGACATGTGAGCTTTTTTAAATTAAGGCGACTGCAGAGTATGCCATTCGGTGCTCTGCCGTTTTGTTTCGGAGTCGTACTTGAAGATCCAACTTTCATTTTCGGTAATGACATTGTCCAAAAACTGAGGGTTTTCTTGAACGCGTTCCAAAAGATCTTTCGAAACGGCCTCACGGTTCTGCATTTGCTCATTCATCAAAACTTTGGGGACGAGCTTGGCGCAAATTTTCCTCATCCCAAGATCTTCGGTGATACTTTTGTGAATAACCATTTTATCGATTCCTAGCGTATCCGCAATAAAACGAATACTTAAACACCGGTACGAATTCAGCAAATCTCACACACGTTGTTCGTTGTCTCCGGTTCTTCAGTTTGACGGCCAGCCAGCGCAGGGTTCGTCCTCCACGCTCTCCCGGCCTTGTTTGAACATTTTTTGCTACCTAAAAACTTGAGCTTGTCATACACTTCCACTGCCGTACGCTTGATGAAATCATCTCCAGCGTTGATGCACCAGATTTTCCAAGGCGAACACAAAATTTGATTGCGTAACGCCGTTCAATGAGTTGCTGCATTTTGCTCTTGCACACACTTCCTTGCAGACGTCCACGCCGCGCGTGATCATGCCTCGACGGAAGCGAGCAGGCAACTACCGCTTGGAGTGCTTTCTAGGTCACCCCCCCCCCCTTCCGACTCCAACCGGTCCCAGCGTGCTCTGACGCACAGTCGCGTCAGGACAAAAATATTCTCATTATTTAAAGTACAGACTCTGTAAGTAATATGTGTACCAGGTTTGGTTAAAATTACTCCACGTGTTCTAGAATTATGGTGAAACATACACATACTTCTTTAAAAGAACAATTTATACACCAAATTTTATCGAAGTTGATAGGATCATGAGCTATCCCATTTTCTGCATAATTTTTTAACACCCTGCTCCTGCTGAGAATGCGTTTTGTAAAAAACGAAGTTAGATCACACATTCCTTCAACTTAGCATACTCATTTCAATGGATGTGTAATGATAAAAATCCGCGAGATATTTTATTTGGAGCATAAATTATAAATCGCCTTTCCCCCTTAGGATACGGTCTTAAAGTGAAATGATAAAAACCTAGCTCGATTTTGGTAATGTTCCAAAAGTAACTTCGAACGGGTCAGATGTTTTCCCAATCCTGAAAACTATGAATTCGACACTAATCTTGGTAATTTTGGATATTTTACTTTTCACTCCAAGGGCTCATGGGGCTTGAACTTGGACTTAGGCTTGTGTGTGTCACTATGCAATTACAGCAACCCTGAAAACTATGGATTCGACAACAATGTCGGTCGTTTCGGATTATTTTTACATCCCTTCTCATCTCTAGGAGTAGTAGGGGTGTCCTACCCCCACATTATTTTTCTCTAAATGTGCGTACCATGTTTGGCTGAACTCCAGGCGTTCCAGAGTTATGTTGGAACATACATATTATATCTATCTATCTATATATATATATATATATATATATATATATATATATATATATATATAATTTGGAAAAACTAATTGAAAATTTAAACGGATTAAAAGTTAATATGAGAAAAAATAATAGTTAAAAATTAACTTCCAAAAATTAATCAATTAGAATTGAAAATTGTAATTTTCACTATCATGCAATGAGAATTATCTTGAGTAGGGAAAGTTAATGTAAAATTTAATGGATAAAATTACGGCAATGGGAAATTGATGATTATTTAAAATTACTGTTTTCAAACAAATCTCTCAAATAATAAAAACAAACTATAAAAGTAATAAAATTGAGGAAAAATGAAAATGATGTGCATATAATTTTTTTGTGTAATTGTCGATTCTAAAGAGAAAATATTTTAGATTTAATAAATAATGTAATATTAAAATGCAGTAAAAATGATGAGCATACCATATATAACATCAAAGTTATAGACAATACTATGTACACTCATGTCCAAAATTATTATCGCATGTCTATAAATATGTTGTTGTAGGAACATAATTTGATAAAAAAAATTCACCGGATATTTCTTATAATGTTAGTATGTGTATAATCAGCAAAGACATGTATGTGGCAAATTTCATGTCAAAAGAGCAGTAAAAAAGAACAATAAAACGAAAATAAAATGTTCTTGTCCGTTTAGCACCATTTTATTTTACTCATTCTAATTTTCGTATTTATAATTCCTTTCCTATGAAATTTACCACAAATATATATTTCTCGATTATACACCCAGTATCAGTATTAAAAGTACCCTGCAAAATCATTATCAAATTATATTCTTATAAGAAGACAACTATAGATATGCGACAATAATTTTGGACATGAGTGTACATAATAATTTTGAATAGTGATGATTACGTAGTTATAGAGTCTATAAGACATGATCCAACCTTCAAGACAAGTTGAGACTACTTTGCAAAAGGGGTTTGCATCAATCCACTTCTGAGGTGGAACTGTCCTTGAAGTTTTTGAAATAACCCACAAAGAATTTCTTTCAGAATATACATTTCACATGGTGCTCTAGGAAAAAATAATTTTTTAATCGTTACGGTTTTTTGAAAATATTATCAACTAGCATATATATCCGCTTCGCTGGTTTGAAATAAATAATTTAAATACACATTGATATTGCTCATTTTCGATCATTTTAATCTATGTTACCCCTGCTCATCTCCCAAGTGTCGGGGCTGAAAATGGATTTAAACAGCATCAGAAGTGTCCTTGTTCATCTCGGCGACTGCAAGAACTATAGATTCAACACTAATATCGGTCATTTTTGACCATATTTAAAGGGTCTTTCCTAGTGAGATAGTGAAATCGGCCATTGATCCAAATTGGGATGCTATTGATCTAAAAGGTTACCCTTGACCTCAAACTACCTCAAAAAAAAATTTGACCCCCTACCCCATCCCCTTACCGAATTATCGTATCATACATGCTCAAAATTCAATATTTTTAAATTTTGGTGTGGGTGATCCAAACATTTTGAAAGTTTCACAGATTGTAGATATTATCTAAATGTAAATGTGCATTTTTTTTAAACCATCGATGCGTATTTTCTTTATTTTTTGTGTGCTGAACATTTTTTAAAAATGTAGAAAAAATTACGGGGATACGTTTCTGATTTTTTGGTTTAAAAAAATTGTTATACACTTAGGTACAACATATATTTTTTTCGGGGCCTCAAAGTAATGGCAACTTTGTCAAAAAGAAATAAGACTGAAAAAAAAACATGTTTTTCAAACAGTTTTTCCACCATTTTAGGACCCTCAAGGTGAGGGCCCCTTTCAAACAATTCTTTACCAATGTTCACAATTTTCCTTTCTCTTGCGTCCCTTCCGCTTCTGTCGTTTTTCGGCTGCTTCGATTGTGTCTATTTCGGATAGAAACACCAAATATATCTCCGTAACAGTGCTTCCACTTCGACCGATTCTTGCACAACAAAGATACACATTCCTCGCATCGGCTTGTCGTATCTATCAGTGCTTGCTTCACTGGCCTCACACAGTGGCGCCCTCTACCGGTAGCGCTCTCTACCGCGAGCTGTATGTACCTTTCTTGTGCAAGAGTCGGTTGAAGTGAAAGCACTGTTGCGGAGATATATTTGGTGTTTCTATTCCGAAATGGATACAATCGAAGCAGCCGAAAAACGACAGAAGCGGAAGAGACGCAAGAGAGAGGAAAATTGTGAACTTTGGCAAAGAATTGTTTGAAAGGGGCCCTCACGTTGAGGGCCCTAAAATGGTGGGAAAACTGTGCGAAAAACACATTTGTTTTCAGTTTTATTTCTTTTTGACAATGTTGCCATCACTTTCAGGCCCCGAAAAAAAAAATGTTGTACCTAAGGGTATAACAAAATTTTTAACAAAAAAAAATACAGGGACATGTCCCCCCTCAATTTTTTTTTCTACATTTTTTTTAAATTTTCAACACGCAAAAAATAAAGAAAATAGGCATCGATAGTTTTGAAAAAATTGCACATTTACATCTAGATAGTATCTACAATCTGTGAAACTTTCAAAATTTTTGGGCCACCCCCACAAAAATTTTAAAAATATTCAATTTTGAGCATGTATGATACGATAATTCGGTAAGGAGAGGGGGTAGGGGGTCAATTTTTTTTTAGGTAGTTTTAGGTCAAGGGTAATCTTTTTGGGCAATAGCGACCCAATTTGGATCAAGGGCCGATTTCACTGTCTTACTAGGAAAGACCCTTTCTCTCCCCCTCCCCTACGTTGTATCGTCAACGTGAAAAGCCTAAAGTAATCCCTGCCCCTAAACTCACATATGTTGAAAATTTGATTGAGATCGGTCGGGTGGTCCAAGAGTGATGAAGTCACAAAAGCAGTCTTTTTTATTTTATTTTTTTTACATATATCTCCCCCTCCCCTACGTTGGCTCTCAAAGTGAAACGATAGAAAACACCCAAGGCCCGATCCTCATATATAAAAATTTGATCGAGATTGGTTGGGTTGTTCAAAAGTTATTAGGTTTTATCAGTTTTCATTTATACGTCCTCCTCCCCTCCCCCTTCCCGAGGATCTACCGTTAAAGTGAAATTACGTGGTGTGATTGGAAAGTTTAAAGACAGTTGGCAACAATGCTCAGGAGGAGTAGATATAATCGCCCATTAGCACGGAAGCGGTGGCTTGGTGTGTCCTTGAGACATGTTGAAACATGCATCGAGATATCTTGATTCAGTACGGCGTAGCAACCAGTTGAGTGCGGGCGTGTGGGTGTGTCTTGGCGGATTTTTAAGTGCGCAAAATGGATGAAAAATTGGAACGCGTTTGTGTGAAATTTTGTTTGAAACCTGGGAAATCTGCTTCGGAGACTTACGAGCTATTAAAAACAGCTTTTGAAGACAAATGTCTGAGCCGGTCAAACGTGTTTATCCGGTTTCACAGATTCAAAGATGGCCGCGAGTCAGTAGAGGATGACCCCCGGTCTGGCCGGCCTTCAACATCAAAAACTAACGAAAACATTGCGAAAGTTGGCAATTTAGTGTGCTCGAACCGTAGACTTACAATTAGGGAGATGGCTGAAGACCTGAATTTAAGTTTCTATGCGGTTAAGTCAATTTTACCTGATGATTTGAACCTGCGTCGAGTGTCCGCGAAATTCATTTTAAAAGTGTTGTCACACGAGCAGAAACAACAAAGACTTGAAATGTCCCAAGAACTGTTTAATCGAGCTGAAATTGACTCAGATTTCTTGAATAGGATAATAACAAAAAAATGAAATGAAATCTTTAAGTTTTACGTCCCACGGTTATGCCGGTTAGGCTAAAGGAGACGGTGATTATGAGAGATGAGTGAAATGGTGGAATGAAGAAAGTGGGAGGAAACGGGAGAACCCCGAGAAAACCCACGAGCACGGTGTTTGTCCACCACAAAGTTCACTTGGCGGAGGCTGGGATCGAACCCGGGACCCCAAGCACCAGAGGTGATCGCTCTACCACTGAGCCACCGCGCCCCCCAGGATAATAACAAGTGATGAATCATGGGTTTATGGGCGTGACCCAGAAACAAAGGCCCACTCTTCTCAGTGGAAGAGCCCCGACTCACCAAAACCCAAGAAAGCGCGACAAAGTCGGTCGAAAGTGAACACAATGTTTTTTTTTTTTTCGATTCTAAGGGCATCGTGTATCATGAATTTGCCCCTAGGTGCCAAGAGTCGACCAGGAATACTACAAAAGTGTCCTTCAGCGTCTGCGCGAAAATGTGTGTCGGAAAAGGTCTGCCCTCTGGAAAGGAAAAAATTGGATTCTCCACCACGACAATGCACCAGCGCATTGTGCGTTCTTGGTCCAGGACTTTTTGGCCAAATTCAACATTCTTGTGCTTCCGCAACCCCCGTATTCCCCAGATTTGGCCTCGGACGACTTCTACCTCTTTCCTAAATTAAAATTGTCATTAAAAGGGAATAGATTCGACGCAATTGAGAACATTCAAGCAAATACGGAGAGAGTGCTTCACACCATTACGGAAAAGTAATTTTCAGGAATGCTTCCAGAAGTGGAAAGACCGTTGGAATCGGTGTGATCATTTAGCAGGGGACTACCTTGATGAAAATCCATCACAATAGCCTGTAAGTACTGTCATTTATAAATTACAAGCCCAGTCTTACAACTTTCCAATCACACCTCGTACAAAAATGTTTCCAGATCCGAACCTATAGTTCAATAGTTATTAAGTTACAAAAATAGTCACGTTCAGTCTTATATAAATTGATTTTTTTATATCTCCCCTTTCTTCTCCTCCCCTATGTTGCTCCGTCAAATTTAAATCTTAAAAACGATCCCAGGCCTGAACCTCATCTATGTTGAAAATATGATCAAGATCGGTCGAGTGGTTCAGGAGTTATTAAGTTTTATTTATTTTTTTATACCCCGTCCCCCTCCCCACCAGTTCTACCATCAAAGTGAATAGCCTAAAACCAGCCCAGCCTCGAACCTCATCCATGTTACAAATTTGATCGAGATCGGTCGATCGGTTCAGGAGATTTAGAGTCACAAACATAGTGATTTTCAATTTCATATATATAGATTAGAAAGTAACTTCTGAAAAACTTAATCGATTACATTAAAAATTAACAAAAAGTTAATTAATTTCATCGTTAGTTTTTTTAACGGATTAAATACAAGTCTGATATAACCTTTTCCCATAAAACGATAATTTTGGAAAACGATGTGATACGGATCCGCTTATTTTAAATACGTGTAAATATCTTATATACAAAGTTTTCATCATCTTCAGTTGACCAGATTGTGAGATATTCAATTTTTCGTGTAAATTTTGATTCCTCGCTCCCCTACTCTCGCTAATGAGGTTTGAACTCTTAGACTTAAACGGCATCGAGAGCACCACTATTCATCTCAGCGACCCCAAAAACTATGGATTCGACAATAATACTGGTCATATTACATTATTTTTATATGTTTCCCTTCCATCCCGCTAGGGGTGTCGTAGTAGGTCTTACCCCACAGTATTTTTTCCAGATTATAAGTCATATGTGTACCAAGCTTAGTTGATATTACTCCATGTGTTCTAGAGGTATGGTGGGATATACACATACAATATTGCATATACAGGGTTTTTCAAAACAACACCGACAACGTTTGGGAGGTGATTCCTGACATGAATAGACAAAAAGTATAGACTAACCTTTGTGCACAAATGCTTCCTTTCGGAGTTATAGGCTGCCGAAAACATGAACAAATAAACTTTTAAAGGTCCACAGCTCCAATACTATGGAACCTATCGTAGTCGGGTCACGACTTCACTTAGGAACTAATATGTGCGCTATCCAGAAATACATGTTTTAGAATCTTGCGGTACTCACGCAACAATTTATATAGAGGCAGTTTCGCTATGGGCATATAACTTGAAATACTTTCCAACTACCTCTATAAAAATTGTTGCGGAAGTATCGCAGGATTCTGAAACTTGGATAGGGCACATACTAGTTCCTAAATGAAGTCTTGATCCGACTACAGTAGGTCCCATAGTTTTGGAACTATGGACCTTTAAAGTTTTTTTTTTTTTTTTTTATGTTTTCGGCAGCCTATAATTTCGAAAGGAAGCATTTGTGCACCCAGGCTGGTCTATACTTTTCGTCGTATCTTGGTGTAGGGAATCGCCTCCCAAACGTTGTCGGTATCGCTTTGAAACACCCTGTATAGAAGAAGCTCCCACTAAAATGGTAAACTTCAAAAACGCTGAGACACAGGGCAACTTATCTGCCCTTAAATTTTGATCACCCGCTCCCTTTCTTAAGATACGCAGTTATAATCAAAGTAATATGACAGAAACCTACGTCAGGCCATGATCCATTCATGTACCAAAAATCATCGAAATCAGTGCGACGATCTAGGAGGAGTTTGCGAACAAACATTGTTACTTTCATTTTTACATATCTTTTAAAACAAGTAATTTGTTAATGCCATGGGCATATACAGAAGTAATTTCACGACATTTGGAAATGCCCCTTTCAATATTGTGATATGTTACAAAGATATACTGAAAAACAATTTTACACAGATTCGACATTATTCTAATTATAGTAACATGCTTAAAAAGGTCTTGGTAACCCTGGAATAATGAAAGCACGAACGCTTTTAATTGTAGTTTATGTATATACTGTAAACAGATTTTATTCGATGTTTCTTTTCGCAACAGACATCAAATAATGACAGTTCATTATTTTATGTAGGAATATACTTAGATATTGATTCAATTCTATTGATCGTATCATTTTGCAACACATTTTGTACGATATTTTTTAAATTTCAGGTGATTTTATGCCATTTTGTAGTTGGCATATTCGCAGTAGAACAACGAAGCTTCGTTCCTGGGAATGTACAGATTCAGAACATTGGCCCAGAAGATGCTGTAGTTAAAACACTTACAAGCTCAAACCCAAACGTAGTGAAGACAAAACAAGTAACCTATGCACGACCAGTGGACATTGAAGTAAAAGATGTGACGCTTGTAAGACCAGTGCTAGCGGAAGTACCGTACATACGACCAGTGCAAACAGAAGTAAAAGAAGTAATCTATACAAGACCCCAGCAAACAAATATAAAAGAAGTAACCTACAATAGACCAGTACAAACGGAAGTAAAAGAAGTAACCTACACTAGACCAGTACAAACAGTAACACAAGAAGTAGTCCAGGTAAAACCAACGCAAACGGAAGTGACGTATACACGACCAGTGCAAACAGAAGTAAAAGAAGTAACCTACAGTAGACCAGTGCAAACGCAAACACAAGAAGTAGTCAAAGTAAGGCCAGCGCAAACGGAAGTAACGTACACACGACCAGTGCAAACGGAAGTAACCTATACAAGACCCCAGCAAACAAATATAAAAGAAGTAACCTACACTAGACCAGCGCAAACGGGTATAAAAGAAGTAACGTACGTACGACCAGAAGAAGTGATAGAAATTGAAGAAGTAAGTACTTTTATTGGATCTTCAGTATACTCATTTTTGAAATTCAATGAATAACTTACAAGGCAATGACGTACATAAAAATTTTAGAAAGTGAGCCATATATACGACATACTAAAATATAAACTAACGTCTATTTCTAGATCACTCAGAAGGGTTAGTACCAATTTTATGTCATAAATATCAGACACTCAAATTTATACATTGTACGAAAACACTTGAAAGTAACTAATAGTTCCTTTATTAGAACTTTCCTGATAATACCTGGCTCATGTTTCAAATTTTATACATTTTTCATGTTCTTTAAGTTATTCACTCACTCACTCACTCTCACACTTACACTCTCTCTCTCACACACATACACCAAAAAAAAGAAGAAGAAGCTAAGACCCTTAATGTGTTTAGTCATGTCCTACGAAATACCGTATTGGCCTGAATATAAGCCGCAAATTTTATCAAAATTTCAACTGTGACGAAATTAGGATGAGTCTTATATTCCTACCCTTACAAAACTTACGACATTTCAATATATCTTGTGCTAAAAATGTGTTCATTTCTCATTATGAAATAACTATAATGCAACAATAGCATTGTAGAAACTGGCCACACTATAGATACTGTGATGTTATCCAACTACAGCATCATCGAAACTGTTGGTATTCATTTCTACTAAAATGGATCTACTGGGTTGCCGCCAATATGAATCACCATGCAGGGAAGGAAGCATCATCAAACCTAGAAATAAACTGTAGTTATCTGTATTTCCTGAATCTGCCGATAAATCATTACCGTTATTTTCTTTTCTTTCCTTGGCTTATATCCGGGTATCATCTTTATTTCCTTTTCCGATCCTTCAAATTTTAAAGGGCGGGCTTATATTCGGGCCAATACGTTAATTGCAAAGGTAATCTTACTAAAATGCATTATGGTTAATATGACTTCGAAAAATTACGACAGAAATTTGTTTCCCACGGAATTCAACTACAAAGACCTTTTAGGCTGATATACAATGTTAACTTGGCCTCATGCTTACATACAGTATATACAATAAACGTACTGTGTTAGCTATAGTAGTTTGTATATTGTAATCATGAAGATATTAAAACAGTGATTCCAACCTAGGCGTGCGTAACCTTAGGGGAAGAGTGAGCACGGGGGTCGCAAGCTACTTACAGAAATAAATTACATTCGTAATTACAAATGCTATGAATTTGTAATAAAGAAACATTAAATAGCCTACAAAAAGAAAGAAACTATTGCGTAAGAACTAATTCCATTAAGAAGAAAGCTTCTAAAAAATAATACTGCACAAGAATATGCAAAGTGCTCCTGGAAATTAAATGAATTACTGAAAACATTATTATTATTATTAAAAATTTCAGGATTCAATACTGCAACTGAAATAGCAGAAGGAGTTACACAAAAAGCACATAAACCCAACGAACGGGAAGGAGGGGGGTGTGAAGTATGCAAGGGTTTACAAAGAAGAGCGCCAGGTAAACAAGACTGGGAACCACTGTTTTAAAATATCGAATTCTTTTTAATTAAGCACAACGTTTGCTAAAAATTACTTAGAGGTTTCCCATGGATAATCCACCAATCTGTTTATAAAATTTCCGAGAACTGGAAATCGTACTTTCGACAGCACTCCAATAAAGAGGATTAGTGATTCTTCCACTACAATTATGGGTATTTGTTATCTTCTGAACAGAACTCGACCGCAAACAAATATATGCTTAAAGATACAAGAATTGATGCATATATATCCTTTAAATCCACAGATACCAATTTTATGTTATCTGCGTTTACGGAAGTTGTAATATCTTAAACTGTGTATTATGCGGTTGTCCACTGCATGATTCCTTGGGAAGCTGAAAATATTTTGATTGTATTTTGAGGGGAATAAGAAGGGTTATCCCAATTAGTCTTAGCTTTATGGCCATTAGGCAGTCCTACATTATAGGGAATGAAAGTTCATTCACTTTCAGTATTTTTTTCTAGTTTTATCATCCAAAAATCAATATTTTATTATTATATTACTTAATGAGTTACGTTTTACAACTTTATGTCCCCTGCTTTGTAACCTTGCTAACATTTTTTTTTATTTATACATTTTCCGTAATCACCATTTCCTTTCTCTTATCCGAAAATCTTTTAAATTTAAGTGCCGGTCTGTTAGAGGGCTGTTTCTGTAACAGCGTAGAGAAAAACAGGGAGAGTACCCTTGAAGTTTGCTTAATAGATAACTCTTCAAGCAGCTTACATAACAAAACAATAAGCGTATGCATGCTTCTTTCAATTGATTAAGAAAACAAGTTTCCGCATTAGAACGTACAGAGTTTGAATTTGAATGTTTTATAAAGAATATGATTGGGACGAAATTGTGTAAAAAATTATTCAAATCTCCGCAATCCTTGGATGAGTTAAAGTTGTCCTCTGAATTTAGTGTTGCCTGGGCAATATTTTCCAAAAACTGTATATGTACAACTTAAATGAAATAAGAGGATACATGTTCTAAAAATTTAGTGACTTCCTGAGCAACGTTCTTCGAAACTTTATATGTATATAACAATTTTAAAGAAATTACTTTTTATTAAATTACGGGAAATATTTTCAATAATGAAATATTCATCTAGAACTCACTTAATCCTTCGTATGTGTGGCACGGTCTCAGATTCCGGGTGGTGGTCATTTGTTTATTATTATTATTATTATTATTATTATTATTATTATTATTATTATTATTATTATTATTATTATTATTATTATTATTATTATTATTATAACAGGAGGCGGGAGTTGAACCTCTTTGTATTTTTAGGTCAATAATTGAAATGATCATAGTTGTATATTGATAAAGATCATGGTAATATAATACAACCATATTTAGCATTAATAACAAGAAAGAATTCATAGGAGAATGAAATAAAAAAAACGGTCTCTGAGACTGGCCACACTAACGATGTTCCAGAAATTCACCACACTTACGAAAGATTAAGTAGCCATATTATTAATTTCGACGTATATGTTTCAACGATGTCTTGTCATCCTCAGTATGTGGCTATTAAGAACTTCACGATTCAGTGAAGTTGTATGAGTTTCACTGTACAAGATATTTCAAGTGGAATGTTTTGTATTATTTTAAGTTGAGTTGAGTTGATTTTGAGTTTAATGTCCGTTTCAGCATCGAGGCTATATGAGACGAGACCTACTAATTAACGTGGAATCCGAACCACATGATTGTATCATTTTCAATACGGGTAATTGGAAAATGCACTATTTGTTACAGATCAATCCATTGAAGTATTCTATTCTTGAACCCATGAGGTGTGATTGAAGTATCAGTCGAGATTTTGGAGAACGTTGCTGAGGAAGATGAAAGCGTTCATCGAAAATTTCGATAATTAAATATATCAACGCAGAAAATGGAAGTCAAGTAAATGAAGTATTAAAACTTCGCTGACAACTCAAACTGGTTTTGCCAATATTTTTGCCAATGGTTTCAAATACTGTTTCATTTTGTAGTTTTTAATAAAATGTTAAATAAATAAAGTACTTGATATTCCTATACGTAGACTGAAAATAATGTTATAAAAAGTATCATCATTTATGATACAAAAAGCAAATATTTATCAAATCTCTGTTTTATTTTATGTATATTTCAAATTATAAAATTATCTAATTGCAAACTTAACTCTGAATGATGCTAATACATTTTTTTCTATTTCTTTAGCCTGCTCATTATCAATTCCGTTACTACGTGAAAGATGAAAAAACTGGAGACTACAAAACACACGAGGAAACTCGAGAAGGCGAAGTAGTGAAAGGATCATACACCGTTGCTGAACCCAATGGTGATCTTCGCATTGTAACCTACACAGCTGACAAAGAAAATGGATTTCAGGCTATTGTTAAAATACAACCAGGTGGTGCTCCTCTTCCTATTCCTCAGACAATTGTGAACTTTGTATATCCAGAATCAGTTATTTCAGTTCCGAATGTACCAGAGCAGGTGTCGGTTGTGCCTGGTAGTTCACACGTCGAAGTCGAACAAGTAATTCACGCATCAACTATCGATACATCTAGAGATGAAATTCAAATATCACCACCTGCTTACGTAAATAATCCAGGAAATATCTTTGTTTTTTCAAGTGCTACAAAACAGGAACCCACTGTAGAGCAACAAGTATTTGGAAAGAGAACACAAACAATAGTGCGAACGCCAGCAGTAAAGCAACAGGAAAAGACAACCACAATAGTGCAAGGACCAGTAGTAGAACAAGAGGTTTTTGGTAAGAGAACACAGCAAACTGTAGTACAAACGCCAGTAGTTGAGCAACAAGAACGACAAACTGTTACAATAAGCGGGCCAACAGTAGAGCAATATTATACACAGAAAAATCGTCCTCCAACTTTAGTACAACGGCCAGTAGTCCAACAACAAGAAAAACAAAACGTAACTTTAGTGCAAGGCCCAGTAGTGGAGCAACAATATTATGGACAGGTGAATAGACGACAAACTGTAGTGCAAACGCCGACAATTGAGCAACAGGAAGAAATATCTGCTGTTGTTCAAGGACCAGTAGTAGAACAATATTATGGACAGATGAATCAACAAGCTGTAGTTCAAGAGCCAATAGTACAGCAGCAAGAACAACTCTCTGCTGTAGTTCAAGGACCAGTAGTAGAACAATATTATGGTCAGATAAATCAACAAACAGTAGTTCAAGAGCCAGTAGTGGAGCAGCAAGAACAAATCTCGGCCATAGTTCAAGGACCAGTAGTAGAACAATATTACGGGCAGATGAATCAACAAACTGTAGTTCAAGAGCCAGTAGTAGAGCAGCAAGAACAAATCTCTGCCGTAGTTCAAGGACCAGTAGTAGAACAATATTACGGTCAGGTACAGCAGCAAAAACAACTCTCTGCTACAGTTCAAGGACCTGTAGTAGAACAATATTACGGACAGATGAATCAACAAACTGTAGTTCAAGAGCCAGTAGTAGAGCAGCAAGAACAAATCTCTGCTGTAGTTCAAGGACCAGTAGTAGAACAATATTACGGACAGATGAATCAACAAACTGTAGTTCAAGAGCCAGTAGTAGAGCAGCAAGAACAAATCTCTGCCGTAGTTCAAGGACCAGTAGTAGGACAATATTACGGACAGATGAATCAACAAACTGCAGTTCAAGAGTCAACAGTAGACCAACAATATTACGAACAAATGAATCAACAAACTGTAGTTCAAGAGCCAGTAGTAGAGCAGCAAGAACAAATCTCTGCTGTAGTTCAAGGACCAGCAGTGAAGCAGCAAGAACAAATCTCTGCCGTAGTTCAAGCGCCAGCAATCACTGACCGGGTAAAACAAACAACTGTAGTTCAAGGGCCAGTAGTAGACCAACAATATTACGAACAAATGAATCAACAAACTGTAGTTCAAGTCCCAGCAACTGAGCGCCAAGAACAAATCTCTGCTGTAGTTCAAGGACCAGTAGTGAAGCAGCAAGAACAAATCTCTGCCGTAGTTCAAGCGCCAGCAATCACTGACCGGGTAAAACAAACAACTGTAGTTCAAGGGCCAGTAGTAGAACAACAAATTCTCACACAGGAAAATAAACAACAAACCATTGTAGAAACTCCTGTAATAACAGAACAGGAACGTCAAACTACAGTACTGCAAGGACCAGTAGTGGAACAAGTAATACAAGTGCCAGTAATAGAAAAACATCAACAGGTTGTGGAAATACCTGTAGCAACACAACCAGTTTATGAATTAATTGAAGAATTTGTGCCTGTCGTAGTAGCACAACCTATCGTGAAAGAATATGAAACAGTATCTGTTCAACAAATTCCTGTTCTGAGAAATACTGGTATAAACCAGGAGACTGACAAAGTAGTTAAGGTTGACACGGTTGGAGTTACTTCTACGGCAGTTCAAAATGAACCCGTGAGTGTGGCCACTATTGTCGCTCCTAAAGTGGTTGCTCAGCAGGCTGTAGAACAAGGAGCAACAGTTGTATCTGATTCAGAAAGAACTGAAACAAGCCAAGTCAGTGAAATAAGAGACCAAGTTGATATAAAAACTGCATATGCGTCAGAAACTGACACTAAAAAGGAAGTAGTTCAAACTGTTACAGCCGTTGAAGCAAGTAAACCACAATATAATGTAGCTGTCTCCCAAACTGTACCACAGTCAACTGTTAAGGAAGCCATAGTGCTGCAAGTACCCACAGTGAAAGAAACAATTGTTACCAGTACTGCACCAGCCACCGTAAATGCCGAAATAATCTCAGCACCGCCTGCTAATATATATTATACTACTACATCTCAGCAAGTTCCTGTTCAACCACCTTACACAATATCCGATAAACAGCGAGGAAGTTATGTACTTCCTGTGTTTCCACAGTACTCTTTGCCTAACAGTTACCGACCTGTTATGCCAATGCCGTTCGGTACTTCGTATTACCAGCAGCCCACTAGATCCCAAGTGCAATCCATTCCATGGTTACGGCAAGTCAATACACCTACAATGTCTACTCAGTACACACGTAACAAACGAAGTCATTTTACTCCACTCCCCTTTGCCCCCAGGCCTATTATGTATCATCAGTAAAAATAGAACTCTTCAATCTTAAAATAACTATATAGAAAAATCAGAAACTGAAAACTATTTTTATCTCTTAAGTAAGAATATCCATTTTACTATTTCCATGCTACGTTATTTCTAAAACAACTAGAAAAATTACGATACTATCTTCGAATTAACTTCGGTAGAATAGATGTTACAAACAACAAGGTAACCAGTGTAAGGCATTTCCGTGTTAATTTCAGTTAAAGTCTAAAAGAATTATTCATCGTATAGTATTTAAAACATGGCAAATAAAAATACCAAAGTTGAACACAATAAATACAAATGTAATATTTCCAAGTACTTGCTAATGGAGTGTTATAGGAAATTTACCGTTTATACATGCACACTACTATGGTTGTGCGTGAAGTACGTGTATTAAAGGTGAACAATGATGTGATTATTCAGTATTTCATGGAAATTAAGAGTTTTCATAGTACAGTTAAGTTGAAGAAAGGTAAGCTGTGTGTGTGTGAATTATCCAACGGCGAAAGAATTTAACGACAAACACAAACTTGCTACAAAGACAGCAAGTACACTTACGTGCACAAAAGCTTTAGTGTATAAAGACGTAATATATCAAATTAAGAAATATGCCCTGGCTTGTTTTGTTCCAAAATACTCTAGCTACTACCTTCTATTCGATCCTTGTGTACTTTCTGAAATTCTAATTGCAAGTTGTGTCGTGTCGGATATGTAATTGAAAATAGTGTTAATCATCAGTTGACTATCCTGTCTTTTATATATATATATATATATATATATCATTTCACGTAAGCAATAAAGTGGTAGTTTCTTGGAGCTTCTGCATATCTTTTTCACTCGTATATTTTTTTCTCTCGTAGATATAGTAAATAAATTAGTGATCAGCGTTCTCGCTCCATAGCCAGAAGGTCCGAGGTTCGAATCATCTTTCAACTTTAGTTACGATTCTACTTTGCTCAGTTCTCCCAGACGAACTGAAATTCATTTCTAACTTTCGCTGTTAACATTTCCAGGGTAAAATAGTTTCACAGCTGTTAAATGAAATTATGTTAATAAATAAATAAATAAATAAAACAGTAAAATAAAATATAAACAATCTGACGTATTTTTCATGACTAAATATTAACCTTACAGTGCAAATGTATTATTCCAGTGAAAATATTTTAGAAATCCACTGCTTTCATCCTCAATTGCGGTAAGAAAAACAATGCATACCCTAAACTCTCATATTTATGAGGCCATAATTAACATGAAAAACGAAAATTATCGTTTGTTAGCTAACATGCAATTCTATCCTTACAATTTTAAAGTGAAGAGTTATATTCTGTGATGAGATGGTTTGATTGTTGATGAACTACATGTTGTGTTTCAGTTATTTAATCTGTGATATTTTTAGAGCGGAATTCAGTAATAGCATTGTTTTTTCGCCAACGTATCATAACTTACGTTTCACTCTTGCCATTTGCCCTATGATTTGTTATCAAAACATTCCTAATTACGACATAATATATGGTAAAAATACCACTAAGTTAAGAAGTTTCAGTGTCACATGCGTTTAACAATTAAGCACTGAGAAACGTCATCGGAGACCGGTGGAAACATAGCTTTACAATTGCGCCGCATGGTGTTGCTACTGTCAGTTACAAACTAATGGTCAAAAGTTACAGTTACCGTTCTATTCTAGTATCTGAGACCAATACCAACTACACTTGATATTTAAATCAAGGATACCCATAGGCGGGTTTTAGGTCGCAGGTTGCGCCCATGAGAATTTGGGGGACACTTCTTTCCATTGGAAATTTACAATCAATCTGGAGAACACTAAATTTGGAAAGAAAGGTATATTTGAGGGCAGCATGGTAAATTTGAGGAAAGGGTAAATTTTGGGGAAGAATGGTAAATTTGAGGAAAGAAGAGTAAATTTGGGGGGAAAATGTGAATTCCGGAGGTTGTGCCCAAGCTCTTGGAAGGAGAGAAAGGGTGGCACCTCTGATTTGAATTGTTATCTCTTATTTTAACAATAATAGATAGTTGTTAGATAATTTGGTACAGTAATTTAAACTCTCTTCATTTAAAAGCTTAGTTAGAATTGAGTATACTTGAACTACGAGATCTGTAGTTTTACATTCATTAAAGAACTGGATTCTTTAGTGAATCGAGACTTTACTGGTATTTGAAAATTTCAGACGCTTACTTTCAAAAGGTTAGAATGTCTCTTCATACAATTTTACGGAATCAAAGGAACTTGATCCTTCTAAACAAGAAACAACCAAACCGTTGAAATTGTTCATTTCTTAGCACCTATTAATAATACTGATTTTAAAAAAAATGGAAAGCAATTTTAATTTTTAATTAGATCTTTCTATTTTTGAAAGATCAAATAAGCCTCCTTCGCCCACAAAATTCATATGAATGAACATGTTACCTTTTAACATTGATCTCCTTAAATTAGAATATGACATACCATGTTATCAAATACCTACATGAAAAAGAAAAAAGAATGAAAGAGAAAACTTTACAGCCAATTGTCGCTATTAAAAATGTTATAAAGTTTGTTGTCAAGTTATCTTGATGATAACATCTTTATTCGGATATAACGAATCATACCATTGCTACTACACAAATCAACGGTCAAAGCACGTCCCCAGCACTGTCAACATGTATTCTTTCATTATCACATACCACACGTATATACAGACACATTTCTCAGTACATATTCACCATATTGACATGGGCTTTGTTTTACCAATTCTCTGTTCTCCAAATTATTCATCAATCTTATTTTATATGAACTCTAAAACGAACAAAGTGATTATTCGTGTTAAATCCTTTTGATACATTGCAAACTCTTAACGACCAACACTTTACCTTGTAAATTTTTCTTTATTCCATTAGACCACATAAGATTTTGATCTTTCTCTAAATGCCGTTTGTAAAATACTTGAAACATCCTTCGCTTAACACAGCTATTTTGTCCTATAATACGCATATATACTGCCAGGAAAATATTTCCGATTACAGAATGTACGGATTATCTCAATTCTAGTGAATTTTTAAGTTGCATTTAATCAGTAATCAAAAGAACGGCAAACTTTAGTATATATATATATATTAACACGATTAGTACAAAAAGTCATCAACTAAAGTCCTTTAATCGTGCACATTACTTTCTTCTTAAAGTTTTACCTACTAGAAGTTAGTGCGTCTACACAAAAGGCTACAATATATACAATTTAAAGTATACTCTCCCATTTTCAAACCTATTCAGCATTTCGAGAAGTTACTTGTAACAGAACCATTCGCAAAGAAACAGTTTTTATTGTCAACTTCAATTGGAATGTTTATTTTCATCAAAAGTTAGGATACAAAAGGTATGGAGCCGGAAAAAAAGAAGAAAAAGGAGGTGTTATAAAGTATTTGTACTTTATTACAACAATTCTGAAAAAGGAAACAGCATTGTATTCTGCATTTGCTAACGTTAAATGTCACTTCAGTACTAACAATTTCTCATGTAGTATAGTAAATTAGAAAATAAACTATTTCATAACCATATGTGCCTTTGATTTTACTATAATTACGTGCTAAAAAGATTATAACCTGCAACAGATTAGCCATCAAGGTACTGAATACATACACATCTTTCTTTTCATTCAATTCATTTATATGGGGAACTATTTTTCCATTTTCTTTGAAATGTACTGGAATTTTAATTTTGTAATTTTATTTATTTCTTCTTTAAGCTTAGTTAAATGTCTTGCTTTTTCAAGTTTTCGTACTATATACAAATTTAATATTATTTACAATAAATTAGAGCACTGAATATTAAAATTATATTTAACCAAATTTATATGATGTAAGAGACACTTTAATAGATCTGAAGACGAAACCAGTAAAAACCAACCAGTTCATTTCAAAGCAGAAAAATAATTTCTCATGCACATCAATGGGATATTGGGTCTTCTAAAAATGGCGCCCACGGACTACAGAGCACTACTCCACACGTCAAAATAAAGCGAAAAATAAATATAATTGTATACCTTTCGTGTCCTCGTCTGAAGACTCGAACTGAACTATGTGGCAACGTTGCAGATAAAGAACCATAGATAAGATATACCAATCCATCAAATGAAATGAAAAATGAAATCTTTAAGTTTTACGTCCCAGGATTATTCCGGCTAGGCTAAAGAACACTGTAAGAAATGAATGGCACTGTGGAGTGAAGAAAGTGGAAGGAAACGGGAGAATTCCTAGAAAACCCATGTACACGGTATTTGTCCATCATAAAGCTTACTTGGCGCGAGATGGGATCGAACTAAGGACCCCTGTACCAAACGTGAACGCTCTACCACTGAGCTCCCGCAGCTCCTCAATCCAGCAAATAGTTACATCGATTCTTTCCAGATGGCACTTAAAGTCAATAACCGTTGACACCAGCACCACTTATTAGTGTAACAATTGACGTAGCCGCTTGATGGATTCGTAGAGCAACGCTAATGGCTCCAAGTTAATCAATGCCACATGTAAAATTTTGATTCCCCATTGCGGCTGGAGGAGGCTCCGGAGAGTATACCATCATACAGAATTTTCCCTTTATTTTGACCTGAAAATTTGCGCTCTGTTGTTCGCGGGCGCCATTTGTAGAACACCCGATCGATTATATATATATATATATATATATATATATATATATGGCTAAGTATTAAGTTTGCTTCATGCCCTCAAAAACTCGAACGGTCACTGCAGAAAACAAATCTAGCACCTGACTTATCCAATTTATCCAATCCAAAATCTTATCCACTTCCCTAAGGGGCCTTGCTTTATATTATCCCTTCACCTTGTTACTTGGCCTACCTAAAAATCTCTTTCCCAAGAACTTTCCATCTAAAATTCTATACACATCTCGGGTTTTATTTCCTATGAATGCGAAATGCCTTCCCAATTAGCTATTATTACAAATGGTGTTGCAACACTGTTAAAAGGAGACAAACCATAGATACTATATGGTAATAACAGTTATTCTTTTTAAATATACGGTAAATTAATAAACAATCCATTCCAGCAGAATAAAAAAAAATCAAGATAAGCTATATACCTTTCAGCGCCATAGAAGTTCATTTTTGTAGATTTTCTCGAGAAATACGCATGCAAATTTAGCCTCAAGTATATCACTTCGTTTAGTCATAATTTTGGACTATATCTCATTAACCATACTATGTACTACATTGATAGTGGCATAAGGATTTATAATCAATAATTTTACGTCTTTCGAAACAACTGTGTACAAAGAACTATTTCAAAGTTACTATTATTATTTTTACATTAGCTCGAAGGTTAGAACCATCCATAAAGCTACCTTTGATTCAAGTAAGAGATGTACTATCACTATTTACATTTTTGGAATACTTTTTAAGTACCTGAAAGTAAAATACAACGATGGAGTTATACAGAAAAATCTGGACCCCATATTGACGAAGACGCGACACGATCTCCTACTTGCTGGGTAGCTGCACTAACCAACTGAGCCACAGGGACACACTTACTTTTTGAGGAGGATAAAAAAATTAAAAAAAAAAAAAAAGCTTCTTCTACTGCTTGTCATTCATCTCAGTCCGATACGAAGTTCAGAGTGGCAGAAAAAGCGTAGACTCATCGCTGAGTGCCCTATTAGTATGTGCATATTATCCTAATATTATATACACAAGAATTTTTGATAATTTCCATTGTTAGTAACGTTGATTGAGTTGCGCCCTTTAAACGAATTGTTTCTATCGTTAAGATGGTAACGAGAGTTGGTAAATTACTAATGTTTCTGGAATATGTTGTAGACACACCGCTGATTAGCTGTTATGAATTCAAATGATCGAATTATTATGTGGGTATTATACAGAGGAATTTCTGATAATCTCCATTGTTGCTATCGTTACTATGGCAACGAGAGTTTGTCAAGCTCCTTTGATAGTACCACGTTCCGCTTGTTTTATGTTTTGATATTTCATTTCTCTGGTCCTTATCCTGCTATCTCTGCCCTGATCAGCTATCTACTGGCTTTCTCCATTGATATATGCAGTGTTGGATTACTTCCGTAAATTACCAGCATGGCTGCTCTATAGTGGTTAATGGAATACAAGAATCTCAAGAAAACCTACAGACACAATGCTGTCCACCATAAACTCGTGTGGCTGGGGATCGAACCAGGAATTTCTCGTACCAGAGGTGGGTGCTCTACCACTGGACCACCGCAGAAATTAATATCGCTATCACTCTTGTTTACGGACATCAATCCTATCTATAAATATATTTTTGACTCCAGCGACGGGCTGTTTTAATAAAATGAAGAATTAATACACTGAAAAAGTTTCACACGATACAATAATGCATTAAAGTACTCATGGCACTTGCATATATTCATATTCGGGGTCAAGTGACCCACTCATTTGGTTACGATTGGATCTGAGTTTAGCGACCTTGACAGTAGCAAGGATATATGAGACGTGGACCTAAAGCTTAACGTGGGTTCGCAACCACATGAGCTTCTACCAGGAATCGAACCTGATTCTCCCGTGCCGAAGATGCATATGTTAACCATATAGCCACGAGGGAACTCTGCGTTTGGTCACGATTTTGATTCATGGTGCAGTGCTTACCACTTTGTCCCGTCTCATATAGCCTTGAAACTGAAAAGAAAGTTGAAGTCCAATCAATCGATCAATTGAAAATGCATATATCAAAGACGCTGACAAACATATTTTACTTATATATTACACTTTAATAAAACCCTGTATTACTTTCTGGTTTTATGTAAATCAACTGGAGTGAAACAGAAAATGACAGTAAAGCTTAAACTGTAGCACACTGATGTGTTATGTAATGGTTTCAATCACTTTGTGATATCGTGTGGATATTAAAGAATGCACTAAGTGTTCTAATTAATAATCAACAATGATTGTTGTATTAATTATATTTATTCCACTTACATTGCAGCCATACATTCAACTTATGGCCTTTGATTAATCTATCACTAATCTCTTGCAGATAAGTATCAATTGCTTTGAAGTTAACTCCCCTATATACACTTCCTCTCATATACGAATATACACCTCCCCTCATATAAAATAATAAAAACTTTAGTTTTTGAGACAATTGAATAAGGAATTGTTGCAGTTGAGGAACTATTAACTTAACTGGGTTATGATAATAGCCTTGATTTTACACATTAGAATGTTTTTGTAGATAAGTAATTTTCCTATATCTAAAAGATACGTGCAACTTAAGCGTGAAATAGCGCATTATATTCTCTTTCAAATCTTTCTGTACAGCGATAAGCAGCACAAGAAATTGGGACTTTCTTCCTCTAAACAAATGTCATTTACAACACACAATGACATGTAAGTGCACCTTTGCCTGTACCAGTGTGATTGAAAGCTATCTAGCTATCTAGATTGAAAGCTTTGCTATCTTAAATAACTTAAATTAGAAATACAAATACGGAACAAAGCAACATTTATTTAACAATAATAAATGTGTAACAGTTTCGCCAACTAACTACACATATTGGCTTCATCTATTTGTATTTCTAGTTTACGTTTTTCCATGATTCAATCACACACAATATGACTTTCTCTTCTATTTTAAATCAAGTATGTAATATGGATTGGACATGATCATATCATGTTATTACGGAATTCAAGTCTGCATTGCTCTACGCCCATAATCACACTATTCTCGTTTGGTAAATTTAGCGTATCGAAAATAAAAATACAACAGAGATACATTTAAACATAGAGAATATTTCTGTACTTACATTATCCAATTTTCCCATTAAATCTCTGCTAACTGGATATTTGAGCCTTATTCGTTTGTAAAGAGGATGTCTTTCGTAGTAATTGACTAGTTCCACCAGACTTTCGAATTGAATTGTTCCTATTATGTACAATCTTCCTTCCAGTTTTATTCTACAATGCTTTATTTTCTTTTCTGCCCTAAAAAAATATAAAAAAAAGAAAGGATACTTTCTGGGACCTGTTTGTGACGTTTAAGCAACAGTAAGATATACCTCAAAACAGTAGGAAAATTTTAAACCATACAGATCTAAGTATAAATAAAGCGGAAAAATACAATTATCATCTATTTACACTGTGCTTGCATTCTGCTAAGGACAGTTTTCAAAAAACAATCAAGATTAAAAGGAGCTTGATGATCTGGTAATATATTACTTTAAGCTGTAATTTTTTACTGTACTGATAAAATATAATACGTATAGTGTGCACGTTCTCTTCGTTTCCAGTTGAAGTGCAGTGCTGCCATATCGTAGGGTTGGATACTCGTAGAGTGTCGTCGAACTCACTTTGTAATACTTATTTCTAATAAATTGCCATGAAGTTGATGGTTGTCTCTGATGTCATGACTGGAAGTATTTCTGCACCTTGTGTGTTTATATGCAAGTCGTAAACTTTCTTTTACGCCATTAGGAAGACCTAGGCGCAGATGGGAAGACAATATTACGATGGATCTTGCAGAGGTTGTAATACAAAGTAGAAACTGGATGCAGTTAGCTAAGGATAGAAGTCAGTGGAGAGCTTTTATGAACGCGGCATTGAACCTCCGGGTTCCATGGGCCATAGAGTTAGTTAGTTTAAACTTTCTTTAGTCACTTTGTTTTAATCAATGAAAACTAAATAATAATTTCTAACACTAAAGAAACAGAAGGGATACTCTTAAATTTTACAACCTAGAACATATAACAAAATACTAGTAAATTTCCCTCCTAGCGAAATATATATATATATTCCTTCATTGATTTTTAGCGAATCTTTATTATAAATTAGCTGTAAGCACCTATCCGGGTCTTAATTCAGAACCTGAACAAAAAGATTATCCTTATTCCCTTGCCCTGGTATTGATTCTCTCTGTTAGTAAGTCCACATTAACTAATACGTAATTTTGATTGCAGACAAATAAGGTGTTCTTAGAAACCATGAGAAACTTGCATACATATTTTCACTCATTTTGATTCTCCCTCATATCTCCATATAATCCTACAAGCCGAAAATCGAAAAAACGGCTTCGTACGCAATTAAATTGGCGAAAATCGATCTATGTACAAATCTGGTGAGACTTCGTTTTATGCGAAAAGCGACGAAAAGATATAATAATAATAATAATAATAATAATAATAATAATAATAATAATAATAATAATAATAATAATAATAATAATAATAATAATGAATATTTAAACTTTGTCCAAAGACAAGTTGAATCAATAATGAGAGATAGTTGAAGTAAAATAATAATAATAATAATAATAATAATAATAATAATAATAATAATAATAATAATAATAATAATAATAATAATAATAATAATAATAATAATAATAATAATTATTATTATTATTATTATTATTATTATTATTATTATTATTATTATTATTATTATTATTATTATTATTATTATTATTATTATTATTATTTTACTTCAACTATCTCTCATTATTGATTCAACTTGTCTTTGGACAAAGTTTGAATATTCATTTCTTGAATTTGATTTAATTATTATGAATTGCTGCTCCCTGCTCCCACAAAGAGGTTCCAACTGTTTGAACTTCAATAACTCGATCCAAAATAAATAAATTATGATTTTTTTAAAGTCACAAAGATGTTAAAAACGACTTTCTATTGTGGAATATGTTCAAAATGTCCCCCATTGGCAGCAATACATCGTCGGCAATGCTGTGGACAGACTGATTAACATGTAATGTGGTTTTCACTGGAATGGATTCACAGGCATTCTCAATAGCCTCACTCATGGTATCCAAAGTACATGGTTTTGTGGCGTTGACAGTGTTCTTCAGAGTTTCCAAAAGAAAGAAGCCTAACGGCGTTAGATCGAGAGATCTGGGTGGATACTCAACAGTTCCTCGTCGGTCTATCTACCTTTCAACAAATGTTTCATCCAGGAATTGACGCATATCTCGATGGTAATGTGGCGGAGCGCCGTATTGTTGAAAATAACCTTTATCTGGGTACAACTGACGAACAACTGGCATATTTTTTTTTCCTGTAACATAACGTACTCTATACCCGTTACTGTTCCTTTAAAAAAGAATGGTTCCGAAAGTCCTCTGACAGACATACCACACCATACTTATAACCCAGGAAGATTAACAGTTCGTTCTTCCATAACATGACGATTATTTCTTGATCAGTACACACAGTTCTGGCGACTGACGGTTCCATTCCATTTAAAAGTCGTCTCATCAGACCCAACAATGAAATCAGTAAACTGTTCATTATTACAATTCCATTTACAAAATTAGAGACGTCTATCCGGATCGTCCTTATTGATGGAGTGAAGCAACCTGAGAATGTAGAGTTTCTACTTTGCTTACTTTAAAATGTGATGAATATTTCATTTGCTTACACATGATTCATATGAAACTTGCCGTACGGATTGCTGAGGAGATCTTGTGAAAGTTTGTAAAATTGCTTTCACCCTTTTTTCATCCAATAGTGATTTCTTACTGTCACGCCGTCCCTTTTCTAGATCACACAGTTTTCCCCCCTCTCAAAGTTGTCGCGTAATATCGTAATTGTTACACATGACGGTGGCGCAGTATCAAATTGTGCCCGTCATTGCCTCTATATTTCTTTCATGTTCTTACATTTCCAGAAACACTTTAAAAATCCACTTTCGATGCTCAAAGCAAAGGTTCTACGCAATTTTGTCAATTATTTATTGCTACTGATAACTGAACTCAAAATAAAAGGAAATAAATGAATGGGAAATAACAAAAATAAACGAATGGCTATACACACTAGTCATGAGAGCGTCAAATAATAATAATATGATTAGGTTATTTTCAATACTTCCTATATTATTAACAAACAGAACAGTGTAAACCCCTTTGTGAGACACGCTGAATATTTAGAAGATAGAAACACGTGCTGCCACCAATTGATAATTAGCGCTCCTTTAAAGTCACTTTAAACACAGACTTTACTATAGTTCGATTTGTTTTCGTATATTAGGAGTCACGAAGAGGATCTAACACAGAATCACGAGTGACACAAACACGTACATACACTTGTCGAATACGGAGGACATCAAAAGCTAGTTATCAGTTCTTATCCCATAATTTATATTTATATAGAAAACCATTGAAACAGCCATTATCTTCAAAAATTGAATTACATACTTTTCGTCCGATAGATCTGCTGCGTCGTTATCGGTAAGGTGACTACTTTTCAACCGAATGTCCAAGTTCGATCCCCAGTGGGTTAGAATTTATTTTCAATAGATTTTGGGTATTAATTATACAAGCCTGGCCAGACAATAATTCCTTTAGAAGTAATATTTTAATCTACTTAGTCTCGTTGTCTTGGGGTCTGTTTTGAGTCTATGGATATGGGAAGCTACCAGCAATTACTACAGCTTTAAAAAAGTTTCTTCTACTTTCCCTTCTTTATTTTAGCAAGCGCGAGAAATTTACAATTCAACGGATGAGAGAAACAGATCTTTGGATCCTATAGAAGAACCACTCTCCGGAAGGACATACTTTAAAGTTGTACCTACATCTGTCCTACATTTCCATTCTCTTTCTAGTGGGATTTGGTCTCAGAGTAGCCGAAACAGCAAAGAATAAGTGGTTTATCTGGTTATGTCATAATGGTGCAATATGTTTGTATTGCAGAGAACTTCTGTGTGTAAAGACAAAAAGCTGATTTTTTTTCTTTCTTTTTAACGCACTGAAAGAAATATTCGTTCTCCTAGTTTAACAGCCAAAAGAGACGGCTGTAGAGTTAATGAGATGCTGATCTACCAAAATGAATAGTTTATCCCATAAGAAAAATACGTAAGTTTTGAACAATATTCTATTTCAGGAATGTTCTCTTGGGTTTGGTCAGGTTTCTTACAGATAAGAAGAGCACTTTTTAATTTTAAAAGCCGAATAGCTTCACTGATATAGAGAATCTTGTTACGTCGGTAAGAAGCAAGACGTGAAATGATTGTATTTGATCCCAGTGAGTGATCCTGGGTTCGAGTACTTTTAAGACTATGATCATCGAGTACACGTGTGTAAGGGTTCTGATTACTTTCGTCGCTCATGTGGGAAGCTAATCTTTTACCATTCTCTCACCATGACTCTTGGATAGAATCTTTAGCATCTGGGACAAATGAGGACCACGCAATATTCAGGCAAAGCTATTATAAGTAATGTAAGATCTGAATAATTCAAACTAACTTTTCCCGGGCTTCAAAATGCGGTTCTGGAATGGAAGCGATTAGTAGCGTAAAGAAGTTGTGAAGTTAGATGTCTCTGATAGTGGAATATTCTCACTCCCAGTCTAGGAAACTGAATGAAGCTACAAAATGGCTGTGGAAGTATCAAAGAATTTGCATCAAAGGTCGAACTGATTCAGGGAATTCCATAATTGAAACGAACCATAAAATTTATAGAGATATAAGTAAGATGTGAACAAGCTCTCCTTAAGGATCTATTCGTTTTTGTTTTGCAAAAACAAAGTTTTTCCTAATGTTATTCACCGTCTATTGTCATTTAAGAGAAAACCAATCTTAATATCCAGAAACTTAGGTATATAAGTTGATGATGTGTGATCAGCACAATCTCGATTAATGGTTTTATCTCAGCGAGATAGAATGAGAAGAAAGAACAGGATTTGTATGAATCTCCAATATTTCTAAGGTAACGTGAGAAGCATACTAATCTTGTGTACACTGTAAGTTTATGATGTAGAAGACTTCCCCTCCGACTATAGAAGTCGGAGGGGAAACATTTAGAAGGATTTAACATGCTAAGTACTCAACATAATGTAACAGGAAACAACTGCTTCTGAATTTTCTCCTAATTGTGACAAACAATGGAATGGATACAACTTACCTGAATGATATAGCGAAAGAATTGGTATCTTTCTCACTAGGCCTAACTAAGAAGGCCCCATCTGAAGGCACCCGTTTTAACAATTCCTCTGCTTGAGCTCGAGTAATGTGCTTATGAAACCACTCTTTTGCCTCGTGTTTATTGGGTTGAGGTACAGGCTCTTGCAAAGTGATAAAGAATTCCTACAAACGAGACAAAGTGACAAGCTACTTATTATTTATATCAAACGTAACACATTAAACCATTACTCAAGAAAATTAGTCTGAAATTTGAATCGGTACACAATTATTACACATATAATTAAATAACTAAGATCAATGTAAATATAAAATCATCTGTTTATATTTACCTAAAATATGTAGAAAAACAGTGAATACTTATTTTCAACTATACACTAGATCTTATTATAGATCCCCAAAAAGGAAGCACTTGTATTTACGGCTCCACGACCTATTTAAAACTTTCCTCTGATATTTCGAGCTCTTCTTCTGACTGATACAAATCAGATTTAAAAGATTACTGATATTTGTTTTAAAAAAGAAAAAGAAGAACCACTATCTTAAGAACCACTATTAACTTTACCTAAAAATGTATTTCCAGTTTTCTTCTTCTTTTTTTTTTTTAGATTGGTGAAATGGATCTTCTATAATTCATTCTTTCTTCTTTTCTTTCATTCTTTTTCTTTTTTTTTTTTTTCAATTATACCCTCCTGTGACGCTATCTTTATTCTCTACTTCTTCAATAAACTTATACAAAAAATCACCGAACTTTGTTATCGAATGCTCAACTGACCTGAATAAAAAATTTAGTAGCTTTACACTATTATTCTGAAGTACCATGCTTTATTTTAACATCATAGAAATGACATTAACGAAGAACATTGAGATTTAAAATAAATCCAATGCTTGAAGAAAAAAATGATGAATGGTTCAAAACTTCACACCAATGTGTTTCCTAAGTCAGAAGCCACAAGATTGATTGTTTCAAGTATTTTCCATTAATCTCACTTGTCTCTCACCGAACTAAGAATGGACAAACCCGCTTGACCAATAATAGGGGAGCTCACGGAAAGTATCCCGTATTTTTTATTAAAAACTGCCACATGAATATATTGTTTCCATGATCCCACTAAACACCCAGTCCGATAGGTGGGTCGAATCCAATATGGCGGTTGTCAAAAGATTATCACTTATGAGAATTCATAGTGCTGGCTTTAGAGGCTTATATCTCCTAAACCAATTGTCAAATTTTCAGTTTCAAAACCAAACGACGTAGAAGATAACAGGGTTTAACTAATTTTCATAAGTTTTTACCCAATTGTAAAATTAACAGCTAGAGAAATTATTTTATTGGAAACTTTGCATTTCTTATGATGGAGTTTACTCGTATTTTTTTTTTAAATAATAAGTAGACTGCTGGCATCATCCAAAAAGATGCTTTGTAGCGTTTTAAAGATGTTAAATTATCTTTCATTTGATGTATAGATCATTCAGATTGGTTGAGAAACAACAACCTTATAATAAATTAAAGATTTATTACATTAAGTCGACTGATATTTTTCCAAATTTCGAACGAGAGTTCATTTGCCGTAATGAAGCATCATTGATGGATGATGCATTGCATGAAACAGATCTTTTCCTTGTAATTCATTTTCACCAGAACACACGGTACCCTTATGATCTATAAAGATCAGTCTTTCAAAATATTGATCCCAATATCTAACGGACAAAGTAATATCACCTACTGTATTACCATTTCCCAACTATTTACAGGTGTTCACTAAATACTCACTAGATTCTGATACTACGAACACTTACCTGGCTTCTGAGCGGGTGATTACGATAATGAGTGATTAAACTGTACAAGCTGTCGAAACAATTTGTATCTATCAAGTAGTACTTCGTTTGGCCTCGATCTTGTTTCGACCTAATACGGCAATGGTTGACTTTTCCTTGTCGCCTAGAACACAAAATCAAGAACAAAGTCTCATCTACATAAAATATTGAAGCTCAAAGCAAGTATTATTACTATGATAGAATAGACTAGTTTAAAATATGTATTTGAATACTTAGTAATTTTACAGAGAAACTGATTCAGTTGAACGATATATACTTCACAAAATAAGTTTGTGCCATAGCCGATTATGCACTACTGTCACGCTATTGGGATGCTCTTATACTGTTTTACATAGCGTCCCATATTTGTTGCGACACATTTTCAATCGACATTTTTTCTTTATTATCTGATGCTTTTTATATTCAGTGTTTATGTCAAGTTTTGATGGATAAGGCTTGTGAAACAGGTTTATTCATCTTATTTTCTCATGTACCTAGGGTAATAAGTACTCTGCAACTTAATAAAAACTATGAAAATACATATATTAATTACTAAATATGCAGCTGCTAGAATGATCAAGAAGAAGAAACAGAGGGGTTTAGAATTTGGATTTCTGGGCTTTCAGCATCTATGGCTATTTAGCCTGTCACGTTTGAGGAATGATGTCCCTCGGCGAGCACACTATCCGGGGAAAGGGAAAGAAGAAAGGATTGGGGTAGGAAGGAAACGACCTGGGACCTGTAAGTTGGGTACCACTCCGGCATTTGCCTAGTGTGAATGAGGAAAACCCAGGAAAACGTCATTCAGGGTGGCTGGCCTAAAAAAGTTTAAACGCTTTTTCAAGCCAGCCACCCTAAATGAGGTTCGATTCACGAACAAATCTGTTTACGAAGAAACTATTCTGTTTAATTTAGTGTTGTTTATTTGTCTTTAAAAAGGATAATTATTTTCATTCCAGTCTTCGTCACAGAAAACACTTCACAATTTAAAATAATACATACATGCTGTGTTTCTATGGCTAGAATGGATTAACTGCATTTACTTTAATTTCAATGGGCAAAATAATTTCGGTGTACGAACATTTCGATTCATGAACAATGTTACGGAACGGATGGAGTTCGTAACCTGTAGTTCACTGTATTTGATTTCATTTTATTAACTAGAGTTGACTGCTCCTTCTGTGCACAAGGTTATATGAGACGGAATCAAATGTCCAAATTAATTTGCTAGTAGTGGCTAGACTGGGAAATGGAAAACATGCGCGTTAACTACTGGCCACGGAGTGCTTCTGATATTTATGCTCTTCAAAATTAATATGTTCACTATTATTACAATGAAACTTTAGAGTCGACAATAAAAAATTGTGTATGGTTTCATAACGAAGCAACAATTGAAGAATTTTGGCGAAGAAGGGCTTAGATTAAAGCTCATTGAGATTTTTTTTTTAATCCATTCTGTTTCACATTTGCAACAATATTATGCCACGAAAATTCCTCGTGGATATTTAAATCTTAAATTCTAGTACTATTTACAGCTATTTTCTGACACAATTCTGGAAACAAATATTTTGTATTATCAATTACTGAGCCCTAGATTTTAAATTCAAATAAATCATCTATACGCTAAAAGTAAAATTATATTAATTTGGTAGTATATACTACATTTTTTTTTTCCGTCAGGTACTTTGGATGACTTTTTCCCAGTTGTTGATAAAATTTGCTTATTATAGATTACGCTGTACCATCTCGGGTAAATAACCCGAAAATGTTTCACCTGTCTCACATCTTTTCGTTCTATTCTTACTGAATAATACCGGTATGTTTTGTCGCATTGGCAGAAATATGGTCTTTAACTAAGAAGAGGTGACCTAAGGTAAATAATCTTCAGAAGAAACACAAGTAACCAATTAAGGTACAACTCTGTATAAAAACACAAAAAGGTCAATCCAAATGAAATCGACCAATTTCCAGGTCAAAGGTTGCTGACAAAATTTATTTATTCTTGGATTTTTTTTAACCTAAGATTGTACCACATTTAGGGAGTTGAAAACGGGTATTCATTTATTTTTTAGCCGCGCAGGTTTATTTGTGGCGGGCATTTTGTATAGGCGCCTGAGCGTATTTTGCACTTTTCAGAGGATTCCGTTAAACGCTGTAACTTTTTAGGTTTTAAAGATAATGAGTTCAAACCAAAATCATAAGAAAGATAATGGAATGGACAACATTCTGGATTCTGTACACATTGGTACGTACTTTAGAATGTCGAAAAAAGAAGCTCTGAACATTGTGGTTGGAAACCTAGATATGACCATTTTGGAATGTACATTTTGAAATGAAATAAATAAGACTTATCTTCAATTCTTTGTCTACATAAAGACTAGATAGTAAACAATGTCCCAAACAAGTTTCAGATATGAGAACCATATACTTAATTTCTTGGAAATTTTTAAACTTTGCAAATATTCGAAAATCACACCATCAAATATCCCAGGGAGGACAGAAGTGAAAAATCCCAAATTTGCACAAAATAGACGATAGTTGTGCAGTATCAAGTGAGTAAAACTGCATCACTGAAACTTGAGTAGTTTCTGGGTTATAAGTTATTGCAGTGATGTGAAATTTACGATTTTAAAAATTGAACAGATGTGCAAGTTTTGTGTTGATATAGTATTTCAGGCATACAAGTTATCTATGTTTCATCAGAAGTGCAGTCAAACAGCAAGAAATTCAAGATTTGCTACTTGTAAACGAATTATTAATACCAGATCATATCATAGATCTGTCTCTCTGACGAAAACACCAATCAGATGTTATGAATACTTACAATCAGATGAATTTACTGATTGCAGTACTTCAGTACTTCCAGAACATAGCATGTTGTGATTTGCACCTAATGATACCGTAGCCTGTATTTTGTGACAGAAATGGTGGATTGGGGAATTGAAGATATCAGTCAGGAAAAAAAATATTTTTTTTGATCACTTTTTCCATCCGTATGGCCCAAGAACCTCTTTTAAATTATGTACGAATGACAAAGTGTGGGAACCAACCACTAAGGTTCGCCGGAAACTCACACTCACAGAGTTCATAACTCCTACAGGTCGTACTTCCAACATTAGTGCCAAACTCTGTACACAAATTAGTCAACTATTTACCTCACTCATGTCTTAACAGAAGCGCTATAGGCAGAAAAGAAATAACAGACGACTTTCGTTTTTTGTACAAGATATGATTCATAAATTATGCACACTTTACCCATTTAACATTACTTTCATGTTATTTTGACTTTTGCTACAAAGTTTATATTCACTCCAATGGGGCGCTTATGATATTAAGTCCCAGTGAAGAAAAACCTAGTAACTCAGAAACTACTCGAGTTTCAGTGATGCAATTTTACCCACTTGTTACTGCACAACTATCGTCTATTTTGTGCAAATTTGGGATTTTTCACTTCTTTCCTTCCTGAGATATTTGATGGTGAAAATACACGATTTTTGAAAATTCGCAAAGTTTTAAAATTTCCAAAAAATCAAGTATATAGTTCTCATATCTGAAACTTGTTCAGGACGTTGTCTATTATCTAGTCTTTATCTAGACAAAGAATTGAAGGTGAGTCATTTATTTCGTTTCAAAATGTACATTCCAAAATTGCAATTTCTAGATTTCCAACCTCAATGTTCAGAGCTTCTATTCTCGACGTTCCGAAGCACGTCTCAATGTGCACAGAATACAGAATATTGTCCATTCCATTATCTTTCAAATGGTTTTGGTTTGAACTCATTATCTTTAAAACCTAAAAGTTACAGCGTTTAACGGAGTACAATAAAAAGTTCAAATGTGCTCAGGCGCCTATACAAAGTGGCCGCTACGACAAAACCTGTGCGGCTAAAAAATAAATGAATGCCCGTTTTCAACTCCCTAAATGTGGTACAAACTTAGGTAAAAATTAATAAAAAACTAAATTTTGTCAGCAACCATCATTGGTCGATTTCATTTGGATTGCCTCAAGATAAATTTTCATTTGATTTTAAATTTAGCGCCCCTTTCAGCAGTAAGGCTATATGGGACATGGACCTATAGGTTAACGTGGGATTCGAACCACATGAGCTCCCGCCAGGAATCAAACCCGGGACTCTCACGCCAAAGGTGCGTATGCTAAACACTTAGCAACGAGGGAGCTCTACAAGAAAGATATGTAACTTGAATTGTTCTAGCTATAAATTGCATAGTGCATAGTAAGTCACTTCCTCTTCCCCCAAAATTCCAACTGCTCACTTAACAAATATTCGTCAAACACCATCAAATGAAAGACAAATGGGGCAAATGTTTCACAGAGAATTTCATTACGCACTTACCAAAACGAAAGAGAATAATCACCAACGAAAGTTTCGCTTTCTCGCACCAAGAAAGTTCCATCTCCAAGAACAGAATATTTCTGCAGCAGACCTTCCGCTTCTGCTCGACCACCAGCAAGTTTACCGTGGAACCACTTCTCGCTAAAGTGAAGTTCATCGTTTGACACTCCCTGCCAAAGCAAAAGAAAAAAAAATTATTCACTTAACACAGTCCAAGAAATCGTGACTAAAATTCAGACTTCGTTGTTAACTCTATCGAATCTTGATTGAATTTCAATTACTTTTCTAGTATATAACTTAATTTCGAATAAATTAAACATACAGATCAAGCACGTAAGTATACCCCCAGCCGACCAATCAAACATTTAAATACTATTTCAGGGTGTCTACTAAAATTCCAAAACGAAATTTCGTGAATTTTTCGTGACCTTTTCTTTACCAAAGCATACAATTTCGCAACATTCTCAAGAACGAATTTGGGTGCGAATTAGGCCGAATTTTCATACATACGATAGAGTCATGCTTTGCTTGCGATTTGGTAGTGTCTAAAGCTGATACATAGACAATTTTGGTGATGGATTTTGACGTTTTATAGAACAAAATTTTTCAGTCTGTACTTATATTTGAACAGATTTTAAAAAATCGTGACCCAAAAGATAATTTCGTGACTTTTTCTTGGATTTCATTACCGTTTTCTAATTTCATGACTTTTTCATGACTTTCGTGGTCGATAGACACCCTGTATTTTATAATGAATATATAAATAGATCTTCTAAAAATGTAATAAATAAGTGGCACTGTGTATGCGAATGCCTAGCGTTCGTGCTCCTGCTTCTCTCAAATGCAATAGTTCTGAATTTGATTTGCAGTGAGGGTACAGAATTTCAGTGCTGACCACACACCATCGTGAGGCAGAGGTACCCAACCTCTCAAGGGTTTGGGCGCAACCCTCCAAATTTACCATTCTTCGCCATAAAACTTACCATTCTCGCCCGAAATTTACAATTCTTCCCCCAGATTTACCACTCTCCCCTCCAGACTTACCATTCTTTCCCAAAATTACAATTTTCCCCCTCAAATTTACCATTCCCCCAAATTTATCATTGGTCCCAAAAATTTACCTTACTCTCCTAAAATTTACCATTCTCCAGTTTTTGTGCTATTTTCAATGAAAAATTAAGTACCCCAAAATAATTTCATAGTAACAGCTTGCGCCCTAAAACCCGCCTGTGGGCATTTCTGTCGTGAGGCAATTAAGATATAGCAACTTAAATTTAGAAAGCGAGAAATAATGTTACTGAGAACTACTGCTGGATGGGTATCACCCATTTGGCAGTGTGTTGTTATATTGTAAAAGCCACCGATGATTTTATCACGCATAGATCAATAATAATTTGTAGCATACGATGTCTTTAAGTCTTACCTTCAGATGGGTGTGTTCTTTCAATCTTTAAAATGTTTCAATTTTGGCTGAATTATATAGTCCTAGACGATCACATGTACACTTGCTTTTGGAGTGCTTACGCATCATTCAATCTCACGGGAAGGCCGTTGATCATCAGAGCATCAATTCTTTCCAATAAGCAATCTTACAAAAAAACTTCCATGTCCTGAATATCACGTATACAGGATATATTGAAAGTTATAAGATACGAAAAAAATGGAAAGAAAAAATCATTGGAAATAGTTGGTAGTTTTCAATCTAAAATAGTGGATTTTTTTCTAATCGCACCAGCCGTTTAGGCTCCATACGGGTAAGGCGTCCTATATTAAATAAAGAAATTTTTTTTAAAAAAAAAAGTACGCTGCCAGTTCAGTAGACTCTCAGAATAGAACTTAAGAGCATACACACACAAAAAATGACACTGGAAATATACACAGTTGTCTTAGAAAACCTATAACACTTCGAATCTGTTTCTTACCAATGATGTATTGTTGGTATACTGAGAGCCCAAGGGAACAGTCTGCTGAACTGGCAACGTTGCTACTTTTTCAGTTATCACAGGGCACCTTACCACTACCATTTTAGGTTGGAAACCTCGTATTTCCATCGATTTTCTCTCTTCCTACTTCTTCGATCTTTACTCATAACGGAGTTGGCCTATGGTTCCGGGCTTTTGATACACCCGATATAAGCTTAGGTGAGAATCAATTATGATCCTTTGATCTATATCAATATCTGTCAATCTCCATCTGACAAAGAGATCGCTATTCGACGAAGAGGAAGGAAGAACACGTACTAATGTGTGTTATTACGTAAGTGCTCAATTACGTACGACTACAACAGCACAATGACCAGTATGCCATGGCTCCTGGGATCGGAATGTTTGAGGGGACACGGGCGTAAGTACGAGATCCTTACGTACCAAATATACGCGCGGCCTGACATAACTTCCGCAGTTTTCCATTTTTGTGTTAAATATTTTTTTATAATTTTCACCGTAATTCCCGTCCACTTCTACATGCCATTGTAATCTTTGTATCTCCCTACCAAAGGCGTTTGAGCAGTCTTTTTACCGGGTATGTTTTAGATACTGGAAAATGTCACTTCCATGGCACTTTTCAACTGAAAATCTCCGTCTCGTAATGAACCTTCAGTTTTGGAAATGGACAGAGATCACTGAGGGATAGCTTTTGGGAACAGACTGGAAGACGGAACACTTTGATGTTCTTATCCTATAAAAACTCTTTTTATTATCTGGGAGACCGTGTTCTCTCATCCCGCTGCCGTAGAACTTGACTGTAGTCCGGTAAATTTCTTTCCCCAATGCTATGAGAAAATATTGTAAGGTTATAGCTGACAACGGTTAGCTATCTATATTCTGTGATCAGGGCCTGAACAGGAGCAATATTTTCTTGAGGAGGCTTACAAATTGGACTTCCGGACCTTGGCAGATGACCCCCTTCCCCTCTCTTCCGTAAATTCCCGCATTCACTTCCACGCAGTACAATTAGCACGGACAGTGTACCCACAAACTTGAACTGGCAATGAATATCGATACGTTTTCTTCCAACATATAGCCAAAATCTTTATTAGATACCTTCAGTTAATTCAGATGTGATTATATTAATCTACCTTTATAAGTTTTTGAACTATGGCAAAATGACATGCAATTTTGGTCGCACTTCGTATTAGCGTTATGTATTTTATCTAAAATGGTCCAAAGGTGGTCTGTGTTCACAGAGATGGGTCTAGTCAAACATCGTTTCTCTTAACCTAGAAAAACTCATTGTATTCACACAAACACTTTTCCAGGCCAACCTTTTTCAAATGTATTATTTTGCCTTTTCATTTTTCTTAGCTCCAGCGTTTCATTCAGTTGTAAGTTGCAAACATTAGGTTTCTAACAATTTGTTGGGATATGCCTAGTGTGGCACATTTTATGTTTAACTTGAAGAGCGTGTCACATTACACGATGTGAGCACCTAAGTAGCTCATGTCACTTGATTACTTGATTGACTGTTCGGAGATAATGACGAAAGTAATTAGGCCATTTTCCCCGTACGGTAAGACTACGGATGATTTAAAAAAAAAAAAAAGAAAAAAAATGAAAGATTGAGATTATAAAGATAAAAAATTAAAACAGAAACAAGGGGTAAAATCTAAAGAGTAGAGATAAAACATAACAACAATAATAAGTAGAGAACACTGTAAAACGTAATAAGAAAAATAAAACAAGTAGAAGCGGAAAACGAATGACACAAAACAGAAAAAAATCAGAGAACGTGAATGAAGTCAGCTGCTTGAATCCCCTCGGTTACATTATCTTTACTGTGCAATATCATAATATGATTAGCCATAGTCCTTCATGGGCTCTAAAGCAACATAATCAAGTTTAATAATAACAGTAACATTCCTTCGTAAGAAAATGAGTATTCTGTCCAAATTTCAGGTTTCTATCCAATTGGACGTTGATGAATGAGTCACTTTTCAATGAATCTTTTATTCATAGTCAAAGAGTATAGATAATTGTGATACCTCTTTCGGCCTGTGGATTCCTGTATCCTCTTCCTCCTCATCAGCCTCTCCTTCTTGATTCTCATTAAAGGTATCTGTGTAATAGAGTTTATTTTGAGTGAGAACGAAGAAGTGAGGATTCCACTCCTTATCAATAGGATCTTCTAAGTATAAAATCCCATTTTTAACAGTATTTCTCAGATCCATATCCCTTCCTGCAAAAGAACAGAACATTACGATTACATATAATCATTTAAACAGAAAATTGATAATGTTCTTTTTAAAATACTACAATGTACATTGACATGCAAAACAGGGATTCTAATGGAACAGATATTATACTATTAATAATTCACTTGCCGGACAACTATTTTATATTATTATTATTATTATTATTATTATTATTATTATTATTATTATTATTATTATTATTATTATTATTATTATTATTATTATTTGAACTGCTTGAAGTGCAATTTTATCAATAAACTGGAATGTACTCATCTAGCTCTTCTAAATTATTATAAGTTGTTCAAAAAAGCATACTGTCATCTGTCAGCGTTGCTGTTAAGACAGGTAAGGAAAGGTTTTAGTGCGAACAGAATGTACTGGAGTTAAACGTTTAATGCATTAAAAACTTTTTCTTGCTGTACAGAATACTGCTTTGGCGATGACGGTAAAGAAGGAATCAATATTCTTAGTTGGATTTCTGCATAAAATGTCCACGGCCGAATTTAAGTTTGATTCCTTCAGTCGAATGATATCAGTTTCATGTACTTGTCCTTCTATGAATAATTACGATCCATTAATTGATTTCATTTTTCCGATGCTATGCACTGTTTCTTTTAGGTGTTTTGAAACGCTTAATGTTGAAGCATTATTGTATTTGAAGTCCCGAAGCCCATGCCTATACAACTGTCTTGGCATGTACAGGTATCTATGATGTCTCATTTCTCATTCAAAATTAAGGGATATCTAAAATTATTGCCTAACTAGCCTTCGGCTAGGTAGGAACTTTACTCACAAACCCTTGCGTATGCTCAGCCTATGGCCTCGTACCTCATACTTCAGCATTTGCTTCCGTTCTTCGTACGGCAAGAATACGTGTATGGCATTATTCTTTGGAAAAAAAAATGCATTTCACAGTAAAATAATGGAAACTCATGTCGGCCTGAGGGCTACCCCGTGTTCAAAAATTTATTTCAAATGGTTCACCCGTTTTCAAATGGTTCTAATGGACTGACAACCTTAAAGTTATGTTAACCATGATGATGAGATTGACAACCTCTAAGTCATTTTTATATACTGAGAAAAAATAAAAATTGCCTACCCCCTTCTCTCGTTACAGGCAGAATTTCCAGATACGCTGTGGCATATGCCCACTTGTTCTGAATAAGAAATTTACAAACCAAGTATCATATATCTAGCATATCTATAATCTTAAGACATTTCATATTATTATAACTGCAACCCTCACCACTTTTTCTTCCCTTCTAAGGAAAACATTAAAAAATGTCGAAACACGTCTTTAATTACTTTAAATATCTAATATCTAATATTACTTTAAATATCTAATTCTAAATATCAAATTTCATGTCTAAGGGATTTCGAGATATAGATCATCTTATTTTAACAATTGCAACCTTCACCATTTTTCTTCCGTTGTTGAGAAAATATCTAAAATCGCTTAAACATATGCCTAATTATTTTAAATAGGACGTTTATATACCAAATTTCATATATCTTCCGAGATTCAGAGATATGTACATTTTACCAAATAATTTGCCCCCACCCTTTCCAAAAGTCCTCACCTCACAAATCTTATACTGTCAAAAATTTCAAGTTTCTAGTTAAAGCGGTTTGGCATGGGCGTTGATCAGTTAGTCAGGACGACTACTTTTATATACAGAGATATGTTTTCACGAATCAATCTGAAGAGTATTGAATAACTATACATACATATATATATATTATATATTATATATATATATATATATATATATATATATATATATATATATATATATATATATATATATATATATATATATATATATATATATATATATTATTACAATCTAAAATCATCTATCAACTAAAATTATATAAAATGTAAAAACCATATTTCCAACATCATGATGATGATTCACCAAGATTGAGAATATCGTATGAAGTACTGGTAAATTCCTTAATGTTGCCAACCTTGTGATGCAAATATGTCGCCACATTTACTGCACTCCAATACAATCTAAAGTCGCAATATCTAAAATCCTTCATTGCATTTAACATCAGCTGGTACAAACAATGTTATATTGTCCTTATTACTGCCCAAAAAAATTGGGATGAAGTTACTTACCAGCCAAACAAAGTCGCTGGGCTGAGTAAAAGTTACAGGACACAATAGAACTGTTCGCCAGACGGTTGCACGGATCTCTTCAATCAACCAGTGTAATACTTATACGTAGATAGGAAAAGACTGCGATATATCAGTTTGATTGGGGCTAGACGGCTGGGAATCAGATCTCGGAAACAGCAAATTATCGGGTGTTCGCGAGCTGCAAGATTTGTCTTTTAAAGGCGAAAAAGGACAGCGAAATCAGCACCAAACCACACAAAGTGGGGCGTTTACACTTCATTAAAGATGTAGACGTCGTTGACACAAACTCCGGCGCGAATTGTAGCACAGTTAACAGCAGACTTCCAAGTCACTCACTGCAAAGCAAAGGAGTGTCTGAGCGCACAGGAGTGTCTGCCTTCATTACATCGATGGCCGGATCAGAATCAGTCCTGTCTTCACGGAAACAGCTACTCAAAGGAAGAGGACAAGCCGGTGGTGGCTCCATTATGATTTGAGAAACATTCCCACGGTCATCCATGGGACATGTAGAGGACACCATAATGGCTCCTGTCTACCGGCAGGTCACTCCTGATCATGTACACTCATTCATGTGGGCCATATTTACAGCTGGCGTTGGCATCTTTCAGCAGGACAACGCCCCTCGTCACAAGGCTAACGTTGTGCTGAACTGGTTCGAGGAGCACAGTGATGAATTTTAATTGCTGCAATAGCCCGAAACTCGCCTAATCATAGCCTATTTTAACACTTTTGGGTTATCATTGAATGACAAGCCTGAGCTCATCGCCCTCTCAGCGGAATTTACAGGAATTTAATGACACGTGTGCATATGTGATGCGCCATGCCTCCAGCCACCTACCAAAGTCTCACTGCTTCCATGCCACACTGCACTGCTGTTGTCCTACAAGTCAAGGGTGAACATCCCAGATATTAAGTAGATAGTCATGATGTTTTAACTGGTCAGTGTGTTTTAGGAGGGAAAAAGGCACACGTGTAAATATGGTAATTAGCAAGCTAAAACGTACATATTCAGAAAAATTGTACAAGTCGTCGGTCCAGCATGAGGACTGCACGGTATTGTTTATTGTAAATATCAAGATCTAATATGATCTATTGGAATGTTTCATTTGAAATGCACAATTTTTCAAACATATCGGTTAAAACACATTGATGGCTTTCAAAATAATCTATTGTTTTGACGTTTCATGCTTGACCAAGAAAACAAAAAGCGAGAGATGCATTGCGGTCATCACTCGATCATGTGTGCTTTCAGTACAGTGGATCATCGAAGGTAAATGGATGTGTTATCGTCTCTCTTTCTCCTTGAATGGTCAAAATTCGACAAAATGCAGTAACATACACCTGGAAGATCAAATATAGTTGTTCATGCAGTGCAGTAAACATTCAGTCCCGTCAGATGATGAATATCGACTCCAAAGTCTCAGTTTAGATCTCACTCTATGCTTAACAATGTTGAGCAAGCCAGGAGAGTATTTCTAAGACCACGTTTCAACCGCTCCATCAGTGTGAATTTGCGAATTGTCATTTTGGAAAACTGCGTCATTATATGGCCACCTAAAATGTCTACATAATCACTGGCTGTAATGCGTCCTTTAAGCGTAATCACACAATCCATGGAGTGCCAGGAAATTGCGTCCCATAATTCCGCCGTCAGGTTGCATGAGAGGGCGAAGTAGGGGTCTGCCATACATAAACACGGATGGTTGTTGCACACAAAGCGAAAAAGAGGACATACAGGACTCATAGGACTCATGCGTTTTCAATCATCGGCGGTCCATTTTGCATATTCTTGGCACTATTTTCTTCACTGTAAAGAGTTGTTATCGAAGAGTGATTTGAAAATTGCAAACCAAGTGCGGTGTTCAAGATATGCAAATCGTTATGTGTTGAACTGTGATTATCGAAAAAGGTTGTTTCAGCTGCTGATTGAATGCCACATCAACTACTGTAGAGTTCACTATACAGTCCTTGGTGACAATTTTCAATGCTCGTTGATCCCTGTCACCGAGGTTTCTCTTTCGTTTACTATTACACCTCGCCGATATTGTTTTACCGCGAATTCTGTAGGTTATCGTCACATTGGACACTGTTCCTTGCAATACGCCTAGTACACTGATCACTTGAGATGCATTTGCGCCAACAAACTAGGCATCCACAATTTGGCCTCTTCGAAACTCAGAGCAGGTCTCCCACTTTATATTACCACCGTGTGTCCACTACAGAGGATAAACTAACATAATACTAACAACGACTAGGTGCTGTACATGCATCTTTAGTGCTACCCCTCATACATCCTACGTGTTGCAAACTACAGGCATTTCTAATATTTTGATAACCATCTGTGTGTATACCATACATAAATGCATAAATATACACACAAGCATTTTGAAGTCAACCAAATAAGAAGAATTATTTGAACTTTGAAGTGACGATTCAAATTATGTTCTTGCATATTGCAATGAAAAATACTACTATCACTGATGTGATTAATCGAAATTATTGTGGAACAGATTATAGTCAGCACAATATATAAAACTGTAGTATGAACTACTTACCATTCATCTAAAAAACACACACAAAATTATGCCATCTTAATACACGTTTTCTTAAAAAGTGAATCAACACGAAAGTATCAATATTCCGTTAAATCAAATCAATGTTCCATTGTAAAATTATTTTAACGCTTAACTTGAAGAGAATTTTATGGTGAAATGATAGTATGGCTTCAAAATAACTACAAAAATAAAATTAAAAAGAAGCTGTAACTTAGTTCGTGCTATAGAGATGTTGGAAATAATATCAACAATGCTCTTATTTTAAATAGTAGAACTATTGCTAATAGACTAATAGTGCAGGTTTCGAACTTAAATACTGCAAATACCAATAAAACCAACAGATATTCCGTTCAGTATTACTTCGACCTTTGCTCCGATCTATATGAGTCCTAAACAAGCCTAGTCAAATTAACCTTTTTTTAAAAAAATTATTATTATATATCCTATACCGTTACCTTCCTTGACGTGGACGCTAAACTTCAGAATGGACGTTTCGAGACTCACATGCATATAAAACCCACCAATAGTATCCGTTACGAAAAGCTCTTCTCCAATCATCATGTTAAACGTTTTCTATCTTATGTCTTCGCTATTCGGAGAACCTCTATCTGTTCCACCGCATCGTCCTCTAACAACTACCTTAAAGGTCTTCTCTTCAGCACTATCCAAATTGGGATACATCCTCAATCTTATCAACGCGCAATTTAAAAAAAATTAGTGGAGGGCACAAAAATCGGTTTTGCAAGTTCTGGATAAACCGGAACGAGCAATTTCATGTCAAACCAAAATTACCACGATTTTAAACTTCACGTTTGGAAGTGGAAACACTTGTAACAAATGATCCCATGCTCATCCCAAAATTAAATTTTTAGGGATATATTCCATGTCCGATTTTTTTTTTTATTATTATTATTATTATTTATTTTCAAAATATGGCTTTTTGAGAATCAAAGTCAACATTTTAATTTTTTCGAAAAATATATTTTAAACAACCGCTACAGTGTATAATTTCAAAGCTCTTTTTATAACCTTTAAAATGACACCATAACTAAGGTTCTAAGTACTTTAAGTCAATCTCAAATATGAATAGAACAAATATCACTCACGCAATTTTTGGTAAATTTTGTGAACTTTGGGGACTTGTAAATTCGAAACTGGTTTACAAATCAACTTGGTCTTCTCGCTTATACCTGATGACAGCGGTCAGAATATAAAATATCAATGTAAACGCTAAGGGCTGATCCGAAACTGTGTGTTGATTTGATATGGAATGGCTCAAACCGCTTTTTGAAACTTTCAAAACACCTCTCTCTGTCGTTTTTTTCAAAAACGCTTCGGTTTTCTATCAACACATGACTTCGGTATTAAAATCAATTGAGTTTTCTATCAAAAACTGGTTTCGGTTTACCATCAAAATATTTTTGCTTCTTTGTCAACTTGTTAGGAAATGAGTACAAGAACAAGAATGGATACAGGCTTCGGTGACAATCACATTGGTTTCAGTAAAAACTCAAAACTTTTCGAGAAAATTGAACTGGTTTCAACAGAAAACCGGAACTGGTTTTGATCAAAACTGAACAGTTTTAAAAGAAAACTGAAATTAGTCTCGGTAAAAAACTGAAATTTCAGTTTTTCGTTTCTCAAGAAACTGGCTTTGTTTCTATGAAATTCATTTTTTACCATCCCTAGTAAAAATACCCACCGAAAACAAAAAATCCGATGCTGTAAAATCATCTATTCTGAATTGCCTTACTTAATCCCATCTCATTCTTCATTCCTTACACAAAAAAGTCTTGCTTATCTCATACCTCACTCACTAATCTGAAAGCGAACCGACTTTTCCGACCCGCTCCAAAATAATTCACAAAGATCACTAAAACTTCAATCCCTCAGTACAAGAACCTGTTCCTTGAAAGAAATCTGCACTTCTACCGAAGAAATGTCAGAAAGCCATATGTATAAGTTGTCCTATAATAGACATTAGTTTGACTCTCCAACATCCCATCACAAAAATAATGCATACTTCCCATAATTCCAATAGCTGCAATTCTTCTCTGTCCTCATTTATATCTTTAAAAGCATCCCTTGTCCAGTAAAACTAACTCCTGTTTCGATTAACATCAATAATCATAGGCATTCCTGCAGCGCTCAAATTATCATCTACCTGTCCCAAAACGCTCAACAACACATCTAATCATAACTGTGACTACTAGAGCGAATGGAATACATATTACCAAAATAATAAGTATTAATCTTTTCTGTATCTCTAAGGAAATAATATCCAATATTTCGGATATTTTATCAAGTATCCATTACCAAGGACTGTAGAGGCTCCAAATATACTCAGCACCAGGATCTTCACATGCTTAAAACTTTGATTTCAATTGAAATCTTCAATATATTTAAAAAATCGTAACATATATTAGCCTACTAACGTGTTTTAATAGCTCGTTATTTTATTTATTTATTTATTTCTGAGGGAAGGGGGAATACCCTGTGTGTGCTTTATTTCTTCTATAGGATTTAAGCTTAGTGTAAGTGCACTTGACACTTCTAGACGTACCTTCAGTTTTCCCACACATGCCTTGATTAACTGCCTCACTCGATAAAGTATCCGAAATATTGGATATTATTTCTTTAGGAATACAAAATACTTATTTTGTCCTCAAGACCTTTCCTCCGAACCTTTCATGTCCCTCACAAAGAAATGAAATGAAATCTTTGAGTTTTACGCTTCACGGTTATGCCGATTAGGCTAAAGAAGACGGTGATGATAAGTAATAAATGAAAATGGTGGAATGAAGAAAGTGGGAGTCCACCGTAAAGTTCACTTGGCGGGGGCTGGGATTCGAAGCCGGGACCCCAAGCACCAGATGTGAACGCTCTACCACAGAGCCACCGTGGCCCCGTCCATCACAAAGAAATGGAGAGATACTCATTTACCACTTTATTCGCGAATTGTCTCGCTGGTCTTAATACACTATAACTAATACTTAACTTCCCTACACATTTACTTTATACATGTATATCAACTTTTACGATAATTTTTTGTAAATGCTTTCCGCTTTATGTTATTTCTCATTACTTTATTACTCTACTAATTTTAAAAAATCTATATCACGAATGAATATATTACTAACGAATTCTAAAGTTACAAAATATGTATGTAAGGGCAAAATGCTAATTTATATGACCAAGATACACAAGTGATTTCAAAAGTTAAGAATAAGCTTGCAATAATACAGCCAGGTTTCAAAATATATAAATTGCGAATTTTCAGAGTAATAATAAATACCGCTTGCGAATCCCATTTCATACAAATGCGATCAAATTAGGAAGATGGTTAAATGGTTAGAAGCTGACGTCCATTAAAAAGGTTTACTACATTTTACTTACAGAGCACACAATCATTAAGGATATATCATATGAATTATTTGATATTTTGATCCGTCCTTCCGCAACAAAATCTAACAATCGTTTTGCAACCAATAATAATAGTAATAATAATAATAATAATAATAATAATAATAATAATAATAATAATAATAATAATAATAATAACCCTTTGGAGTTCTAGTACCTATTTTTAGGTACTAAAGTAGTGTCTTCATTATTCGATTAAAACAGAACCAATAAAGCTTTTTACTTCGGTTCTTTTTTGCTTTTTCAAGTCTAGAGGTATTGTAGAACACGTTACATATGGTTTCACGCCTTCCTGCGTCGAGACATGGGAGGTGATGACGTTATAACTTTTAAAAAAATATTTTATTGTTAGGTCTATTTTTGTTATTTTTTGGCGGGATTACTTTTGCACCTGGAAGATTGAAATTTTGCACAAACATTTAGTCTACCGAATAGTATTTATCAGATTTTTTTCCAGATCTCCGCGTTATCACAGGGGGGGGGGGGGGGCAGAGGGGCAAAAAGTTTTTAAAAAGGGATTTTTTTACCAAAAAATCCCTTTTTTCACGATTTTCACGCCTTAGATACATGATGGAGATATGCGAATAGTACCGTATGAAAGGGAGTTCTATTCTGAAGAGAATGATGTACGAACCATGATCCTAGGATAAATAGGGATGTCTCAGCAAATTTTTACCTGAGATCCTGTTTTATACGGGAATCCGGGGTGTTGTGGGTTATATTATTTTTTGGCGGGCTTACTTTCGCACCTAGAAGATTGAAATTTTGCACAAACATTCAGTTCACTGAGTAGTATTTATCAGATTTTTTCAGGTCTCTGCGTTAACACAGGGGGGTCCAGAGGGCAAAAAGTTTAAAAAAGGGATATTTTAACCAAAAAATCCCTTTCTTTGTTATTTTTCTGCCTCAGATACATGATGGGAGACATGTGAATGGCGCCGTTTGAAAGGTAGTTTTATTCTGAAGAGAATGATGGGCGAACCATGATCCTAGGATAAATAGGGATGACTCAGGATTTTTTTTTTTTTTTTTTTTTTACCTGAGATCAGGGTCTTTTGCGGTAATCTGGGGCATTGTGGGGATTATTGATATTTTTCCCGCCCTTACTATTCAAGATAGAAGCTCGAAATTTTGTACACTTATTTAGTACACCCCTCACTATTTTTCAGGTGATTTTCAGTTCTCTGCGTTAACACATAAGGGATCCAGAGGGGCTCAAAATTTGAAAAAAAAATTGAGAGAAAAATTCGATTTCTCTCAAAATTTCCCGCCTCAAGGACATGATAGGGATATGTAAATGGTACCATTTGAAAGGTTGCTCTATTGTGAAAAAAACGAGGCATGAATCATGATTCTACGATAAATAGGGATGATGCTGTAGCCGCTTGATTGAAAGTCTATAATTTACCTATAAAAAAAACGGAATTTAAAAAAGATAATAATAATAATAATAATAATAATAATAATAATAATAATAATAATAATAATAATAATAATAATAATAATAATAATAATAATAATAATAATAATAATAATTTACCGTCTTCCTCTCTAATTGTGAATGATCCCTCATCTGCTCCTTCAGGTAACTTCTTATGTTTCAGTATGATCTTTCTTCTTAAAGCATGAGGCGATGGCAACTGTAATTCAGTCTTGTCAACGGAGTGTGTCAGTAACATATCTCCGAATACATCTTGCATAGCGTGTGCCATCTTCCTCTGTTGAGGCAATGTGCAATTATCTTCAATGGACAAGATTACAGGATAGCTGGAATAAAAAATAATTTTATTGAGAAAAGCGATTACGTGTGCACTAAGTTGCATACAATTTAACAGAATAACACTGTGGTAAGAAATGAACACAGACCCATTCAACACAGTTTATTTACCTAAGTGTTATGTCTTAACGTTTCAAAATCTGTGATATTTCGTTTACTTTATTCCTGTCAGCGATGACGAGCATGTTATTATTCTCGGGTTGTTTCTTGAACTATTATCAAAATAATAACTTTGTAAGTCTGCTCGCTTCTGAAATGAGGTAATTTGACTATAAAACGCTATAAACTGAATACAAGGCGGGTATCATGTTTTTAATCAAAATATCAGTGTTTTCTTATCAACTGATATTAGACTAGATAAAACAGACATTTCTAACAGTTTGCTCCTCCGATTCTCTGTAAACCTCTAACACAGAACAGAAAGACAGTAAAGCTAGCTAGCGTCGATAGGCAATAGTGGTGGCAAACAAGACGTACTCGATGGTTTTCCAGATACACTACTCGTGCATTCATCACTAATCGAACACTGCGAACTGTTTTATTCCATTCCACTTACTTCGTTCCCTCCCTTTTGATGTTCAATCTGACTTCTTTCTCCTGACTCGGACCATGAAAGTTCCCCTACGTCATACTGGCGAGTTGAAAACAACTGAGATACAGATTATGAAGCGTTCACTAATGTCAGCTACGAAAATTTGGAGCAATATTGGAAACTACACATTTGCTTGTTGACTTACTTTAATTTATAATGTAGTCCCATTGCTTGTCTACCTACATTTATTTAGATTCAAATTTAGATCCTTGGTCCTGATGTAGTATTATTCATAAAACTGTCTTTCTACAGCCGAGAAACATTTGTGTAAGTTAGTACACTATTTTATCATTACAAGGTCAACATTACTAGGTATCTGTGGGAATTATTCATCAGTTATTTAAAAGATAAATTAGGACAGAAATTCGATTTTCAGTGAGCATGTACTTGTATCTGCTGCTCTGCTGTGAACAAAATAAGACAAAACAAAACACAAACACACACACACACAAAAAAAAAAAAAAAAAAAAAAAACTTTCTTCCTTCAAAGGAGGATCATTTAATAAATATTAATATTTGAATCTGATCGTAAAATTACTCTGATTATAGGATTTTCTCTTTTGAGTGTGGGAAAGGCATATTTCCACGTAGATAGGAAGTTACGTATCGCAGTTCCAAGCATTGGATATTACTATTACATCTTATAAATGTCTATTAGTACCTATTGCATCCATTTTTATGTTACAGTGTAACGCATTTTAAATTAGAGAATTTGTTGAAAACAAAACTAAGGTACCGCTTAGGCACGTACGCAATATGTAGATTTCTGTAAATGATAACATCGTTAGCCCTCCCCGCAGGTCTGGAGGTTAGAGTGTGCGTCTTTCATGTGTTCTCCTTTCGGTTCCCGGTGCAAGAGCAATAAAAATGTGAACACATTACAGTGGTTTGGATTTTAGCTTAAACTATAGATCCACGTCTCATGTGGCCTAGATGCTGAAAATGGACGCTAAACTTTAATAAACAAACGGTAATATTAATATTAATATCCAACATAATTCTTTCAATGTAACGAATATTTCCTTGTAGATTGAAAATTATTTGCGTGGCAGTGAAAAATATTAACAAGAGATAAATCATAACTTTTTATCTGGGCGGAGTGGGAAGGAGTGACATAAATGTTAAGTCTATTATAATTGTGCGCATTGTTGAGTGCATTCACACTTCATTTTTCATAATATACTGGCTGCATTTCAGGTTAGAATCACCTGATTATACGTTCGATACATATAACAACACTAGGGGAAAGTAATACAGTATCCAGCTGTATCAACCTCGACATAAAACTAAATTACGGAATTATTTGAGATGCTGGTAATTTCTCCGTTCTACCCATAATGAACACTTAGAATTATCCCACAAAACAATCGTAATACATAATCTGATATTTCTCATTCAGAAAAGGGGAGATCACGCGAGATCCCAAGCCACGACGGGGCCGTCTACATAGAAGCTCTTGTATATTTCGAACTTATTGATAATACTGCTCTTTAAACAGTTTAATATTATAATGGATACACAGGTTCTCCTTTAAAAGTAAATCGAAAGACGCAGATTTCACGAAAAAAAAGTCCAAACTACTTCCTACAAGAACAGATAGCTTCGTAAAGAATAGGGTAGACGATTAAATCCTTAACAAGTTCAATGTCTACAATGATATAGTCAGTTTTGTAAAGCTGTCCACTGTTTCCTCATTTCATTAGACAAATGTACCTAATAACACGTGACAGTGCCCGTTCTCATCGTTGTCAATCTCAATCCTATCCAGAAGGTGTAACAATCAAATAATAGAAGACAAAACCCAACTAAATAAAAAGAGGTAAATTCTGCGCCAGAGGATGTACCAGAAGTCCGGGGCCATAGGCCAACTGAGTTATGGGTAAAGATACGAAAAAATGGACGAAGAGGAAAGTTATTGAAAAATGGTGTGGTTTTCAATCTAGAATGATGTAATTTTTCCAAGCACACCAATCGTTTAGGCTCCACACTGGTAAGGCGTCTATGTTAAATGAAAATACAACGTTCCAAGTTGTATAAATATACGTACTCTGACGTTACAAATGCGTGCTCTTTGATGGTTTTAATGACATCCAGAAATTTAATTTTGGTAGTCAAAGTGTGGCCGTGGTAAATGAAAGGCATTCCATCTGGACCATCCCAGCAATCAAGTTCAATGCATCGACATCCCATTCGAAGGCATCTGACATAGGCTTCTGTGGAGGATTCACTTGAAAACTGATCGCCTGTGAGGTATCTGCAAATAAATACAAAACAAATACATATTTTAAAATAGAATTATTCTTTCGTGAATTAACATCATGTATGTTCAATAATTACTTGCTTCAATGATCATTTCACTAATCCGTACTGCTATTTTCTTTTTTTGCAATTACAATATCTGCGTAAAGAAGTGTTACCGTTAGGAAAAAAGCAATAAATATAATCTACTAGTTAACAGTGTGATTTAGTACATATACAGTATATAAATGACCTTCCAGTAAGAACTGTTACTATTGCAATATCCCCTAATATTTATAAACAACATGTACTTCTCCAAGAGCATCATCAAACAGCTAACAGAAGCCACTTACGAAGAAGTACGGAGAAGGACACGGGGAGCTACGACGAACCCCTTCAAACCCTCCATAGGCTCCGCCTCCAAAATCGGCTATAAAAGAGCACATCGAGGGACAAAAAACATCAGTTCCAGCTGATCATTCCTACCTTTCTCTTCGCGCTGTTCTGGACAGGAGAAACTTCCTAACCTTACTTCTGCGCTGCCCTGAGCAAGAGGTTACTATCCTATCATCGCGCTGCACTTGACAAGAGATATTACCTATCTCTGTGCTACTCTGAGCAAGGGTTACTATCCTATCTTCGCGCTGCACTGGGCACGAGATATTACCTACCTTTGCGCTGCTACGGACAGGAGGTTCCTTTCGTCTCTGCGCTGCACTGAGCAGAAGACACCAACCTATCTTCGCGCTGCTACGGGCAGGAGGTCCAACCTCATAGAAAAGCACTATTACTTAGAGGAAAGTACTTATTTGTAGCATAGTGTACAAATAACTTGTATAGAACTTTTTGTAATAAAAAGGTAATAGAAAAGAAATAACTCGTGTACCGTCTCTACCATACATTACAATAGTATTGGCAATGAAAACATACTTTTGAGCGCCACAGAAATTCGTTCTTTTCAGATTTTCTCGAAAACTAAGCATGAGAGTTCACTCATAAGCACGTTATTTTGTTCAACTCGGTATGGTATATCGCGACTAATAAATCTTATTTTTAGACAATATTTTAGACAGAAATTAAAATTTACGAGTTAGTTATATCTCATTAACTGTAGTATGTATTATCGTTGAGCTTAACGAGGGTATATTTTAGTATCAATTTGACCTCAGTAAGTGACATGGTTCCCGTACAGTATCAATTTTAATCTTTACAAAGAAATTCATTTTCCTCAAATTTCTCGAAAACTACGCGTGAGCTTTTACACTCATGCACATCATTTTGTTCAGTTAAGTAAGATCTATCGATTGAAGTATGTCTCATCTTACCACGAGAAGTTGACTGTAAATCGAGTTCTACCCTAACCCGTTATTACTTATTCTTCTGTTAGCAAGCTCGTTCGTCTTCACATGGCTAACCATGCTTCATTTCAAATACTGGCATATGCTCACGAGAGACCAGTTTTGCCTGGATGTAACCGTCTCTTATGTCGGGTCCACAAACTGCTTTTAAAGCCTCAGTTGCTACATGTGTACAATCCTCTCAACTGCTTGACAATGTTATAATCGGTCCTGACTGCGTTCTTGATGTTTTCGTAAAGCTTATCCTTCGTTATCGACTCAGTCAGCGGCGGCTTCGTTATCTGAGTGGAAAACCAGTCGATCATGTAGTAGTAACTGACTGATGTAAAGTTAATTTCCGGGAACGGTGCTCCCGTAGTAGGTCTCTTCTTTTCTGTTGTCAACACTTCTTGATATGTTTCCATCCTAATGCCTAAAATCGCTGTTTTTGTTCGTTATCATGGATAAAAGGTGGTTTTCAGGATGAAAGAAATATCCATTAACATGTACGAATGAGTGGAAAACTTGTTTCATGTCTTCTGGGAAAAACTAGGCCAATTCAACTATTTTCTTTAAGTGTAAAAATCCACCACAGCAAGGTGGGTGTAACTTAAATTCGAACCACACAGAGACGTAGACTCGAACCACCTACTGAAACAGCCAATTTAACGCGTCTTCAAGTACAATGATATTTACGTAAAGAGATAATTACCTGGACGAAGATATCAACCAACGAGACTGTACACTTAGTCCAGCGGTTTTCTTCGATAGATTCAGCGAACATATGGCATTAGAGACAACTAGACAAATGACCAGTAGGTACTGTTGTCGGTACTCAAATCGCTGAAATCAGTCATTTTTTCCGACCCACTGGATTTCAATCGGTTGGGAAGAAACCATAGGTAATTCTTCAGAGCAATCAATCTTTTCCAACTGGACCGCGTTGTATTACGTTCGCGTGAAAATTCTGAAGCGCAGTGTAAATCAACAAAGGGGCGGTAAATACACCGACTTCACAAAAATTCGATATAAACACAACACGATTCGTACTTATGACTTTTCATTAGCATATTTAGTATATTAACTCATGAACAACAATCGTATTTTTAAAAGACACATACCTTCGAATATATTATAAATAATGTGTTCCACACACTTTAAAATATATTATAAACAATGTGTTCTATCTTAAAACAAATTTATTTCCGATGTTTAACCGAAAGAAAAGCACTAATGAGGCTCATGATGTGCTTGCTGCCTACCTTCGACCGCAGAAAACTTTGACTTTCTTAAGGCAGAGCACTGAGTTCGTAAAAAGAGCAATTTTGCATGCAAACTACTCTAGCCAAAAGACAACTTTTCTGCAACTTGCACTGTGTAAATTAGGTTCCTTTTTTGTTGCTACCTAGTTTAAATGTCTCGTTTCTCCGCCTCTTTTAAATTTAGGATCTAAAATTAAAAATATATTCAACCAAGTGGCGTTCGAGATATATCAGAAAAATCAATGCTACGCTATTTTGGACATGTAGAAAGAATGACAGAGAAATGCTTACTTGCGAACTTTCTACAATGACAGGTAGAAGTATGAGGAAGACAAACCAAAACATGACAAAATCAGGTAAAATAACATTTGAAGCAGTCCAGGATGGAATGAAAGGCCCTGTACACACCCAGACGCGGTAGACAGCTGGAAACTGATATTTACGATCACAATGGTATGCACATACACGAATTTCGAATTACTCTCAATCATATTGTGAGACACACAAGAATATAGAATAACATATATCTCTCAATAAATAACACTGTCAATACAATGCAATGTCATATAGATCTAGTTAACATTTCGACGAATTTAATGCAGTGCCAGAATTCAGTAATACACGCGTGTGCTCTTCAATAATATGTGATATTGGAAAGAACACCAAGAATATTCAATAACAGCAAATATGTACATTTTAACAATTTATGTTGCAGGTTTGAACTGCAGTACGTATCTTATTTCAAATATTTCCCTCTCAACCTGTTACGACGAAAACAGTAATAGTAATAATAATCATAATATACTAACCTTTCGGTTGCATATCGAACCAGTAATCAGTTCAAGCGTCCAACTAAATCCAGCGTGAGTGCTTCAACACACTGTGGAGAGTCTCTCATAAACGCAATCACATACTAATACCATTCTCCACATGCCAAACTAGAGATGTATCAACCTTACAGCATACACTAATATCTGAATTTCATTACATACGTTTCAGGTCTAAAAATGAAACTTTCACAACACAATGCTTCACACACTTTCACTTATGACCTACTCTCCAATATTAAGCTTTTACCAGTACGTAATTTAATCGACTAATAAAATGACATTATTTTTAAAACTACCGTTCGTTTTCTTTCTCTCTCTCTCTCTCTTTCATTTTTCTTTCTTTCTCTTTCTCTCTCTATCTCTCTCTCTCTCTCTCTCTCTCTCTTGGTATCAATAAATCTTTGGAGATTTATATGTTATAGAGTAAGATAAGGTTAACGCATTTCCCACATCTTTATCCCGAACAGATTCCTTAATTCAAATTTTCTTTGCAGCTAATGACTATCAACACGAAAAGTTTATACTAAAATTTAGATTAGATCGTTTATTACTTGTTTGTAAATAAACCACTTTCAAACTCCGTTTGTTGATGAATTTTAATAACTTACAAAACTTGACAATTACTTACGTGTTATGTGAGGATGCTATCCAATAATGCGACAGAGGACGAGTCATATCCTGATGAACCTCGCTGTAACGATAATCCCATATTTCGTTTTGAGTCGAAAATAGGAAGTCCATAAACTAAAATAAAAAATATAAAGTAAGGTTTTTTTACCTGTATTATTCCAAATTCACGTGAAGTTCAATTTCGTGCACTAATAATCTACACAACAGAAAAAAAAAGTTTTTAAAAAATTGTCTGTGACTTAATAAATGTAATATTACTTCATATATCTTAAAATACTGGCTTCCTGGTGACATCAGCAGATTTTATATACACGTGAATAGAATTAAGAAATACATGAAGCTAAACTAAAGGTACTGAAGGAGAGGAGTCAAATTGAAATGCATGTCAGTTAATAGATGGATGAAGCATGATGTACTTGCGCCCATACTTTCGGCATCATTGATTGCCGTTGGGCTCCCAAGAAATGTGCTGCAGATGAAACTTACAGTGGTTACGTTTTATGTTGACCTATACACATTGTAATGAAAGAGAGAATTGTCTTTTTTATCCGCATTGCCGAAAAGAAACTTTAAATATATAAATCGAAGCTGAGAAAGGTAAGGAAATGTATTTCAAGAAAATAAATAGGAGCTATATATATTGGACTGTTTTCCTTAACTACTATTTGGAACCGAAAATGTAACTTAAAAGAACCTAGCGCGTTCGTTGCCAGCGGAAGTAATGAAGTTATTTGATTCATCTACTCAAACTGGTATAAAACTCTTCGAGCATTGCGTTGGGATAAGAGTTGTTTAGAGCTGTACAATTTATCGAAGAGGAAAAAGGAAAATTTTACTATTTCTATGGGGGGGGGGGGGGATAGTACCGGTATGTGATATTCAGGATTTACATATAACGAACATATATATATATATATATGCTTTTACGTAGCAACGTAGAATAAATTTAATTGTAAACTGGAACAGCTACATTAAAAATAATGCAACACATAAAATACAAAAGAAATTATAAAGACTGGTCCAAGAGTGTGGAAACACTCCAATAAAAGGCAGAATTTTAAAGAATTCCAAAAGTAACGCTGCAGGTTAGTAATACAGGTAGGGGAAAACTTTGAAGACATGTGATGCCGATGGCCGCCATCTTGAATTCACTTTCATTTTTTTAAAATAGAAATCCTATGTTCTGATGGCTTTTTCTTTCATCTGAAATTTTCTCAGGAATTAAAGGCTGTGTTTGTTTTTGCTTTATCACTTACCATAACGAAGTTATGACTGTTTTTTGGTATCGTTTCAGATGACTAAGACAACATGGCTGTGACGCACGCAGAACATTTTGAGGTCAGAAGAGCAAAGCACAAGGGTCGTTGCTGATGCTTTTAACAACTGTCACCCAGATAGGGTACCCACTGGCCATACAACAGTAAGCAAGTTGATCAAGAAATTCAGAGGAACAGGGTCCGTGACCAACAAACAAAATCAGGCAGCCCATGCATGGCGACTGACGAAGCAACGTAAATAGCAGTGTTGGCAGTATTTAGCCAGAGTCCGAATTAAAACACTCGTCGTTTGTCCTGGGAAACTGGTGTTAGTCACACATCCACCATTCATGTTTTGTCCCTGCATAAGTGGGACACATATAAGCTACACGTGCATCAGCACTTGTTAGAGGATGACCACAATTGGCGTTTGGAATTCGCGGAATGGGCAACAGAGCAAATACGCCAATATCCCCGTTTCGCCTACGGCGTCTTATTCATAGATGAGGCCAACTTTTACATTTCTGGTAAAGTGAACAAACAGAATATTCATTACTGATCTGACACCAATCTCCATTGGTATGAAGCATTCGTTGGCATTCCTGGAAAAGTGATGGTGTGTGGGGGACTCATGTTGTGGTCTTTTGTCTATCAATGGCACCATAACAGAAATCGATTATCATCGAATGCTGAAAGAAGATATCTTACCATTTATCTTACCTAGAGATGTGATATTCCCTGTCATCTTACCAAAACAATGGTGCAGCTCTGCAATATAGAAATTGTGTTCGTGAATATTTGGATGTGCAGTTTTCCAATTAATGGATCGGTAGATGTGGTGTTGTGGAGTGACCACCACGTTCCTTTGACCTCACTCCTGTAGGTTTTTACCTTTGAGGACATCTCAAGTTCATTGTGTATTCAGTGAAAATTCGGGATATTGATCATCTAAAACAACGCATAATAAATGCATGTCAAAACATACCTGAAAGCACTTTGAGCAAGGCTTTGGGTGAATGGAGAAAATATGACTTTGATGATTTAAAGAATGGACAACGCATCAAACACATATTAATCGGGAGAACGTCACGTTGTGACAATTGTGTGAGGAATCCTGGGTATTCTCAGGATTTCTCAGGAAAACAATCATAACTTCGTTATGGTAAGTGATAAAGCAAAAACGAACACAGCGTTGAATTCCTGAGAAAATTTCAGATGAGAAGAAAATACCACAACATATGGTTTTCATTTAAAAAAATGAAAATAAATTCAAAACTGGAATTTCCAGATGGCGACCGTCGACATCACATGTCCTAAAAGTTTCTTCTTTCCCCCCCTGTACTACTTATATGCAGAGTTACTTTTGCAATTGTTTTAAAATCCTATCCTTCATTTGGGCGTTTCCACACTTTTGGACCACCCTGTATTACAGTTTCCAGTGGAAGCTAAATATGGTCCAGATCCCACGTTAAATTTTAAGTCCTCGTCTCATATAGCCTCTGTGCTGAAAGGTACACTAAACTTCAATCCAACCAATTAAGTATATTAAACAAATCTTCGTTGTTTCTGAATTGTATAGTAATGAAGGCTTTGCACCTCTTAACACTCCCACATCCTTCGTACGTTCAAAAAAATTCATACAAAGCATATCGACGTCCATAACCTACTGGAGCTCTGTCTTTATTAATTGACAGTAACTTTTACTCTTGACACCAGAGTATCACGATCGATCAAAACTACAATATGATCGAGACGGTGTTGACAGATGGTCAAGATGCTAGAACCAAATTATTCTTAAACATACGGTTGGAGTGTCAGTTTAATAGTAGATTTAAAAAAAAAAAAAGAAAAAAAAAAAAAAAAAAAAAAAAAACCAGCCTGTTGCATTTTCTCTCTAAATACTAAGTTACATCACTGGGTCGTTGTTAACAGTATGTAAGAAAGCAGTTTCTCCAAATCTTTTCGCACCAACTTGTAAAAACATCTTAAAACTGTCCAGAACTGTCGTTTCTTTTAGTTATTAAAAGAACGGAAGACACTGTTTCAAAAGGAAAATAAAATTTATAACATAAGTGCCACAAAAACATAAAACTCACGAGAAAAACGTAAGAACTGGCAACCCTAGAGTTGTTATAATCTGAGGATGTAAGAAGACGTGTGTTACCATTATTATGTGATTTTTTTTTATTTATTTACTTATTTATTCTCAATACATAAGGCATTCAATATCACGTTTTGAACATTTTATTAAGAAAAAATTACGAATTATACATAGCTCATTTGATTCTCAGATTCTAGCAATACCGATGTCACAATAGGATGTTTGAAAACAGCTGACTTCAGAGTGAAGTGACAAGTACATCAAAGGTTATTAAGCAGACATCTTCAACTTTCTTTGAGTAAGTTTTTTACTCTAACCCTATTCTTGTCGATAAAGACTGGTGTCAAAATATTTAAAGAGAAACATCCAATGCTTTATAAGATATTAATGTTAGATTGATGTCCATGTCCGAAGTGAAATTGTACGAGTATATACCGGCTCCTGTCTTACAGTTGAAATCATACTGCTATTGGAAAATGGTAATACCAGTCCTATACATGTATATATAACGTTGGATTGTCCCATCTTTTCTTCTTGTTAACTTACCACTGATTTGCCTATACGCTTGATCATTGAACAAAATTTTGCTTCCCTTCTCCAACACTGATTGTCGTTATTATTTTCTTTTATTACCATTGAACAACGAAAAGGAGTACAGGGACAAAGTGTATATAAACACTTTAAATCAGAAAAATCAAAGTTTCTGCTAATTTATTCATCTTCTTTTGATGGTTTGTGCTCGTCATTCTTGTTCAAATAAAAAAGTATGTTTGAATTCCTCGTACAGCAGAACTGAGTTGTTTGCAACTACAGTGTGTTGCTCTATATTCCGAAGTAGCATAAACCAGAAGCTAATTAGTCTAGAACTAAAGATTTCGTTATTTTCTTCCAATTGGATGATTATACACAGTCCTGAAGATCAAACATAGAAACTGTTGGGCTAGGCAGAGTTAGAATTAGACTTAAGCATGAGAAGTAAGGTCTGGAAAAGAGGGTGAAAGGAACCTCTCACTCCAAGGTTACAGACTGATAGAACATACAGAAGAAAGTCTTAACAACGGCTTATCATTATTAAGGTTATGTATTACTACTAGCTAACTTAGCGTAGAAGAACTGCTAGGAAAAAGCCATTTGGTCGACAGAGATGGGATGCAATCTGAAATTTCAGCACTTCATATATTCAGATAAGTGAAGTTCTGAATTTTCATGTATTGGTCGCATAAGTCTAGAGAAAACTCAGTCAGCAATTCAATATTAAGCGACTGCAATACCCTTTCCAGACATAATTAATTTTCCGTTACGATGTCGTTAAGCACACAAGACGATCAGATCTTGTAGAATATGTGGATAATATGGCAAAGAAAAATGAATGGTCATATTGGAAAAATACTATTTTCCACATTTTTTTTCTTTTAAGTGGGATGCTGAATAAAACATTCCATTCATGGAAGACAGAATATCTTGCTCCAGTCTTTTGTGATTTAAAAAAAAAAAAAAAAAAAAAAAAAAAAAAAAAAAAAAAAAAAATCAAGGTAACAACTCATTGTTTCAACACCTGATTGAGTTAAAGAATTAAATAATGCAAGCTGTGAGGCAAGTTCTAATATAAATAATTTGCATTTGTATGTATGCTACGAGAAATATAAAGTCATTCTGTCTACGTACTTTCAGAATGAGTTTGTGTTTGGATATAATTATATGATTTGGATCTATCATTAAAGACTTATATTAAAGGTGGCCTCGATTAACAAATACTTTACGGTCATCTTGCGTAAAAGAGAAGAGGAACTAAGATAATATTCTTTAGTTGTCAATTGGTTTGCAGCTGCACTCCAGGCATCGTGGTCTTCTGCTAGTCTCTTCATGATCAAATAGATCTTGGAGCAGCCAGTATCTTCCATTACTTGGTCGATAAATTCTAGCCGCAGCCGGCCTCTGGCATTCTTGTTCTCGACTATACCTTTGATAATAGTGCCTTGGTGGCGTGTCTCAGATGGTGACCTATCCAGGTAGTTCTATTCCTTAGTATTTCAAACAAACATGGGTTTGCTGCTCCCGTACTCAACACCTCTTCGTTAGTCACTTTGTCAACCCGGAAACTTTCAATATACGTCGATAAGGTCAGGACTCCAATGCCACTATCCTTTTCTCTTCTTTCCTAAATGTCCAGGTTCCATTGCATAATACACTCGAGAAAAATGTCTTAATAAGATTCTTCCTGAGGTGCATGTCAATGATATTACTGAAAGTGAATATGATGCGTTTCTTGTTGAAGGCAGTCTTTTGCCTGATGTATGTGGCTTACAATTTCCGCCTTGGACCTCCTATTTGATGTTATTTTTGCTTCCACGATAGGATTAAGATAATGAGTGTACCTATATATTTGTATATTCCGAAACAATGGACTTATCTTTTGTACTGTTATTTCTTCTGTTTATTTGTTAAGTATTTTCAATATTTCGACTTTCATGGGGGTAACGATCACGAATACATTATTTCTACTTGCCGGAAACTTACTATTTTTGCATCCTGTGTTGTTTTGTACCAGGGTTGGCTGGTTTAAACCAAAAAACGAAAAATGTTTGTAAAAGTGTAAATGTTCGTAAAATTTTGATAAACACATTTGTGGGTTATCACGTTTCACTCTCGTATTATATTCAGACCTAAATTCCCCATTCGTAACTCAGAGATTATACTGCAAAAGAAACTTTTTTTTATAAGTTTATGAATGTTTCGTTTGTGTTTTTTTATAGTTTGTTATTAGTGTTATGCAATTGCAATTAAAGAAAAATTATAAATATTGTTTCGTTTTAATAATGTTTAGTATTGACAAAATACATCGAAATGCCTTAATTGGGGAGGGGGTCATACAAACCCCACGAGAGGCATTTACTGAAATCAAAAGCATCTTTGGTGTCTATGTATAAATACGTCAGAGCCAAAGTGGACTCAAATAATTCGTATCTTTATTCACTTTTCTTACTGATATGCAAATTAAGTCGTTGTATTTGTTTAACTTGGACTAATAAAAGTCATAGTGAACTAACTTGGACTAAATTAGTTCTTCTGTACTCTGTAGTATTTTAAAATTGTCCATATGTAATTCTTTATAATGGTTTCACTTGTGCAACTGTTTATTTTTTTGTCCTTCTGAAATGACTCTTGACAATAATTATATTAACAAGTATGTAAAAATCAGTACAACGTATTTTTTTTATCAGGAGTCCTTCGTGAGTGAGTCGGCAGACGTATCGCATTTGTAGCCAATCAGTTCCGGTTTCGAGTTCAAACAGAGGACAATTTCTCTCGGATGTAAGCCGAGGAGAGGTTTGGGTTCCGCTTTAAGCTTATGTGATCCCTTCCAGCATAACCTGGTTGTTGTATAATAACACCAAGGCAAAACAAACTTTTCTGTCCATATGTGATAAAAATACAAAAAGCAAATTATTTAAACCAAAAACACCTGGTTTAAACCAAAAAAAATTTTTTTTTTTTTTTTCAATAAAAACCATGGTTTTTGCTAACCTTGTTTTGCACTGTCCTGTAAAAGAAAATGACCCCTAAGTATTTCTAGACAACCCATTTCCAAGAAAAGTTAAAAGTGAAATAAATTTTCTTGGAAATAAGTTTTTCTTCGAATACTTGTGTCCCATCTTCTTTTACAGGACAGTAAATGTTCGTGATCATGACCCCAATGAGGGTCGAAATATTAAAAAAATATTTAACAAATAAACAGAAGAAATACAACAGTACAAAAGTTATGTCCAATGTTTCATATTAAGATATACTCGATAGCGTATATTAGTATTTATACTTATATTCTAAAATTGTATTCCAGAAAACATGACAGGGAAATTAGGGAGGCAAAGAAAATTTGTGATTAAATGAGGATATTGACAAGGACAATCCCTACGTCAGCATGAACATATTGGCGATAGACCTTGGTGCTTTGTAACATGAGTGGTAAGTCACTAACGAATGACAACGCGATCACCTGCTCTTACGAATAGTTACTACCAAAACATTTTTTGGAAATCTAGAAACTAAGGACACAACCATTATATACATACCTCACTAATAGTAAAATACGGTTCTTGAACATCTCGTTGAGCATCTTGAAGATAGTCTCTCATGAACTGCGACACCTGTCTCTCATCATTACCTAGTGGATCTTGTTGCTCCTCGCTGAGAAAACTTTGGAATTCTTGCGCTGTCACCGTCTTCCCGTTTTCAGAGTATCGTGTGAAGCTCTCTTTAAATGCCTAGGAGACAACATGTAACATTTGATACAACAATTGATAGTATTCATTGTTGTATCAGATATCATATATATATTTATATATTTATTTACATTTTTTGAACGTGAGTTATTTGCTAGGTAATGTAATTGAATGTTGAGCTGTATCATACAGGATGGACGTAAAGTCTCTCCCTGATAACAAACATTAATTACAAGAAAACTAAGAATGATAAACGCATGGGGTCTGAAAACATCGCTTGTATGAAACTTCAAGATTTTGCCACAGCCTGTGCTACCATCTACTGCAGCTGATCGCAGCGCAAAGTTATTTGTTTAAAAATAGCGTGAGCACAGAAGAAAGCGAAGTGTGTGTTGTGGTATCATGAAACAAAATCTCCCGTCATAGTTCAACGAACATTCAGAAGAGAGTATGGGCAGCAGCCACCAAATGTTTAAGAGCATGAAGGATTGCTATAGCAATTTCATTTCAACAGGAAGTGTTTTAGATGATGATAGAAGCGGCAGACCGAGTGTTAGTGAGGAACGTGTGGAAGCTGTTCGTGTTGTTTTAACCCAAAGCCCACGGAAATCCTTGTGTTGCGAGTTACGTGAACTGGACATCTCGAAGTCAACTGTGTTAAAAATTTTACACAAACACTTGAAGTTATACGCATATAAGGTGCAGATTGTCCATGCGTTAAGAAGACTGTCCCCGACACGCAAGTTTCGGATGTGACATCGCATGGTTGTCCTGAGGGCAAGTAATGGAGCACATGTGGAAATTCTCTAAATCAGGTATTAAAAAAATAATAGAAAAAAATCCTATTATTTGCCGCAAACCGCATGCTTCTATCATTCTCAGTTTTTTTTTTTCTTAATGTTTATTCACCCTGTATATATTGAAAATAGCGGAAACAATTCCGCATATTAAAAAGTTCATTATAAGCCTTTCCGCTAAATGCCTCACCACATAGAAAGCCAAAGAAGTAAGAAGAAAAAGAAAAAATAAGAACAGAGAAAGAGCTATAAAGCGTCCAGATAGGCGTGATATTGTACCCTTTCAACTGCAAGGTAAATATCCAACTACAGAAGGTTACGTAAGATATTTATACAAAATTACTGTTTGTAGTACTTTTCTTTACAGCTCAAAGTGTCTTATAAGATTTGAAGAATAAACTGTTCATTAGACATTAATTACCGAATAGTTACTAAATATTTTCCTCTCGCACATTTGTCACAATACACAAATATGATCTAGCTTTTAATAATATTTATTTATTTATTTATTTATTTATTTATTTATTTATTTATTAGGCAGCAAACATGCACCGCCACAGGTGCGCCCAGGCAGCAGGTACATCACACATGCAACCAAACTCATACTATAATGTCACAGAATATATAACACATCATAAATAAAACCTCGCATAAACTAACATAAAACAAGATCATGCAGTATCCGATCATGCAAAAAGAAAAGGACAAGAAAAAAAGATGGAAGAAAAAAGAAGAAAAAGATGGTTGGAAGAAAAACTAACAACCCTTACAAAGAAAAAAAAAAACCCAAATGGTACTACATTAAGTTGAATAGGTAACATTAAAGGGTCTTTAATAACTTGAATAAGTTTGGAACGAACTTTTAACAAATTTCGTTTGGAAAATATCTAGAATAGAACTTACTTGTAGTATCAATGGTTTTATAAATAGACAATTTCAGGCTAGAAGTTTTAAAGACAAAAGGAACAAAATTTCTAGTTTCACGGTAAAGAGTTCTTATGGAAACAAAATCATCAATAAAGAAGCCTCCATGGTGAATATTATATAAAACAGATCAAGATCGTAAACATATTTGCCTATAGACTAAAGACAAAAGATGCAGTTCATTAATCAACTTCGTATCTTTGAAATTCCATTGAAACCAGGATAGGAAGTTATTCTGAATAGACTCGATAATATTCGTTTCAGATAAAATAACTGTTTCAAATCACCGTATCATATTCCAAATGAGAGTGCACATTATATGTGTAGAGAATTTTTCAAGTATTAATATTTGAAAAATCACGGCAACACCATTTTAACATTGCTAACTTTTTCTAACTTTAGATGTGATTGATTACCTGTAAATGTTTTTTTGAAATAATAATTTGCTATCTAATATTATTCCGAGATCCTTAACGTTAAGTTCCAAATTCAACTTCCTGATTACGCTATTATATATTTACAAGACACAAGATTAGTTTTCCGGGAAAAAGTTATACCTTGAGTTTTAGCAATATTCAAAGATAGGAAATTATTGTGACCATTAAGTTAATATATTATTGTTTTCTTGCAACGTAACTTGATTGCATAGTATTAATTCCCGTAAAGATTTTAATAGGATCAGCATCAGTGTTCGAAGTAAGGCGATATGCGGTGGTATGCCATGCCACCTCTGCTTTTTCAGTGATGAAGGCATACCGTCTCTGGTTTTTCAATGATTAAAACTGGAAAGTAAATGCCAAAGGCCTTTAATAAATCCATTTATATACATAGTAACTGACGAATAGCTTTGCACGTAAAAAGATTTTATTTCGTATGTAGAAATAATTTCTAAGTTGACAACACCGACATTTTTGTTACGGTATCTTTTTCCTACCTTTTGTTTTTAAAATGAAGTGCCTTCAAAGAAATTACCTAGTTTATATTTTGATTTGCCATATAGATTTTTTTTTTTAAATATATGTGTATGTGTTTTCTTCCATTAATGTTATATGTCGTGTCTTGAGCATGGGCGAATTTAAGGGTATTCTGCTGTTGGAGACGGACCATCCGGGGCTTTGGAATACTCCACAGTCGAGTAGGGAGACCGGGAGTTTTCCCATAGGAAATTGTTAATATCCTCATTTAGTTATTGAGCATTTTCGTGTATAAGTCTCTATAATACAACATAAGGGGATTTTTGAATTTTTTTTTTTTTTTCAGAAAGTTGTTGGCGGGGAATTAAAGTCTCTCCATATCCACCCACCTTTTCCCGTTACTAGAGAAGTTATCAAATGGTTTTCAATCATTATGTAAATAGAAATGTAATCTTTTAGGCAATATACCCTCACTGTATTTCAACATTTAGATAGCCGGTATGTTGAGTCAAAATCGTAATTAAACATACCGTCTCTGCTTTTTTTCCACTTCGAACACTGATCAGCATCAAATCGTTAACTTATCAGGTAAATCATTTATATAAAGAATAGCAAGGGGTCAGGTTAGAACTCTGAGGCACTCAAGATGTTACGTTATAAATAGAGGAAGTATAGCCATTATAGTAAATCTCCTGTTACTTAAATATGAATCTAGCCATTTTATTATGTGATTTGATCATTTGTACTTGTACAGCTTACTTATTAACAAATGTGAGGCAGTTTATCAAATGCTTTTGCAAAATCAAAGTAAATAACATCGGTTTGGCCACCAGATCGAATAACACAAAGTAGTCTTTCCATAAAACTTACTACGGTTGTAATAACTGATTTACCATTTATAACCCATGTTGATTAGTATCCAACTAATCAAAGACAGTGCTATACAAGTAATTGTACATTAAAAAAAAAAAATAGGAATAACATTTAATGAAGTAGGCCTATAATCATCGATATAATAATAATAATAATTATAATAATAATAATAATAATAATAATAATAATAATAATAATAATAATAATAATAATAATAATAATAATAATAATAATAATAGTAGTAATAATAATAATACAGTAACAATTAAGTAACAATCAGCCCAGATGATATGTGACTGTGGTTAATAATACAATCTCCGCTGTGATGCATTGTATGCTGATAAAGAATAAAATAATGTTAACATCTATCCGACTACTAAAAGCCAAATGCTGTTAACAGTAAAGTAAATTATCATATTTGGCTTTTACATAACAATATGAAATAATATCGTGGAAACACAGAAATCTTGGGAGAGAAATACAGAGATCAGATTATCGTGTGTTTTAATATCACTCCTTCTCCAAAGACATGATAATGTTTGAAACTGAGATTTATCATTTGTAGATACTGCCCATTTAAATCGGAAAAATATTCATAGATAATGCAGTCTCTCTCTAAAATAAGTGCCAGACGTCTTAGTTAGAAGAGACTCGCGGAATAAGAAACAAACACACACAACTAATAGCCTGCAAGCTACGGTGAAGAATTATTCACCAGCCACAAATTACGGTTAAGATTCCCACCATTTAAGCAATCACATTTTTCTATCTTCTTCCAATATAATGTGTTATTATTAAATACTACCTTCGTGAAATCAATAACGGATTGTTTCAGTGAATAGCTAAGCAAGGCCTGATAACGATACTACACGCTACTTAAGTTACTAAGATAAGCAGAGTTCACAGAAATTACAATTTAATCAATATACTCAATTTTGATGCTACATAACTTTAGTGCTGCGCCCGATAAGACTCATTTTATCTTAATATTGCAAGTAATTCACACGCGTAACATTAATATTATAAATAATTCGTTGTAGTTACATTAACACAAGTAACCTATTTTTCATTGGCAATTATTCCAATAGGAAACTATTAATTGAAAATGTAGCAGAATTTTTGTCTTTGCTACAGCCCACGATCGCTTTAAATGCGGCTTTTTTTTTTTTTTTTTTTTTTTTTTAAGTTAATATCAATCAAACGTTCATGAACGAAGAATCTTATAAAAATCCTTTCATCCAGCTAAATGTTCTTATCTAATGAAATAATAATAATACATACTTTCGTGAATTAAGAATATATCTGAAGCCTTAGTAACAGCTCATTTTTAAATACATTGGTGCCGTAACTTGCATCTTGCATTTCTCAAAATTTATTTTTTTGAATTTCTGTAAACTTAAAAACCTTCTTGCAGTAACTAATAAATAACAAGAACTTACACTTTCGTCGAACATGAGTTTATGATAGAATGTTTCGAATTCATCAAAACTCAGTTCCATCCTTTTCCTTGTATCTACTTCCTGAAACAGTTCCCTCAGCTTGCTTGTTGGTAATTTGCAGTTAATTCGGGGAAGAAAGGCTTTCAAATCTTTCAACGTCACCCTGAAATAATGTCCATTCATTTTATGTACTAACAAGCTATTGTTATTTAAATATTTCACATGCATTACCAAATAATAACCTATTATTATTTGCATATTTCAATACAAACACAAACTTCGGTATTCATTTTCTTATTAGTATGAACACACGAGTAAGATAATAGTAGCCAGCACAATTTGATAATCTCCTACACAGTTTCTTTTGATAATATCTTCAAAACGGTTTAAATAAATGTGTTACCTCAATTTGATAATCCTCTACACGGTTTCTTTTGACATCTTCGAAACGGTTTACATAAATGTGTTACCCTCACATTGGTTTAACATCGTAACAGGTGATGAAACGTGGATTTATTCATTCGTACCGGAAACACAGCGACCAGCTGCTGTGTGTGTGTTCCACGATGAACTTAAACCCCAAAGTTTTTCGTGCACATAGTGTCTCCAAACAAATGATCGCATCATATTTTGGTAAATCAGGTCATACTGCAACTGTCCCACTGGAGAATCGTAGAATAGTCAAGGCAGAATGGTACACAGCCATATGTCTACCAGAAGTACTGAATATTAAGCATACAATCCAATCCCAACCGTCGAATCATTCTGCATCACAACAACGCCACTCTCACATAGTAGCTGTCACGAGTGATTTTCTGGATCAGAAAATGTTGGTCATGACACATCCGGCTTATTCCCCTGATTTACCCCCCAATGATTTCTTTTTGTTCAGAACAATCAGAAACGTGTTGCGTGAGAAGCGCTTTTGCACTCGAGAAGCCATCGAGGCATACAAACTGCATGTTTCACAGGTACCAACTTCGGAGTGACATAACTGTTTCAAGATGTGGTTCTATCACATGAAACAATGCATTGCTGCACAGGGGGAGTACTCTGAAAAGCAACAAAGAACTGCTGTATTTCAATGTTCTTGCGTTCTATCATTTTCCCGACGCTTTCAGTGCAACCCTCGTATAAAGGAATAGTCTCTGCGTTATAAGTCAATCAGTTCTTGTCTTCCAGTTGGTAAACGTCCAACTAGTTATGGCCAAATTAACTCTAACTCCACACCTCAACCATAGCTTGGTGAGCAACATGGAAATTTTAACTTTTCTCTCCCTTAGGAAAGCTGTTTTATACTTTGATAAGGTCTCTTCTTCGTAACTGCATCTAGATATTCTATCCTTGGTCTTCCTCTGCCTAGTTTTCCTTCTGCCTTTCCCTCTATCAACACGGTGATATAATCAGAGTATCGTATAAGATGGCCAAGCATGCTGTTTCTTCCTTTTCCCATTATCTTCACAATCTGTCGTCCTTCATTTGCTTCCTTTAGTACGTCTTCGTTCCTTTTCCTTTCGGTCCATGATATGCGCAGCATTCTGCGCCGACACCACATTTCAAATGCTACCAGCTTGGATGTTGCAGCTGTTCTCAATCCTTACGTCTCTGATCCGTAAAGCGCCACTCTCCACACCAGAATCTATTTTAATAAATCGTTTTCGAACGTCCAGCGACACATTTCTTGATGTTAGTAGTCCTCTTTTCCTATTGAATGCTTGTTTAGCCTGCACTACTCTGGAACTAACGTCTTTTCTTCCATCTGAGGATATTAGATTTCCTAAATATGGGAACATCTTAACGTCTTCGATTTTTTCTTCCTCTAGCCATACGTTTCTCCCTTCCTGTCCTGCCCTTGTGCACTTTTTGTTTTCTTCTTAAAGTAGTTTCTAAATTTATATTATATTTTTTATTGTTTCTTGCTTTCTTCTTCTTGTGTTCGACAAAAGGAATAGTGGGAAAATAATAACTCATGACACACTACACAGGCATTCCCTCTTTTATAAATATTAGTACGTTAATATGGTAGTTTACTCTCGGGGAATGAATTTTTCCACGCAATTTTATCAAACTGTTCAGCTGATTTTGTCATATTTCATAAATAAATATTTCTCTAATAACCCTACAATATGGCATGAATAATTTCTCATGAAAATATTCACAAGTAGCAGTTTGCTCTTGGGTTGAGTTTTCTGCGATGCAAGGTTTTCAAAAATGGCTATTATAATTTTGTTTATATTTCGTATACAAGGCTTTCAAAAATGGCTATTATAATTTTGTTTATATTTCGTAAATAAAGACTTCCGTAATAACTACAACATTTAAGAAGTGGGAACGAGAAAATTTAATGTGCTATCCTGTACGTTTATCTTTCATTCTTCAGCGAATTCGCGAAAATTCCAAACGCAAATAATTACTTAACTGAATAACCACTTACCCATTAATTTGCATGTACGTCATAACGACAAACTTTATTAAATGTTTTTTTTTTTTTTTTTTTTTTTTTTCTACTTTAAAACCTTTTAGTACCTTCTCCGACTTCTTAAGATAGGAATTACAACTTGATCAGGTATATTTATACCCAGTATATTACCTTATAATCACTTAGTACAAGTGTATGTACTTACATTATTTTTATTACACACATGCTACTGTTGCACATTATATGTGCGTATTTTAGTACTGAAGCTCGTAAAAAATATAAATAAAATAAAATAAATCATAATAGAAAGAACTAACGATCGTGTCACTAGTAAAAAGTACCAACTAAATCTATGGCCTATGGAACCCGGAGATTCAATGCCGCATTCACAAAAGCTCTCCACTGACTTCTGCCCTTAGCAAACTGGGCCCAGTTTCTACTTTGTATTCCTATTTCTGTGAGATCCTCTGTTGTCCTCCCATTTGCGTCTAGGTGTTCTTAATGATCATTTTCCGATTGAATTTTCAGTTAAAACTTTAAAGCGTTCCTACTTTCTTCCATTCTGGCTACATGACCTGCCCACCTGAGCTTCCTAGACTTCATAACCTTTTTGGTGATCGGTATAAACTGTGCGGTTCCTCGTTATGAACTTTCTGCCATTCGCCATTCCCATCCCTTTTGAAGAAGTGCCAACGCTTGGCTAAATCTTCAATTTAGCTTGCTAAACTAATTTGAGGATGCTGAATTCAACGAAACTATTTCCTAAACATATCCGCCCCCTAAGATCACGAGAAAAATGACCTCAAAGTTGGAATATTTATATTTATTTATATCCTGGATTTGAGTTTTTTAATTAAAGGAACTTCATGAACGTGTATGTTTAAAAACATTTCCATTTCATTCAGCGTCCTCAAATTAGTATACAAAGTGTAATTAGAAATCTGTCCGAACGTGGGAACTTTTACTAATAAGTGATAGTTCAAAACTCCAAACTTTGAGGTCATTTTTCTCGTGATTCAACGGATGGATATGTCTAAAAATAGTTCCATTAGATTAGGCGTCCATAAATTAATAAACAATGTGCAAATAGAAATATATCCAAGCATGGGAACTTTTATCATTGGCAGAAGCGTCATTTCAAATATCCCAACTTTGAGGTAATTTTTCTCGTGAGTCCATGGACGGATGTGATTGAAAATAGTGCCACTGGATTCAGAATTCTCAAATTATACAGAGGGTTAAGGTATATACCAACATACTCGGTCCGTTCTTATTCAGAAGAAGAAATTTCACGCCCTTGTGCTGAAGCAATGTTTCCCTCAATAGCTTTTCTCTCCCTCTGTCTAATGTTATTATGAAATAGTTTTCCAATTACTAATGAATTGTAAAAATCTAACAGAAAATAAAATATAGAATATTTAATCAGAGATTTTCCAACGCTGCCATGTGCAGAGCGGAGCTTTATGGGCCATTTTTCTTTGCACAAAGAACTGTCACGGGACACTCGTATCCTGGAACGCTCCAGATATGATTGATACCACAACTTGAAGAGGAGTTGGAAATTTCATTTTCCAACAGCATGGAGATCCAACCTTACTTCCATAATGACGTGACAGGGTATCTGAATGAACATCAACAGCGCTGGATAGGTCGCACTGATCCTGATGATGAAGCGAGTTGAGATGGCCTCTGAGGTCTCCAGACATGACGCCATGCGACTTCTCTTTATAGGACTTTGTCAAAGACCGCATCTTTGTCCCACCATTGGCTAGAGATGTGATGGATCTGTGAGAGCGGATCACAGAAACCTTTGCTGCCGTTACAAAAGACACGTCGATTAGAGTATAGAAGGAAACGGACTATCGACTAGATATCTGCTGTATCACGAAGGAAGTCATATTGAATTTTTGTAGGGTAGTTTAAAAACTTCGATATATTACCTTGCTTTTGGTATACAAAGGATTCTGATGTCATATTAGGAGGTCCGAGAATATTCTTTTGAAGGCGATGTATTCCTTTTCGGACACCTTGTACGATGGGCCTGAAACATCTTTACTATCGCACTAAGCCAGCCTCTACATCAGCTGAATGATTTATTAAACACTTCGATATTGTCAAGTTCTCTGCGTTTATGTACATTTAAATAAGCATTGATTTCAGTTCTTTTCTAAACCATTTATTACATTATTTTTTACAACATATATTTGTGGAATTAATTACAAAATAACGGACACAACTACTTTGTAACCAAGAATAATTTAATTTAAACTTACGTTTCCCTTAAACTTTCCATAGCATAGAATTCCTTCCGCAGCCATCGTTCTACTTGCAGTTGGTAGGGCGATACCAATGTGTCATGTACTAAATACTGCAAACATCTTACCCAATAATCGCATTCCTTCTCTGCCAATGCTGCAACAAACAAGATCACATATATATGGGTAGAGTTTAAAGCGTGAGAATAATCCTCGACTTATTGACTTAAAATGTTAAACTGTTTGTAACAGAATACTGACTAATATGTACAAAATATTCTCAACTGAAGCATGCTTGTTATTTATTCAGGTGTGTAGCACGGGTATTTCATATATATGCAACATATACATTTTTACGTGCGTGTACTAATAACTAAGTATTTATTTCAAAAATGAAAAATTAACGCTACAACACACGGAAAAATCTATGAAATAAAGTGAAATATCTAATTTAACATGTCGGCAATGCCCTACACGTTGGAAGGGATGGGTGATTACGAAAAGTGAAGTGAATCGTTATGGAAGATTTGGTGTAATAAGAAGGATAAAAATGTGATAGAAAAAGAACTCAAAAAACACGAAGACCATGTTGTCTACCACAAACTCACATGATCTGGAGTCCCGAGCTATCCATGAGCCACCATTACCTCTCCCCATGTCTTCCACATAGACACACAGGGTGCAGTTAGTATTAACTGGATAACGCCAAAGGTTTTTAAGATTTATGAATGATCTGGACTATACAACTACGATTGGATTCCATCTCAATGCATCCTTACTTCCAAGACGTAAATGAGAAAAAAACTTACGTACTCTCTCTACAATTTAATCAAATATTGTTATATAAACCTTAGGTTTATTAAGGAATATAATAGAACTAAAAGTATTTAAACTGTGATTTTAGCTGTTATGCTCCATGAATGTGAAAGATGAGCTCTACGTCGCGGAAAGAAACACAGGTAGAGAGCTTTTGGAGACTTAATTTGGAAGAAAAATATTTGATGCAAAAAGTGACGAAAAGACGTGCGAACTTAAAAAGTTAATAGAAAACTTCAAAATAATAGAGACGCATTACCGAATATCATACAAGTAACAAAACTGAGCTTCTAAAATGGGTAGGTTATGGAAAATATACGCAGAAAGTGCATTCTAATGAGGCGACCAAGGAGGAAGATTTGGGATACGCTATTAATCTATATTTTAAAAAAATGTCTTACAATAATTCTGACTGAAAGTAACGAACCTGAGCGCATCTAAACTTACTTCTCTATCACTGAGCTGCCATGTAACCCACAGAAGAAACAGAAATAAAACCCATATATTATACTAGTCCGTACATACCCTAAAATTTTAGACTATACACTTCCCGTCTTTCTCGGCCTCCATGATTTACTAGTTTAAACTTGAACCAAATACTAGTGAAACAGGAAGAGAAACACACTACGCATTCGGTGCGATTGTGGTACACGAGTAGGCAGTACAACGGTAATTTAATAAATTTAAAAACTGTCATGAATTCCTTCAAGCAGCAGCACGAATGAGCAATAAATAAAACATTGAAACACCCAAGGCGGCTATTAAGATGTACGAACGAACATGTGAGGAAGGCACCAGGAGAAACATTCAACACCTCCACCAGCTTGCAACATAGTATGAAATGGGAAGATGAGTTTCACATGACTTGACTGTGATTTTGACATGCAAACTGCAGGTGTAACATGTTGCCGCTACGTTTGTACAACGTCTGTTAACAGTTAAACAAAAGAGGACCGTGACATGTTTCAAACTATTACACAGAATGAGTGTTGACCCAAATTTCTAGTACTAGTGATCACTGGTGACGAAACGTGGGTGGATATGGAAGAGAATATTTAAAAAAAATAAAAAATAAAAATTAAAAAAAAATAAAAAAATAACATATTCAAATTATGATTTCTGACTGGCAAAGTATCGTTCATTTGAAGTCTATGTCGCATGGTTTCACAGTCAATGCAGCATTCTACTGTTTGTTTACGTTATAAGAAAACGTGGATAGCAAAGCAGCCAGAGATGTGACAGAACAAATCCTGAAACGTTTATCAACATACTGCACTTGTCCACTCCTTACTTCCTGCCAAGGACAAACATGTTGTCCTATAAACGACCAACTCCCCAGATTTGTCATCAGCCAACTTCTTCCTATTCCTTAAACTGAAATCAACCCTTAAATGTAGTATACTTTAGACTACCGATGGCCAAATGGTCCGCGGGCCGGATTTATCTCGCGTGTATGTTTCACTAACCTATTGATTACTAAATCCATTTTGAAGGTAATGAATGCCGTTTGGTATCGGATCAATTTTTTTAAAAAAATGAAGATTTCATACACAATAATTACATTCAATTGTATGACTTGCGTACAATTGGCGAACCGTTGTCTCACCACTGGAATGGAAGGATAAAATGGTCCCTAAGTGTAACTCTTTAATTTGTCCCTGCTTGATGTACGTTATAAATTGGCCATCTGTACAGTATATCGAGGAAAAATCGCTATGAGAACTTTCAGGCCATTCCGGAAACGGAAGAAACGATAAAGGCACTATGTGTATAGGGAAGGAGAGAGGGATTTTAAGGAATGAGTATCATTATTATTTATGTATTAAGTTCAGTTTCTTTTTGAACACGCCTTGGATATTTAATTTTCCTACATAACTCCTCAAATGACAGTGTTTCCAAACGAGTAAGTCCAAGTGTTACAATTATACAACCTCTGACAATAAAGTTCTGTGAATGATCGCGTAAATAGAAAGTAGAAACAACATGAATGAAACTTACCTTACTGTCCTTCGAAGTAGTCCCCTCCCGTAGCTATACAACGCTGAGCACGGCTGTACATGTTCTGGAAACTTTTTGAGAAGTCTTCTTTCGGGATGGTGCTCAGGAGCCTCGTCACGTTTCGTTGGATGTCTGGAATATCATCAAATCTCTTTCTTTCCAACGCGAGTTTGAGGCATGGGGTACAGGAAGAAGTCGGGATGATTCAGATCTGGCGAGTACGGTGGATGGTCAATTTGCATCACTCCCTTTTGGGCTAGAAATTGTCTTGCCAAGCTTAAAACATAACTTCAAATTGATCCTTTGTTCGTTCATTTTACTGTTATCAGTTTGGAACCGGACACACTAACACTCACTTGGTATAATGCGTCTTACACAAACAACAGTTGACTCAAAACTGAACAACGGTGGGTTCCCAATGGCGGCAGATGGCGCTACTCGTGTGCAGTGTTTCGTTGCGCCAGTGTTGCCAGGTCGAGCAGAGACTTCAATCACCGAACTTTATTGTCAGAGATTACATTGTAAAATAACTGCAAGTTATTTGATATACGTATATTAAATCAAACCTTTTTTCTCTAGTAATTGTTGAGTACAGTATCAACGCATCTATAATCACAATTTGTTGCAAAATTTGAAACAAAATTCTACAATAGCCAAGTATTGCAATACAAAATAAATTACTACTTTACGAAAAAAGAGATAATTACTTGCTATAGACAAGGTCTTCAGTCTGAATTCCATTCCATACAAAACGACAAAGCATCTGGAACTATCCACCTTTTTTATTTCGTCAGGCCATCTGTCAAAATCTTTAGAATTTTTGCCAACACGAACTTCCTTCACTTCTCTCAGATCCACTGAAAAATAAATCAAGCATTAAAGGAAGATATTATTATTCATAAGCACACGCATTAAATGTTTCCAAAATTCTCTTAATAATTTGACATTTATATATAGCAAGATATATTTGTAAAGAGTAATATACTCAGCAAAAATGTTCTCATTAGCACTAGATTATGTACGATATTAATACGCAATAATATGTCACTCGTGTCCCTACATCCAGAAAGTAAGTACCGAAAGTGCCTCCAGATGGAATTGGTCTGTAACCTACCGAGAACAGTAGGTTATCAGACGTCGATTAGCAGTTATCGGAAATCACCAACCAACCAGCCAGCAGAGTCTCCAACGTATCTCTACTGAGTAACATCAGATTGCTAAAACTTAAATATCTGTACTATTGGACTTAATTTCACCAGTCTGTTTTTCATCGGAATGTGATTCACCAATGAATTTTGAATGAGTCCAATGAACTTTGTAAAACCTAGTGATGCACCAAGCTTCAAGAGTACCATTTTTCAGCAGTCAATTAGCGATATGGATGGAGATCTATACAAAGTAACCCTAAGTGTTACTATTTATCTCATTCTTTTCCATTCAGATTTAATTAGAGATTGGAGTTTTTCTTTATTTTATTTATTTATGTATTTATTTTTATTTATTTATTTATTTATTTATTTATTTTACCGTTTACGCTACTCCTTCTATGTTTCAAGAGGCGATCTCATTTTTGATTCCACACACACATTCACCTGTACAACCCTACTCTAGTTATCGTATCTACCTAAAATGTAGGTTTTTTTTTTTTTTTTTTTTTTAATCAAATTCCTTATTTTATGTTTGAAATTACTTACACAATAATCATCAACTTTGGCAGTTGGCTTTTATACATTTAATGGTAATTTTAGGTAAGAACAGAAGAGTCTGATTTTTAAAAAAAAATCCTGATTACGAAACAAATTTAGAGAAAACTGATGTATTCAGTTCATCAGATTACCTAGGTCATTGCCTAGGTATGACAAGATCTATGTCAACCAATCTAATGTCCAAATTGGACCTATCAAAGAGTTACTATTGTTCATTGGTTCAAAGTACTTTACTTCACTTTATCTAATTATTAACTAACAAACTCTATGGCCTATGGAACCCTGAAGTTCAATGCCGCATTCACAGAAGCTCTCCATTAATTTCTATCCTTAGACAACTGGATCCAGTTTCTACTTTGTATTTCTATTTCTGCGAGATTATCTTAATATTGTCCTCCCATTTGCACCTAGGTCTTCTTAATGGTTGTTTTTCGATTGGATGTTCAGTTAAAACTTTGAAAGCATTCAAACTTTCTTCAAATCTGGTTATATGACCTGTCCACCTGAACCTCTAAGACTTGATTACCCTAATGTTTGGTAAACGGTATAAATTATGCAGTTCCTCGTTATGAAGTTTCCGCCATTCCCCATTCCTGTTCCTCTTGGGTCCGAATATTCGTCTCAGGATTTTATTCTCAAATACTTTTAATCTGCGTTCTTTCTTAAGAGTAAGCGGTCATGTTTCACATACAGAAAAGGCATGATTATTGTTTTATATATTTTAAGCTTCAAATTCCTCGACAGAATTCAAGACGATAAAAGAAATTAAACTGAATAATAATTGAATCTAAAAATGAAATGAAATCTTTCAGTTTTACGCCCTATGGTTATGCTGGCTACGCTACAGAACACGGCTATGATGAGAAATGAATAGAATGGTGGAATGAATAAAGTTGGAGGAAACGGAAGAACCCGAGAAAACCCCCACACACGGCGTTTATCCACCACAAAGTTCACTTGGCGCGAGCTAGAATCGAAGCAATGACCCCACGCACCAGAGGTGAACGCTCTACCACTGAGCCACCGCGGCCCCATAACTGAATCAAACTATTAAGCTTACGTACTTTTGGCCTCTTCTTCGACGCAAGTGTGTCTAAACAACAGCTTGCTGGTGCTAGATGAAAGACATGATGAGTGAAATTCTCTGCTCGTACACTTAATAAAATAAAAGTGATGGAGGATTAGCTTTTAGTGCAGTAGTAAAATTTCCTCCATTACCTAATTTATAGGTAATGAAAAGTAGTCCTTGATAGGTACTTCTACGTAAGGTCACAAATAAACACTCAATTTACGATCCTGTAGTAACTATTGATTAAGAACAGTGAATCACTCAGCAAACTGATGATGATGTAATATACGTCGGTAGTTTTTTTTTTTTTTTTTTTTTTTTAATTTGGAAACATTTACACACATTTAAGAAGTATTTCCTGTGTAAAAAAAGAATTAATGAATAAAAACTATGAATTTGTTACTGTTTTGTAAAATTCAACTATTTGAACAATTATAATTTTGAATTCTATATTTCTGTAAGTGAATACTTAAATGTTGAAGAAAAACAGTAAATTCATTGTTTTTATTCATTAGTTTTATTACACAAGTACCTCTTGAATGTGTGGAAATGTTTCAAGTTAAAAAACTGCCATCGGCATATATTGCTTCACCATCAGTTTGGTGAATGATTCTGAGTTCACGATTGTCAAATGTTAGCGCAGCATACAAATTGAGTGTTTGTTATTTGTGATCTTACGTAAAAGTACCTATCAAGGACTTTCCATTGCCTATAAATTAGAAAGAGGAGGAAATCATATTACCGGACTAGATGCTTATCCGATCATGTCTTTTATGTAGCAACAAGTTCTCTAGATACTCAGAAACACAGGTGGCGAGTGCCTCCAAACCGTTCACTGATTTTGTTGTCTTTGGAATGCTTTAAGGTATGAGAACTTTGACTTACTGTTAATAGATATGCGTATCATTCTATCAACTAGTAATTAATGTTTAATTTAAAATCGTCTAATTATTTGAACGAACTCCAGCTTGATTTATCGCTGTCAATAGTATATATGAAAACCATCGACTCTCTTTATAAACAACCAAGGGGCAAGAGCGAAATCTGATTTATTGTATTACACATGATAAATCTATAAACTGTAGTCACCCTCCACCATATACATCTTTCAACTTTGTCCTAGCCATACTGGAGTTGCAAATATATGTATCTGTATGTTAGTAGGGACACAAAATTAAAATTTTGTTTGTATAAGAGAAAAAGTTTCTTCTTTAGAAACAATGACTGCTAACAGATTATATACAAACTTTGAAACCGGTAAGTGAGACCAAATAACTAATGTTCATTGGTTTTGATATGGCATTAAATGGGTCGAAATTGTACGTACCGGTATATACATGATTCAGATCCACGAAATAATTATTAGTATATTGTTGACATTTACTAGCTCACAAGAGACAGTGCTTAAAAATTATTAAACACAAATATTAGTATAAAGTTTGAAATTTACTAAACACTAGACACGTGAAAAACAAACAAAAATTTAGGTACACACAACATTATATTACTACACAAGTCACAAAAAGTACATACCAACCCATACCTGTTCTTTCGCCAATGGTATCGACTGGGGTGGACCATATTAATTGCAGTTTTTCTTGAAGGGAGAATTATTTTCTGTAAGTTGCACACAAGTTTTATTTATTTATTTATTTATTTATTTATAAATGGTCCATTCTCTCCGACATTATTAACAACAATACAAGTATAGGCAAAGCATGCACTTTTGCGAGCATCTGTACAAAGTACCGGAAGTTACTACATCACAGAAGACACGCAACTAGAAGAACCTGTATATCCGATTTAGAGCAATATTAATGCAGCTATCCCTTATACTTTCACACTAAAAGTACCTGATTTATAAAGAGGTTGTTTCTTATATTCTCTGCTACTTCCTGGACTCTTTTGGGGGGAACCTACGGTGAATATAGAGAGGTTTCACTCTAAACGATCTGCTAGAAGTTCTTGTTCACCTATTCGTTGTTATAAAGGTTCGCTTTTAAAACGTAGCACAATTCAAACTTATATGTAATGAAAGCACAATTTATGGTCATACCGAAAAATAAATAAATACAATACGCTATATCCAAATTCAATATCGGAAAAAGTATAAACAGAAATGTATAGCTATGAAAAAGCTACTCGATTTAATACAATCTAAATTAAATTAGATTCAATAATTATTTATCAAAGCATTTTTTCTTTTAAATTAACAGATGTTACAGTACAATATGACGGATATTTCAGCAGATATAAGTCTGGAACCCATCACATCGATACTTAACACTACTGTGGAAGTTCTATAGGTGTCGTCAACATAATCTGAAAATTTTGGAAGTGGGAAGAAATATTGTACTTTGAGTGAATAAAAATTATTAATCTTTAACTTGTATACTTTTTCTTCAAGATCCATTACCTTCCGTATAAAGGAATATTGTGAATGGAAAGGAAGTATATCTCAAATTTTGATTTTTGATTAATGTTGAAGAGATTCAAATTAGATTCAAATTAGTGTAATGCTAACATTTTTTTTTCAATCAATTGGGTTATTAGTGGAATGAAATAAACACGGGTGAAACAAGTGAGTCTGAGAAGCAATGTTTCTTTAATTGAGATACGTGTTGGTACTTATGAAAAGGAGTGTTCAGACACAAGAAAATTTTTATAGGAGACTAGTGGAGGGAAGCAAAGTAAAGTACATACTTGAAAGAAGATAAACAACGAAATGTACTTCCAGAGACAGTGTTAGTTTCCTGAAAATATACGTGTTCAAGAAGGTAATAACATTTTGCTGAAACGTTCACATGTTGATAATTTTGGATACTTTTGGGGTAAACATCTTTAACATGCAGCTGCCTCAAAATGTAATGTTAAAAAAAAAGGTCAATATACGTCGATTTAAAAAAAAAAAAAATAGTTTTAATTTATAATTGTCTTTCAGTCGTAGTTACATTCCAAATGTCACATCAAATCACCGTGAGAAAGGGAGTCAAAACCTCTTCATAGCAACAACTAAAATGTCATTTACTAGCAACACCCGTTTCAATTAACAACTTCGGAAGAGAGTGAGTTTTCACTACCTACCTCATCTGAGGTTAGCTACCGCAATTAATTAATTTCAATCGTATTTCAATCGTACTCGTCAATTAATTTCTAGGATTCGAACCTTAAACTTAATTTAAAAAAAAATAAATAAATAAAGAGAGAGAGAGAGAGAGAATTACTTCGAAACCAGATCATTCTTATGTGTCTATGATACTAATCGCTTCTCTTCTCTTCCATTTTATTTTAGGATTTATACTCTTTCGTATCGTCAATTGACCGCAGTTACGTCTAAAAATTTCCAAGAAATTTAAACCTAAACTTTAAAATAAATAAATAAATAAAAGATTGACTTAAATTCGCTTACCTGCTCCTTCATAGTTCTTTTTCGTTGCTGTTTTGGACCAAACGATTTGCCTAGTCTCTCGTCGCAATACAAGGATCTTCTTTTCCGGCCTCTTCCGTGGAAAAAATTTCGTAACAACAGTTCCCCGTTCCAGGGAGCTGATGACGTGCTCCATCTCAGGGATGAAGCTGCCGATACTGGTGACTCCATTTGGTAATGCAGAGAAAGACATTACAAATCAATGCTTAGCAATCGAAGTCAAGAGTCAACACATTGCTGCAATAAAGAAAAAATGATATAATGGAAGAGGCAACATGAAATATCCATACTCGTTACAGTATTATGTTTTCAATAAAAACGTACCATGCATCATTCATTCAGTGTACAAATTGAAGGATATTTTACTAAACGATACATCAATTTCAAGCCATTATTAGATCATCGCGTACATTTCAGAGGAATGTGCAACTTCTCTTATTTTTCCGAAAATAGTATTCTGGCCGATAGTTTTTTAATCAACTCTGAAATTGTTCAATTTATATTCTACGCAAAACTGGGCAATATTAGAGATCATATTTGGCTGTTTGTTTATTTTTCTATTATCTTAATATCAGACACTATTGGTCTGTTTCTGAAATTATCTAGTGAGGACCACTTTTATTAGAATGTTCTACAGACTTACTACTCTTGCCTCTTTCTTCGAAAACAGTTTTATTTATTTGTGTTTTGAGCTTTTGGTTAGGGTTAGTTGGAGTTTAGCGTCCCTTTCCAGCACGGAGCTATGAGATATGAAACTACAGATTCCGAATCACTGTAATCTATTTAAGGCTCTCCCATCGGGAATCAAACCCGGGACTCCGTGTACTAAAGGTATGTGCACTAGCAACTAGATTAGCGGGAAGGGCTTATGTTTTGAGCATATACCAATATACTTATTTTTAAAATAGTATTGATTCAAATTCCTTTGTATGCGGTATTAGTAGAACAAAATACACTTTACCTTCTTTTTTTAATACTCCGAGGCTACCAAGAATATCCTAACAATAATACATCTATTAAAATAATAAGCGGTAAGAAGTTATATTAAGGTATAATCTATACCTGTTTGAGATTTTTAATTATAGTGCGTGATATTTAATTCACTAGATTTTATTTTTTAATTATTATTATTATTATACCGTTCTACGTAAAAGGATCACATGGGAATACCTCGAGGACCTCGTTTGAGAAATGCTGCTTTAGACCATAAATGAAAAATGACCCTGCTATTGTACAGGATCTCTCGAGCAGCTGAAAGTTCTCATGTAATCCAACAATTCGTGTGGTCTCGATTCAAATATCTTTGTACGCACAAATTATTAGGTATTGACATAGCGTTGTGAGGCAACTAAGGATTTATCCAATTCAGTATTAGCACGAAAGCCAGAAACAATCGCGTTCGAAGTGGATGTCTCGACGTTGGATCAGGCAACTGCACATGACCCATGTGACTGGCCACAACCCTTCATAGCATTACTAGATCTCTTGGCGCCGCCTTATGTTGCCGAACAACATTCTACGGGTCTACGGGCTTATATTACCTGTAATTAATTATCTATATCATTTATGCCTTATAAAGCATGCTTTACTTAATTACTATTTATAAGTACTATATTTAAATTGTAACAATTCTGATTCTATTCCTTTCATTGTTTCACCTTTATTATCGCGCGGCAACAACGTTTTCGTTTAATAACTTGATAGAGGTGGAGATGAAACTTAAAATTAGCTTCGATGGAAAAGAGCTGTACGATGAATTCTCTGTCTTGAAATTCATAACATCAACAAGGATGTTGTAAATTATGGAGTGCGTTTTTCGAGAAAGCAAATACACTAAACCTAATTAAAATAATGCATATAAATGCAGTATATTCTCGCTATACCAGTCAGAAATGAACACTTCGAACAACTGTTTAGTGCAACGAAAGCTTTATGGTCGGATGATAAATTGTAAACAGAATTTGTCAAAAGAACATGTATTACCGGGCACCAAAAAATATGAATAATAAGGTAGGCGTCTATAATCACTAATGTATTTTCATTTAGTTTAGTATCGCATAGCTTACATTTGGTTAGTGATAATGGCAGTGTTAACAATAATGGTTTATAAATGTTAGAAGTAACGATAGTAATAACATGAAAAACGAAAATAGTAATTTCAAAATTGCATATCTAATTATATAGATGCCGCTGGTCTCTGGGTATGCCTTAAATTGAAAATGGCAACCACAGCTCTTTATGATCTGAAAACACGACTGTAATTTATTATTGTTGTATGTATTAAAATGCTACATAACAGTCGAAAGATCAGTAACTTATTCTTCCATATCAGAACTACCGTTTGTTGACACAAGCTCCACTCCATATCAACGTACGTTCCTAAACCATAACCAGTAAAAATATTTCCCTTTATCCTTTCCAAAGACTACAGAGCAAAAGAAAGAAAAAAATCTCCAAGTCATTAACAAACCAAAAAAATAAAAAAAAAAATAATATAAAAAAAAAGTGGTATGTTGCTTGGCTACTAGCTTTAAAAAGATCCTTTACGTATGTAGAATTATGGTGACTTTGGAACTGTTTGAGTTCTGAAATTGCTGGGTTATCTGCGGGTGATTTTTTTTCGTTTTATATACTTTAAATTCATTTGCGGAAATAATGACGAATCAGTACATACAGACTCACAAGGTCAATCCTAGCTGGCCCGATTCGCGGTGGGCAAACATCATATGGACACCTTTCCTCTCGTTATTTACATCAAACGATAAGTTTTGTTTCACCTCCTTATTACAAATATTATGCTGGAATCTATTTCGATTCCCTAGTCTTTTTGTTAAGTTATTTATTTATTTTAACCTGCTGGTTTCCATGTTTCAAGGTTCAAAATCATGCAATTTATTAGAACTGTAAATAATTCTGTATGTTTCAGATATAACTAATACAAAAAATATGCTTTTATTAGGTCTAAAAGCAACTCCTCTGGTATTTAAAATATGGTCTCATATTAAACCAAAGAAAATTTACAAAGAATTTACAAAAATTCTACATCTCTTATAACAAGACAAGATGGTAATTCCAATGACTGATGCCTCACCATACGGGGCAGAAGTTGTTTTGTTCAACGTAACAGATGGGTAAACTATTAACAGAGGCGTGTGTTCAGCAACACTTACCACGGCCAAGAGAAATTAGGATCTTTCAAGCAAGTGTCTCTTGAAAGTGCTTTGAATAGTTCATATACTAGTTCCTCAGTAATGTCTTCAGTGACACAACAACGATCGGTCCTATAGTAGTGGAACTATGACCCTTTAAAGTTGATTTTTTTTACATTTTCGGTATCCTATAACTACAAAACTATGCACTTCTGACCACAGGTTCATATGAACTTTTTTTCTTATTTTCATGTGGAGTCAATCCATTCTAAGTGATCAAGCATCTGCCACTCGACCATCTCCAAAAAATTTAAATTTTTCATGAATGTTTATCCTATATCAGGGTACTTCAAAACCACAATGAATTATTATTTTCTTTTTTTTACAACATCCCATGGCGACGCAACGGCTGCCGCCATTTTGCGTTTGTTTCGATTTTAGGCGTTTACGTTGTTTTGAATATCTTAGCATGTATTTGTCCTAACAAATTGAAAATTGCTGGACGTCTCCAACTCGTGCAGAGCTAAAAATTTGATCTCTTAACATTTTTGCTTAAAACCACTTGAAGGGGGTGAAATCAGGGTCTGCAGTAGCAACATTTTTGGACAATTGAAAACATGTTTGGGAAGAAGAAACAACTGATGTAGAGGTCTGAATTTGTGTGTGCATCTAGTCCGGGGACATGTTAATATACAAAAATTTACAGACCTGTAGCTGCACCCAAAGGCCTTAAAAAAAAAACGTCAAGTTGAGGAATTATGCCAATTTTGCATATTTCACTGTCCAATATCTCCAAAATGGACTTGGATAAAAAAAAAAAAAAAAAAATCTGAAATTTTGGAAATAGTTAGTCCTTTAGTATACCATAACACACAACAAAGCGCGTTTTCTGTTTTTGAGCAGAAGGGGGTCAAAGTATTAAGTAATGACGTCATACTCTAGGAGGTATTTGGTTCATAAAATCTTTTTTGGATATTGAAAACATGTTTGGGAAGAGGAAACAACTGACGTAGAAGTCTGAATTTGTGAGTGCATGTAGTCCGGGGTCATAAGTTAATACACAAAAATTTACAGACCTGTAACTGCTCCCAAAGGCCTGAAAAAAATCGTAAAATTGGGGAATTATGCCAATTTCGCATATTTCACTGTCCAATATCTCCAATCGGCCTGGATAGAAAAATCTGAAATTTTGGGAATAGTTAGTCCTTTGGTATATCATAACACACAACAAAGCGCGTTTTGTGTTTTTGAGCAGAAGGGGGACAAAGTACTAAGTAATGACGTCATACTCTACGGGGTGTTTTGTTCATAAAATCTACTGGAAATTTGTCAGTGTTTACAGCGAGTAAGTGTTCACTGACTTGAGAATGCAGATCAAAAGAAAGGACAACAGTCTCCTGAATGAGTTGACAGTTAAAACAAGAATAAACATGATTGAGTATCATTGATATAGCAAGCAGCTAGAGCAATGAGTACTTACGGACTTTTTTTCTTTTTGGTCAAGGGTGCATTTTGACTTTCCTCGCCTTCTGCTGATAGCGGCATTCTTCATTAGTGCTGCTTGGGTCTGATAAGACAGTGTTACAACTAGAGGAAAGAAACGAGCTTGAGAGCCTTGACTGGACTAACCATTCATCCTATTTTATTTTACTTCACAACAACAAATTTCCAGTAAATTTCCCAATTTTTTTTTTTTTTTTTTTTTTTTTTTTTTTTTTTTTTTTTTTTTTTTTTTAAATATCCAGGCCCATTGGAGATATTGGACAGTGAAATATGCTAAATTGGCATAATTCCCCAACTTTACGATTATTTTCTTTTTCCAGACCTTTGGGAGCAGCTACAGGTCTGTAAATTTCTGTATATTAACTTATGTCCCCGGACTACATGCACACACAAATTCAGACCTCTACATCAGTTATTTCCTCTTCCCAAACATGTTTTCAATGTCCAAAAATGTTTCACCTCCTTCAAACTGTTTTAAGCAAAAATGTTAACAGATCAAAGTTTTAGCTCTGCACGAGTTGGAGACGTCCGGCAATTTTCAATTTGTTAGGACAAATACATGCTGAGATATTGAAAACAACGTAAACACCTAAAATTGAAAAAAAACGCAAGATGGCGGCAGCCGTTGCGTTGCCATGGGATGTTGTAAAATAATAATAATAATAATAATTAATTATGGTTTTGAAGTACCCTGATATAGGATAAACATTCATGAAATAATTAGATTTTTTGAAAAGGTCGAGCGGCAATTCTTCTGTTTTCTCGATCACTTTGCATGCATTGACCCTGTGGGGAATCTATTCCCAAAATTTTTGTAACATTCTATATACTCTGAGATTTCGGACACTAACATCATTTCCCCGGCGGGAGCTGTGGTTCGGATTCCACGTTCATCAGTAGGTCCAGTCTCACATAGCCTCGCTGTGGAGAGACGTTAAACTCAAAATCAACTCCACTCAACTAACATCATCTCGTGCGGAAAAGGTTCATTACTGTTTTTACTACAGTACCTAAATAAATACAATAAACAATGAAGCTAACTAAAGTAATACAGCTCTAAAGTAATAAACTCCACAGATGACACTTTTGGGTCAACATTTTACCACGTTTTTACTTAGTAATAAATTAATATACATACGAATACACCCAGTTTTTCCTCGTATTACAATAATTCTAAAGCACCAATATTCACTCTGTTCATCACAAGCCACAGCAAAAAAATAAAAAAACCTTAATTTTCCTATCGAATGACCAGCGATATTACTTCCCTCCAATCTGTTTAACTTTACTTAACCCTCTCGACAATGAAGATAAATATTAAAATGTTTTCTCAACGTCAATCTGTAAAAAGCAAAACGTTTTACTGAGGAAAAAAATATGCTCTTCAGATTATCGATTTTCTATGTAAATGTTTATCCACAAAATGAGAGACTAAATCTGTTGGTTGATAAGATTTAACAAGAAAGAAAGAAAGAAAGAAAAGAAAGAACAAAACGTTAAAAGACATCAATGCTAATTTCTCATACCGAAGAAATCGTCACTTCAGTTAATATGATATTATGACTACTTACTTACCATGAACAAATAACTTAGATAAAAATTACAACAGAAGCATTTCTACTACAATACTGCAGTAACAATAGTAATGAGAAGGATTATTATTATTATTAATTATTAACTATTATTATTAATTAATTATTATTAATGAGCTTGATTCTAATTTTGTAAAAGGAGATAACTTGAATTTAAGTTTCTGAGCTTTATCATCATTTCATTTTTTCTTAAGTTTTTCTTTCATAAACGCGCAGAAGTCAGACACAGTTTATTCAGCTTTTAGTTTCATGGTATGGACTGTAACTTAATTAAGAAGTTAGCAGGAATCGAAGAGGGATTAGTTAAGAACATTATCGTACGTAAACGATTGCATAGAATTTGAATTCACTAATCTTCTCTCTTCCTCCTTATTTTTTTCTGTGGATAAAAAAAACGAACAATCACAGAATTGCAACATAAATGGAGGATTTACAATACTCAATCAAATAACTGAGATTTGGAGCAGGGGAAAGAATTATTATCTAAAATGCTAACAACTAATTCCTAGGGCTACCTCGTGGCTATATGAAAAGCAAATGCGTCTCTGGCGTGGAAGACCCATCGGTGGAATCTTATGTGGTTCAAATCTCACGTTAAGCTGAAGGTTCACATTGCATATAGTCCCATTGCTGAAAGGAACGCTAAAATCTAATAAACTAGCTCCTAATCAAATTACGACAATTAGCGAGACTAGAAGAGCTAGTGATGCTTATTGTAAAAGATACTTATAGTTAAGAAAAGAATAATGCAATGCAATGGACTATAATCCATTACGCTTATACTAAATACCAGGCTGGTTCTGTTAGAATACTAGTATTTTCTCAAAATTCCAGTTCACGCAATTTCGCCCCATTTCTTTACTGGCAAGTCAAATCCTATTTTTCACTTTGAGGTTTGTATTGTGATAGTATGGATATAGTTTATTTGTGTTAACTGTGACACCTATTGTAAAGAACGGCGCTAGTCAATTGTTTATGTACCAGTAAAATTCCTATCAGATGGCACTGAAAGCACCTTGCAAATATCGTCGTGAGATTTCTAAATTGCAGTTCTGATGTGTATAAAATTTTTGATATGAATAGCATTTCGTAACAAGAATTTCAGGAATGGTAAAAAAGGATCAAAAGATTGCGATCTTGACCAATAATTAGTTCTTTTGAAAAAGGGATCATAAAATTTTTGAACGGCCCCTAAATCAAGATCTCGTATTTTCTAAGGAATAAGCACATCATACTGAGTTATGTGATATGGGTTTGGCTACACTATATGTAGTTCTTCAGATGTAAGGCGTAGAAGAAAAATTTGACTGAAATATCTTGGATCTTGGATCAGGGGCCGCAAAATTTTTGAACGGCTCCTATTTTCTATGGAATAAGCACATCATATTGAGTTAAGTGATAGTTTGGGTTTGGCTACACTATATGTAGTTCTCCAGATATAAGGCGTACAAGAAAAGTTTTGATTGAAATACATTGGATCTTTTGATCCAAAAATGAAATTGAAATCTTTCACTTTTATGTCCCATGCCGTGTACACTAAAAGAGACTGTGATGATGGTACTAAATTAAATTGTGGAATGGACGAAGTGTAGGAAATGGGACAACCCCAAGAAAACTCACTCACACAGTATCTGACAACTACAAGGCCCATTTAGCGCGAGCTGAGATCGAATCAGGGATCCCACACACCAGAGGTTAATGCTATATTACGAGCCATTGCGGCCCCAAAATAGCATTTCGTGTCTGTTCTGGGCTTTCTCATTGTTTGCATAGGGTCAAGTGATAGTAATGTTCTGTAACGTTGTTTTATTATTATTATTATTATTATTATTATTATTATTATTATTATTATTATTATTATTTATTTATTTATTTATTTATAAGTAGAAGCTTTGCTTTGTATACACTTAAACACAATCTATTTGCTGAGCAAAACAATATATTCACATTAAAAATCTGCATACGTGTTACAGTATGTAGGGAGTGAGGTGTCAATCAAGCAGGTACAAAAGACTCATTAAGAAGATAGAAAAAGAACTGATTTGGAATGAAATTACGATTAGAGAACTTTTTTTTTTTTTTTTTTTTTTAGCTTTGAATGAAGAAAAGACAGTGAAGTTAAAAAGTGTCATTAGTGATAGTTTGTTGATATTTACTAGCGATATAATTATGAAGAGACTGGAAATGTGGGAAGATGATTTTAATAAAAAAAAAGTGAAGGAAAGATTGGTGGAAAAGGGAAGGCGGTTAGGGTGCAAGGGAAAGGAGAAGACGACTTGACAAAAAAGTGGTAGTAATAGGTGATGTTGTCAGATGATGAGAAGGAAATGTTGAGTTTAGGATGTAAGTTTAAAGTGAAAGAACAAAGAGTGGACGCAGAGTAGGTTGTCTACTCGGTAGAGCAGCCATAATTTAAGTTCAGGACAAGGAGATAAGAAGAAAGGCCAAGGTGACTGTGGAAAGGAAAATAAAGAAGCCAAAAGGAAACCTTTCAAAGCACGAGCACAGTGTGTTGAAGGATATAAAAAGAGAAAAGACATGTGCACAACAAGCGGACAAAAGTAGCGCCATCGTGGTGATATAAAAGCAATGGTACAAAGAAAAATGGAATGATATCTGTAATGATACTTACGAGGTGATAGGTGAAAGGTCTATGTATGAGGAAATTAACGAGAAAGCTTTAGTCTTACTAACAAAAGCAGGTTTTAAAAGAGGTCTTAAAAAAGAAGATAGGATACCGGTAAGGAAAGGTTTCCCAGAAGTTCACGAGGAGGAGGTAAAACTGAGACAATATTAGATTGCTGAGGAAATATATTTGAACCATTGGAGGAGGAGTTAAAGAAGGTTGTAAAAATGTTAAGGAGGTAACAAGACAGTAGCAGTGTGTAAAATTCGGTGGAGTTAAAAAGAAGGTTAGAGGAAGTAAGACAGAGCAAGGCTAAAACAATCATGTTCAGTGTTGACGTGAAGGCTATGTTTCCAAGTCTAAGAAGGAACAACATTGTTCAAGTCATTAGTGAATTGATGAAGGATAGAAAGATCAATGATTGTAAGGGAGAAGGTCTGAAGGAGGCTCTGGAGACTTTATGGGATAACAGTTACTGTGTTATGGGTGATAAGTTAGTAAAGATCAAGGAGGAACTAAGCATAGGTTCCAAGTTGAGTCCAGTACTAGCAGAAATTACTATGAACGACTGGGAGAAGAAAGTAAGGGTGTGAAAGGAAGTGACAAATTGGTGTTTTCTTGCTAGAGATGTTGATGATTGCTTGGGGATTTGGCAAGGATCTGTAAGGCAAATGGAAAAGTTTGTAAAAGAAATTGAGGATACAGAGAAAGACATACAACTGGAGTTAGAGGTGGAAAAGGAAGAGGATATGAGAATAAGAATGAGGAAATAAGGAGTGATATACACAGAATGGTATTAAAAAAAGCTGTGAGTCGGGAAACCATTGCCACGCAAGAAGTCATGTAGATTACTTGACCAAGAGGAATTTCATCATTAACTTGGAGAATAGAATTATGCAAATAAGCAGTGAAAGAGACAAAGCAGAACAGAGTATACAGGCATTCCATAAGCAGCTAGAGAATAATGGATACGATAGAAAGAGGTCAAAGTACAGAAGGAAATGGGAGAACAAAAACGAAGAAAGAGAAGAAAGAAGCCGAGAAGGAGGGCAAAGTGAAGGAGGAATAGAAGAAAGAAGAAAATGTGGTGAGGGATAGAAAGTTTGGGAGAAGAGACAGAAATCATTAAAAGAATGGTTAAGAAGATGGGAGGCATCTCCACATATAGAAATGGGAGCAAGAGACTACTGGAAGTAATAAGGGAAAAAAGGAACGAAGAAGAGAGAAGAGGAGCATGGAATATTGATGGAGAAAAAAAGGAGTGATCTATAAAATTCAGTGCAACGAGTGTAACATGTGTTATAGTGGGGAAACTGGAAAGAGACTAAGAGAACGTATAAAACAACATGAGGACGACGTTAGGCTAGAGAGAGACAAAAATGCGCTCTACAAACACATAAGGGACACGGGACATGCAATTTATTAGAATGAAGTAAAAATTCCAGGCCAAGAAGATAAAAGCATAATCAGGAAATGGATGGAGGCACGGGCTATACAAATGGTGGGTAATAAAGCAATGAACTGGAACTCAGGACTGATCATCGACCAACAATGGAATAGGTTGTTACAAAAGCTTAAAGTATAAGAGTTGAATACACATATTTATTATGGTTGTTTTATATATATTGATTGTTTTACATGTGTTTATGTATTTATTAGTCAGTATTAGTTATCTATAGTATATATATATATATATATATATATATATATATATATATATATATATATATATATATATATATATATATATATATATATATGTAATTGTGTATTTGCATATATGTGTATGTGTGACATTTTTAAGTCTATGCGTAATTATATGTTTAACTGTTTATATATATATATGTGTGTGTGTGTGTGTGTGTTTATATATTTATATAATTACTTGTTAATTAATTGTTAGTTTAGATTAGTTGGGTTAAGATCGTCAGTTGTGTATGTATTAACAATAGATAGAAAGCCTCGGCATAGAAATATTCAAATCAGAATACTTGAAGGGGATTGGCTCCTGCCAGGAGCCAATCAGAAGCAAAATGTCTCATCTCTTGTTTATATATAAGAATGTACATTTCTCCTGTATTTCATAGTGTCTGATGAAGCCAAAGTGTTAGTTGGCGGAACTGTAACACGTATGTAGTTTTTTAATGTGAATATATTGTTTTGCTCAGCAAAGAGTTTGTTTGCGTTTAAGTAACGTTTCTGTTTGGTATTTTTGCTGTGTAAATGCATGTAAAATAGGTAGTACACGTGATCTGTCAGGAAGATCGGTGGACTAATCAAGATCCACCCTTCAACAGCAGAAGAGTGATTCACAAGCAATAACAGCATAATAAATCGTCACTTCGCCAACAGTGTGCTAGAAAAAGGAAACACTACCCAGAACTGCTCGTAAAATAAAATCAACTGTACTCCAAAATCAAGGAATGAGTTTCCGCCAACTTCTCTAATTCGAAATGATCTTGATCTTGGAATTACAGTCAGCTGTACAACTGTATTGCCTCTACTGCGCAAAGAGAGTATTACTAAGAAGTAACTGCGTAAGAAGTCGAAGCTTAGAAAAGCACACAAGAAAGATGTGAATATGTGAGCCGACATTTAAGTGAAATTTTGCTACAAACTTGGCAAAACACTTACACAGGCATTTCAATTCGTTTAGGGTCTAATCGCATGAGTAGGTCAAAAATCAAAATGATGTTTGTGTTTTTTGACTGGAAAATCATTGTCCATCATAAATTTGTATCATGTGGTCAGACAGTAAACAAACATTTTTACGAAGACATTTTAGCGCGGTTTAGGGATGTCATCTAAACTTTTGCTCTATGTAGATCAATACTGAAAGTGGAAGTTGTAGTGAATTTCTATCACTTTCGGTTTTAGTAGAGGGTTAAAGATGGAGAAAAAATGTATTTTTAATACGTTTAAGTGATTGCAGGTTCTCAGTATCGAGCTCTTCCATAATGATTACGCTAAACTTGAAAATTGATTACCACTTCCGGTTTGAATATGACCTACATCAACGAACGTTATTCCTAACTTTTGAGCCTCTCCATCCTGGTAAATTGATAGTCATCCATCACGTAGTTCTTGAGATTTGTCTTCCCGACGGACGGACACATGCAAAGAGAGTAGGTAAATAAAGAAATTTTGGTTGCCAAATTAAACTTACTCCTTAAATATGAATCATAAAATACTAATTCGAATAACATAAGTTTTTATCCTTGCGTACCAATAGGTTTGGGCAATAAAAACTGCTGTAGCTACACCTGACCTATATAGTAAATATGATTAGAGAGAAAGAAAAAACACACATTTAACATATTGGCTGCTCAAAAGTAGCCGAAGAAAGAAAACAATGCCAGTTGGAAGTTGCTAGTATGAGACTTACAGGAAAAGTAATTTTCCCCTTTTGGAATTTCTATCTTACTTCTGCTTTCGAAAATTTTGCAAATTCTTGCTGAAAATGGTAAGACGTTTCAGAGGTGGTTTGCGGATATTCGCAAATTTGAATGTAGAATTAATTTTCAAATCATTTTCATAAGGTGATTTTCCTTCCAATGAATCACATTGCGGTTCTCGACGTGAACTGAAGTATTGTGAAATCCCTTCTTTCTTCTACATAGTGGGAGCCGCAATTTTTGAGATCTCAGTACGAGCACTGGAAGTTTAGATGTCTGAGCGGGACAGGGGGAAGAGGAGGACTACTTCGTTTTAATGTAAGTTATTCGCATATACTGAATTGTGCGAAGCCTCTACCACATGCGCGATTGTATTACATTGGAGATGTAATAAGGTTCACTTGCCAGGCTTTCGTCAGTCTTGCCAACTACACGTGGGAATTTCTTGTGAAGTGCGAAATGTTTATTGGTGTGATCTCTGAAGTAGTATATTAGAATGCGCTTATGTTTCTTATTTGTGTCTTGATTATTTGCAATTAGTTTCGTGAGAACAATTTTTGTTGTGTGTTTACTTAAAAGCTTACATAATGACTTTTAGCTGAGAGGCAGAACACGTGATTATTAGGTTTCGTAAAGAAATATGTAATTTTGCAAAATATTTTGCGCAGATTTGGTAAGATAATGTAGAATATTATTATAGTTCTGCTTGTTTCTAGTAATTAGTAAGTATTTAATGAAGTTCGATGTAATATTCACATAAAGTACATACAAATATAGTTATTGAGATTTCTGCAAAATAACCATTGAGAAAATACAGGCCCATTCTTGATTTTACAGATACTCTTCAGATATACAGGGTGATTGATAACATCGTTGTACATCACCTGTAAATGGTGCTTGCCCTCACTTAAGACATGTTTACATATGTTCTTATATTATTTATATTTTCTGCTTTTTCATTATAAGATTTTTGTTAAAGAAATAACTTATTTTCAACGACCGATGTAAATACCACACACAAATAGAGTTGAAAAATCGAAATCATCCTGAAAATAACTGTAAATGGCTTTTAACACTATAAAAGGCATCTCTAATTATCTCAAAATTTTGTGATCCTTAACGCACAGTTGTATCAAGTGACTGGAGATCTAGAAATGATCATGACAGTGTAGGAGAAGCTCAAGCAGTGGCGGATCTAGGCCAGGACCGGAGCGCCTAGCCCCCCCCCCCTCAGTTTTTTGAGTGACAAATATAATTTAAGCTATTATTTATATATATTTGAAAGTTTATACTAAACTCAAGATATACTTATCATAGGCTGGGGTCTGGCTGGCCCCTCCAGTTTGTACCTTCTAGATCCGCCACTGAGCTCAAGGGAGAAGTGTGAGAACTGTTCTTCAAACATTGAAAAGAAATCGGCTTTTATCTCGGAAATAAAACCTTTATTGACTGACGTAAGCTGAAATTCAGTGGTGCCATTTGGAGCATCAGAATTTGAATCAAAGTGCACTTGGCTTCAAATTTGCCTCACTGTACGGCTACTTCAGGAAGTAAAGCTAACAATATTGGTACCGTTGGAAAGATAATTAAATGCTCTACAAATTTAATTAGGGATGTTTTTTCCATATCTCAACTTACTGGGGAGATACAGAGCAAAAAAGAAAATATTAAGAACAAAATATGTCAGTTTTTAACGTTTAAGTTAAATTTTCCGAAAACCCGTTGGGTGTATCCAAAGCATGAATAGACAAAATCATAAAGCACACCTTAGAGATAAAACCGGAAGAAGAAATTCATTAATATCTTGATTAGTTTTGGAGATATGATCTTTTATTAGAAACGCTCATTTTTTACCTTCAGAAGGGGGGCTGGGGGTGTACGGAGGGAACTTCCGCCGTATCAAGCGACCGGCGGTCTAGAAGTGATCAGGACAGTAGACTTGATGATTTAGGACCACCGGTTGCTTTTACTCTCTCGGGTTGATCCAACTCCTTATTTTGGAGACCTTTCCAGATTCTGCCTCCCGACTATTTTAGATTTTGTTGTTTCTATTTTAGTTCATAACAAAAGCATTCTGCATTGTGTTCAAGAACTTGGAAAAAGAAATTTATCTAGTTTAACTTTTTAAAAGAAAGTGAAAATCAAAAAATAATGGCAGGACAAGGCCATTCATAGACTTGATTCAAATCCATAAGTAAAAGGGCAGGAGAGATACAAGGAAGTTTAATATTCTATGTCTGATAACTATGATTGGGTTTGCGGATGTGAAGCAACAAATCATTGCTTCTCTTTCTGTGTCTGATGTTCTCTTCAGAGGGAGATGGGACTTGGACCAATATGGAATTAGGTGACTCAAGTCATTTTAAGGAATAAACATGGCGAAGCACGAAAATTTAAGACTTCACATGAATGAGGTATTAAGAGTTGAATATTTTCGGATAACACATCATCATTCAACTACATACTTGATGGTACTTTCTCAAATAATTAACTGTGTCAAATTTTGTGGAGACTGAGCTAATGCTTGCAATATGTATGTAGGTATATGTGTGCTGAGAGGAAAATGACTGGATCTAAATTAATGAATGCTGCTCACCCGTCTGGCTTGGTCACGAGTCGTCACTGAGACATAATCTCCTTCAATTATTCATAAATTAGATATTGACAATAACTATACAATATAAATAAGGTTAAAACTTAAAAAAACAAAACACTATTATATTTTAATTCGTACATACTGCCTTGGGTTCAGTTGCTTACTGTACAGTCATGTCCAAAATTATTGTCGCATGTCTATAAATATGTTGTTGTAAGAATATAATTTAATAACGATTTCGCCAGGTATTTCTTATAATGTTAGTATGTGTATAATGGGCAAAGACATGTATGTGGTAAATTTCATGTCAATTGACAGTTGTAGCAAATACAACTCAATTCACAGAGCAGTAAAAAAAACTCGTACTGCTTTAGAAAATATTCCTAAAAGGGAGAAACTGCATCATACACCCTGAACGGTGATGTAACTAACGGGAGTGCGGTGTGGGAGGTTTTTTATATAATTATACACTTTTTTCGATGTCTAAAATGCAACTTTAGCCTTAGATGAAAAAAAGTTGTGAAGGAGCTATAGACTGTGAAGTCTACTGAAAAGATTTATCACGTCCTTGCAGCAACAACTTGAAGTTTTCGAACAGTAATGAAGAACAAGATTGATTGAAATTTTAACTTAGAATGAAATAACTAAAAATCTAGTCTTACATAACTCATTGATAGTAGTGTTCCGTATTTGTTTAGACGCCTAGTCTTTTATAACTATACCTATGGTGCATGGTGTCCTTGGTTCGAACCCAGCTCGCGCCGAATGAACTTTATTATGGGCAAACACTGTGTGCATGCGTTTTCTCGTGTTTTTCCCGTTTCCTCCCACTTTCTTCATTCCACGATTTCATTCATTTCTCACCATCACTGTCTCTATTAGCGTAGTCGGCATAAACGTGGGGCGTAAAACAAATATTTCATTTCATTTTTGTTTTATAACTGTATCTCACTTTTCCTGTGACTAGAGCAACATCTAAGCGAGTATTTAGTGAATTAAACCACTAAAACCTATATTCATAGCACAATAGTGCAAATGAAGTTTAGCCCTTTGGCAATCTTCAGCATGAAAGGAAAACAAAGGCAATACATTGATATTGAAAAAGTAGTTAACGAATTCCTCTCCGAAAAAGATCAACCGTACAGTTGTTTTTTCAGATGGTAATTTATAATTATACTTAAGTTGGTTGAAATTCCTCCATAGTTGTGGGGGCGAGACACTGAAACCACCCCTACCAAGAGGTGAAGGTGACATGAAAAAGTAGACAAATTCGAACGATATTAGTGTCGAATTCATGTAAAAAGATGAATAGTGACACTGTGGATGCTGCGTAAGTCCAAATTAAGCCTTGATTGGCATGGAGTTGACAATGGGAGGGTGACAGGAAAAGAGAATCGAAAATATCCTGTATTTGTGTCGAATGGATAGTTTTCGGGATCACTGACATAAAAGGTGATATTTCAGATGTGGATATGTCCATGGTTGGCCCTATGGGCATGGGGTCATAGGGAGAACCAGTGAAGACTTCAGAACAGTTCCTTTTTGGTGCATTTCAATACACTGACAGTGAAAAGTGATCATGCACAAATACTGATATCACATTCGGAATTATCGGAGATATAACTTCTGGGGAAGTGTCGTTGCTCCAAGGAGGAATTACTAACTAATCACTCCCTAAAATCGTCACTGCTTTGCAGGAGCGTAGACAGGAATTTATCTCAGCGATCGAAAACTTGACAGGAATTTATTTCAGAAATTGAGGGCATATTTTACTAAAATGTCTATAATCATCTCTAAAATTAGATATAATTTACAGAAACGTTGTGATTTCGTGGGGGCAGGAGCTTGCAGCCCCCTCTTTGGGAGCTGCTATCTATAATTGTATATATTATCTTTGTTTAATTATTCTTGTGTATTGCTTTATCAGTTAATATAGTTTTAGAGAGAAATCCCGGCCGGGTAAAATTATTATTACATTTCATTTAATCAATATTTTTATTTTTGTCTTTGTGTGATTTTGTTTCTATATCTTGTTAACTAACATGCAGTTTCTTCTTTCCAACAGGATTTCTTTTTTTTTTTTTTTTTTTAACAGCTCACTTAGGGGAGAGCCAGAAACCAACGCTATCTTGCCCGTTGATATTTTTTGTTTGTTAATTTTAAAATTTTTAAACCAAGCGTCTGTCTGGTGACCGTTGGTTGTATCGTCTATATAAGAGCAGGAGAATCATAGGTGGGGGAGGATTCCAGCTCGACCGTCTAAAGAGGTAGATGGTTAGGGTTCTTGTCCAAAGAGGGGACGGAATCTCTTTTCTGGAATTTTCAGATTCTCTGCCAAAGAGGTGGCTAGAGATTTACATGGTACAGCAAGAGGGCTGTATCGCCGCGATGCTAAAAGTTTAGTTTTTGACATAATTTCAGACCACAACTCTCTTAAGAGGAAGAGAGTCTGGGGGGCTACGGAAATTGTTGGTCTTAAACTGTACCACACAGCAAGAGGGTTGTGTGAAGGGGGAAGCGAATTAAGTCGTTGAACCGTTTTTTTTTTTTTTTTTTTTAGCTGGCTTCGGGGCCACGCCACTCCTTTAGTGGGAGGAGAGGCTATGGGTTCAAGTCCCGTTTGACACCTCACGTAGGAGGCGAAGTTAGACTTACCCAATTTTTCGTTGAAATAGTTTGTTTAGCATCCTTCGGCCAATTTTGGGGAGATATGCGCGTGCAATGGTTCTCTTCTATAAAAGGCTGGATTCTTTCTTCGAAATGAACGACGAGAATTTTTTTTTTTATTTATTAGCATGAATAAAGTTTTATTATAAGTTAATCCTTGGGCGTAATCCTTTCATATTATTAACTTCCTCATTAAGGTTTTTTTGATCTACCTATTAGATTGCTGTTTTGGTGTAATTGAAGTTTTTGTTTGAATCTGGTGCATCTAAACCGGATTCGGTACATTGCTTGGAGAGAGATTTTTGGGGGCTCGTTTTTATTTGATTTTTCTGTTTTATTCAATTATGCTAATCCTCCAGGGTGCACACAGATGTTAATGAGCCGCTTTTAATCTGTGGACACAAGTTCGGTTCCCGGGATGATTCTTTTATATGAGGAATGGTGAATTAGTAACTGGGGACGAACAGTTGGAGGTCGCAAGCTCTGGATTGCCAAGGCCTGCATCCAGTGTATGTCCCTGCTGTTCTGAATTGTCATAAGCTATTCTTCAAATGTAAGACATACAATGTAAATAATAAACGTATAACATAGAATACAATATAAATAGAAACCAGTTGAGAATGCTCCATAAACATCGCCAGAACGAACTTAAAAAGAATGGAGAGATGGAGCGGGAAGGAAAACTGTCATTGTTCCTAGATGTAAAAGTAAATCCTTTTATCCGCATTTTCTTCTTTCTCTTGCAAAAATTAGTAAAATATTATCTCTCTATGACTTACAGTTCTCGAGATATGGCTGCTTAAATATCTAGAAATTTGAACTTTTTGGGCCAATATCTGGGAAACGGTGGCCAGTTGGCCAGTAGACAGTTAATCAGTGGGCACTGGTTACTAATTGACATTAAAATGTTCACCATCCTATTGATCAACACCAATATGATCTCTCTATAACTTATGGTTCCCAAGCTATGGCTCGTTAAATATCTAGAAATTGGCCAGTTTTTGGCCAATATCACGATAACTAAGTCATAGAGAGATGACATTGCTGCTAATCAATACCTAAAGGGATGGTAAAAATTTTGACACCGATATTAGTTGCTGGCCACTGGCCATTGGCCAAACCAGTGGTTCAGTTGGACAGTGGCCACCGGTTACTATTTAGTACCAAATCTTTCCCATCCTCTTAGGTATTGGTCAACATCAATATCATCTCTCTACAACTAATGGTTCCCGTGCTACGGCTCGTTAAATGTCTAGAAATTGGCTACTTTTGACCAATGTCAAGGGAACGGTAAGTCATAGAGAGATGATACTGGTGTTAATCAATACCTAAGAGGAAGCTAAACAGTTTAGTACCGATATTAGTGGCCACTGGTCAAACCAGTGGCCACCAATTACTATTTAGTACCAAAAAGTTCACCATCTTCTTAGGTATTGATCAACATCAATATCATCTCTGTACAACTTATGGTTCCTGAACTATGGCTCCTTAAATAGCTAGAAATTGGCCATTTTTGGCCAATATCACGGAAACGGTAAGTCATAGAGAGATGACATTTGTGTTAGTCAATACCTAAGAGGAAGGTAAACATTTTGGAACTGATATTAATTGGTGGCTACTGGACAACTGGCTATTGGCCAAACCAATGGCCATCAGTTACCATTTGGTATTAAAATGTTCACCATCCTCTTAGGTAATGAACAACACCAATATGATCTCTCTATGACTTACGGTTCCCGAGATGTGGGCTCCTTAAATCTCTGGAAGTCGGTCATTTTTGGGCCAATATCTCGGGAACGGTAAGGGTGACACGAAAAATTTAATCACTTTCTCTGATAGTTTTTGAAGCTCTATCAAATGCACGGTTCAAAATTAAAAAATCGCACATTACAGACAGACGGAGAGACACACAGACATAGAGAATTCAGTAACAAACTTTCTAAGTTCGTTGAGTATGTTATTGTAACTAAGAAATAGAAAATAATATAAAATAAAGTTGAAGGACAAGTTTTTTTTTTTTTTTTTTTTTTAAGAAAACAGTCATACTTGAAATAAAATATACTTTTAAAACAATTTTGCATTTATGCAGGGCTACAAGCAAGTGAAAAGTGCCATATAATAACAAATATATTTGAAAATAATTTCTAATTAAACTAGCTGTGACTACATTACTTCAAAATTTAACTTGTGGAATGCACAGTATGAGCGTAGCTCAAAGAAAATAATCAATAAGAATGGTCTTGATTCGAAGCTCGGACCATCCACGTAGGAGTAACTTACATTAACCATTCACCTAACAGACAATGACGCACAGGGTTTGGCACTACTTTATCAGATGGTTTTATCAAATTTAGCTTAATTAACACAATAATAACAAATTTTACTGCTTTAAAAAGTGTCCTGCACAAGGGAAGTTCATTATGCACATTGTAACTAAGTTACAAGAGCTTTACGTCCTATCTGAACAGCGCATCCACAGAGTCATCTTTTGGAATATCCCATTAAGTTAGCTTTCAACGTAGCTAAAGGAAACGTATGTGAACGAGTACATAGAGTTTTCCATAGCAGAATGGATGAAGTCATGGTTCCATAACTACAAGGTTATGAAGCTCAAGGGAAGGGGAATTACACCCTCCTGTCCTGCCCAAATGACGCCCCTGGAACATTTGCTTGCAATTACTCAGAAGAAATTAAATGAATCATTGAGTAACACTCATTTCTGTCAGTAGATATTTTAGAGCTCTGTGCGTGCATTACAGACTTTAGGAAGCACAAAACTTATTGCAGTTATTGGCAATTTTCATAGATTTCTTAGGGAGCATCTTACTAGCTTGCAGTCTTTAAAGAAGGGAAAGAATGAAACTAAACATATTTATGAAGCTTTGGGAACATTGTGAGACTTTTTTTTTTTTTTTTTTTTTTTTTTTGTTAATTTAGGCTCTTAAAATATTTCAGAGCAAACGAATGGAAAAGACTGTTTTAAAGCTATAACGTTGTAAACTTGATTCCTGTTTCTTTTTCAGCTGAATGGAAAGAGTGTATTACGTCATACACACTGCTTTAGACAACGAGAGGTGGAGGAGGGGGAGGAGTTGGATTGAATACTAGAAGCAACTAATCGATTGAGACATGTATTTCTGGTTGCATAAGAAAACGGGGCAAGAGTATGTTATTAATTTGGACTTAGAATTTGTGGAACGATTTCTATGCCACGAACTGTACAAAGTTTGGTAGGAGTGGTTGAAACCCAAGATAATGAGCATAGCAACCAAATTAAAGTATTTGGTCTAGGAATTAATTCGTGCGGGTGGACAAGAGATGGCGCAACGAACGGAGCGTCCCACAGTTCCGTGTATCCACACATGTGTTGCAAACCCCTGTCATCGCGTATCGTTCGTAGTATAGGGCAGTGGATTAAAGCGTCAACAACACCAGTTTGTAGTTAAGTGAACATGGCGCAATTTGTGCCTGATAAAGTGTTTTTGCGGGGTGTCCTGCTGCATTACTTTAACATGCAGAAAAGTGCGACTGAAAGTCATCGTATTTTGGTGGAAGTGTATGGTGACCATGCTCTAGCTGAGCGAACGTGTCAGAAGTGGTTTGCACGGTTTAGAAGTGGTGATTTCGGCTTGGCAGACCAAGAGCGAGCTGGACAGCCAAAAAAATTTCAAGACGAAGAATTGACAGCATTGCTCGAGCAGGATTCGTGTCAAACGCAGGAACAACTTGCAGCAACATTAGGCGTTGATCAAACAACAGTCTCCAAACGCTTGAAAGCCATGGGAATGATTCAAAAGATGTCACATTGGGTTCCACATGAATTGAAAGACAGAGACGTTGAAAGACGAAAAACCATTTGCGAATTGCTGCTTCAACGACAGAGCAGAAAGGGGTTTCTGCATCGAATTATTACGGGTGATGAGAAGTGGATCCATTACGAGAACCCTAAACGAAAAAAGACCTGGGTGAAACCAGGTGAACCAGGTCCATCACAACCAAAACGAGATATTCACTGTGCAAAGGTTATGCTGTGCATATGGTGGGATATGAAAGGTGTGGTGTACTATGAGCTGCTGCAACCGGATGAAACTATGAATGGAGAACGTTATCGACGACAATTAATGCGTTTGAAGCAAGCTCTGGCCAGAACACGACCAGAATGGGAGAACAGACATGATAAACTTATTGTTCAACATGATAACGCTCGCCCACATGTCGCAAAACCGGTCAAAACCTATTTAGAAAATGTCGGATGGGAAGTTTTATCCCACCCGCCGTATTCACCAGACGTTGCTCCTTCGGACTATTACTTGTTCGATTGCATGAACAACGATTTGATTGGACAGCGGTTTACTTCTTCAGAAGATATCGAAACATGGGTCTCTGACTGGATCGCTTCCAAGGATGAGGACTTCTTTCGCCACGGAATCCGTACATTGCCTGACAGATGGGCGAAAGTGGTGGCTAGCGATGGACAATATTTTTCTTAAGGTATTTATGTATTTTGTGTTTGTACTACAGCTTCAATGTGTGCGTACCAACCGCACGAATTAATTCCTAGACCAAATATTACAGGAAGAAATAAACACTATCAAGGAAAGGATCATTACCATAAATGATAATCCTGATCAGATCACCAATAGCGACCATAGGCCAAATGAACTCAGATTAGCTTTGGAAGAAAGTGATATACCGGAAAGCTGTACTGAGAGGGATGATAGTGCTTGTAGCACCGGGAAAGAAGAAAGAAGACCGTATTCATCGCATCGCCGGAAAACCAGATACGTAAAATCTAATCATTTGAAACAGTCTCATAATCATCATTTCAGATTTAGTGAAATAAGGTCTTAACGAAATTTAGTGGAAGGTCAAAAGACATACCTGCAAGTGTATTTTCAGAAAAGTTCGAAGAATGTGATTTAATTGGGGTAGACAGATCCAAATTTCTTAAGATTTTACAACACGTTTTGTTACCACCGTGCTCTGTTTGGTTCAAAGCGATCAGAGGGAGTTTAGGCAATTATTTAGATTTTAAGAACGCACTGCTTTCCAACTTTGAGAATGATTTTGTGTTGGCAAACCGAGACGCTTTGGTTCGAAACAGACGGTGATATCCCAAAATTGGTAAGAATCTTACGGTACTGATTTTGTGATTTCCGTACATAATGAGTTGAAATTAATTAATCCATACCAACAGGAATCACGACTCATAGCATCGATCCGGATATTGTTACCTTTTAGGTTGCAGCAAATATTGATTTCTGCCCAATGCATTAATTTCAATCATCTAATTATGATAGTACAAAATTTTGAAAATCAATCAATGGTGCAAAGTAACACTAATCGAAACCAAACTAATAACAACCGAAGCCAAGCCAATCATATTCCAATCCGAAATATCAATGTGCGTGAAAAATGTAGTCCTAATGTAAGAAATAATAGATTCAATTATACCGGTAATAGAACCGAACCCAATTTCAGAAGAAATAGAAATAGTAATCGTACAACATTTAAAAATCAGGTAAATAGTACATCTATTTTTTCTCGAAATGGATTTCGTAACAATTTTATAGGTGGCAGAAATTCTCAAAATAGAAACCAAGATACCGTGGAAGCAAATAATAGGCAGAACTGTATACAAGATTGTGGCGTGCAATGCAACTTAACCGAATTCTTTGGTAATATAACTTAAGCTAATGTTGTGGCATCCGAGAAAACATATTCATTTTTTTTTATTTCACTTTAAACATTGTAATGATTTCATTTGTCATTCGTACTTTGTTTGAATTCTATACAGATAATCAGGGTGGATTGATTTAAATCAGTCTGATTTAAATCACGATTTTAATCAAGATTTAAATCACTTGATTTTTTAAATAAAAATCGTTGATTTAAATCAAATTCCGAAATGAATTAATTTAAAGTGAAAGTAAGTAAAATCTCGTTTCTCTTCTGTTATTTTGATTATGGAAGATAATAATCATAATACAATGAGACTCAAATGTATGTAAGCACAGTATGAAAACGAGTATCATATAGGGAACGATCAGGGAAAATCCCGTTTGAACGGGTTACAGGTGAACCCTGCTTTCTTCTCTTTGTAACACAGGATTTTAAAATTTTTATTGCAACGGGGAAATCACCATGGACATTTAAGATGAAAACTCTTTTGTGTCCACGTCTATTTGTTTGTTTCCAGATAATAGGGGCGTATTTAGAGGGGTCCGATCCCCTTTCCGAAACAAAATAATAATAATAATAATTTTAAAATTTTGGGCGAAATTAAGTTCCTCGAAATCGTAATACGACAAATTTTGGATGCGTTAAAATATCGAATAATACTTTTGATAAAGTGGATACTTGACCCCATTGCAGAACATGCCGCGATCTGCGATGTGATCGCAGAAAATTTGCCGCACCTGTGCAGGAAAAAATGTCAGAGGAAATAAAATAGCCAACAGAAAAGTATAAAAACGTGCCTGCTATGTATAGATGTCTTAAATGCACGGACAACTCGCATTTGAACTGTTTTTCACGTCACATAAAGCATATTTTTAACAATCACAAATGTTTGTTCTTCTGGAACTGATCACCTTGAATTTTTTTATTTTGGAATTCCTGCAGGAATTCGTGTTATTATTCAGTTCAAAATCTCTTGTCGTCGCGAATTCTGTCGAGGAATTTGAAGCTTAAAATATATAAAACGATAATTATGCCTGTTGTGCTGTATGATTGTGAAACATGATCGCTTACGCTGAGGGAAGAAGGCAGACTGAAAGTATTTGAGAATAAAATCCTGAAACGAATATTCGGAACCAAAAGGAACGGAAATGAGAAATGGCGAAAACTTCATGATGAGAAACTGCATAATTTATACCATTCACCAAACATTGTTAGGGTCATCAAATCTTGGAGCAGGTGGGCAGGACATGTAGCTAGAATGGAAAAAAGTAGGAACGCTTTCAAAGTTTTAACTGGAAGTCCAATCGGTAAACGACCATTAGGAAGACCTAGGAGCAGATGAGAGGACAATATTAAGATGGATCTCGCAGAAATAAGAATACAAAATAGAAACTGGATTCAGTTGACTAAGGATAGAAGTCAGGAGAGCTTTTGTGAACATGGCATTGAACCTCCGGGTTCCATAGGTCATTGAGTGTTAGTTAATTTTAGGCGAAATTTATGTACTTTATATGTATTTCGTGCCGCTAGCTAGTTCCAATTGTTTAAAAATATGCCCCTGCCAAATATCAGTAACTTTCGTGAAAAGAAAAGTGTTATGTTGATAAACATTGCTGTACTTTTTCCTTAATGCTTAAGAAACATTGTTTGGGATTGAAATAGGTTAACGATTGGGAATTAATTCAAAATTAAAATCCAATACTTTCACTTAAATGACATAATTAACATTTAATACTATTTCCTAATGTTTTTTCTTCAGTTCGCGACTTATATTATACGAAGAAAAAGATTTGATTTAAATCAAAAAAATCGATTTAAATCAAAAAAATCAACAAAAATGATTTTTTTGAAAAAAATCATGATTTTTTTCCACCCTGCAGATAATATAAATAATGTTCTTAATATAAATGAATATCAAAATTATATGCCTATCAAATGAATATTGCCTATCAAAATTATGCTAACTATGCCTTAATAAATAAAACATGTTATATTGTATTCTAACCCACATAAACTTTGCTAGTTCTTAATATATTTTTTATTTGTATTCTTGGTTAATGATATTAATCAAGTCGTGTTTTGTTTCATTTTGAGTATTGTTATGATTTCTTTGTAACTCGCTTCACTTATCAACCTTGTGCTTTCAAATTCTTTTATAATTATCTTAATTATGCCCAAATGGAAGAAATACGTTATGTAACATTTCAATATACTTTAATTTAATTTGTCTATGAGCTCCGATGATATTGAATTAAAGAATCTACTTTAAGACCTAAATAATCAGCAAAAGGATCGTATTTTGAATAAGTCCTCTTCGTCGATAATTTTATAGAATTAAAATGGAACTGATTATTAAATGAATGTAAGATTATTGTTGAGACAAAATGAAATTAAAGTATATATGTATTATATTTTATATATGTGAGAGCTATTCGGAAAATAAGGTAACCACGTATGTAGGATATGTAACGGTCCAGGATTCTTTCTTCAATTGTAACCAATTTAAGAAGTAGTCGTCGGGAGCCATATATACAACGATACTGTATATCTGACATCTGTGAATTACTTTCATTTCTAATTGTAGCTATCTTGGGCAACGGTGCTTAAAAGTGCACAATATGTTAAGAAGAAAAAATTTAGAATATATGTTGAGATAGATTGATATTCATGTAGTAATGGTAGTAGCTATAACTAGAGATAATTGTTTCGTGTTGCTATGACAACAGAAAGATTATTATTCATGGAGTTTTGAGAATAAAAGTTAATTGTTCTATATATTTGACGAACCTAATTTCCAAGGTATGCAATTTTTAAGTTTTTGCAATTAAATGTAAAAATTAAGGTACTGAATCGTGTTGACTTATCTAGTGATTCGAATTGTGGGCAATATATGTAACAAAAGGAATCATAAAAAACATACATCTGTTGGAAGAACTTTCCTCTCGTACTTATATCGTCACGAACATTCTCATCTGTCTCGCTGGCAATCCTACTTAGAGGGAAAGAACGATTCGTCTGTCCATATGATCCCCACTGCGTCGCCAGTGGGAGCCAGATCTGCAGTAGAAACCCTCTCTCGTCGCATACACCACACTGTGTGACCACTGACATGTCATTTGGTGCTTTATCAAATCAGAATTTGGTGGGAAGTTGCTGAAACAATCTTTCCAAGTTAACATACGACCTTTGAAGTTCCAAATTCGAAATTTATGTCCACCAAAGTCCACCAAAAAGAACCTTCTCTACCCAATCAAAAAAAATCTCACCAAAAAGCATCAGAATTTTCATTCATTATCGGCCTCAGGTCTCGATTCTTTTTCTTCCCATCCTGCATTAACGCTGATTTTTTGCGCTCTTACATTATCTACGACAATGCACTTAATTTTCTTTAAAATATGTCACAATATAGTAGAAAAATATCCAAACAAGCTCAGGAAGGCATGAGCTGGTAAAATGAAAAGGTTTGTATTTTTTTTCTTACTTGTAAGTTACCCATACATATTCTTCAATATCCCTTTCATTCTCCATTTACACTTCTAGATCCAGTATGAAACGTATTCACATAAAAAGCGATAGAAATGACCCCGTAGTGTCTGCACATGCTGAACGCTCCTTTCTCGCATAATAACGTACTCCTGGTAAACCGAAAAAGTCTTGACATTTTCCAACATTGAGATGATGAATGCTGCCAAACTTTATTCATTTCTATTTCAATCTTCTACGCCTTGAAATGTCACCAAATCGAAAGTGAAATTGTAATATTCATTTACACTTTCTGATATTTAATTCGACATATCATTCAAATGACCAAATATCTAGACATACAGCATTTGGTACAAAAATATTATAATTGCGTTTCAGATGTAGTATAATTATTAATCAAAGTAGTTTTCATTCCACCAAAAATTGTTTGTTTTTACTTTTCCACCCATCAATTTTAGTATTTTTTTTAAATCAAAAATTCTAGACAGTCATGACTCACAAAGCGGAAATACTGCGAAGCTACCACCCGCCTCTTGTAGGGCAACTACACAAGAGTCACTTAATTGCACAATAGGTATTCATTGACAGTGCCGTGCCGTGGAAAGGGCGAGCAGGGCGACGGCCCGGGCACCGGCGTAAGGAGAGCGCAAAGTTCGGGAGGAAAAAGTAATGTTTTCAAAATCAAGGAAAAGCAGGGTTTATTTTTGAAAATGTTCGTACGCTTAGCGCCAACCATGGTGGCGTTTCGCGGCTGGTCTGGTGACCTCACTCATATGTAGGGGACCCGGGTACTCTCGCCCCAGGTGCTGATTTTCCATGGCACAGCACTGTTCATTGGCATTTTCCTGGCAAATATAGATTGAGATCTACACTCAATAGATACCCACAACTCACACTCGTCATGTTGTTCGATCTTCAATTCGTTTTAGAATGGCCTCTAAACAGTTGTCCCAGCCTGCCCTCTACAGCGACCGATGTGTTGGGATCTTCAAACGAGTACATCTTCTATGAACTCGCATTTTTGTTGTGCGAATTTTGTTCGAATTGGGTGTTGAATAAGGAAGAGTTCTTAAATACTGTATGTTTCCTCATCATTATCCGCCATATTCCTCATCATGAAAAATTGGACAAAATCTAACAACATATCAGTAACTATGCCAGAGACGTATTTTGATAATGAAGTATTGTGTGATAATAGATGTGAATTTGATTTGTTCTCTTGTATTTTTCACCATATATAAACATGGATCGAACTAAAAAAAAAAAAAACTGTATGTAGACACCATCCTCTTCAGCATCTTCAGCATAATAATATTGCCAAATCAAGAGTGTGAGTTTCAAGTTTCGGAAAGAGAAAGAATGAGTCAAATTGAAGACAGTGAAGAACATCAGCAGCATCTTTGACATTAATAAATCTTACTATTGTCTATCTCAATTAGATACACAGTTATCGAAGTATTCAAGCGTTTTTCCTTTATTTCGCTACAGACTATAATGACAATTCCTATCGTTCGGTTCAACGCGCTAATCTGACAACCTTATTTCTTTAATTTGTTCCTTAAAATAATCTCTAACGTCTACACCCTGTTCGATAACCGTCCGAAGAGAAATCGAACTAAGGATCTACACAGTAGAGCAATTAGAAAACGAGATTGGGTCTATAAAAATAAATGAATAATATGTAGAATCAACTTACCTCGGCTCATTTAAAGTAGGAGCCTTCTTTATTCAGACACAGTTTTACACGATTTAATAAGTCATAAACTCACTTCTGGAAGTCCTAGACAGTAATGGTGTTCAAAGTCCTCGTTATTGCTTTCTGAATGATGCAACACCATTTTTTTAAAAATCAATGGCGATTATTTTTTAAAAAAATAACAGGGAAGCATGCAGATTGGTGACACAAATATTTTAGGAAGAGGACCAAAAAATCTTAACCTGTCACTACAGTTTCTGCTTCTTCATTAAGAAATGGAGTACGAAATATGCACACAGCCTCCATTCTTTAAATCCTGTATCATTATTTAGTGAACAATTTTCTTATTCGCCCCGACGAAGTCTGATATTGCCATGAGATTTGGATATTGATAATTCAAAATAATATCCCGAATTTTATCAATCATTTCCGTTTGTCTGACAGACGTACTTGGATCTCGGCGCTCGTTCAGTACAATGGACTCCCCATCAGCATTGAACTTCTAGCGAGGTCAATTGTTCCCATGTGTCTTTTTCAACATCTCAAATGTTTCCACTGGAATTTTTCTAAGCACAGACACAACTTGATATTAACTCTTTATTCCGCTGTTGAACCAGTGACTAAGTATCCGAACTAGAAATCTGTAGAAGTGTTTACAATGTTACACGCAAGATTCACCACACAGTGACAAAAAATTAACTACAGAAAATAAAACGTCTCGTTTCCCAATTGCAGCACTGCATGTCAGATTTCATAGATTAGCTTATGCAAGTGAGCAGTAGAATTCGGTCCACACTCAAAGAGATGTCTCGTGGTCATATAGTTAACAGACTCGTCTGCGGTGCGGGGATCCGGGGTCGATTCCCCGCCGTAGCTCATATAATTCGGATTCCACGTTAAGCTGTAGGACAAGTTTAATTACAGATAAAAGAGGTCATACGAAAGAACAATATAACAACAACAATATCCAAACTATGATTCTGACTACAACTTACCTTGAGTAAATATTAGTATGACATTGAGTAATGATGTACAAAAACATCCATTACCTAATTAATAATTCAGACTTGGGTTTACTATACCTTATAGGTATTCCAATCCATTTAACAAAAAAGTCCAAATCACTTTAACTGGAGAAACGGATGAGTTTGATGACGCACCTTTGTGCCGTTAATTTCTCGAAATAGAATCAACTTTCACTTGCAACTCGCATTTCCCTCTAACCATTAACACAAACACACACATATATATACTGACAAAGAGAGAGAGAGAGAGAGAATAACCCGGAATTCACTCATTTTTGCCTGTAGTAAAGAAGCAATTTCCCATTATTAAACGCAGTATGTAATGAAATCCCAAAACTGAGTACAGGGCCGCGATTGCTCAGTAGTAGAGCGTTCATTTCTGATGCGTGGGGTCTCTGGTTCGATTCAACGCTCGTGTCAAATGAGCTTTGTGGTAAACAATCACCATGTGCGTGGGTTATCTCAGGGTTTTCCCGTTTCTTCCCACCTTCTTCATTTCACCATTTCATTCATTCTTAAATCAGCGTCTCCTTTAGCCTAAGCTACATAACCATGGCACATAAAACTGAGATTTCTTTCTTTTTTTTTTTTTTTTTTTTTTTAACTTGACACAAGTTGGCAATTTCAACAATATTTGCACAATCCATTGAAGCGTACTTACCAACTTGATATCATTACACGAAGTATTATATATACTTTCCATTTCTCAAATTTCTTCAAGAAAAAAATAATTATTTAGAAACAAACTATCACATTGTTTATCACATACAGGCAATGAAAATATATATTCTTCTAATGCAAAATAACCATAGAAATATACATAACAGAAGAGTTATATTTTCAAGGATATAATTCTTCGATCTTAAATAAGAGCTCTATTCTACCGACTGATTCTTACTTCTATCACAAATTAAAAGCAAATATTTTTATCACTTGGACATATGGCTTCTACAATCGCATTACCTGATAATCAGAATACAAAAGTGTCAGTATTTAAGGTCTTGAAGTTCTACGAACAACGCATTAGCTTTTCCTCTTCATTTATAACTTTATAGGTTAGAAGTACATATCCAGCATGAAAACATTATACAACATTCCACTGAATATTTCAAACTAGGAGAAGAAACACTACTAACTACTACTACTACTACTACTACAATAATAATAATAATAATAATAATAATAATAATAATAATAATAATAATAATAATAATATAATAGACTTCATAGTACTCTCGCTGTACAATATAATATAGTACTTTCCAATTATCAGCGCATTCATTTGAGGAAATACTGATTTCGTTTAATTTCCAAAGTTCATAATTTAAAAATCTACAAATTCATATCTGCCCCACGTGAATTTTACAACATAGTTCCGCCGTGTTAACAGTTAAGTAGGATATGCACAACAAAGCAGTGGCGTACGGAAGGGAGGTTCAAAGTTTAAGCCCCCTCCCTTTGAGTAAGATATTATACAAAAATAATAACATTTATCATATTAGAATATGTATACTAACACTGAAATTATATGAACTTGTGAGCTTGACCACCCTTGATTAAATTCTACGTACGTCACTGGCACAGAGTTAGTTTTAATATAGCTATTGTTGAGTGCACTACGTTACATTTTTTAGTAGTATATAATCATAAAAGTACTATTATGAAATGGTATCCATCATCTTAGAAAAAAATATTTTCACTGCCAAAAATGAATTAGCAATAGTTTTTTCTTCTTTTGAACTTTTACTGAAGAGGCCAATTTTCTCCTCTTTGGCGCGGAACCGCTGAACGCAGAGCCCGGAAGGACCACCCCACTTGCGCCATTAACAAAACAGCTGTCTCTCTCAGTGGTAAGTCAGTTTCAAGTCTAAAAACTAGGGATGGTTAAAGTTTTCCGGAATCGGAAATTTCACTTTCCGGATTTCGGAAAAATTCCGAAATCCGCAATTTTTCTGATTTTACTTTCCGGAATTGACCATCCCTACTAAAAACCCTCTAACTGCTACGATACTTAGCTATCTTACAATGTAACAATTATCCATTTTAATAAAGCAATTGAATTGTACCTTCTTTTGCGCCTTCCATTTGTTTCTCCTATCGTGCATTTTACCACATCCACTATATATTTTTGTCCTCGTGTCTAATGTTTATCTTCCTCCTTTTAATTACATTAAACACTTCATATATTATCTATCGGTTTCGTGTTGATTCACAGACACCTGTCTCGCTCTCATCTCAACAATCTCGTAATAAATGTTGTAAATTTAAAATGTGTAAAAATAGTATAATGTTAAAGGTATTTCTATTCCTCAAATTATCCTTTGACTGTAGCATGACTTGCTAAAACATTCGTTTACAATACGCGTAATTCTAGATTCGATCCTAGGCGTAGGTGCATAGCCATACATAAAAACAGAGTAAAAGTTCAGATTCTACTTCCATCTTAAATAGTTTAGATGCTCAAAGCGGATGGAACATTAATATCTTTGTCCTCTTGTGATTCCATGTCATCCAATTACGAAACAAACAAAATAATACAAATTATACTGAATCGATAACACGTATAAATTTTACAAGTGTTTTATTGTCCAATGAACCCTGTGGTTATTTCAAAGGGTATATAGTCTTGGAGGGACAGTTCCCAGAGCTACAAAATCCCCTTTCCCCGATCAGGCTTAACCTAGGTTACCAGTAATTTCGCAGTATTATAATCGATTAAGAACCTGTCACTTCCTTAATCTAATGTACTTCACCCCCACCCCAGTTTATACGCTGATGCCGGTTTGGGTAGCTGGTTACAAACAAACAAACAAAAAAAACTGATCTCTCCGGCCTGCATACATGTAATATTTGTAATTTGACATTTGTTAATTAAAAGATGACATTACATTATTAGATATACACAGAGTGTTCAAATGAAAATGTACGAAACGTCGTACATACCAAACCGGTTGAAATAGGAATCTGCCGTTTTGGAAAAACGTAGTGCGACATCTAGGGAAAAGAATGTAGTGTTCGATGTGGTTGGGCGTATGCACGGGCGCCTCACACAAGATGCAAGAGAGAATCAGGCAGTTGTGTGTTTCGTCTAATTGACGCGGCAGGCGTGAGAAGATCATGGAGTTCATATTGAAAAATTCAATGATTGAGGAGCAGCTAGGTGTTATCAGATTTCTGACTGCAGAAGGGGGTTAAACTGGCCAATATTCATCGCCAGTACGGGGAAGATTATGTGTCCGACAAGTCAATTAGAAAGTGGAGTGCCCCTTTTCCTGAAGTCCGGGAGAGTTTGAGTGATGATTCCAGACCAGGCCAGTCAATCACGGTAATCACGGCCGAACTCATCGACAAGGTGTCTCGGCAGCTCATATGGCTCGGATTCCACGTTAATCACTAGGTCCACGTCTCATATAGCCTCGCTGCTGAAAGCGACGTTACACTCAAAATCAACTCAACTCATCGACAAGGTGAACGACCTGGTGAGAAGTGATCGGCGTGTCACAATGAAAATGTTGGCAGTGATGGTGGAAGCCAGCATTGGAACAGTGTGGACAATTGTGCACGACAGGTTGGGTACCGGAAGGTGTGCGCGCAGTGGATTTCGAAGATTTTCAACAAACCGCAAGAGGAACTACGTATAGGGTATCATTGCAACGCCTGTTCTATTATGAAGACCTCGCATTCCTGGTGTGGATCGTTGCCGGTGACGAGAACTGGTGTTGTAACTTCGAGCCAGAGACAAAGCGAGATAGCATGCAATGGAAGCATGCGTCGTCACATTTCCCTAAAAAAAAATCCTAAGCTGTGCCCTCGGCAGGCAGTGATGCTCACAGTCTTTTTCAACGTCCGATGTCCGATACTCACCGAATTCCTAGAGCACGAAAAAAAAAACATTAACAGTGACGTGTACTGTGAGACACTTCGTACCTTACGCAAGTCCATCAAGAGCAAACGGCCTGGGATGTTCATGGAGGGAGTGATTCTGCTCCACGATAACGCTCGTTCACACGCCTCCCAGGTCACACCAAGTGTACTGGACAAGTTCAAGTGGGAACAGCTTGAGCATCCCGTCTATAGCCCTGTGACTTCCATTTTTTGGTCCGCTAATATTATATATATATATATATATATATATATATATATATATATATATACAGCGAAACCTCTCTAAAGCGGACAGCCGTGGGGAATCAAAAATTGTCCGCTATAGAGAGGTGTCCGCCTTACAGAGGCTTCAATATTTTCTTACGTAAATTAGCAATCAAGGTGATACGTAATCAGAAAAACATTTTTTTGCATGAATCGTGTATTTACGAATATTACCAAATGTTACGGTATCCTCCGCCATCCAATACTCTATGTTCGAGGCACTACATTGAAATAAGATACTATAGTTTACACTTATCAGTACTTACTACGTTTTCAGTATGTCGCTTTAATTTGTGGGTTAATTGCAATCCAAAAGTGTCTTTTTTGAAACAATATGCGTACCCGCGGGCAAAAAAAAAAAAAAAAAAAGTCTTCTGCTTGGTTAGAGATTCCAGAGGGACAGTAGCATAACATGTCATCCCAAACGGTGGGCAACTGTGAATCACTTTTGTGTCTAAAACAGCTGTGGGAGTGGGATGCAAGCAAAGGACATGAGAGTGTTGATAAACATAGACGCATCATCTGGGTTGCTGAGCAGACAGTTGAGGAAGCTGAATGTCACATTGCTTCCTTGGTGACACATATATGAATTAGTAAAAATGAATTTTTACTATATTTTTTAACTTGTTTCTAGAGAAAGTGTCCGTAATACGGAGGTAAATAATACTTATAAAAGACCGAAAAGACTGTCCGTGTCCGTACTAGAGAGTGTCCGCTTTAAAGAGGTTTGCCAATATGTTTTTTCCTATTGCAGTGTTTGGGGATTACAAAATATGTCCGTTACGAGAGGTGTCAGCTTTATAGAGATGTCCGCTAGTAGAGGTTTCACTGTATATATCAAAGAGAAGCGCTTCAACGCGGACGACAGACTGAAAGACACAATGAAGGATTGGGTGCTGTTACGGCCACAGACATTCTGAAAACAGGGAATCCTTCGGCTCATGAAACAGTGGGATAATTGTGCTCATGCCCCTAGCGGTTACTTTTGCATACAGACTTCGATTATGCCCACAGTATCGTTTCGTACCTATTCATTTTAACATCCCTCGTATAAAATGGACAGTTGTTTGGGGATAACTAATAAGTGTAAACAAACTAATAAAAGTACTAATATCAGGAATAATATGTTTTATGTTATCGGTGCACAATAGCCAAGACTGTGAAAATGGTTTGCTTGGTATTTGAGTGTAATCAGTGTAATCATTTGCAAGAAACCTGTAAATACAACTTTCTTTCATATTAAACACGCTTCATTGTCGCTGTAATTCAACAATGTAATCACAATAAGTTTATAACGAAACAATTTTAAATATACCTTAGATGAAATTTAATCTAAAATTTTTAATAATGCGCGCTACCAAATGTCAATTTCCTGTGTATGTATGAGACTTATTTCATTACAGTAGATTTCCGTTAGTGCGGCATCTAACTGTCCGGAATCCAGATGAAGAGCAACAGCATGGTGCAATGGTTTTATTTTATTTTATTTTTAAATCCAACTTACTGTAGGTGTATAACACTACAATAATTCTGTATCAGTCTGTAGTCTTTAAAATGTAGATTTAAAATTAAGCTTTTGGTTGCATTTGGGTTGAAATGATTATCCTATTGTTCCAGGTAAACAATTTACAATACTACCAAACATCATGTTATAACTGTATTCAGTCTACGACTTAGCGTTTAGCACTACCCGATAGCCTGCCACTGACCGAGTCTCAAACCTGCCGGATTATCGGAAGTCGTCTGAACTTCTTTGTTTTCCAGTACCAGTTATCACTAGCGTTCATAGTAACCATAGATACATATTAAGAATATGGAGTTACGTTTTCTGACAAATTTCATGCAAGATCTATTAATTACAAAGCAAAAGTAATGTTTAATTTACGCCCCAAACATGCAACTTATCTGTAAACATACAAACAGTGTTAAAAAGCGTGATTCAGGCTATTATTATGCAATGGTAATGCAATAGGCTAATAGTAATGCATACCTAGCAGACTTTGGTGAGTTTTCTTGCACTTATATTCGTTTACGCTCCCACTTATATTTGCTTCGCTATCGTGCTCCTCCTCTGAACGTACACCTCAACAGGCTCCCCAGATTCGCCCTTCCCAGAACCAAAATGCACGCAATTGTAGTGACTACCTGGCACAAATTAGTATGTGCTCTTCGCATTTATCTTCCTTTGCGCACATCTCTACGTCGCAGACGCTGGTAAAAACAATTGTTTTCCTAGAATACTAGCTGAATGCTCGTTCTTCGCACGGGAAGAATATGCAAAATACATAAACAATATATTTGAACACCTTTCCCTCTTTGTGATCCCTTCCCACTCCACCCCGGTAACCAGAATACTATGGCAAGGGGGATCGAGATCATTTGTAAGCTTATTTGACTTCACCTTTAACCCATATATACATACCAACAAACAACTGAAAGTTTCAGGGAGCTGAGGGCCTGCCAATTCAAGATATACGAGAGTTTGCCCCAGTTAGGTTGTGATTTTCAAAGCAAATTATAAAAAGCCATGTTCGAGTCAAATGCTAACGTTTAAAAAATCATATCAAATGGTTCGGCTGTTTTCTTGTGAAAAAGAAAGATATAGTCGAAAATACAGAAACTGCCCACTTTCTATTTTAGAAGAGAAATTTTTGAAAACTTTGGGACACGTGTCCACCTATTTTTAATAAAAAGTTGACATGCCGAGTACCACCTCCCTAAATTTGAGAATTTTTGAATTGTTTTTCGCACACAATTTCAATACCCTTTGTCCCCATCTCTTAATAAACCTATTTTAATCTAAGTGACATAGGCCTAATCATTAAAAAAAAAAAAAAAAACGCTAGAGCCAAAATCTATGGTCAGTTTAAATTCAAACAGTTCAGTCCTTTTTTCCCACCGTGATGATATAACGGTTAACTAGATTTTACATGCATTTATATAGATAAGTTTGGAGGTATATTATTAATCCGAATGCAGTTGGTGGGTACGCGCTACGAAAATAATAATATTATTTATGAAAATTAAGAAAATATTATTTCTACAAAGAGACATTATGTTTGTGTCTATCAATATGGATGGCTCTGTATTATTAAGCTGCACGAATATTAGACGCCCTTAACATATATAATAATTTTGTTTCGTATCACGGTGACTATAAGTTAAATCAGATTATACACATTTATGTTGTTTAGGAATACAGAAGGTTGTTCGTTGTATATCCGACTATTTTCGATTATGTGCTGCCATCTGGCGTATCATGCTGGAACTAAGGGTTTGCTGGCGAGAGCCGTGTTGCGCCTTATCCTGTAGGTGCGTTAAGTGTTGGCGGTGTTTTTCAAATGGTGAAAAAGATCGACCGACATTAGAAAGGTTACGTAATGGTCTTTTCCATGCTAAGTTTCCGTGCGTACGCATTGTGAAACAGTATAGGGAGAATGGGTTAATACTCACGGTGACTACTGCGAAAGCTAATGTGACCCGTTACACACAACAGGATCCCTCTGCGAAACATTCACCCACGAAAACCACCAGGAGTGGACTGCAAGCAAAATGATTAACGGAATCTGTCTATTGGCGTGCCAAAAATATCCCCCAACGCAAAATCATATGGGCCACAGATACTACCTCGCACCGTCAGTTGTGAACAAAACAATTCGCAAGCGAAGTTGAAGTGTGTGCGGAAGGCCTGTACATCATATACCGCGTCACACTGCCGAACGTAAGACGAACTGCAGGAAACTGTATGAAAAGTACCTGGCGGTTCCAAATGGAAGGAAATTGTCACAATGGATGAATCGTATATTCATCTCACTGTTGGTGGCCATGCTCGGGCGATCACATACCGTGACATTGATGGCAAGGTGCACAACTTTGTTCGTAAGTGCAGAGAAAGATTTCCTCGTGGCTTTATGGTTGTTACGAGATTCGGATATGAGAGTAAGTTGCTGATATGCAGCTGAAAGTGAATGCAAGATACTTCCAAGAATTAGTCCTGACAGCTATCTATCGGAGAGGCATCCCACAACTGTATGGAATGGACGCGAACTAGGTGATGATCCATATGGACAAGCCTTCAAAGTTATACCGCCAGATTATTATTAATTTATCAGGAAATTGCAGAGGAATTAGGAATTCGTGTACTTCCATTTTAATGCACTCCTGTGAAAAGCCCAGATGCCAGTCCAATGGAATTTTGTGCATTTGGACTGTTAGAACGACGTCTTCAACATCGCCGTCCGTGCACCTTGGATGATCTATGGAAAGCTTGCAGGGAGAGTGGGACAAAATTCCCATGCCTGTATTGCGCCGGAATTTGCTGGAATGGAAACTGCGATGCCGTGTGATAGTCCACAATGCTGGGGGTCCAACTGAACACGATCGGTAGTGGCGGTGAGGTATCTCTTGAGGTGAGTACCCATCAAAAATGCTCGGATATAAAGCGAGCAACCTTTTGTAGCTATATCACCTTTACTAATTTACAATTTAAACACTGTACTTTGCTTACGCGCCAGTGGCACCTTAACAACATTTTAACTACTTTAACAACTGCCCTAATATCTTCTCTTTTTTTTATTAATATGGCTGCCCCAGTGAAATTCACAGCCGATGATTTTATCAACGTATTCAGTTCTTCCTAGTAACTAAAATATTTACTCACTAAAGAAAAGCAGAAAAAATTTATTCATATACTACATTAATGGGAAATCTAAGAATGTTCGGTCGTACTCTGGCATTCCAACGCGAAGGACATCAATATTTTAAAGGTGGATATCAGTTATCCAGAATTTTATTGTAGAAGTTTATATCCTATATTTTTTTAACAATTAGATTTGGTGGTTTTATATATATATATATATGATTGTAATACATTGTACATATGTTGCTTTATGATATGCACAAAAACCATTGGCTTTTCAGCAGTTTATTTGTATATACAACTTAACGTAAGAAACGGTACTCATACTCAACTTTGACATTTCTGTTGAGTACATTCAACAACGACATGCAAAAAAAAAATCAAGTTATTTATTGTCGCTTCATCTTATGCGTTGTTGTATAAACATATTTCAGTAGTTTGGTAACTTTACTTTAATGAAGGTCGAAGGGTCTACTCACTTGTCACTAGCAATCCTGCCAAATTCTACGGATAACTTAAAGTCCATGTTATCTTTAGCAGAGCTCCCGAAAATTTTACTACCATCAGAAAAGCAGAGAAACGTATAATTATTATACATTGAGTACTAAGACACTATTCTGTAACTAATAAAATAAGATAATATAAAAAAGACATAACATGAACGTACACTTCCATTATCTGCTTATGATCTATTATGATTTGTTTCTCAAATAGTAACCTGCATTTTTTTTTTTTTTTATAAGTCTGAAATATCAAGTGTGAAGTTTTGTTATTTTCTTCTTTTTTCATTTCAAACATTGAAAATTTCATTATTCAGATTAATTCACTATCAATATTATTTCTTCTGGAATTTCCGAAGTAATAATTACTTAAGACCTTCTCAAGGTTGACACTTTGATACTTCAGGCTGAGTTTAAGGTATTGTTTTAAACAAATACTCTATACCGTTTAAAGAGGAATGAGAGTTACTACTAGAATATGTATCCTGTGCTAGTATCCTCTCTGATAATCGAAACCAGGACCATGTACGCATACAATAAGTGCATTAGTTACTCGGCCATAAGGAGGTGTTGAAACTCCTAGTTACTCCTCGGCCATGAGGAGGCTTTGAAACTCCTGACATACTGGATAATGTAAGCTGGAAACAGATGGTGATTTCAGTGGCGGGGCTGGGGGACCTAGGTCCTCCAGCTTGTTAGGACAAATATAATTGAAGCTATTATTTATACATGTTTGAAACTTTATAATGAGAGTTCCCTTTTATTCTTTATTGAAAAAGTTTTGAAACATTAAATATATAGTAGTTCCAGTTGCAGTTTTTCTGCTGCAATGTGTAAAACAACACATTTTAATTTTCAAACATCAGGTGCGTAATTTGTTATCGAACTGTGCAAATGGATTTCGAATTAAAATGATTTACGTAAACTCATTATAAACCAATCATACTTTGAATTCTGGCTGCTCCCAGCTTTTACCTTCTAGATCCACCACTGGGTGATTTCTCAACATACGAGGTGGTGTTGAGAAGTTCGTGACTGGCAAAGAAGGAATGCAGTGAAAACGATGAAATTTTAGTTATACACCGTCCTTTTCTCAAAAGTAATACACTTCTTTACACACAATTCCAACTTTTCATAAGTTTCCCATGAGCAATTGTCCGCCGCACATCGTCGGGCCGATCGCTACTATGGCAGTACATAAGCGGATTTCGAGCGGGAACGAGGCGGGACATCGAGTCGGTTGAGTGCAACCACTGGCGGACCGATGACGGTTTTGTCGGGGTACCCGCGAACGCGGTACTGCGACGTATGTAGCCTTCGGACCATACGCTGATCGTGGTGGTTGTCCCTGCTTACGGTCGTGTGGCGGGAACGGATCAGCTTTGCGTTACCCACAATTCTTCACTCTTCGCGTGGTGAGCGTCATTTGTTCTGGTCACAGACTGGTTTTCATATGAACATAAGAGAACTCAATAACGTCTGCTGACCTAGGATATAAGAGGAACAGGTGGCAGCACGGTACCGGTACTCATGTAACTAATGTCAGTCAGTTCATTGGCTTACAAAGCTATTTTCGTGACAGGTTACAGCAGAACATGTTACCCTATTTGTTACTTGGCAAAATGTCAAATATACTGCCTAAAGCTTTGCTCATTGCAAACAATCAACTCCAAAATTATAATTCTTACTGACAATTACGAAACAGTAGTTCAGATATGCTTGGAAGGTATTGCCTTCCACAGCCAACCCATCCCCGGATGGGAATGGATTTCTTAAAAAAAAAAAAAAAAAAAAAAAGTGTTAAATCTTTGTATTTTAACCATGTATTGGTAAAAAGGTTTCAGCGCTTATGTGCCAATACGTGGTTGCCAAAATTAAGAGTAGATGATTAAAAGCGACATGAAGATAAATTTTTTGGGCAATCCGCCGTGGTCTGCGGTAGATCCGATTACGTCTTGCATATGGGGAAATATGTGGGGAGATTTCAGCGGCTGAGTATCGGCTAAAGGCGGGGGAGCAGCGGGATTATGGCGAATACCCCGCCAGCGAGACGAAGGCGTAATTAGTGTAATCGAGCAGGTGGCCCGACGGCGGAATGCTTATAGGGTTACTACTTGTATTTTTCCTACACCAATATTTCGTGGCAGTAAGCGTCTTCTGATCTGGTCCAAATGGGGTTGATACAGTTACAATACATTCTACATTAACGATCAACGTTTATTTATTTATTTCATGAATATATTATTTTAAAACGTTCAGAATTGTGAGAAACGATTTATATCTTAAAATGTAATATCTGAATTAACTATCTGACACTGGATAGCAGTGCTTAATGTGAAATCAGATGAGGTGACGGTATGCCACAAATATGACCATTTAGAGCAGTAATTTTGACAGATCCCTAGAAAGCATCTCTACCGCTGACATTTTTGCACCATTTTTAATGTGAAAAATCTAAAGAAAGAGAGAGAGTGAGTGAGGACCAATATAGTAAATGTTTTACTCTCGACTATCATTAGCCAAACAGAAATAAATATTTATAAAATGATTTCGTTTTTCTGATATTTTGCTAGAGCATATCGGCGATCTAAATGTGAAGGAATGCGGTTGGTACCTTTACTTAAACATCACATTTACAATATCATAGTGGTCCAACGCGGCCTTTATGTGGATGAACATAAGAAAACACATACAGTATATGTCCATATGCTTTTTCGTCTCGTTTTCAAGGCTTTGTACGCACTCTCGTCTCATCTCTAGTATCTAGTATTTAACGATTCTTTCCAATCTCATTTCCATGTTCAAAAGCTTATTCTGGTCTTCTATCGTCTCGTGGTCAACATTAATTTTCTAATAATTGTAAACATAGAGGTCCAGACAATGCGAAAAGAACAATTTGGAATTTAAAGCAAAAAGAGTCCTGTCAATGCCAGGGGCGGATACAGGTTAAACGTTTCACGCGGGCGGTACAGTAGTTAGAATTTTTTGAAAGGGGTGGAATTACTCGCACAAAAATGTTTTAAAAAATCAAGAGCACAAATTCTGCCATTGAATAGGGTGATAGGGAACTGTTATTTCTTTCGAAACAGCAGCGAAATCTTTGATAGTACAAACACATTTGTTGACTCAATGCCAACGTCATACTTATTTATGTATGTAAAATCGTTTTTCATTTTCTACACGCAAATTACTATTTAAATAAGTTATTTTTACCGGTATGCCATACCGGCCGATTTTCTGACTTTCGGATGCATAACCGGCTCATACCGGCTCACTTTAAGCACTGCTGGATAGGTAATCTATGAGGAATACGCCGTATATCTCAAAGGAATGATAAGAGTTTCCCAGTAGAATTTTAGGCCCCATTTCCTAGAGACGAGAAGAATGCAAGTGTTGTCATTCCACCGATTGCTGTCTCGTCTCCGGACCGTAGTGATATAACTATTATTTTCATAGTCACAACTTGCGAATGAAATTGTTCGCCCTCCTGTTTAAAACGTAAAACTCACGCCGCTTAGTTGTGCTTTTGTACAGTTGTATTAAACTCGTTCATTTTGCTGAGAGTTTGAGTGCATTTAAATCAATGTCAATTATCGCTTCAATGTGTTGTCCGGAAATGTTCAAGACTGCCACACGTTTTGGAGATACTCGGCCGTCTGTGGGAACAAAGTTATGAATTTGATTAGTTTGACAAAAATATGGAACAAGTCTCTTGTTAATTAATTTGAGCCATTAGGTAAATAATAAGATGGTTGGTTGGCTATGTTGTAAACGCAGTGTCTATATAATGAAGATTCAGTAATAATAATAATAATAATAATAATAATAATAATAATAATAATAATAATAATAATAATAATAATAATAATAATAATAATAATAATAATGTAAAGGATTAATGTTTTTTTTATAATCGAACGATAAAAAAGAATTATGAATAGCAGCAGGCTTTCTCCACCACTACATTATTTTCTTAAGTCGTCGTGAGCGCCGTTCTTGTTACAACTAAATATTTAAGTATATCCCCCTTTAATATAGTATTATTATTAATACTTTGTTTGTTGAAATGCAGCATTACTTTTCAATGTAAAGGCCATATGAGATGTGGACTAGTCTACGATGGAATCCGAACCATCGTATTCCGTTCATATTTCCACCGAGAATCAAATCCGTGTGCCGTCATGAACTCGAAAACACCATTTCTACCATTTTTTTAAAGGTTAAATAATCTCACTCTTAACGAAGTCCCCTTTCTTCCAATTCTTCAAAACTAAACTGAATATCAGAATATTATCTTTCGTGAATACATACCGCCATATGATTCCAGGCCGAGATGCGAAGTTTTTAACAGTGAATCAAAGATGTTGACTATATAGCATATACCTTGTATAGCAAATGAGAAGGTCCGATTACTAATTATATGAGTGCTGTAATGACTGTCGTAATATCAGTTTCACCATAGAATTTGCATATCCACGTCAATAGTTAATGAAGCACACGAGACTCGTAACAATAGAACAATAAAAAGACTGTATAACCTGCATTCCTCATTATTAATAACAAAACGAAGGATAAAAATGAAATTATACTCAGTGAGTCATTTGTCCTTCATTAGATTGCACTAAAAAAAAATCTGAAATTAAATCTTCAATTCTTAATATCTCATTAATAAAAGATTTTTTTATCAACCAGTGAATATACATCTCAGATTAGTAGGGAAGGGAGAAAATAATTAGTAAATGCAAATGTGAAACAACGGGAGTCTCTCCCCAAATTTTTACGGTTCAACGTACAGTTAATATGGAATGAGTTGTATGCTCTGAAAATGCGAACTTGCACTGTATAAATGTAGCTTAGCATAACTGAATCATAAACAATGAATTTCGGGAAGAAAGCCGCTACTTCAGGTCTTTATTTTACATTGGAAGCTAATGAGTTGCTTGTAATGTGGCTCAAACTTGGAAACCCAAGGACAGAAGCTGTAAAAATATTTTTGTTTCATTTCATTTACTTATTTAAAGTTTATCACCCTTTCCCGTCCGCACGTTAAAGCGGGATCCGAGTCACCATGCATTTACTGCAACCATAATACAGTGAAACCTCTACTAACGGACACCTCTATAAAGTGGACACCTCCCATAACGGACATATTTTGTAATCCCCAAACACCGTAATAGGAAAAAAACATACTGGCAAACCTCTCTACAGCGGACACTCTCTAGTACGGACACGGACAGTCTTTCTTGTCTATTATAGGTATTATTTACCTCCTATTACGGACACTTTCTCTAAAAACAAGTTGAAAAGTAGAGTATAAATACACTTTTAGTAATTCATACTATGTCACCAAAGAAGAACATGAGGGTGTGGCAACATTTTGCCGCCTCAACTGCCTGTTCAGCAACCCAGAGGAAGGGTCTCTGTTCCACAACACCCTTATATCCTTTGCTTGCATTCCACTCCCACCCAACCTGCTTCAGAAACAAAAGTGATTGACAGTTGCCCACTGTTTGGAATGACACATCATTCTAGTGTCCCGCTGGAATCTCTAACCAAACAGAAGACAAGTTTGGTATTTTTGACCACGGGTACGCATACTGTCTTTTAAAAAAGTCATTACTGGACTGTAATTAACTCACAAATTAAAGAACACACCGAAAACGTAGTAAATAGCGATAAATGTAAAGTGCAGAGAACTATAACATCTTATTCCCATGTTGTGCCTCGAACATTGGGAATTGGATGACGCAAGATAATGCAGGTACAGTAACATTTTGGTAATATTCATAAATATGTGATTCATGCAAAAATATATTTTTCTAATTGCATATTACCTTATTTATTAATTTACGTAAGAAAATATTGAAACCTCTGTAAGGCAGACACCTCCCTATAGCGGACAATTTTTGATTCCCCACGGCTGTCCGCTTTAGAGAGGTTTCACTGTACGTTAAAGTAAGCCTCTCCCGTAAGATGTTACCTTGCAATGTCGAAGTCCCAGTTACAATCTTATATATAGTTCCAGAGATAAACTTCCCTCACGTTGTTAACCAGAGAATTTTCTTCCACAGTACTGACAACATCACAAATTTAAAACATCATACTACAGAGGTGTCATAATACTAAGAAACAGGTTATTGTACTCAATCAGGGGTGCCCACAAAGGAGGGCTATGACGCAAACTGCGTCATTGAAATCTTTGGGGGGGGGGTAAAAATCTATATAAATATGTTTGAGGGGGTGTAAAAATTAATCGAAAAGATGTTTTTATGGAAGAACACCCACGGATAGACAACTGGGGGGATGCGTCATGAATATAAGGGGGGTGGGCACCACTGACTCAATAGCAAGTAGCAGTGTCACGTGCATTACGTGAAGTAGTGTGGTTTGTACGACGTGATATTTTTAACAATACTGAATCCGAAAATGATAGATTTCTACTAATTACTTCCAGTTTTAGCAGAGTTTAGATTGGAGATCGGATATATTCATGTGACGCTTAGCGATTAACATTAAAACCGGAAGTTCTTGATTTCTGCCACTTCCACTTTCAACACCACCTCCATTAACAAACTCATTTTTAACTTTTAATTCTCTATATCAGGCCCCAACAGAACCTTGCTTGTCTACTAAGACTGGGTGAGTGAATTTGTTCAGGCAGCGTACTCGTTGTTATAAGTACAGAAAGATTGTCAGGTCAATGTTACATCATATCGAGTAGATCGGATTGATTACACACGTAAAAAGCAGTTAATTTGGGCTGGACGAATAACGCAAAGTAAAACAGTTAAAGTAAAATTAATAAGCGCGGCAAAATGCACGTCACCAATCCCAAGTCCATTCAATCTCTCCATGTATACAGGCCATGCCGTCAACCTTCGGAATTTGCTTTATAAATCTCTAGTAAAGCTTTTCACACTTTTTTATTTATTTATTCAAGTATGGAAGCATAAAAGAACATGTTTTATAGGCATTTTGCAGTCACGTGTGCGATGACTGGGGGCAGTAACGTCACAAACAACGAAGGCGGCTTTTAAAAAAGGGTAAATTTTAGAGCTTTAAAAAAATTCGTGACGCATCCCTATTAATCTTAGAAACATAGTTTGTACCTCGTTGGTTTCGTTATAAAGCAGAGTTTCCAAATGAAGCACTCAAATTTCCCTATTATGTACCAGAAGCAGGAAAATCCCGCCCAAATCGAAAAAAGAGTTTTTCGGAGAAAATTTCGCTTTTTTCTAAATTTCTCCCCTCAGGGACATATAGACATATTAGAAGTGGTACCGTTGGAAACCTACTCTTATTTGGAACAAAGCGAGATACAAATCATGATCCTAGAGTAAATAGAAATGTGCCAAGAAATTTTCCAATGTTTGAATTCTTGCTTTATTTACACATTTTTAGTCAATTAGTTTAGTAAAGTATCTACAATATTGCATACAGTTATTATATACACTATGTAGTATATTTCGAAATATTTTGGGCGCTGAGCGTTACCACCCAGGGCGCACAGAGGGGCCCAAAATTGAAAAAGGGATTTTACAAAAACTTCCCTTTTGGGGGAATTTTCTCCCCTCAGGTGCACGATAGGGATATGCAAGTTATACCGTTCGAAAGGCCGATTCATGCCGTACAAGACGAAGTACGATTCATGTTCCTACAATGATTAGTCTTTATGCTGAAGCGGATTGGATAGAAATTGACTGAAAATGTATTATCGAGGGAAAATTGGTAAATTGGCTATAGCGTCAAGACTATTTTTCCCCATACATTCTTCGTTCCTCGTTATTTTCAAAATGAAGCAGTTTTTTTTTTTTTTTTTTTTTTTGTACCATTCGCATGTGCGTGTCATATACCTGAGCGGGAATTTCTCGCATTTGGTACGTAATAAGGAAATTTGAATGATGCAGTCAGAAACTCTGCTTCATTACAAAAAAACGAGGTACGAACCATGATCTTAGCGTCAATAGTGTTGGTACTATAGCTGCTTGACTGAAAGCCTAAAAATTACCTTTAAAAAAAATGTAAAAGGGTTAATATGCTTTTAAAAAAATACATTAACGGGTTGCCCAAAGAAGCTGAATGTCATGCAACATTATTCAACTTACCATACCAATAATGATTAAGTTTGAATTACAGAGGAAAGCCCAGGTTATTACATACACACAAAAAGGATAACAAATGCAGGCAACTGTTCGTATTATTATTATAAATCGTAACTGGCTTTTAAATTTCTACTTATAACCGAAGGAAAAGTAGAACGTTGTAGTACATGGATCAACGGTAACGTATAGAATGATTCCGATTGAACGATGCAGAACATGATAATATTAGTCACATCCTTCAGATGTGTAAAATGTATGCACTACTTGGTTTCTGGAGATGGAAATTAGGCTCCCGGATCTTGGCAATCTTCAGTTGATCCCCCCAAGAAATTCTCGCTCCAACTTTCGTACAGTATAATCACAAAGAGCAGTGTCCCCACAAACACCCTTCAACTGGCGATAAATATCGATATCTTTCTCACAACTATCAGATTGCGATTACCATGATAGTGTCTAATGCGTACACGATCATCACCGTATGACAAGCTGAAAATGGACTAGTCCGGAAACATGATGGTTTGCCATTCACCATGATGGTGTATGCCATTCATTATGCCACTGGAGCCTAAGGAGTTTTGTAGTCCTGTTTCAATGGAAGTTCACGCAAACGCATGCGCCCTGCCATACAGCCAACACCACAAGCCGTCAGATTTCAAGTAAGTTTCCTTATTTTTACAGAAAAATACCCGAACTCGCATATAACACATTTCTTTGAAAATGATCGAAACATATTATGCCGCAACCGGAAGTACTGACGGGAATATATGAAATTTTTAACGCCTCATCGTTATGCCTTTCAAGCTAAAGGAGACAGATGAATAATGAAAGTGATTATGAAAAAAACAATGGAATTAGAAAATCGGAAGAAAAAAGAACCGCGAGAAAACTCAGGGCTGTTCAACACAAAGTCTCACAAAGTACTGACGGAAGGTACGTCACACTTGTTCCATGCATTGGGGGCACGGTGGCTCAGTGGTAGAGCGTTCATCTACGGTACTTGGGGTCCTTGGTTTAATCCCAGCTCGCGCGGTGTGGACTTTGTGGACAAACACCGTGCTCGTGGGTTTTCTCGGGGTTCTTCCGTTTCCTCCCACTTTCTACATTCCACCATTTCACTCATCTCCCATCATCACTGTCTCCTTTAGGCTAACCGGCATAATCGTGGGACGTAAAACTTAAAGATTTCATTTTATTGTTCCATTCATTATCCACAGTACTGTATATTTGGCAAGGAGTGCATATCGTGAGGTTTCATGTCATGAAACTTTCTCCATCTATATTATTATTATTATTATTATTATTATTATTATTATTATTATTATTAGCTGTACAAATTACCTGCATTCTAATGACATCTCTTGGTGTCAGGTAGAAGGTAGTGCAGCTGGCGACAACTATCAGTCCGGCTGTGAACTATTAGGTATTAACATGATTGTCATTAGAGAAGAGATCCTTTCGTTTGCGTTTATAATAAATATTAAAAATATCTCAATATTATCGCCTAGATGTTTGTAAAAGCCATAACACTTAAATGTTTTTAAACTTGCAATTTCCTTCTCCTCAATGAAATTTCGAACTTGCATTCAAGATGGTGGCCGTAGTCACCATGTACCCTAAAAGTTGCGCCCTCCCCTTCTACTACCATCTCTTATTAACATATTTCACATTTTTCTCTCACGTTCCAAAATAAAAGGGTTCAAAGATTTTTGACTTATCAGCAGACTGCCCGCTTTTCATGAAAGATAAGGTTTTTAGAAAATATTTGAAATGTATTATTCTTTCAAAATACTTTTCGGTGCAAGTTCGATTCAAAGGAGTTACGTAAATGTTCAATTCGGTTTCCCCATTCAAAAATCTCCAGTCTATGGTTTGCACAAAATTTCAAGGTTCTAGACAAAGATAAAGAAAGATATCAAATAGACTATATAGACTGGTCTGCCAAGCATTTGGAAATCAAGTGAACAACAGTAAGAGTTATCCAGGAGCAGACGCTGACTCAGACCGTAATTTAGTTTAATGAAGAGCGAACTCTGACTAAAGCGGAAACGAGTGGTAACACCAAACAAAAGATGGAACACAATCAAGCTAAGAAGAGATGAAAACATGAAAAGGGAATTTGCAAATACGACAGACAAAGAGAGGTCCAAGTTAGCTTTAGCAGGTGATGACATCGCCTCGAAATGGGAAGCAATGAAAGCAGGGATTATAAAAGCTGCCGACGAGCACATAGGAAGAGAAACGAAAACCCAGGATAACAGTAGAAATATTGGAAATAATGGAACAAAGAAGACAGTTCAGAATAACAAACAAAGAAGAGGAATACAGAAGATGCAGAAATTACATCAACAGAGAAGTAAAGAAGGCCAGAGAAAACTGAATAAACAATTTATGCAAAGAAATTGAAGAAAATGTACTCAAAGGCAATACAGAAACGGCATATAGAAAGGTTAGAAAACATTTCGGTGAGAAAAAGAAACGCACAGACATTATCATAGACAAAGACAGAACAACGCTAATAGAGGAGGACCAGATAACAAGAAGATGGAAGGAATATATTGAAGAACTCTACAAAGGAGACAGAGTGAACGAAGAGATAGAGAAGGAAGACGTCGATGAAAATGAATTAGGACCATCAATTTTACAATGCGAATTTGACAATGCTTTGGAGAAAATGCAACATGGTAAAGCCACAGAAATAGATCAAATACCAACGGAAGTGATTAAGAATCTCGGAATAGCAACAAATGAAGAAACTATTTAATCTTATTAATGAAATGTACATCTCAGGAAAACCAAGAGACTTCGAGAAAAGCATACTGGTACCTATCCCGAAGAGGAAAGACACACGGAAATGCAAAGAACACAGAACGTTAAGTTTGTTTTCCCATGCATCAAAAATACTCTGCAATTATCGCACAACGAGTAGAGGGGAACACAGAAGAATGGTTATCGGAGGACTAGTTTGGATACAGGAGGAAAAGAGGAACAAGGGAAGCAATACTGACAAGCAAAGGGTCCAAATGGATAAATCGAGTTTTGGGATGAGACATAGTGTGCCTGATAGAGGATGTGAAAATATGTGTATGTGCAAAGTTATAGCGGCTGAGCGTCATAAGAAACGGAGGAAGAGGGGGTCAAAGTCCATTTGGACCCTTTACTTATTAGTCTACGGTTGATCATGGAACAGCACATCAGAATAAACAAACCAATTGTGATAGTATTTGTAGATATAGAGAAAGCTTTTGACAACGTCGATTGGAATATCATGTTTAGAGCGTTGAAGAAGCTGAGAGTAGATTACAGAGACAAAGGAATAATATACCAACCTTACAGGAACCAGACAGCTGTTACAGGAAGAGATCAGAAGAAAGCAAGAATAAATAAAAGAGTGAAGCAAGGATGTGGACTTTCACCTCTCCTGTTCAACGTCCATACAGAAGAGGCTAATGAAAGAATTCTGGGATAAAAACGAGAAAGGTGTAAAAGTAAATGGTCAAGTGTTCAACACAGTAAGGTTTGCTAATGACATAGCATTGATAGCGGAGAACGATGAGGACAAAGAGGAAGCACTTTCAAACTTGAACGACCAACTGGAAAAAACATACAAAATGAAGATAAATAAGAAGAAAACAAAGGTGATAAAGTGCACAAGAGCAGGACAGGAAGGGGCAAACGTATTGCTGGATGGAGAGAAAATCGAAGATGTTAAGGCGGCAGACTACTAAATATTTTTGAAAAACTATTATTTTTTCTTTTGCCCGTTTTTCGTAAGTGGAAAGAGGTAATAAAATGTAACTTACCACAATAATAGATAATGTTATTCTACACCCGAAAATATAAATCGGAAGAATTTTCAGTGTTGCCATCCATAGAAATTACTGTGTGACCAGAATTTGAATTACTCAAAAATCTAAGTTAAGGTAGCGACTAGAAAAATGAACTCAACGGTGATTGATGACTTATCAAGCTGTCTATATTTCTTGTTTACTACTTTCTAAATAATATTTCTATTTATTTTATAAAACTTACATAAATTATTACAAAATAAATAAGTTATTACAAAATAAATAGAAACATTATTTAAAAAGTAGTAAACAAGGAACATAGACAGCATGGTAAGTCATCAATTACCGTTGAGTTCATTTTTCTAGTCACTGCCTTAACCTAGATTTTTGGGTAATTCAAATTCTGGTCACACTGTAATTTCTAAGGATGGCAACACTGAAAATTCTGCTGATTCATATTTTCGGGTGTAGAATCACAGTATCTATTATTGTGGCAAGTTTCATTTCATTACCTCTTTTCACTTACGAAAAACCGGGAAAAGAAGAATTGTTAGCTCTTGAAAAATATTTAGTAGTCTGCCCCCTTAAGACGTTCCCCTATTTAGGAAGTCTAATATCCTCGGACGGAAGAAGTGAGGCTAAACAAGCATTCAATAGGAAAAGGGGACTACTAACATCAAGAAATGTGTTGCTGGACGTTCGTAGACGATTTATTAAGACTGGTATGGAGCGTGGCGCTGTACGGATCAGAGACGTGGGCACTGAGAAAAGCTGAAATATCCAAGCTGGAAGCATCTGAAATGTGGTGTTGGCGCAGAATGCTGTGCATATCATGGACCGAAAGGAAAAGGAATGAAGACGTACTAAAGGAAGCTAATCAAGGACGACAGATCATGAAAGTAATAGGAAAAAGAAGGAACAGCATGCTTGGCCATCTCATTCGACACTCCGATTGGATCACTGTGCTGATAGAGGGAAAGGCAGAAGGAAAACCAGGAAGAGGAAGACCAAGTATAGAATATCTAGATGCAGTTACGAAGAAGAGGCCTTATCAAAGTATAAAACAGCTCTCCCAAGCGAGAGAAAATTTTTAAAATTTCCATGTTGCCCACCAATCTATGGTTGAGGTGAACAAGAAGACAGCTGACAGTTTCGGAACTCTGGAGAACCAAAAAAAAAAAAAAAATCACCTCCTCGTAAAATCGTACCTGCAGCTTAGGGTACACGGAGACTATATAAAGTTTCGAATTGTGCGCTAATAGTTTCAGAGGTCTAGTGACGGCAATAATTATTATTTCAACCTCTCCTTTTCTCCATTTAGAGATAGCGTTTTTCAAAATTCCATCTTATATTTACAGCCTAGGATGAAAAGGCAATACCAATTTTCAAGATTCTATATTTCAGTTTAGATCTGGTGATAAACGAATAAGTGGATTTACTCTTTTAACCTTTGGGCACTCGCTTAATCTCGTTTGTTGGCATTGCGTTAGCGCTCGCGTGGCGGCATTTTCAGTGCGGCTGCGTTTTTAGTAATTACTGCAACTAAATAAAACAAATCACTGATAAATAAACAAAAAATCACACATATATGTATATTTCAGCTAAACATGTTCAAAACATTTGAGATCTGGGGTGTATTTTTCTGAGAGGCGGTGTAAATGTCACCCATGCGAGCGTCCGAATAATAATTGCATAGATTTCCATTGTTACACGATGTATGTTGCTTTTTAGTACACTTTCCTTCTTAACCTCGATTTCAGAGGATAAATCATTTTTTTTTAAAACAAAGTTGGCAATTCTTTAGACAAACAAAAAGTGGGCATTTAATATAAAATATAATAGCATTCCTGAGACTGAAGATTCCCTTAACTTCCCTCAAAACACACCCTCAGGGTCAGGAGCCAGAGATTAAAGAAAAGTTAGTTTCGTTTCACACTGTGAAACCACAGTAGGCTTTCAACCTATCAGAATTCAATACTCAAACTTGTAGTAGTACATTTATAACTACTGGCTGCAATAGATTAATAAAATCAAAAACATAACCTGTTCCTCAGAAGCTGAACCGATATCAAAAAACAATCACTCGCTATGCCATGCTGTTTTTATTCTATGGGGATAAAAATAGACCGGAAATCATTAACTTGAACCACTTCCGAATTAAATACATGGTTAAGGGAAAAGATAAAACTTATTCTTAGGAAGCTGGATCGATTGCAAAACTATCTCTCTTACTATTTTTGCTTCACGGAAATCAATATTGAAACCGGTTGTAGTAAATTTCAATCATGTCCAGCTCTGGTAGTGTGTTGCAGATTTTGATGGTATATTCCCTTGACACCCTGAATCGCTTGCAGAAAATCGCTTATCGGTATATATTACCATTTATGATGATAAATATTGAAACCGGAAATAATAAACATGAGCCACTTCCGATATTCAATGGAGTTTAACAGATGGAATGGAAGCTATTTTTAGGGCGCCGAATCAATTGGATTAGGATTTAGATTTCTGGGCTTTCGGAATCTAAGGCCATTTAGCCCGTCACGATTTGAGGGATGACGTCCCTCGGCGAGCACACAATCCCGGAAAGGGGGAGGGAGAAAAATTGGGGAAGGAAGGAAGCGGTCTGGGACCTATAAGTTAGGTATCACCCCGGCATTTGCCTGGCGTGAATGAGGAAAACCTCATTCAGGATGGCTGGCCTGGAAAAGCGTGTTACACTTTTTCGACCGAGTGACCCCACCGGGAATCGAACCCGGAACCGCTCGCACCGAAGGCGAGAGCATTAGCGACTGTGCTACGTGGGTCCACTCCGAATCAATTGGAAAAATGTACCTCGATATCTCTTAGTCCCATAGTAAATTCTCTGGGGGGAAAAAATAAAACTCAACATCGGTGTAGAATCAGGGGCGTCATTTAGGGGGCAGGGAGGGCAATTGCTTCCCCAGAGTTTAAGATTTATATAGATTTTATCAATAGAATAGTAGTAAATCAATGAAAAACGCGAAATCTTACTTGCCCGTCTCCCAAGCCAAATTTCATATGACGCTCCTGATTAGAATCCATTCTAGGAACTACATTTTTTGAGTAAAACTACATTTTTTGAGTTAGGACTTTTCTTTTTTGTACTGAAACCGCACAAACTTTCTTGGTTACCTGGTATCAGCTAAGCAGTTTGAAATAAATTTTTGAATAGGTTTATAATGTATCCCGAACTGTTTTTATCATGTTTCTTTGATTAAAATACGTATCGTAAATGGGAAGCGGGGGATTAAAAATTTATGGGAAAATTGAGCTTCTTACGATCTTGTCGAGTTGGGAAGATACAACTTGATATATAAACTCATTAAATTAAGTGGACCCGTATCACTGCGTTTTTGAGAATTCCTGTTTTAAAGGGAGGAGGGATTTTCTATAATTTCTTTCTTCACATTAAACGCGATGTAGCACAGAAAAAAGGTCTAACAGTATGAAATGAATTTTGGTACATAGTATTTCCCTTGATCTAGGTTTCTATCATGTTATATTCAGTGGCGAAGAGTGCTGTAAAAGACTGGGTAGACAGACACACACACACACATTATATATATATATATATATATATATATATAAATTTCTATTTTTAGTTCTGATATTTCGTACTGTATAAAGGATGCTGATATACACTAATCACTTTTCCAAGTAAGATGATCCCTGATAATTCATAAATATAGTATTAATGTTTCAACTTTCAATATTCTTTGCAATATATGTTTACTCTGTTCCTTTAAGTATAAAATTTTATAATTAATGAAATTTAGTGTATAGTACTTTTTTTTTTCGAAGTATAGATTTCTGAATGGTACCACATTTGCTAAAAATGGGGGCATTACTTCCCCATACCCTCTTTAGGGATAGTCACGTCTAAATACCCTAGAAATGAGCTGTAAAGTAAAAGAAAACGATAGAAGTAAAACACCTTACAACACCTAACCTAATATCAAATACCTTATTTAATACCCTTCAGTCTTCTAAATGAGCTCCATACCATGTTCTTCATTTCGGCGAAAATATTAATAGCTCTTTCTTTGGATTGAGGTATCCTACAAAGCCTCCAAACCAAGTTCTTTGTTGTAAGTGTCCATAATTCAGAAAGAGTTTCCGCAATTCAGAAAGTGTCCTAATTTGTCATGCTGTTCGTTAAGTTAGTTTTCGGTCTTTTTAGGGCACTCATTGAATGTTTTTAAAACACTTAAGTGATGGAATGCTCAATACCATATTTAGCAGCTTTATTGTTTCCTCATATACGCTTTGAAGTTCATTACTGAGAATATATTTCAAGTATTCGGGAAGAGAAATGTTCGTTACTATCGGAACATAAGTTGATAAGTTCATTCTTGAGCTGATCTAAGCAAAAAGTATTAGGAAAGGTGGATATCAAGTCATTCAGTTTGCTGTATGGAAGGATTTGTTGATACATACTATATTTTCTATAATTTATTAGTTCTTCAATGACCAGATTTTTGTATTTTTCAAATCTTTCATCTGCATAATTATTGAGCGAAGAATCTTAATATAAAAAAAAAATTGTGTGTTTGTCTGTCTGTCTGTGTCTGTGTGCGGCTTGGGGACCAGACTAGTGGACCGAGTTATCAAAATTTGGTCACGGGTACCTTGATCTAAGCCCCAGACCAAGACGAAGCGGTTTTTTTTTTTTTTTTTTTTTTTTTTTTTTTTTTGTTTTTTTTCAAAATTCGAACCAGAGAGGGGCGTTTACCGGGACATGTGAAAGTACTTGCCACTCTCGTGACAAACATAAAAGTGATAGAATTGCCAATAGATTTCAACTTTTCGTTAGGAGGGGTCTTTATTATTATTATTATTATTCTGATGTTGGAGACACATAGGGACAAAATATATATACTAATGTCCTTCAAGGGTACTTTATAACAATTTAACATTTTATAGAGGGAGCTCGAAAGATGGTTCAAAATTAAAACAAATAAGAAGAAATAGTAATCTGTATCCGTCACTTACAAATGCAGCTTAAAATAAACAAGATAGGCAGCACTGTAAACGTAGACAGAACAGCAAATGTCTTTTCGCAGGTACTACTACACAGCGCGAGTCTTTGGACTTTAACTTCTCACATGGCTGTTTCCACGCTTCTACAGGTTGATGCAAGTTAAATGTCTGTAACAGAGGAATAATGTTCAAGGTTTCGCGAGACGCTTTGCTTTCTGTCTTTCATATGGAAGCATTAAAAAAAAAAAAAAAAATTAGCTCTCAATAAATTATAGGAAATTTTAAGTTCAGAATATTTAAATAACAAAATTTTAAGTTAGTAATTTAGGTTTACGGGCTTAATACATATAAAATTCTAAAGGGTAGACGCTGTCTACCCTGTCTTCTCTCCAGCCTCACCACTGGTTATATTTACTAAAGGGGGCAGAGGGAATTCAAACCTTATGTAAAAATACAGTACTTCTCGGGCACTTCAAGTTACGAAAATGAAACTCGATATATAAACTCTTCATTAAAAATGAGGTACGTGTTTCACAACTTTTGAAATCTTTCGTCTGAAGGAGAGAATAGGACATTTTCTATAATTTCTTTCTTCACACTGAAATCGACGGTGTGTTGCTTGTGATCGCATCACGGAAAAGCAGTTAACCTGATTGAAATTCATTTTGGAACAGTCAGTATCTACCTCAACCTTGGATCTTATTATGCCACTTTGCATTATGCCACTGCATGCTTGCAATTAACTGCACGCTGACAAATCAGCCCCCTGTTTAGCCTTTTGATTAGAATTTTAAGTTTTTCTCATTTCAGTGTGTCCTTAAGATATCGAATGAACTAATTTAGGTACTTCTGGTAAGTATATGCTATCACAGAAGAAAGAAAAAATCGAAATGGATCAGCAACGTTTCGTTGTCACCTGGCACAGGTAAGATCATATTTTTATTTACACGACTACGCATCTGGATATATGGAACCTCGTATGTGCTTTTGCATCTTAAAATTATATATATATATATATATATATATATATATATATATATAGAGAGAGATCTTGGTTTCTTCTTTAACTTGAGCCCAGAGACCAATATATTTCACGTGTGCAACATATTGCACGCCATGCACAATGAGCTCTTCGCGCACAGTTCGCACGTATTGCAGTGATTAAGTATTCCAATTAATTTTCTTATTATTCTCGTTTGTTCTCGCTCTGTTTTGTTCAAATATTAATTATTACACCACTGTTATCTATCTTTTTACATAAATAATAGCCGTATATTTCACTCACAAAAGATATTTGTGAGAAATGATGTATTGTTATCATCTGAAAAGTTACCAATTGTCAACCTTTAATTTTGGTTTTCTATCTTATTTTTAACTTTGTTTCAGCTTGACTGTACCTAAAATTTTGGCGACTTAAGACGAGAGAGAACAAGAGTGTTTGAATTATTTCTGCCGATTGACTGAGATGACATATAAGAATCGTGACGAATAAGATGAAGAAAATGACGGAAATGTTAATCGCCTCGGAAGGTTTAATAAGCATAAGTAAATTGAAAACTCCCAATAGGTAGCACTTATATAGATCATTAACATCAATTTACAGCAGCATCAAAATCTCAAACTGCAACAAAAACATGTGAAGGACCAGAATATTGAACCATTTCGTACATGAACTATTCATAACAATTTCTGGTGGCACTTATTTACATATTTTCTTGATATTTTCATATCCAATTGGCAAGAGATGGAACTGAAAATGAATACACATTATCCATCATTATTTCGAACATACATATTCATTACACTGATGAAAATATTTGGAAAAGCGCCATATCCAGGAAAACTACTTTCTATACCGACTGCACATATTGCAAGAAGAAATAATGGTCTATGACCAAAAAAGAAAAATCCTGACGAGACTGAAAAACAAGAAACGCCCTTATATAAGGTGGTGTGACGAAGTATAAAGATGCACTGCGAAGTAACGTGGTATTAAAAAATAAAAATAAATACTCTGTGCCCAGGATAGATGATTGTGGAGAGGACAGATACCTTCATCGAGCAATGAATTGAAAACAGTTGACTATGATGATTAAATAGCAATATATATAAAAAAAAAAAATCTGCCGAGATTCATTCTGTATACTGAATATTTGACACACACACAAACTTGTAACTTTAAAGATTTATAAAAAAAAAAATACAAAAAAATATTTAGTTCTGACTACTATAATAATAATCCTTTGCGGTGGACAATCGTGTGTGTGTTTTCTCTGAGTTCTCTCGTTTTTCCCCCCTTTCTTCCTTCCACAATTTCGTACATTCACATCATCACCATCTCCCTTAGCCTTGGAGCATAATCATGGAATGCTAAAATAATAATAATAAGCTTAGTCAAGTCCTTCCCGCTGGTCTAGTGGCTTGGGACCGCACCTTTGGAACAGCTTTGCATTTTTAACACATTACGGGGGTTCGGATTTCACCAACTATAGACCTACATTTCCTATAGTCTCGGTGCTTACAAAAAACGCTGAACTCCATCCAATGAACCAAACTAAGCGAAGTCAAAAGCATGCATGTCATAATCTACACTAGTTCTGTGTGTTTGTATGTATGCTGGCCTCCAATCACAATCAACCCATTCCTCACCTAGTTCACCGCATTACATATACAAGTGCTGAATAGACATAGTGGCAACATTGCTATAATTTGTATCTGGCTTTGTGCGCAGAAAAACACCTATTATATTCCTTCAACGTAATCATCTCTTATCTCTATCACCTTCTGTTAAACATGTGAAGTCAAACACTGTCAGCGCGTCAATCTCTCTGTATGTCTCGCAGGGAGCGCTGTATGTCACGGATGGGTTTCTTTTGTCTCGTAGTGCTTTCCGCGAAGTGGTTCCTTCAGTTTGGCGAAGTCATCACGAAGTCCCTGAAAACATTGTTGTGCACTGCGTCACGTAACACTTCAATCTTGGTCCACATACGTTCTTCGTCTTCCCGAAACATATTATGGCGATTCCACTTTCCTCCTCTATTTTACGGCGTTGATGCTTTGGACTGAATAACAAACAATTGTTACTACTCGCCACACTTCATCGTCTTATATTGCCTTATTAGCTAAGGAACTCGTAGTGCTGATATATCCTTTTGACGTAAGAACAGTGTTGTTATTACTTTCTATTAAACCTATATACTTACACTTTTATTCTTTCTTGACATTCGTATTACATTCAGTACAAGACCAACTAATTACAAATATCACAAAATAACATGTTTCATGTTCATGCCTGCTACTGTCTTGACATTTCACAAATAGTAAATGAACAGAAACTATGTATAAAGTAAGTTAAAAGATAACTTTTTATAAAACACCTATATTACAAACACTAGTTTTTGGACAGTTAGCCCTAGCATCACCTACAGCCAGATGATGGAGCTACCACCTTGAAGGATCTCTAAAGGAACTTCTACATTTGTCCAGTATTGCACATCAATTCCCAGTATCGATACAAACTTTCAGTAATTTTCAGTAATTCAAGTATCCGTCGACACCCTGTAAAATAATTCCCATCAACAACGATAAGCCATCTCCGACGTTCGAGTAGACTATGGCTTCTACGGTGACTGAAGTCAGCAGAATGTGGAAAAAAGAATTCGTCCGATCCGTGATCATTGCGTCGACGGGTTCGAAACCATTGTTGTCGCACAAATAAATTTCTACAAATGAACAAATTGCTACTCTTTGTTGAAGTTTAGCGTCCCTATTCAGAACTTAGCTGCATGAGATGTGGACCTATAGTTTAAGGTGAACATTTGAAATAAAGGGTTCAAATTTCAATGATCTTCTCCCGGAACTTCGCACGTGCGCTAACCACTACACCAGCGGAAAGAGCTGAATGAAATAGACGAAAATTGAACGGTGAAATGTACAGAAATATGGAGGATGTTAAAATCCTAAACCAAGTCGGATAATGCCACGGATCTCAGCAAGATATGGCTTCGTATTGCTCAGATACAAAATAAGACATCCGCCGTTTATAAGCATTGGCTCCACGTTTGCAATTATTTATGCACACTTTCCAAATGCTGCGAGTGCACAGTTGCTTTGATCCTGTGGGTTAACATAGGACTGTACGATATCCGGATTTGGATATAGAAAATCGATAAGTAATTGATTTAATATCGATGTTTGAAAATAACGATTCATCGAAATATCACAGGTATTGAGACGAAGCAGTTCTCGATGTACGATATTCTTATTAGTCCACAGAACAATCTTTTGGTTGAGGTTCGTATGTTCAGTCCACAGAACAATCTGTTCTCACTAGCATCCTCCTTTACTGTGGTGACCATCACCAAGAAGCTACACACACTAAAATACTCACTAACATATTTTCTTTCTTTCTTTCTTTTTTTTTCCATCTGGAAATAAAAAAATTTAGGAAGTGGGAAGGTACCTAATAATTTATAGGAATCTCTGAGCTAGAAAGTAAACTAAACTAAAATCTATTTAATGACAACAGAGGAATGTAATATCATGGACTATAGTTTTAATTTAGTTTTCAGTACTAATCATGTGTGTACAATAATTACATAATTTCGGAGTTTAGTTTCAATTTGGTTTTCAGCACTAATCATGAAACTTTTACGTATGAACAATAATTACATAATTTCAAGACCTTAGTGGCCCATTATTTATCTTAGATATACTTCTATATATGAGTCGTCCAGTTCCAAAACTGCTCTTGTCCATTTACATCAAATCTCAGAAAACCGAGAAAAACTGTAGGATCGATGCGTTTTGTAGAACTGAAAATATTTGAGGACGTTCAATTTTTTCACATTAACACACCGAAGTATTCCTAGTTCAACTGGAATTTGTAGTAAATGGACAAGAGCCGTTTTGGAACTGGACGACCCACATATTACATTCCTCATAATAAGACGAACAACAAAAAAAGTTTAAAGAAAGTGGAAAAGAAAGTGCAATATCTTAATAGACAATTACTGCAACGTATCTGATAGCACAGTGCGAGGTCTTATTACACACAATGATTTTCAAAATCTCAAATAAAACTACAGCTCCCGACACTGATCGACTACTACAAAAAAGTACAAATTTAACTAATACAAAAACTGGCAGTTTTGCAGAATCATTCTTCTAGCATGCAGTATTAAATTGCATCAAATCAGTCCACTTTTCACTTCCTGTACTAATGAATCTAAATCACTATTTTTCCTAGGTTAAGAGAAACAGGTAATTACTAGGTTCTGTTCGTAATAAATACACATAAATGCATTAATAGATCTTGTTTTATCCCAGTACACGGTATAGCAACTTTAACAACTTATATAAATAAGCCTCAAGTAGAACATCATGCTTATTTTGAGATCATTTAATTTCCATTGAAAGTTATTTTTACTATAATACTAGAACCAACGTATATATATATATATATATATATATATATATATATATATATATATATATATATTCAAATGTTAACGAAATACTCTTCGCTAACATTCACGCTTTCTTGAAATTTGAACGAATATTATACAATTAAATAGTTCTAATGTTCGGACGATGGAACAAAAAAAGTAACTAAATCTCATGCAATGACCCATTCCAAATGATCTACGCCCTGCTCCCATTGGAACTCGAAATTTTCCCTAGATTTAAACACTGTTAACAACAACAACAACAAAAAATCAAACTAGATTTTTACAGGAGTCGTTGGGATTAATAAAGTTTGTTGCCTATTGCTACGTTTTAAATTACCGAGCGCGATCAGGAGCAGAAAAAAAAAAAATGTGAACAAAAAATACACAAAATAGTTCAATCAGGCGTATTAGATGTCCCAGCCGGGCTTGGCTGTGTGGCGTATCTTGCATCCAAATTAAGGCCTACTACTGGACCTACAGAACTCAACCATGTGATCAGCGGATTCCACGATTTAGTCTTAAACCAGCTGATCATTTGAGCAGTACGGCACGGATGAAGTTGATAAAACGGCACTCGAAGTAAAGGATGTTCTTGCTGAGTTAAAGTGCTCCACTTTCCCATATCAACTTCAGTCCGGTACGTTTCAGACACGTTTCGCAGAACGTCTTTCATGGACAATAAAGTTCCATCTGATTTCCACATGTTGAAATACAAAACTGGCACTGAGTAACTTAGACTATACAATATATGATACTCACAAGACACAACATCACTAACTGGTGTTTCACAAACACTACGGTCTTCACCCAAGGCCTCAATTTCAAGTTCTTGTAATGATGCTACAGTGTCTTCAGAGGAACTATTACCAAAATTCTCGGATAAGAAAATTTTCTTCTCTAAGTACGCACCTCCTGGAGTTTCCTTGTTTCCAGACATCTTCCAAGCATCCCCTATTTTGTCGGAAATTGCCAACATTTCTGTTACGCACTCAAGGAATTCTTCCCAACTTAATTGACCAGCCATAACAATTGAATGACATTCATGAATAGGGGAGCAAAAGGGTAACCTTAATCTCTCCTTATAGTTCAGGTGTCTGAGATGCTGACAAGTCCAATTCCGTCTGATCCTGATGACAGCCACAGCCAACTTTCTGGAAAATGATTTGCACTTGTGTAGATGGGCATCTGATCATTGAGCTGGTCATTTCTACTTGTAACCAGTAAAATTAAGTTCTAAATCTGATTATCTTGAAAAAAATTCTAACATCAGTTCTTATAACTTGCTTACAAATGCACTGCTTCCACACGTTTAACAGCATGAAATCCTGGTAGTAGGTGTGGTAATAGGATGTATGTAATATAAAGAATTCTAAGCGGTAAGGAAAACCAAAAAGCCATGTCATTCACCAAAATAATTTCATCAACTCTTAGATAAAGTGATACAGAATACACAGCACATTTCATACAGTGACACAAAGTATACAGAACATTTCTTACATTAAACAGTATTTATTGATTTCGAATGTGTCAAAAATCAACAGTAGATTTCTTTCATTATCTTTCCTGGCTTTGATATAGAGTTTCCACTTTGTCAACGAGCAATTCTTGGACTGTCTGGAGCTTTTTCACTTTTCGACCTAGCTAGCACAACCCTACACGTATATCCTATATATCAAGTAAAAGCATATGGTTCTATTAAATTAATATTTTTTTCAAATTCTCTTTCAGAGATACACATGAAAATTTATTTTTTGAACTGCTCTGTTGAGAACTGTGAGGCTAAGCCTCTTACGCAGTCGGAAAAATTATAGACAAACTAGTACAAATTCTAGTTTTATTTATAAATTCGTATCAAACCCGAAAACAGTTATGTAGGTATGTAGAACCGCATTTTTATGTAGAACCTGCACTACTCACTTAAATAAAAATAAAGACTTGCAAAAAGCACACACTCATATTAGTGATCTCTATTTTAATGTGACTGATGTGGGCAATAATATATTTCAGAAGCTGAAATATCTATTATTAATATAAGTGTTCTTCGCAATTTTATTTTTATGTGACATACAGTTCCAAAACTACCATGTGCAGTGTTCAATTTGCGCTAGTTTGTAATTTGAAACCGCTTGAGCTACATCACATCACTTTCAAGATAATTTCAAAACGTATCTTCTAGCAACTTACAGCTTTGAGAGGACGTGGTAGGAAAAAAACATGTGTTTCAATATTGCTCCATGGCGAATGGAATAACGTATCCCGTAACTGAGTACCACATAGCATCATCATGCAGACAACATGCACGTACATGAATATCACATCACCAACCAATCACAATGCATACAACCATAAATCAGGGGCGGAACCAGGACGGACTTTTGGGAGGAGGGGGGTTGTAATACTGCTACTTAGAACTACTTTTAAGAGCTCCAAACTCTGGGATGGATTTTATTTATATATAAAATAAGAAAGTTTCCTCTTCTGAGGGGAGGGCGATCCCCCCTGGATCCGCCCCTGCCGTAAACCATTATACAAGGGTAGCACAAGGATCAACTCAGTCTCAATCAATACAACAAAACACGCTATTTCATCTATGGGTTAACTGCGGATCAAAATATTTTCAATGGAGGAAATGAAGTTAATGAAATGCTGTGCATTTTTGGGGCATTCAAGTATCGTCAAGACTAATTTTCATCTAGGCCCAGTGAAATAATCACTGCTCGAAATAAATGACACAATAGCACTGGGAATCATGTCAAAGGATATTAAACTTCATAAGAATCAAGAGTTAAACGAAAAACGTTCAGATCCGCAGCTGGAAGCTAAATAAATAAATGAAAAAAAAAAAAAAATCAAGGTCCAAATTGAAAATATGTCTTCATAAATATGGTAATCTTACGGTTAAAATGAGTGAGTACATATGAAAGAAGACTATATTGGATAATTTTGGGGTAAATTTCATTAGTTAGTGTCTCGCTAAAATAAATAAAATTTTATATGGTTACCTGAATATAATTAAACTGTAATATCTTTTAGAAAATCGACAAAATTAAAAGCAGAAAGGAAATAAATCTATTTTTTAAAAAAACGAACTAATTCCAAGTAGCGCAATGCAAAAGGTTCAACACGGCTATCACGCAACCCTTCCTATTTTTATTTTCATTGATCTCCTTCCGAAAATACAATTAAAACAACACTATTTCAATATCCATATAACCCATTTCAATTCATGCATCTTACGAATAAAACAGCAAAAATATTTAAAAAAAAAAATAACTCACAAAATTATAACTGCAATCTCCGATATACAATAAAAGAAAAACCACATACTAGCCATATCCCGTGACTGAGGACCTGACAACAATTACGGCACACACAGACAACATACATCGGAAAACAACATTAAGCCACCCAATCAATCACAATGCTTGAAAGCCATGATTCGTCACAGAAGAGTGCTAATACCACCAAATCACTATCAACCACGACAAATGGAGATGAAAACATTTTGAGTGGGATGAGAGGAAACAATACAAATCAATGAATGAACGCCGGAACTAATGGTTATATTGAGCTTCTTTTAACACGAACTAGTTAACGAATGACAAACTACTAAAAAAAAGTAGGACGAGCAAGTGATACAGTAGACATCAATCACAAGGTAAGACAAGTTAGTTTAGACGTTGCTTTTCGGAGGTTAAGCGCCCCTAACCCCCACCCCATCCTGCATGAAACTAAATTAATATATATATAAAACTATGTATAACAATTTAAAAATGACAACGTAATACACTAACGAACTAGACTCTTAAATTCCACTGGCGGAATATTTCTGTAGTGTATTTAATCTGTATTTTATGTTTTTAAGTGTAGGATTACATGTCTCAAAGCATCACAAGTGCTATAGAACGACTAATATGACTATTATGTATTATATCATTTTGCACCCACGGATTATTTCTGCACGATGTAAGGAAAGCTGTACTTGATATTTACAAGTGTACCGTTTCTAGTACGAAACCATTACACAAGTTATGCGAACTCGTATCACTGAAAATCACTGGAGAATAAAACATACACGTCTAACTTATTTTACTAACTTAACCTAACCTAACCTACCTTACCCTACTTTACTTTCTTTTATCGTAGCACACGTTCATGCGTGTTTTCTCACATCAATAATATTTTTCATAGATCATCTGTTTCCATGCATATTAATAACCTGTACGCATTTTTTCTTGTACACCAAAAATAATAATAATAATAATAATAATAATAATAATAATAATAATAATAATAATAATACAGAATGTTTCAAAAATGTGAAGAAGAAAAAAACAATACTCTTTTAAAAAAATTGACGACTCGTTGTCGATTTGCACGTTAACCAATCAACGAAAGGTAAATGAAAAGAATAAAATATTGTCAGGGAAAAGCAATACAGAAATTCTAGTGTTTATGTGGAACTTGCATACAAATATAATATAATGCAATGCATATTTGCTAACCTAACATCTGTGAAATTTAATAACCTAGTATTCTGCTTCTTCTAACCTATTTCTAACGTACTATTTGACTCTCATCTGTGAAACCTAAGCCGAAAAAGTAAGATCTTTCTATTTCCATCCAAACTTATTACCCTACTTAGTCCTACCATAACTACTGTCCCAACTTTTGAGGGTGTCTGTACTTCCGCCCTTACAAGCGAGCAGGGTTGGCAAAAACCATGTTTTTTATTGAAAAAACCAAAAACCCAGTTTTTTTATTTAAATAATTTGCTCTATGTATTTATATCACATATGGACAGAAATAAGCTTGTTTCGCCTTGGTGTTAGTATGCAACAACCGGGTTATGCTGGAAGGGATCAAATAAGCTTAAAGCGTAATCCAAACCGCTTCTCGGCTTACATCCAAGAGAAATAGTCCTCCATTTGAACTCGAAATCGGGACTAATTGGCCACAAATGCGATACGTCTGCCGACTCACTCACGAAGGACTTCTGATAAAAATACGCTGACTGATCTTTACATATTTGTTAATATAATCGTCAAGAGTCATTAGGACAAAAGGACAAAAAGATAAACAATTGCACAAGTGGAACCATTATACAAAATTACATATGGACAATTTCAAAGTACTACAGAGTACAGAAGAACTAATTTAGTCTAAGTCAGTTCACTACGACTTTTATTAGTCCAAGTTAAAGAAATACGACGACTTAATTGGCGTATCAGTACAAAAAGTGAATAAAGATACGAATTATTTGAGTCCACTTTGACCCACTTATACATAAATAGATATCAAAGATACTTCTAATTTCAATAAATGCCTCTCGTGTGGTTTGTATAACCGCCACCCCAAAAGTACGGCATTTCGATGTATTTTTTCAATAGTACACATTATTAGAACGAAACAATATTTAGAATTTTTCTTCGATTGCAACTGCATAATAATAATAATACACAATAAAAAAATCACATAAGAAACATTCATGAACTTATACAAAAAAAAAAAAAAAAAAAGTTGCTTTTGTAGTATAATCTCTTTGAGTAATGAATGGGGAATTTAGGTCTGAATATAATACGAATAATATACGGGAGTGAAACGTGATAACCCACAAATGTGTGTCCATCAAGATTTTACGAACACACACTTTTACAAACAGTTTTCGCTTTTTGGTTTAAACCAGTTGGTTTTTTGAAGAAGAAAGAAAAAAAAAACAGCTGGTTTAAACCAGCCAACTCTGCTCATGAGCTAAAGATATCGAAAATATCTATTACGTCTTGCGTCTTAAGCAGTGACCTGGGACTCCATGCTTACAATGTAAAGGACACATCCTGACAAATGAACTGAAGCGCCAGAGGCTCCTAAAAGCAAAGCGCTTACTTAAGCGTTACGCAGCAAATGGGTACTGTCGAATTGTTATCACTTATGGAAAGATTTTGAGTATTAAGGAGTCTTATCGATGCCCAAAATAATAGGATATATGCCACACCCTCTAGAAAAGTTGGTGAAAAGACTCCAAGGATCCAGAGGAGTCAATATCCTGCCTCAAGCATAACGTGGTGAGGTGTAAGCTACGAGGGCACAACGGAGCTCCATTGCTGTGCAAAGATCAAAACATCAGCCAAAGTACACCAGGATACAGTGTTTGAGAAACGTCAAGAATCTCACCAACACCCTTTTCCATGTACAGAACTGGAGTTTCCAGTAAGACTTAAACCCATACAGAACAAGAATAACCCATCAGTGGCTGGGGGCAAATTTTCCGGCGGGCTTCTGCAACCCTTTCAACTACAAATTGTGCTCCAAGCTTCAGGAGATGGCTTTCAAAAAGAATCCCAATATTGAACATTTATAGCGGTCTCTTCGGAAGGTAGCTGCAGACTTTCCAGTTGATGATGTTGCGTAATGCAATTGACAAGTGGTCAAAAAGACTTAAGGACTGTGTGCATGCTAATGGTGGCCATTTTGAATTATGATTTTGGTTTATAATGCATCTATGTAACTCATATTATTAGGGTATTAAAGTATCTCTAATTTTGTGTCAATGTACTTAAAACCTCAGGACTGTATTTATGGTAAGGCTAGGTAATTTGATGGTCAAATTTAAAATCAAATCTTTCATTTTAATTTACTGTACTATCACGACTACTCGGTTTCAGTAATATGAACAAACAAGCACTACTTTTTTGCTTAATGGCAACTAAGTCATAAATCTCAAAATCCATCAAATGTATTTCTGTACTTAATCTTTGTATAATAATAATATTTAACAGGAACATGTGATCTGAGGCAGTACAAATTAGTAAATGACTCATCCGAAGTTTAAGAATAAGGTTAAGTTCCGGAAGGTCCCTTAAAATTACAAAATTTACAGGGAAATTATAGAATTGTATCAATTTAAGCATCACAAACGAAATCATACCATGATCTTATGTATAATAAGGTAGAAACACAAAATGCAAAGTGTTCTAATCTCGTTCATAAAAAAAAGACACGATGAAGTGAAGTTCTATGTGAAAGCAGTCTACAAATCTACCATGGAAGTCTCACACGCAAAGCATGTGTTTCTACGCCATATGAAGCGTTTCCACTAACTTTTGATGCAAATACTCACCGTCGCTGACATGGCTACTTCCTACGGAAACGAACCTACGCTCCTGCCCTAACTCGGTTTCGTACCTTTTGGTAATCGCTTAGCAAAGGCTGGTTCGTATTTTATGTCATATGTCCACATACTGTATTTATATTTAGCCCTCCCAAAGTCAATCTGCATCCATTTATTCAATTCCTTCACAGTGATATGGTAAGGAAAGAAGTTTATAATTCTACTTAAATATTGTTTTCGTTATTTCTAAGTGCAAGAGACTGCAACACTGAACCGTTGGAAAGTACTACTTTTGCGCAGTAATACATTATGTTTGCATATTTAGTCAGTGAAGAATAAAATAAGTAGCAAGTATTTACGAGATACAATTACAACTGAAACAGAGGAAATTGTAAATGAAATGAAATCTTTCAGTTTAACGTCCTACGTTTATGCCCTTTAGACTAGGAGGGATGAATGATTAATGCAAGTGAATGATCATGGAACCATTGATGGAATCAGATTATGGGAGGAAACTGGAGTACCCCGCGAAAACCCACGGACACGATATTGTCTATCATAAGCTTACTTGGCCGGGGATCGATCCAGAGACCCCACGCACTGGAGGTAAGCGCTCTATCACTAAGCCATCATGTCCCCAACTGGAATATTGTGATTAAGATATATTAACACAACCATACGGTAAGTGGTTAGATAAGTAACGCTGAAAACTCCCTTACGTTCCGCCGATCACGGCAGATTATCAGCATACCCTTACGCGGAGAGAAGGTTCTAGAATGCTGATCCGCACATGTAGGTGAAGATGGGTCAGTAACCAGATTCCCTTTTTTTTTTTTTTTTTTTATCACTCAATTTATAGTAATAACGAGCGAGCGATAGCAAGTGGAGGAAGGTTAGTAGCCAGGTTGATTACTTTATTACAATTCAATGGGGTACGGACCAGCCTTCTAGAACTCTGCCACCTAAGAAAATTCATATAATGACAAACTTCGCATTGTTCGCATACCATGTTGAAAATCGCTAGATAAAACTATTCCCCTTACGTTCCTATTGAGAAACAATGTGCACAAATTAAATTCATAAAAGAAAAAAATGTATGTATGCAATTTTCTTAATAAAACATCTACAATTCCAGTTAAAGTAAAGCTGTGTATCTCAACAAACATACACGATCTGAACCAAGTAAATGAGCATTCTTGACTCTTACCAGTAATATCAACATCAGTTCTAGTATATACTGGATTTAAAATAAAGACTTCTACACGATTTATTATATGACGTTTATGAAAGGTCACTAGTAGACGATTCGGTATTTAAAAATAGAAGCCAATCACATACAAGCGATTAATTTCGCAAATAAGTTCAAGCTTACACATATCTGATTTGGAATATCATTTGCTGTCTACCTGTCAAAAATTAACTCCCCAGTATATTACATTCACAAACAAATCAGGTACAACATATTTTCTCATACCTTTCTAATGATTTTCTAAATTAGTAAGTTCACATAAACGTACCTCTTTTCTGTCAAATATATAAAAAGTCGACTCCCCGTATCTCCATCTATGTCATTTCACCTTTATAATCGTTTCCATTTACTAATAACCTCTAGCTGAGCCTACATGACATACACCATCCAATACAACAACCCATACAGACATGAGGAAACGTTTCTTCGTTTTCTTCTAATCTTTATACTGTGTCTGCTATATTGGTGTGAAGAGGAAGAAACGGCAGTGTTGTCACTCCCAAATTCAGCTAATAACAATATACCTATGGAAACCGGAGGTTCAATGTCACGTTCACAAAAGGTTTCCATTGACTTCTGTCCTTAGCCATCTAGATCCAGATACTACTTTATATTCCTTTTCTGCGAGATCTCAATATTGTCCACCCATCTGGGCCTAGGTCTTCCTAATAATCGTATTCCAATTAAATTTCCAGTTAAAATTTTGAAAGCGTTCGTATTTATTATTTCATTCTTTCTACCTGACCTTCCCATTTGAAAATTTTCGACTTGATTACCCTAACGCTAACAATCTTTGGTAAACGGTATAAATTCTGTACAGGGTGGTCCATAAGTGTTAGTACAGTGAATTATTTTGGAAACAAACATAATTAAAGCAAATCTGACTAGCGAAGGGTGGACTTTGGTAAGGCTGGTTTAAGTGGAAGCATTTCTCATAGCAAAAATCGTATCATCGATATCCTACCGTGTAAAGTAGCAAATGCTATAGCATCTCACATGCCATGGCATATCCTATGGCATTTCTTGTCGATAGGACCTGCTTTATTTCGTAGCAATTTCCCCTGCATGTCTGGTCCGATTGCAGCGCCGTGGTGTGTCAAAAAGAAGCGAAAGATTTTGTGCTAAATATCCATCCACTTGTTTTGTGTGGGAAATTGAATTGTATTAAAGAAAAATTAGTTGGAGTAGGGATGCTAATACTATGCTGATTGAAAAATATGAGGAGAATCCTTGTTTGCACAATGAACTTTTCGAAGGCTTCATTATCCATACGCAGGAAGTTCTTGAATGCAATAGTATCCTCAGGCTTCAGTTCTTTCTCTACTATAGAAAGAACTGAAATATTATCATCCCTCCGCAACAATCAATTCTTTGCCCACATACTTTTTTTGTGGTTTTCGTTTTTTTTTTTTTTTTTTTTTTTTAATATAACTGGCGAGAACTGTTGTTAGAACCACCATAGCTTTAGCTACTTCACGCTTTAGTTTCGGAACAATAATTTCGCTCTTCTCCAGTGATTTGTTTGCTACGTCACGACAAGATGCTTATCAAAATGCTACCGTCTAAAAACACCATATACTTTCGATGCCATAGAATATTATACGAGATTTTTGGTAGCACATCTGCTACGAGAAATGCTACGATAAATGCTTCCGTCTAAAACTAGCCTAAAGGAGCTACCGATTGATGCATGCATGGTGAATGGCGGCCATCTTGGATCCAGTTTATTTTTTTCAAATGAGAAGGTAGGCAAGTGACACATCAATTAACACTGCTTTGCAGGGGAATGCAGCCCCGCAAGCAGAAATGCGTTATCATATCCCGTCCCAAAGTTCTGACGCCCCAAAGTCCCACCTACAGGATGTGCTCCTCATGTTGCCCGTCCATTGCAACACACAACCGGAGTATCTTAATCCAGTCCTCCTGAGCCCGTAACAACACAGTGGGGGTGATGCTATCACAGGCGTCCTGAATAGGGATGCGCACGAGTCGAGACATGTCTCGAATCTCGAGTCGAGAGAAACTTTGTAAAATTCGAGACGAGTCGAGACAAACGTATTTCTCCACTCGAATTTTCGAGTCGAGACTCGAGTCGACTCGAGACAGCTGGTAAAAATCTCGACTTGACTCGAATGTCTCGAAAATTTTTCTATAATTTTTAATATTATTTTGAAGAAAGTGCTCGCTCAGAAACACTCGGCACGAGAATTTCGGAAACTGCAGGACTTGTCAGGTGTTCGAGGAGTGCTGTGGTGATTGTCTTCAGCAAGTGGCGACACCAAGGGAAAAAGACGTCCAAATGTCGAGGGGTTGGGTGCCCCCACCTCATTACAGATGTCGAACGTCGTAGGCTGGGCAGACTGGTAAAACGAAACAGGCGGCGAACTGCGTCGGAACTAAGATCAGAGTTAAATGCTGGACAAAGTACAAGTGTGTCTGAACTAGTGTTGTCAAATTTCCAGAAATTTTGAACCTGTTTTTTTTTTAAACATATTTTTCGAGTTTCCGGAAAAATTGAAAAAATAAATATGTTTGTATTAGGTTAATTTTACTAGTAATGATATCTCTTTTTTTTTTTTCAAACAGGCGAAAAATTTAAGTTCAAAAATTTCAATATTGCGAATATTAAAAAATAGCACTCGAAAATAAAATTATTCCAATTATTATCTATATATTAAAATACTAGATTTACGCGTATATGTTTCTCCTCACAGAAAAGTTTATATGTTTGTCTCCAATCCTTTCAACAATGAGATCTCGAACGCACAAGTGCTAGAAACGTGCCGTTTTAATTTGTCGATTCCAAATTTTATGTAAATTGTCCAGTTCTAAATGAATATTTTTATAAAAAGAAACATGGCCATTAGTTCTTTATTACATTTATAAGGGTTCACAAGAGTACTGTGGGGGCGCGGTGGCTCAGTGGTACGGCGTTCACCTCCGGTGCTTGGGGTCTCTGGTTCGATCCCAGATCGCGCCGTGTGGACTTTGTGGTGGACAAACACTATGCTCGTGGGTTTTCTCGGGGTTCTCCCGTTTCCTCCCACTTTCTTCATTACAACATTTCATTCATTTCTCATCATCACCGTCTCCTTTAACCTAACCGGCATAACCGTGGGACGTAAAACTAAAGATTTCATTTCACTAGAAGTACTAAAATGTTTGAAAAAGTAAAGCATCATACCCTACGAGTTATATATTCCAACATCACATAGTTGTATATAGGGGTTGTATATCTGTCAGGCGTTTGTTTCATGGCCAAATGATAATGAAAACGAAGGATAACCATTTCTCCAGTCTAAGATTAATCTTCATTGTTTGGAGAGGTTTTTTTTTTTTTTTAATAAACACCGTTTATCACTGACATAATTAATTGTGTGTACTTTATTTACTTATTAAATAATGCATGCAAATGCATGCATACACGATATGGGCATTCATTCAATTATCTATACAAGCCGGCTACACGTCTTTTGTTTTGGCCACGGGTACAATCCAAACTACTCTTTGGGATGAGCTTTTTACCGGATGTGTAGCCTACCGAAGGACCACACAGAGTTATCGAAACTATTGTGTTATTGTTTCTTTGTATGCTTTGGCAGAAAGTTCTGTAGATATCGAAGCCCGCCAGTGAAGCCATATCTAGCATCTTGGTGCTAGATCTAAAATAATTCACTCCCATTTAGCATCTAGCATTTTGACTTTAGCATCTTGGCAAAATCTCATTCTTTCCTCTGGAGAACAGAAAAAGAACGAAAATTTAGATGGCTCACTGACCGTTGGGAATTATCCCTTAGTTGAAGCGATGGTTGGAGTAATAAAACTTGTTAGTATTTCCGCTGTTGTATTGTTGAATTCACAGAAATGTTCAAAAATAAGCAAAACTTGACTCTGTACAAGATGTTTAGTTACCCATAGTTTTATTATTGTCAACTGAACCCTGAGTGTCTGGGATGTTTTTGTCCCTTCTTACTTTACAACTTGAGAGGGGAGGGGGTATGACCGCTAAAAGAAATGCTTCAGTGCTGCGTCGGAAGCGGCATGTTTTGTATATATTTCTTAAAATGTTATCCATTCATAAAGTATAAATTCTCCCTTCCACCCCTGGTTCTCTTTTCAATACAGAGAACCGACTCTTTAAATGAAGAAAGAACCCTGAACCCTCCCGAAAATGCAAAAATGAATGATGCGTACAAATAACAAATCTGTGGATGAATCAAATAATGCAGATACATGAGAAGAGGGGATGACGAAGATAACAGTGCTTGATGCAGCGCAGTCCACCACATGTAAATAGATTTGAAGTATTCATATTTGTTGAGTTGAGTTAATTTTAGTTTAGCGTCCCTTTCAGCAGCGAGGCTATATGAGACGTGGACCTACTGATTAACGTGGAATCCGAACCACATGAGCTCCCGCCGGGAATCGAACCCGGGTTTTCCACGCCAAAGGCGCGTACGCTAACCGCTTAGCCACGGAGGAGCTCTATTCATATTTGTGTATGTGTACGTATGTATGTGCTTGTTTCTGAGTATTTATATGGGCGTGTGTCTTGAATTGTTATATTAATATTCACTGGATTAAGTGAAAGTATAAAATGGATTTGATGACTGCCAAATTGACGTCACCTTGGTAAGTCATTATTTTTTAATATTTAGTAATATTAAATTAGATTATAGTTTAGCGTCGTTTTCAGGAGCAAAGCTCTGCAAGACGTGAACGTACAGTCTAACGTCGGATTTGAAACAAATGAGCTCCTACCATGAATCAAACCTCGTTCGAGAAAGGCGCATACGCTAACCACATACAGTAGCAACGGGGAGCTCAACATTTAGTAATATGTATATTAAGTTGTAAAATTATATTCGTTTAATTTTCACTAATATAATCTTCACAATGTAAAGCACTCGCTAAGCACGTTATCTTGTTTAAAAACAAAAAGCCTAGCTCTTATGTTTCCGTCTCGGGGTTGGACTGTGGGATGATAGAAATCCGAAAGAGATGTTTTCATTATATTTTGTACAGTAGAGCTGCTCCTTCATAATCTCCGTGTTTGATAAGAATGAACCTCCCTGGCTCACGAAAATATTTACGTAATATAACAAACCATGCACATTAAATGCCAGACTAATATAGCAAACATGGAAGATGCCCCCCTAGAAAATTTTCTTCGGCCGCCCATGTCTGGAGGTACACAATTTCGCAACTCAGTGGATACGATGTGGATGTATTCAAAGTCTACTGATTTACCCATAAAATTTACATTTTATAAAAATATTATCAGTGAATACTAACCTGAGGAGAACTATTTTTTAATTCGATCGCTAAAGATTTTTTTTTTTTTTTTTTTGTTCACCAGGTCTCGGTAATCGTCTGGCACGAAAACTGAAGTTTCTACAAGTGTTTCCCCAGTAATTTTTTTGAGAAAGGGGTCCTCCAGGAGCGTTATTTAGGGGGTAATTCCTTCGTTTGTTATATACATATATAGATATAGATAGATATAATATATATATATATATATATATATATATATATATATATATATATATATATATATATATATACTGTGTATATATATAAAGATAAGTAGGAGCGGGTCTTTAAAATTAGTTCGGAAAGATAATATGAAAATCTGGCATAATTTGCAAGAATCTATCTAGTCTAATATAAATAAAATAAATAGTTTGTTTGTGTTTGTCTGTCTGTATACGGCCTGGGGACCCGAGGAGTGGACCGAGAGTTACCAAATTTTGGTCAAGGGTACCCTGGCCCAGGCCCCAAATCAAGACGAATCTTTTTTTTTTTCTTTTCAAAATTCGAACCAGGGGGTCTCAGGGGCGCTTACAGGGACATGTAAAAGTAATCCAAAATGACCGATATTAGTATCAAATCCATAGTTTTCGCGGTCGCTGAAATCAGTGGTGACAATTCCATTAGTGATTATATGCAAATTCAGCTACAATTGCATGCGGCCGGGAGTCAGCGAGGGGGGATACCGAGACATGTAAAAGTAATCCAAAATGACCGATATTAGTGTCAAATCCATAGTTTTCGCGGTCGCTAATATCGATGGTGACACTTCGATTTGCGATGATTTGCAAATTCAGCTATAATTGTATGCGGGCCGGGAAAAAATCTTTAAGTTTTACGTCCCACTTTTATGCCGGTTAGGCTAAAGGAGACGGTGATGATGAGAGATGAGTGAAAGGGTGGAATGAAGAAAGTGAGAGGAAACGGGAGAACCCCGAGAAAACCCACACACACGGTGTTTGTACACCACAAAGTTCACTTGGCAGGGGCTGGGATCGAATCCAGGACCCCAAGCACCAGAGGTGAACGCTCTACCACTGAGCCACCGCGGCTCCCAATGAGGTTGGAAGCTGGCCAGTCATGGCGGGAGGTGGTACATGCCATAGGAGTGGCACAAAGTGTGATTTCCCGATTGTGGAATCGATTTCAAACAACTGGAAGTGTTCGAAGAAGACAAGGACAGGGCCGTCCACTAGCAACCAAAGCCAGAGACGATTGTTACCTCTTGTTAACAGCCCGTCGAAACCGGCGTCAGAATACAAATCTGCTCCCGCGAGTCTTCCGAACAACAACAGGACACACAATATCTACTCAAACGGTCCGCAATCGCCTTCGAGAAGGTGGTCTCTACGCACGTAGGCCTATGGTATGTGTCCCATTAACTGCACGACACCGTGTTGATCGAAGAGCGTAGGCGGAGGAACATCGTGGGTGGAGATGCAATGAATGGGGCAATGTGTTGTTCTCTGACGAGTCTCGATTCAGTGTAGAGCCTGATAATCGACGTGTTTTCATCTGGAGAGAGTGTGGAACACGACACAATCCCATGTTTGTGCGAGAAAGATCCCAGTATCATGGTGGTGGACTGATGGTGTAGGCAGGAATCAGCATTGGTGGGCGTACTGAGCTCCACATCATCCGAAATGGCTCTTTGACGGCTCTCAGATATAGGGATGAGATCATGAAAACTCTTGTTCTCCCTTATGCTGGTGCCATTGGTGATTCGTTCCTTTTTATGGATGACAATACTCGTCCTCACAGAGCTCGGTTAGTGGATGAGATGCTGGATGCTGAGGGTATCGCTCGTATGAAGTGGCCAGCATGCTCTCCGGATCTCGTTCCAGTGGAGCATGTCTGGGATATGCTTGGCAGACGAATTGCTGCTAGGCCAGTAAATCCAAGAACCATTTCAGAGCTGGAAGTCGCTCTCCTGGATGAGTGGCACAACATCCCCCAAGAACTCATCGATAATCTGATTGAATTCATGCCACGCAGGTGCGAGGCTCTGTTGGCTATTCGAAGTGATCATATGACATACTAAGGAACAATCAGAGTTGCAGTTCGAGAGGTGCACACATAACCGTCTTGTGTCATGAGCCATGTGAACAAGGTTTTCCGTGCCCCAACACCAGTATGTGCCCCATTTTTCTAGTGTATCTTAAAGCATTCCTTCTTGTATAATATATATGAGTCAAACACAAGCTTATTCATACACTATCTTAAGGTCTTGTATGATATTTCAGCTGAACCCCTAATTTTTTTTAGCATTATATACACTATATATATATATATATATATATATATATATATATAGTGGCGGATCCGGGATATGATCAAGGGAGGGGCTAAACCATAGTTTGCAGTTTTATCCAGTGTAAAGCAGGATTGAAGCCCATTTTATGCATTGTATACTTGAGTGTGAAGGGGGGGGCTATAGCCCCCTTGGATCCGCCTCTGTATATATATATATATATATATATATATATATATATATATATATATACATGATCGAAAATGGCCTCGAATCCATACTCGCTGAGATGACCAGAAGATGCCGTTTAAATCCACAAATTCAGCCCCATTAGTACTCTAAGGAGGATGGTGTTGAAAATTATCGATATTAATGTGAAATTCATAGTTTTGGGGCTCCACAAGTTCATTGGTGACAGTTTTGGTGCCCTTTGTGTCCAAAATGAAACGTATTCTCTCCGTGCGGAGAAAGGGGATTCTGCTAGTCTCTAATAATAACTAACGGAAGTTTCACTTAATATATTTCTCGCTGCTCAAATTTACTCACTTGTGCGGTATATGTGTGTAAAGTAGAATTAAAACCTGTTGCTTTAAGTATTTTTCCGTTAGCGAAATACATTGTATATACAGTAGGACGTCGATAAACCGAACGTCAAAAATCCGAATACGGTCTCTAGAAGCTTTTTACATTTTGTCTTAACGCTAGCGATAAACAAACAATAGCGTGTCCATTGACGTTATGTGAAGTCAGTGTTTTTACAAAAGTTCATTTATATGTAATTGTTTGTCATGTATTTTTATTTTTTCTTAGGCCTATAAGTTTTAAGTGTGACTTACAAGAACAGTGTTATTTAGAGTACAAGCAGGTTCTTCACAAACATTAAATGGGAGCTCCTCCGTGGCTAAGCGGTTAGCGTACGCGCCTTTAACGCGGGAGTCCCGGGTTCGATTCCCGGCGGGAGCTCATGTGGTTCGGATTCCACGTTAATCAGTAGGTCCACGTCTCATATAGCCTCGCTGCTGAACGGGACGCTAAACTAAAATCAACAACAAACATTAAATGTAAGTAGCCTTACGTACGGTATTGTGATTCCTGTATGTACTGAATAACCACTGTATCGATAGAAGAACATACCGTACAGTATATGTAAGAATAAATGGCATTTTCTTGGTCATTTTCAAAATCCGAACAATTTGAAAATCCGAATACCTGTGGTCCCAATTAGTTCGGATTTTCGACTTCCCACTGTATATGTTGCAGACATATTACAGCAAGTAAGATTAGTTTTTAGTTTTTAAACTACATTTTCCTGTTTTTGCCCATATTTTCGAACAAATTATTTTTTTCTAATGGTTTCAAAATTTCCGGAATTTTTACATAGAACAATGAAGATATCTCTATGAAATATATGTTTGATTTAACATATTAACTGAAATGATTCTGTGATTAACAAAAATGATGATTCTGATAATACCCAAATTTTCCGTTTTTTCTCCAGCTCGGGAAAACGGTAAAAGAACAGTTTTTTTAAACCCGAAATTTCCGTTTTTTCACAGGCCTTCACAACACTAGTCTGAACACACAGTGCACCGAACACTCCTAACGATGTCAAATGTTAACCCACGACATTGGCAAGTATAACTGAAATGAACACGGCAGAGCGTTGCATTGTCTGATGAATCCCGATATCTTCTTCATCATGACGATGTGAGGGTGCGAATCCGTCGTGTTCAAAGGGGACAGCTCCTTGACATCTGTACTGCGGGACGGAGACAAACTGGCTGCGGCTTAATTATTATGTGGGGAACATTCAGGTGAGCATCCATGTGTCTAGTGGAGCTCGAGCAAGGCACCATGACGGCCGAGGCGTCGCACGCTGCTTGCAGACTACGTACACCCCTTCATGACGGCCATGTTCCCCATCGGTAGTGGCATTTTTCGACAAGATAACGCACCATGTCACAAGGCCAGGAGTGTGATGGAGTGGTTCGAGGGACACAGGAGCGAGTTCCAAGTGATGTGCTGGCCCCCAAACTCTCCGGATCTGAACCCAATCAATCACATCTGGGATGTGATTGAACGTGACGTGAGGGTGCAGCACTCCCTCCCCGGAATTTACGGGAATTAGGTGACTTGTGTGTGCATATGTGGTGCCAACTCTCTCCAGTGACCCACCGAGGAACATTGTGACCATGCCAAGACGCGTTGCCGTTGTTTTCGTGTCAAAAGGTGGACATACTAACAATTAGGTAGGTAGTCATTACGGTCTGGCTGATGTGTGTGTATATTTTAACTCGTATATTTTGTCTCGGCTCGAATTTCGAGACGTCTCGACTCGAATTCGAGTCGAGTCGAGACAGAGAATGTCGAGTCGAGACACGAGTCGAGACAGCAACATATTTTCGAGTCGAAACACGAGTCGAGACAACATTTTCTCGAGACGAGTCGAGACAGGCTTAAATCTCGACTCGACTCGACTCGTGCGCATCCCTAGTCCTGAATACGTCTCTGTAGGTGTGCAACATCCCGAATCTTCTCCTGATACACCAGGTGTTTTAAGTGTCCCCATAATAAAAACCAAGGGAGTGAGGTCCGGCGACTGGACTGGCCACTCTTCAGGGCCTCGGCGACAGATCCAACGTCTAGGAAAATGCAGATCCAAGCACTCCCGCACAGGCATCGCACAGTGAGGTGGGGCATCATCTTGCTGAAAATACTTCTGCAAGCAGTTCATTATTCACCACTGAAAATACGGCCCTTTCCTGTGCATTATTGCGGCGAAAAATTCACTCCCTAGTCCAGCACTTCCTCTTTACTCTTTCTCTCTCTCCCTCTTTTTTTGCGGGAGGGGAGGGTGGATTTTGTGTCAACAACAGAGCAGATATCGCTGCTACGGCTATTTCATCCTCTTCGCATGAACTCATATTGTGAAATAGAAAAAACAATATTATTTACAATTACGACAGTTGATTGTCCTGTGCGTAACACATTCTTCAAGTGTTTTTCGTCTGTTTAATACAGCGATCACGAGGGGCTCTGCTGGTAAAATCTACCTAGTTTTAAGGATCGTTGGATACCCCAACATCACCTCAGGATAAAAGAAATTGCATAGAAGTTTGAGTATGCAACACTCTCAAGTTATAACCTGGGTTGAGGCCTTAGTTCAGATCCGTGTGAGACGGGCTCAAGTTATTAGTACCATGACTTAACGAACCAAATTCCTTCATTTGACTCCTTGCAGTCTGCCGTTAGACAGGTAAAAATCTATTATCTTAACATGGATTAATTCTATTATGAATATTGTTTCCTGAAGGAAATAATTTCGTCTGGAAATCTTCAGGAGCTTGCATCTAATGAAGAAAAAGTATGCACGTATTTTTAAGGAGTGTTGGTCGTAGCATCTTACATTTTCTCCATATTGAATTGTAATGCAGAATGGGAAAGAATATTGTCAAGAATGACATTACATTGGACGGATGTTAGAAATAGTGTTGATACTGTGAAGGTTGAACTTAAAATCTGTATGAATTATAGCAGTGATGGTGATTCTGAAACATGTTTGTGTGCTACAATGTAAAATAGGCTCTTAAGTGACAAATCATTGATAGAAGTAGCTCAAACGGACAAAAAGTATCACTAGTATTGCTGCCTGCTAGTATTATAATTTTGTAGTTGTATTTTTTGTATTAGTTTACCTCAATAATGTATTATTTTCTATATTATGTTTTTTTCTTTTTCTTTAAAATGTGCTGTTTGATATAATCTGGAAGCAAATTTAAGTTTCGGTAAAAGCAATTTTCTTAGTGATTTTTTAAAAGTCAAAGTGTCCTCTTTTCTGATTTTACAAATCTGGCAACCACACTCTTCCATGATAATAACTCGTACAATCTACCCAATTTCATTAAACTTGGCATGTGCCTTCATCTAACATTAGAAAATAAGATCATTTTCCGAGGTTGAAATCATTTAGAATAATCGGTAAAATCCACCTCTGTGGCATTTTTGTGCATATACTACACTTACTTAATAATATTAGTTAAATAAAAATAGAAACAAATTTAAACGAAATTTTTTTTAGAACCAAGAAAAGTTACTATCGAGTTCATAAGTTTAAAATTTTAAATAGTTTAAACAAATGAACATTAAAAGAAAAAAAAGCTATCATACTATAGATAGAGATAGATAGATAGATAGATACCCAGGGGTAAAAGTGGATCTGAAAAGGTAGGCGACGCATGACGTCACGCCGTCCTCCGTGGCTATCTTTGCCCATTGTAATGTTTTTAGAAAGTAGAGGTAGGCCACAAATATTTTCTGGAAGTGAGAAATGGCATACCCCCACATTCAATTCCCTTTTACCCCTGGATATACCAACATTGATAAAGACGTTTATGTCATCATTGAAATTCAAAAGAAAACATAGTTTACGCAGTTATCAAAAATTCATGTTTTTAATATTATACAGTAGATAGTTGTTGTAAAAAATAGTTACATTTATTTATTATTTCATAATTATTTTCACCGAACCAAATATTAAGGAGGAAAAAGTAATTTTGGATGCAATAAATAATTCTTTCTTTAGTAAAATATTTTGATGTACAACATATCAGCTGATAAGAAAAGTACATTGAATACTAGTAAAGTAAACTATAATAACAAGAATTTTAGGAATGATCAAAAAATGAATCAAAAGATTGTGATTTTGGCCAATAATTCGTTTTGGATCAGGTGCTACAAAATTTTTGAGCAGCTCCTAAGACAAGTTTTCGTACTTTTTACAGAAAAAGCACATCATATTGAGTAAATTGATAGTTTTGGTTTGGGTTCACTATAAACCTTTGTAGTTTTCCAGATATAAGGCCTAAAAGAAAATTTTTGATTGGAATATAGTGGATCTTCTGATCCAAAAATATAAAAAAGTTTATTACCGTTGTTCCTTAGTAGGGGAGACAAGGGGCAATTGTAACAAATTTTACATTTTATTTTTTCTCACATGTTTATGCTCCAATAAGTCTGAAAATTATACAATATCTGAAGTGAAGCTTTGTAACTAAATTCAATTCTTTTCATAATGATAATTTCTAATATAGAAAGTTACAAAGCATTTTATGATGATGATGATGTGTGTGTGTGTGTGTGTGTGTGTGTGTGTGTGTGTGTGTGTGTGTGTGATGGCAAAACAACATATATGATTAAATAATACTGATACTAATAATAATGACTGATAGGTTTAACAACGGATGGGAACAATAAACTAAGAGTAGGCCTATAGGCTACATCCTCAAATTTAAAAATAGACCTATTTAAAAATATACAATTTCCAGGCGTCAAGTAGATGCATGAATTATGAGTTACCAGTACCGTGCCACATTAGCTCGAAATAACTTTCCTTTGGCCTAACTTAAACATGGACAAACAAGTCAAGATTAAAACATGACGTAACATAAAAATTCAAGTCAGTGACGTAACAATGGCGTTTGCCGTCCCTAGGCATAATTCGTAGTGACGCCCCTTCATCCCCCTTAATATATCCAAGCGCACTGCGCCCCTAGGCAACGCCTACCCTGCCTACCCTATTGTAATGCCACTGTTTCAAGTCCTAATGATATTGTACTAATAGACATTAGTACTGTCGAATTTTTGAGACATTTACGGTTTTCGGTTTTTGAGAAAACCGGTTTCCTGAAAACCGCAAATGTGGTTTTCAAAACCGAAACCGCAAATGCGGTTTTCAAAATCGGAACCGTAAATACGGTTTTTAAAACCGAAACCGCAAAATCGGTTTTCGAAACCAAAACCGCAAAAGCGGATTTCCAAACGGAAACCGAAAAAGCTCTTTTCGAAAGCGAAAGCCGCCCGAAACCGTGTTTGCGGTTTTATAAGCGAAACCATGTCTGTCCTTTTCAAAGCAGAAACAATGTTTGCTGTTTTTAATTAGGCCTACACCTTTTAACAATTGTGAAAGCATCTATCAATCGAGACAATTGTATTGATTTATATGTGTGTTTTAACTTCTTTTATTTGCTCCAAGACTATTATGGTAATATGTGCAGTACTGTGCGAAAGGGATAGTTCGATGGTTGTACAAGTCACAGCTAAATAAGGGTTGCCATATTTTAAAATCAGAAAAGAGGGGGGTTCTAAACTGTAATGGGGCGTTTACACTTAGTCGATTTAGTCGCACGACTAAATCGACTCGCTGCATTTGCCACTAAATCGAAGCAACTAGGCCGAATCAGATTGATGGATGTGTTCAATTATTTCAACCACAGAAAATAGAACGTCTTTTAATTCAGTTGCCAGTCGATTAGTCGCCTTCGATCAACAAGCGATTAAGTTGAAGTCCCGTTTACACGGTCGATTAAGTTGAAAGTGACGTCAATTCAACTGAATCGAACGCAAATCGACTAAGTGTAAACGCCCCATAAGTACTGATGTGAACTTGTGTGTTACAAATACTGACATAACGAAAATATACGTACGTGAATCTCTCTTTACGAAAACCATGAATTTTCCTTTGAGATAATCTCAAAATTTATATGGGGTCATCAGTAAAGCATTCTCTTTCAAGCAAAATAATAATAATAGTAAATCGAAACCGATCAATGTGTTACGAAAATATACTTGAGCATACATAAATATATAATAATGAAATGCATTAACGACATACTGTGTTATAGACTATTCAGGCCTATACATACTCGAGTGTATTACTTCATATGTTAAAAGAAAAGAGAAAAAAGAGAAAAAAGAGAAAAATGTAGTGAGCAATATTAGTTCGTTCAAGCTTCAACGTTGTTTAATATAAACTGATATTGCTGTTTCTTTTGCTATTGTAAATATCTTCCTTTGAATTAACTTAGCTTAAGCATTGATTACATTACGTTCATATAATTATACTGTTTGTACTAAAATTTTCACTTCGTTGAAGATCACTACAAATACAAGAGAAGTTTGCGTGTGAGACAACAGTGAGCAAGCGCTTGTTAAAAGTTCATCTGTCTCGTTGGTCACGCCTGCGACCAAGATGACGTCATGCGCCAGAGCGAAAAGAATGTAGCACTACATTGCATCCACCATGTAATCGACAAAGACATTTATATGGCAAATTTCATGTCAAAAGAGCAGTAAATAAGAACAATAAAACGAAAATAAAATTTTCTTGTCCATTTCGCAACATTTTGTTTTACTTATTCTAATTTTCGTATTTATAGTTCTTTTCCTATGTTTACCACAAATATATATTTCCCTATTATACACATAGTATCAGTATTAAAAGTACCCTGCAAAATCATTATCAAATTATATTCTTACAAGAAGACAGTTATAGATATGCGACAATCATTTTGGACATGAGTGTACGTATCATTGTTGTTTTTAATAAATTGTCTCGGTCCACCTAAAACCGTCTTTTTTTTTTCTTTTCCCCTCCTGCGTGCTCTAGTAATTAACTATCGACCTCAAAACGAGAGCACCTTCCTAATAAAGAAATAGGACTTCTCATCATGCGCGCCGACTACGTAATACACTGAACTCTAGCCATAAGGCATTGTGAACGGGGTTACGCTTGGCAACAATGTAGGAAAAATGAATGACGTTTATATCACGATCACGAGTCATGATCTACATATAGCACAAAGTAAACGCTAACTGTTGTCGGCCCTGGTAGCCAAGTGGGCTAGCGCAGCATACTAGTAAGGAAAATCGTTGTTGGCGTGGGTTCAAATCCTGCGTTAGGAAATTTTTTGTTACTATTTTTAAAATTTTTTATAATACTTCTTTGGTTAAAATGAGATTAAAATAATATTCAAAAAGTGATTTAACGATTTTTTTTTTTTTTAAATTTTCATTAAACTTCTTTCATTAAAACAAGTTTGCCCTTGTACTTATACAGATCCATAGCAAAAGAAGTATTATTATTATTATTATTATTATTATTATTATTATTAGTAGTAGTAGTAGTAGTAGTAGTAATAATAATAATAATAATAATAATAATAATAATAATAATAATAATAATAATAATAATAATAATAATAATAGGAACGGGTTAGAATGCAATTCAGCATTGGTTTCTGTGCGATGTTGCCAAACCTAATGCCTTCTGGCTAGGGCTGAGTGTATTTCGAAAATATGCCTCCGGCACCCACAAAATTTTTAGTTTGGGCCCGGATTTTAACCCGTTTCTCTTGCGTTTAAGTCAGTCGTATTACTGACTGAGCTAGGGCAGATCCAACTTACGGTAGCGGTATAGTTTACTTTATCACAGCACAGCCCTTTATGACAGGGTTTATAAAAGATTTTAACTAAAAATAATCAAATATCGTCACTTCCCTGAAAACATATAGGCTAACACGTCCCGCTATTGATATGCACCCACATAAATTTTGGAAAGTCGGCGCTGTTGCTTCTCAGTGAGTGATTTCTAATGGTAGTCATAATATTTAAGAACGAATACGAATAATTAATTTTAAAATGGCACTGGTGTAGTTTTGGCGCATCACATTTTAGAAGATTTAAGGTAAAATTGAATATTTCGCATGAAAAAACATGTTAATAAGGATCACATTTCTGCAGGACAAAATTTAAATACAAAGTAATGTAGTTGTATTTTAGGTCTACAAGTATATGGTACTGATGTAAAATCATTACAAGTTTCACTGTAGTTTTTATGCCACGCATCTGAAAGCTGTATTTATACGCAAATCGTAAAAGAATTATAAATTTTCAACAATTAATTCATTCATTCTTAATTCTGGTGGCCTCCTTGAATTTTATCTATGCCACGTGAGATATTTTCGTTAGCCCAACGGAAACCTTTTAGGGGACAATAAGAGGGAGATTATCGAAAGAATTGTAATTTTTCAACAATTCTTTCTAGTGGAGCGCCAAAAGTACATTAATACGTAAAAACTATGTATTTGCATACACCCATGTGTTCTAAATTGCGTGAAAGTGCTTGATAATTGATCTGAAATATTGCGATTCATATTTTCCTTCAACGATTAAACATGTTAGACAAAGAGACGAACTGTTGAATGAAGAATCTGAAACAGAAATCACAGATAAAAAGTGAATCTTAAAATCAGGACTGAGACTCATTAGCCATCTTTCACATCGTCCATCGTTTTCATAGATTTTTACATTAAATTACAACATAGAACAAACAAAACTTAGTGATATATGTGAATGAAGTTTAAGTCTGTACCTAAATTAGTAAATCTTGAGGTTAAGAAAAAGAAGAAACAAGGTAGGTGTATTCCGTGGTTAGAACTATCAAAACAAAGGGCGGAATTGTGTGTGAATTTATTATGTTAAAAATGTTGAATATGGAAAGAATATCGCAAGATCCAAAAAAACGATATCAGGATAATGTCTCTTCCTTAGTGTCTGGATGGGAGAATTTGACTTCATTAAAAACTTCAGAACCCAAAGTGATACAGGAATTTACGGATTTTTTACATAAATACACATTGAAAAATATTCTTAGAGCAGAGTGGAGCAGCATCAAAACAGTTGTAAAAACTCATTTACGTGTGATATTGCAAAACTTCGTTGCCACTTTAACCACTAACTGTGATGTGACATCCAAAATTGTTTCTCTTATTGAATTACTTCATGAACCATGGAATCATCCAACATTATGTAAAATTTTTAAGGAAGAGGAACTTGAAGATTCCGAAATTCTGGACTTCTGTCGTTCTGAAAAGGCAGTTCTATTGACATCGAGGTTAGATGTATTGTGTGAATCAAAATGTGAAGATCTTGCTGTGAAACTTGCAAAAGTGTGTGTGCGTTGTTTACGGATATCTGGCTCTCCGTTACAAGAATATTGTTCTCAAGATCAGGTATACTATTTTGTAGATTTGTATATTATTCTTTTGTATAAGTTTAAAATGATCCAGGAAATCATAAACCAATTGAAGTTTCTTAATTTGGAAGAAGGACTGAAGTTAATTAGAAGATACTTGATGAGATGGGAGTCCGGTACACTCAGTTTACCAGCTCGCATCTGGAAGAATAGTTTAAAAGTTGCCGAAGTTGCTGCACAGTATTTTTTGACTTCTGCCATAGTTAGACCTATAAATGAAACTGGTGCATTTGTACGGGACATTATGAAAGAATGGAGTATTCTTCAGAATAAAATGCCAGTATCTCCTGAGGCCCAGGCAGATATTGTCAGGAGGCTCATTCAACCTGCACAAACACAATATATATACATGTTTGCAGACGTTCTTTTAAATGAGCTTGGAAATTCATTCAGGACATTAGTAATAGAGTTATATATTAGAGGGTTGACGTCAAATATGAATGAAGTAGAAGACTTAAAAATAAAGAATGACAAAATTGGAGTAAAAAAAGAAGAAATGAACTTGTCAAATGGTTTCTTGAGATTGTCAGAAATACTGAAAGACAATATTGGAGTTAGCCGAGAGTGTGTCTTAACAGCTTTTTCACTTAATCCTACCCGATATTCTTATGAACGCGTGAAGGAAATGGCTGTTGCTAGTGGTAAAATAAACACATTTGAACTTTGTGATATTTCTTCGGTGTGTGAACTACAATTTGAAACTGACAAGACCAAACCTAACATTAACTACACGGACACTATTATTCGTGATATGCAGTTTAAAAGCTCAACCCAAACCACATTCAATAAAAGTTCTTACAATTTATGTAATTATATTAAAGAAAACATGAACAATACAGATAAAATTGAAGTTTCCTGCTCACGCATTCCTAGTGTTATACCGTCATCTGTGATTTCACAGTACAACGTACAAGAGGATGTTCCTTCATTGTGCAAAATGAACGATGCTGTTGGCATTCAGCTGAGGGATGTAAGAAAAGAATATAACAATAATTCATGTATTTTAAGTGTAAGAACTCCTGACAATATAGGTTGCATACCGGTTATTGAGAAAAAGGAACGTACGTTAGATGCATTGTTCCTTCTGAACGGAAAAATGGTAACAGAATCGTTGAATTACGATGTACTTTCTGCTCCAAATAAAGTACTTGACTCAGAAGAGCTCGGACTAACAAGGGAGCTGTGTGATGATTTGGCAGTTGTTCTCAGTGGTCCCCGCTGGAGAAGACTGAGCTGGGTGTTAGATTGGTTCGAGCTAAATTCTCTGTGTATGAGTTACTTGGAAAACGCTGAGAACATGAGGAATGTCACAGAAGAACTCAAATACCTACATATCGACTACAGTCAATTCAAAAATAAGTCCAAAAATGAAAGGGAAATATTTGATAACATTTCCAATTTTAATCATATCCAAAACAATTTATTGTTAAATAATAAAAGGCAGTACAAACAGGTTAAGAAGGATAGCTGCTTATTGAATTCGTCAGGATCTGAGCGTGACTCTCTTGAAGATATGGAAAAGGAACAAAAAATGTCTCACTGTTTAGTAGAACAGCAAGGTAAGGAAGTCGATTGTGATGGCATAATATTAAAAAGAACGTTCAAGAAATCACACATAATATCTGCCGAGAAACAAGCGATTCAAAATAGAAAATGTTTAAGAAAAGCAAGGAATATCTTCGCAGAAGGAAGGACAGACAATAGACAAATCATAATTGCTAATGATCGAATGATGAATGCAAGAGGTTGCCTAGGTAGAACATCATTAAATAAGTTTCGCCTGTGTAGGTTCAACAATTTCTCAAGAAATTGTATATGTGAAGAAATGCATGATAACAAATATAGTAATCATACCTATAGGTATCTAAGCAGGAAAAAAAAGCATGGTCCTAGCAAGAAAGAAAAAAATGGTTCTAATACTTCTAAATTTGCATCAGTATTAACTTCCTTAAGCCTCAAAAGCTGTTTAAAAGACACAAAGCGTTCATTGCCATCAAGGAAAACAAAATCCAGTACTCGAAAGCAAAACAAGGCAGAAAGAAATAATCTCTTTGCATCATCTGATAGTTCTTTGAAGAAAGATGGTCAAACTGTTTTGTCTCAAAAAAATATTATTAGGAAGGATTCATTACATCGACGCAGATGTAGATCAAGTTCTCTTGATAGAAAAGTTCAGTCGTTGACGGAAGAGTTGCCTCAAAGTTCTTTGGTGAGTTTAAGAAAGAGAAAATTGGCAAATTTAAGAAATGCTAAAAGTGCTGTAAATATCAAGGCAGGAAAGCCTTCCACTATAGGTGATCGTGCTAATGCGTTGAGCAGTAACACAAAACTTTGCACGAAGCTTTCTATGAATAATAAATCAATTCCATTAGGACGACGCAAAACGAATGTGTCTCATAACCCTGTATCTAAAGAAGCCACTGTCTCCGAAACTAATATCTCGAGTATAGATATTACTACAAATAATATCAATGAAACAACGACAAAATTAAGGCAAATTAGGAAGCAGAAAACTTCTTTTACTACATCACTGACACCTGAAGACAAACCTCTAGTAATAACTGCTGGTTCAGCATATGAAGGTGCATTCTGTAGATTCATTATTAGTAAACATAATCAGAACAAACTGCTTTGTGTAAAAAACTCGTTGTCTGATATATCAACAACGAAGAAGTCCAGTCCACGTAGAATTCGCACATCAATTCATAGCATGGCACTACAGGTTGCGGAAGCAACTTCAATAAGTCTACAACAAACTACGTTGAATCAGCTACAAGAGTTTGAATCTGTACTTCAACAAGTTAGATATAACCACGAGAAAGAAAAAGTACAATCTCCACCAGTTAATGTGTTTCCACAGCAACCCCTGTTGCCTGAAATTTTCACTATTTCCAGTTCTGATGACGAATCCGTTACTCCAGAGCATACTTCTTCGTCGACAATCCAAGGAACAGCCGAAGCAGATATAACTCCCTCACAAGAAGATCAAGCACCGCCCAGTTTTACTTTGGGAAATTTGCTCATTTCTCATTCAGGTATTACAGTTATCCATTCCGAACAACCATGATTTGAAAAAATGTTGCAATCCTCGCAATTAATTTCTAAGAACCTGCATTCGTGCACTTTAGTAGATATACAAAATTCGGAGTGGCATTCTTGAACTTGTCATCTTTAATTTAAAATTTTTATTTCACATTCAGACATCCATGAGTTAAATCAAAACTTCCTTAAAAGTTAAGCCAGAATTACGAAATTTTAAAAATTAATTGTAGAATAAATTATTTGTCCACTAGTAAGTTTTTCATCAAAAAACTACATGAAAACACTTCCTGCATTAGTATTAGCGTGGAACTTAAAAATATGACTAAAATTTAAAGCAAAAATATCAAAATAGACATAATTTTGAATATTTTCGTATAAAATATTTTTTGTACCTCAAAGAGATATAGTAGAAAATGTAGAACAGAAACCGAGCATGGCGTTAATTTTGACGAGTGAAGAAAATAGGATTAGTCTAGTGGATAGCAAATAGGTAACAAATAATTCAGAAAAGATTAACAGCGGTGTTTAGCCACTTTACTATTAGGAGAATATGAAATTGGCGAAGAGTTTCTATATTCCATATCGCCAAGCTATACAATTTCGAAATCGTATTATCGTATTTTAATCGTATTATCTTCACAAGGACAAAAATACCTTCCGTTGTTAGTATATTTACCGAAAGAAGTTATTTTGGCTTGGAACATATTATCAAAAGCATTACATACTGCAAGAAAGGAAAAACAAACGATGTTCTATACGCTCTTATCCATTGTTGAGAGTGTATTATGAAACATCCCTTTAGGCGGGAACAAATGTATAGATATTTCAATAAATGAAGAGTATGTCACACACATCACCAATAACACTAAAATGCAATTGAAGGGAGTCTATAGATCTTCTTAAAATACTTCTAGATTTAGTTGTTGTGTATATATATATATATACACACACATTAAGTTGATACTAGAATATAGTAGCAACTCTTTTTATAAAATGTATAGATATAAATCCAAAAATTACTGTACATACTACGAATTGAAATAATGGAAGCAACAGCTTCCCTTTAAAAACATTTATTATAGGATAGAAAAATAAAAGAATCTCAGTTACACCAGTCGGAACTATTTTTTTTTTTTTTTTTTCTCCTGTTTGAAAGTAACTGTTACTGAAACTTGCTTTGTATGTTCCCTGTAATTTATCCATCTACGATTGTGATGCATAATTGAATAATTTTGTACAACATATAGGTTATATTATATATATATATATATTTTAAATCATACGCGTTGTTGTCCAAATAAAGGTAAATTATTAACGAAAAAAGAAGTAGCAAACACACTTTCAGTTGCAAAATATATAAATAGTCAACTCATTTCCTAGTTCTATTTACTGTCAACAACTCTTTAGTGTAGTGGGTTATTAGAATAACGGTAGGATTATAAAGATTTTTTTTATTACTTAGTGCGGTGTATAATATTGTGTTATATCAGCACTTGTTTTGTCGTCAAAGTATATACCAATTTCTATTTTGATGTTCCACATTATGGTATGAGTTATTTTTAGCATTATGATAGATTATATTTATATATATATGTTCTGGAAATGTTATTACCTAAAACGATATTTTGGAGCGCGCCCAAAGTTGAAATTATTTTAAAAATTAAACTGCATATACACATATCAATGTATGGGTAAATATATTCGTTGTCAGTAACTTATTGTGAAAGCGAAAATTTTAAGTCGTAATTATTACCAATACGACGAAACATACAGAATTCATCTCTAAATCTAGACGTAGAAAATGAAACTATGAAACTATGAAGTAGTTGAAGTAAAAATCCAATTAAAATAAATAATTTTTATTTTTATTTTATTTTTTATTTTTTATTTTATTATTTATTTTTTTTTTACTTTAACAATATTTGATTACTACATTTTGTGAGAAAAAAATTCTTATTGATTCCTTGGTTCAGATGATTAGAAGTCGAGTTTAATTTCAAAATTTTTGGAAGATATGAAGAAATGTTTGCAGAATGCCTATTTATTTGTATACAATTGTGTATTCATGTACGAATATATGTATGATATTTAACATTTCATAATAAATATTTTGAAAAATTATATTTTCATTGTCTTAGTTCAGTGTAGGTCAGGGGGGGCGCGGTGGCTCAGTGGTAGAGCGTTCATCTCTGGTGCTTGGGGTCCCGGGTTCGATCCCAGCCCCCGCCAAGTGAACCTTGTGGTGGACAAACACCATGCTCGTGGGTTTTCTCGGGGTTCTCCCGTTTCCTCCCACTTTCTTCATTCTACCATTTCACTCATCTTTCATTATCACCGTCTCCTTTAGCCTAATCGGCATAACCGTGGGACGTAAAACTCAAAGATTTCATTTTCATTTTCAGTGTAGGTCAGATCAGATATTCCATTATGTCTATTTATTAACATATGGTATTCATGTTCAAAAATATTTCAATCGCCGTAGGTATTATATGCGTATCTATCTCTTAATTTATTATTAAAAATTGAACGTATATATATATCGTTTCGGTAGTATTGGTGGGGGACACAGTGAGTTAGTGGTAAACTACTTATCTCTGGTGCGTGGGGTCCCTGGTTCGATCCCCGACCAAGTAAGTTTGTGATGGACAACATTGTGTTCATGGATTTTCTTAGAGTATTCCCATTTCCTTCCATATTCTCATTCTACTAATTCTTCCATCATCATTCATTTGCCTTAATCATCTATAGATCTCCCTTAGCCTAAAGGGCATAATTGTAGGACGTTAAACTGAAAGACTTCGATAGTATTGGTACAAGAAGTTTCCGACAGTTGAAAAAAAAAAATAACTTTAAAGCGGCCCGGCTCACGAAATGTGGCACCTAACAACGGCAATTAAAGAGACAAGTGAAAACTTTAATTATTAAATAGAGTACCCATCACTATTGTGCCTATTGAAATTGTTTTCAAAATAATTTCTGAGTCCACGACTCTCTTCATTAGCGAACGTAGAAAAACAGAAGTTGATATCAATGAATTCATTTTGCAGTTTCAGGCATATTTGTACATATTGTTGAGTGTGAGTTTTCATGTGAATATGTATATGTTGTACACGTATATTTTTCGATAAGTTTCGTGAATAATACATAGCCTACTTGTTTTGTGACTATAGTAACTAATTCTGTGTATGAAGTGTTGCACTGGGATAATTATAGCCGACCGTTAAACTAGCTTTAACTCAACAAGTTTCTGATAATGTGTTTCTTCATCTTCTGGTTTCATTATCAACTGATGAAGAGAACCGCGAACACTTGAAATTATTTCGGAGGAAAAAAAAAAGAGGGGATTTAGGATTTAGATTTCTGGGCTTTCTTCATCTATGGCCATGTTAGCCCGTCACGTATGAGGGATGACGTCCCTCGGCGAGCACACTATCCGGGGAAAGGAAAGGAAGGAAGCAGCCTGGGACCTACAAGTTAGGTACTACCCCGGCATTTGCCTGGTATGAATGAAGAAAAGCCACGAAAACCTCATTCAGGATGGCTGGCCTGAAAAAGCTTTTTACACTTTTTCGACCGACTGCCCCCAACGGGAATTGAATCCGGAACCGCTCGCACCAAATACGAGAGCGTTAGCGACTACGCTACGCGAGGCAACAAAACAAGCATAACATTGGTAAGTACGCTATTTAATCACTAGAAAAGACACTTCAGATGCACTCAAAATTACATAGGAAACTTTAAGGAAGGTTGCAATATTTCTAAGCTTGATTATAAAGTCTTGTTCAAAAGACCCCGCTACTTCCACCCCTCTGTACTCTTAAACAAAAGCAGTATTAATCAAACAAATGCAGATATGTTTCTGCTGTTTCTGATCTACATTTCAAAATAAATACTAGGTCATTATAAGTATTGTAGAAATACGACCTTTTAAGGAAATGTGTGTGAATAGGTTTCCTTGAACAGACTCTCTGTTGCAATTCTCTAAAATTTTTAATTGTATGTATGAATTCTTTCTAGATCTTATAACAGCTACTGCAGCTTAGCAACATCATGGAGGAAGAAGTAGCAGAAAAGATATTCTATTAACACAGAATTTTCAATTCGATATACAATATTCTTCAGCTTGTGCATTATTACAATCTTCAATGCTACTTGAAAAAAAAAAAAAAAAAAGTATTTCATTTTAAAATTCGCTCTTAATGTATGTGAAAAATAATAAGATCGTTGAATTTAGATTAGGGTGACCAGCGAGAAATGTCCTTCTTTTTCAAAATAGCCCGTGAAACGTCTTGAGATAACTTATTTGCAATGTTTTAATGTTTCATTCTTTATTCATAACATTTGGAACCAGAGACACTCTTTTTCTGATTGATGAATTTCTGTGTTTTTCAACACTCCTCAAAAGATTATTGTTAGGAAAGAACAATAAAGGAACCATTATTTTGGAATACCTGTTTTTACTGAGAATATCTTGTTGAGATATCAGTAAGGTAGGTACGAGACTTAAGTAAGTAATTGAATGGGATAATGCAGACATCACCTTGAAGTACATTAATAAATAGCCAGGAAACAAGCAAACGATTTCTACCTGTTTGATCAGATCACAAATGTAAAGAATTATGCTATTTCTGAAAGAAATTAAAGAATAGAACACTGCTCAAAGGAGGGCCCATTTAAGATGGAATGAATTATTCAAGCATTCTGAAGAAAATTCTATTCCATATTCCCAAGTATATCATATTGTAGAGTTCAGTACGTGCCTCTCTACACAAATACTCCGACTGGGAGAGTATTTTTTATAATGAATAATTCGTGGACTGATGAGAAATCTCAGTTAAAAACTGAAACTATTAAACAGCTGATAATAACCAAATGTAACTATAATCTTCCTTGACGTGGGAGACCCGGGTTCGATTCCCGGCGGGAGCTCATGTGGTTCGGATTCCACGTTAATCAGTAGGTCCACGTCTCATATAGCCTCGCTGCTGAAAGGGACGCTAAACTAAAATCAACTCAATAATCTTACTTGTAGTGAATCCCATGATACGCGTTTGCAAAACAGCAAGTTACTGCGCGTTGTACACTCAAACGAAAAATATGTCATCATGCACTGTACTGATGTTTAATTGGTAAGATTTCACATATTAATGAAAAGAATTTGTTAACGTTTTTGATAAACGTTTGCAAGGTAATTGATAAATAACCGTTAAGACAAACCACATTTTTATGTTTCATCAAAATTTTATGCTTCTACGTACTTAAGTTTTCTTTCTCATTGAAGTGACTCCATTATGTTAATCTATCAGATTGTTTCTTCAATCTTGTATTTGTCATTCATGGAAGTATTTGAAGTTGTGTTGAATTCCTTCAATACTTTTGTTGAGTGCTTTTTCTTTTTAACAAAAATGAATGAGATTACCGTAAGGTTAGCGCTAGATGAAATAAGGATATATGTATTGCCGACGTAGTAAACTATTATATTTGTGCCCTGCTTTTCACTTCGCAGAATCTGGCCACCCTAATGTAGATGCAATAGAAATATAACTTGTTAAAAATCGTATTAGTAGTTGTGTTTGTCGCATTGTTGTATTACTTGTTTCTGAAGTTCAGTCTCTCTTTCCAACTTTTTTTTAAGCTTTTTTCTTTCTTTCTTATCGTGCCTTAAACTAAAACCTAACTTCAGTCATTTTCAATTGACCTGTTTGTTATGCCACAGTTTGCTGCTCCCTTTCTCGATAGATTATAGAAGAGAGAAAGGAGCTGGTAGGTTATCGGACATCTTTTCTCAGTAGATTATAGAAGAGAGAAAGGAGCTGGTAGGTTATCTGACGTCTTTTCTCAGTAGATTATAGAAGAGAGAAAGAAGCTGGTAGGTTACCTGACGTCTTTTCTCAGTAGATTATAGAAGAGAGAAAGGAGCTGCTGGGTTACCTGACGTTAATTAAAAAAAAAAAAAAAAAAAAAGTAAGCTAACGAGAACATCGACATTATATTTGACAATTTTGCACGCATAATATTTGTAGATCCATGATTACGTATACATTGCCAGCAATTTTCATTCTGTTCTCTTACCTTATCTCCTTCCCTCCCATCTTTATTGATTGTGTTTCTCTCTCTTTCTACGTTATACACGGGTCAGTTGGAAATGACTGCATAACTTGGCCACTTGTCTATCTTGGCCTAAATTTTGTGAAACCCACAATTTTCTATAGTGCATGCTATATTGCTTACACATTTCTCTGTAAGTTGTCTGCGTAGTTTGGAAATTTGGCTAATTATCCCATGCTACTAATGTTCAAATACAGTCTTATATGTTAAGCATCTAAACTCAACGTTTGGCTTTGTACGTGATTCGTAATATTTTTAGTTTCTTCGAATTTTATTTTTTATAAAAGTCGTTTACAAATAAATAAATAAATAAATAAATAAATAAAATAAACTCAATAAACCGAAGGTAATTCTGTTGTAAAAAAGATAACAAATAACAAGGGGATAAACACTCGTCAATAGAAGCGATTTGTTCCAAAGTGGTTTCGATGTTGACAATCAGGTCTATAGAATAAAAACTTTATGAGTAGAGACTTTTCCACTCATTTTCTACGATGCCTAATATGCAACTGCTAACTGAAGTAGTAGTCCAATCCAGACGCTGAAGGAACTGATTGACCTTTGGATGATGTTTATTTTCTTCTTGCATTCAAAGCAGTTTTCTTCCTGGGAAACATTTGCAGCAGTTCTTAGCAAATGATAAATATATTCAGATTACAAGTGCATGCCTTCGTCCGTAATCCTTGATCGAAATGATAGAAGAATTATTGCACAGTTAGATTCCACAGTTGCTGAGCACCAAATCCGACCGAAGATCTATAAAGAGTATTCATGAGTGTTGAAAGCTTTCGGTGAATTTAAACAAAGCAGCAGAAAGATCAGCAAATCTCTATAAGTACGAGGGGCATGATGAAAGTTTTTATATAATCTGAAAAATCGATTGATTCAGATAAAACCTTTTATAATTTCTCAAAATAATCCCCACAAGGTACCCACAAACATCAATACACTTTTGCATTCTTAAAAAATAGAAGTCAAAAATTTTTAAAAATTCGTTTTTGGAATATGAAATATTTCATTATTATACGCTGCGATAATCTCTTCACTTGTTTGAAAGTGGCTTCCTCGAAGCTTGGAAAGAAGCAAAGTTACACCGAGTTAAGACTGAAAAATAAGCCGGGTGCGGTAGAATACGGAATCCAGTTTCATGTAGAAACTCCACAGTTTTTGCTGTTGTGTGTGTGGCTGTGAATTATCGTGATGAAGAAGAGTGATACAATGGAGACTTTCGGTCAGCAGATCTCCAAGCTTCAACGATACTCGGAAGGCAATAATTGACGTACCACTCTGTTATCACTGTACGTCAATCATCTAACTGTATAGTTGCTACATGGCCGGTCTTAGAGTAAAAAGATTCCACCATAACATTACCCACGCTCCGTGTTCGTTTCACTTTTGAAGATGGAGTTTCATGTTGAAACATTATACTGTCGACATCTGTTTTGTTTTAAGCATATAGCAGCACCACTCCACACGGTCATCTTTTTGCTCAGGTATAAGCACATGTGGGACACAGCGACTGTAACGCTTGGAAAGGCCAAGATAATCTATTATGGAATGGCCGCAGTTGATCAAATCTTCAAAATTGACTGAATTTCCTCGTATATGTTACGGCGATCCTCTTTCACAAGATTTCTTAAATGTTACGACATTTTCATCCGTAACTACGCTGCTAGGACGCCCGGAACCAGACTCTTCTGTCAGGCCTTGTCGGCCACGTTTAAATTCCGCAAACCAATTAAAAGTGGTTGTGCGTGAAGAAGCAGAGTCCCCTAAACACTTTTCTAAACGAATATGGGACTGACTGCTCTTGAGTTAAACCGTATTCAAGAACGTAAAAAATCATTGCACAAAAATCATGTCGCTTGAGCTTCATTGCTGCCGACTGACAGGCTCAAACTAACCTACACTTCCGGCCTTCTAATTTTCAAACAAACTTGCAGCCTTGCAGTTATATCTTTCACTACTAGGGGGCGTACGCTTTTAAACGTGATACGTTTCAGTACGGCAACGCTATTTGGATTTTAGTATCTAAAAATTTTCAATATGCTCCCCGTATATAGGCACAGGCTGTCATATAAACGTTCACATTATAATCTTCTAAATACGTTATACTTATTGCGTAAAACTGCAATGCCAGGTGTTTTTTATATATGCATTATTTCTTTAGAGTAACTAATGATAAATATATACGTATAAATATGCTGTATTATACGAGGTAAATACATGATAGCAACCATTAACAAACAAATTATCCATGTACTCAAATGCAGTATACCATATGTAATCGATTATTCATAAGCTACCAGTTTATATAAATTGCATTGATATAATTAACAAGTTTAATGTAGAGATTTTGAAATTACTTTAACCAAAGCGTATCTCAAAATTCGCAAACATTTTTAAAATTAATGTGGTATAAAAAATTACATTTAAGATATGTTTACCAACCGCACCCAGCTTTACTTCAGGCGAATCGAGTAGGTACTTGGTGAATGAAGTTATTGACCTTCACCTTCTGTAAGTACAACCGCGTAGAGCAGTCTCCCTGGCATTAGAGGAAACAGAAGGAGGTAGCACTAGTTTGTTTCTCTACTGTTATAGCGTGTTGCTGTTCTGCATTTCCACTGGTTATCCTATCCTTTTAACGTCTGTGAGTAAACTCTGTGCATATTAGTTTTAGTTGAAAGGTTTCAAATGTGAATTTAAAGTAAGGTTCTGTGTGTGTTTGGGGGGGGGGGGAGTATCGTAACCTCACTTTGTATGTCTACGTTAATACAAATGGCACATGGTGAATTACAGAAAGTGTAGTAGGATATGATATCATACTTTATTAGAGTTTTTCTCAAAGTGCCTTTTGGAATTTAGTGTTCCGTTTGATTTTGTTTGGGAAACAAGATCCATCAGTTTCTGATAGACTTGTACAGGACCCTGCTCAATCGAAATGTCTACCCAAGGTGCTGGTAAAATCAATCCTGTGAACCTTATCAAGCTTCTCTAGAAGCTACTGCAAGTACTCGAAAAATATCCAAATAGACAATAAATGCGATCGAAATGGAATTATCCAATCACATCTGGGATACAGGGCAATGTAAGACCTGCTCACCGTAGACATCATGAAAACACTGGATATGGACCCATTGATCGTGATTCGAAAGTAACACTTAAAATCACTTTTGATGATGAATCTGCTGGGGTCCTGAAAGGTCGTAGTAGAAGCCAAGTCCAACCCAGCGTCATAGGTCTTCGGGCGAAGTAAGGAAAAACTTCAAGAAAAAACATTCTGTGCGTGATAATTACGTTACATTATTAAAAAAACCCAGGGCATCCAGTATCTTTGCGCAAGTTTGAGGAGCTGAGAACCAAACCTTACTGAAGAAAGCATTTATTAATGTTGACAGCTTTTATGTCGAGACTTCAACTACTTAGAAGCAGACACTACGTTCAAGATGAAAGAGGGTGTACTGAAGTGCATGAGAATGCTGAGGCTACCAATACATCGACTGTTATGCACAATGGAAGAACGAAGACTGGAAGGGTATTGTTGAATATCGTTTTGGAAAGAGACACAATTTTTTCTCTTATCGTGATCTATAGCTTCGAAAGTGAGTGTTAAATTCTTTGTTTGTTTCAACACAGAACATTCAAGAAAAACTTAATTTTACACTACACCAGAAGGTGGGCCAGAAAATTAACAAGACGACAGAATAATGCCAATCACAGCCATTCCAGGCTCCACGAACTTGAAAAAGCAAAAGTAGCTCAACCAAATGATGAAGATAGATGAGATTCGAAGCCAAGACTAATCAACTTCAATGATAAAAAACGGAATTTCAGTACTTCTTTGTCAGATTATGTTTAATGATTCAGTGCTTGTGTGCTATTGACATGTAGGAATCACAGGGACATAAACTCTGGACTTTCATTCATCATCATCATCAGTCTCCAAGGTACCTCCCAGGCATTCATAGTTACTCCAACGCTAAATGTTATTTATGACCACTATTCGTCCTCCGAACGTTTCTCAAAACAAGATGTTAAGTCGTCGCACAGCTTTGGACTAATTACCAATACTGGATTTAAAAATAGCAAGTCTTGTTTACTATGGTTCATAATCCTAGATCCTCAATCATCTCTGTAGACTGCAAGTTATTTATTTAAACCATTATCCTTATTACTACTGACAACAATTATGGAACACATTGCGCACATTGTCTGACTTTCTACAGGAGAAATCACAACATTTTGAATATATAAAGGTAACCAAGAAAATTCTGTCGCTTTTTGTGGAGGTCTGTGTTCAATTGTTCCTCACACCGATAGTTAAATGCGAATGGAGATAAGGCGAAGGTCAGTTGTTGGTGTGGGTATATCCAACATACTACCTGGTTGTAGCAGTTCAGTTATACCGCGAACTTGCGTAAGGACCGAGTGAACATGAGACCTCCACAGAGTGTCATAAGGGCGTGTATGCTGTACGAGCTCAAACTGGGGTCAAACGCTGCTGAAGCGGGGCGGAAGATGTGCCAGGCCTTTGATGAGGGTATCGTGACTACGCATACAGTGTAGGCTGGTTTACCAAGGTTAAGAACGGTGACGAAACACTCGAAGACGCACCACATGCCGGAAGACCAACACATGTACAAAATAAAGATCTTCAGGCAGCAATAGAGACGAACAGTGGCTAGACATGCGAGGAACTGAGACTACAATTCAGTGTGAGTGGAGAAACCATTCGGAAGCACCTCCATCAACTTGAGAAGCACTACAAGTTGGGTCGATGGGTCCCACAAGATTTCACTCTGAACCAGAAGGCAACGCTTTCTTTGCTGTCTCGTCTCAGAAAGGAGTTATTTCTGGACAGGGTGTTGACATGTGATGAGAAGTGGGTCCTGTACGAAGCTCTACTGCGCCGTCATTATTGGTTAGCATCCCATGAACAAGTTCCAAAACACCCGAAACCAGCACTGCGTCAGAAGAAGGTCATCCTGTGTGTTTGGTGGACTGGTAGCAACATCGTGCATCGGGAACTGCTACCAGTTGGTCAGAGCATCCATACAACTGTGTACTGTCAGCGGGTGAGCCACATTCAAGAAAAACTCAAAACTCTGGAAAAAGCACTTCTGAATCGCAAATGAGTTCGCCTGTTACATTACAACGTTAAGCCCCCGTAGTTAGGATGACCCGGGACACCATTCTACGCTTTGGATGGGAAACACTATTGCATCCGGCATACTCCCCGAACATTGCACTGTCCAATTATCACCTGTGCTATTCCTTGGACAAATATCTTAGAAGACGCCAGTTCAGATCCCTAGTAGAGTGCAAAATGCACTTGATATCTTCTTCGCTTCACGGCCCACCAAGTTCTACCGCGATGGAATCCATGGTCTTCCAGAACGTTGGCACAAAGTCTTGATGCTGATGGTGACTATTTTTATTCTTGCAGGTACGTTTTAGGTGACATATCGATGTTCAAAGGTGGTGGGTGAAAAAGCGACAGAACTTCCTTGGTTACCTTTATATATTATCTAAAGAAATGACCAAATCTCTTTATTTTAAAAAAAAAATATATATATATATATATATATCAGCTTTAATTGTAATGATATACTTAAATGTCACGCCTGCTAAGCCTCTGAACGATAAGTTAGTAGAAATAGTAATCTAGAGTACTTCATTTTTATCCTAAACTTAAGTTCCGAAAAGAAAATAAGTAGATGAGATGCAAATAGAAATGAAATTTATATTTGCGTGTTTTAGAAGTTGTAAAATGACTAGGGTGAAGAACAGGAAGAAAAGTAAACAAACACCTGGATTCAAATTAAGTTAAACAGGCATTTTTCTATGTCTAATAGTTTTCAGACAACCTTATGTAGTTTCACATACCTTTATTTAACAATGTGTTTCGGAAACTAAAATAGTGTTTCTAAATGCGTTTCGCGAGTATAAAATTTCAGAAATAGTGAAGTGTGTTATTATATTTTTATTATGTAGCACTGAGTATTTAAAGCTTCAACTCTGAAATGATGGAACTTTCTCCTGTTATCTCTTTAGTAATTAATCCTTCAGTAGAAATAAATAACATGTATCTTCTCCTGCTTCTATCATGACGGGTTTCAGTTATATAACTATTCAAACATTTTGATAATTTCTACTTTTAACGCTTACAAAACCTTCTACGCAAACTCTAACTGCTGACAAAAACGAATTCTATTCTTACTAGGATACTAAGTAATATTAAGAACTCTGTCTGTAAAACATTGCAGTTTTCAAAAAGTAAGTTTCAAAATTTTATCTTAATTTCAAAGTTTAGTATGATTAGCAACACTGTTCAGTATTATCAGCTGACACTGGCAACACTGTTTTTGGAAACATAATATAACTATTTTCCATTAAAATTGGGAGTAACGCACTAATATATATATATATATATATATATATATATATATATATATAATTCATTCGCACTACACTTCATCAGATGAAATATGGTCACTTGATAATACAGTGCGTCCCACTAGCTTTCGAACCCAAAAAAAAAAAAAAAAAAAAACGTTATAATTTCCGAACAAATGTACATAAGAAAATGAAATTCACAACACACGTACCTTGTTTCATGCTAAACACGAGAAAGGGTTGAACACACGTCAAAACAAAGACGATAGGTGGCGCCAGGGAAAGTGCTGCTTGGCGTGGTGCGCGTGCGTTAGTGTGACTCGAGTCGCTGCATCGCGAGGATGGTTTTGTACACCGTACAGGAACGCGTGTTCATTGTTAAAAAATACTGGATATCGGGATCGTATCAGACCGTTCAACGTGAATTTTGCCGTGAATTTGGATGCCGTAAAGGACCATCGAAATCATCAATACATCATTTGGTGAACAAGTTCTAAACAACAGGAACGTTGCTTATGGGACATGGAGGCGCGCGTCCACGGATGTCCGAGGAGACAGTACAGAATGTGCGGCAACGTCTTTTGCAGTCCCCTAAGAAGAGCCTGCGTCGATTATCACAAGAGGTAGGGATGTCAAAGTCAACTGTGCAAAGAGCCGCCAAAAGAGCCAAACTGTTTCCGTATCGCGTTACAGTCGTCCAGGAGTTGAAGACTACAGATTGGGAAGAGCGCGTGAGGTATTGTCGTTGGTTGCAAGTTTTGTTGCATGACAATCCAGGAATCCTAGACTATACTTGGTTCACAGATGAAGCTTGGTTCCACCTCTCCGGTTATGTGAACTCGCAGAATACTCGGGTGTGGGCCGCCGAAAATCCGCATGTGTATCATGAGATTCCACTTCATCCCTTGAAGGTGGGAGTTTGGTGTGCAATTTCCCGACAGCGTATCATTGGACCCATCTTCTTTGAAGATACAGTAGACAGATAAGTTTACTTACACATCTTCAGTGAATTTGTGAATCAGCTGGACGATCAAGAACTGCGTCGCGGTTATTTCCAACAAGACGGAGCAACATGCCATACTTCCAACGTGGCCATGGCAGAAATTGAGTCTTTTTTGGTGACAGGATAATCTACAAAGGATTGTGGCCGCCAAGATCCCCGGATTTGACACCACCTGATTTCTTCTTATGGGGTTTTCTTGAAGAAACAACCCACGATCACTGCAAGAGTTGCGAAACAACATTGAGAATGCGATTCATGAGATCACACCGGAGACTCTACATCGGACTTTTCACAATATGGAACACCCTGTACAAACATGTCTTGACGTCCAGGGAGGACACTTTCAGCACCTGCTGTGACGGTCATGTATTCAGCATGAAACAAGGTACATGTATTGTGAATTTCATTTTCCTATGTATATTTGTTCGGAAATTATAACGTTTTCTTCGGGTTCGAAAGCTAGTGGGACGCGCTGTAGTTTTACTGAGAAGGATGGGTATATAGAAAGTGTGGAAACTCAACATTCGGTTTTCACCTGTAGTATAAAATATTAAGGTATTATATAACTAATTTTATTTGCTGTTTTGAAGTCCATTTGTCTTCTTTTGAAATTATGGATTCTTGAAGTCCATTTGAATTCCATACTAGATATGTTTTCTCCTTCCATATTCCCTCGGTGGAAGCTCCATATTCGTGAAGTAATTTCCAGTATTCTCTTCAAATGAAGGAAAGGAGATATATTGCACTTTGTGAAAATTATCTTCTTTTTTTTTTTTTTTTTTTTTCACAAACCCGAAGTTTATATCCATTTCACTGTTGGATTTTATTTACTAAAATAATATTTATTAAGGGCTTTCTAAAAGGAATTTCAGGATTTAGATTCGATTTTTTGCACTTAATATTCACGTTCTGAACAACACTAAATATAATTTCAATCACACTGTATACCACTTATTGATATGTGTATAGATCAAGTTTCATGAGTGTCTAATTGAGTCACTCGTTATTTATTGTAACTTTGATTTTGAAAATAATATACTCAAATAAACAAGACAAATATTGCTTTAAATTGACTTTTTTTTTTTTCAAAAGTTCATATGTCCATAATATGGTCACTATAATTTTATTTATTTCTTTATTCAACTTTTATCTCAAAATATTTTCATTCAATAAATGATTAAATATGCATTTGAATATAGAAAACAGAATTAAAAAAAAAACATCGTATGTTCAATAAAATGATTAATTGAAATTTTAAATCCTTTAGTTTCTTTTTTCGCATTCTAAAAACAAAGTATTATTATTATTAAAACAATTATTATTATTATTATTAAACAATTCCCAAATAATATGATTTATATTTTTTTATTATAATACATTCTAGATATTTGAGCTACAAAAGAGAAACCTAAATTGTTATATACGAAATTGGAATATTTACAAAATACGTGACAAGACCTAAAATTTAGAAAACATTATTAACATAAATCATTACACATATTAATGAAAATGTTCTTAACATAAAATATTCATATTACTTATAAAAAATTCAAAATACATTGATATTCCATAATACATACAAGATACATGACAACATTTCCATTGTTGATGTAAAAAAAAAAAAAAAAATATGTAACACAAAATTATGTAGCATTCAAATATTAAACGTTAAAGGTTACTAAAAATTACAAATAAAATTAATGAACATAGGAAAGAAATTCACAACACACTAAAATTTCACAATTAATTAGCATCTAGTCTACTATTTGACAGTTATTCAAAACTGTTTTCCATAAGAAAATATGATTAAATTTGAAACTGGAAGAAGTAAAAACAGCATATTTTCTTGGAATATTTCCTGTGCGCTGCATTCGCAACCGATTGTAGAGTACCAGCGGGGCTGAAAAAAAATAGTCAAAGAGGATTAAAAACATAGAGTCCACTTAAAATTTATAGCAACCTAGCTCGCAAATCTTGCTATGATCTGACACACTTGCTCCACAAGGTGGCTAGACGTGAAATTGAACACCTACCCATTAGTCGGTGCCTCTCCGTGCTGGAATGATAAGTTTTTTTGCTTTCTTTCTTTTAAGATCCATATTAATAAAAAATAAGAAAAGAATTCTTTAAAAAATACCCATAGAGATTTTGTATGCGATACAAAACAGTGGAGGAAAATCAATTCAGCTAAAAAGAATCTATTTATTTGACATGTAAAAATAATAAATTTTCTCCAATATTCTCTCCTGCTTCTACGCATATATGCTTAAAGAGTCTGCGTGCGTCTATAATCCTAGGGTTTATATCTAAAATTGAAACACTTGACGATAGAGAGAACATACACATATACATGTCACTTTGACAAATCTTGATTGAGTTTACTATCGTCATATCCGGTTGGTTTCTTTCTGAAGTAGGTAAATCGTATTAAGAAAGTCTTAGAAACTGCGGCATAAAATTCTTAAAACTACTGAAATGAAACTGATGAATTTCTTAACACTGGTAAAACTGATATTTAATATTACTAGTTGCATGATCAAACTGATCAATTCTAAGCTAAAATGGTACATTTAGACCGAAATACTTGAAATGGGCTATATATAAAGTTAAAATTTTAGAATGAAGAGATTAGGGTTACTATTAGGGTTAAAATAAGGTTACTATTATTACCATGATAAATATTCAGTCGAATTATCTCTTCATGGCGCAGGATTCCACTGATTGCCAATCGTTTCTTTCCTTTTTGGTTTGGAATGTCTATATGGGTTGAAGTTTTTTTCTTTCTTTCTTTCTTTTAAGATCATTAGTTATTATTGTGCTAGGTTAGAAACACTGAAACTACACCGTTATGTGAGGAACAAATACAAAGTAACATTTAAAACTAATAGTAATACTTTCTATTTATGGAAGTTGAAAAAAAATGCATGGATGTTGAAACTTCTTAATAAAGTGTTATTTAACCCATTATTGAAAAGCAAAATACACGCTGGAATCAAACATGACAATATGGTTGTTTGGTAGTTGAAGATGATTTAGTTTTTTTTTAAGGGAAAGAAATATAAGTAATTTATTACGGGGTGAACTAGCCCAATTTTTTGACATTTATAGAGGTCCTTTACTTTGTGTTAAAGTTCTTGATGACCGAGTTGTTGAACTTGTAGACCTCGTTACAGGTAATTATGTAGTGTTCATTCGATGCATCTAACAAAAATCTGGAGACCTACAACCACAACTCGTAAAATTTGGATAACTTTAACTCAGCGACAACTTCCAGTAGACCTTTTGCAAGATTTAAATCTAACTTCTTTAGATTCACCCAGCTAACTCCAGAAAGCTTTCTTACTTAATGGAAAGTTCCATTTAAATAAACATGATTCGTTATTAAAAGAAAATGAAGAAGAGGAACCCATAACCTCTGAACTCCAAGCGAATCAGATTCAAACTAATATCTTTGTATCTACTCGTTTATTATTATTTTCTTTAGAAGATCTGTTTTAAACTATTATTTTAATTCACCTTTCTGGAGACCGGATTTTATTAAATTAATTGTACCTAACTTAACAGGAGCTATGGTTACGTAGATTTTTATTTTTTTTTTAAAAAAAAAAGCCTTTCCACGGACAAAAGATTCTGCATATAACAGCTGTTTATCAGGTGTCCAGCACATTATTAAGTTTTAACTGTTCCGTTTGAGACACGAACTGCGTAAGGTACATACGTGGGGAAAACCAACTGAACATGTTCTCCGTTATATCAAAATTATTTCCATCCATTGTTACTTTGTAATTGTTCTTCACATAACTGTGTAGTTTCAGTGTTTCTAACTTAGCACAATAATAACTAATGATCTTTTTTAAAAAAAAAATCTTCAACCCCTATAGGCATTTCAGAACAAAAAGGGATGAAACTATTGGCGATCATTGGGATTGAGCTATAAAGGGATAATTCAACTGAATACCTATCATGATAATAATAGTAAGAGTATTTTCTCTATTCTCTTCATTCTAAAGTCTTAACTTTATAGATAGCCCGTTACAAGTATTTTGGTCTAAATGTACTATTTTAGGAACTTTCCAATAATCATTTTATTACAGTTTACTTCGAGTAACAATACAAAATTTTAAATACCAAACCTTTCGAAATAGCACAAAACCACTGTAACTCAATTATTCTTGCAAGAAAACTTTTCGATTAAAATTATAATAATTTTATTTCAGTTAATAAGAGAATTCAAGAGTCGATGAAACATTTGTCAGCGTTAGTTATTGTTATTAATGTGTAGTTGTAGTTACACAACTTTTTCAAAGATGAAGTTACACGTTCTTATTTCAGCTTATCATGTTTGTAAACGAATTGAAATTTTCAGTACCAGGTGAGATATTTTACCTGTGTACTTTATATTATATGCTTGAAATGCTTGAAATCATTGTTATATCATATTTAATGAAGAATAGGAATATAGTGAGTATCATTAATGCATTTTCTCGTAGGTATACGTCGGCATTGTGAATATGGAAGAATATATTGTATAGAAATAAATATTGTGACGCTGGATTAAGTATGCACTTATATGTTGTAGAAATGATATTACTTGCTTTATGGAGACGTGCATTTTATAATTTGTCATCTATTTATTGCCACGTATTGCCGGAAATACGTATAAGGATTGTTAATGAGAATTTAAACTTGAGTACGACTACTATAGTAATCGGATTCAATGAGAACAGCCTGTGAACATCTATCTAGCGACTATATCTTCTAAATATTATTTATGTAAAGTCATTAATCTTTTTCTAACATTAACGCTTTGAATTTTAGGATTTAGGATTTATTTTTTGGGCTTTCGTCATCTATGGCTATGTTAGCCCGTCACGGATGAGGGATGACGTCCCTCGGCGAGCACACTATCAGGGGAAAGGGAAGGTAGAAAGGATTGAGGAAAAAAGGAAGTGGCCTGGGACCTATAAGTTAGGTGTCACCCCGGCATTTGCCTGGTGTGAATAAGGAAAACCCAGGAAAACCTCATTCAGGATGGCTGACCTGAGAAAGCTTTTTACATTTTTTCGACCGAGTGCCCCAACCAGGAATCGAATCTGGAACCGCTCACACCGAATGGGAGAAGGTTAGCGACTACGCTACTCGAGACCACACCGCTTTGAATTTATTTTGCAGACTATTGAGATAATTTTAAAAAGAGGAAAGAGTACATTACGTATAAATATTCCATCATCTACTTGTATATTTTAAGCAGTTTGTTGGAGAGACAAAAAGTTCGAGTATCATAAATGACTAACAAATATTTCTTTCCAGAATAATTGGGCTAATTGAGATTTTATAAAGATGTTTGTTTGGTATTGACTTTTATTTTCTTTCGATCATATTTTCTAATTACCATGCCTTCTTGTACCATATGCATTCATTAATAAGAGGCTATATACGAGTTGACACAATACTTGCATGCATATAATTCAGCAAATGCAACAATTTGAACTGTGAGGCATTCACCAATTATATATCGAGAAAACAATGATGATTTGAACATTCTTAATGAGGAATTGTTTGTAATTTCTCGTTTTTCAAGATTCTGGAAATGAATTGTTTTTATTTATTTAGCTAGATTTGCTAGTTGAAGTTTAAACAAAATATTTCCCTAGAATTAGTTTGTATGCTCATCCACTAAGGTAATTTTATGAACGTAATATGCATTAACATACATAAATAACATTTTAATATTTCCAGTATTAAATATCGCTTTAATATTTGAATTATTTATCTTTCCTTATGCATCTTTTATTCTGATTTCTATATTCAAATGCATATTTAATAATTTATTGAATGAAAATATTATGAAATAAAAGTTGAATAAAGAGATAACTAAAATAATAGTGAACAGATTATGGACACAAAATTAAAAAAAAAAAAGTCAATATAAAGCAATATATTTTTATTTTGTTTTATTTGAGTATATTATTTTCAAAATGAAGTTACAATAAATAACGAATGACTGAATTTGCCTCATATTTTTTCCTATACATATCAGTGGTATTCAGTGTTATTGAAATTATATTTAGTGTTATTTAGAATGTGAATATTAAGTGCAAAAGTCAAATCTAAATACTAAAATGCCTTTAAAAAAAATGCTCTTAATAAATATGTTTTTAGTAAATAAAATCCAACAGTAAAATGGATATAAACTTCGTGTTTGTACAAAAAAGGAAGAAAATTCCCACATAGTGCAATTATTCCACGCATATATCCTCTTTCCCTCATTTCAAGAGAATACTGGAATCACTTCACGAATATAGAGTTATAATTTCTGAAGAAGACATATCTAGAATGGAATTCAAATGGACCTCAAGAATACAAAGTTTCCAAGGAAGGAATTTCGGAGGAATTTATTTCCAACAGCAAATAAAATTAAGTATAAAAGCTCCCTAATATTTTATACTACAGGTGAAAAATAATTGCTGAATTTCCACACTTTCTATACACCCATGCTCCTCAGTGAAACCCATTATCAATGACCATATTCCATCTGATGAAGTATAATGCGAAAGAATTTATATATATATATATATATATATATATATATATATATATATATATATATATATATATATATATATATATATATATATATATATATATATATATATATATATATATATATATATTTTGTGGTTAGTGTATTACTTCAAATTTTAATGGTACATAGTTGTTTCAAAAACAGTGTTGCCAGTGTCAGTTGATAACATTACTTAACAGTGTTGCCAGTCATATTAAACTTTGAAACAAGATACTACTTTTGAAAACTGCAATGTTTTACGGATAGAGTTCTTACTGTTACTTAGTATCTTACTAAGGATATTATTCACCATGTCGGAACGCCATATATACACAGAGTGATTTGAAAAAACGAGAAATTTTGAAAATCAAATAATTTCATGAAAACATTTTTTTAATTATTTCTCTCATTTAATAGTAAAAATAATATTTTAGAATACATACAATACAATTTATTTTTTTAAGATGACATCTTGCAGGTGAGTTCCTTCTCTACGCAAACTTTCCTGTAATCTCTTCGTTACGTTGTTCATGGTTTGACGTAACATTTCAATTGGAATTGCTTCTCGGATTTTAGTCTTCGAGTACTTGAACTATGCAACTGTTAAGATGATGAGTGAAGACGGATTGACCGACGTGGACTTCATATGACAGCATCTCGAACAGTTTGGATATTGTCTGGTGTACGAACGGTTCGCACACGGTCTGGAAATTTCGTTTTCACTGCCGAACCAGTTTGCTCGGAATTACGTAATCTCTTCGTAATAGCATGTACTGATGAAACATGATCGTGGCGTCCTAAATTAAAATTATTGCGGAATTCTTTACGTGCCCTCCACACTGTCATTGTTCTTGTAAAACGCTTTGATCGCGAAAACACCTTGCGCACCATTTCAAGCTTTTATGATAACTAAAGCAGGCAGGGTGTCGTTGACAGGCTGGCGTACGTTATTCAAACGCTCATTATTGCCAACACAATAACCGCTTTCCTAGTTACATATGTTTTTTTTTTTTTTTTTCAACTAAGACAATCTAAGGAAAAAATCCATTTTAATATATTTGTTTTATAGTCAACAAAATAGAACTTTCAGTATGTTGGTGAAAACTGATGTGAAACCAATTCCTTTTAGTCGTCGTAACCAGCAAAACAAAGCTTCCATTCATTCCAATTCTATTTTCATCGTACTAGGTGCAGCCAAGACGAACATACGCCAGTCGACAGTATTGCTAATCGCAGTTTATTTAAACTAAAACACTTTTTATATGAATGGTGTTTATGATTTTTTTTCATTTACATTTACATTTAGTTAGTTAGCAATATTTACATGTTTGAGAAACTATAATCAGCAATCCTCTAACGAAACGTAGTTCTCCGATTTAAAAAAAAAAAAAAAAGTTCCTTGAACTGAATATTTTACATAGAGCATGGTTTCTACATTTTGATATATACAATTGCATTTGCACACCTTAAGTATTAAACAAACTACTGTCAACCCTTCGAGATTTTCCCGGTTGAAAGAACAATCCATCAGTCACCCTGAGAAACCACTCTCTCAACGAGGAGTACGCATCTATAACCAGAAGAAGGAACATCGCCTAGTTATTCTCTCCTGTGGAAACTTTATACTAAGGTTGTATTATAATACAATAGCTGTTTAACTATGATGCACTGTGAATTCAGAAGAAAATAGCATCATAAGAATATCATGGCTTGTAGAAGAATCCCTATCCACATCATCTTTGCCAGGAGATAATCCCTTGGAGCTGCTGTTACTCCTTTTCCCCTTTCGTATATAGCGTGGAAAAGTGTGAACAGTGAAAATGTGAAACTGTACAAGTGAGGCACAATCAAAAGGGCATTTCATATAAAGCCGTTAAATATATACATTTCTTAATTATTGATTTGAGATTCTAAGCTGTGAGTTTTATTACGTTTTGTGTGCTGTGTTCTATTTTTAACAATTCAAATTGCCAATAAATCTTCATTGTCCAGATAATGCTTTTTAAATTTATTTGTATGATTTGAGGATATTTCGCAATCATAATAGGTTTCATGTGTAAATTTTGAGTATTCCGAACCACGTGTAAAAAACAGTGGAAGTGTAGCCACTATTGTCTTCCAGAGGCTCAAGCTCAAAACCAGCTTACCAAAACCAGCTCTGAATCCAGATACTAAGAGTAATTTAGAGGAAATGGTTACAATACCTCTTCCTTAAGTGTCATATTTATAGATAAATATATAAATACAATACCGTCATTATCTTAAGTCTCATAAATAGTGGTGTACCGTGTTCTTTACCATATATTCCCAATGATCCAAACTACTTTCTTCAGTAAAACTAGTACACCATATACTTGACTACTATTATCCGAAAGCAAAATCCTATATCCAGTCATACTATGAAAAAAAAATGAAAAATATGAATTTATTTATGAGGGACTGTAATTATTTAGGTTTCTTAATAGATTTAGAACTCCACAGAGTTTTGTGCATATACATATTTCACGTGTTGTTTCCAGGTTAGTTCGCTTCCTATATATATATATCAATTTATCTTCGTATATCATTTACCTTCAGTATCACTATTTTCTCCTTATCATTGAAATGATTAAGACTAAGTGCTACACTTTTTAAGGAGCGAACTATAACAATGAGCTCCTTCTACTGTTTGGCATTCAGGTCATTCTGTGGTACCAAGTTCGGAGTGGCAGAAATGTAGGCTCACCGTTAAGTATCCTATTAGTATGTGCATGGTATCCTAGTATTACGTGCATTATTATGATAGCAATTTCTGTCAATTTCCATTGTTGCTAACTTTGACTTTGTTGCGGCGTTTAAATATATTCTTTCTATCGTTACCATCGCAATGAGAATTGGTTAGTTATCAACGATTTTGTGAATGATATCAAACTCAATATACAATTCACTCTTTCCTTATTTATCTATTTTTCTTTTAAGTACAAAATCATTTGTTTTAAATCATTTTACTGCCTTCATTAGTGCTTCGTGACTTCTGTACACACTTCTTTAAAACTTGCATTAATATTGAAGACTGTGGTATCATCCACTTACAAAATTGATGTGATATTGGTGTTTAGAGGTAAATAATTTATCATTGTGAAAAAAAATAGAGGACCCAAAAGAGAGCCCTCCGGTACCCTATGTTATTATTGCGTTGTTGACAAAAAAATTAAAACGTAACGAGAAGGGTATTCAAGGACTAGCATATGACATAAAACATAAAACAAACAGTATTTGAAAAATATTATTATTAATTATTATAACTATTATTAAAAAAACTAACGTGTGTCATTTCTATATGAGTATAATCTCATTCATGAAATCGTATCGTAGTATGTTTCCAAAACAATTAATTATATTAATATTTTCCTTCCGTACCAATCTACAGTATGGGTAGATATAGAATTCCAAATATATGTTTCAATGGACGCCTATCTAATATTTTGAAAGTGACGTGAAGAAAAAATACAGTCATCCAATAAGTAATATCGTATTTTTGCACGATAAATAACTTACGTGAGGAAAGAACGATAAATAACTTACCTGAAACATTACCGTTAGTCAGGAAAGTAGTCTCTATTGAACTCCCAACACCATGCCACTTGTCGACTAGTTGTTCAATCCTTTGGTTAAAGAACCCAGGTCACTATTCGTTGCACATTATCATCATCTCGCAGTGTTCGCCGGAAAGATTTTGAAGGCTGCGAAAAAGACAGTAGTCTGTTGGTGCAAGATCTAGTGAAAACGCCGGGTAGGGGATTTCCAGTCACGTTCAGAATATTAGCACATGTCCTTCTTGCCGTCTGTCGGCGTGCGTTGTCACCGTGGATGAGCACATTTCCGTGATGAACCAGATCAGGATGTTTCTCCAATCCAATGCAGTTTGTAGACGTTCAAGCTGCTCACAATAGATATTTGCATTGATTTTCTGGTTACGCGGCAAAAGTTTAAAATTGGTTATCCCATGAATATCCCACCAAACACTCAATATCACTTTGCAGGAGTAGAGACCTTATTCCTGCAAAGTGATTCCTGCGCTTTTCCCTTCTTTAGATGCGCAGTGACGTTTGCGGGTAATGTTATGGTTGAGGACCAACTTTTCATTCCCTTCACCATTCTGTCCAGAAATGGCTCACGTCTGTGACTGTTGAGCAGAAAACTGCAGATATTCACTTGCTACTGCTTCGGTTGAGGCGTTAACGTACGGGGGTACCCATTTACCGAGTTTCGACATGTACCCAAGGTCCTGCAGATAATGACGAACGATCGAATAGATGACACGAAGTTCGCTGGCCAGTTCTTCAACAATTTGCATTGAATTTGCCTCCACCGCTGCTCGCAGGCCATCATTATCAAGCTGAATAGGCCTCTATTGTCATGGTTTATCGATCAGGGTAGTGCCCTCAGATCGAAATCTCTGGCACTTTCGCACATCCACAGCGTCCTGACCATATACGGCATTGAAGTTTCGTGTCGCTGTACTGGCTGAATGTCCCTTGTTGAATTCATACAGCATGACATAACATATGTAGTCTACCGTCTTTGCCATAATCAAACACAACTACAACTCTAAACCGTGGAGCACACCATTCTTCTACACACTGCTGCATAATGAAGTGCCTTATATGGTACAGCTATGGCATGTGCCATCTACTTCACTATTCGCTCGTCAGATGTCATTATTGCAGCGGTTACAGAAAAAAAATGGCATCACATAAGAGAAGTGTTAAAATTGGAACCCAGAAATTCATAACAGTATATGTTATCTGGCCTCTAAATACAAAATAAAATTGTGCGATTGCCCAAATTCATCTAGATTGATAGAAAATGCTATATGAAAGAAACAATTTTTAAAGAAGCTAGCTCAAAAGGGCATTATGTATTTTTGTACAAAGTAATATGTAATAAAGACATCAATTATATTCTTAAGCAATTCACGCTTTGCTATTTTTAAAGCAGAGCGAAACAAATACCATGTTACATCAAACAGATCTGATTTCTTTTTATCGCTAGTGACTGTGTCATCTTCGCACATTGTGATGGGTTTTCATCACCAGTCTATAGTTTTATATGCACATTTCTTAAATATAAAACTATAGATTCATGTCATAAATACGTACATCATTCGTACAGTAAGATAAATTCAGCTGCAATCAAACATGTTATCTCTTTACCTATCTCTAAAATGTATAGGATTAGCCTCAAACAGCATTTTTAAACTTTATCAGAAATTCTGTCTGGTCCATGAACTGTAACTAGGGACTTGCTATCAAATACTAAAATCAATTCTGAAATTTTTTTGACTTTGAAATTAATTTTCCTTTCTTCTCTTACTATTTTTGGACTGATGACATGTTTACTATTGAAAACAGGCCATTTTTTTTTTCAATTTTGTAAGTGAAACATATATAATAATGATTTCTCGGAACATTTTACATAACTAATTTTAAAAAAATCTCACGAGAATTTTTAGATAAGGACAAATTTTAAATAGTTTATATCCTAGGTCATACGGTTAATTAGTGAGGGATACCACAATACACTTTAGCATGAGTAATGTAATATAAAAATTATGTCGAATTCTTCAACTTATCAAGGAAAAATTTAATACTCTGTTTCAACTATTGATATAATATTGTAATATAGCTTAATGTTAGCTGTTGCTCATAAGAGATATGACAGACAATTTTCCAATTTCTGATATATTTTTATTATATTTTTTTAAAGAAAGGATCCTTCTTGTTTGTAGAGATATTTTTTGCAAATTAATTCACTTTATAACTTATTACAATTGAACAGTGAACTAATAATTGTTCTTTAGGATTGAAATATTAATTCTTATTGGAGCACCTTGCACTAAAAATATAGTGAATAAGGTTTTGCTTAATATCACTGACAAAAGAAAAAAAAACTTACTTTTCTAAAAATTTATATAGGTTAATGAAGAATTATGCTTATTTCCACATAGTAAGCTGCATTTGTATTTTCATATCTAAATTAATTTTTCATAGCTAAAATATAAATCACTTGTATTTTAATTATCTTCATATTTTAATTTTCCATTAACTATTATATCAATTTTTTTATGATTTACACATAAACATATAGTTGTAAATCAAATTAGATCTCATGGTTTAAAGCGTTTGTGCACTTCTGGATACAAAAACCTAGACTGCTTTGCAGAAATTAAGTCTAAAAAGTTGAACCTACATCTTTACGTTGCTTGGATCAGCTTACAGGGAAATTTATTTTTCCTACATTCTGACAGAGTAACATGCGTAGTCTTACAACAGCAATAGACAATCTTCTCATTGTCTCCAAGTAAATATGTAACATTAATTGGGAAATAGAATCTAATCATTACAGTTTACAAAAAGAAATATAAAAATGATATATACAGTAGGTAGATAAAAGTCAAAACGTAGCATACTGCGTGATACGGGATAATTCAAGCCTGTAAGGGACAGAACTACTTTTTAAACTGGCGCCCTAAAATTAAAATGAAATTAGTTCTGTTCTGTGACTTCTAATTTACTCTGCAGTCTAATTTATCTTTAATTGTCCAAAGATATTTTAATAGTTAAAAGACCAGATTTTTTTCTTATAAAATTGCAATTAATTTGATTTTGAGCTTAGCGTCCCGTTCGGCAGCGAGGCTATATGACACCTGGACCTACAGCTTAACGTGGGATCCGAACCATATGAGATCTCGTTGGGAATCGAACCCTGGTCTCCTACACCAAAGGCATGTACGCTATCCACATAGTCACGAGGGAGCTTAAAATTGGAATTTAAAGTATTTCAGATGAGTCGTGTCCATCTTAGAAGGAAATTTGATATGAACAAACGTCTCTTTTATAAGAGATTACTGGTTGACAGTACATTTTGACAAGTCAAAATATAGAGAAAAGATCAAATATAAGATGTGGATAAAAAATAATAGCAATGTTGTTATAATTCGTGCCTGGCCCTAATCATGATAGAGATGATCTAGGGATTTCGAATTTGATTCACGAACGCGCCCTTCTCTACATATTCACCTCATATTGTCTTACATTTCACCTATTCATGAACAAGTCCGTTAATATCGTTTGCATAGAAGTTTGCGGAGTTGGAGGAACCATCTTCAAAGCATTAATGGTCTCCTCACCACCTGCAAAACGCCTATTCTGCAAATATTTCTTCATGTTTGGGAAGCAAAAGTAATAGGACAGAGCCAGAAGGGTGAATATGGTGGGTTGAGCAAAGATTCGTAGCCACATTGGCACATAAAAGTGAATGTGTGCCGGTGTATTATCCACTAGCAGCAACAAAACTTTTGAAAGAAAATTTTCTCTCTTTGCTTTGATATCATCCCGTAATTTTTTGCAGCGTTCTTGTAATATGAAGCCCTTTTTGTAAATAATCAGTTAAAATTTCAACTTTCTGGTCCAAAACCGACGGGCAACACGACTTTTTTTTTTTTTTTTTTTTTTTTTTTTTTTTTTTGATGAATATTGGTCTTGACCTTTTTTGGGGTGGAGGACAAGATATGTTCCCACGTCTTACTCATTTTCTTTGTTTCCGTGTCAAAGAGAGAGACTCAGCGTTCATCTATAGTCAATAATCTGTTTACGAAAGCATCTTTGTCCTTATATATCCAAAATTCTTTATGCACGGATATGCGGTTGCTCAGTGGTAAAACATTCACCTCTGGTGCGTGGAGTTTCTAGTTCGATTCAGCTCACGCGAAGTGGACATTGTGGTGAACAAAGATCGTGTGCGTGGATTTACTCGAGGTTATCCCGTTTCCTCGCATGTTCTTCACTCCACCATTTCATTCATCCTCATCACTGTTCCTTTAGTCCACCTAGCATAATCGTATGACATAAAACAGTTTTCTTTTCACTTTGTGCACATTGCACATGCCGGTGTTTTGGAAAAGGTGTTAACAATCGATGAACTCACTTTGCTCATATGCAGAATGTCACATGAAACCCATACTAATGTTCACTTCCCCAGCTAAATAAATAATAGTCAGACGTCTATTTTCAAGAATTAACTACTCAACTTTTGCCACTACCCATCGTTGTCATCCTGTAAATTTGTGCAACTATATTTGAATTTTTCGTTCCAGGGCTTCGCAGTGTCAGAAGATGGACATTCCTTCCACACACATACAGCTTGTAATTCTTCATATATTGTTCAATCGATTTCCCATTGGAGGAGCCTAATTACAGATGGAGGAACCTAATCACAGCTGGGTATTCGATTGTGTCCAACATGCCGCCGCCGCCTAGTTTTCTAGCTGTAATATTATTTCAACAAAATCTATAAAGACATAAATTAGCACACCTATTACTAAGATGCTAACTATTATTGTTCATTTTTTTTAACAATAATACCCTCATCATAATAAGAGATGTGCTAAGATTTTTCTGGCTGCTTTTTGTATATAATTTCTTTTAGTGACTCGATTTTCACACTTAATTCTCCATTATTTTCGTAGTCAGAGAAGTCTAACAACAACAGTTTGGTTTTGGGAGATAACCATGGGATTGAATTCTCGATATTGTCAATATATTGATTATTTTAAAACGAAAAGTTTTAGATATAGGTGTGTATATTAATATTTGTATTCAGAGGACCTACTGTGGGTCTGAAATCAATGGTGGTATTGTGTCTATTACAAGTGTTACATTGTTAAGAAAAAAACTAAACATAAAAAACTAAAAAATAAATATCATCACCCGGTTGTTGTTTCAGAAAAGGAAAAATAAATATTTAAAGGGAGTGACGGCTGAGTTTCATAAAAGACATAAGAGAACGATGTGTGTAACAGACGGATAAATCATGAATGCTGATTCCGAATCTGCAGGGCCTGCCGGTGGCTAGTTTCGTTCTAACGGTACAGGGTGTTACATATAACAGAAGACAAAACGAATGGAAAAGTAGATTTTTCCTTAAGAAACTATAAAAATCGCGAAATCAACATGTCGAAGTGTATTGTGGAGGAATAGTAGAGGAAATATACGGTTTGACCCGGAAATAATTGCAACACAAATGGTTTTTTTGTCTATCACTTCCAAATAGCGTTGCTAATAATATATTCAAAATCCGCTTTCGTAATGCTTGGGGAAAGTCCGCCATCTTGGATTCAATATGGCGGCCACACCGAGACATCGACTCACACTTAAATGACAATATCTACTCACAGATTTAAGCTGAAAACTTCGTTCCTGCGCCATTTTCAAGATAATAGCATACCTTAAGGGATGCAAGTTTGCATGCCTCTATGTACCACCGCCATATTGAAAAATGGCGGCGATTATTAAAAATATAGTTTCTTTTTATATATTCGATAATATGACTTTTTTCTCAGGTTCCTGCTAGAAGCTAAGTAGACGCAGTATACGGATTGACCAGTAAATAATTGCAACACAAATAATTTTTGAACCAGGGTGTGTAACAAGGTGTATTTAGCTACATATTAAAAATCTTCTACTCACCACCTTGGGGAAAGTCCTCCGAAATTTCGTTGAAATATGACTTCTGAGATTTCGTTCAGATGTCGCTACAGATCGCGATAATCCATCATTGAAATGAAAGAAGATGTGAAAAATTGCTCAAAATTACGATATTTCTTCAGTCCTTGTTATGGTTAACGCTACATGTCTATTTGAAAGGCAAGAATTAAAACAGTGTAGCAACCTCTTCACTGAAAAAAATGTCCTCGTCTTTACAAAGTTTACACAGTTTTCCACATTATCACAAGTTTCTTCCAGGCAATTGTCACTAATTTATATTAGTAATAGAGCACGTTTCTGGCATGAATACTTCATGTCTCTATTGTTTTCATGTATGTGTATATATAATGGATAACAATTAAAACAGTGTAGCTATCTAATCATTAAAATGAATGATCATCTTCATAAAATTCTAGAATTTCTTTACACATTGCACAAGTTTCTCTCACATAATGCCCACATTCAATGTACAAACTACATCTACTTTGCACCGCATACGTGTATGTTCATACCTTATATGCATATTCAATACATAAAAACTACGTTAATAACTAAAACTAATAATTTTCATTTTCAAAAACTTCAGTTTTGTCTCACATTATCAAAATATTTAACCAGAAACTGGTCACAAATTGATGTACAAAACTGTCCATACTCCTTGCATCAACACACCATACTGACATAGTTTTCTGCGGATATGTATATTTAGTAAATGGCAAATAAGCAGCACACCAACCAGCATAGAGATATTTCATTGAAGAGGATGAGTAGGGATGCAGTGATACTAAAAAAAAAAAAAATAAAATAAAATAAAATAAAATAAATAAAATACTTGATTTCTTAACATTATGTCAGCCGTTCCGAACTGAAGAGGAATTTATTAATATTACGAACGGTTTAACTGCCCAAGGTCGTGTCAATGTTGATAAAGCAAAATGTATTGGACAAAATATTTTACTGAAAATGAAGGAAAAAACGTCAGACTTGTTCATATTTTCGAAGAAGGATAAAGCCATTACAATGGCAAACAAGAAATCCATACATACAATTACCAGATCAATCAGTATGGAACATAACAAGCTTTTCCAAAGATTAGCAATTGTTGCTACGAGAGGAAACATGAATCTAGAAGACGTTTTCTCCTATGAGCTTTGTTCTGTTCCAAGAACTTTATTTGAAGATTATGAGAATCTACGACTAGCAAATAAATCAGCACTGGCTAATGCTTTATGGAAAATGACAAGTTAACCTTCAAATACACCAACGTCTTGTAAATATATGATTGACGGTGGGTGGTTGCTCCACCAGGTCAATTGGCCAGTGAATCATACATTCAAAACAGTATTTGAGTCCTACGTTTCTTACATGAAGACACACTTCAGTGACGCTTCAGTTATTTTCGATGGTTACATTAGTGGTCCATCGATAAAGGATTGCACACACCTAAGGAGAACTAGAGGTTTGAGCGCTCCTGAAGTGCTCCTTTCTCCAGAAATGAAACTTTCTATGAAAAGGGAGAGACTAATTCGAAAATTGGGTTTGGAGCTTTCTGCTGTTGGATTTCAAGTTTTGTATTCAGACAGGGATGCTGACACACTGATAGTCAACACAGCTATTCAAGAATCACGAAACCAAGATACTTGTGTTGTTGGAAATGATACTGATCTGCTCATTCTTCTCCTAAGTCTATCACCGTCAAACAAGAATGCTTTGTTTTATAAAACAGAAACTAGGCTTTGGGACATTAAATCTACGAAAACAGACCTTGGCGAACTCTGTAACAATCTTCTATGTATCCATATATTTCTTGGTTGTGATACAACATCACGATTTTTTGGAAAAGGAAAACAAATGGCATTACAACTAGCTAATTCCGATGAGGCCTTTCAGAAATCCATCTCTATTTTTAATTCTAAAAATGCCTTTAAAGAAGAAATTATTCGTGCTGGAGAACAGGCAACAGCAAGGCTGTACAAATGCAAGGAATATTAATCTCTTGTTGCTTTAAGAATAAGAATGTTTTCTAGCAAAATCATTACAGCAACAGATTTTGTACGACCAGAAAACCTTCCCCCTACTCCTGATGCACTTAAATATCATTCTCTGCGTGTTTACTACCAAATCATGGAATGGAAGAGTCTATCCTCTCAAATGGGACCAGAAGTTTGGGGATGGCGACTACATAAGGGAATATATTTTCCAGTGATGATGGACAGGAAACCTGCTCCTGATAATATACTGGAAATCATTCATTGTAATTGTCATGGAAATTGTATAAGCATGAAGTGTTCTTGCAAGAAGTATGGTCTGTTTTGTACATCATTTTGTGGACAGTGTCTGGGACAAACTTGTGATAATGTAGAAAGAGAATCAGAACATTCTGACAATGAAGACGACTTGTTTTAGTAATTAGGTTGGTGTGCTGCTTATTTGCCATTTACTAAATATACATATCCGCAGAAAACTATGTCAGTATGGTGTGTTGATGCAAGGAGTATGGACAGTTTTGTACATCAATTTGTGACCAGTTTCTGGTTAAATATTTTGATAATGTGAGACAAAACTGAAGTTTTTGAAAATGAAAATTATTAGTTTTAGCTATTAATGTAGTTTTTATGTATTGAATATGCATATAAGGTATGAACATACACGTATGCGGTGCAAAGTAGATGTAGTTTGTACATTGAATGTGGGTATTATGTGAGAGAAACTGGTGCAATGTGTAAAGAAATTCTAGAATTTTATGAAGATGATCATTCATTTTAATGATTAGATAGCTACACTGTTTTAATTGTTATCCATTATATATACACATACATGAAAACAATAGAGACATGAAGTATTCATGCCAGAAACGTGCTCTATTACTAATATAAATTAGTGACAATTGCCTGGAAGAAACTTGTGATAATGTGGAAAACTGTGTAAACTTTGTAAAGACGAGGACAATTTTTTCAGTGAAGAGGTTGCTACACTGTTTTAATTCTTGCCTTTCAAATAGACATGTAGCGTTAACCATAACAAGGACTGAAGAAATATCGTAATTTTGAGCAATTTTTCACATCTTCTTTCATTTCAATGATGGATTATCGCGATCTGTAGCGACATCTGAACGAAATCTCAGAAGTCATATTTCAACGAAATTTCGGAGGACTTTCCCCAAGGAGGTGAGTAGAAGATTTTTAATATGCAGCTAAATACACCCTGTTACACATCCTGGTTCAAAAATTATTTGTGTTGCAATTATTTACTGGTCAATCCGTATACTGCGTCTACTTAGCTTCTAGCAGGAACCTGAGAAAAAAGTCATATTATCGAAAATCGCACACCCAGTGCCACATAAATTCGACTAGCTCCGTTACTTTGTAAGATAAACGAACGTAAGTACCCTCGTTGGAAAGCTAAGATCATGAGCTTTTACGTTTATTTCAAGAAATTTCTGTATATCTCTGTTAGTTTCTGAATTATCTGCCAATAAAACATTATTGCCAATTTAAAAAGAAACTATATTTTTAATAATCGCCGCCATTTTTCAATATGGCGGTGGTACATAGAGACATGCAAACTTGCATCCCTTAAGGTATGCTATTATCTTGAAAATGGCGCAGGAACGAAGTTTTCAGCTTAAATCTGTGAGTAGATATTGTCATTTAAGTGTGAGTCGATGTCTCGGTGTGGCCGCCATATTGAATCCAAGATGGCGGACTTTCCCCAATCATTACGAAAGCGGATTTTGAATATATTATTAGCAACACTATTTGGAAGTGATAGACAAAAAAAAAAAAAAAAAAAAAAAATTGTGTTGCAATTATTTCCGGGTTAGGCCATTTTTTCTCGTTTGTTTCTTCTACTAGAAGGCAGAAATAATAAATAAATAAATAGAATAAAATAAAAGGAAGGAAAATAGGAGGAATGTTCCTTTTAGGGCATATGGTTAATTTAGCAAGATTAGAATTGGTTTAATGAGTTGTATTCTAATTTACTTCATAATGCTTGACCATTAATACCAGGAGTTATTTAATATTACTTAAAGACTCAATAAACAAAGAAAAATACGTATCTACAATAACATTTTTTGAGTTCGAAGTTGTCTTCAGTGCTCTCTCTGGTTATATATTTGCTATCATATGGAGCGTTCAGTGCACAACGATTTTTTTTTTTTCGTCTTCTTGGACTTAGATCGTTAGATGCTTTAAGATCTCTGATGCTTCTTTTAAACCTTAAAAGATTCATGTCCAGATATTGTAAATAACTTATAATACATACATATTACATACATATTATATATATGTTAATTTTTTCATGTAATTAAGCGTACTGCGTACCGTACTAATGTTTCCCCAACTTGGTTAATTGCACTTGATTCCCGTGTGTTCTGAACGACTCACATGATGGACCTCATATACTGAATTGCTGTAATCAATTTGGTTATTCCTAAAATATAAAGTCGTAGAACCCCCCCCCCCCACACACACACACACAAGTTTGTACCTTGGTTCATAGAAAGTTATGGTAAACTGCAGATAAGTACAATATGATGGAATGTCTGAAAAAGCAGAACGGGTATATAGAACAATATTGTGCATTAAGAAAATATGTTGTTCGCCCAGTTCTCCAATGTTAGTGTTCTCACATTGTTTCCAGACTTTATATCCACCCTATGCTTGATTGAAAACAATTATAACAGAAATGGAAAATAAGAAAACACAAACTTTTGAGGTCTAAGGTGTTTATTTTTTTATTTTTATTTTTTTTAAAGTCAGCTTTTAGTATTTTTTTCGTGCTTCTTGACACTTCTTCACTAGTGTAAATCGAATAAAGAACACTAAAATATTAGATTTTTTTTCTTCTTTTATAATATTATTACATAACGATTTGACACACATCTATTCGATTTTTTGTGGTTTGTTTTTTCGTAAGAGTATTTTGATTTTTTTTTCCTAATTTTTTATCTCGTTAAATCAGTCTAAGACAAAACGCATTCACACGTAATAGAAATATATCTGTACAGCAGAAAAATAAAATTCACATTAACAAATTACACACACACACCCACACATACATACGTACGTACGTACATGGTTTTGAAGCCAACAACTTGTATTCTACCTGACAACACTAGACAGTATCTCGTCGTGGCCTGAACCCTGATCCCACCTTCAGAATAGAAGTTAAAAAGCAAACTGGAATTTGTATCAGTTTGTCACATACAATGTATCATTCAGGCAAATATTGATAATTATATCTACAGGATAAATAACTGGTTTATAATTTCATTTGTAATGTGATGTAGTTGTTGAGAGATCTCCACACGTTTCGAGGAAAAATAACTGAGATCTTTTCAAAAAAACATACAGATGGATTTTAAAATTACTTTACACAGTTATGTACAAATATATAGTTATATATAATAATCCACCACAAATTCACACATGCTCATATAGAAAAAAATTCTTCCATTCACAGTTTATTCCATGTCGGAATAAATATTACATATCATTTAGCCATATCAAAGCACACAAAGCCATAGTACAGGAACATTTATGACCAAACACTTCAATTATTATTTATTTATAATACGATAGCATACGCTATTAACTTTCGCTATTTCAAAAATATTTGTACAACTTGTAGATTGACTGTGGTGTATATATTTATATGTATATAACAAGTTAACTTCAGTTAACTTTACTATCAAAAGTTTCGCAATAATAGTGGATGTAAATATACTAAATGCATATAAAAATTCTATTGTTTGTGTTGCCGTATGCTCTTATTCCCTATTGCAAACAGATACACTACACACCCTGGCAGACACTAGTTTACAATTCTAAAATTTATGTTGATATTCATTACTATATAAGCTACGTAAGCATTATTTAAATATGGAGTGATTCCTTTTGTCTATATTTCACTGTACTTTGAAGATAAGTAAATTATAATGTTGCCAAGTATCTTGATACAATTTAAACTACAACTAGCCAGTCACGTTCCTTGGAGAAGTTATACTCTTCCAACCCGAGATTTTTTATTATTATTTTATTCTGTAAATTATTCAGTTGGCCAACGGATACTCAATTTGTTCAATCTCATCAATATATAGGAATGCAAGCCTTTTCGAAGATGACTGATATCTATTTTAATTTTAAAACAATTGTTTTTAGAGAACTTACAAAGTATGTTTTTCAATACGTATCTCCTACTGATACAAGAGAGAAGTTTAAAACTCCGCCTGTGCTAAAACCAGGTACTTTTACAAGCTTCATATGTATCTGCTACCCGCTACTACTGTTCTTTTTATTATTATTATTATTATTATTATTATTATTATTATTATTATTATTATTATTATTATTATCGACTTAATATAGTTATTCCCAAAAAGTTATTTAGTTAAAACTGAAATAAACATCCTGGTGTTACAACCCACGATAGATTATGGTCGGCAAACAGTTTCTAATTAGATAATATAAGATCATCACATTGGCTATCATCCGATGGATTCTGGCGTTCTACACCAGAGTTCGATAATTCATAAGATATTTCGGCGAGTTTTATCCGGTGAAGTGTATGCTCTTGATGTGTGGCCAAAAATATCTCAACTTGTTCTCTAACTTTAAATGCGTGGGAATTACTGCTTGCTTAATAACAGTACCTCCTAATTCAAACAAGTTCTAATACTTGTTTCATAATGCTGGATCTAACAATTCTATGCATACATCGGGATTTGAACTAAGGTACCTACGCACAAAAAGTAAGGAAATTGAACACACAACTATAGGAGCACTCATTTTCAATTGTTGAAAAGAAAATTCTTTATGAGTTAAAGTAACTTCTTGGAATTGATCTATATCGTAATTTTTATTATTCTTACCGTTTGTTTCACATTTCAAACGTAATTCACGTTTAACAGTTTATGTCTATCAAAGAAATACAGTTAATGGTTTCACAAATAAGAATTTGCAGTTTATGTTATTCCATTTTATGGAACTACTGCAAAAAGAAAAAATCATAAAATACTTTCTGCGTATCTATATGTCACCAAGAGAGTATTTTCATACATATAATTAGTAGCTGTAATTAGTTCGATTTTTGACTACTACAACTATACCAAAGTTTAAAACGCGTTAATACACGAGATGTTCTTAAGACAAATCACGATCTCATGTGGTAAATATTTCTTGTTCAGATTTACTTTCAAATAATTTAAGAGCCTCGTTATTACAAAATAAATTTTAAACTAAGACAGAGTACGTTACACATCTCATCAGAAACATCGTTCTATTATCAACAAATAGTGATAGGTTTACACGACAAAATATGCTAAATAAATGCACTCACTAAATTCAGCAGTTCCCACTTCGAAAAGCAGTGATAAAACCAGTTTAGTTCGCATTTCTTTATAGATTTAACCCCGAAAACCTAATCGTGCAAATGTATTTTCTTTCATACATACTCAACAATTATTAAGTCTTCTCTATAGAGTAATAAATATAGGTAGAACTATCTCGTCTGAGAATTCCTAGTTGAAATGTAGCCAGGTACACTGTTCTGTTTCTAAATTAAGATTTCTAGCTTTAAGTCCCATGTTATATGTTCTGTAAGCTCAAGGATTAAAGAAAATGAACTATTGTGAAATAATCGGTGGATTGACAATGTTGGAGGAAACAGGAGAACCTTGAGAAAACCCACGGTCACGATGTTGTTCACCGCAAACTTACATAGCCTAGAATCGAACCAGGGACTCATCGAACCAGATAAAGGTGAGCGTTCTACAACGGAGCAACCGTGCCCCTCGCCCCTTTACTACACTGAGATTACGTAAGACAGAACCAGAGTTCGGTTTGAAATAGTTTTGAACAGAAAAAAATATTTACTTCTGTGTATGAACATTAGTATCGGTTTTAAAAGATATGTGTAGATATTTTAACAGACTATTTTCTTCCAAATTGAATCGAGTAACGGTATCAGTTTATACTATAGTATTCTCTGAAACGTTTCTGTTACACGAATGCTAACGTCACTAGGCGGCTAGTAGGATAACTAAAACAAAATATCAAAGGCACAAATGTCACTCATTAACTATAAGACCATTTTAAAAGTATTAATTTTGTCCAAATATATCTAGATATGCTACGCCCATCGATTTTACCTACGATTATTCTTTATGGAAGTTAGCGATTTCACTTCCAACAAAATGATACGCCTAGTACATGTAGAATTTCTGTTCTAAACCTACTACATTCATACATTTGTTTGTCTTTTATCGCTGTATTACCTTTAGATTTTACTTGTAACTACACAATATATTAATTGATCGATTCCCGTGTACGTCCTTAGTCATCAGCAAGGTTAAACAGAACACGACCTACAATTTAAAGTGAAACCTGAACCAATGTAGTGAGTTTGATGGTCTCCTATCAGGAATCAAACTCAGGAACTCAGTTAAGCTAATGCACAGGCACTAGCGCTATGTAACTGTATCATAATTACGTTATTGTATCTATTCATTGCTTCTCAAATATTAAACTATGTACGCTGTTATTTAGATCGTGAATTGACTTAAGTACTTCAAAATTTACTCTGACAAGAAATTAATGAATGCAAAATTGCATTTGAGTAGCTTTTGCGTTAAGAATTCGAACGATTAAAGAAAAAACAATACACAGCATGACTCATCCTCTAATATATATGTCTGAAAGTTATTTTAGTTAGAATGCTATGCTAATTTTCATCCTTAGCGTTATAAATTTCAATGTCTACAACCTATAAGTATACACAGTGACTTTCCAACTTTTTTCTTGGTATTATTGCTATATAAATTATTTTTGATAGTAATTTCTATATTAATCATAAGTTACATGCTTTATACATAAATTATAGAAAGATAATGCACATAAGTTACATGCTTTTTATTCTGAAAATATTATTTACAATTTAGTTGTGTTAAAATTAAAAATTAAAGATGATCCAACATTAAGTATTCTATACCAATCGTAGCAAAATGTTGTCCCATTTTTATTTCAAATGTTTTGTAACTGTGCTATAAATGTTTAAGCTCATTCTTATCTTATAGTCACATTATGCACATAAATTATCTTCATCTTATCTGCTAGAGTATTTAATCCATTCAATAAAATGAATGCGAGCAGATATTTTTTTTCTGTTTTTACTTCTGAGTATTAATATACTGGACAACACACTCAGATTTCAGTTAGAATTACTATTTTTATTTTTATTATTATTATTATTATTATTATTATTATTATTATTATTATTATTATTAATGATTACCGCTCCTCTAGAACATTGCTACATTACAATGTGAAGAACAAAGGATTCTAACAAGATTTATAGTAAGAAATGAGTGCAATGGTTATAAACATACCTTAACTATACAAGTGCAAATAATAGATCGTTTCAACTTTTTCTATTTTTATAATCAGTTTCCCTTCCCCTTTCTCAATTTCTCTCTCTCCTCAATCCCTCTCTCTAAACAGTTAAAACGTCAATTTATTGCCATATTTTGTCCTTTAAATAAAATCGTGCTATCTGTTTTAAACATTGCCGTATTTTTTTTTTTTTTTTTAATCAAATTAGAAGGTATTCTCGCGTGGATTGGAAGTTCACGCGAATGAATGCACAACAATTTATAACACTATATTAACTTCTATGAAATACAAAGATTACCCATCTGAATACACTTGAATTTATCCATAATTATTTTGTACTTCAATTACTTTGGCAAATTCTAAACCATGGATGGGATAGATGATTTATTTGTCATACACAAACGCTGTGACTGCATAACCACAAGGCAATTCATTTGGAGTTACCGAAAAGGAAAACCATTAATTTACAATATTTTTGTTTATTTGAAATACAATAAATTGTCAATTATCAGCGGGCAGATTATGCGCAGAATTTCTTTGAGATGAAAAATTAAGGTATAAAACAAAATGTTTAAGAAACTTTGTGATAGATATTCTTTAGAAACTGCAATCGAAATAAAGAGATGTTTTAACACGTAAAAGTAAAAACTGATGACCGATTTTTGTCTATGTCTGTGTGAAAAGTAAACATGTTAGTACAGAAAATTATGTTTATTAGGTAATAATTGCATGTATAGACTCCTACTGTTCCTAAAAATTGTTCAAAATCATTTTCGTGTTGATTTATTTCTTTTCCGGTCATTTTGCGGATTATCAGCGGAATTCGCTTATCCGCGGTTGCTGCGCCACCCAATTCCTCGGATAATCGACATCATGCTTAATTATCCGTATTTTCAATTCTATTTATGAATGCAGAAACAATTTATACTTACAGTATTATCTATATTTCTGTAGCATCCCTCCATTTTGCTGCTACCCTCCAGAATATGAACTTGAGTTGATTTTAGTTTAGCGTCCCGTTCAGCAGCGAGGCTACATGAGACGTGGACCTACTGATCAACGTGGAATCCGAACCACATGAGCTCCCGCCGGGAATCGAACCCGGGTCTCCCACGACAAAGGCGCGTACGCTAACCGCTTAGCCACGAGAGAGCTCAATACGAACTTGTAATGAACTTAATTAACAATGCAAGCTCAAATGCATGTAGTATGCAAATAGCTCCACAGAAATTTGCTACACAAATAAAACTGCAGAAAACAGACCTTTTTCTTGTATTTCTACGCTCCACAGTATTCTGTAGGCTACCGAAGACTACACCGCCACCAATCAGGACTATGAGTATCAAATGCAATTGCATTACTTTTTCTACTATTCGAAAGCCCATACCTTATGGTATCACTATATAGATATTATATTGGAAAAAGAACAAAATTAACGACCTTGTTCTAATTATTACCAAAGCATTTGCATTAAATGAATTATTTCTGATAATTTTTGAACTACATAAATACATCTTGAAATAAATACAAATAAATATATCAGTTAAGAATTGAACATTATATAGAATAATTTCAATACGTACATCTACGAGCTACTGCAATGAACATATTGACAAGTTATTTACGATAGAAATTTGTGCATGTCCATTTCCTTTGAAAAACTGCTACGTCAGAATTTAAATATACATATTTGGATTCGAATATTAGTCACGAGAATTGACCAAAAATCAATTTCATGCAGCTTAGGTGTCGTATCTACAAATACGTTCAAGTCTGTTCCTTTCAAAGCCGCAGAATTAAATTCACTTTAACGAAATAATAAATAAAATAACTATATACAAAAAGGGAATATATTAACGATTAATGGTGTCTCTATATACTTCACCAGAGTAGATATCAAATGATAAAGTTCTGTAAAGAAATATTCGTAATTTGTGCAAGCATTCTTATACATGTAAATATTTATAGGCACTTCTGACTTTTATATTCCTATTGCTATGTATCTTTTTGTTATTGGTATTTGGTTACTATTGTTAACATGTGTACATTAAATAATGCCAGTTCTAAAGCGTTTACAATAGAGTTCACGCAACAGAAAGGCAAAACTTTTATTTCTCAGTTATGACAATTCATCGATAATAAATAGATAACAGACATTCTCCTATGTTATTGCCATAATTTAATTGGCACACTAATAATTTATCAGTACTTATAAACAACCATTTATATCATCATAGGAAAACACAAAATAAGCGGTTGTATACATACAGTACAGTGCTTTTAAATAAATTACAACAGCCAGTAACAAGGTATTTCTTCATGTATATTCTTGCATTAGTGATTTCGACACGAATTGATTAAATCAGTGGTTTCCGACTGCACCGAAGTTACGTTGTCTCTTTATGTGAAGAAAACGCAATCAAACTGATTCCATAGTTCCGTAATCATTTGACAGAACATACAGGAAAGAAATATGAACTTTTGCTAAGATTTACAAGCATATTTAAAATTGTTTCCCGAATAATTTACATAAAATTTACATACAGACAAAACAAAACCTTTGAATGAAACTGTACAACGGCTACGACAAAATATGTATCTTGTTTAATATTGCATTTTCGTTCTGCAAAAACATACTTTCTTGTTAGAATTTGTAACATATATTCGACTCAAACCGAATATTTCTAACCGAATGCACATTCAAACCAAGACGAAATAACGAATTATATGAAAGATTTTGATATTTCCACAACATACGCTTTTACTACTAGCGTCAAGTTTCCAGGTATATATATATATATTTTTTATATATATATGAATCCGGGGACGCTTTTCAAGTTCAGTCACAGAGCATACGGTTTTTGCTTTTAAGTCCTGTAAATTCCAGGGATTGCCCCCGGGAAATGAGGACTAATCCTGAATTAGCATCATACGGTAAGATTTACTAATTACATATTAAAATGATACTAATTTGATTTGACCATCTATTTTCGATGTAATGTTTGATGAGTCTTAACTTTACTACATAGTGTTTCATAAAGAATATTAAACTGAGCCGTAGATATACTAATTTTCTTATATCCACTTGCTCCTTTACACAATAGATTGTCTCGTATCTTGTAATGTAATGCATATTCATTCGTTATACAATATATGTCATTTGGATTTCTTGTTTTGCACGGTCCCTTCATAGAAATTTAATCTATCAACATAGCTTTACAACCTACAATCTTTAAAGAAAGTAAGGAAAACAATACTATATCAGCTGCCCATTTCCATTTCTCATTTTCATCACATTACAGGAAAAGAATTTTATTATTTTCATTATTTCTACCTCACATTGTATTAGAGCTCTCATGATTTAATGAATTAAAAACTATAGTTGAATCATTAAATATCAAATGAATGAATTCGCCTCAAATTTACAGAAATATTACCTTTTGCTGCCACATTAAATATCACGGACATAATTATTATAAACTACTTTTACTTTCCCAGTGTCATATTAAAATGCTAAGAGAAAACTACATTGCTTAAAAAAAATTAAATTGACAAGGATTCACTTTCGATGTATAGCTGCAAATTTATGTATTCACATAAACTGAAAAAGCATCTTATTACAGAAAAAGCCAAGCAATATAATGATAGATTAACTACTATATTATGTGTTATCAAAACTTGTCTGAAGATGACAAAAGTGTACCTATATGTAGATGTGCAGCCATGTTCAAAAAACCAAGCCACCTGTTTCAGAAGCCTTGTATTCTCACCTATAAGCACGTTCTATATTGCAAAAGGTGGAGGGATAAAGAAACAAAAAGGAATCTACTTACAGTTGGAATACATGGTCTTCAATAGAAAAGGTGAGATCTCCTTTTTCCAAACACAACTTTACATTACAATTTGTCTCCATCATAACTGGTTTCTTAAAACCGATTTTAAAAAATTGGGACTTGCCCACATATTGAGGGGAAAAAAATAATACCATATACATTTAAATATGGATTATCTTAATTCTTACAAGAAATAAATTTTAAAAAAACACACCCTAACATGGTTCCTTACGGACACATACATACATACAATCACTATTGACATACCATTCCTAAGCACACCAATCAACACTGTCCTTTTTGAAGGCAGACTTGTGATATCACACATACATACATATATATTATTACATACTACTAAAAACAAATAAAAACTCAATAGTGTATATTTTTTACATAATAGGTTAACTAATCTCTTCTATTCTCTTAAATTACTGAAAATAATTATTTACGAGAAGTGTTAGCTCTTAATACATCAAATAAACTTTTAATACATATCAAAGAAAACAAATAAAGATACATAAAGGATTCACAACAATAATAATAATAATATACTTCTTTTAAATATTAAATACAGCTAGACCATTTAAAAAAAAAGAAAAAGAACTAGATAGAACAAAAACTAAAATATTTTTGGCTACCTTAAACAAAATTATAATCAATTTACAATCTGAACGTTATTAGACTACGATTTCTAAAATTTCGCGGCTACAAAAGCCTATTTTATGATGTAAGTTTTCGAGATAACTTGCACTGGGCCATTTTTTTTGAACACATTACCTTTATTTATATATCTAGTATTGACTGAAGTTTTCATATTTGTTATTGAGTTTACTTACATCATTTCTCAATGCCCACATTCTTTTTAAAATCATATAAAGCCCTCCTTCAACCTTGTGAAAGACATGTGCAGAGAGAATTAAAGCTAGCACTTCCTATTGTTGTTAGCCCCTGAGTGTTTCAGCATACGTTCTGAGCGACGTGGGTGTCTATTCCTTGAATTAACTTCACGAGCCTTGTTGCTACGATCCAAGAAATTACGCCGAAGATTGCGATAGACTCGACGTAATTCAACCTAATAAATACAATAAAAAAAATGTAATAATTAATTATGATTACGAATGACAAAAGTTATGCCTTACGGTGCGAATTAACGTTTATGGTCCAAAGATTGAATGCTGCAATTGTGTTAACAGCTAGGTAACACAACAAGTTTCTTATTATTAGTTCTTCTATTTATTATTTTAAAGTTCTCTATAGCTTTGTCTTTGAAGTTATACAAAGATTGTTGGTATAACGATCAGGATGGTTGGTATTTTCTACGATTGTTAGTATAACTATATATATGTTTACACATATGGACCATGTATAATACTAAATGTAAATTAAAGATATTCGAAAAATTCATGACCAAAATCGTGATAAGACTAAACCTCGTCATAATAATACACACAGGTTTCAGGGATTAAAATAATAATAATAATGAAGGAGGACGAGGAATTTAGTAATATGGGACCAGAAATCTTACTTTAGACACTAAAAAAAATTTTAAATGACCGTTTCACAATGAGTGGATATATAAACTTAAAATAAACCAAAATCAGGAAAATGATCAATCGAGTCTATTTTAGTTGAATTATAAGGTGAGCGTGAAGTACGAAGATTTTTTTTCTTTTAGAAGAAATGTTACATTAATATACACAGGGAAGTAAATCCTATCTTTCTTCTCTTTTTAAAATTTAATAAAATATCTTAATATATTCCATGCTTTGTCCTTTATTTATAATAATTATGTTTCAAGTATACGTTGGAAATTATTTTCGCCTTTTTTCATTGTAATTACTGTATACGTTATTTTTAATATACAGTATATACAGCACTTACAGCGATATTTTGAATATTCTATACGGAAGAAATCGATACGGTGACATTTTGGACGACGAGGTTTTGTCCAAGGCGAGATTTCATCTCTCGAGATTTAGGACTGAGATTTTGGCTAGAAGCGATTTGGGCTCCGAAGTTACCCAAACCAAATCATACGAAGAAATCTGATGGAATATGATTTAATGCATACTTATATAATTAAAAATATAATAACTAATTGCGTCCAGATGAACTACTTCAGTGCTCTCGAATGCCTTCGTCAGTAACTCGGGAAAACTCACAACTTTTTCCCCCTCAAAATGTCATTTTGCTCTTTCTCGTGTGTACAGTTGAAAAAGCGCAAGTAACATAACAAAAATCTTATGAGAGTTTTCCAGAGCCAACTAACCAACATTTGGACGCAGTAAATCATTTTTAGAAATTACAAAACCATAATGGGAATCTATTTTATATCTCCCATTATTTTTCGCGTGAATGAATGTTTAATATTGTTATAAATACTATACTTTGCTTTCAATTAAAGAAGAAAGCGATTAAACCTAAAAAGTATTTGGTCTAGGAATTAATTCGTGCGGTTGGTACGCACACATTGAAGCTGTAGTACAAACACAAAATACATAAATACCTTAAGAAAAATATTGTCCATCGCTAGCCACCACTTTCGCCCATCTGTCAGGCAATGTACGGATTCCGTGGCGAAAGAAGTCCTCATCCTTGGAAGCGATCCAGTCAGAGACCCATGTTTCGATATCTTCTGAAGAAGTAAACCTCTGTCCAATCAAATCGTTGTTCATGCAATCGAACAAGTAGTAGTCCGAAGGAGCAACGTCTGGTGAATACGGCGGGTGGAGTAAAACTTCCCATCCGACATTTTCTAAATAGGTTTTGACTGGTTTTGCGACATGTGGGCGAGCGTTATCATGTTGAACAATAAGTTTATCATGTCTGTTCTCCCATTCTGGTCGTGTTCTGGCCAGAGCTTGCTTCAAACGCATTAATTGTCGTCGATAACGTTCTCCATTCATAGTTTCACCCGGTTGCAGCAGCTCATAGTACACCACACCTTTCATATCCCACCATATGCACAGCATAACCTTTGCACAGTGAATATCTCGTTTTGGTTGTGATGGACCTGGTTCACCTGGTGTCACCCAGGCCTTTTTTCGTTTAGGGTTCTCGTAATGGATCCACTTCTCATCACCCGTAATAATTCGATGCAGAAACCCCTTTCTGCTCTGTCGTTGAAGCAGCAATTCGCAAATGGTTTTTCGTCTTTCAACGTCTCTGTCTTTCAATTCATGTGGAACCCAATGTGACATCTTTTGAATCATTCCCATGACTTTCAAGCGTTTGGAGACTGTTGTTTGATCAACGCCTAATGCGGCTGCAAGTTGTTCCTGCGTTTGACACGAATCCTGCTCGAGCAATGCTGTCAATTCTTCGTCTTGAAATTTTTTTGGCTGTCCAGCTCGCTCTTGGTCTGCCAAGCCGAAATCACCACTTCTAAACCGTGCAAACCACTTCTGACACGTTCGCTCAGCTAGAGCATGGTCACCATACACTTCCACCAAAATACGATGACTTTCAGTCGCACTTTTCTGCATGTTAAAGTAATGCAGCAGGACACCCCGCAAAAACACTTTATCAGGCACAAATTGCGCCATGTTCACTTAACTACAAACTGGTGTTGTTGACGCTTTAATCCACTGCCCTATACTACGAACGATACGCGATGACAGGGGTTTGCAACACATGTGTGGATACACGGAACTGTGGGACGCTCCGTTCGTTGCGCCATCTCTTGTCCACCCGCACGAATTAATTCCTAGACCAAATATATAACGATTTGGTAAGAAATGTGAAACAATGTTTAGTAAGAAAGTAATACTTAGGTTTGCACGTTGATCTCTGTAATACTTAAGTTGATCTCTGACATTTTTTGAATTCAAAATGTGACTAGAGATAGTGCGTAAGTTTTGTCTAACATACAACAATATGGATCCTCTTTATTTAATCCTAAAATAGGCTGCACCTGATTAATGTGACAGGAAGTAGTCTTTTTGTCTTGTCCCTTCACAAAAAGGAAGAGGAAAGACTATCACTTGAGTCTTAAGAAAATGTATTGCTGACTACGTAGTTGCACTGAAATTGGAAGGCGTAGTAACCCCAAGAATTTTTTCTTTTCTTCACAGACTGCAATTATAGAGACGTGCCAGCCATGTTGTCCGACGTACTCACATCCAAATTTAACTTTGTATTTTCTATTTGATAAATTACTCAGTATATGGCTTTCAATCTCTCAATTTGATTTTTAATAACTAACGTTTCAACGTTGTCTAAATTACTTTACGTAGTAAATAGTCCTGATACCGAATTTTCATTGAAGTTAGAATTCCGAGCGCGTTGTAGAACTCTAGTGTAAAGCATTAATCTTAGTCCTAACAATATGATTCTTCGCACTCACAGATTGTTTCATATATCCCAGAAGTATACTGGATCCGTGAAGTATACTGAATTTTGTTAAATTCTTTTCTAATATTTTTGATAAAACAACAGTAATATTAAAAAGGAACTAAGCCTAACAGAGTATAGGCTTCGTGACATACTTCTAACGGTTACGAAATACTATTTAATATTAATATGTTGCAGCATTTGGTTATTTTTAATTTGATTTTCACGAATGTTCGCGTATCATTTCCACAACAAGAAACCACTGATAAAAATTACTGATAATCAGAATTACTTAATGTAGATCGATAGAATTCCATAATATCCATTATTTGGTAAGTTCAAAATGTAATACACACAAAATAAAAATACGATACCACATATACATCCATAACACGCACTCAAAGCAATAAATTATTAGAACCATCTAAAGAATAACAGAAATAAAAGTATATAACACGGAATATATAATTATAAGTGACATTAACAAGAAAGAATAGCATATCTGGAAGGTAGCATCTCAGGGAGATACTTTCTGTAATGGAATGGACAGTTACAGATGTAATACCAAGATTTTGGTTCATCTGGTGACCGATCAAAAAATTAGTACTGTTTGCTGTAAAACTAAAATTTTATGCATTGCAGTGTATTTTCCTCGAATTATTCTAATTTCCGAGTTGTACTATAGAAATATGATTTTATTTTTAGATTCTGAATCAGGAATTAAGTTAATGAAGTAGTAGCCTTCTAAGAAGCAAGTGTATTTACTAGACAATGATAAAATGGAGCTTAAGAATCCTAACTATTTGGCACGTTTAAAAGCAAAGGAAAATACCATATTCATTACACCACTACACAGTAAGTATTGAATATTCTACAATATTATTAACGTTCAACGAAAAAAAAAAAAAAAAAAATGTCCAAAAACTAAACATATAATAACCAGTAGAACTGAATGATACGGGTGAGTGTAAATCCTCATTATGCAGCTTGTGAGAAAATCGATAACACGTTTCTTTCTTATACACACAATGTATGTTGTACGGGAATTACGCCACCTTTGAGATCAAACTGATGCTGAAGTATAGTCATCAAGCTTAACATCAAGAAACAAGCAAGACGGCAGTGTATATATAGTACAAACTCTTTGCTCAAGATTTTGACAATTTAAAGGTTGTATGCATAAAATGCGAGACAACGTGACGTCATCGGAGTTTAATCTTAAGCACCTGAGTAAATGCTTCGAACTTCAGAATCACACTGTGATTTTTCACTTTTCGTATGCATAAAGTTGAGTATAATCTTAGCTAGCTGAGATTAATTTACAAATTTTGTGAACTACCTCAGTACCTGTCTCACAGCGTGTGAGACTGGATCGAAATGGCTGAATTTATGGATGTGGAGCCAAGATAAAAAATGTACAAGTTCGGAGAGAGACTGACGTGCATTGACTATAAACGTTTATATAAATAAAATAAATATATGATGTACAAAAAATAACTTCTTATTCTTTAGCAATTCATAATGGATACCATCTTAGAGTCAGTGGTGCCCCGTTCACTTCTGATTTCAACATGTACGCTCTACTACCCTCACTGGGTGAGTAGATACAACTTTTTATGAGGAACAAGACTACATTTGATGTTGTTTTCTATCTCTTATAATTTAGGAACTACTCAACTTTTTTCTGCTTACTTTACAACTTTGACTCCCGTTCTTTAACCTTTTCTAGATGTTTCCGAGAAACCGAGATAGCCACTTTTCTCTATGACAAATGCAAAAGTATTCCCTTTTTTTATGCTATCCAATATAAATTGGCTACTCAAAATTGAAACAGAGTTGCGGCCGTATAGTACTAAGAGGTTAGTCGGCACTGTTTTATATTGCTGGAATATTCAAACGAAAGTAGCCATAGTCTAACATTTACTACAACAGAAAACAAAAATCGTGCTTTTGTGCTGGACAAATAACGCTATTGATTTTAATTTTACTGAATTTTACTCGCTGTAAATTTATGAATTCCTGATTTAGAGAAGGAAAGGAAATAAACGTCCCCGCCTTCATTAAGTCATTTCTGTATGAAACACCGTCAAAGCCAAGTTCATATGAGACGGAACTGCATGCCACAATAACATTCTTATTCGCTGTTCATTCTTTTTATGCATACGAATTACGAGTAGGAACTCACTTGTAGATTAATCTCGTTCGAGAGGTGAGATTGTATTCACTAGTACTTACTCATCTTCATGCATAGCACCCAATGAAATATAGCCAAAATTATAATCTTCTCTTTTAAACTTTTAATTTTTGTTTGTCTACAAATAAGGCATATAACAATCGATAAATCACATCGAGATGCTTAAAATGATAGGCTTGAAGGTGAATTATCATGCGCAGTTTTCGAGAAATTCGAGAGAAACTAATTTTTATATCTCCATTTTTCGAACTCTTAAAAATATTATGAACAAGTTTCTATCAATCTTCCATCCTCTTGTAATCATTAGCAAGACCTAAGTTAGTATAAGTTCCTACGCTTGGAAAAGTCTTAATGAGTAAATGATATTCTTCACCTTCACTTAATAATTGTACACATCTTATTGAAATGATTGCAAGCCTCACCTCTTACCTTCCCTTTTACGTCAAGCATTAAAAAACTAAAACATGTATTTTATTATTTAAAATGAAAAGTCTAAATATCAAATTTCTTGTCTTTAATCTTAAGGGATTCTGAGATACGGACGTGCAATTCCCATTCCTCCTTCCCTCCCTTCCAGGTCGAATTTCCAAGAACCCTTCCTCAGTGGTACCAGTCATAAATTTAAATGCTATCTAAATTTAAAATTTCTAGTTTAAATATTTTAGCCTAGACGCAGAACAGTAATTCATTCATTTATGCAGTCAGTCAGTCAGTCAAGCACACTTCCTTTACTTAAAAATAATATTATTTCTTACCTTTTGTGCAGATCTGATATGAAACTGTTGTTCTTCCGAGAACGAGAGCATAGATCTAGACAGCACAGGTCTTGACGATCGATGAGGTGGTGGAAGATGAGATCTAATGGCCACTTGATGTTGCCCACGTACAACAGTAGCTCCATTCCTTTCGCCTTCAACAGGTAAAACATTTTCGACGGAGGACGAATCCTCCTCTTCCTCCTCCTCTTCAGCCTCCTTATCCGAGTCAGTGGATGGAGACACTGGGCTTGAACCTGTTGAACTGCGTCGCTGATTGTAGCTACGGTGTTGATAAACAGACATGCTTGGATGCTCTATCAGAAGGTTCTCCAAAGGAGAGGTCTCCATGTGGATTGGACCTTCTGAAGTGAAGCATGGGGGCGGCGTCACGAACCAGGATTCTTCAAAAGAGAGACGTGGTAGAGATGAACACGAAGATGATCTCGACAAAACACATTCCTTCGTATTGGAACTATTGCTTGGCAGTGATTGAACTTTATCATTTTTTTCCACTGGGAGAGGTGACAAAACCCTTGGACTCGGACTTGGTTCTTTTTCCCTCTCTTCATGGTTTCCTTCTGAAAAATAAATAAACTTACCAAAAAAGGAAAACTGAAATTTTATAAAAATTCAATACATAAAATTATGAAATGTTTACTCTCTGATAGTAAAACTACAAAACATTTTGTCGTCGCGAATTTTATCGAGGGATTTGAAGCTTAAAATATAAAAAAAGATAATCATACCTATTGTTCTGTATGGTTGGGAAACATGGTCCTTACTCTGAGGAAAGAACGTAGACAAAGTATTTGAGAACAAAATCCGGAGACGAATATTCGGACCCAAGAGAAACGGGAATGATGAATGGCGGAAACTTCATGAGGAGGAACTGCATAATTTATACCGTTTACCAAACATTGTTAGGGTAATCAAACCTAGGGGGCTCAGGTGAGCTGGTCATGTAGCCAGAAGAAAAAAGTAGGAACGCTTTCAAAGTTTTAACTGGAAATCCAATCGGAAAATGACCATTAGGAAAACCTAGGCGCAGATGGAAGGATAATATTAAGATGGATCTCGCAAAAATAGTAATAGAAAGTAGAAACCGGATCCAGTTGGCTAAGGACAGAATCAATGGAGAGCTTTTATGAATACGGCATTGAATCTCCGGGTTCCATACGCAATAGAGTTAGTTAGTAAAACTACAACTTCTTTAATTCTTTCGTTACCTCCTAGTACACGACGAATCAGAATCACTATGACCGTTCTATATATATAAGATGGAACATGTATCTTGAAACGCGCTTGTAAGCTAACTGACAGATAAAATCGCTACAAGTTTGTGACATGTAAATATCAACAGAAGGACGTTGACATACTTCGCAATACCACCAGTTTAATATTATTGTCAACCCAAGTTTCTTTTTTCTTTTTTTTTTTTTTTTTTCCTCCAAATGGCATTGGGTCAGGTTATTACAGATTTCAAATCGGTATTTTAAACAAATTCTTACAACTCTTATTACTCAATGTTATAAGCTAAGGAAGCTACAGTATCAGAAACACCGAAAAATAACAAAACTTTGAGGACTCCTACAACAGTGATAAGGCTAATAAAATTGATAGGGCAATGCAAAGTACCTTAGTTAAATACAATGATCATTATATGATGGATTTCGAGCAAATAAGAACGAAAATATGCAAGATTGTACATTTGATTCTTATCAGAAGGCTCTGTCGAAAAAGTATCAAGTATTATATCTAACCACATAGATGGCTTGCAATAAAGTAACAAGATGCAAGATCATAATGCGATTCACAGCAGTTTCATATCTCAAATGGTTCCAGATATGAAGAGCTTAGTAAAGGTTGCTAAACTGCTTAAAATGGCATATTTGTGGAAACTTCTTAAGACAACTGTTGCTTTCCTTTGTTCCTATAAAATTACAACAGTAATTTTTGATAGTTGTAATCACAAGTTCTCGGAATTACAATTTTAAGCAGTCTTTGCAAACTTTACGGCTATTTACCATATTTCCGGAACGGTTTGAGATATCAAATTACTGTAAACGACAATATTAAAAACTAAGTGTATGATTGCATGCGGTACTTGCCTAAGCAGTTTTTCGAAACAGAGATTTACGAGAAAAAAAAAAAAAGTCCAATTTTCAATCGCTTGTAACTTTGTTCCTTATTATTCAATATACATTATTATTCTCACTTGGGTTGTTACTGTTGTAGAATCTTACAAAGGTTAGTTGTTTTTTGATGTTTCTGGTACTGTAGCATCGTTAGTTTGTAACAATAAACAATAAGTGTGATACTGTAAAATTTGACATGGAGATTTGAAATATGTAACGAACTGACGTAGTGCTATTTGAAAAGAAAGAAAAAAAAAAAAACTTTTTGTGGGTTCGGAACATTGTTAATCTGGAGGTTTTGCAGGGTATTTCAAATGTTTCTCTGATAATATAACTGCAGGCTTCTCCAGTCCTCTCTATATCTTAGTGACCAGTTCAGTTTATGTCTTTGAACTTAAATTGTAGTTTTTAATATTTAACTCTGTACCATCGTTAAGCATTTTGCCATCACTAGGCAGTTACTTGCTACAAATTCACGAATTTCCGTATAATACGATCCTTAGCTAAGCACTTTGCCGTTCAGTTTTAATATTCGTCCATCAATTTTTATTTTCACTCCCTTTTTCTTCCATCATGTCCTCTACTATATTCCTCATAATACAATTTATTCTTAAATAATGTCTTAACCAGTTTCTTTTACATTTTTTAATTAGTTCTAATTTAGATAATAATTGAACACGTTCAAAAATTTTAACAATCATCTCACTTATCTCTGAAGTTCGATTCCTGAAAATTTCTTGCATTTTCAAGTTTTCGTCCCTCCCCTGGAACCTTGTTCACGCAAATATATATATATATATATATATATATATATATATATATATATATATATATATAGTAGTAGTAAAAGTATATATATAGTAGTAAAAGAAAGAAAACAATTAGGAAAATATAGAAGAATGGACTCACCAGAGAAGAGCAGTGAAGACGCACCCTCTTAATTACTGTTTATTACTCGTCAAGTAGTGGCGTGACACACACTAAAGCAAAGTTACAACTTTGGTCCGCCATTCCACAGCGTGCCACACTACCACTTGAGTAATAAACAACGATTTGACAAGATGTGTCTTTACTGTTCTTTCTTGATGAATCCATTCTTTATATTTCCTCGATGTTTTTACTTGTTTTACTAAAACCTCAATGTTTATCTATATCCTCCGTAAACAAGACTCCAGAAGAGAGCCGAAAGCTTGAAAATGCAAGGAATTTTCTGGAGTGGGAATGTGAACTGAAACGATTACCTCTAATTTACTGTTTACTTTCCTACTATTCCTAACACTTCCTCCGTTAGCCTTCCCGTTCGACCAAGCTATTTATGCCCCCCCCCCCTTTTTTTTTTTATTATATCCACATTTCGAAACGCTTTTGCTTTTGCACAAGGTCCATGTTTTTGCCTCGTTAAATACAATACTCTCACCAAACATTTTCCCAATACTTTTCTTCTTAATTCTTTATTCAAAGCTCCACAAAATATACTCTTTCTAAGTTGTTCCTTTTAGCTATTTCTATCCTTGCTCTCATTTCATGTCTTCACTAATGATATTACCTACATACCCTAAAAACTACCATTTTCATTGGTATCTTATGTGATTCGGATCTCACGTTAAGCTAGCGCTAAACTCCAATGTAACTAAAAGCTACGAAAACCAGTCACCTGTTCTACTTTTTCATCTTTCTACTGATACGAACCCGTTCATTCAAATCACCATTACTCTTGTTTTTTAAACTCATCTCTCACTCTCCATAGCTCTTCTACAAGTCTATGACCATGTCAATTTTTGGTTCTAATTCTACAACAAGTCTCTCATTATGTGCAAATTTAACCCTATTTTCTACTGAAACACTATGTTCCTCACGATTATATTTAAATTTGAAAAATAAATAACTTATTGTATGATTACGTTGAAATAGACATTATCAATATTACTACAATAAAGATAATGGTAATATTGTATTGTAGTTATTGCGTTCAGTGTACCAAACACACAACTATTCTATCAGGCCGTTTCCATACTGTACTAAAACACAATAACACGCTGAGCAAGGCTATGTGATATGTATTTGAAAAAAAAAGCAACATATGCAAAAATATATGCAAATTGCACATTGGTTTAGAACATGTCAGAAAACCATTAACATGATTAATACATATAATGTTTACATATAGATAATTACTTATAAAAGTACTACTTACATGAATGACAGGGTAAAACAGATAATTTCTCTAGTTATTCTACATCTATTGTTTATGTTTGTCATTAAGAAACACACCGAAAGAATAAAATGCATTATTTAACCCTTTCAGTCCCAATATCCATTTCAATAGACATGTAGTTCATCTTATTTATTTATTTTTACAATTGAATGCATTAGTTGAGAACATCTGGTATCTTACATAGATACTAGAGTGTACTATGAATTGGATAACTTGCCATCTGATGATTTCCTTCTTGATTCTCTGTAATACGGAAATATTTCTTTTAATGATTAAAATAAAATAAAGTCAGGTCTGAAAGGGTTAATAGAATTTTTCTTACTGCTATTTTGAAGTTATTAGCATCTTCAATCAATTTAATGGTTTGTGGTACGCAATTGAACAATTTAGCGGATGTCCAGAAGAAACTTTTCTTACATGTTTCAAATCTGCATGAAGGAACAAGCATATTTTCTTCAACTCTTATATTATGGCTACATACATTTACATTTTTTAATACTCCTTTATTTTGTTTTACGTACATTATAAACTCTAGTATGTACAGCGATGGTAGCGTTAGTACACTTAATTTTCTAAATAATGGTGTAGTGAGTTCTTTCATTATTTCAAGTGAATTATCTTTTGTACTTTCAGGACTTCGTGTGATCTTATAATATTACCCCATACCATAATAATTCCATATCTTATATGAGATTTCACACTCACATAATGTTTTAATTACATGTATTGTCATTTTATCAAGGACGAATTGCAAACCACATTATGCTCAATTTTTCCCACAGTTGATTTATGTGATCATCGAATTTGAGATTTTGGGCTAGTGTTGTGTTTAAAAACTTGTCTCTAACACAAAGACAATTTTTCATGATTTAAACGTTATCACTGATTACACCAGCGTATTACCAAAGTTACATTATTTATTATAGTTTTGACAATGTTTCTTGCAATTTATTTTATTTATTATTATTATTATTTTCAAAAAAATACCAGTTACGCCAGTCCGTTTGGCTGGGCAAAAGCAAAGCCTAGTTCGTCTTTCTATTATTCGGTGAGTTTTCATGTTTACTCTTTAAATCATCAATGCACAAACCTATAGCTGCTTCAAAGAAAACACACTTGGAATGGATTAGGATTCCAGGTACGTAGGCACTCTCGCTCTGAAATTTTCCTTAGACAATAATTGCTTAAATGGTGTTGTTACATTATACTCAAGTATAATGTATCATGGTTCGTAAAATTTTGGAACCCCCTATATATATATATTTCAGTTCATGCTTAGCTTCGAGAATACAATTGAGAATTATTTTATATTAATTATTATATTTAAGGTTTAGTTTTAATTGTAATATTCGGTCAAAATAATACCATACTTAAGTAGTATCTATAAAATTACATATAACCTGATATTTTAGTAATATTCCACATTTTGTCCTTATTATCATGTTATGTGGGTTCAAAGGTGTATATTTTGTAAGTTCTCATAGGTTTTGTATTATTTTCAAGGAAATTTTAACGTAGGGAATCTTCGCAAAAAAACTCAATAATTTTAATTCTGTAATTTCTTCAAAAATTTTATTTAAAAATTCGGCCATGATGCCTTTTGGCAAATCCCTTTGTTTAACTAGTAATTATTTTCTCATTGGAGCAGAGAAATCTCAGCTTCGTTTGAGGCTCATTCCAGATATCATCATTGGTTCGGCTTCTTTTGATGTGTCGAGATTTAAGATATTATCCTTTTGTTGCGTCATCGGAGAGCCAATTAGAGCTCTTCTCCTTGTCATTCTTTGTCTTTCTACAAAAAGCTGTGTTGAAGATCGGACAGGCATTTTAGTTCCTCGTACATAAATTGTGAAAAATTTGGAAATTACCACTAAAATTTAATTTGAGTTAGTGGAAACTGTGGTTTAGTGACTAAATTAGACGACGTGTTGGGAATTTGATTTTGGAAACGCTCAATGGATGGTGAAGCCGAGTACCAGAGCAACAAATTTCTTGTGAAAGCTGATTGGTAGTTTACCTTCATGTTAGTATAACATCGAAGAGTGGATGAACCTAGTTTTCTCCTTTTAAGCACCAGAAGATTTTCATCAAAGAAATTCTGTTTTGAACATTGTGGATTTTTTTTTTTTTTTTTTTTTACTGGTAGGGCGATCAAACACAAAACATCAGATTTACCGTAGTCCTCGTTGTCAGCATAACTGGGAGGTTGACATCCTGTGTCGGTAGTTTGTGGTTTGCAACCTTTTTTACGAGGGGTTGCGGATGACGGACTGCAGGCCTGGATGCCAGGCTGAGAGTTGTGATTGAAGAGGCTCGGGAATTATCTTGTTTGGGCAAATTTGAATTCCATTTTCCAGTGACAACTAGTTTTGGTGAATGGATTGGTGATTGTTGGTAGCATACCTGCACCGGGCCCAGTAGGTTCGCGACCATCAGTCAGTGATACATTTACACAGTCCACAGTCCGAAGGAAAGTGAACATCATTTCACCACATTCATTTATTATTATTATTATTATTATTATTATTATTATTATTATTATTATTATTATTATTATTATTATTATTATTATTATTATTATTATTATTAATAATAATAATAATAATAATAATCATAATAACAATAATAATATTAATATTAATATTTTTTTAAAAAAAAGTAAAATTGGTTTTCCACAGTCAGGAATTTATTTTATGAAAGTAAAAGAGTTTGTCACACATTTAAAAAGTAAAACAAAAACCACGTATGTGAAACTGCAACAATAATAGTTTCTATTGTTGCATTAGCTCCAAACGAACACAACATCTTCCACTGGAACTCAATGGACACTTTAGTGTCAGTTATCTTAGATGATGATAATTTGAACACCAAAGTTTTCTTTTTTATTTCTATATCCTGAAGTGAGTAATAAGAATCGGTTCAGCACTCTTCGTATGAAGGAGTCACAAACCCCTGATTGCTTCAATTTTAATTATATAGGTAAGTATATTTTCCTTTGGTTTTTCACTGACATTCCTTTGTTAAAATAACATACAACAAAAGAGAAATACGAAAAACCATGAAACGATGCAGTTCATTAATACAAAAATATAGGTATTAAATTACTTGATAGACTGTTAACCATTTATAAATCAGAAATATCTTAACCCTAGGAACGCCAAGATTGGATCAAAATGACTAGTACATTCAGAAATTCCAAGTATTCTTCATGCACCTGCCCAGAAGTCTTCCGACAAAAACAAATGGTAAAGGCATTGCTTATTTTGGAAATTGAAATACTTATCGAGATTGAATCGATCTTGGCCAGGTCTTCATAATTCGTATAGTTTTGTAAATTTTAACAAAAATTTCAAACAATCGGTCTTAGGTTTTTCAGCTGTAAATAACAATAAAATACCAACACAACGAACTTTTTTAAATCAGTCCTCCATATTTTTCCTAAGAATATTTCTTAAGCATGCAAAAAAAAAAAAAAAAAAAATTACTTTTGTCAGCTACAGTTTACATTGTATAAATATTACGACTAAGAGGTGCTACCAGTAAAAGAAATAACATGTGATCAGCCTGTCGACGTAAACGTTATAAAATATTGAACAGTGACATATGTGACTATTCTGAAAACAATCATTACAATAGTAGCAATACTAGTAATATGCACGGATGATAAATTTCCCTAGAAACGTGGGACATTAAACAAAAAACGACTTGATCTTTGCGTTTCGAGGGATAAAAACGTTAAAAATTTATTTAATAGAATTCTACTTCCATAATACAGATGAATACTTCACTTACCAGGTCGGTATGTATAATTATCTACAAATCAAAGTTGTATATTAACACTGTACCTTTATTGAAATGCTTAAGTGGACTTCATGCTTGTGCACATAATATAAATAGTGTTAAAAGTGACATGTTTAAATTTAACATCGCTACAAAATAGATGATAAAAATGAATGAATAAACAGATTGCTGAATACGAAAAAAAAAAAAAAAAATTACTAATGATACAGGCTGAACAGGAATTTTACTGTTGATTATATTGTATTAGCTAATTTCCAGTTTGGAAATATTCTAACATTTAGATGCTGCAAGTACTTACCCGACTTCTCTACGAGAACCCAATCATCATCCGCGTCTATTGCCCTGAGAGTGATATCACTGTTGGCAGTTTCTGAGCTCTCTTCAACCTGAGTGTGGCTACCATACAAGTAGCTTGCCAAATTGCTCAACATTGTGTTCTGAAAAAACACCAGGATATGAAAAATTTCAAAACATTTCGAACTACCTAAAATAACTTCACTTACGTCATAACAATATAGACCAATTTCCTTCAGAAAAAGAGATGTAAATTATATTGAAAAAGACAGCATAAGAATTCTGCTGAATAGCTTTGAGAGATTATAAAAAGCTCACCGAATAAATGACAAAATTATCGGATTTTGTAGTAATCTAAATCAGTTGAGTTGATTTTGAGTTTAACGTCCCGTTCAGCAGCGAGGCTATATGAGACGTGGACCTACTGATTAACGTGGAATCCGAACCACATGAGCTCCCGCCGGGAATCGAACCTGGGTCTCCCACGCCAAAGGCGCGTACGCTAACCGCTTAGCCACGAAGAAGCTCTGAATAATCTAAATCAGATAAGTAATTTAGAACAAGGCGAAGACGTGTCACTGGGGCTTTATGAAAGACATCTGAAAATATGAGGCGCGTCAAGTAGTATAGGCAAACTCAACAGAAGTTATTTGTGCAATCTTGCTCGAAAATGACATTTGATGTGTTTGAGTAGTAATACTAAACTGCTTTGTAGCAGTTCTCGTCTATAATTTGCTGAAGTCGTTTCTCTTTAAAAAAAAAAAAAAAAAAAAAAAAATAATAATAATAATAAATAAATAAAATAAATGGACGATTACTTTGGTCCTTCAGAGTACATTTTCAAGAAACAAGCATTTGTTCAGTTCGTCATTACTACACTGAACGCTTTTTAAGATATTCTTCCTATTCGCAGTTTTACTCTCATTTTTATCAAAACAATTGCAACATACTTTTAAATATGCCTTCGAGATAGTACAAAGCAATGCCCACCTCTACTCTGTCCAATTTACACAAGTGGCCATGAAAGCATATAATCAAGAGTGTAGGAACTCGGTAATTTGAAGATAGAAAGAAAAATTCAAAGAGCTATAGCAGGGAATATATATATACTCAATACCTATTAATAAAATTCAGGAGGATACAGTGTAAACACTATTTCTGCTACCTGTGTTCTATCTACATGTGCTATAGATACGCGGCTAAAATAAAAAGGTGGGTGCATACGTTAACTTTTTACTGTACAATAAGATATCGGGAGGAATAAATAGTATTTTAATTCCACCAGAAAGAATAAGTAATGATTGTAGTTGAGCACGAATTTCCTTACGGTTGGATGCATCCATTCTGTTTGTTATTCTGGATTAACAACAAAAACAATAAACAAAAGATTACGCAAGTTGGATCAATTATGAAATTAGTTTCAAGCAAGGAAACTTGATATTGTCATAATAAATATTTTTTCCTGATTTCTAATGTAAACCAGCACATGATCAGAAAGGTTTTATCACATTTAACATAGTTTAATACTGGGAGAACTTGTATTTATTTATTTAAGGCCTATTTACTTTTCAATCTAATTTTGCGATCTTATTGGCAGTTATATTTTATACCCCGATATCAACTGAACAGAAAAAAAAAATTTAAAAAAGTAAAACGAATAACCATTCAGAACTCAATTTTCAAAATAAATATCCTGAATTGCAAGAATAGAAGGGAAACCTTATATAAGCATTTTTTCGAAACAATATTTACAGGTGTCTCAGTACTAACCTAGTGCACTGATACGCCAGTTTAAAATTTCACTACCATTACTTTTATCACAAATAAATGAATAAATAAAAATTAAAAAGGTGTACATTGCTTTATATCCTATTTCAATGGCACGTTTGAATTCAATTATCTAAATTGTTTTGACAAATGCAAAGTGAAACCACGGATTGGAAGAAAATGTAAGGACAAACTTATTTCTATTTGTCGCAATATAGTTATTAGCAGGAATTTATCAAAAGCAGAATGCGTGATGACTAGCTTATTGAATACACGGATATACATATTCAAGTGATGGTTGCATTTTGTTCTTCAGGTATTTCCTTTTTTTTATTCTCTCTCTCTTTCAAAGACAAACTCTGCTTTGTACGTCTATCACATTTGATCTTTTACTGTTATTGAAAAAATAACCAGACGAACAAGTTGAAACTTGCTTCTCGTGAATCATTTTATAATCTTGCTTCCAGCGGAAGAAGCGACCACAATTCGACCAACCAAATTATTTCTTACGAGAGGTTTCATACATTCAATGACTCACTGCTGAATAGATATCTTTGTTACTGTGTTAACATTATCTCATTAAAAATCTCTTAATGTATAAAAAATCATGTCTAATAATGTGATAAAGATATGATTATTTTTTACATACATATATATATATATATATATAGTTCAATGCTATTATTGTGTAGTATTAAAACATCGGATCTAAGAATATGAATAGGATTATTAAAAAGAAAAGAAAGTGCTGATTTTAGTTCCTTTTTTCTAACATGAACATTCGATTAAGGAAATTTCTATTAGTAATCTAAAATTTTATACTTATGGGCGTCGCTGGTATATAGAGTTTTGCTTAGGCAAGTTTCTATATCCAGTAAACTTTTCCTACGTTAGTTATATAAAAGAAAAATACTTTAGGACAAGAAATTTAGATACAATAGAGTTGTGAGTCAATGTGTTGACCTTAGAGCTAGTTGAACGTGCGCCACTTGGCCCGCTCGAACCTTTCACGGTCTAAAGTGCCCCATAGTTTATATTATTGTATAAACCAGCTACTTGACCCCAAGGATATCATCTAGTTTGTTTCGTGTAACTGAAGAAAGAAAAAGAAAGAAAGAAAGAAAGAAAGAGAGAGAGAGAGAATAATGTGGATGACGAACGGAGAAAGAAAGTTCTCAGACCATCCAATACGAGCCAACTACAATATCACATTTGTCGCCGTATTGGTTGAAATATTTTCTTAAGGTTATGGATGTATTTTCCTCTAGTGTCAAATTAACTGTTAATCGTAGATTACATCTACATTTTTATAAATTTTAGAAAAATCTCGGAACAGGTGTAACGATTTTTTATATATATAAAATGAAAAATTTCATGAATGTTAACATAAAAATTGCTTGATGCGATTACGGAAACACTGGAAAACGATGGGCTAGAATGAAAGCATTTATTTTTGGAGTTCAGGATCACAACGGATGAACAACGTAAGTGCAGATGTTCTAGGGATATTAATTCTTATTTCTTCCCACTCCATCAATCTAGCATTATTCATTTCCAGTTATTCCTCTATATCTTTTTCACAGAATACAACTTGTTTAAAAATTATGTATACAGGGCAGACCATTGATCTTGAGAGATCTTTTAACTTTTAAACTAACATAAAAAATAATAATAATAATAATAATAATAAAAACGCTAAAGTTCTGCACCATGCAAATATCAATAGGGAATTTTTTTTTTACATATTCTGGAATACTATCAGATTAACAGTGTTGTCAACTCAACAGAAAATTCTACTTTTTAAATGGCAGTATGTCAGATTTCAAATTTACATAAACAAATATAACGAGCATGAATAGGATTATTTAAAAAATATATGAAAAATCAGGGTGCTGATTTACCTTTCTCTTTCATATCACAAACCCTTCCAAAGATATGATTTATAAACATTGGTAAAGTTCGCAAACCTACCTAAAATTATATAATTGTGAGAATTTGCAGTAATTACAACTATCAGAAACTGTTACTGCAATATTATGCAATCAAAGAAAGCAGTAATCATTGTATGTATGTCCCACAAATATGTTATTTAAACCAATGTAGAAATTCCTACCTATATTTTTCATATTTGTGGCAGGGGCGTCATTTCAGACTTCGCCTGAGAGGGGCAAGAGCACCACTGACGTAAGACTTTCACGTTTTGTACTAATATATTAGTACACAATCGATTAAAGTAGACGTAAACCTAGAATTCTTGGGGGGGCAATTGCCCCTCCTGTCCCCCTTAAATGACGCCCCTGATCTGTGGCGCTTTGAGATACTGTATTAAGCGGAATAGTGATAATTTCTTTTGAGAAAAAAACTCCCTCGTGACTAACCGGTTAGGGTATATGCCTTTGGCGTGGGAGAGCAGAGTTTGATTCCCGGCGAGAGCTCATATGGTTTGAATTCCACGTTAAGCTGAAAATCAAATCTTTTGAAAACACATCCCTGTAGTTTTTTTTTTTTTAAAAAGGTATATTTTCCATTGTTTGTAACTTTGTTCTTATTCATTCGAAATACTCCATTGTTTGTAACTTTGTTCTTATTAATTCGAAATACGTAATATCATAAAGTATTTGACACTAATATACTTTGAATACGCATTGCCACATTCGTCTCTATTGCGTTATTACTGCTATAGAGGCATTCAAACTTTTGATATTTGCGACATGTAGTACCCTTAGTTTCCAACACTGAATAATAAATGTAGTCTTGTACCCACAATTTTCGTTTAACATGTAGATCTGTGGAATACGTAATTACCCAACGTTAGTGGTGTCATTCAGCCAGTTCCCCAAAGGAACTTATGGATTCCCTATAACCTTGCAAGAAATCCCTAGGTTTCTTTGGGGAATCTCAAGCACATATCTTGCGGAGGTTTGAAACATACATTTTTCAATCGAGCAAGTATGACTTCGAGTGCCATATTCTAAACCGCACTCTCTACGTTGAATTGTTTTTGAATTACAGCCCCCTGAAGTTCATTTTCCCACGCTTTCAGCGCCTTATATCGCCGAAATTATCCTTCACTGGCCAAAGTTCCAGAGAACTTTTCTGCTGGTTTTGGTGCCGTGAATCAGCTCCCAAAGTTTGTTCAAATACTTTCTTACCATCCTGTATATGGAAAATGTTAATTTTACATATTATAAACAAAAATCACGCTTGTCCTGAAAGAATTTGAAGCTGAGTGCTTGAACCTGCCCCCTTCCGTAACGGAATTCTACGTTGCCACTGGATAAGATTTTTTTTTTTTTTTTTTTTTTCAATATGACGGAACATTACAAAATTGGCTGTAACTAAATCCTCAAAACTGCTTATTAACATCAACAGTGAGTTTCTACATCATTAAGAGGCAGTGGATATTTCGTTCAGAAGAAAGGTTTCATTTTCTTTTGCTCAGGATGTGGTTTCGTTGTTTAAAAACATGTCTATTGATTTTGACTTTACTGTTGAATACCTTCCTTTCCATATGAGAAACGCTCGAGCTCACAATAACAGTTCAGTTGTGTGTTTCGCATAGCTCTCTTCTAAGGCTGGCATCTCTATGAGTGGCTTAGCAAACGGCAGGATCCAATGAGAGAGTTGCTACAAACTTAAGAATTATTCATCGATAGTGGACGTACAGCTCACAGATGATGAGAATAACCCTAAAACAGGGGTAGCGGGGAAAGGTCAACGACAAGGTCAAGTCCATTTTCGGTTTTTGTGGTTTGGTCTATACTTAGATGTCGTCTGCTACTCCGGGTAAAGTTATATGTGTGCTATTCCGTGTTGTCATTTGAAACCCCCGTGCGAAAAGTGAGCGAGCCCATACCTACGTCACACTACTTCTGCTAGGGTTCTTCTCGTCATCTGTGAGCTGTACATTAATCAGTTGCAACGGAATCTAATTGAATTATAAATATTGCAAGTTATGGTGATTATAGTAGTATCCAGTTACAGGTCCTAGTGTTAATTCAAAGGAGGCACAGTCGCTCAGTGGTAGAGTGCATAAGTCTGGGACAAGAGGTTCCTGGTTCGATCCCAGGACATGTAAGTTTGTGATGAACAACATGGTGTTTGTTTTATCAAGATTCTCCAGTTTCCTCCCTCACTATCATTACACCCATTCTTTCAAACTAAACCATTTTCATTAAATCATACATTTTCTCTAGCCCAGTAGTTTACAACCTTTTAAAATTGATGACACACTTACCAGTACGTCTACGACATCGGGACACATTTATTTTTCTTAAATAAAATCAAATATAAATTATAATAGTCAGTGGCGTAAGCAGAGTTTCATCAAAGGGAGATTCAAGCACTCAATCGCATTCTTTCAGGACATGCATGATTATTGTACATATCGTAACATAATCTTATATCTTGCTCAAGGGGGTTGAAAACCCCAAACCTCCTTCACTTACGTCACTTATAATAGAATAAGATTAAACGTTTCTACGTACAGTATATAAAATAGTGACTAGGTAATACTAGGTATCGTTACTGGCGTTGGAAGCATTAACTAGCACAACATATCTCAAAATTGATTCTAACTGATTATTCCATTAAATTCTAAAATTCGGCGACACACCTTATGAGACTGCGCGATACATCGGTTGAGAACCATTGCTCTAACCTACAGGGTGTGTTCGTGGGAAGTAAAACTGCAGACTTTATTTAATTTAATTTTCATGTCAATTTCACATTGCTTCAAGATATTGTTAAGTTTTAAAACGCTAGCCTTATCCTTTCACAAGATGTCTACAAGGTTTTATTGAGCTCAGGGCCGTGCCGTGGAAAATCAGCGCCCGGGGCGAGAGTATATGACGGCGCCCCCATACATATATTCCAAGCAATTTTTCCTATCTTTTTCCTTTTTTCTCCCGAACTTTTCGCTCCCCTTACTTCGGCGCCAGGGGCGTGCCCCCCCCCCCCCACGGCACGGCCCTGATTGAGCTTTTAAACAGTGCAGAAGCAGAGTAAATAATGTTTCTATCGTGAATTGAGAAGAATTACAATCCACAGCGCTACGAAAGAACTGTATCCCAAAACACCACTTATAGCATATGTAGGACATCACTACCCGATTCTCAAGTTCATTGGGTACAATTGTGAGCGAATGCGTCGCTCGAAGGAATAGATGTATAGAAGGATGTAAATAGCCTTTTATGAGTTTCTGTGCCCTGAGTCTTCGAAAAAACTTGGATCAGTTTCAGTCATAATTCAAAGAAATAAATGTGAGTGACGAACTAGAAAAAAAAATTTAAAAAAAAGACTTACGCACCTTTGGATCTCAGGTAAGAACTATCATCACTTGTTAAGGCAAAGTAAATGGAATCAAAGAGAAAGAAGAATTTTCAGAGAAAGAGAAGGGAAAAGAAGAAAGGGTCAATGTCACAGGCACTTGTGGTTAATACCAAGTAAAATAATCTGGTTAAGTAAAACTTTTTTAAATCCCTTTCCTCCTTCCCGTCTCCCCTACTTTTCTCTCCTTGTGCAGAAAAGGTCACAGGGTAATTAATGAAGTAATAATTTCGTTCAAAGCACACAATTAAGAAATCACGATCAGGTTGGGAATCATATTATATATGAGTCTGTATGAGGGAGGGGGGAGAATGACCCTTCTATTGTTTTGATCCTACAAAATCCTCTTGTACGAAACTGTCATCTGGATGACTTAAGTATAGGGACTCCCTTCTTAATAAATTTCACATGTTTACGCCAGGAACATACTAGATAAAGCTATAAAATCTGCTTGGAACGAAGTTCGTGAACAGCTTTTACAGTAGATATCAATGAACGGAAAAGTATATTACTCCCTTTTCCTGAAGGGTAACTTTCAAGGAAGAGGGAAGTTGCAGCAAAGTAACTATCCCATGGATGGTTCTAGAACAGCAATGTTGGCCATTTTGCACCGAAACATGAACAGATTCCCCCCCCCCCTTTTTTTTTTAAATAGAACATCAACAAGAAACATGTAACATCGACGCATCAACAAAACATGACGACCAGATCTTTTGCGCCTTTCCTCCTGTGAAGATTTTTAAACTTTGGGCATTATTATTATTATTATATTATTGAAGTTCAATATCCTTTTTTTTTTTTTTTTTTTTTTTAGCACTGAGGCTATGAGAGTTAGATCTATAGATTAAGGTGGAATCATAACAACCATTATGTATTCAATGCTGTTCCACTGGGAATCGAACCTGGGACCCTTACAAAAGGGTAAAACGTAGCCCGTAGAGAACAATAACCACGATAATGTAGATGGATCGCGTATCTTCGGAAGCATTTGCTCATATTCCATTTCTTTCCAACCCTACAATCATAATTGCATCTGCGTGAACGCCCATTAAGACCTGATTCCCCAAAGTTCTACAACTTTCCAGGGACTCGTAGTCGATCCTGCAACTCTACAAATTGTGGAACATCGCACATTGTGTAGCATTAGTTTTCCTTGTAGCACACAGATTGTAAGAGAAATCTTCAGATATTTACAAAGATGCAGAATATCCTTAGAAGACCTTAATCTATCATTCTGAACTATTTCGTCGCAAGGATCTCAGTTTTTTTGGAAATAGATTAAAAGTGTTTCGATATAAGGACAGCTATGTTTTACATACGAAGTTTTTATTCTGTATACCATCACAAATGTATGGAAAGCATTCATCGGATCACAATAGAATAGCATTTTCGAGATTATAATTGAAAATAACATCCTCCGTTTTGCATGCGCTTTTTGTCGTATCCCATTGCTGATATCTGAAAAGGCTTCAAAGTTTACTTTTGAAAGTTTAACGGTGTGAAATATCTGCGCCATCTTTGTTTTTTTAATCCATTGTTATAAAAAAAATATGCGAAGTTACTTCCCTGTTTTCTTTAAAATAAACTGGAGTTTTAATTGTTTGAATTTACTGGTATCTTCTTTTAAGTCAAGTTAAATATCCCTTGCTTTCTCAAAAATGAACTTGTATTATACAGGGTGTATCAAAAGTCCAGGACCATACACCCTGTATATAAATTTAACATTACTTTAAATTAAGTATTAAAATTATATATCATAAAATTTGATTTTCATGAAGTTGGGGACAATTAAATAGATTTGAATAAATCAGTAAAACCAAATCGTTAAAATTCCGGTTCATTTCAAGGAAAACAGAAAAACAGTAAAGTCCCGATTATCCGCGGAATGGGGTGGCAAGAGCACAGAGAATAACCCAAAAAAAAGACTAAAAATGAGATGCAAATACGAAAAAAAAAAGAGGCAAGAGTGCACTTCATGCAGAACAAGTGATTTTGTCATCCTAGGAATAAGTAGGGTAGGGTTGGGTTAGCTTAGGGTTTGGGAAGTTTGGACCCATTTTGTTAAAATTAATAGAGTGTAATTGCTATTTATTGTATCGGTTTCTATGAATGTTCTGCACAAAGTGCACTCTTACCGAAAAAAAAAAAATCAGCATAAAAGATAAGTTTCATTGTACAAAAAATAATAAAACTTTTTTTTTTTCGAGGCACTGGAGGATAATCGTGGCTTTACTGTAATTCCCTTTCCCATATAAAGGAATGGGCTAAGAAACAAAGATGGCGCAAGATATTTAACACCCTTAACCAAATCTAAAAGGGCAAGGCAAAACTACAGAGCGTAAGTTGAACGTATTTGACTGATTGGAATATGTCTTTTCAGCACCGAAGCTATAGGAGACAGGGTTTCGGATTTTTTCGTGAATGTGCACTCCCGCTGGGAATAGCATACGGAATACGCACACAGAAAGCAAGCGTATTAGTAACTTGGCTACGAATGGGCATATTTGGTGCGAGCGGTCCCTGGTTCGATTCCTAGTGGAAACACTCGGTCAAAAAAGTGTAAGAGTTTCTTCAGGCCAGCTATCCTTAATAAGGTTTACCTCATTCACACCAGGCAAATGCTGGGATGGTTCCTAACATATTGGTCCCAAGCCGCTTCCTTCCTTCCCCGATCTTTACTTCCCTTCCATCCCTTGAATAGTGTAATCGCTGAGGGACGTCATCCCTCATATGTGACGTGCTAAGATGGCCATAGATCCTGAAAGCCCGGAAATCTAACTCCTAATTCTAATCCTAACGAATGGGCATATTGAACGCATTTTAGTCTCACACATATACAAAACTTTTGAAACAGACTACAACCAAATAAACAATAAAAGCTCTTTTTGAACGATACGGTAACAACGAAAAAAAAGTGGACTTTTTAAACCATTACTCTGATAGTATTCAAAAACAAAAAGAAAGAAAAAAATGCCAAACTGTGAATTAGCATCCGTTCCGCAAATATACTATGAGTTCCAACAATGATGACCTTCGTCGTTCAAATCATCCGCCTCTCATTTCCAGCTAAAAGAGATCAGACATTTAAGCCCACTTGAATCAACCAATGGGATACAAGCACGTACTTCATCTACTTTTAACTGCAACGAATCAAGTGAAGCTATCACTACATTGTTGTTTGATTTGAAAACTGTTTGCTAAAAATCGAGCACTTTCATTAAATTGCACTTTCTTCGATACCATAAAACCTAATAAGCAAACACGTCACCGCAATGTTTCAACACACTCTTTTATACATCTGAATTGCGCATACAGCATAAACGTAGTTATGAAAAACAGTCATATTCAACACAATTGTATGTCAGTTCATTACGAGAAAGCATATATATATATATATATATATATATAACGAAAGCACGGAACTAAGTATTCATGATAATTTTCGGCTAAGTAATCGTGGCATTTCCTTTCGAAGTCCCACTTTCGAATATATTTTGTTACAACACGAATCTTGTAGACTTCAAAGATAAATCTTATCAGGTCTGTGATGAATTCCTACTCTGTTATTAATGCTATGATAATAGTCATGGCCAGGAGGAAATTTAAGATGGATTACTTCTTCCGGATTTTACTTTCCCCAAAATATTGTATTGAATAATAAACGTACCGAATAATTGCCCACAGATCTTGACTGAGACATCGTAAACAAAACTTTTCTACTGCATAACAACGTTGACCTATTTTACAGGGGCGCCGACTCCGGGGGTGCTCTGATGCTCGACCACCTTCCAGAATATCAATTGGGGTGTTCAACACCCACATATAAAGAAAAAAAAATATGAAGAAGAAGAAAATAAAATTTCAATTTGCTGCATTGTACACATTATACAAAAATATGCGTTTAAATTTTGATCTATTTAACTATCTTCATTTTCTCTATTTCCTTTCGAAATCTGTAAATTCAACGGTTGGCCTTCAAAATGGTGTGACGAGAACTGACGCCGTCGTACTCCCAAGCAAGAATATTTTCTACTGTGAAAAAAAGGTCCGTTTTAATATTTTTTTTAAAAAAAAAACTAACTATATTTTCAGGAGAACTGTGGATCAGTTTTCAAAATTTTCTAGGAAAAAATCTCTGGATCCATCGCTAAACTTGGGTTGCATTCCATACTCTTAAGCCCCCCTCCCTGTGAACTCTATATTAGAGCAACCCACTAATTTTTAAAACCCGGCGCTTCCACCTTTTTATATATTTAATTGGTGCCCGGTTTGCAATTTTTTTTTTCGGAACTACAAAATCTAAACAAAAACTATTAATTTTATTATTGCAACATACAATTTCAAAAGGGATCGAGCAAATACAATTTTAGTTTTCGGTATATAGTATGAATTGAAGTTTTATACACCATTTATTGGCTGCGAATTTTCAAACTAAAATGAAGTTAAACTTTAGGTTTGTCAACAGGCGCCTGCAAACTATATATAATACATCAAAGGACAATAATGCATGTGAAAGATAATATTTAGAACAGTTTGCGAGTAAAATAGTTCCCGAGAATACTCATACCCAAAGCCTATGGTGGCAACATAAGTCAAATTCCCAAAGTGAACAAGATATCTGTCACTAAGCCATCAATACACATTTATTGGATATGTGATAGGCTATGTCTAATATCAGATTGAGTAGCTCTCCTCAAATTTTAATCAGGAGGAAAGGAATTTTCTTTCAATAACCTCAGTATGCAAGGGCGCACATCAGGGGGGTAAGGTGGGGCGCTTTCCCCCCTAGAGGAAATTGCACTTCAGAATATCGGAAATCCAATAGAATTTTTACATTAGTTACAGCAAAATTTGAAACTATTTTTGAAACGTCGCTTATACTTGCCCCCCCCTTAGAAACCACAACATGGGCGCCCTTGTCAGTAGGTATTATTTAGAATAAAAGTTGCTTCTAATATAAAAATAATTTTCAAAATATAGGCCACTAAGAAACAAATAATACAGAAAAATGGTTGGGCAAAGAAAACTCTAGAATCTAGAAGTATTTATAAAATCGAAACGTTCACTAATGATGTTTGTTTGTAAGTATACTGTACGTACTGAGAGAACTACGGAAATAAAATTTCTGCCTACCACTCTAATCACAAATGACATTTAAAACGGAATGTACGAAAAATGTCCCTCATGAGACAGCTGGCATTGGCATCCTGGAATACATTGTAGAATCGAATTTCTTCATTTTGGGTTTTACGCACCAACTAGATTTGACATGCAAAATTTGCAGCTTATAAAAAACTTTTTTTTTTTTTAAAAAAAAAAAGTATATTCTAGAAGGCTATTCTTTCATTATTATTGTTAGTTTCTTAGTTATAATTTTGGTAAATAAACCACACTACGTAAATAAACAACCTTTTTCTTTCCTGGGTTTTTCATGTCAATTTCACTGTAAATAAAGGACGCAATCCACAATTAGCACTTACAATGGGAACGAATGCATTAGGATGACAGTCCTTTGCTTGCAAACTTGTTTTTGTACCACGTATTTTTATCTTATATTATTTACCTCACTTATCTTTTCGTTTTACATCTCCATTCACAATTTAGCAAGAAAATCACAAAAAGAATTCGCAGAAACGTAGTTAGAACCAAGTATAAACACGCACAGAAACGCACTTCGTACACAAACGTTGTTGCAAGGAAGTCGATATTAAACAAAGAACTTGAGAGCTAATACGTTATTTGCAGAACTTGTAGTCATCATTCTACATATACGTAGAAATTAAACTTGCAACTAGTATGAAATAAAAAGATAATACTAAATCTTAAACAACTTGGTTTTCAAGTTGCGCTGTCATATATAGCTCGCTGGTTAGCTCTTGTCAAATTTAAAAAGCTTCACTCGGGGGTACTTCGCATCATCTCGAGTTTTTAAAAACGCTTTTTTTTTTACTAATTTCAGCACACCAATCACACAATTTAGCATTATATTTCTATCACAGCACATATTTTAACTCAAAAACATACCTACACCCAGTTAATATTAAGTTTTACCAAGCATTTAACCAAGTACTCACCACAAAGCATAACCACCGCGTCCCTCTTTTTCCTGAGCTACCGTCTCCCCCCGGCTGTTGAACAGTGAACCCGTCCTAGCTCGGAGGGGAGGCAGTACACAGGCCAGCTGATTGTCAGCTGATTGCCAGTTCTCTCCGCACATCTGGTTGGTCGGTTGGCGTTCGCGTTTAAAAAGACAACTTTAGTGCGATGGAGGAGTCACACACAAGAATACAACGGTATCTTGCCCGCAATTAGCTTCCGAATAATAATGACAATACTTTTTTTTTTTTTATCTTTCTTTTCGAAAATAATGTTTGTTTTCTGAAATCTCAGATTTAATGTACGTTTAGCTTCTTTTTCTTTTATTAATGTATAGCGTGAACACTAATCAAGTTGGTTTTGAACTACATATAAATTCTCAAAATTACTCCTGTTACAGGGACGTTATTTGAGGAGGACAGGAGGATCACGCAGTTTTTAATCAATTGTATACTAAGATACTACATGAAATCCTTATGTCGATGGAGAATCTTCCCCTACCACCTGCATCAACACATCTAAAATGACTGCCGTTTTAGGCTTCTGTTAGAAAATTATAACACTATAAGTAAATGGGTAAAGCAGTTGTACACTTATTTGAAGATGAACGTTCAATTCCTTGTACGTAGTTTTTATACACCAAGAGTATGATACATAATTCTACTGCTTAAAAGATAACTCACATCAGGAATTCGAATTTCTCGAATCAAAGTCTAGAACACTAATCATTCAACCAAGAGGACACAATATACATTGAATAATGTTTTAATACACAGTACGTAAAAAAGAATCTTTAAAATTGCCATTTTTGATATATGGTTTTGCCTAATTGTACTGAACATGTAAAACAGTCAAATCATTATTAACGAAATAACTCCTTTTCTATCACTGAGGGAGGGGGAGGAAGCGGAGATCTTAAGTAAGCTTCTGTCTAAATGACAGTCGAAACATAATTTATTACCTTGTGCTACTAACATCCTAATGTTAGACTTTTCAATTTTCTAAATGTACTTCTGAGAATGACACAGCTACATCTAGTACATATATACGCAATTAAGTGTTGCTAACTGTTAAAGAAAAAAGTGGATTCAGTACAAAATACATATTCATTTCACTTTACGTTAAATATATTAATCGTTTGGCTCATCCAGGGCCGTGCCGTGGGGGGGGGGGGCGAGCGGGGCGACGACCCCGGGCGCCGAAGTAAAGGAGGCAAAAAATTCGGGAGAAAAGGGAAAAATTGCTTGGAATATATGTATGGGGGCGCTGTCGTATACTCTCGCCCCGGGCGCTGATTTTCCACGATACGGCCCTGGGCTCATCCAACTTGAACAAGTGAATCATTTCAGGATTTGCTTTACAAAAGGGGTGGGGGAGAAGATGCTCTGCCAATATAACTGCAGTTTCAAGTTTTTCATTAGTCTGTTACTATATACCATATATATCAAAATTAGGAGCAATTGGCTGTTCCCCTTAACTTATGCCCCTGAAGTTTGGTATATTCTCGATATAGTTTGCCACAGTTGTTATGGCAGCGTTATTGTAAATCATTTCCAAAAATCTATAATAATAATCTCATTTGTATTTATAAGATTTAGATATTTTAGTACAATATATTCTAACACTCCTATTATTACAAAAAGGAATAATAATATGAGGAGTGACCAGAAAGTGAGGTTACAAAGCCTGCAGTGAAACGTGTATATATTATTTCATACAACCAATACAACCACCAGATATCGGTTGAAGTACTTATCACATTGTGGGATGAGTTTGAAGATTCCCTCCTGGTAAATATCCTGTCCTTGCGTGTTCAGCCACGCCACGAAGGTTTTACCTCCTTGTCTGAAGCGAAGCGACGGTCTGCAAGGTGTTCCTTCAAATGCGGAAACAGAGGAAAGTCGCTTGGTGTGAGGTCCGGACTGTAGGGAGGGTGGTCGATGATGTTCCAGCGAAACTGCTTGAACAATATGATGGCCTTCTGGGCTGTATGCGGGTGCGCGTTGTCGTGAAGAAAGATTCCCTCGGTGAGAAGTCCTGGTCGTCTCCTCCTGATTACTTCGCACAATCATGTCAAGGTCTCATAGTATCGGTTAGCGGTCACTGTGCGCTCTCTTTTCAAAATCTCCACGAGTATGACACCGGTGCTGTTCCAAAACACTGTGGCCATCACCTTCCCGACAGTTGGCGTCTTCTTAAACTTCTTTGTCTTTGGGGAGGAGGGGTGTTTGATTGATGACCGATTACTGCTAAAGATGTAATGGTAGATCCATGGTTCGTCACCCGTGGCAATGCGGTGAAGAAAACAGTTCCCTTCCGTGGAGAACCGTTCCAAAAAGTTGCAGACTTGTTCCCATGAGCTTCTTTTTGTGTTGGTTGGATAGAATATGTGAAACCCATCGGGAATAAACTTTCGGTACTGCAGAATATCGTGCACAATGTGACGTACGCTTCCGAACGACATTCCCAATTCTGCCATTACATGCCGTCACATGATCCTCCTGTTGTCCTGAATCAGCTCCTCTACGCGAGCTGTGTTGAAATCAGTTGATGTCGTGCTGCATCGGGCACTGCGCTCCTCGTCGGTAACGTTTTCTGTACCAGCCGTAAACTTTCGACAATATTCTGTGACATGCTGACGAGACATCAAGGTTTCTCTTTAAACATCTGCCAGCTGCCCGTGAATTTCATCCGCAGTTACATGTTTTGCTCACATAAATAAAATAACTGAGCGGACTTCTTCGCAAGACCAGTTTATCTAACGAATCGCCATTTGCGTTTACCTATAACCAGCGCCGTAGGTGGCGGATGGCTGAAACTTTGCACAGTTGCCAACTCCATGTATTAAAATTACCGCACACTTCTCATTCCGCTCTAACAGACGAAACTCCAGAAATACAGACCTTGTAATTTTAGTTTCTGATCCACCCTCGTAATAATACGTTTAAGACTAATTTACTATCCCCTCAGACACACAGCACCTCCAGGACCATAGATACCCACCTACTTTGTACTAACTCACGCTCACGCCATAAATTTAATTCGTCTTTGACTCCCACTCGACATTACACTCACATAATTTCGACTTCACGTTCTCAACATATTTTCAACATCACGCTCAGTCTCGACATCACGTTCACAAATCATTTTGAGGCCATGCTCACATCATTTCTACATCACGTTCAATTGATCTCGTGATAACATCGTCTCGATATCACGCTAATTCGACCTCATAGTCACATCATTATATCGACATCATGCTCATTCAATTTCAAATGCAAATCATCACTTCGACATGGTGCTCATTCAACTTCATGCTTACATCATTCGACATCAAGGTCAGCCAACCTCACACTCACAACATCGACATCATGCTCACTTCATGAGGGTGAGTTGCGAACTTTTGAGCAATAACCTCATGCGTTCGAGCACCTTCGCACAGGACAGGGTATTCGACAAAATATTCTTGATGAAAATACCCTAATTACGCACTAGTTTCTTTTCTCCGTATTGGACGCACTGCATATCTGAACGAAGACATCAGCACAACGCCGCAATGCCAGCTACAATGCCCAGTTCTAATCTAACCTAACTTACATGTCGCGACGTCGTGGGCGTTCAGATAGTATATCGTTCTCTTTAGGCAAAAAGCCTGAAAAGCACATGTCTTAATGATAGTTGAGGAACACGATTGTCTAGTGAAAAACTCTTAATTTATGAAGATCTGGGTTTGATATTGGACCAACGTCATAAAAGTTAGTTTTCTTACTATGCTATTTCCTCCCACCAATTATTTAACCACAACTCCTTTGTCCTTTTATCCGACTGAAGCCAAGTGAAAAGAAGTACTATCTCTCACGTGTATCCTATGTTCATGGGTTATTTTTATTGCACATGATAACTAAATTGCTTCATATGAATTAGCTGAATCAGTTGTTAATAGGTTCGTCATAATTTTAGAAACCTCGCTTAATTTCTGTACCTGAGAGCATAAAGTGGGTAAGTCCAATTTTGGCGAAAATGAGTTAAAATCAGTTTCGTATATCTTTCGGAAGTCTGCAATGAATAGTTTGTTTTTACTTTGTTCTATACGCGTGTTTATGACGTAATTAACCAAGTATATAATATAATACGTCCAATATGTATTTAGTGCTTAAGTACATGTTTTTCCTGTTTTCTGCAAAACAAGGATTTGTGGCTTACGCACTTCATGCTCTCAGGTACAGATTTAATCTATTACGCAGAATTCAATATGGAAAACACTAAACGCCATATTATTGAAATGCAAAACTAACTCCTTGATAGGCCCCACGTATGCCAACGGTCGATATGGTTAGGAATTGGGAATTTGAACAAAAAAAAAAAAAAAGATTTAAAACTCGCTGGACCAACAGAGTTTAAAGTGTAGGTTTGCCAATCAACAATTGGACGTAATTTTATCCAACAGTTATAACCGCCACCAGGTTATAGAAGTATTTTCTGTGGACGGTCTGTATATTTCGTAAAGACAGTGATTATTATTTTCGATTTATACTTTATTCTGCGACGCAAATAAGTTCTTTCTTCGGTGGGAATTGCTTCCTTCCCACGCAATTGGACAAAGAAGTCTTTCATCGTTTTTTCATATATATATATTTAAACATTGCTTTTTGGTGAGAACGTTTCAGTGAGTGACGAACCTTTTCAGTGTTTCTCCCTGACTTATTAATATGCACAGTCTATAGTCTACTGTTATTTGGAACTGAATTAAGTGCTTTCTTCGATCGTTTACGGAAATATTGCAGTAGATTAGAGCAGATCAGAGTAGAACAGGTGTCCAAGCGACCGAATGGCACCAGCTACATCGCTTTTCCAGTTCGTTATCTGTACTTTCTCACGCCCGAGTTATCGCAATGTCTGGTGCATCATGGCCAGTAGACTAAAATTAACACAAATTCTTTTCCGTATTCTGTTTGCATGTGCATACAGGTGATTTAACTTAGTTTTTTTTTTTTTTTTTTTTTTTTTTTTTTAGAATGAACTGCCAACATTCTTCAGTGAAAAATTGCAGCTCGTATCTCGAACCTTTGTGCTCGAGGAGTTTGACTCCAGGTTTGGAAGCCGTAACCACACACGTTGCGTCGAGCTTCAAGTATGACTTTGTGTTATGGGGCACAACTTATTAGCCAGTGAAGGACGTTTTCTTACAGCTAGCCTCAACTAGTGAAGCCCCAGGTTCACATACCTTGTGCGTATAAGTTATAAACACGCCCTCCAACATCAGCATTCCACTTTGGAGACATTTTTAATTTACCGAAGACTTGCGTCGATTCTTCAGGACTGTTTGGAGCAGCAACTAGATTATTACGTGGGATTATCCCGGCAACTTTTCCTCCAGTGTTAATCCCCCTAGTGCGTCAATGGTGTGAAAAAAGCATTTATAGTGAAATCTCAATTATAATCTTCTATATATAAATCAAAGCGATAAAGGGCTACAGCGTATTGAAAAAGTAAAGTGCGATTTTGATCATGGAAATAAGTATATATATATATATATATATATATATATATATATATATATATATATATATATAAGTATATATATACAGTGTTAAGTGTTGTGATCGTTTCTCTTCATTATTTTTCTTTTTAATAGTATTCTAATAAATAAGTATAGTGTCATTTAACCCAGTGTGTTTTCGTTGTGAATGATGTGAGTGAATGATGTTTGTGTGCATTATGGTCTGAATGACCTGATCGTCCGTGAAGTTTTCGAGACGAGACATCCGAACCTCTCGGCGCCTAATGCTCCTCTCGTCATTGAGACCGACAAGCAATTGGGAAACAATTTGGTAATCCCTTCTTGGAAAGGTCCTTCATCGTCCTACCCAGGTAAGTCCAGGTCTCCAGCAAATACCCATTGCCAGAACCACGGAGGACAGAGCTACGAACAGCAGAGACGAAGATCCCCGGGTGGTTACAAATAAATACCGCCTGAACAGAGACGACGAATCGATTACACAGTATCGACTTTGTAGTCCTAATCGCAATAGCGCTTCCTCTGCAAAGCAATCAATTATGATAAAGGGTCCAATGGCAGCTCTTGAGGCAAGTTACATCAGTTAAAATTTAAATTTTATCGCTAAAGATTAAATAAGTTGCAGAACATTAAATTAGTTGAAACAACACTTTCCTTGGATAAATTAGGCTGAACTTAAACAGATTCGATATTACAAATAGGTAAATTTTTAGTTAACAATCAAATTATTTGTTTTGTATTTGTAAGGCGTGATTCCGCAACTTCTCTTTGCTGATATCAAGCAATCTAAAAAACAGCGAGCCTTCTGCATACGAAATGGCATTAGTATCTCAAATCTTGCGCTATCTGAGTCACAGAGGATTAACTCTAACGCTATTCGACAGCAGACAGTTGAAGCTCGTGGACGTAACGTATTGCGCCGTGAATATGAGCGAACTGTCCGTAAAGTTCCGTTACAATAATAACATTTTAATGCAGGCTCCTCAATAAATTTGTGCTGTTTCTGGGCAAAATACAATATCAAAAGCAACGGCCCATAGATGGTTCAGTTGCTTTAGTTCCGGAAATTTTGATGTCCAACATGTCCCTCGCAGTGAGAGACTAATCACAGCAAAAATGAATTAAATTCTGGCAAAAGTCAAACAAGACCGGCATGTAAGTAGTCATGACATCGCCGATTACTTAAACATCCATCGTCAAAAAGTGTTAAATCATTTGAAGAAAAATGGTTACAAAGAAAAGCTCCATATTTGGGTGCCACATGATCTGATTCAAAACCATTTATTCGATCGAATTTCTATCTGCGAATCTATCGAAATGTAACTAACTCTAACCATTTCTAAAGTGGTTGATCACGAGTGATGAAAAGTGGATAACCTTCAACAAAAATGTACGGAAAAGATCGTGCTCGATGCAAGAAGAAGCTCGACCGTTTATGGCAAAGCCCACACTGATGCTCAAGAGAGTTATACTGTGCGTTTGCTGGGATTGGAAGGGCATCGTATATCACGGGCTGTTGCCGACGGGCAGACCGATAGACCTGGACATGTACTGTCTACAATTAGCGCAAGTGCCCCTAACAATTTGAAGGAAATTACCAGAACTGGTCAACAGAAGGATTGTCGTATACCACGCTGACAACGCCAGACCTCATGCATTTTTAACGACCCCTCAGAAATTAAGAAACTTGACTGGGAGGTTTTAATGTATCCACCGTATATCCCAGACCTGATACTGTCAGATTATCATTTGTGTGTGTTTGCAAAACTCCCTGTTGGTTTCAAAAGAGGTTTGTGAAAACCATGCTAGCAGCATCCCAATTTTTTGACCAGAGAGTTCTATAGCAAAAGGATTATACTCTTGCCAAAAAAAAAAAAAAAAAAAAAAAAAAAAATGGCATCGAGCCAAATGATTCCCGGTGGTAGCTCATGTATTTTGGGTCCTACATTAAGCCGTAGAACCACGTCTCATATAGTCTCGCTGCTGCAAGGGACGCTAAATCCAAAATTAAATAAAAGCGAATTGAACAAAATGGTGCATATTTGGATTCATAATGTTATTTTCAAATTACAATAAATACATTCTCAATTTTACGACCTCAAAGGTTCAATACTTTTTCTACAACTTACTATTTTGAAGAATGACCCTTACAATTTTGGGTGTCCATAATATGTCTAGTTCGCCCTAGGACGTCCAATCGAAGTTTATTATTTGAATATTCGTAACGAGTATCCATTTACTAAACACTCATCGCTCATGGTATCAACATTTGTATAATATAGAAAATGACCTATTATTGAAAGGACCTGAAGGGAAGAAAGGGGGATAAGACGAAAGAAGGGGTGGGAGTTACGATTATTATAATAAGAGTCGATAACTTTGAATCTCTTAAGGTTAGAGATATTAAATTTGGAATTTGGACTTCTCATTAAATATAATGAAACACCTGTTACAGTGGTTTTTTTTTCTTTTAATTTCATCAAGGAGGAAGAAATTGGTATGAGGTTAGAGTTATTATATTAAGATGACCATATCTAGGAATTTCTTAACGTTAGATGCATTAACTTTGGTATTTGGACTTTTCATTTATAATACTTAAACATGTGTTTCAGTGTTTTTTGATACTTGTCCTAGAAGGGGAACAGGTAGGAAGAAAGAGGGGCGACGGTTGCAATTATTATGTATATCGGAACCCCTCAAGGTCAGAGCCATAAAATTAGGTATTGGGTTAATCCATACGAAGTGGTCAAAAGCTGGTTGCTCGATATTCTCCGAAAATTATAGAAATTGGAGTGTGATGAACTTTGTGTATGAGAAGGTCGATAACATCATTCACGTTGTCGTATGTACCAGTACAAGTGTTCCTCAATGGTGGCCATGTTTGTTGTCGGTGGAGTGTGTAAAGTCGTGTGTGCTTACAGTTAAGATGCCTTGAATTACTTAGCACATAGCCCCACTCTTGGATAGCCACTTTTTGTAATCGTGAGATCCAAGGTGTGTTGTACACAAAGGCCCTGAAGGTTGTGTAGTTTGAAATGTAAATATATGTAAATAAAATGAAATTTAAATATGCTAATGAAGTTAATTTTAATGAAATGTAAATAATCTTAATGATATGCAAATTTACTAGCAAAGTCCGTAGAGCTATTTAAATGTCGGTAAAGCAAAAGTTAATTTAAACTGATGAAGATATTATGCTGAACAAAATGAACTCAAATTACTTTAAAATTTCTAGCAAAGATGAGAATCTAATTTTCAGGGTCATAAAACGCAGTTTTACTCCAGGTGTAAGGAGTCAATACTATCTCCCACTCACACAACAACATAAAGATGTTGGTCAACCATGTCGTACTGGACACGGACAACTCCAGGACAGCTAAAAAGAATATATAGCTAATATTGGTACAATTTCTACATACCTTAATGGATTTCCTGTGGAGAATGATGCACTCTGATTTCATTGGGATGAATAAATTTTAACATGCCGTAAGCACACGTTATATCACACTTTACACTTGGTTTACAGATGGAAAGAAAAAAACTTTTAATTTTGAATTTCGAGGTAGTTTCGCCGAAAAGTTCTTTGTACTGATTTAGGCCTATCTTTACTTATAATCAGAGTCCGTGCACGTTCAGTCACACATCTTGGTCCTGGTTCCTGGTGATTCCTGTGGATTCAATGTCCTCTTCTTCTTGCGTTGGCCTCATTATCTTCCGTTTCTAGTGAGATGTCGGTCCAACGATGGCCTTGCTCCTCTTCCCATTGGAACAAGACTTTTCTGCCACATTCCTGTTTCGCCTACGCCTTGTCTTTTAGGGAACAATTGACGTTTCCTATTCTCTTGTGCACGTAGTGTAGTTAGTTTGTCTGGAAGCTGCTCGTTTCGCCTAACTAGCGCGATCCAGCCCGTTAAGTGGCTATGGTGCGACTATCTAATTTTCATCACCCTAATACAAAAGGGAAGATGACACTGGCTTTAAAAATAACTTGCAAAATAATAGTTCGAAGTTTCCGCTCATTGCAAAACGTAAAAAAATACTGTTCTGTACCTAAGTACACAGTTGGCTTCGATGAACGTTTATATTGTTAAATGACGAATAATCTAGAGCATGACTAATATTTCATTGCTCTTACAAGTCTATATCTTTGCGGATAGCACACATCACTATTACGAGCAATAAAGCACTGACAGTATAAGTTCTTCACGAAAGTCAAAGATGCATACTCAATATGCTATAGGCGCGCGAAGAGTAATGTTTCTTCACTGAAGACCAAATCCGAATTCTCGAAGATCGCGAAGAGTGTTCCTTCTCTTCCGATGACCAGACACGAATTCCCCGATTCTCCCCTGCTATTCTCTTTTAACAAACCCTTCTTGTTGCCAAAAGTCTGGGCTCCCTTTCTGCCTACTGCGAATCTTATGGCGGGGGTGATTGCGGTAAGAGGGGATTTCCACCATAGGTCATTGCACTATCTGACCTCATTACCACACTTTGCCTTGTTCTCACTTTAATTACATGGAACTGGTAAACACTATTTAAATTCTGACACTTGCACTGTAAACTAGAAAGATCAGGCTTTCATTTGATATATATCACTTCCTGAGGATTTCACAAATAGATACATAAGTTAGATTTATACACAATGCGCATGCATTGCACTTTAGTTATCCTCTTCCTCACCGTTGTTTCAGCCGGTGCTGCCACCTGGCGGGATTACTCGTAGGCATTTCACCTGCATGAGGGGTTGTCGCAACTGAGATTTTCACCTATTTTCATTGTTTTTGGATGATCGCACTAATTGTCAACACACAACATATTAAAATAAGTATATACACACAAAAATACACATAATATAAACATATGACATGCTGTCATATCATAACAACTTAATATATCATGATTTTATTTGACGTAGGCCTAGGTGCTGTTTTTCTCCCTAGGATGTCTGCTTCTCCGACATGAACTTTGTCGCTCTTACATCTATTATGCATCCCCCTCAGGCTTAGACTGCTGGACTTGCCGTCCTGCACCGAAATAAGCCTTTCTTTATTTATTTTCTAAATCATACTATTAAGCGACTAACTTATCCTACATCCTACGATATTGAAACTTCAAGAAAATTTGTACAACACTTAAAGAATTACTTGTGGAAGTATAAATATTTACAGAGGTGAAGGCTTCTACAGGGAATGCTCTTTTCCTTGATTTTTCTCCTCCAAGTGGGGGAGCTTTAAATTGCTAGGCCGACACTGAGCTGGCGAAAAGTTCGTTGGAGATGATGCTTCCGAGAAAATATGTGTTAGATCTGGTCAGGTTCTCATTTGTTCACACCTCTTTGTATTCTATTTTCGCATGTGCCTCTCAACTCCAGCAAGCATTTTTGACAATGGCTGTTCTTGACTCGGTGTCTCCGGCTGTCAACGTATCCGACCGAAGTAAAATTGTCACCTATGTCTTTTGTATGCACTTAGATACTTAAAGTTCAGCCATATGCGCCTATACTATGAACAATAGAGTTAGCAACGATGTACCAGTTGCTTCAAATTCAAGTGTGTTCTCTTCTTGCAGACAAAGAATCTTGTCTTTAAACTTTTCTCTCTTTTTTTTCTGTGCTGGGTTTCATGAGAGCTGATTTCCCAGTTTTCTATGTTTTCTGTATAGAATTTAACCAGAGCTTCGCCTTGCAATTAAATATCACTTGCAATCAATATTAATAAAATTCTATATTATTTCGATCCTTCACATTTATGAAATGATATCAAACACGAATAATAATAATACACATAAAAATGAAATTACACTATTACTTCCACAATTAATCCTTTACTTACTATCTAAATTTAAATAAAAATAATTATACGTAAACAACACATTTTATACGCAAATTAGGCAAAATAATTATATGCATAAATAAGATCATAATAATTTACATAGGGTATTGTATGTATTACAAGTGTCAATTTTTGCATTTGCAAGCGTTTACGAAAACTACAGTTTCTCACGATGTATGAATCAGACAAACACCAAACAAAAACGAATGTTTACAGGAGAGACTGAGGTACATGCAGAATACAAATTTTTGCTCCTAAATAAATATGCAGGGTTGCAAACCAATACATGAAATCACCAGAAAAACTATACCAAATTACACTTTTAAAGGGGCTGTAGTTTGGAGTGGTATGTTGTGGGGGGTTCATAAGTTTTGTGCTGAATACTATTGCATGTAAAGAGTCTACAGAAATATCCATAACTATGACACTACTGGCACCGTAAATTTACGGGGTCTGAAAATTGATGTTTGTGATTTTAATGCCATTTTTGGAGGGTAATATCTCAGAAGGGCAGAGTGCTAAAAATTGCTGCTTAGGCCACAAAGTAAGTCTGTATGTGAATAAACTACTGTAGAAAATCATGACTAATATTACATAGAAAAAGTGAGAAGATGGTAAAAACGCGAAGAAAGCACGTGCGTGACGATGGTCGTAGCCCGGAAAAATTTAAATATTTGGATATGTTTCATGCTAGATCTCAAAAACTACGCATGAGCAAGCAATTAGGCCCATTTTGTTTGTGTTCAGTTGTGCAAAAGATTGCGAGTGGAGTTGTTTCATCTTTCTAGCTCCATGATCATTGCAACGTCTATATAGTAAGGGGATTAGCTTCCCTTTGCACCCACGACACCCGCGGTATTAAGGCACCTAACGTGTCAGCAAAGTATCATTGAAATCCAATCCCAGTTGACTGAAATCCAATAATTAAATATTTAGATATTTGACCTATAATGAAAGAAAAAGGAATGAGGTGTTCCCTTAAAATATCCATATGAGACATTTGAATTTTTGTTAAGACCTTGAATTCAGACGAATTCTATGTGAAAGGTACAGACGGAAGAACGCAAAATATTGGTCACAGTAACACATGGGAACATTTGCTACTCTGTATATAAAATATGATAATTTCTTTTGTCGATGACTGTATATTTTAAATCTGCTTCATTTACTGGTCATTCATTTATTGGTTGTTCATTTACTGGGGAGAGGTCTTGCTTTTATTTTTTATTATATATATATATATATATATATATATATATATATATATATATATATATATATATATATATATATATATATATATATATATATATATATATATATATATTTAAGCAAGGACCGAATAATATCGAAGTGTTTCTGGGAATCAAAGAGGAGACTGTCGGCAAAAAAAAAAAAATGTACATTAGCCATTTAGCCACGGAATTTGTAATTTGATTTTAAAGTTAGTATACGTTCCTGTTGTCACTGAAAAAAAAATGAAATGAAGTCTTTCAGCTTAACGTCCTACAATTATGCTCTTTAGGCTAAGGGAGACGTATGATTAAGGTAAATGAATAATGACAAAATAATTGATGAAATGAGAACATGGGAAGAAACGAGAGTACCCCTAGAAAACCCATGGACACGATGTTGTTAACCACAAACTTACTTGGCCGGCGATCGAACCAGGGACTCCATGCACGAGAGGTAAGCGCTCTACCACTGAGCCACCGTGCCCCTATTGTCATTCCAAAAGCAGCTTCTATTAATATAGCCATATGCAAATTCAAATAGGAGTGGGCGAAAGAAACTCGCGCGCTATATCATAGGAACACACCAATTGTTATAACAATAATCAAAATATTTACTTGCTATACAAAAGCAGAAACAAATATGTTACCATTTTAGTGGGAAAATTGACCCTTAATGTTCTGAACGAGTCTCTCAATGTTCAGTGGTACACTAGATTTTCCAACGCGGAGCCTGTTTTCAAAGTGGGAATCAATTATCCAAGAAATAATATCAATTCAGTTTAAGAGATCGCGTACATTTTCAATAACGGCCCAGACAGCACACGTCGTCCAGCGGACGTCCAAAAATATCCATACATGTCCACGTGGACTTCTATGGATCATCCATATTAGGACTGTCATGGACCTATGTTGGCGTTGGTATGTAATAGCACCAATCTGGAAGAACAATGAACGTTGACATTAGACGTAGAATGGATGTCCATAGAAGCATGTACATTTTTTGTCCGCATTGGTCCGTTTACATACCGATGCCTAAATAGGTTCAACAGTGGACACAATATGGATGATCCATAAAAGTCTACATAAGTCCATGGACGCCTGTGGATATTTTTGGACATTTTAGGATAAACACATCTATTTCAGTATGCCCATAACACGTCCACTTTTTGGGTCAGGCGGACCGGATGAAAGTGTTCAGTAGGCCACCCGCCCAGCCCGGGAGCCGGTTGTTGCACATGCCTGTATTAATATATTTATTGTCTTCTCAGAAATAGGATTTTAAAGCTTAAGCCATATTGCCACGTTAAATGAAGCTTGTAGCTGTCATTAAAAAAAAAAAAAAAAAAACTTTCAACCCGATCTTTCTATTTACTCTTTACATGTTACAACTTCTTAAAGGCAAGAAAGGTTTCTCCACACATGCAGCACTGCACTCTAGTGGACAAATAGTGAACCTCCTAATTAAAAACGTGTATTTTGGCGCACTTCCCCTCCGTGTCCAAAAGAATCCGTTGTTTCGGAAGCGGCGAAACTGGTTTTTCTTTTATGTCAGCGGGAGGGCGATAGCAGGTAGTAAGCAAGACATCCCAGAAAGTTGAGCATCGTTCAACTCCTTGCAAGATGGAAAAATGTTTAATGACCCTTTCAAGACTGTGTACACGGTGAAATATGGTAGAGTTTCGAGGTTTTTTTTTTTTTTTTTTTTTTTTTTTTTTTTTTTTTTTTTTTATGACAGCTACAAGTTCTTTTAACGTGACAATGTGGCTTTAGTATGTTTGTCTTAGTCTAAAAGAAATTGAAATGATATTTTGATTCTGAAGTAAATTGTAATTCGTTGTTAATAAATTCATGTATTTCTTTCGTTTATTAAAGGCATCTCGATTGGCAACGAACGCATCGACCACGTGCTGAGAACATGAACTTGTGAACTTGGGTCTGAATATCAGACAATAACAATAATAAAAGAATATTATCAAAACAAGAGAGCTTCACCTCGAAAGAAAAATAACACCAGTCATTGTGTGTTATCATTTAATAGATTATTTTTTATAAGATTTGAAGAGACACACGATACGAGACAGCTAGGCGCTTGGATCAGTCAATTGTCAATTCAATTCAGGATCCATCTAACAAAAGTATTGGCAGGGAAAACATAAGAATTCATTAAGTAAACAGGAAGTATGATATGTATTGGCATAAACATAGACAAATATCATACTTTTTTCAATCTTTAACTAGCAACTAAAGTTCGTTTGTTTCATTGAATTTCAATGTAATTTGTCATCACTTAATATTTGTAAGCAGTGGCGGCGTCAGGCTAACTGGGGTCTGGGGCCAATGAAGTAGATCGGAGTCCATTCTCGAGCAATCATGATTTATGCACCGCTATTTTTGGCATTCATTTGTATAATCATTCTTTCTGTTTATTTCTCCCCCCCCCCTTTCCCGTTGGTGTGTGTGTTTAAACCATCTTAATCTGGGATATAAGTATTAGATAAATGAGGGTGACATTCAGCATATATTCAGAACCGCCTTCAGGCTGGTATCTAAAAATAAAACCGGACCAGGGCTATCATTGCATATTTTTCCTTTTTTATTCATTCTTAAACAAAGGACACGATAGAAAAAGGATTAGTGAAACAAGTGTAGCGGAAACTACAACCCACGACAGAAATAGCATAATCTTAAGAACAAACAAAACGTAACAACAAAGAATTCAGAATTTATCCTACACTTATACTATCCTAGTTTAAACGCGTACTGTAGTTAGATGGAATAGTGGAGGTAATATGTACTCCTAATAACACATTTAGAGACAAACCTACGTACAAAATGTAGCAATGAGTTGATATTGAAAAAATTGCAAATAATAGACCTAATAAAATCGATGCGATTTCATGTTTTCTAGAATCTTCTTGTTTGGTTCTCGCCTTTGCTGTTCCTCCTGTGCAATTTCTCATATTGTTAAGTTTGTTCATGGTTTCTCACCAGTCTTGAGTTTACGCAACATGGATTTTATTTGATTAGATTTTTTTCCTACAATTAGCCCCATTCACTTAAACATCCGGATTGTTTCCAGTGATCATACACGTATACATAAACACTTTTTTTTTTTTTAACTAAAAGATCCAATATATTTCAGGCAAAAAAATCTTCTAGGCCTTATATCTGGAGAACTACAGTACATAATGTAGCCAAATCCAAACTATCACTTAACTCAGTATGATGTGCTTATTCTTTAAAATAAATAAATAAAATAAAAAATACGAAAACTTGATTTAGGGGCCGTTCAAAAAAATTGTGGCCTCTGATCCAAAAACTAATTAGACTATTGGCCAAGATCGCAACCTTTAGAAAAACCGAAACTGGTTTTTGAAAATTAACAACAGCAAAAAAAAAAAAAAAAAAAAATCCGAAACCGGTTTTGGTTTTCTCCAAAACCGGTTTCAGTTTTTCCAAAACTGGTTCTATTTCTGAACAGAATAGTGCTTAGTTGTTCTTCGGAAACCGATTCCGTTTCCACATAAATAGTTTTGCGTGTTTTCCAAAACAGTTTTTGTAGAAAACCGAAACCGGTTTCAGTGAAAAAACGAACAGGTTTTGGAGAAAACCGAAATGTTCGTTTTTCGGATTTAGGTTTTCATGAAAATCGGTTTTGCCCATCCCTAATTTGGTCCCGTCAGGATTAACACGATTGCTCAGACACGGACTGTAAAAAAAAAAAAAAAAAAAAAATGAATATCTTATAAGGTAAGAAACAGCACTGCAAATCAGAAATGAAAACCACAAAAAGGGGTTAACATAATAAATAGAAGAGATAAAACATAACAACAACAATAATAATAAAGATAAAATATAAAGTTAGGATAAAAATAAACTTAGGGTAAAAGATAAAATTGTAGCAGCAAAAAATGAAACAGCGAAGATCTACAAAGCTCAGAGAATGTGAGTAACGTCAGAGAAGTGGATAAGCGTAAGGACACGACCAATATAACTATTATTATTCCCCAAAACACGGTCAAGTACACAAGACAGCCCGTGACGTTCCCTGAGATCTGCGTACTCAGGACATTCGACAAGGACATGCCGAATACTCAGTGGGACAATACGTTCTTCTCAATACGGACGATCCAAACTGCGCGGCAAATAACTACGGGTCAGATGAGATTGTTCGATACACAAACGTGTCAGAACACTTGATGTCGACGACTAGGATGAAAGGATGTGTGCCACTCTCCAAACTAATGTGAATATTCAATATTGTCACTATGTAAAATACACATGGGGAAGACAAGGGTAAGAGCTCTGTTATTTATTGGTAATTTGCGCTCTTTCACACTTACCTTAACATGATTTTCTCTTTTCAGCTTAAGCTACACGGCGTTATAACTGTAAGTTAAATTCCATTAAAGTATGTTTGATATTGTGAAACTAATGTAGCCCTCTAAATTTAAATCTATTACTTCCGGTTTCAGAATTGAATTCACATAGTTTGGAAGTTTACACAATGATACTCAGTTGCTTTTAATGTATTATTTCCGATTGCCATAGAGAGATAAGGTCAGAGATGGAACCTATTTTTCGGAAGCTGAATCTATATCAAAAACAGTTTTTTTTCTGTTTTTTACAATTATTACTATATACGAATCAAAATCGAAGCCGGAAGTTGTACTATTTTACTACTTCCGGTTTCAGCAGAAGAGTAAGAGCTGAGATCAAATCTATTTTTTTAAATCCTGGACCCATATAAAAGAAAACATTTGTCGTCTTCTTTTGCCGTTTTTACTCAATGCAAATCAATAGTGGAACCGGAAGTGCTAATAGATTTCTACAACTTCCGGTATTCTATTCTTGCACCGAATCCATATCAAGGAAATGCTTCTTCCTATTGGCGACCGCTTTTCACTATGACGAATGTTGAAAACCGGACACCATCTCCGGTTTGAATAGAGAGATAAAGATGTAGTACTTGGGACACTATAGTGGTCGCAATTGAGTCGTAAACCTTGACCTAGATCTACCGATTTCACCACCCAATAGTGCGCGAGAGTGTTTTCCGGTCGTCAACACGCAGCTATGAAATTTTGCCAGTTTTGTCTCCCGTTTATACGGAGAACATTTCGGGAGGGTACAATGTTGTCGGATTCCCACCAAGTTTTTCTTTTGGTTTATGTTTGTTGTTACTGTTGTTGCCCTTGTTTTTATGGATGCGCACGAGACAAGGTTTGAGACTGTCTCGTCTCGAAAATGTGCTTTAAAAGTGATGTCTCGACTCGAAAAATGTATATTTTCTTATTGGAAGAACTGTGTCTCGACTCGAATTTTGTCAGAAAAATTCTGTCTCGACTCGTCTCGTGCGCATCTCTACTTGTTTTATATTTTCGTTCTGATTATTGTTACCGTTTAATTCGAATAGCTGTTACTTGGTGTTATAGTTTTTATTAATTTTTTATTTTTATTTATTTATTTATTTATTTATTTTCTTTTTTGTCGTTTGTTCACCATGTCTTCAAAGTTTGGCAACATTGTTGGTGCAATTCTGCTGTTTCACATTTTCTCAAGTGTGCGTTTGGAAGGCAGCTCCACGAATTCTTCTGATGTGTCACACGTGAGGGAAAGCAAATTTATGGTAGAGCCCAGGCTTCACGAGTCATTGCGGTCACTGTAAATCAATATCAAGAAGACATTTGTCGCTATCGCTTACCGTTTTGGCTCTATGAAATTAATATTGAAACCGGAACTGATAATCCAATTCTATTACTTCCGGTTTTATGAGAATACGGGTGGAGATGGAATGTATTCTTCGGACGTTGGATCTATCCCCTCCCTCCCCCCCCAAAAAAAACGTTTCTCGCTGTCAATCACCGTTTTCTCTAAAGGCAAGCAATGTTGAAACCGGGAATGATTGACTTCTACCACTTCAGTATCGTGTTATGAAGGAGATGGAACTTCGTTTTGCTAGGTTGAATCGATTAAAAAAAGAAAAGAAAGAAAAAAAAAAGAAAAATGCTTCTCGCTATTTCTTAAAGTTTTTGTACTGATACTCGCATCTATCGACAGACAGACATATAACTGTTGTATAAGACTTCCTATGTTTCTGCATACTGTAGTTTGGATGATTAATAAATAATCTTCTATGAGGCAGGTTCTCCTCCATCGTTTAGGTATTTTTGTTAGTAATCCTTTTCTGTTTTTTATATTAGTTTCTTTAAACTCACGTCTCTGAAAGTTAACTTTCTCGTTCAGCCCTTCTGAGGACATGTCATTTTCCGAAAGCTAAATAAACAAAGTTGAAGAGAGAGAGAGAGTCTTCTTGGAAATCTGCGCTGACTAAATGCATTTCATCAACAAGATTTTTTCGGGCTTCCTCGATTTAACTTGTTTCCTCTCTTGGTTTCCTGTTTTCCTGAAATAATCGCGTTGCCAACTTGCCCAAGAGAAGTTAAAGACCTCATCAAGATGCCATATAAAGTATTTATGTGGCGTATTTACGGAAAGAGAATTATGGAAATTTTCTTTTCCAAAATACTAAAATAACTTCCAAGCATACATTTCTTTATGGTTTGTCACTTTTGGAGTTATTTTGTGATAACGTTATAATTATTTATTTGAAATAGAAAATCGTTCTAAAAGTCGAAGAGAAAGAAGTGGTCTTTCATCTTGCTTCGTCATCAGGGATTTCCTTCTTTTGATCAGAAGCGTCCTTTAGGGAAATATAGAATGAAAATGTCGGTATACATTAAACTATTTTAAGTCCTTCTAATCAGGTCACAAGTAATGCAGTATTACGAATTTGGTTGGATTGAAGCTTAGCATCCTTTTCAGCATCGAGACTATATGAGGCACGTACCTACAATTTAAAATGGGATCCGAACCATCATATTGCATTCAAATTTCAAGGCTTTTCCATCGGAAATCGAACCCAGGACTCCATACACCAAAGATAGGCGCGCTAGCAACTAGACGACTATAGCCACCTCGGTAGAACATATTACTTGTTTTCGAATGGCAATATTGCAAGTATACGTGGTCCCGGGTTCAATTCCTGGTGAGAGACCATTGAAATGTTAACGCATATCAGTAGTTTGAATTCCACCTTAAACTGTAGATCCACGTTTCACACAGCCTTAGCGCTAAAAAAGAATGCTGACCTTGAATAAACAAACAAGCTTTGTTTCGTATGAAACATAGGGCTTTCAGAACACAAGAGAACTAAGTCAAGTTTCCAATGCTGTGAGGAAAATAGATATAAAGTTTGTACGGCTCACTTAAGTACATGGAAAAGTAGCACCGCTTTTTATACTATAAGAGTTATAGTAATTACAATATCAGGACATGAATCTTAGAGCACATTCGTATCAATGAAACATAGCAAGATATTTTATGAGGTGTATCTATATTTGAAGGTATAATTCTAACCAGGGGCAAAAGTGGATTTGAAAAGGTAGGGAGACGGTAGGTAGCAGCATGACATCATGCCATCCCCCTGCCTATCTTTGCTCATTGTAATTTTTTAGGAAGGGTGGGGTGCTGACTGCCACGGGTGCTGACTGCCACAGCCAATTATTGGTGCTGATTGCCACGACTGGCGCTGATTGCCAATATCAAGGTGCTGACTGCCACGATGGCGTGCTGACTGCCACGAGCCTGAGAGAAAGTTGCTAGACATAACATTACCGGACGCCAAGAAACATAAAAGAAACTAGATGATCCTTAGGATCGTGTTGTTCAGACCAACACCTAACAAAGGTAAACAGGTCTTTGTATGTACACTCATGTCCAAAATTATTGTCATATGATTATAAATATGTTGTTCTAGTAATATAATTTGATAACGAATTCGCCCGGTATTTCTTATAATGTTAGTATGTGTATAATCGGCAAAGACAAGTATGTGGTAAATTTCATGTTAAAAGAGCAGTAAATAAGAACAATAAAACGAAAATAAAATTTTCTTGCCCATTTAGTTACATTTTATTTTACTCATTATGATTTTCGTATTTATAATTCTTTTCCTATGAAATTTATCGCAAATATAAATTTCCTGATTATACACATAATATAAGTATTAAAAGTACTCTGCAAAATTATCAAATTATATTCTTACAAGAAGACAGTTACAGATATGCGACAATAATTTTGGACATGAGTGTACTTTCAGTTTTGTCAGGGAGTGGTGCGTACAAAATTGGTACGATTTATGTATTCTCACTTGAGCTCCCTATGTCAGCATGAACTGTGTACAGCTGTGCAAATTGTTTCAAGCAGCTCTTGAAAGTTCCATCAAAAAAGCACTGCTGGCTGTCCTTCACAAGGGAAGTTCAGGAGAAAGCACTCGCCTGCAGAGAAATTAAGCATGCCATTGGAAGTCCCAATTCATGCTGATTATAACAAGCTAATAAAATTCCTGTACGGTTGAGAACGGTTCGAGATATTCAACTTGGAAGTTTATATGAGAAAATGAGGATATACGCATTTATACGCGTTAAGTACAACATAATTAGTAACGAATATTGACATACGAATTGAAAGCTATCGGAAGTAACAGAAAAAAAAAAGTGTTTCGCAATAACTAACGGGTTTGTTAGATACAATTAGTCATTACATTGTTCACAATAATCATAGGTTAGAGATGAAAATTAATCACTGTTGTTCTTCTATTTTATGAAGAAATGACGCAGGCAAAAAACTCCCTTGCACCATGAACATTTTATATGTGCAATTGCGTTGCATCCGTCAAGGGAACAGTTCGCAGAACCAAAGCGAAAAGCAAATTCGACAAGTGATTCAAAAGTTATAGGCCTATAATTTGTTCGTAACCTGCCTTGCAGAACGAAAACTGAAACAATCCAATGTATCGCGGTGATCGGAAGTGATTCGTATGGACATGAACTTTATTTGATTGTTTCGTTGGTACATTATAACATCCAGATGAAGAAGATTCATACTATGTACAAATCTCCTGCCATAATCTTTGATTGATCGGAATCAAAACACATCAAATGGTTACACAAATCGTATGCAATTCTATGGTATCTTCTCAACCATTAGGTCTTTGCCATCCGTCATGCAACTTGTAATGGACAATTTGTCTGTGAATGGACCCCAGTGATCAAGCAATAGCAAGTTCAAACCATCAGGCTTCGCCATAGGTGAGAATACTTAATGCATTGAAACGTGCATCCACTCATTTTCTCATATAAATTTCCAAGCTGAATATCTCGAACAGTTCTCAACGTACAGGAGTTTTATTACCTGTTGTAATCAGCATGAATTGGTCCTTCAAATGACATGCTTATTTCTCTGCAGGCGAGTGCTTCTCCCAAACTTTCCTTGTCAGCTGGCTTCAGACCATCATATCCATTAAAGAATACAATAAAACAATATAAACAATGAAATGTGCAAATTGTACATATAACAGAAAAGACAATCCCTTTATAAACATCCAAGTGTATGTCGTTCCACTTAGTGAGCAACTTTGTAACTTATAGGATGCCACATAGATTTGCTGTGATGATTACTAAATTAATCCCTACTAAATTAATTAATAATCATAAATTTAGTATGAGGGATTAATTCCTCTCTTTCCAAATACAGTTTCTCCCAGGCTCGTGGCAGTCAGCACGCCGTCGTGGCAGTCAGCACCTTCATATTTGCAATCAGCGACAGTCGTGGCAGTCAGCACCAATAATTGGCTGTGGCAGTCAGCACCCGTGGCAATCAGCACCTATCCTTAGGAACTGGGTGGACGTCGTCCATATTTTCGGAGGTGGGGGGACGGCGTTCCGCGCATTCTCTCTCACTTTTACCCCTTATTTTAACATTAACTTGGCAAAATCTGTAGATAAATCAAAATATTTTCAATGAAAAAAATTCGTAATGGTCCCTACAAGCCAATAATAAATACTACATTGGCTGTCCACAGACATTGTTGCCAATGCAATCAGTAGTGCAGTATTTTCTACGTGTTACTGTACGAACTTATATTTAATTTCAAATGCCAGGACGTCAAGTTGGTGTCTTAAGAATACCTGCTTAACAATAAACAAAATTTATATGGCGCATTCAGTCACAAGATGACCGTGGTTCAGTGTACAAGGAAATCAAGTCAACTGCTGGTCATTTACACATATTTAAGCTATAATATCTCTATCTGAAGTTCCTTTTAGTTTTTGTCCTTGCCCATTGTGGGCAACATTGTTTTCTTTCTTTCTTTTTTTTTTTTTTTTTTTTTTTTTTTTTTTTTAAGGTGGTCGTCTTTCATAATCATCGTTGTGAAATTGTGAGACATTTGAAAGAGTAGTTTGTTGTAAGTATATTGATCTCTGATAAGGTTTCTTGACAAAGATGGTTTAATTTCAATTCAGATTCATAACAAGTTAATCAAACTTTATAAGGATGCGTCTCCTTAGCTTTCAACAATTAATAAACTGGACAGATAAATTTAAACATGGTCATACAGTATCAGTCTTAAAGACGATCCACACGAAGGACGTCCAAAAAAATTAAATCATTGAGTGAGTGCACAAAATGTGATTGGATGACTAGGCCTAGCATGTGGTGAAGTGCATGAAATTGTGGAGCTATTTCAAAATATTTAGCTGAGCATATTTTACGTGAAGAATTGTATATGAAAAAGCTTCGGATAAGACGGCTATCATGTCTGTTTACAGTGTTAGGACAGATCAAAATCGTATTTGCATCAGAATTTCAAGACCGTGTTCTTATCTTTCTAATCAGGACGAAATTGATTGTCTGTGTCAGCTGATCACTGCGTAGGGGACATGGATCTGTAATTACATTCCAGAATCCAAACAGCAATCAAAATTTGTGGAAACAAGCCTGTTGTTCAGCTCCAAAGAAGGCCAGATGAGTTCCATCAGCAGGAGTGTTGATATCGGTGTTTTAGGAAATAAAATGCATTTATTCATCGATTATCTTGAAAGAGACAATAGACAATAACATGAATATTATTCCATTATTTTAACAAGACTAGAAAAAATAATTGGAGTGAAAAGGTGGGATTTTTTTTTTTTAATACATGGAATTATTACAGAAGAAAAGAATAATTTTCTTCCAGGGTAATAATGCATCTGTCCACAAGAGTTTCAATGACAAATTTACGGGATCTGCATTATGAATTCTTAGAAGTTCCGCCCTATTCCCCATATTTAGCTTCTTCTGACTTTCAACTACTTAAGAAACTGATACAGCTCCTAATTAGTTACAGTACTTTTCCTATGACCAGGACGCGATTGCAGCTGTAGAGGGAAATTTTGCACCTCTTACGGGAAACCTCTACATAATCTGGAAGACGGCATCACTCAAATAAATGTATCGGTAGATTACGTCGAAAAATAACAAGTTTTGAACCCTGATTTCTCTTTTTCATTACCAACCGAGAGCATTCAGAACCACTCTTGGAATTGCTAACACTGTGAAAGAGCTTCACAATTATATTCGGAATATTATTTATAGATAAATTAATAAATAAATACTAACCATCAAACGAGCAGACAACAATGAATAAAACATACTGATTTTTTTTTAAATCCAAGTAGGCTATGCAGTTCACTTTTATGTAATGTGAATTTAATTCATATAGTTAGGGGACGGAGAAACGCATGAAAAATGATCTACTGTAAATCAGAAAAGAAAGAAATGAAAAAAAAAAAAAAAATACAAACTGACACGCAAATGCAAAATGACGCAAGAGTTGACGTCATACGTACTAGAATAACCATATTTTCGAAAGGGAACTGTTGGGAGCGTCTGTTGGTGACTATGTATTAACGTAGGTGGAAAACAACTGTTGTGCATCCTCAAAAGGCAGACAGCTTGGTAGCTGTTTTCTTTGTCTTTGTTTTCCAATACACTGATTCTTTTTCTTATTGAGAAGGCAAACCAAGTAGCAAATAAGAATTTACGATAAGCAACTCGTTCAGTTGAATACACACTTCACTCATACGATATTTATTTGAGTATTTGATTGATTTGTGATTAGAAAAAAAAAATATCAGTACACCAAAACAAAGTCAATGTCGTTTGACAGGATAGTACAGAACCGGATCCATTTCTTTCTTCAAGTCTGTTATCAACTCTTTTTTTTTTTTTTTTTAAATCTCACTTGAAATGAAAAAAAAAAGCAGGGTGTTTTAGTGGTATTTTCCACGAACTTCATTTTATTGTCAAGTATATTCTTGAAGGCTTTGATCATTGCTAGAAACCTAATAGAGAAAGGACTTGGGTCGGAAGAAACTAAACGTAAGATGACAGATATTCTTAATAGAATCAGGAACGGCGCAGCCTAAAGCATAATGCGACATAAAATTCAAATTATTCCGAAGTAATATTAATAATAATGTTGTTTTACAGGTAGCATGCAACGATACACACTACCGGCACCTTTACTTAATTTTTAAAATGCCATTTCCCTAGCAAGGATTTAATATTCTGCATTCTCCAAACAACTGCATTTATATTATGTGTATTTAGAATATCGCAAATGAAATTAGAAATGAGGGTATGTCGGAGGATCTGCTGAAAGTGTAGAAATTGCTGTAGTAACATATTCATAATGAATACTGGGAACTTTATTCCCAGAAAAAGCAATACTAGGTATTACTATACTACGAGGTGCGCACCAAAAGAATGTACCGTTTTGTCGTTGATGAAACAGTAATACAATAAGGATAGATTACTGTAATTACAGTACCTTTAGACTTTAAAGCTCAACTGTGCAAAATTTCAGGCTTCTAATTATGTTCGGTTTCGATATATTTACCCGTGAAATAAAGCCTTTTATGATACTGATCTGAAATGATGGGTTTCAGCATAGAGGTGTACTATCTATCAAGAAAGTAAATGTGCATTTTGTGTGTGTGTGTGTGTGTGAGAGAGAGAGAGAGAGAGATAGAGAGAGAGACAGAGAGAGAGACAGAGAGTATGGCATCCCTGCACCAACTAGTGTGAAGAGTTTGCGAATTAAATCAGTCAATTCTGTAGTTTTCCGTGTTCACTGTTGTCAAGGCTTACCTTTTTTTTTCTTTCTTTGGACCCACCGTCAAATCAAAGCATATCTGAAAATTTTGTTGAGAGCATGTATGGGAATTATATCTTAGCCCTAGTTCTGAAACTATGCACTTTTCCCTACAGATCGATATGAACTTTTTTCTCTTATTTTGATGTGAGGAATCACCTCTTATAGTTTGTCGATATAGTTCATTAACATCCTGTATATAGATTTTACTAATTTATTATTCAAATAGTTAAGTACCCCTCACTTTTTTAAAACTGAATTTGTATTAATTTAGCATTATTTTAAATTCAATTTGATTATTACGTAAATATTTACATTATGTATCACAAAAACTTTTTTTCACGAAATGAAAAACATTTAAATAGATTTGAGAAAATAAACCGTCAAAATCAAACTGTTATGAGTAAATAAACAGACAAAATCAAACCGTTAAATTTCCAGTTCATTTAAAATAAACAGAAGAAAAAAACAATTCTCCAACTAAATCAAAGGAATAAAAATCAAGATGGTGTGTAGATATTCAACAGCATCTAAAGACAAGTAAACACAGAAGACAAGCTGAATAAAATCATCTTCATTAAAAAAAAAAAGAGGTTAGTGAGTTAAGAAGACTGCATTTTTTTCTCAATTTCTATGTTCCCTAAATTATTATATAACACGTCTTCAAGGTTTGAAAATCGTTAAACTTGTGACTACTGCAAACTTATATGTTGAGATAACGTATGTCGCAGCAGGAAGTAGATTTAACTACAGCTAAGATTATTATTATTTATTACTTGTTGCTCTTTTAAATGCTATTTTAACTTTTTTCTTTCTTCTCTTGTTAACCGTAAACATTAATTTATAGTCTTTACACGTTAGCAACAACTCTACATAACAAGGAACGCGTGGCTTTAAAATATCATTCTGTTTTGATTCAAGGCTCAACGTTAGACTAACATAAGTGCGTGCATGGAATTTTGCTGGATATAAATTGCAGAAAGAAGTATCGCACCACAAACAAATATTCATGTGACCTTTACTGGAGTTATTATTGATTAGCTTAATGTGTAACTACACCTATGACATTTAGAGAATGGTTTTCAAAATAATATTTATATATATATATGCATTAAGTTGAATATTGCATTAACTTATTCTATAGTAGCACTGCATAAATCGTTAATATTTAAATATGTAATTTTTTAGGAAAACATTTACTATACGGTACTTCAGAATATTTTTAAAATACTGCCGGGCTTCCAATTTTTTTCTACATATTCATGTCATCACTAACTTTAAAAAAAAAGTTACGCGATCCACAGAATTCATTGGTCCTTGACCACGTTTGGTTTGGAGGTATATTTTCACCTGTTTAGGGTGCATGTGAAATATTTTTTCTGTATTTTTGGTTCCCGAGTTGTGGGTCATCAAATTTAGAGTTCAGACTTAGTAAAACTTTTTTCTTAAAAAAAAAAGATTAATTCCTGTTTAGTACAAGATTTAGGTAGAAATACTTGGAGCAAAAACATCAAACGTTAATTCAAGATTAAACGTTAAGTAAATGAAGTGGTTCTATCGAGGGTCATTCAAAAAGAATTGCAGGTGTCCTTTCAAAATAAACATAATGAACCGTACTAAAATATTTACCTGTACAATTGTAACGGACCATTTTGACACATGGTCTTTACAGTAAATCTATGCTGTAATAGAAATTCAAATTTGTCAACTCCCGTTTTATCTGCCTATATGAAAGCCAAATAGTTGGATTATTTTATTTACTTCGTCATTGTTTCAAAGATTATTTATATCTAGATGTTCAATTTATTAGTAAATGTGCAGATTCGGAATAATGAACTATACAATAAAAATCTAATTTTGTAATTAAATATATTTAAAATTATGTAACAAAACAATTATAAATTTTACCAGTGTAACCCTTTGGAAATCTAATCTACAATTCAGTTATTTTAATGGAAAACGAACTCTTAATGAAAAAAAATATGTAAAGAAAAAAAAGAAAAAAATTGTAGTTACAGAATTTACTGAGATGGAGTTTAAAAAAAGTGTCATGAAAATTAGTTTTGAAGGTTGATTACGTTGTATTTACTACAAAACGTGTATGTTGTTCTGAATACAGGGATTATACTAGCTGTTAGTATCCCGTATTTAATATTATATATAAAATATATAATTTAAACCACGTATCTCTGTTTTTCGATTGAATAGATATGTTTGTAAGTGAAGCTAATAATTATATTATGTTCGAGTAAGTAGTTGAGATCCCTGACCAAATCTCGTAACACCTAATGATGTCCCAGTCTTCTTTCGTACTATAGATGAAATTTAGTTTCCAGTTATGTCGTTGGTTATAGTCAGCATAAATATATACAGATGGTCGTTGTGACATGTCCAGGATGACATGGTGAATGAGTACTGTATATTTTGATAGCTACTGACTACGTATGATTGTCAGGTGTATATAATAATGTCACGGTGAATGTGTAAAATAGAGGCAATGCTGCAATATGTTGATGCTGGTGCTGAAGAGCCCGCGTATGATTAGTTCGAGCGTATTGTTCTCTTCATAGTGTTCACGTCTGTGGCCCATAGTTAAGAAGCCTGATCGACACAAGGTAGCATGTAATACAGTATCTCTTATTTAAGCATCCTTATATTCAATTACCTTCATTTTGTGTTGATCATCTCATGGCTGATTTTCCAATTAGACATATGGATTCACATAGTACTTCTACAGAGCAACGGATCACGACCAGGGAACTTGGTGGCGTATTTAGTGATATCCGGGCCAAAACAAAATATAAATCTATTTGGAACCGTCTCGTGTTGGTTTGATGATGTCCAGAGGAGTGACCCAACAAAGTGAAGGGGCGGCTACACAATCCTTCAAAGCACTCTCCATCATACTCCATTCATCTATGGAGGCACTGAAACCTCTTATCAAAGGCAGCATGATACTTCCACTGAAGTATTGTCAGCAGAGTTGAACTTATGATTTAAGCAAAGCCTGGCGCTCTCTTAAAAGACTTTCCAGCGAAGACAGACTTCATCCAAGGAAATAACCGGAAGTCACATGGCGTAAGGTCGGAACTGTATGGTAGGGTGCATCGAATTTCCACTTTTTTTGAAATCAGCTTACCCTTAGTGATATTTTTTTGCGAAATGGCCTCCATATAACGTGTAAAAAATTGCAAGTCAATTGGTCAATATCTTTAGGTGCCACCAACGGCCAAAAGTTTTAAAAGTTTGTTAAAAAATAAATGTTATTTTAAAAAATTTAAAATATCTAGTTTTATGAAATATGGTTATCCTATGTGGTTTTGTTTCTGTAAAAGGACAATATTTTAAGTGAAAAAAATTTCAGCTTGATGAGTCAAGTCATTCAGGTGCCACCTTTGGCTTAAAATATGGACAAATGTGTCCCTACTTTTTCATTTTTTAAAATTAAGTTGTATTGTTTGTGATTTATCTGGATTGTTAATTAGATAAGAAAGATTTTGTTTTACATCTGCAGCTATTTGCTTATTTCCAAACGTTAATGATGGAAATAACCCAGAACTCACCATGAGGAGGTGGCTGTAGTTCGAGTTCCGCCCACCCGTATATACTAATGTTGCATATGGTAGTGCAAGTCATATTGTTACTCTTTTACCTCAAACTGTTTCTCTTTTCTTTTTTGTATTACCTTCTGATATGTTTTTTCTTGATTGTAGTGTTGATAGGACAAATCTATGTCGTGCTTCTTGCCCACATACCGTTGATGCCGCTTCTACCCCCAACTTCACCATTCTTTCTACCGCGCGAGTGTGACAAGGTAAGGATGTAATATATTCATTAGCCATTGGAGCCGTCTTTACATTTTCTCTTAGCTTCTGCACGCTCAAGTGTTTTGTCAGTGGTGGCTCCGCCAGCGTCATGTTGACCAATTAATCATATCACCAATTAATCATCATACACACGAATGAGCTCCCATTTCGACATTTGATTGAATTTATAGACGGCAAGTCTACTGGACCAAATACATTTAAAGGACCAATAGGATCGGCACTTCCAATCTGCGAAGAGTTGTCACTCCAGATTTTTCAGCCCGTTACAGTAGACTGGGATCTCAACTTCACTGAGGATTCATTAAACACGGATCAAAAGTATGTGCTGAATATCTGCCAAGCGGTTTCTTCAGAAGAATGGCCCATTGAGTTAGCTCACATGAAGCCTGGTAAAATTCATCAAGCCAGATGGGTAATTACAGCAAATAGAGTCTTAAGTTTGTGTGTAGGAACAAAAGAACCCACGAATGAACTTAAAACCATCGTCCAGTACATCATGATGGTCTACGCGCCACTCTGGTTTGCTGTGATCCGTAATACATCGTGTGCAGAAGAAGCTCGTCATTTGTGGCAACTCATCACGACTTCTCGCCAAATGGAAGCGAAATTCAGAAAAATAATTGATCCAGTGTCCGTAGAAATGCGTGGTACGGTCATCCTGAGAACCTACTTCTATCAATGTTGACTGACCAAGATGCTAACGTACGAGAGCTCAGCTGGAGGCGAGTCCTAAAAGCAAGACAAACGATCCAATCTGGTGATCGCGTACCGGTACGAGAATTCGTTATCCCTGAAATCAACTTAGAAGCGACAAACTATGTTGATATGATTAATTGGTCAACATGACGCTGACGGAGCCACCACTGACAAAACACTTGAGCGTGCAGAAGCTAAGAGAAAATGTAAAGACGGCTCCAATGGCTAATGAATATATTACATCCTTACCTTGTCACACTCGCGCGGTAGAAAGAATGGTGAAGTTGGGGACAGAAGCGGCATCAACGGTATGTGGGCAAGAAGCACGACATAGATTTGTCCTATCAACACCACAATCAAGAAAATACATACCAGAATGTAATACAAAAAAGAAAAGAGAAACAGTTTGAGGTAAAAGAGTAACAATATGACTTGCACTACCATATGCAACATTAGTATATACGGGTGGGCGGAACTCGAACTACAGCCACCTCCTCATGGTGAGTTCTAGGTTATTTCCATCATTAACGTTTGGAAATAAGCAAATAGCTGCAGATGTAAAACAAAATCTTTCTTATCTAATTAACAATCCAGATAAATCACAAACAATACAACTTAATTTTAAAAAATGAAAAAGTAGGGACACATTTGTCCATATTTTAAGCCAAAGGTGGCACCTGAATGACTTGACTCATCAAGCTGAAATTTTTTTCACTTAAAATATTGTCCTTTTACAGAAACAAAACCACATAGGATAACCATATTTCATAAAACTAGATATTTTAAATTTTTTAAAATAACATTTATTTTTTAACAAACTTTTAAAACTTTTGGCCGTTGGTGGCACCTAAAGATATTGACCAATTGACTTGCAATTTTTTACACGTTATATGGAGGCCATTTCGCAAAAAAATATCACTAAGGGTAAGCTGATTTAAAAAAAAGTGGAAATTCGATGCACCCTACTGTATGGTGCATGCTTAAGAACGTGGATTTTTTCATCATTCAGTTTCTGCTTAACTAAATATTTTATGATCAGATGCATTGTCACGTAAAAAAAATAAAAATAAAAATAAAACCCTCTAGGTTCTTGTCTTATCAATTCTTGAATAAGGAGTTCAACGCAAAAGTACTATAACATTCATGGTTCAACATTCTGGCATGCAATCAACTACAGTGGTCATTTGTAGTTGAAGAAAATTATATAAAAAGTTACTTTAAAGGTCTAAAAATCTTCTCGAGGAAAAACTCGTTTTGCACCAACACTGTGGGAGCAAACTAAGCAATTTTCCTGTGAAAGGAGTAGGTGTAGTAATCCGCAGCACAATAATTCGTTGGTTCCAGAAATTTCGTGAAGGTTGTAAAAATGTCAAAGCTCAACTAAGGTCCAGCTGCCCCAGGGTAACAGATTCTGAGGTCATATAACACGCCATTGCGGAAAATCCATTCACAAGCACACAATGATTGTCAACAAACTAGGCATGTTCCAGTCCACTGTAATAAGTCACCTTCACGAGCTCGGGAAAACCATCAGGGGCTGCCGCATTGTGCCACATGAGTTGATCCCAGCTCAGGCCGAGGAGAGTGGAAGTGTGCCGAAAACTGCTCCAAAATTCTCGTGATGTGCGTTTCCTAGAACGGATTGTCACACGCGACAACAGTGAGTGTTTTCCAAACTCCGAATGTGAAAAAACAATGGTTGAGCATAGGTCAACTTCCAGATTACGTAGTCGAACAAAAATTGGTGGAACTACGAGAGGATAATTTACTTCGCGTTTGTTCCTAATCATTGTACAAACAATGCCGATCTTTATTTCGAACAGTTGGAGGGGATGTATGATGCACTAAGTAAAAAAAGATCCTGCATTGGTGAAGCAAAAGCGCTTCCTTCTACAACAGGATAACGCAAAATCACACTTGGCACGGAAAACGCAAGAAAAAAATCAGGAACTTGTCATCAATACCACACCTGACAGATAATCCTAGCCTTGCTCCTTCGAATTATTACATGGCGGACTTTCTGAAATAACGATATTTCACCTACCAGGAGGAGGTGGAAACAGCAGTAACTGTAAAGACAAAACATGGTATCATCGACGTGGAATCGAGGAATAATCAGGAAGGTGGCTGCAGACAATCCAACACGACGGGATCTACTTTGAATGTTAAGCTGCTTTCACTGTACTGTAATTAATACAGGTATGTTGTGTACCAGAATATTGCAAGACTTACGATTCATCCTTCTATATTGGTGGAAACATATTTAAGAATATCTCTTATATACTATCGATTCAAGAAAAATTCTCATCCCAGAATGTGTGTCTCAAGAGGGAATGACGATCTTAGATACTAACATACAGCCTTAATTACAGAGAGAAAACAGTTCGTAGTATCTGTAGAGGGTATGTTGTTATTAGTTTGAAGACAAGCGCAAAACACAAGCACTTCGATTTTTTATGCGAATCCGTAGTGTGTAGAATGTAATGTGTCTGCAATACTAGGACGAAGTCAAGCCTGAGCTGGTTGTATAGTGCGATTGAAAAAAAATCGAAGAATTGCCGTTCGTGTTGGTCGTCACGTGTCATCGGTCCATCAATGGTGCAATGATAGAAAGCAGAAGGTTTCCACAATAGACATTCTCTCCCAGTACCCTTGCAACTCACCGGGGATATGATGGAAAAAAGTATCGTTCAGGCTGCCTTAATTGACAGAACGCCAAATGCCGGTACAATCAGCGCCACTGTGACCTTTTAAGTGCATGAGCATAAAACAATCGATTTTTGGAGGTATCCATCATTGAGAACATCTTCCGTGCAGTTACGACAGGGATGGCAGGCAGTGATAGTCACCAGTGAGAGTTACTTTTATTTCGATTACAGATACGGTTGTGTGCTTGTCGATAGACGTGCAGGCGAGATAGAAAATCCGCATGTGTTCGCAATCGCCATACATAACCCACACCTGACATTCTAATGTGGGGAAAAAATTACACATCCTGTTCGTCTCTGACTAATACGTTGTACATTTGTGGCACCGTCAATACTCTCCTCTAACTTTATCTGGACTCATCCAATCTCGCGTAATCCAATCTTCCAGGAGGATAACACATCCTCATATTGTCAGGATGATCCAGCGTACTTTATTCGGTATACGTCTTCTACCTTGCCCTGTTAGGTATTCTAACGAGCTTATGTAGAGCATTGATGATACTGCGTCAAACCGCCGGGCGTGCTCCGGCAACGACTATCGTTCAGCGGTCCTGGTATGCCAAAATCTGCAGCAAGCGTGAACCATTCAGCATCTGTACGACCAGCTACGCTGATAGCTAGAGGTGGTTGATGCCACCAATGTATGTTTTTTCCAACACTTTGTAATCTTGTTTGGGAATCCTACAGCTAAGGCAGTCCATAAGGAAGAGTAACCCTGGAGAAATGTTGAGATACCAGGCATTTGGGAAGCCATGAAAAAAACTTTTAATTTTTTTTCATTTAATTGTTATTTTTCAAAGTATGAAATTCTCATCAGAAAGAACAAAATAATCATAACATTTCTAGATATTAAATTAAATATAATTAGGTTAATGACATGCATTTAGCGACTTTCTAACTATCATCTGGTGACAAGAGTAAAGTTTAGTCCATTCATAAATTAGAAATTTTGTGACTTTTGAATTTTTAGTTAGGTATTTTTCATAAAAATCGATTTTTCAATAATGAGGACACCGGGCAGGGAGCGGAAAAGCACTAACAGAAAGTTTATCAGAGGGCTTATGAAATCTATGGAGGGCCCTTCCTACGGACAATGCAATCTAGTATCTTCGTATGCAGACTGTGGATCAGATTCGTGAATCCCTACTGAGTGTTCTAAAATTCGTTTCTAGCAAGGCACACTACCGTATATTTGACTGAACATAAACTCTAAACTCTTGCCGTTATCAATCTCCGAGGAGCCGCACGACCTTCAGTTGTATTATAGGAATACAGGGCCGGCTCGTCCATATAGACAACCTAGGCGGCTGACTAGGGCGGAAACATTTAGGGGCGGAATGATTTTTTTTTTTTTTTTTTTTTTTTTTTTACGTGCGGTTTATCAGCACTAGCCAAAACGTACACATTTAGGAAGATAATGAAGAGTAGTGAGATCACTAAAGATCGATTACTGCTCACCTGTATGGAGCGGGGATCATCTGTCTGGCCATGGTACGTTTCCGTGTTCCCACTGTTCATTCTATGACTAAAGAAGATCTCTTATATTATCTGAATATCCAGACTCCGGATGCTCGCAGAAACGTCACTGACCTAAAGCTTCTACATAAGGTAATCAATGGAAACTTAAGGTCTGAAGCCCTATTTCAAGAATTATCCCTCCACATTCGTACCCGTATAGCACCAAATACCCACATCTTCCATCTTTCCCGACCTAGACTGCCGATTATTCATAGGTCCTTCTTTCACAGAGCATTAAATTTATGTAATCAGATAACTGACGTGGACAGTTTTTAAGCTACTCAGCTTTTGACAGAATAATTACAATTCAAAATAACTAAAAATGAATTAAGAAATTTCATCTTTGCGTTGTCTTAACTATCTTTTGTTTCCTAGTTACAATGGACATCTACATGGTTTACATTACAATAAAACTTTAATTTCCTGTTGTCCTGTGGTTATATTAGTAAAATTTCATTCCAAATGCCACAGCAATCAGCGGTGCAAATCTGTCTGCGATGTCCAAACTATTTATGAGATTGAAAAAAAAAAAAAAAAAGATCGGGGAAGCAGAGTTGTCTTCAACCTTGGGAGTCGGATTTGAGATTTATTCTTGGGGGGGTGGGGACATCAAGTTCTTCACACTTTCCTTTGTGGTAATCGGACACAAATCATCACATTTCTCCCTCCCCCAAAAAACACATTTCAAATCCGATTATTAGGGGACAGTCTCCCCCCCAGTTCCAAGATTGGAGGGGACATGTCCCCACATCCCATACGGAATTTTCGCCAGTGACAGCAATATTTTTTTTTTTTTTTTAATAATTGGCTTATAGATTACTTATTAGTACCATAGAGAGAGAGGCATTGGGAATAAGTTTTGTTTTATTTAATGCTTAATCAAATGGTTACAATGTTATTATGAGGTGACAATGTCAGGGGTGAAAAGGCTTCACTTTGGTTTAGGTTGTGGGGAAAAGGAGATAATGGGGGTGCAGACATGTTTTTCGCCTAGGGTATAAAATATTCTAGAGCCACCCCTGTAGGAATATATGATCAACGTATCGGCTTCTATTTGAGTTATATCTCGTTTTCTGGACTGAAGTTTGCTATCTCTTAATCTAAGTAGTTTCTAATTGCTTCACAATGAAGGGTGACGCCGAAAGCTTTCATTTATTGGGATAAGGTAAGATCCCTGTGGCTAGGCGGTCAGTGTACGCACCTTTGGCGTGAGAGACCTGGGATACATTTCCGGCGGAAGCTCATGCGATTCAGATCCAACGTTCAGCTGTAAATCCACGTCCCATGTAGGTAGCAGACCAGGTCGTTAAACTCAAAATCAAATAATATATATTGAGAGGGCAGCTATATTTTGTGTACCGAAAAACGACAGGTTCATTTTATTTTACCTATATTACAAAAGAGTACAGAGGACGGGGGCAGTCACCAGCGGTCAAGGGAGTCCTCTTGCCCCCTCCTTCAGGCATCGTTACTGGTCAACTCTCAAAGTTCTGTACCTGCACTGGGAATCTAAACTGGGTCCACATACACACAAGGGAACTTCTTAGCTATACGGAAGGATAGAACTAATCGTTTATGTTTTTTATGTGTTTCAGCGAGCAACATTCCTTGATTTTACGCACATATAGAATTGTATATCAGATTATTTTGCACTGAAGAGGACATCACATGATTCATATCTAAGATCCAAGTCTTTATTCATCGTGTATATCTCGCCTTTCAAAGTGTAAATGGAAACTTCCATTTTACTTATCTATAATCAAGCACAATTATTATCGGACTTATTATTTTGTTTACTTTCTATTTTTATCGAATTGTAGTTCATCTAGGAAGTTATCATGTTTAGATTTCCTAATACACTTTTGTCTAGAATAGTATTTCTTAACCATCGTTATATTATTCGTTCCGGTACGGGATCCTGGATCTCAGATAAACTCATACCAGGCCATTAAATGCCTTTTGGGATTATTACTAACTATATATTCTACAATGATATTAACGTTTAACGGGGAAAGGAGAGGAAAGGAGGGGAAGAATTGTCCAAAGTCAAACAAAACAATATGCGTGAATGTAAAATCGCATGCGTAGTTTTCGATAAAATGGATGAAAAATAGTTTATAACCCTAAAAATTGATGCTATAATAGAACCATGCCAGTTATTCAAATGACTCTGACATTGAAATATACTCTCAGTAAGCTCTTTATTATGGTACCAGCAAGACAACAGTACATGTGGTATGGTTATACGATATAACCGAAAATTGTCATTGACTCTTAGCTTTTAATTTCTGTTTGATTTGATTTGATTTGCGTTTAGTTTAGCGTCTCTTTCAGCAGCGAAGCTATGAGACGTGAATCTACAGCTGAAATCGTGGGATCCGAACCACATGAACTCCCACCGAGAATCGAATCCGGGTCTTCTACGCGCAAGGCGTGTATCCTAACCGCTTACCGCTTCTGTTTAACTAAAACGTTGCTCTAATTAGGGATGGCCACATTTTCCAGAAAAATGGAAAACGGAAACTATTTTTTCTATTTTTTCCAGAAACCGAAAAATTGAAAATGGAAGACGGAATATTTTCCGGAAAACGGAAGACGGGAAATTTTCTGGAGAAGCGAAAAATCCAGAAAAGCGGAAATAGAAAAAATTCCGGAAAAACGGAAAATTTTCTGGAAAACGGAAAATATTTTTTCTAGAAACTGGAAAACTTTTTTCTTAATTGCCATCCCTAGTCCTAATATAAGGCATGCATCGATTGATAGTTCACATCAAGCTAAACAAGGTAACATGCTTGAGGATAAATTCTCATGAATAGTTTTCGAGAAAAACGAACTCTTTTCACGCTAAAAAGTGTGTGTCATTCGTCGCGATATAATAATTGCCAGTTTTCATTTTGCTGGAAGAAATTGTTGTACTGTATACGTAGCTAAATACACTTTTAACTAGTAGTTGTTATTTGTCTTTGGTATAGGGCCTATGCACATACTAGTTCTAAATCTAGGTCTCAAAGAAGAAATATTTACGTGAATGTTCCAAGACAATGCCCAGCACACGAAAAGAGAGGTATGAGAAGTGTAAGCTAGTGTTGCAGAATTAATTAATAGAATGAATATAATGAAAAAGAGACAGAAGAAGTCTGAGAAAACCCGATGCTTTCCATTTCGCATTTATGCGGCTTGGTGTCAATCTAACCAGCCTTCGCATCAGAGGTAAATGGTCAACCAGTGAATCATTGCGTTCCGAATATAAAGATAGAATCCATTTTACATAGATTGTTTAAAAATTTAATATATTTCATTTTGTTATTTATCCATTCATAGATTCTACAATTTCATAGATTCGCTTGATAGCTTACTTTTATCAGGGTCCAAAAATTTCAAATTTTGCATAATTTAGCAGTACATGTTCGTCAAACTAACCCCGTAGTAACTAATTTTTGTATTATAAATAATTGTGTTTCGTTTCACAGTATTAAACCACGGTAGACTTCCAAACAGACTCCAACTTGAAGTCATCATCGTCATCATCATAGGTATTCTGCCTTTATTGGCAGGTCACTTGCCGCAGCTGAGAAGCTTCCATGCTCCACGGTCCTCCGCTAACCTTTTCGTCTTCGCGTATGATCTTTCTGTTTTAATATCATCCATTAATTGTAGTCTCTTTCGCCCCCTCCCTCTCTTTCCCGCCACCATACCCTCTAGGACGTCCCTCATGATACAATCTCTTCTTAGGCAATGTCCCAACCAGTTTATCTTCCTCTTCCTAATAATATCTAAAAGTGTTCTTTTCTCACCCACCATTTCTAACACTCTCTCACTCGTTTTCCGCTCGATCCAACTAATTCTTTCCATTCTTCTCTACGCCCACATTTCGAAGGCTTACAGTCGATTTTCGTCACCTTTACGTAAGGTCCACCTTTCTGCCCCATACAGTACAACACTCCACACGAAGCATTTTATGAGTCTTTTTCTCAACTCTTTGTTCAAGGTCCCACAAAACAGACTTTTCTTTCTTTTAAAGGCTTCTTTCGCCATTCCTATCCTTGCTTTTATTTCACGTTCGCATTTCATGTCATTACTAAGAACACTACCATGGTTTCTTAGCAGTTTTGTGTTCGCGGTAACCTACTGCTTCTTCTGCAGCCTGCTGTAAGCAACGTTTAATATGTTCCCACCGTGCGTTACTACCTGCGCCTATTTCCTCGTTTGAACATTTTTCTTCGAATTTTTCAGCGAAAAGATTTCTTATTTCCTCGTTTTTCAACTTTTCAGTATTCAACACTTTGTTACCTACTTTTCTTCTGCCTACATTTTTCAGTTGAATATCTACTTCGGCCAGCACAAGATTATGATCAGAGAAAATATCAGCCCCGGGAAGGGTCTTCGCGTTCTTTTTTACGCTTGAACCAACTTGAAGTAGTACATCTATAACTACTTGTTACAATAGAGAAATAAAATCAAAGGCAGAGTCTCTTCTTCGGATGCTAAATCCACATCAAAACGCCATTACTCGCTATCGATTACTTTTTTTTCTCTCTCTATGGAGATTAACATTAATACAAGAAGTGGTAATTGATGTCTATTACTTCTGGTAGAAATAGAGGAATAAAATCAAAGGTGAAACATATTCTTGATACATAAATCATATCAAAAAACTGTTTGTCGCTAACTATTTCCGTTTTACCCATTATTCAATGTGCTGTAACCGAAAAATTGTAGATTTTCACCACTTCCGGTTTCAACTCCGGAGACAAAATTTATTGTTGAGACGCTGAATCTACGTCAAAGACCGTTTTTGGACATTCCTTATCGTTTTTGCTCTATAAAAATCAACACTGAAATCGGAAATACTAATAAATTCCAATTATTTCCGGTTTCGGTAGAGTGCTGGTGATGGTATGTTCTCTTGAAACACTGAACCGATTCGAAAAAAAAACACTTGTCGCTATCTGTTACCGTTTTGTTCTATGGCGATCATGATTTAAACCGGAAATGGTTGATTTCTAACAATCATGGCTTGAATAGAGAGTTAACAGAGGAGAAGGAAGTTTGCCTTGGACCGCTAAATCGATTGCAAGAAACCACATTTCGATATCTCTTATCGTGTTTGTTCTATAAAAATCAATATTGAAACTGGAAGCAATAGTAAATTTCAACCACTTCTGGTTTCCATAGCGTGTTGCGGGTAGTGACTATATGTTCTCTTAAGACTTCGAATCGATTGTTTAAAATAAGTTTGTCACTATTTATTACCGTTTCTGTTCTATATCAAGGAATGTTGAAATCGGAAGTAATTGAATTCTACCACTTCCGGTTTAAATAGAGGATTAACGGAGGGACGCTGAATCGATTGCAAAAGCCATTTCTCGAAATCATTTACCATTTTTCCGATTTGAAAATCAGTATTCAAACTGCAAGTACTACTAAATTTAATCTACTTCTGGTCTTGGTAGAATATTGCTTGGTAGTGATGATATGTTCTCATGAGGCGCTGAACTAATTCCAAGCAATCCTTGTTGCTATCTGTTACCGTTTTCGTTTTATGGCGATAAACGTGGAACTAGGAAATGGAGTCTGTTCTTGGGACGGTGAATCGATTCCAAAAAACAGTTCTCGATATAATTTACAGTTTTTGCTCTATAGAAATCAATATTGAAACTGGAGGTAGTAGCATATTTCAACCCCTTCTGGTTTCAGTATAGTGTTGCAGATAGTCATGGTATGTTGCCTTGAGACCCTGAACCGTTTGAAAAAAAAAAAAAAAAAAAAAAAAAAAAACGTTTCTTGCTATGTTACAAGTTTCGTTCCACGATGATAAATGTTGAAACCGGAAATGCCGAATTTGAACCACTTCCGGTCTGAATAGAGGGTTAATGGAGGAGATGAAATCTATTCTTGGGGCGCTGAATCGATTGCAAAAAAAGCGCTTCTCAAAATCTCTTACCACTTTTGCTCTGATACCTGTCGAGAGACGGACGGACGGACAGAGCAGTCTATAAGACTTTTGACACTTATGTATAGCACGGTTTGGAAGACTTTTATGGACATATTATACACACACGGTGTCTAAGATTGACAAAACAAAATTACTCAGAGAGAAGAGAGATCAAAGATATGAATTCTGAGATGAAATAGCACCATCGCAGATTCCATTCTTCTTAAAAAGTTTTGTAGTGTATTACATGATAGCGGAGTAGTAAGATACAGCGCCTACACATATTACTAAACGTAGTAGAGACGCTAATTTCTCGAAAAATTTAGTTTGAATTTAACAAGTATTAATGCGGATAGGCGATCACACAGACACACAAGAAAAGCACCAGGATAGAAGAACTGTTCTTATGGCAAAATGTGAGGAGATGGTGCATGCCGAAAAATATTCGTAAACTACGTACACCGATAAAATGTCTATATCATTCAAGTTTCTAAGAAGATTCCCTTCATGTCTAAGCGGTTAGCGTACGTGCCTTTGGCGTGAGAGATCCGGCTTCGACTCCCGGTGGGAGCTCATGTGGTTCGGATTTGAAGTTAATCAGTAGTCCAGGTATATATAGCCTCGCTGCTGAAAGGGACGTTAAACTCGAAACCAACTCAACAAGTTTCTAAGAGTAGAATGTGGCTGATGTGTAATGTCTCGCTTGATCAAAATGAAAATGCCACTATCTCGTAGGGCTACCTACGAGATAAAAGTCGAAGACAGAGCTTACCTCGTGGCTATATCGGTAAGCGCACGTGCCTTTAGTGCGGGAGATCCGGGTTCGATTACCGGTGGGAGCTCGTTGTTTCGGACCCCACGTTAAATTGTGGGTGCAAGTCTCATATAGCCTCTCTCCTAAAAGGAATCCTCCCACTTTCTTCATTCCACCATTTCACTCATCTCTCATTATCACCGTCTCCTTTAGCCTAACCGGCATAACCGTGGGACGTAAAACTTACAGATTTCATTTCATTTCATTTTCTCCTAAAAGGAAAAGCTAAACCCAAATTCAATTAAGAGTTGAGGCTGTCTCGTCTCATGAAAATGATGTCTCATTCCGGAAAGTGTATCTATTTCTTTTTTTTCTTTTTTTTTCTTTTTTCTTTTTTTTTTTTTTTTAATATCTAAACTCCAAGCAACCAACCAATCAAAACTATTGGAGGAAGCATTGTCTCGTTTCTCCTCGTCGACAATCCTAAACGAGATATTTACAGTGGAAAAATAAACAGTTACTGTATTCAGTTGATAGAATTTTGAATGAGAACGCACTAGTATTATACTGTACAAATATAAGTAATGAAGTAATATTTTGCAAATTTATAATGATATCTTCTGATAAATGCCGCTACAAAGCCTAGAAAGGAAAGGTGTAACATAATATAAAATAGATATAAAATATAAATAGACGCAAAATATAAATAGATGAAATATAAAATAGATGCAAAAACAATCTTAATCGCATTATCTTTGGCACGTGATAGAGAGTCTAATGGCAAAAGTGATTCTGCAGTCATAAATATCACTATTTATTTCTTATCCGATATATTTACTTAAACTGCTTTACTATTTATTATACAAGTACTAAAGAAATATTTGTTTTTACATAGCAATATGTTGATTAAGTAGAAATAATATAACCTATTCTCTAGAAATCTAAGCATCACCTTTAGAACAACTAGTTTTAATAAACTTAAGCTTCAGCAAACAAGTTTGATAGCATTCAATAGGCTTCAGCTTGTCTAAGTTCCTCAACATCCTGCTGTGATTTGAAATGAAGCCCTTTTGTGTGGCTGGGATCAGATATCAAAGTTTGTCTGTAGTTAGAGGGAGAGTCAGGAGTTGATTATTTTAACAACGAAGATGCTTCAGCAACACAGACATATATTTTACCAACACTACTCTGCTAAAACACTGAAAGATTAAACAAAGATCTTGACACAAACATAAATCACTTTTCCGTTTTAAAAAAGAACAAATATACACTTGTATGTTCATCTACTTGTACTGTACTTGTATGTTCATCTTTATTAGTTTTAGTCTAAATGACAAATTAATATACAGTATGTTGAGGAAAAATGCTCTAGAAACTTTTGTTTAAAAAGTGCTTCGTTTGAAAGCTACAGAAACATGTCAGCTGTAATATTTATAGAACTTCGAAACTAATGAAACAAAGAAAATTGTATTTAGCGAATTAATCCATTCGTCATATTTAATAAAGGAAAGCAATGGAGAGTCGATTCCCAGATTTGTAATTTGTTTCTTTGTGAAAAACATTAATATTTTGAAAATAAAATGAAATGAAATCTTTCAATTTAACGTCCCTCGTATATGTCCGTTAGGCTAAGGAAGACGATGATAAAGACAAGTGAATGATGATGGAAGAATTGGTGGAATAAGAATGTGGGAGGAAACGAAAGTATCCCGAGAAAACCCACAGACACGAGGCCCGTATCCAGGGGGTCTAGCCCCCCCCTAATTTTTTGCGGGCCACCCTAAAATTTTCACGGTAGGCTTGCAAATGAACTATAATATGGTGATGAAATATAATATTTTTGGATCGGCCCCCCCTAACTTCAGCCGGGCCCCCCTACATTTTGGGGCTGGCTACCGGTCTGGACGATGTTGTCTACTAGAAACTTATTTGGCCGGAGATCGAACCAGGGGCCTGACGCACCAAAGGCAAGTGCTCTGCCCAGTGGCGTAGCACACTTTTGCGCCCCCCCCCCCGCAAAGTATAGAGAAGGGGCCCTAGTTGTAAAGCCGACAGAAGTAAGGTTGAAGTTCTACTTCTTTAAATCTTTATTCATCGCAAGACTTCGGAGCCCCCTATACGTCGGCCCCCCCCCGCACTGCAGGGGTTGCGGGGGCAGCTGCTACGCCACTGGCTCTGCCACTGAGCCACCGTGTCATCCATTAATATTTTGAAAATAATTTTCAGTGCTTATGTTTATTCATCAAATATTTTCACAGTTGATTCTACAGATATGATTTCCCTTACTTTGTGTCTATATCCTTCGCTTCCAAGTTACCGGTATATTACTACTACTAATAATAATAATAACATAGGCGCCGACTTTGGGGGGTCAGGGCACTTTTGGCCCCCCCAATATTTATAGGTGGGGTCCTCGCCCCCCCAATATAATTCAGTTGGGGAACAATTACCAAAGAGGAGCAAGAATTTCTGTCGTAAAGTACGTCGTGCCTTTAATACAATATTAGGAACAACCTTCTTATTTGATAAAAAGCACTGTTTTCAAATCGGCGTTTAACCTTTTTAGGATTTCCACTTTTTGAGGTAAATTTTAGACTTTCACTCAAACAGCTACTGCTTCCTTACTATTTATCGTAGGATCGTGGTTCATAACTCGTTTTTCTCAGGATAGATCATACTTTTCAACGGTACCACTCTCTTGTTCGTATTATTATACACCAGAAATAAGAAAATTGAAAAAAAAGAGACTTTTCGAAAAAAAATCGGAATTTTTGTGCCCCTCTGGTCTGGGCCTGGGTTCACGTAGGGATCTGAATCTTTTAAAAAAATCTTGTTATATACATAATACGTGCGCAAAATTTCGTTCTTGTATCTTGAAAACTGAGGTCGATAGAAATTTTTGAAAGTCTGAAGGTGACTCATCTTTTCATATATGTATATAAATAAAGGAAGTTCGGGTATTTTGGAATAGTCGGATAATATGGAATACCTCATTAGCTCGCCTGTGAGGTGTTGCTTCCAAGCGGAGAGGAAAGAAACTACTACCTCACGTCCCCATGATGCTCCACAGTCAGTCTCCATGTGATTGTGACATTCGTTGTGTTGGTAGACGTGAAAATCTGATTTCTTATTCTGGAATACTTTTACAGGTAAGTGGTTTACAACCTGTATTTTCCTATTGAAATGTAATAGAACAATAATTCTTTATTTACTATGACGTTGGATATACAGAGTGGTAGTTTGATAAGCGCCATTATCCTATACGCCTTCGAATGCGTTTAACAGCTCTTTTGTTTCCAAGCTGGCGTGGAGGGCAATATGGAATACCCGCAAGAAAAGCATGGTATTCCGATTACAAAAATATCTATCGGTATTGGGCAATTAAACATACATTTATGATGACAACAATGCTAAGTGTAATTTTTCTGATGATACAAGGCATGAGCTTGGGTCCAGCGTTCATCATGTTTAATGTGAGCACACAATGACTATGCCGATCCTGAAGCAGAGTATTATATTTATGACTTTTGCAAGTAATCACAATCAGTTATGGTTTGGCATTCAGAATTTTCATATATTGTCACTATATTCATTGTATGTTCAACAGAAAACTTTTTTCTTTTCTATATAGCATTTGTATTCCATATTACCAGACTATTTCATATTACTCTCCAAAGTGGTTTCTTTACAAATTATAAATTTTACCCAGCCCTGTAACGAAACTTCTTTATCAAGATATACATAAGTAAAGCCAAATATGTAAGACGTATACTTGTTTTCCTTTTTGTTTCAATGTACAATTATTAACTGAGTTACAAGCGAAACAAAAATGGTATTCCATAATACCCGAACTTCCTCTATATATATCTAGGTATAAAATATTTTTAAAAAATGTACTGCGTCATTCCTATTTAACCTAGAGTCATGGTTCAAACGCCATTTTCTTCAGTATAATAAGCCCTTTCCAACGGTATCACTCACATTTCCATATCATACACCTAAACCAGATAATTAGGGAAAAACTCGGAAGTACTTTTGCAAATCCAACCAAAACATTTTGCTCCTCTGGCCTAGGCCTGGGTTGACGTAGGGATCTGAATTTTTTCCTAAAAATACATTGTTATGTACATAATACGTGTGCAAAATTCCAATCTTGTATCTTAAAAACAAAGGGCAGAAAAATTGTTGAAAGTCTGAATTTAGGCTCTCTCTTTATACAGACACATACGTATATACTTATTATAAAAATTTACTGCGTCATTACTATTTAGGCTAGAGTCATGGCTTAAACGTTACTTTCCTTAGTATAACAAGCCGTTTCCAACGGCGCCACACATATGTACGTATCGTATTCCTGAACCGGAAAAGTGATTTTTTTTCTAAAAAAATTAGCCCCTCGGAACATTTGCGGCCCTCGTGCCCGGCTTCACGTAGAGATCTCAGAAAAATTTGAGAAATATCCAAAGGTACATACAATTCCAATCTGATATTGTGAAAACTACAGGCGTGAAAAATTTTTGAAATTTGCCTTAAGAAAAAGTAAAAAGTCACGCCCTTCCGCACCCACTTGGGGCAGCCAAGTTGACCATCTGGTTCCAGAACGCATCTGGGGTGTTCTTTGGTCCATCCTTGACGTGACTAATAAAACAAAGCCTTAAGTACCTGTTACATAACCTAAATAAGAGGTCAAAGACCATAGTACGCCATGGTAACAAAAGTTACCAAAAATCCTAAAAGAATTAATAGAGCACTGAAGCTTCAACCAACACTATGGTAACACTGATATGAGAAGTGAATATCAATGTGGTGCAGTGAAGTTCCCAGAATTTGAACTTGAATTTGTTTTAATGCGTTCACACAAATTTGACTTAGGTCATGAATTTAGCAGCGGAGCGGATGCATCAGACCGAGATCTGGAGGGAAGGGGGCCTTTATCCAGCAGTTGATAGAAAAGGACTGAATATGATTATATATTTATTCATTGTTTTGGCCCCCCCAATATTTTCTTCAAGTCGGCGCCTATGAATAATAACAACAAATATTCTTCCAACTTGAAGAAAATTAAGAGGGCTCTAAGCACGGCCTTATGCAGAGTCGTTTTGACGTATGATTGGCGTCATACTAAAGGCCTGACTACTGCAGGAAACATATGTTAGTCGAATTCTTTAGTATGACACTAGGGTGCAGCGTTTTACCACTTTTTTCTCGGAATGAAATGTAATACCTGGCAAAAGTGGCCAATCCACATGGACATTTCAGGTATAGATTTTTTTTCAAATCAGATAATATCTTCTGTGAGAACTATTGCATCAAAGTTTCAAAATTTACCTGAAAATCACAAAAAATACCAAAGTTGTTCATTAATTTTAGTTATGTTAAAGGAAACATATTTTTGATTAAATACATGTTAGTTGCTATGAAAACTGACATTCAAGTATAAAAATGCCAGTTATATGCCCTTGGGGAGAATAGGGGTGCCTCCTCTGGGGCCAGAAAAGGGGGCAAATTCAGTACAGTTAAGCGGTTGTGCAGCTCCTCGCTCACCTGGCAATATAGCTTGGCCAAGTGACCCAGAGCCCACCATGTAGAGGTGGCTGCACCTAGGGCTCCTCTGCTAGGCCTATCCAATCAACCAATCATATGATGAACTGAGCCGGATGAACTGATCCGATTAGTCACTGTCAGGAAACATTGTCACAAATTGGGACTTTGATTGAAATTTAGACTAAGCTTGCCTAGAAAGTAAGGTTGACCAAATTATTACGCCTCTACCATCCCTGGCACATACTCGTGAGGCTTCTTCAGTGACTAATTTCACTATCTGTTCTACTGCTACCGTGTGGCACGGATGGACGGTAATGGACTATTCTGGCACAGTGTTGTCAGGAAGTGAAAGTTTGACCATGAGCTGTTTGTTTGGTACCGTCCATAGAACTTACTGGTAGTACAGTTATTGAAACATCAGTGCTTTCCCAAAAGATCATTGCAGTGTAATCGTTTGCCTCAAAATTCAGTCTGGGAATGATTTTATATCTAATGGAGTTATGGAGATTCCCTGCTTCGTATTCTCGAGCACTAAGATTCTTATGTAATGCATCTTGTCGGACAGCAAGTCGACCATCAGTCATCATGGCGAGAAGAATTTTTCTGGGAGTGCAAAGAATGCATTCGTCTGAATTGATGAACGGATTATAGCCTGGTATTCCCTTGGTAAGTATCTAGACCTTGAATGGCCTCAAACACGTGAGAGGACCATCAGCAATGGAAGACCGTGTTCTGATACGGCATTGCGTAACCACACAGACTCTAAGTATGAATATCGCAAATTTTATTAATTTCTTGGTAGGTTTTTTGTTGCAATATACAATGTTAAAATTCTTTTTGCACTAGTCAACCAACTAGCTTCGTTTAGTTTGCCAGGGAACATAGAAACAAGCTCTTCCGGGCATGCTCTGGAATCAATGGCTTGAGATATCTGGAACAAGCATCTCAGGTCCTTACTGAGTTTTCTGTGCTCTTCTGGACTATGATGAGGTAAGTCACATTTTATTGATTTGAATAGCAACACTGAAAGCTTTTTCACAGTTAGATAGTTTTGAAACTATGAGACGTGTGTAAGAATAGGGGCTTGAATAAGCGCCGTGAATATGCGTGAAAAGAGCTCGGAAGAGAAGTTCATTAAAATGCAAGAGACAAATGGCCCATTGCATTTGTTTTCCTGTTAGTTCCTCTAATTTTCGAAGAACAACTCCATTCCAATCATGTTAGTGTATGTTTCATCACACCCAAGAACCTCAACTTTATCAAAGCCAACTCTGAGTTGGTTCATGATGTATACGAAAATAGCTCTGGTCTCGTCATGTGCAGAGCCAGAGGATGGTGTCACGTGACCTACGTATTGAGAGTTACGTTCAGCCACAAGTGATAAGTGCTCTTCTCTAACGATGCCTGTGTGTGTTTCAGTGTCATCCCTTCTATCATCAAAGTATAGGATTTTAATGGGATCATCATTTCTAGAACTTTCTTTTAAATTCCGAGCAAGTTTAAGTTTCGCACGCCTTATTTTGTTCCTGTCTACAGTTAAAGCAGATGTCATGTCGCTAGATTTTTTAGAAGTTATAATTCCAGCCTTTGAAGCTGCCTGAAGCACAGCTGTTATATGTGCCGCAGCTCTTTCGCTTACATTGTATCTCTGTGCAATTATAACAGTTTCAGTCAAATCTACAAAAGTCGTTCCCAAAGTAATGCATAATTTTTTTATGGAAACTAATGGTGCTAACTAATACTAATACTGTAGCTGGTTCATATTTTTTTATAACAACAGCACAGCTAAACAGAGCAATATTTCAGCTACAGACTCATTTTTCCACATAGTTCTCACCATTTGTTATGCACTTTTGTCAACGATGAACCAGAGCCTGCATGTCGCGCTTGTAAAAATCGGCATTCCATGGACTGTCTTCTGGATTCCGGCTCGTAGTGATAACACCACGTATCATCTCCAGTGACGATGCTATCCAAAAAATTGTCACGTTCATCTTCATATTGATCCAGCAGGTCCCAAAGGAAAAAGCAAGGACGAAAAAAGCTGTAGAAACGCTTAATTCTACTGAATTTGCCCCCTTTTCTGGCCCCAGAGGAGGCACCCCTATTCCCCCCAAGGGCATATAACTGGCATTTTTATACTTGAATGTCAGTTTTCATAGCAACTGACATGTATTTAACCAAAAATACGTTTACTTTAACATAACTAAAATTAATGAACAACTTTGGTATATTTTGTAATTTTCAGGTAGATTTTGAAACTTTGATGCAATAGTTCTCACAGAAGATATTATCTGATTTGAAAAAAAATCTACACCTGAAATGTCCATGTGGATTGGCCACTTTTGCCAGGTATTACATTTCGTTCCGAAGAAAAAGTGGCAAAACGACCCACCCTAGTATGACACTAATCACGCATCAAAACGACTCTGTATAAGGTTCTACGATTCTAAGAAAATCACTATCTCTTAACATTTTTTCCATCAATTTGATCGGGACGAAACTTCTTGTCTCTTGGGCAAAAGTGGTTACGATCAAAACGTGCTTTCTTTTTGCTAGATCTTAAAATCAACTCGTATTAGACACAACTTCTGTGAAAGCTCAGAATCAAAAAGCGTGTAAAATTATGTATACACAGTGTATATTGTGTATGTTAGCATTAAGGCACGCCACAAGGGGTGACTACCCAAGCTCGTCCTTCCCTTGAGTACTTCCTGTCTCAATCTCCGGTTAACATTGAAAAAAAATGCTTTTGCTGGTAATGTCTCTGCACTTACGCAGAGTGCTTTGTGTTTAAAAATACAGGAACTATAGCTGACTACTGTTTTATTTTCTTTCTTTTTTCTTTTTAATATATGTATTTATGCTCACATACACAAGAACAGGATATTAGTTTGTTTACCTTATTACTCTTAATGAATTCAAGTTGTAAACTTGTTACCAATAAATATGTTTATTCATTACTAATTGTTGTAAATCAAGTGTAGATATTACAAATTCTAACACTGCTATGTGGAATATAATAGAGCGCACATGAAAGCATAATGGCATACATATTATATGGAATACAAATTTCCGAATAACACGTAAAACGGTCCCATGTTTTTATTTTCACACATGTTACCACAAATCATCTAGAGTCTATATATATTCCTGCCATCATGATGGTTAAAAAAAAAAAAAGTTCATATGGAATTATGAAGGGGAAAGTGCTTTGTTTGACAGCTAGGGTTGTCCAAAAGTGTAGAATAGACAGTTTGCAACACACATTATATAGAACACAAGAAAAACTGGTGTGGCAGTGTAAATAAAATCCTTATCCCATCCAAAAATCCATATTTCATCAATGTGTAATATGTGCGCAAGGGATTTCTTAATTTCTTACAGAGCATAATTCCCAGTCATGCTCCGAGAAAGGTTCTCAGATTTTTTTTTTTTGGCTCAGGCCCGCCTTTCAGAACCGGTATCTGAAAATTAAAACCGGCACGGGTTATCATCATTGCCTTTTATTTCTTTAATTTATTGTATTTTGCATTTTGAAATAGGTGAAAGGGGATTTGAATTAGGGAGGGAAAGGAAACCACAAACAAGAAACAAGAGACAAGAAAACGAAACAAAAACAAAACAAAACAAAGAATGAACAAAGAATAAACTATGCAAAACTCAACTATTGACTGTTGTAATTTCCAAAGTGCTATAACCATTGAGCTTGACCCTAACATATTCTAATATTAAACTATGCAATACTCAACTATCTACTAATACTATTTCCAGGGTATTTGACCATTGATCTTGACACTAACATGTTCTGATACTAAATTGTTTGCTAATCAAATCAAGATTATCTAAACTCTTTCTGATCTGCGTTGTCATTTCCTACCTCTGTTTGGTATTTTTATTTATTTGATTTTGATCTTGTTAGTATTTAGTTAGTTACTTCTAACTGTTTAGCTACTTCTATTTTTGGTACATTTATGTCTGTACGTAATATTAGTATTATTATTATTTACCATTCTTCTTCTTCTTCTTCTTCTTATTATTATTATTATTATTATTATTATTATTATTATTATTATTATTATTATTATTATTATTATTATTATTGGAGTTATTTAAACTTTGTTTCTTTACTTAGCTTGGTTGAGTCCATATTTATTAACTATGATTATTATGTTTTATTTTTTTTAAATATGCTTTATTTATTTATTCTATTTCTTTTTAATTTAATTTAATTTATTTTATTTTTGAATTTAATGTTTATTTTTTACTATGTTATTTCATTTACTTTGATGGACTTCTTCTATCTTCAGGTTTTCCCTGTATGAGCTTGGTTTTCACCTGCTATTTCAAGTTTCTCTCCTGTGATCATATTTAATTCTTTCACTAATTATACACTGGTTTTTCCCTGTATATTTTGCCCGTTTCACACACTAAAAGCACTAAGAACACTAAGTTGACACATAAACCGCATTCACCAAAACACACTAAGCCACACTAGTCTTCACTAATCCATACCGCATTCCTCTTAATAGTCCCTTGAGTCTTCGTTTTTTGAATGTTCTCGTGGTTGCAATAGATTTCCTCCCAATAACACAGGTTTGAGGTCAAGGGCCCACTCAGAGTACTTAGTGTGGATCCTGGTCCGAGATATCCTTCCACCTGTGCCAATATAGGGATCAATCTCCATTAACATACCGTTATTGAGTCATTCACGAAGTAAACTTGTCTCCTATGGGGACATAGTCACAGCCAACACGCACACGGACACACAGATGGACCCGCCACCCAAAGGAAAGACACTTCCAAAAACACACTCTAGTGCGTCCGGAGTTCCGTTCCAAGTCACCTATGCCTGGAGACGCACTAGCACAACCACACTCGTCCTCCCCGGCAGATACGGAGTTCCAGTATCTTCCACGAGACGTTCTGAGGTCTCCGGTCCTGAGGAGAAACTGGATTCCATTCATCCTTCCACATTCATTCTGCTCTTGTTTTTCTTATGTGTTTTTCTCTATAGAATTGTTCTTTTTTTAGTTTCGAGTAAAGGTCTGTTATTTTCTTCAGGATATTGTAATCTTTCTCGCTTCTCATTATATCAGCTATCGTCTTCTGTCTTATGTCCACTCTTTCCTTAAATAACTCTTCGAGAAAGGGGCACCAGAGTATATGATGCTCTGGTGTCCCCGTTTCACCACATTCACAAATTGAATTGTCTTTGACCTGTATTTTTTGTAGGTAGGTTTCATATGGACCATGTCCCGTTAGAAAATGAATGAGTCCTGGGGCTGGGTCAAGAAACTTTATTTGTTCTCTGATTTCTACCGTTGGTATAATATTTCTAAGTCTTTGTGACTTAGCAGAGTGCGTCCATTCAATATTCCACATTTTTTTGATTCTTTCTTCAATCTCTTGGGCGCTTTCAAAAACATCACCCAACAGTGCCCTTACCTCTTCTCTATTATTCCTTTTCATCCAATAATTTGCCGCTCTCTGTACTGCTATTAAGTTCAAAGGCTTGACATCAAGTAACAAACACAGGGCATTGTTGGGGGTGGTGCTATATGCACCACTTAATCTCATCAGAAGGTTTCTTTGTGGTCTGATAAAGTTTTCTTTTATTATCTTGTTTTGAAGCAGTCTGTGCACCCATATGCTAGATCCGTAAGTCATTGTAGCACATAGCAGGGTTTCGTGATACAATTTTAATATTTTGTTAGGCAATTTATATTTATTTTTACCTAGGGTTATCAATTTATTTGTCACCTTATTTCCTCTCGTAACGGTTTCTTGAATGTGTTTACCATATTTCAGGTTTTCATCGATTGTTATCCCTAGGTATCTAAATTCTTTAACTCTGTCTATTTTATGATTGCCTAGTTTTATTTGTGGGCCTCTATTCAATTTTCTACCGAAAAGCATGTATTTTTTTTTTGACTGATAATTTTAGTTTATTTTCTTGACACCAATTGTTTAGGTCTTCAACTATTGCATTTGTTTTCATTTCTATTTCTCTTCTTGAATTGGCTGATAATATTATCGCAATATCATCTGCAAAGGCTATTATTTTGTCTATTAGATTGTTAGCATTTAATTTTTCTAGGCAGGGTTGTATCAAAATGTCCCACATTAAGGGTCCTAATATTGAGCCCTGTGGGCAGCCTTTTTCATTACGAATTTGCAACTCCTCTTGCTCCATTTGTACTGAGATCCATCTGTTCCGAAAATAGTGTTTAATGATATTTATCAAATAGGTTGGCATTTCTAGTTTAACTAATTTATCGACCAATGATGGGACCCATAGGTTGTCAAATGCTCCCTCTATGTCTACGTAGAGCGACAGGACATATTTACTTTCTGAATTACTCATTCGAATTTGTTCTATGTACTTATTCAGAGCGTCTTCTGTTGATCTGCCCGCTCTGAAGCCAAACTGTAGCGTATCTTCACTCATATTCCTATGTTTGTTAATCCTATTTGCTATAATCTTTTCGTATATTTTACTTATGTTTTTTAGCACGCAAATTGGGCGATATGAGCTTACATCAGTTGGGTCCCTGTCTTCGTTTTTAGCAGGATTATTAATTTTGACATTTTCCATGAGTCCGGAAATTCTTGCCGTTGTAGTAGTACATTGCAAAGTCTTGTCAGGTACAGGGTCCATATTTCTCTATTTTTCGTGAAGACTTCATTTGGTATTTCATCCAATCCTGGTGATTTTCCTGTTTTTAGTTTCCTAATGATGTTTTCGATTTCTTCATTTGTTGCCATGTCTTCCTTATTTACCGGTTCTACTTGTGTCGGCTCTTCGAATTTTCTTCTTATTCGTTTCTGATCTTCTGTTTCATCTTCCATTATATCCTTCGGGAAAAACTTTCGTGTTAAATTTTCAATGGTTTCCTTTCTAGTTACTGTATAAGATCCGTCATTTTTTCTTAACGTGCAAAGTGTTAAGGGGTTTATTTTCTTCATTATTAATTTGTATGGAAATCCCCACTGATCAAGCTGTATGTTTTTGGTTAGGAATAGTTCCCAGCTTCTTTTCTTTGCTTCTATGATTTCTGTTTCATACTCTTCTTTGGCATTCCTATAAGCTAAGAGTCTTCTTTCTTTCAAATTTGGAATTGCTGTGGCTTGGTAACTTTTTCTTTTTGCTCGCACGATTTTTCTTAATCTTTCCAGTTTAGGTGACCAAAAATCGCCGTATCCTACTCTCTGCGTGGTTTTAGGAGTGGATGCCTCTATTGCCAATTTAGTAGCCTGTTCAATTTTTTGTACTAATTCGTCACTGCTTATGTCTATGTCCAATTGTGGTAAGGTAAGCTTCTTTTTAAAATTTTCCCAATTTATCTTTTTAATGTTTAACCTTTCTTTATTCTTACTTGGTGTATTTAATTCCATGTTAAATGTTATTATTTCGTGATCGCTTGTTGTTTCTCGATCCCATGTATGCCAGTCTGTAATGTTATCAACTAAATTTGGTGTACAGAGTGTTATATCAATATAAGATTCTCCTCGGGAGCCCACAAACGTTGGTTTGTTTCCAGTATTTACGATTACTAATCCATTCTGGGCTATGAAATCTTCCATAATTTCTCCTCTTGTATCTGTAGAGGGTGATCCCCAAGCAGTACTCTTAGCATTCGAGTCTAGAACAAACAATATTTTCTTTTCAGGATTCTGCCAAATGATTTGTTGAAGTTTACCTATAAATATTTCAATGTCTTTGCTATACTGGAAATATGAATTGACTATCCAAAAGGTGTCTGTTCCTTTCGTTATTTCTATACAGATTATCCAATTGTCACAATATTGAGAAAGTTTTAAAGCTTCAATGTTCCTGTTCACTATTACTGTGGCTGCTTGGGGTTCTTCACCTCCGTATATGATTTTACTTGTTACAGGAAAAGTTGTTAACTTGTTGTTATGCAGATATGGCTCCTGTATGGCTAAGATATCTATGTTGTTTGTTTCTGTAAATCTTCGTAATTCCATTGTTGCTATTTTCGATTTGTGCGAATTGTTTTGTGCTATTCTAATTGTTGTTAACGTGTTATGCATATTTGGTATAAACATAGGCATCCATCCCCGTTTTACTGTAGTCGAAACAAATCCTACCATGCGCATTTACCAGTTGTTTATAGACATTCTCTAGATCCCAGTGGATGCCTCTTCTTTCGTATACCTCATCTATTAGATCTAGCAACTCCCATCCATTAGCTGGCAGATCAAACGTTCTTAGTTCCAATCTATCTATTTCTTCTAAGACCGGATATGTAATCGTTCTTCCTTTTTCGTGGATGTCTCTTACTAGTTGTCTAAATGCTACGTTCAGTATGTTTTTATCTTCAAGCTTGGCTAATCTGTATAGATGGTTCATATTGGGGTACAACATTTTGGGCTCATTAAATATTGTTTTCTCTTCTTCTTCAGTAGAGGTTATCGTGTTGTCTTGTATCCTTTTCTCTTTTGGTGGAAACAGATATTTCTGTTCTCAGATATGTTCTGAATTAATATAAAAGTGAATCCAAAATAGGGAAATGGTGGGCTTTGACGGCGGTGAATACGGAATTTGAAAGGATTTGGACAGAACACCAGCTCCACGGTTACATGTGTTCAGAATAATGCACAACGGCGCAAATCTGTCTTCAACATCGAGGGCAACACGTAAGACTTTTTTTTTTTTTTTGTAATTAAACACAAATCATCACATTTCTGTCCAACATATGTAGTTCAAATGGGATTATTTGGGAGACAGTCCCCCCAGTTCCAAGATTGGAGGGGACATGTTCCCCTCATCCCCGGGATTTGCGTGGAACAATACATCGTAGCATGTCGACGGCGAAAGTGCAAAACCTCGTAACTCATCAGAACCAATTTTTTCAGGAGAGCAATAAAAGCGTTCAGCTTTTACATTATCTTATATGCGATAAGAGGTTTTAAAAGTTAGTTTTTCACGTTTTTTTTTTTTTTTTTTTTGAAATTTTGTTTTCGTTTACGAGTTTTTGCACTCACGTAGATTCAGATGTGGGAAATTGAATGCAAGCAAAATGTAAAATTCCGAATTTAAATAACTTATCACATATATCTTTTAATTTACACAAATTACCATTTTTTTCTTTCTTCGTAAAACAATATCTGATTCATTGAGTGAAAGGGACGCTGCTATGGTACGCTACAGTAAAAAAAAAGAAAATGAAATGAAATGAAATTTTTCAGTTTTACGTCCTATGGTTATGCCGGTTAGGCTAAAGGAGACGGTGATGATGAGAGATGAATGAAATGGTGGAATGAAGAAAGTGGGAGGAAACGGGAGAAACCCGAGAAAACCCACGCGCACAGTGTTTGTCCAGTAAAAAAAAAGAGTTTGCCAGAAGTTTTAATTCAATAATAGTCCAAGTCGTTTATGTTTCAAGTTCATTGTTAGCTCAATAGATACTAGAATAATATCTTCTTAGGATCATGACCTGCAAGCAAGAATTCGAGTCAACAAAAGAGATGATAAAGGCAATTAAATTATTCTAAAATAATTGGACGAATAATAAATTGGAATGGGACAGATTAGTATTAATGAAAAAGCACAGGAGAGCAGAACTTATCCCAACGGAGTCTACATGGCAGGACCAATGTTTGAACATGAACCACCTTATAGATAACAACTCTACTGCTGAGCTACGGTGGCTCTTTGAGATAGCATTGCTGGCTGGTATAGTATATACAACAATTTAAGGCAGTGTTACTCAGTCTGTGGTACGTGGACCATAAATAGTCTTCGAAATCTACCTTTATGGTCCTCTAAGGTGAACATTAGTTTTTTTTTTTTTTTTTTTTTTTTTTTTTTTAAGGATAATACATATAATTTAAGTGAATTTTGTATTACACACTATTCTTATTATACAAACAAGATGCCTAAGTCTCTCAGTCACACTAATTGTTCACAGTCAGACTTATAGTTGTCACTAGCTGCAATGCTTCTTACCTGACATGAAGAAATGTCGCTAACATATATGCAAGTTCATAATCAATGGCAAGATAAGGCACTTGAGAAAAGAAAAACACATTTTGTTGATTGAGGGAAACGTACTTGAGGAAATAATCTGATACCGACAGGAAAAACAACTGGTAGCTGAGAATTGCATATAGACTATAGCCCTATAAACAAGCTTTCTTTTATTTTTATTTTTTACCCTTCTCCGAGAAGTGTTTCCTCTCTACTCTATAAAGTATTCTTGATAGCTTTCAATTGTTAAAAGAAACTAATTTGTATGATCCTCTAATAACAAAACAAAGCTAAATGAATTTCAATTAAGGTAGTAGGTACTAACATTAACATACGTTCAAGAGATAAGGAGAAATGATAAATTTCTTTTTCGAACGAGACAAGAGTAGTGTGGCTCGCTGAACATTCTAACTAATAAAAGGAGTCCTCATTACCCCCCCCCCCAAAAAAAAAATGATCTTTGAGATTCCCAGCCCTTTTAGCTGGCGATTGCAAAACCTGTCTTGGGTTCGAATACCGCTCAGGATACGGGATTTATACGTTGCCCTTTCACATTCTTGGCTTTCATATTCGTAGTTCTTTATTTGTATGCGTTGTTCAAGTTCTGAGTTTTAGGATCACTTCAAAACTTGAACAACAATATTTCGAGCAATTATATATATACGAACAATATTTAAGAATTGATTTTAACGTGTGTTTTAATTCAAGAATATTAGCTAAAATATGTAACTTGATGTTGGGTTCGGTCCAGAGCCGGGTACCTCCCTTACACTAAATGGCTGTAACTGTAAAAAATACGTAAAACAGAAATATCATTAATGTTGTGCCACGTGCTGTACTTTATTATAATAAAATAAATATTACATAAAGTTATTAAAATTCTGATCTAAACAAAGACAAGCGCCTTTCTCTTCCTGCTTTTTGGAGGTGAAGTTTACAACAGGCCTTCGGTGAAAGCGCCCTTCGAAACTTAATAGATCATGACTTAGAAGATAAATTAGTTCAGAAATCAATACGAATTATAGTACATGGTTCTTCGTACAATGAAATTCTCCTAAGCCTATATGTATCGGCTCTGATGGACCACGACCTTCAAATTCAAATTGGAAGGAAGAGGGGGCAGCAGTCACACACGTGAAGTTTGGCCTTGCTCGTCATCACGCGGAGAAAATAAACTGAATATTAGCACAGACACTTGTCTAGAATTATTATTTTTATTTTTTGAGGAAAAGAAAAGGGGAGAGGAAAGAAAAAAAACTCGTTTCTTATTCTAATAGTTGATCAGTTATTCGGATCAAAGCAAGGTGTATGGTTGGATGTTACCTGCGTGTAACTTGCATGCTAGCGTTTATTTTCACAAAAGGATGCCACATTTTTCTTACTAAACACCATTTGTTCTTTTGTCACATGGAGCAGGAGTGATATTTATCAAAACCGATTAAAATAAACAGGTGAAATATGATTCAACTTCTTAAGTGTGATAGCTGGTGATATACTGTAGAAAGAAAGAAGGAAAATGCTGTATATGCGCGTGTATACTTCCATGCATATCTATGGGAAGCTCATGAGGCTTTGGCTCATTTAACACATCAACTAAAGGGGCCAGTGGTTCTTAACCTTTTTTTCACTGACGACACAGTTTACTGAATGCCCATGCGACTACATGTGATAGTAATATAAGACTATACATTTCAATGAAGTAGTGACTCTATGTATTACTAAGCATTGGAGGTGCTGACTGGTACAGTTTATCTCAAAATTGATTTTAACTTACTACTTAATGTGTAATGATTTTTAAATTTTAAACTCCTACGACACACCAGATAGGACTGCGTGACACACCAGTGTATCGCGACATACCTATTGAGAACCGCTGTATGGTGTCGAGAATTCAACAATTTCCGACCATGAAATCAGCCTTTCTACTAGAAAATTTTGTTCGGGAGGGGGTAGAGTTCAAAATATGAGAGGGCTGCACTGGGACAATACTTGTTAAAGGACAATCACTCCTCAAAGGTAACGTGTAATCGTAAGTTATCTTACCGTTAAAAAAAAATAAAAAATAAGTAATCTATTTCAATGTGAATTTGTACGAACAATAAATAACATATCACTGTGTAGAATCGAAAGGGGTTCTGTATGTCTGTGGAACTTCATTGTTTAGGATTACATTCTCTTTATCTATTTAAACAAATGAATTGAATACTTAAAGCATTCATTGGCACAGTAGAATAGTCTTAATGTATGGAAAAAGACCTGGATATGTACGGACACGGTTCGCGAGGAACTGAACCCTGACTTTGAGGACATAGAACAAAGAAACTTCTTGACCTACAGAAGTGTGTTCCGTATCTCACAAGTCAGATATATTATTTTTAAGATTTCTCATGTGTATCCTTAGATTTAACCTAAATTTTACAGTAAATCATAGTCGAATTTGTATGTAATCTGAAGTTATATAAAGAAACAAAATATAAATCATTTCAAAATCTACACTGAGAAAAAAAGAAACTTTTTAAAGTAGATTCCATGAATTTATGATTACACGTATCAATGTAATAAGGATATGATTTCTATGTATGTACCAGAAATAGCAATATCAACAAAGGAAATATGATTTTATTTTTAAAGTTTAATGTCCCACAATTATGCACCGAGGCTAAGGGAGACAGTGGTAATGAGATGGATGATGGTGGAATGACGAAAGTGTGAGGAAATGGGAGAACCCCCTAAAAAAACTCGCTCATATGGTGTTTGTCCGCAACAAAGCACACTTGATGGAAGTTGGATCAAATATGCTTGCTTGTGAAGTTTCTATATAGAAATTGAAAATCACTATGTTTGTGACTCTAAATCTCCTGAACCGCCCGACCGAACTCGATCAAATTTGTAACATGGATGAGGTTCGAGGCTGGGCTGGTTTTAGGCTATTCACTTTCATGGTAGAACTGAGGGTAAGGGAAGGGGGACGGGGTATAAAATATAAATAAAACTTAATAACTCCTGAACCACTCGACCGATCTTGATCAAATTTTTAACATAGATGAGGTTCAGGTCTGGGATCGTTTTTACGATTTAAATTTGACGGAGCAACGTAGGGGAGGAGAAGGAGGAGGGGAGATATATAAAAAATAAATTTATATAAGACTGAAAGTGACTATTTTTGTAACTTGGACTATACGACCGATCTCAATCAAATTTTCAAGATACATGAGGTTCGGATCTGGAAACATTTTTGTGATTTCATTTTAACAGTAGATCCTGGGGGAGGGGAGGAGGACGTATAAATAAAAACTGATAAAACCTAATCGATGCAACGTAGGGAAGGGGTAGGGGAAGAGAAAATTAAAAATGATCAAAAATGACCGATATTAGTCTTGAATTCACAGTTTTCGGGGTCGATGAGAGAAACAGTGACATTTCCGATGCTGCTTTAATCCAAATTCAGCCCTGATAGTTGGAGAGAGGGAGGCTACAATGTAGGGAAAGGGGATAAACATTGAAAAGTGATCGAAAATGACTAATGTTAGTATGTCAAATCCATAGTTTTAGGAGTAACTGAGATTAACAGTGACAATTCTGATGCCATATGCCCAGAACAGAGGAGGGGGAGTTTTATATAATAATGATCGAAAATGACCAATAATAGTGTCTAATCCATAGTTTTCGGGATCATTCAGATAAACAGTGACATTTCCGAATCGGTTTAAATCCAAAATCAGCCCAGCCACTTGGGGAGAGGCAGTGTCGAATTTATAGTTTTCTGAGTCGTTTAGATTAAAAGTGATACTTTCGATCTCGTTTAAATTCAATTTAACCCTGTAACTTGGGGAGAGGGAGGAAGGGATATTTAAAAATGGTCAAAAATGACCGATATTAGTGCTGAATTCACATTTTTTGGGGTAGCTGAGATGAACGGTAACACTTCTGATGCCATGGCCAGCAACATGGGGAGGGGAATATATATATATATATATATATATATATATATATATATATATATATATATATATATATATATATATATATATATATATATATATATATGGTCGAAAATTACCTATATTAGTGTTGAGTTTATAGTTCTTGGGGTCGCCGAGATGAACAGTTACACTTCTCATAGTGTTTAAATCAAAATTCAGCCCCGCATCTTGGGGGAGGGGGAAAGGAAAATGCATAAAACTGATCAAAAATAACCCATATTAGTGTCGAATCCATAGTTTCCGGGATCATTCAGATGAAGAGTGACACTTCCGATCCCGTTTAAAACCGAATTCAGTCCCGCAACTTGGAAGAGGGGGAGATAATAAAATGATCGAAAATTACCAATATTAGTGTCGAATCCATGGTTTTCCGGGTCGCCGAGATGATCAATGATCTTTCCGATGCCGTTTAAATCGATGCCATTAAAAACGAAAACAGCATATTTCACGGGTACTAAGCACATGAGATAGGGAGTTGCGCATTTACATTTTCATTTCAACCCAGCGAAGCGGGTACCTACATATAAAATCATCTTTGGAGGATATAGTTAATCAAAAATTAAAGTTGAAGAATTAACCATAATTTTGGACTGTATCTCATACCATACTGTGTATTGTTGTTTTATTAGTGTCATACTAAATAGGTTGATTAGTATTTAGATACTTCGTTATCAATTTCATCTTCAAAGGTTACATTGTTATCTTACAGCATTAGTCTCTGTGCTTTTAAAAGGAATCGTTTACCACGATTTTTCTCGAAAACAACGCATGAGGATTGACACACCATTTTATTTTGTTCAGCCCATTGAGATCTATCGATTGTTATATGTCTCATCTTTGAATAGTTTTTGTTTCTTCGTTAAACATTAATAATATTGAAGAATTTGGAGTTTAAGGTCTCCTTTCAGCACAGAGGCTGCATGAGACGGGACTTATAGGCAGAGGCGAATCTATAATGTAAAAACTGAGGGAGGGGGGCAACCAGAACCCAGACTATGATAGGTAAATCGTAAGTTTTCTATAAACTTTCAAAAATATACTATACTGTATAAACATAAGCGGAACTACAGGGGGACCAGGTCCCCCCCCTAGAAGCAAAGCTGGCCCTTCCCAGAATTTTTTTTTTTTACTGTACGAAAATAATGTTATTAATTTACCTCAATTTACGCATAACAATTTTAGTGATGATTGCATTCGACATATCTAATAGTGTCTATACTCATCCGCCCATCGACTTTTTTTTTTTTTTTTTTTTTAACATTGTCTGGTGCCTGAATATAAAATCCCTGGACCAATGTGATAGTGAGCAGTATAGAAAAATCTCAACTTATGTTATATGTGACTTTTTCTTTATTTGATAGCTTCATTATGTAAATTATTTTTGTATTGTTTCAAGTAATTAACTTATTGGCGTAGCATGATAGACAGAATAGGTATGAGAGGAAGCGTGTATTGATATACAAGCTTTTTCCTCATAACCATTCCGTCTATCAATATAAAACTTGGTATACACATTTCTTATTTTCTATAGTATTTTTCGAGATACACTTGTTTTGAGTGCTTTTAGCCGGGACTCCTCCAGAAAGGTCCAAAGTTGATGGGAGGAATTTCTGGAGGGAATTTTCTCAACATTATCCAAATTTTCCTTGTTCAAATACGTTATGGACCCCACTACATAGCACCTCTGGAAATTTTGTTTCATGCTGAAGAGAATGAGCTATAAACCATGACTCTAAAAATAAACAGCGGTGATGCAGTAGCTATTTCACTGCGAGTCTACGATTTTCTTTATACTCATAGGGTTAATGGGCCCCAGGGACTTACTTCGTTGTCCATAGCACCTAATTTTTTGTGCATGAACATATCTTTATGTTTATCGAATGGACTAGATTTGATTCGGTAGTCCGGATGACAAGTTCATGTCCCTTCCTTGTGAGAATATGATAGTCAACGTTTACGAATAATGTACTTTCGCTCAGAATTGCACGAGTAAAACAGTAATAAAAAATTGAGTTTTCGAAATTAGAGTAGATTTTAGATAGTTATTTAGTAGTAACTGAATATAGGAAATATACAATATTAAGCAAATTTATGATGTAATATATTTTCACTGAACTGTTACATGACAGTCTCATGTTAGAATTAAATAACCTGAAGAGTTTATAGTGAGTGCAGGCAACGGTGGACTTAGAATTATATATATATATATATATATATATATATATATATATATATATATATATATATATATATATATATATATATATATATATATGCATTATAAGAAGATCTAAAAGATTCTTCCAATTTTCAGAACTAAGGGGCCATGGCCCCCTAGGGAAATACCCTAGTTACACCAATGTGTATAAATAGCTTAAATTATTTTTGTTACTCAAAAACACTGGGAGGCCTAGACCCCCCTCGGCTCCGGGCTAGATCCGCCTCTGCTTATAGGTTAAATTAGGTTTTAAACCGCTACTCGGAAGGGGAAGGCGAAATTTACGCAAAATCTAACTTTAGCTTAAAGACCTCAAAGTAGAAACTCATCACAGAAGAAAAAAAGTAGCTAGATCGTATGTGACGCAAATACATTCCACTCCAATCAAGATTATTGTTCGTATACAAAACAACTCTTTAAAATTAGACGGTAAAAATTTCAGCAAATCAGTGGCAAACTTGTTTGCCATCCGTAGTTGTTAAATTACAGTGGTACGTTAATTCAGGAAATATTGTTAAGATTAAAGAAATTAATGGTAGAATCTATACATTTTTGACTGAAGATGAGTATCACGTAGTCTCATTAGTATGGTAAGAATTAACCCTTTTAGAATATTTGGTAACTTTTGTTATCATGGCGTAGGATTGTCTTTGATCGCTTATTTAGGTTCTATAGCAGATATTTAAGCCAGTGTTTTATTTGTCAAGTCTAGGATGGACCAAAGAACACCTCAGATGGTCAACTTGGCGGCGCCAAGTGGGGTGGAGGAGCGTGACTTTTTTTTTTATTATTTCTTAAGGCAAATTTCAAACAATTTTTACGCCTTTAGTTTTCAAGATATCAGATTGGAACTTTGTATACCGATTGTGTGTACCTTTGGGTATTTCTCAAAGTTTTCTTAGGTCCCTACGTGAAACCGATTCCGGGCCCGAGGGGCGCAAGTGTTCCGAGGGATGATTTTTTCAGAAAAGTTTCCGGTTTTTCCCGATTTTTCCGGTTCAGGTATATGATACGGACATGTAAATGGTACCGTTGAAAAGGGCTCCTTATACTGAAGAATCTGGCATTTGAACTATGACTCTAGACCAAATAGTAATGACGAAGTAAATTTTTATATGTATATACATGTATATCTATATCTATCTATCTATCTATCTATCTATCTATCTATCTATCTATCTATCTATCTATCTATCTATCTATCTATCTATCTATCTATCTATCTATCTATCTATCTATCTATCTATCTATCTCCCTCTCTGTCTCTCTCTCTCTCTCTCTCTCTCTCTATATATATATATATATATATATATATAGAGAGAGAGAGAGAGAGAGACTAATTTCAGACTTTCAGACAATTTTTTTCGCCCTTTGTTTTCAAGAAATTTTGCACACATATTATGTGCATAACGTTTTTTTTTTTAATCAGATCCCTACGTCATCCCAGGCCTGGGCCAGAGAGGAAAAGTGCTTTGATGGGATTTAAAAAGCAAATTCCGGGTTTTCTCCTAATTTTCCGGTTCAGGTGTACGATACGGACATGTGAGTGGTACTGTTGAAAAGAGCTCATCATACTGAAGAAACTGGCGTTTGAACCATGACTATAGATCAAATAGGAATGACGCAGTAGATTTTTGAAATATATATATATCTATATGTATAAACATATATGAAAAAAAATGGTCACCTTTAGACTTTCAAAAATTTCTCCCAACCTCAGATTTCAAGGTACAAGATTGGAATTTTGCACACTTATTATGTGCATAACAGCGTATTTTGTTGAAAGAAATTCAGATTTCTACGTGAACCCAGACCCGGGCTAGAGGGGCACAAAAATTTCGATTTTTTTTTAAATCTCCAGTTTTCTCCGATTTTCCCGTTTCTGGTGTATAATACGACAAGCGAATGGTACCATTGGAAAGTATGATCTATCCTAAAAAAAAAAAAAAAAAAAAAAAAACGGTATGAACCATGATCCTACAGTAAACAGAATGAAAGCAGTAGCTGTTTGAAAAAAAATGAAATGAAATCTTTGAGTTTTACGTCCCGCCACGGTTATGCCGATTAGGCTAAAGGAGACGGTGATAATGAGAGATGAGTGTAAATGGTGGAATGAAGAAAGTGGGAGGAAACGGGAGAACCCCGAGAAAACCCACGAGCACGGTGTTTGTCCACCACAAAGTTCACTTGGCGGGGGCTGGGATCGAACCCGGGACTACAAGCACCTACAAGCACCAGAGGTGAACGCTCTACCACTGAGCCACCGCGCCCCCCAGTAGCTGTTTGAGTGAAAGTCTAAAATTTACCTCAAAAAGGGGAAATCCAGAAGGGTTAAAGTGGTTCTTGTAGATCACTGGTTCTCAACCTAATTCCTGTCACGACCCTCATTTTATCACATCCTCTTGCAAGCGACTCCCTAATAATTTCTGGTTTGTAATAAGCTTGTGTGGCATTTTTAATATACCTATTGCGTAAATCTACACTGAGAAAAAAAAAAAAACTTTTTAGAGTAGTTTCCATGAATTTATGATTACACGTATCAATGTAATAAGGATATGATTTCTATGTACCAGAAATAGCAAAATCAACAAAAGAAGTATGTTTTCTTTTTAAGTTTAATGTCCCACAATTATGCACAGGCTAAGGGAGACAGTGGTAATGAGATGCATGATGGTGGAATGACGAAAGTGTGAGGAAATGGGAGAACCCCCTAAAAAAACTCGCCCATATGGTGTTTGTCCGCAACAAAGCACACTTGATGGAAGTTGAACCAAATATGCTTGCTTGTGAAGTTTCTATATATAAATTGAAAATCACTATGTCGACTCTAAATCTCTTGAACCGCCCGACCGATCTCGATCAAATTTGTAACATGGATGAGGTTCGAGGCTGGGCTGGTTTTAGGCTATTCACTTTGATGGGAGAACTGAGGGGAAGGGAAGGGGGACGGGGTATAAAATATAAATAAAACTTAATAACTCCTGAACCACTCGACCGATCTTGATCAAATTTTTAACACAGATGAGGTTCAGGCCTGGGATCGTTTTTACGATTTAAATTTGACGGAGCAACGTAGGGGAGGAGAAGGAGGGGGGAGATATAAAAATAAATTTATATAAGACTGAAAGTGACTATTTTTGTAACTTGGACTATACGACCGATCTCAATCAAATTTTCAAGATACATGAGGTTCGGATCTGGAAACATTTTTGTGATTTCATTTTAACAGTAGATCCTGGGGGAGGGGAGGAGGACGTATAAATAAAAACTGATGAAACCTAATCGATGCAACGTAGGGAAGGGGAAGGGGAAGAGAAAATTAAAAATGATCAAAAATGACCGATGTTAGTGTTGAATTCACAGTTTTCGGGGTCCGATACTGTTTTCCGATGCTGTTTTAATCCAAATTCAGCCCTGATAGTTGGAGAGAGGGAGGCTACAACGTAGGGGAAGGGGATAAACATTGAAAAGTGATCGAAAATGACTAATGTTAGTGTGTCAAATCCATAGTTTTAGGAGTAACTGAGATTAACAGTGACAATTCTAATGCCGTTGCCCAGAACGGAGGAGGGGGAGTTTTATATAATAATGATCGAAAATGACCAATAATAGTGTCTAATCCATAGTTTTCGGGATCATTCAGATAAACATTGACATTTCCGAATCGGTTTAAATCCAAAATCAGCCCAGCCACTTGGGGAGAGGCAGTGTCGAATTTATTGTTTTCTGGGTCGTTTAGATGAACAGTGATACTGTCGATCCCGTTTAAATTCAACTCAACCCTGCAAGTTGAGGAGAGGGAGGAAGAGATATTTAAAAATGGTCGAAAATGATCGATATTACTGCTGAATCCACATTTTTTGGGGTCGCCGAGATGAACCGTGACAATTCCGATGCCATAGCCAGCAACATGGGGAGCTGTATATATATATATGGTCGAAAATGACCTATATTAGTGTTATATCTGTAGTTCTTGGGGTCTCCGAGATGAGCAGTTACACTTCTCATGCTGTTTAAATCAAAGTTCACTTTGTGGTGGACAAACACCGTGTGCGTGGGTTTTCTCGGGGTTCTCCCGTTTCCTCCCACTTCCTGCATTCCACCATTTTCATTCATTTTCATTCATTAGTAAAAATATAGGATGTACATTTTATAGCAGATTTAAAAATATGGTTTGGGTTTCCTATTTCTTTTCTGTTAATTATGTTCTTCAATGTTCGAATTTTGATCATTCTCATGATATTTTCTGCTTTCAACGGAGTTCCATAAATATTATACCAATGTTCTTTAAAATTATTAAGTTCGAGAGGTTTTATATGCCTGTAAGAAATAATTTCTGAAGATAACTCAGGTCCTAATGAATATTATTCACTAGGAAAGGAAGTATTCCCCTCCTCTCAACATGGAAGCAGAGGGCAATTTCAGACTCTGGTCAGATCAAACATTTATGCGTAACAAAACGAAGGTCCCCCTGTAAAACTTCTTTACCTAAAGTGTTATTATTAGTATCATAAATTTGCTTAAAGCAAACATTTTGAAGGGTTCGTCGATAATATCCTTGCTTTCTTTGACCTTCGCCCGCCTTCCAAACGAAGAGGTGAATTTTACATGACTGCTGTATAATAAGCGAGAGATTGGTAAAATGGTAAAAGTATGTTTTTCTTGTGTGTGTATGTGTGTGTGTGTGTGAGAGAGAGAGAGAGAGAGAGAGAGAGAGAGAGAGAGAGGACAAAATTTTAGTTGCAAGATGACATACTTCAATTGCCGTTTTCGGTTCATATAGCAAAAACAATACCGCCACCAGAGAATAAAGACAAGTGTAGTCTGTTCTGTTCTCTTCCGCCATCTCAGCCAGAACTTTCAACTACAGCCTGTAATGAGTGTAGACCTTACCCAGTTTTCAAATTGAATAGATGGTGGTAGTAGTTCGGTTTCTCGACCTTGTAAAAATCTTCCCTGTCTTTGATTTTGTTTGTCATCATTCCAGCCAGAAATAAAAAAATGAGAGTTCCTCAGTTTACAGCAAGAGGAATTAGGGACAAGACATTAAGGATGATATTCCTAGAAGCTCATGTATCACGATTGTTTCATTCAATAGACAGAGGATACTTTTCTATGAAGGCTTTTCAACATGTCTTCTCACAAAGGGGATTTTCCTTTTGCAATCTATATGACCACTGGCAATTTCAATCTTGGCCATTCCCGCCAGCGTTTTCATTTTCGAGACACGAGACAAGACGAGACATTTCACGAGACGTCCCGTCTCGTGTCTCGTCTCGTTGTCGAGACGGGACAAGTAGTCTGTCTCGTCTCGTGTCTCGTCTAAGAGGGTTCTGTCCCGTCTCGTGTCCCGTCTCGTTTTCGAGACGAGACAAGACACGAGAAATGTCTCGTCTCGTGGCAACACTAGCTTCTACCAAGTGGCTCCTGATCCCCCCCCCAAAAAAAATCAATATATTTCATTCAATCAAACATTTTCTTGTACGCCCCATATCTGAACTACTACATGTAATGTAGCCAAACCCACACTATCACTTAATTCGGTATGATGTGCTTATTTCGTAAAAAATAAGAAAACTCAATTTAGGGGCGGTTCAAAAATTTTGTAACCCCTGATCTAAAATCTAATTGTGGCCAAGATTAGAATCTTTTGATGCATTTTTTGGATCATTTCTAAAATTAATGGCCAAGATCGCAATCTTTTGAACCATTTTTGGATCATTCCTAAAATTCTTGTATACCAAATAAGAGAGTTTTTAACAAAATTAAAAGAAATTACTGGTAGAAGGCATACATTTTCGACTGAAGATGAGTGTCACGTGGTCTCATTAGTATGGTAAGGGATAAAATGATTCTTGTAGAACAAATGGTACCAACTTCATTATTTTAAGTTTTTTCTACTAATTTGTTCATTTAATATTCGGTATGATGTGTAGAACATGAAGGTAACATATTCGGTTCTGACTTGGAAATAACATATACAGGGTGACCCAAAATTCACTTTTGTAGTAGACAAATTATCATTTTTATTTCACAGAAATAAAGAAATTACAGCAATTAACGTATGTTCTGGTTGTATCTCTGAAAACTACAGGTATTTATTTCTCGGGTGTAATTTCTAAGCTATATAGTGGTGTGCCATTGTCAAGGCTTATGGAAGCGAATTTGTTATATTTTGTAAAAACAGTGAATTCTTACTAAATATGATATAAAAAGTCACTTTGTGTCAACGATAGGGGACGGTTTTTGCAGCCGGAACACAAAGAGGGTGTTGCTCTTCAATTTGAGCATTATTTCGTTAAAATATATTACGAAGTTTCGGAGATTTAGACCTAAATATATACTAGTACTTAAATATATACTAGTACGTAACAATGGATAACAATATAATATATGTAGAATAACATATATTATTGAAAAGTTGCCTAACAACGTTTTTATACCAAATAAGAAAGTTTTAACAAAATTAAAATTTTCGTAGTTTTATTGTTATTATGTTAGAATTAACTAGTATGATTTTAATATGAATTACATTCCTCCAGTTAATTATCATTGTAATTAAACTAAAATTGAATGACTGCTCGTTTGCCAGTGGGAAATTCTTAACACATTGACTGTCACAATAGAAATAATAAAAAATCCGGGGACTATGTTGTATTATTACAAAAAATAGATTTAAAACTTCGAGAACTTATTTTTACGAGACATTAAACAAGAGTCTGAACTCATTTTTGACCTCGGGCAAACTAAAAACGAATGTAAACAATGAGAACTTTTAACCGAACAAGATCTTAACCTATAGCGCACAGGGAGACGAAGTCTTACGGGGAGGAAAAACTTATAGTTTCAATGATATACGTACAATACTGCAAGTTAGGTAAAGAATATTTAATTAATCAAAGTAACAGAATGTATTTATTGAACATATTTCTCAGCACTTCCGAAAGCAGTGGTTTTAAACTTCCTCAAGACCTGAAGCTTTAATATTTAAATTACACAAGAATTCGTTCATTTCCACTTTCTCTGATATAATAAAAAAAAAAGTTGAAAGAAGAATGACATAAATTTCTTTGTTTCTCAAACTACTGACAGAAATTCCTTTCCATAATATTAGTGTATGAATGAAAAACTCAGCACCAATATAATTTATTGCTTGGTATTACCCGACGTTCACCTCGCCACAAAACACACTAGTTGAAACTCATTACAAACTCCGAATGCATCTCTGGATTCAAGACCTCAACAACTAATGCGTATTGTGTAATTGAGTAATTTTAAATGTGATCATATAGTGGGTTACGAGAGTCCGGGTAGTGTTTCCACAGATCACTCGCTTGAGTGGTGACGTATTAGGTCCATTGATGGTGTACACGATTTGAAGCAAAGGGTTGCGAACATACTTACCCTCGCGACAAGTTCAATCACAAATAAGAGGTGTTCTAACACGAAAAAGCAAAAACAGTTGACCGATTTGTATGTGTGTGTGTGTGTGTGTGTGTGTGTGTGTGTGTGTGTGTGGAAAAGTAAACTAACAAATTTGTAAACACACAAAACAACTGTTTATTAAATCGTAATTTTATGTGTACGCCCCTCTACTGTAAATAAAAATTCTTCAAAAGCATTTTTGCATTGATTTCTGTCTTTTTTCGGTTATTTTGCGGATTATTTGCGGAATTCGTTTATACACGGTTGCCCCGCTATACAATTCCGAGGATAAGTGGAAGTTCACTGTATTCCTAAATTAAAAAAAAATAAAATAAAATAAAACAGCAGCAACCAAAGCAGAGAACGTTTTGCACAGAAAACGTTCTTTATACTAGCGATACTTTACTTAAAGTAGAACCAAGAATTTAAACCCTGTGACGTTTTATATTAACACATATATTAATGCTTGAAACGCTCGTGGTAATTGGAAGCATGGCAAAATAAACTCGAAAGAAATTCTCTGTTCCATTTGCATTAATGTGCACAGACTTTATACAATATGAAGACTTCATTTCATTGAGTGAATAAACGCATTTGCGCGATTAAATTTGTCCTATACTTCTTTGTTTCATTCAGATCAACTGTATCACCGGAGTCAATACTAGAAATCATGCTTTTGCATAGCATCAAACTAAATAAACGGAGTCAATTCACGTGAATCGACACTTAATTCGGTCTAGCCATATCTTCGTTTTATTGTTCTTATTTCTAGTACAAAGGTACAAACAGGAATATACAGCGTATTCCAAGATAATAATTATTTTATATCTAGCGTATGCTCACTTTAAATTTGCAAGTACGCAGGTATAAGCTGAAATTAAATACCTATATACATGCTGATTGTTTACTTCATAATCAATGTTTATTCAACTCTTTGAAATATGTACTGCTCGCCATTAAAAAGCAACAGCAAGAACGAAATATCGTAGGAATTCCAAATTTGCACAATATGAAAAGCATAGGAGGATAAACAACTGATTAGCGCGACAGGGCGTCATTAACTTGTTCCGCCACCAACGAATTTCAAGACGGCTTCTTTTGCATCGTTTTGTGTGTGTTTTGTGCCGTTTTGTGTGGCTGACCCACTATTTGTACATCACGGGCAGTGGGTCAAAATGGGTCTATTATGGCGGAACAAGTTAATGCTGTTCCACCACCAACCAAGTTCGAGATCGTTCCCTTCACATCATTTTGTACTGTTTTGTACGCCTATTCCCACGTTTTGTGCGTCACCGGAAGTGGGTCAAAATGGACCTCCAATGCGGGACGAAAATGACCCACTATTCCGCCACAAACGAATATCGAGATGGTTTCTTTTACATCGCTTTGTGCGTATTTTGTGCCGTTTTGTGCGTCACCGGAAGTGGATCAAAATGAGCCTACAAATATGCCGGAAGAAGTTAATACTGTTCCACCACCAATGAATTTCGAGGTCGTTTCCTTCACATCGTTTTGTGCGTGTTTATGCCGTTTTGTGCCCCTATTTCTACGTTTTGTGCGTCACCGGAAGTTTGTCAAAATGGGCCTCCAATGTGTGATGAAAATAACCCACTGTTTCACCACTATCGAATTTCAGGATCGTCTCTTTCTCATCACCTAGTGCCTGTTTGTGCCGTTTAGTGCGCGTATTTCCACGTTTTGTGCGTAACCGGAAGTGGTCAAAATGGGCCTGCAAGGTGGGACGAAAATGACCCACTGTTTCACAACTATTGAATTTCGAGGTCGTTTCTTTCGCATCGTTTAGTGCCTGTTTTGTGCCGTTTTGTGCGCTTATTTCCACCTTTTGTGCGTCAACGGAAATGAGTCAAAATCGGCCTACAAGTATAGCGGAATAAGTGAATGCTGTTCCGTCACCATCGAATTTGGAGATCGTTTCCGTTTCCTTTACATTGGTTTGTGCGTGATTTGTATCGTTTTGTACGTCAGTGGAAGTGGGTCAAAATGGGTCTTGAAAGGGGAATCAAAATGTCTTTTTCTGGAATATTTGTAGGTGCTCTTTGACCCACTTCTCGTGGCGCACAAAACGTGAACGTATGCTCAAAAACGGTATTAAACAGGTACTAAATGATGCGAAAGAAATGACTTCGAAATTTGATAATGGCAGAAAAGTGGGTCATTTTCGTCCTACCTTGGAAGCCCAAAATGTGAAAATAGGCTTACAACACGGTACAAAACACGCACAAAACGACGTGAAGGAAACGACTTCGAAATTCGTTCGTGACAGAACAGCATTAACTTCTTTTGCAATACTTGTAGGGCAATATTAGCCTACTTCCGGTAACGCACAAAACGTGGAAATACACGCACAAAATAGGAAATAAACGATATGAAAGAAACGAACTCCAAATTAGATAGTGGTGGAACTGTTGTTCATTTTCGTCCCACCTTGAAAGCCCATTTTAACCCACTTCCGGTGATGCACAAAACGTAGAAATAGGGGCACAAAACACACACAAAACGATGTGAAGGAAACGACCTCAAACTTCGTTGATGGCGGAACAGCATTAACTTGTTCCGCCATATTTGTAGGTCCATTTTGACCCACTTCCCGTGACACACAAAACATGGGTATAGGCGCACAAAACGGCACAAAACACGCACAAAACGATGTGAAAGAAACCACGTCGATATTCGTTGATGGCAGAATAGTAGGTCATTTACGTCCCACATTGGAGGTCCATTTTGACCCACTTCCGGTGACGCACAAAACGTAGAAAGGAGCAGGGATTTTTTTTTTTACATTTTTGGCTCAGATCCGCTTTCAGGACGGTACTTAAAGATAAAACCGAACTCTTCTATCATAATTAGATATTTTCCTTTATTTATTTATTTATTTATTTATTTTTACATCCATATTTTTAAGTTGGACATAGACAGGACAAGGGCAAGGGCAAAGAAACGCGCCTGGTAGGCTAGAGATGGAGAGGATACAAAACACAGAATACAAGGCACAAAATACTCAACGAGGAAATAACAGTTCGTGAACTTGACTAAACATTTCAGTAACAAAATCATTTTATGTGTATACGTATGTATTCAATACTAAATATTACTACCAATACTTTATTTTTTAAAGAAACAATGTAGTCAAAAATTTATCTTTATGGTTTAAAATCATAGCATGTAAGTCTTTTGGTTAGTGGTTTCACTTCTGCTATAATTTCTACGTTCTCAATCTCAATCTGCTCAATCTGCTTCACATTGTTTGGTTTCTCTCCTGTTTTAAAGCGTGTTGTTCCACTTGTAACTGGTTAATTTCTGGTATTAGGTTCACACTTGAAATTTTAACCTGTCCCATACTATCCACTAATAATGGTACTTCTTCAATTCTTGGCCAGCTGTCGCATATATTGGGGCAAAAGAGTGTACTTGTTATTTTCCAAATATTGCTTCTACTAATGAACGAGTAGCATTTATTTCATCGATTGTGCTGAAGATGCAGACAAGTAGTCTGAATGGGATCATCTATGTTCAGTCGAACACCAAGGAAGTTTAAGCAAGACTGCATTATTTCTCTTCGAACTGCTTCCCAGTTTCTGATCCGACGAGTCACATGCATATTATGAATTGTACGGCACTGTCGCCTCTGTTAATCGCTATCCACGTTGTTGCTAACTATGCACTCCTCCTTTCCACCGGAAAAGAGATTCTCTAACATTAAATTAAGTTTCCTCGCGAGCAGTGCTTAAAGTGAGCCGGTTATGCATCCGAAAGTTTGAAAGTCGGCCGGTACGGCATACCGGTAAAAATTATTGATTTAAATTGTAATTTGTGTGCAGAAAAAAAAACAGATTGTATATATGGAAATAAGAACTACTTGTACTATCAAAGATTTCGTTGCTGCTGCTTCGAAACTAAATATCAGTTCCCTATCACTCTACTCAATGACAGAATTTGTGCGCTTAATTTTTTTCAACATTTGGGCTAGCAATTCCACCCCCGCCCCTCTCAAAAAATCTAACTACCGTACCACCCGCCTAAAATGTTTAACCTGGATCTGCCCCTGTCATTGACAGGACTCCTTTTTTAAATTCAAAATGATTATTTTCACACTGTCTGGACCTCTGTGTTTACAATTACCAGGCTATCCCAAAAGTTCTGCACCATGCAAGAAGGAAAATTAAACATGAATATCAGAAACAAAGACAAACCTTTATTCAGAAAAGTACAGGCCATCATATTCGATTACCTTCATCATGTTTGGGACAATGGTTCAATGATGGCAATACCAGGTGGTAGGTTTAGAATTGAAAAACTCGCGACAGGCAGCATGCATTAGTACTCACTCACTCTCTCACTCTCTCTTTCTCTCTTTCTATAGATTTTTCACGTCAAAAATGGTGCAAAAATGTCAGAAGTAGAGATGCTCTTTAGGGTTCTGTCAAAATTACTGCACTAAGTGGCAGGGCATTTTTTAAGCTACCTTTTTGTATCCAAATGGATACCCAGGCCCAGCACTTGGATACCTAGGCCCACCAGTTTGGATACCCAGTACACTTCATAAATCTTTAATTTACTGGAAGAGTACAGTAGGTTGTAATATAACTATCGTCACTCATGAATATTCATGAGTGAGGACTTTTTTGACATGGTAGCACTTGGTAATGCACGTTTTAAAAAATGGATACACCCTTTTTCCCCGCATACTAATGACACATAATGTATGCAGGTGCGGCCGGAGGTAACATGACATATAATAAATGTTTCCGGTCAAAAGAAATGTTAATTGGACAAGCAGAATACAGAAAAAACCTTTTCGGAAATAAAATATGCAGATCACACACGTAGAACAAGGTAATTCATTAATATTCAGCACATGTAACGCGACAGCTGCTGCTGGAGAATATTGTAAAAATTTTGATCGTTGGTATGAGTGAAAGAAAGCACTAGAAGTTTCCATATCTTTTTTCTAAGCTTATTATTGTTGGAATAGGGGAAAGAACACACTCGAACCTTCTGGAAAGATTTAAGGGCATATAAATACTGATGCATTTGCATGATGTGTACATTTAGAAAGAAGAGGGCACCAAGAACATCAAGTGTTAACTTTGCGAAGAAGATATTTTACTACTAGGAGAGATTGGAAGATTGGTAAGTAATAACGTTGTAGTTTTCTTGTATTATACTTGTTCATTTTTATATGGGAAAGGGACATATTGTATTTGTTTGGAGTATAAGGGGGACGGAACTGTTTGGTTTTATCGGGAATTCATTGCGGATTTTCCGGTATTGAAAAAATGATATGACTCGGTGTACTTTTATGGAATTATAACGTGACTAAGATATAGTATAATGTAATATGGAGGGTAGAGGGAATCATCATTAATGATTGCACCGGGAATCGAACCAGAGCTTTTCCACGTGAAAAGCCGTACGACAAACACTTTGCTTAGCAGATGTTGTTACTTATATGTAGCTATGAATTGTGTAAGACATAACAGGTATATAAAAATATATTGTACAGAAAGTTAGCAGAATGCGCCCCGGGACTCGAATTACTATTCTCCCACATGGAGAACCGTACGACAAACATTTTGCTTGCAGTGCGAACTTGTTACTTATATATAGTTATGAATTGTGTAAGACATAACAGGTATATATGAATTATATTGTACAGGAAGTTAGCAGAATGCGCCCCCGGGAATCGAATGAGTATTCTCCCAGGTGGAGAACCGTACGCTAAATTTTATGCTTGCAGTGTGAACTTGTTACTTATATGTAGCTATGAATTGTGTATGACATAACAGGTATATATAAATTATATTGTACAGAAAGTTACCAGAATGCGCTCCCGGGAATCGAACCAGGGCTTGTCCACGTGAAAAGCCGTACGATAAACATTTTGCTTAGCAGATATTGTTACTTATATGTAGCTGTGAATTGTGTAAGATATAACTGGTATTTAGAAAGTATATGGGAAGTTTTATTGAGTAGGGAGCCATGATACTGCCGGAACTCGAACCAGGGCAATCCCACGTGGAGAACCGTACGCTTGCTTGCACTGTAGACTTTTTTAGTTATAAATGCTATATTTTTACTGTGTATGAACAAACTTATATTGGATAGGTAGTTAACAGAATTTGCATTGCGAATTGAACCATGGCTCTCTTACATGCAAAGCCAATATGGTTGGGAACGTTATTGTTACGTTGAATATCATATTTGTAATTTGAAAAGTTGTAATACGGTAACTAATTGCATTTTTTCTTTTTTGTTTTAGGTGCTGAAGCAAATAATAAAGTGATAGGAGCGAGAAAAAGCAGAGAGCACGAAAGGCGTGGATTTGAATTGAATTATCACTTAAACAGAGATAAATTAATATTCGGTAAGTATTATTATTATTATTATTATTATTATTATTATTATTATTGTAAACTTTTGTGTTTTATTTCATAAACGCTAGTGTAACAATGAGGATATATGGCGACAGAACGTTTAACGTTACCGCAGATTGAACTTAAGGGTTTTTCATGTTGAAAGCTAATGCAATAAAAAGAGACCCGAGATTGTTTGAACATATTACCCAGGACGAAATGTAGTAGTGAAGTTGAAAGGGAACTTATATTTTGTAATTGGAAGTCGTAATACATCAAATAACTAATTCTTAATTTCTTTTATTGTTTTAGGTGGTGAAGGAAATAAAAAATCTTAATAGAAACACTGGAGAACAAACCTTATTTTCCTGAATTGTTTGCTGTTGAAATATAGAGGTGCTTTTAGTGAAAAGGAGTTATAGATTGCTTTTAAAGCATGGATTCAATGAAACCGTTGGATCTTAGTACAAGAGGTGAAAGTGATCTCGCAGAATCATCATCTTTGCCGGGAACAGAGGTTTCATCCCAACCGGTGGTGAGCCCGCAATCTCCGCCACTGGAAACAGAAGTTACCCCGGCCAACTTTGATGTATTGACGTTTTTATCGGGGACATCCCAACCGGTGGTGAGCCCACAATCTCCGCCACTGGAAACAGAAGTTTTTCCGTTACTTGATGTTGAAAACGAAATAGAAGAATATCCCCCTACACCTTCACCAACAGTGAGTAATTCCCCAGTGCAGAATTGGGAGTTGGAAGAATTTTTGAAGTTACCATGTGAGTGTACTGTGGAACGTACATCATTGGATTGTATAAAAGAGTGTATAATATATTGGAAACCAGACGATATTTGTATTTGTATTGCATGCGGTTTTTTGGAAGGTGGACAGTTAAAGCATGATTGTTTGATGTTGGATACGGAATGTCTTGAACGGAAAGCTATAGAAACCATAACAAAAGTTGAGGTTCGTAAAGAATTATTATCAATTTACAGAAAAAAGCATGGACATTTGTTTTTGATTACATGGAACTTTATTGAACGTTTCCGAGATCTTGTGTGTGACTTTGAATACAGGCCCACTCTATTAAAAATTTTACTAGAAAAAGATTTTGGGAAATATAGTGATATGGTGTAAAAATGTACAAAAGTACGATAAAAGTAAGCTTAGTGTGAGTAAAAGATTTTATATTGAAGTAGAGTGTAGAATATATTGCCAATAACAATAAGACAAATATATATTTTTGCATTTATGTATTTTATTATAATGGAATATAAGTTTATGGAGTATATTTGGAAAATAATAGAACATACATCATGATGTTATATTAACGAATTATTTCTTGGAAAAGATTTATTTTGTATTGCCTTGAAACATATTATTAAACAGAGAATTCGAATAAAATATTATTTGATTGTAATATAAGACACAGAATGCATAGAACACTTTATTAAATGTAAGGGAAAAAATGTGTTTTACACATGCGCAGAAGCTTTTATTGTAGGTATATAAATAGATGTATCACACTTGAAAAAAGTATTTATGTGTTTTGTTTTTGCTGAAGAGCAGACAAATGAGTAACATGGAGACTGTTTATGTTTCACCTAGAGAAAAAGAAATTCAGCGTGAAAACGAAAAACCTATACTGTTAATTCACCCGTCTGACCCCGATTTGCCAGATGAATTACGTGATAAAGTGAGAATCATATATCCATCACAAGAAATAGAAGAAGTGTATTATTTTAGACGCTATAATAGATATAATGATGAAATACTCCCGGAAAGTGATGATGATGACAGTGTTTTAAATATTAACTGTTTTGAACTGGAAGCTAATGACTGTGAGTGTACTAGTGAAACTATTAGTGATACATGTGTTATACAATTATTTAATGAGTACACACCAAATTCTGTATTATTATGTAAAGCATGTGTTGAACATAATGAAAATGAAAAAGATCACAACTGTTTGCTGCAGTATGATTACGAATTATTACAAAAGGTGTGGACGATCTTAATTAAACGTGAAATGAGAGAGAAAATCTATAAACTTTATTTAAAGAAACATTTTAAAGGTTATAATATTAAGAACACTTATACTTTGGAGAAAAAATTTAATCTGGTATATGAATACATTACAGAGTGTGATTGTTATATCAAAGAAATAGTAGAAATGTTTTTAGAGAAAGATAAACAATTATTTAATTCTGTAAATGAACACTGAGACACTGTAGCATATGCATTTGATTGTGTATGAATAGAAGAACATATTTAACCTCATATATATATATATATATATATATATATATATATATATATATATATATATATATATATATATATATATATTAGGGCTAAATACTTTGATGTAAGTTGAGAAATTACAAATTGTTACAGAGAATTGAACTGTTATCTATATTATTTTATAAATGGATCAATTTGTAGTATTGTAATATTAAGAATTTAATAGATTACAAACATTGGACTAACACATGTAAATAATAGCTAGAGCTAAAATACTGAATTACTGGCAACTGAATTGTCAGTGAGAGTAATGTATTTTAAAGAAATAAACTGATATTAGAAAAAATAATCTTAGTTGTTTGTATGCTATATGAAGAAACTAGTGTTTAAGAAGAATATGGTAGGAAACTGAAACTATTTAATACTTTATTTTAGATTTTTTAGAGACATTACCAACGTAAGTAAATGATGAACTATTGTCGATTGAACGGGAATCACTGAGGTTGATACCTTGTGTTTAGTTTATGATATGAAGACTTTAACATTCTTGTTTACACAGTTACTTTTAAATGAATACTACATATAATCTTGTATGCAGAATGGATTGAATTAAGGGCATACTTACGCGAGGGATTCATTGGATGCGGACCACATTTAAAACTTTATAACCCAACAAACATTTCAACACTTTCTTAAGAGAATTATGGTTGCAGTAGGAGAGAAATGTGTGATATACTGTAGAAAACTCGATGTTACAGTACCCTTGTACTCTTTATGTCTTATAAAAAGAAGTTAGTGTACTCTTTTGCTGAGAATATAGATGACAATATTGTAAAATTACGTGTCGTTTTATTGCAACTAGAATAATGTTACTTCAATAATGCTTAAACGCAGTCACTGTTAGTGCAGAATCCACCCTCCAACAATTTTCAGGATGTGCAGACCCTTACTTGGTATATGGTGTTAAAAAGAATAAACATTGTACGGTAACCTCTTGAAACTTGTAGACCCACAGTGAAGTATAGTCGGATATGGGGGAGGGCACGGTGACTCAGTGGTAGAAGAGATTTTGATGTTTGTGATTTAAAAACCGAGCAAGTGAACTTTGTGGTGGACAACATTTCTTTTCTCCTGGTATTTCCATTTCCTACATTTATTTATTGGCTTAAATAGCTTATCCGATCTTTCTTTCTTGTAATAGAATCGTTGCAAGGCTATGATCATACCTTATAATTATTATTAAATAATCCTTATTGAAGGTTTAATTTACTTCATGATTTCTTTGGAACAATAAAAATTTTTGCTTGAGATGGATTGTTTTCTCAGGGAGGAAATGTTAGAATCATGAGAACTTGCTTACATGCTGTGTGCCAAACATAATAAGCCCTTGGCGGGCTAAGATCGAACCATGGACCCATCACGCGCCAGAGGTGAACGATTTGAAGGCGATGAAGAATATTTTATAATCCCACAGTAGTATTAATAATTGTTTGAGATTCTTAGTATACTATGTGATACACAGGTTACACGAATTTTATTTTGTTCTTTGAACTAATGTTTAAGAGGACCAGAAGGATAGATTTCAAGAACCACCTATGGTTCAAGGATTACAGTTTTAATTTTACAGCTTTATACACATGCATTCAAAATTATATGGCCATTAGATGGTTGTATAAGATTCTTGTTGGAGTTGATTTGATTTGAGTTTAACGTCTCTTTTCATCAGCGAAGCTATATGAGACGTGGACCTACTGATTAACGTGGAATCCGAACCACATGAGCTCCCGCCGGGAATCGAACCTGGGTAGACTTTTGTTGGAATAAATGTTTTCGCTGGAACCTTTTTTAAAATTTAATGTAAAACTTTAAACATAATGAAGAAAATAAGAACATACTGAGGTGAAATAAACGTGAAAACTCTCACCGTGCAAAAGAATTAAGGAAAACAGCCTCTGTTTTCAAGCTGAGACTATCCATGGTTGAGATTGACCACCAAATATAACGATTATTTTTCTCAGATGATGAGTTTGTATGCTTATGCCAGTAGCTAAAACTGGAAAAGTGAACCAGGTAGTGTTTGCAAAATGTATCTCCTCACGTTCAAGTCTATCAATTCGCTGACGACACAGCATTTCTAACAACGGCTCGTACTATCCAACGTATCAACAGACTAATGCAGCCAGCCATCAACACATTTGTCCACTGGTGTGACTTAATCTCAGAACATGTGCAATTGTGATGGACAAAAATTCCATGGGTAGTAGGGCTGGTGGACAACAACAGCTTCACGAAACATCTGTTGGTATTAAAATTAACGATACATGAACTTTCAAAAGACGAAATGTTTCTTTATCTGGACTGTTAATACTTTTTTGAAATTTCATCGGAACAAGCATTCAACTTAAACTATAATAAACGAACGAACTATCTAGTTGTATTATAGGAGGGCGATACAGGTGTGGATGAAAAGTTTATGTATTGATTTTTGAATACGAGTTGTGTGCGAGTAATTCAATTTTATTTAACTTTTAATATTAGAGATTATTTTATACGACCATTTAATATTTTATTATTTCTTATACATATTCGCTTTCATCATTTGTCCATTGTAATGTTAGTAGAAAAAATGTTTTATTTAACAACATGAGCACGAAAACCTACAAGAAAAATATTAGACATTCATAATTATCACTGTACGGAATACTTCTTTAAATGGAAACAGTTTGATCCATTGGTAGAGTGCACCCATCTGGCACGAAGATCCCTAGTTCAATCCCAAGACCGTGACAATTTGTGATGGACAACACCCTGTGGATATTCTCGGGGTTCTCCATTTCCTACCACTTTCTTCATATTCAACATTTTTACAATCATTAACCATTCAACGTTGCCTACTTGTAAAATGTCTCGAGTAGATGAGTATATAAGACTCATGCCAGAACAAAATGTTTTCTCTTTGCTTTCAAGCCAGAAAAAAAAGCAGAGACTCATATCTACTTGCCAGAATAAGTGTTTTCGCTTTGCTCTCAAGCCAGAAAAGAAGAAATTCGTATCCACGAAGTGAAATTTCTCGAGTTGCTACTCGCCAAATTTCACAAGTTTTGTGGATACGAATTTCTTCTTTTCTGGCTTGAGAGCAAAGCGAAAACACTTATTCTGGCAAGTAGATATGAGTCTCTGCTTTTTTTTCTGGCTTGAAAGCAAAGAGAAAACATTTTGTTCTGGCATGAGTCTTATATACTCATCTACTCGAGACATTTTACAAGTAGGCAACGTTGAATGGTTAATGATTGTAAAAATGTTGAATATGAAGAAAGTGGTAGGAAATGGAGAACCCCGAGAATATCCACAGGGTGTTGTCCATCACAAATTGTCACGGTCTTGGGATTGAACTAGGGATCTTCGTGCCAGATGGGTGCACTCTACCAATGGATCAAACTGTTTCCATTTAAAGAAGTATTCCGTACAGTGATAATTATGAATGTCTAATATTTTTCTTGTAGGTTTTCGTGCTCATGTTGTTAAATAAAACATTTTTTCTACTAACATTACAATGGACAAATGATGAAAGCGAATATGTATAAGAAATAATAAAATATTAAATGGTCGTATAAAATAATCTCTAATATTAAAAGTTAAATAAAATTGAATTACTCGCACACAACTCGTATTCAAAAATCAATACATAAACTTTTCATCCACACCTGTATCGCCCTCCTATAATACAACTAGATAGTTCGTTCGTTTATTATAGTTTAAGTTGAATGCTTGTTCCGATGAAATTTCAAAAAAGTATTAACAGTCCAGATAAAGAAACATTTCGTCTTTTGAAAGTTCATGTATCGTTAATTTTAATACCAACAGATGTTTCGTGAAGCTGTTGTTGTCCACCAGCCCTACTACCCATGGAATTTTTGTCCATCACAATTGCACATGTTCTGAGATTAAGTCACACCAGTGGACAAATGTGTTGATGGCTGGCTGCATTAGTCTGTTGATACGTTGGATAGTACGAGCCGTTGTTAGAAATGCTGTGTCGTCAGCGAATTGATAGACTTGAACGTGAGGAGATACATTTTGCAAACACTACCTGGTTCACTTTTCCAGTTTTAGCTACTGGCATAAGCATACAAACTCATCATCTGAGAAAAATAATCGTTATATTTGGTGGTCAATCTCAACCATGGATAGTCTCAGCTTGAAAACAGAGGCTGTTTTCCTTAATTCTTTTGCACGGTGAGAGTTTTCACGTTTATTTCACCTCAGTATGTTCTTATTTTCTTCATTATGTTTAAAGTTTTACATTAAATTTTAAAAAAGGTTCCAGCGAAAACATTTATTCCAACAAAAGTCTACCCAGGTTCGATTCCCGGCGGGAGCTCATGTGGTTCGGATTCCACGTTAATCAGTAGGTCCACGTCTCATATAGCTTCGCTGATGAAAAGAGACGTTAAACTCAAATCAAATCAACTCCAACAAGAATCTTATACAACCATCTAATGGCCATATAATTTTGAATGCATGTGTATAAAGCTGTAAAATTAAAACTGTAATCCTTGAACCATAGGTGGTTCTTGAAATCTATCCTTCTGGTCCTCTTAAACATTAGTTCAAAGAACAAAATAAAATTCGTGTAACCTGTGTATCACATAGTATACTAAGAATCTCAAACAATTATTAATACTACTGTGGGATTATAAAATATTCTTCATCGCCTTCAAATCGTTCACCTCTGGCGCGTGATGGGTCCATGGTTCGATCTTAGCCCGCCAAGGGCTTATTATGTTTGGCACACAGCATGTAAGCAAGTTCTCATGATTCTAACATTTCCTCCCTGAGAAAACAATCCATCTCAAGCAAAAATTTTTATTGTTCCAAAGAAATCATGAAGTAAATTAAACCTTCAATAAGGATTATTTAATAATAATTATAAGGTATGATCATAGCCTTGCAACGATTCTATTACAAGAAAGAAAGATCGGATAAGCTATTTAAGCCAATAAATAAATGTAGGAAATGGAAATACCAGGAGAAAAGAAATGTTGTCCACCACAAAGTTCACTTGCTCGGTTTTTAAATCACAAACATCAAAATCTCTTCTACCACTGAGTCACCGTGCCCTCCCCCATATCCGACTATACTTCACTGTGGGTCTACAAGTTTCAAGAGGTTACCGTACAATGTTTATTCTTTTTAACACCATATACCAAGTAAGGGTCTGCACATCCTGAAAATTGTTGGAGGGTGGATTCTGCACTAACAGTGACTGCGTTTAAGCATTATTGAAGTAACATTATTCTAGTTGCAATAAAACGACACGTAATTTTACAATATTGTCATCTATATTCTCAGCAAAAGAGTACACTAACTTCTTTTTATAAGACATAAAGAGTACAAGGGTACTGTAACATCGAGTTTTCTACAGTATATCACACATTTCTCTCCTACTGCAACCATAATTCTCTTAAGAAAGTGTTGAAATGTTTGTTGGGTTATAAAGTTTTAAATGTGGTCCGCATCCAATGAATCCCTCGCGTAAGTATGCCCTTAATTCAATCCATTCTGCATACAAGATTATATGTAGTATTCATTTAAAAGTAACTGTGTAAACAAGAATGTTAAAGTCTTCATATCATAAACTAAACACAAGGTATCAACCTCAGTGATTCCCGTTCAATCGACAATAGTTCATCATTTACTTACGTTGGTAATGTCTCTAAAAAATCTAAAATAAAGTATTAAATAGTTTCAGTTTCCTACCATATTCTTCTTAAACACTAGTTTCTTCATATAGCATACAAACAACTAAGATTATTTTTTCTAATATCAGTTTATTTCTTTAAAATACATTACTCTCACTGACAATTCAGTTGCCAGTAATTCAGTATTTTAGCTCTAGCTATTATTTACATGTGTTAGTCCAATGTTTGTAATCTATTAAATTCTTAATATTACAATACTACAAATTGATCCATTTATAAAATAATATAGATAACAGTTCAATTCTCTGTAACAATTTGTAATTTCTCAACTTACATCAAAGTATTTAGCCCTAATATATATATATATATATATATATATATATATATATATATATATATATATATATATATATATATATATATATATATATATATATATATATATATATATGAGGTTAAATATGTTCTTCTATTCATACACAATCAAATGCATATGCTACAGTGTCTCAGTGTTCATTTACAGAATTAAATAATTGTTTATCTTTCTCTAAAAACATTTCTACTATTTCTTTGATATAACAATCACACTCTGTAATGTATTCATATACCAGATTAAATTTTTTCTCCAAAGTATAAGTGTTCTTAATATTATAACCTTTAAAATGTTTCTTTAAATAAAGTTTATAGATTTTCTCTCTCATTTCACGTTTAATTAAGATCGTCCACACCTTTTGTAATAATTCGTAATCATACTGCAGCAAACAGTTGTGATCTTTTTCATTTTCATTATGTTCAACACATGCTTTACATAATAATACAGAATTTGGTGTGTACTCATTAAATAATTGTATAACACATGTATCACTAATAGTTTCACTAGTACACTCACAGTCATTAGCTTCCAGTTCAAAACAGTTAATATTTAAAACACTGTCATCATCATCACTTTCCGGGAGTATTTCATCATTATATCTATTATAGCGTCTAAAATAATACACTTCTTCTATTTCTTGTGATGGATATATGATTCTCACTTTATCACGTAATTCATCTGGCAAATCGGGGTCAGACGGGTGAATTAACAGTATAGGTTTTTCGTTTTCACGCTGAATTTCTTTTTCTCTAGGTGAAACATAAACAGTCTCCATGTTACTCATTTGTCTGCTCTTCAGCAAAAACAAAACACATAAATACTTTTTTCAAGTGTGATACATCTATTTATATACCTACAATAAAAGCTTCTGCGCATGTGTAAAACACATTTTTTCCCTTACATTTAATAAAGTGTTCTATGCATTCTGTGTCTTATATTACAATCAAATAATATTTTATTCGAATTCTCTGTTTAATAATATGTTTCAAGGCAATACAAAATAAATCTTTTCCAAGAAATAATTCGTTAATATAACATCATGATGTATGTTCTATTATTTTCCAAATATACTCCATAAACTTATATTCCATTATAATAAAATACATAAATGCAAAAATATATATTTGTCTTATTGTTATTGGCAATATATTCTACACTCTACTTCAATATAAAATCTTTTACTCACACTAAGCTTACTTTTATCGTACTTTTGTACATTTTTACACCATATCACTATATTTCCCAAAATCTTTTTCTAGTAAAATTTTTAATAGAGTGGGCCTGTATTCAAAGTCACACACAAGATCTCGGAAACGTTCAATAAAGTTCCATGTAATCAAAAACAAATGTCCATGCTTTTTTCTGTAAATTGATAATAATTCTTTACGAACCTCAACTTTTGTTATGGTTTCTATAGCTTTCCGTTCAAGACATTCCGTATCCAACATCAAACAATCATGCTTTAACTGTCCACCTTCCAAAAAACCGCATGCAATACAAATACAAATATCGTCTGGTTTCCAATATATTATACACTCTTTTATACAATCCAATGATGTACGTTCCACAGTACACTCACATGGTAACTTCAAAAATTCTTCCAACTCCCAATTCTGCACTGGGGAATTACTCACTGTTGGTGAAGGTGTAGGGGGATATTCTTCTATTTCGTTTTCAACATCAAGTAACGGAAAAACTTCTGTTTCCAGTGGCGGAGATTGTGGGCTCACCACCGGTTGGGATGTCCCCGATAAAAACGTCAATACATCAAAGTTGGCCGGGGTAACTTCTGTTTCCAGTGGCGGAGATTGCGGGCTCACCACCGGTTGGGATGAAACCTCTGTTCCCGGCAAAGATGATGATTCTGCGAGATCACTTTCACCTCTTGTACTAAGATCCAACGGTTTCATTGAATCCATGCTTTAAAAGCAATCTATAACTCCTTTTCACTAAAAGCACCTCTATATTTCAACAGCAAACAATTCAGGAAAATAAGGTTTGTTCTCCAGTGTTTCTATTAAGATTTTTTATTTCCTTCACCACCTAAAACAATAAAAGAAATTAAGAATTAGTTATTTGATGTATTACGACTTCCAATTACAAAATATAAGTTCCCTTTCAACTTCACTACTACATTTCGTCCTGGGTAATATGTTCAAACAATCTCGGGTCTCTTTTTATTGCATTAGCTTTCAACATGAAAAACCCTTAAGTTCAATCTGCGGTAACGTTAAACGTTCTGTCGCCATATATCCTCATTGTTACACTAGCGTTTATGAAATAAAACACAAAAGTTTACAATAATAATAATAATAATAATAATAATAATAATAATAATACTTACCGAATATTAATTTATCTCTGTTTAAGTGATAATTCAATTCAAATCCACGCCTTTCGTGCTCTCTGCTTTTTCTCGCTCCTATCACTTTATTATTTGCTTCAGCACCTAAAACAAAAAAGAAAAAATGCAATTAGTTACCGTATTACAACTTTTCAAATTACAAATATGATATTCAACGTAACAATAACGTTCCCAACCATATTGGCTTTGCATGTAAGAGAGCCATGGTTCAATTCGCAATGCAAATTCTGTTAACTACCTATCCAATATAAGTTTGTTCATACACAGTAAAAATATAGCATTTATAACTAAAAAAGTCTACAGTGCAAGCAAGCGTACGGTTCTCCACGTGGGATTGCCCTGGTTCGAGTTCCGGCAGTATCATGGCTCCCTACTCAATAAAACTTCCCATATACTTTCTAAATACCAGTTATATCTTACACAATTCACAGCTACATATAAGTAACAATATCTGCTAAGCAAAATGTTTATCGTACGGCTTTTCACGTGGACAAGCCCTGGTTCGATTCCAGGGAGCGCATTCTGGTAACTTTCTGTACAATATAATTTATATATACCTGTTATGTCATACACAATTCATAGCTACATATAAGTAACAAGTTCACACTGCAAGCATAAAATTTAGCGTACGGTTCTCCACCTGGGAGAATACTCATTCGATTCCCGGGGGCGCATTCTGCTAACTTCCTGTACAATATAATTCATATATACCTGTTATGTCTTACACAATTCATAACTATATATAAGTAACAAGTTCGCACTGCAAGCAAAATGTTTGTCGTACGGTTCTCCATGTGGGAGAATAGTAATTCGAGTCCCGGGGCGCATTCTGCTAACTTTCTGTACAATATATTTTTATATACCTGTTATGTCTTACACAATTCATAGCTACATATAAGTAACAACATCTGCTAAGCAAAGTGTTTGTCGTACGGCTTTTCACGTGGAAAAGCTCTGGTTCGATTCCCGGTGCAATCATTAATGATGATTCCCTCTACCCTCCATATTACATTATACTATATCTTAGTCACGTTATAATTCCATAAAAGTACACCGAGTCATATCATTTTTTCAATACCGGAAAATCCGCAATGAATTCCCGATAAAACCAAACAGTTCCGTCCCCCTTATACTCCAAACAAATACAATATGTCCCTTTCCCATATAAAAATGAACAAGTATAATACAAGAAAACTACAGCGTTATTACTTACCAATCTTCCAATCTCTCCTAGTAGTAAAATATCTTCTTCGCAAAGTTAACACTTGATGTTCTTGGTGCCCTCTTCTTTCTAAATGTACACATCATGCAAATGCATCAGTATTTATATGCCCTTAAATCTTTCCAGAAGGTTCGAGTGTGTTCTTTCCCCTATTCCAACAATAATAAGCTTAGAAAAAAGATATGGAAACTTCTAGTGCTTTCTTTCACTCATACCAACGATCAAAATTTTTACAATATTCTCCAGCAGCAGCTGTCGCGTTACATGTGCTGAATATTAATGAATTACCTTGTTCTACGTGTGTGATCTGCATATTTTATTTCCGAAAAGGTTTTTTCTGTATTCTGCTTGTCCAATTAACATTTCTTTTGACCGGAAACATTTATTATATGTCATGTTACCTCCGGCCGCACCTGCATACATTATGTGTCATTAGTATGCGGGGAAAAAGGGTGTATCCATTTTTTAAAACGTGCATTACCAAGTGCTACCATGTCAAAAAAGTCCTCACTCATGAATATTCATGAGTGACGATAGTTATATTACAACCTACTGAGTACTTAAACAATAAATTATTTGAATTACTGTAAATTTAAAATTAATTCAACAGGCTATGGCTTTGTGACTATATATATATATTATCTTGTATTCTGTGGATAAGTATAAAATTGGAGAGCTTCATTCTTGAAATTTCAGATATTCCTCTTTCCTTCGTTCCGCAAACTCGTTTTCTACATACTCTACTCCAATACAGAAATAGTTAATAGACCGACTAAAGAGATAGAAAGGTTGAAACCGAACTCTCACATGTAACGGTTCAAATGACATTTGGATTATATACCTTTTGAATAATCTCTGCGAGAAAGTAACAGAAGAAAACAACTTGCTATTTGGATATTTAATTTTTACGAAATTGAATTTTTACTTATCTTTAACTTACAACTCTGTTTTGGTTCGTTACAATTAGGACTCATTATTTCTAATAAAATAGTGTGAATAGAACTTTTACACTTTTGAAGAACACTGCGTTGCGAAGATAGCCAGTTGTGTTTCTGACATGACAACCTAAGATCGAAAGTGGTGAGATGTAGAGTAAGAATGAGCTTCTGATTCAGAGTGTCGACGCTAGAGGAGGATCTAGAAGTAAAAACTGGGGGACAGCCAGAACCAGACTAGTAAGAATATAATGAGTTTACTATAAACTTTCAAAAATATATAAATAATAGCTTAAATTATTTTAGCTATTACTTCCAGTGGCGAATGTACGCAGGCGGGGAAGGGACTGGCTTCTCCAAAATTTTAGGATTTATATAGAAAACGAATCAAATGTTACTCATAACCTTCAACCCTGTCATTTTGTATGTCATTATTTCAAAAGTGTACATTATACCAAAAAAAAAAAAAAAAAAAACTATGTGCATTTGAATTTTGCTGTGTGTGTCAAGGGCTTTTTGTGCCTGGATACCCAGTAGCGATTTCTTAAAAAATGCATTGGCTAAGTGGTCATATTTGTTCCATACTAGGGATGGCCAAAATTTTCCGGAATCCGGATTCCGGAAATTTTGTTTTCCGGAATCGGAAAATTTACTTTCCGGAATTCGGAAAAATTCCGGATTTCGGAAAAATTCCGGATTTCGGAAAAATTCCGGAATTCGGAAAAATTCCGGAATTCGGAAAAAATCCGGAATTCAGAAAAATTCCGGAATTCGGAAAAATTCCGGAATTCGGAAAAATTCCGGATTTCGGAAAAAATCCGGAATTCAGAAAAAATCCGGAATTCGGAAAAATTCCGACATTCGGAAAAAATCCTGAATTTAGAAAAAATCTTAATATTTCCGAGATCCGGAATTTTTCAGATTTTACTTTCCAGATTCCAGAAAGTAAAAATTCTGGAATTGGCCATCCTTAGCTAGTAGCTGTTAAAAGAGAAACACAATAATGAATAGGCTATATATACTGTATTAATTTCTTGTAGTTGGATATGTCTTTATCATTTACGTAGACAATTGCTACTGCAGTTATTTACTACTTTATGAGAAAGGTCTTATTTTCACACAAAAAAGTCGCCGGTATGTCTCAAACATTATCGCGTTCCCACCTGCAGCTGCTCCAAAGCACTGCAAACTACTTTTTAACCAGGGGAAAGGCAGTGAAGGAAAATAAATCTCAACAAATATTCTAATAACATTCGCTTATTGTCAACATACCTACAGTGAGCGCAGAAAGTGTTCGTACACCGTGCATACTTTATATTGAAAACAGCTAGCATGAGAACGGGAGGTGGAATATATATATATATAACCAGAATTAAGACTACACATTCATACATTTTATTTCTATATACAAGGGAAAGGCCAAACAAACACAATCACTGTTTTGTTCAGAAGAAAAGAGAGAATTCCTTTTTTGTAAACGCAAAAAGTCACCGTACACTTATGCTTGAATTAATGCTTATAAAGTATATTACGTTATTTAATATTTTGTGGGATTACCCTGTGCGTTAATGATTGTCTGTAGTCTTCGTGGCATTGATTTCACCTGTAGTAGTTCGTAGTTCTGTAGCTTCGGGACTGATTATGTCCCATTCTTCTTGAATAGCTTTTCTTAGGCCTTCTTTAGTAGACAAGCTGTGCCTTCTGATTCTTGTCTCCAGAACAGATCATAGATGTTCTATGGGGTTCATGTCTGGGGATTGGGGAGGTGTGCGAAGCTGTTTCAAGGTATTATAGAGTCAGGGGGGCGATCGCCCCCCCCACAAGAGGAAACTCTTATTTTATATATAAATAAACCCATCCATAACAAGTTTGGAGCTCTTAAAAGTAGCAGTATTACCGCCGACCGCCCCCCCCAGAAGTCCGTCCTGGATCCGCCCCTGGCAAACATTGCAGACAGGCCTTGTTCAACAGTACAAACAATAATTGCGATGTATAATGTTTCTATCACTGTGCGAAACCATAAAAAAAAAAAATAATAATAATAATAATAATAATAATAATAATAATAAAAAAAAGAACTGGAAGACCAAGAGTGTTGAGTGAACAAGTTAAACGTTACATTATTAGGGAAAGAAAAAAGGTTCCAAAAAGTAGTGCTGTGCAATTGGCAACGGATCTGGAAACACGCAGTGTTAAAGTATCAGCCAGTACAGTGCGGAATATTTGCATGGTATCATGGTCGGATAGCCAGGAAAATGTTCTGGGTGAACAAGACAAATCGTATAAAGAGACTAAAGTTTGAAAAAGAGTATAAAGATAAGGGATCAGGCTTCTTTCTGGAATAGGGTCATATTTTCGGACGAAAATAAATTTAATTTTATCGAGTCCAATGGGAGGCGTATGGTATGGCGCAAGGTGAATACAGAGATGAATCCTCAAAATCTCGTCCCTAAAGTAAGACACGGAGGAGGGTCCGTGCTCGTCTGGGGTTGTATGAGTGCCTCAGGAGTGGGTCGTCTCCACCTTATCGATGGAGTGATGATCCACAAAGTGTATATTAACATATTAAAGGAATATCTCCATACTAGTGCGCAGAAGATGGTTCTTGAAAACAATTTATTGTTCAGCAAGACAACGACTCCAAACATACAGCGGAAAATACTCGATTGTGGCTACTCTATACAGGGGCGGATCCAGGACGGACTTCTGGGGAAGGGGCGGTCGGCAGTAATACTGCTACTTTTAAGAGCTCCAAACTTGTTATGGATGGGTTTATTTATATATAAAATAAGAAAGTTTCCTCATGTGGGGGGGGGGGCGATGGCCCCGATCGCCCCCCTCTGGATCTGCCCCTGAGGTTTGCTATCTTTCTCAAAGACTTACCCTTCTTATGCACTTTAATAATTACTTTTCTTGTCTCCTCATTTGTTTCTGTTCGGTTGCTTCCCATTTCGACAGCCCACCGTGCAGTTTTTTCACTCCTATTCACAACTAAACTCATTCTGTTACTCGTCATGCTATACAGAGGTGTATTCTCAGGTGAATACTAGTGAACCCCAGTTGTGGTATCTTTGTTTCGTATTCGTACGTCAGGTGTACGATCACTTTTTGCGTCTACTCTATACATTTTCTACGGAATTTATTTACTTTCTGACCATTAAACTTGTCTTTGTGGTTCTTTATTGATATATTCATAAAGCTTAGTTTTCATTATTCATATTGTGTGTGTTATTACACTTCTTAAATTTTCTGTTTCTTTTTCGCAGGCATTCTCGTTTCAATAGCATAGGTGTACGAACACTTTCTGCGCTCACTGTATGTACAGTAAATACAAATTTATAATTTCTGACTTTACGAAGTATACAATGTAATTGTTCAATAATTAACATAAGCAGGCATTCATTAATTTATATTAATATAATAGTTAACAAAACTAATAAGCGGGTGATTGATGACTCAGTGGTAGAGTTTTCATCTATGGTATTCTAACCCAGGACATGTGGGTTTTCGATGGCTAATTTTGTGTTCGAAAATTTTCCCGGTGGCACTCTTGGTTCCCTTTCTTATATTTGTTCCATCATCACTCATTAACGAATTTAGTTTATCAAAACTCTATAGCCATATATTCATTCTGTCCGTCAGTGAAACAAACAGTCTCAAGAACTATCTGATGGATTACCAATCAATTTTGGCCATGATGTACAGAGTCAATAGTTAAGAATCGAGTTCCCTGATGAATGTAATATTCAAACCGGAAGCGGTACAAATCAACCATTTCCGGTTTTAACGTTAATCATTATATAGTAAATATGGTAATAGATAGCGAGAAGCGGTTTCCAGTAATCGACATATATAACATTCATGTAGATAGAATGTTACCCAGTTTGTGTATCTGCTGAAAATAATGAGCTTAGGTATTTAGAGAGCATTTTCCGCTTTAGAAAATGTGTGCTTGGTAAAGAATGTAGAGAATTAGCTGAGTCAGGCACGTAGCTAGAATATGGTAATGGGAAGGGGGAGGGGGGGATCTGTCACGAAATACTGTGGCTATTTACCAGGGGCTCAATCATTCTAAACTATTTTATTGACAACATATATTGGTTCGTTTTGCCAAGATTTCTAATGGGGGCATGATATGAAATACTGTGGTTACACACCAGAGGCTCGATCAATCTAAATATTTTACTGACAACATACCCATATTGATTGGTTAGGACAATAAAATGAGGATATATTAGTAAGTATTTTAATAAGAAGCTATGAAAAATCTCGAGTAAAAGAATATAAAAAAAGTATTGAAAAAGATATCGTCTTCCGAGGTCATTCGAACGGTGTCGAGAATTTTGCGTCTGGGAAATTTGCGCCCTACCTCAAGAACAGGGAAAATTGCGCCTGCGATGTACCTCCACCAGGAAGTTTGAGCCCTGCGAAATAAAAGAACCTATTGGAGCTTACGCATTTCCTCGGAGGGGCTGACATTACAGCATAAACAATCCTCCCCCCACAACCATGCCATTTGTGATTTATTTTCATTGTGGCTATATAAGGGAAGAATAAACTTCAATATAAGCCAAAAGAACACAACGGATCAACGCAATCACTGCTTCTTCCAGAGATGATTTTGGGGGAACACTGGCCTCCCCAGAGCTCTCAGAGTGCCCCCTCGGAGGAGACCAAAATAATACGTCTATAATATAATAATAAATAGAATAGTACCAGCAGTGACCCCCTCCGGAATACTAAATGTGCCCCCCGGAACATTTTTCCTGAAAGAACGACTGAACGCAATTGTGTGTTTGAAGTGTAATTCCAGCAAGTAAACACACTGTACATAGTTTTCTTGATAATATTACTGAACTGATTTTACATTCACCTTACATTTTCTTTTCTATATTTTGTGTCCTGAAAAGCCAAACAACTCGCAAGGATTGTGAACAGAGATATCTGGGTAGAGCCAAACAGCCTTTTGTAGATTAAATTATACTATTTGATTATATTAATAAATAATTATATATCAATCATTTATACGTTTATTGTAAATTTTGTAGTATAATGAAAAATTGTATTTGTATGGATTGCCCTTTAGTGAACTAAAATTGTATTTTTTTCATTTGTTCGGAATATTATAACGGATGGAGTAACTCACTGAGACGATGAGAGGCAAGCCTAGTTCAAGTGCGAGTGGAAGTTACTTTACACAATACAATAATAAGTTGAATTGTAGGGCGCTAACATCCCAGTGCAAATATATAGCCGGCGCATTTTCCCCTCTATTTGGGGTAGGGCGCAAACATCCCAGTGCAAATATGTTGCGAGCGCATTTTTTCCTATTTTTGTGGTAGGGCGCAACATTCTCGCATTCAAGGAAAATATAATGTCCGTGAAGTTGACAAGCCACTTATGTCAGACTCCAATTTCGACTTTAAACGTCGCTAGTGCTACGTTAGTGTTCGATAGTGACGCAAATCGTTAGTACTCCAACTGCATGCCAACACGCCCACTTCTAAGAATCATCTCAAAAATGAGGTTAACCGTTAGAGCAAGTAAGTGCTCATTGGTGCCATTAACATTAACGTTAAAGCCTCCATCGTACGGCCCTTTGAGTAATAATAACACCACGTTTTTTGCTAGTCTCAATGCGTCCCTATATTCTCGCGAACATTCTAACGTGCCCAAGTTTGTTACTTTTTTTTTGGGGGGGGACTATTGTTTATCTGTTATTGTTTATTGTTTATTGCTAGTCTGCAGAGTAGTCCTTACATTAATATGCCATTGTCCTTGATAATCATTGCGTATTTACAAGCAATTTGTTATTACTGTTAGAAGATATCAAAAAACAACAGATAAAATCTACTACTTAACGGTTCATATTTTTCTTTTACAGTACATAAACGATTAATAATAATAATAATAATAATAATAATAATAATAATAATAATAATAATAATAATAATAATAATAATAATAATAATAATAATAATAAGACTATTCCAGCATAAAAGTTATCAATTGCATCACACTGGCAACAAGCGACGCATATTTTAACTTCATAAAAAATCGTTTCTCACGATTTTCTGGAAAACTACGTATGATAACATCTTCATTATGTCAAGTTGTTTATCTCAGTGTGATATATGTCTTACCTCTGGACAATATCACAGTAAAACAAAAATTAAATATTAGGAGTACATCGTACTTTTGGACTACATCTCATTAACCATGGGAAGATTGAGTAGTGTATACTTTAGGATGTAAGTTTCAGCTTAACTTGCATCATACATTCTTAGGATTACAAAAAGGAAATTTGTTCGTTTGCATTTGAACAAAATTCTTAGGATTACAAAAAGAAAAAATAATTTTTCCGAATTCCGGAATTTTTCCGAAATACGGAATTTTTCCGAATTTCGGATTTTTTCCGAATTCCGGAATTTTTCTGAATTCCGGATTTTTTCCGAAATCCGGAATTTTTCCGAAATCCGGATTTTTTCCGAATTCCGGAATTTTTCCGAAATCCGGAATTTTCCCAAATTCCGGAATTTTCCCGAATTCCGGAATTTTTCCGAATTCCGGATTTTTTTCTGAATTCCGGAATTTTTCCGAAATCCGGAATTTTTCCGAATTCCGGAATTTTTCTGAATTCCGGATTTTTTCCGAAATCCGGAATTTTTCCGAATTCCGGAATTTTTTTGAATTCCGGAATTTTTCCGAAATCCGGAATTTTTCCGAATTCCGGAATTTTTCCGAATTCCGGAATTTTCCGATTTTACTTTCCGGATTCCGGAAAGTAAAAATTCCGGAATTGGCCATCCCTATTCCATACCGTCACCTCATCTGATGTCACTTTAAGCACTGCTCGCGAGAAGGGTTAATCGTTTTGATGTATCGCCATGTTGCAGCCGTTCTTACCATCCATGGTACCCAGTGGCGTATTTAGGGGGGTGGCTTCCGGGCTTAAGCCCCCACTGAAATCTTACTTAGTATAGTAAGGTAAATGAAATATCTTGCAGAATTTTCACATTTCCAGGTAAAGCCCCTCCCGAAACAAAATCGTAAATACGCCACTGATGGTACCCCATAGCAACTGACCGTCGCCAATTTTGCTCCACTGTTGTTACGTTGACAAGTGTCGTACAGAACGATAATTTAATCATTTGGCGCTGCTATCTTGTCTCCGTCATCTATTTTTAATGGAGGGCAGTGGAGTAAAACGAGGAGAGACGCCACACTTCTTCTTAACTAAGATAATTAACTAAAACATAAAGATAAGAAAAAAAAGCAGGCAAATATGAAATCTGGAGTACTGATTTTCCAAAATTAAATGAAATTAATACAAACGAAATTAATACACACACGAGATGAAATTAATATAAACGAATTATAAAAAGGATTTGGGAAACAGGTCATTTGGTTAAATGTGTTGCTAATACTTTAATTAATCAATTGTATTTTATTTTTCTTCTCATCTTGTTCAGTTTCATGCCACGTCTATGTGTTGTCTGTCAGCATTTGTGCTTTTATAAATAAATAATCAAATAAATAAATAAAATAAATGATAAAAGGCATAACTTAATTTTTTTTAGGAACCATACTAAACTAGCCTCACCTCAATCTGTTGAGAATGTTAAGTCGAAAGAAAGAGATGGAAAAACGGCGAAATAAAAGTAAAGAGAAAGGAAAAAGCAGAGGCAAACTGCGACTGCCATCAATAATTCTGTAAGAAATCGACCAAGGAGGGGAATATGGAGTCCATTAAAAAATGTTCTTCATAACCGAGTAAAAAAAGAACATCTCTATTTTGTGGAAAGTTATCTACATGAAAACTTAGCTACAGTTTATGTACTTTAAGAAAAATAATAAATGGCATTCATTGGGAAGAGCTTTAATGAATATGTTTACTTTCGAGTGACGAAAGGAGAGAAGAAAGTATGGTACTCGTGAAAAAAATCGAAATCGAAATTTCAACAGATTTACACGTTTCATGGGTCATAGATACCCAAAAATGTGATTTTTCGACACCTGTCCGTTCGTCCATTCGTCCTAATGTATACTCACCTAGAGGTCGTAATGTTCAACGTATCGAGACCAAACTTTAAAGTTTTTATGTGATCTTCCATTTTTTTTAAGAATCATCTTCCAACCCCTGAAAATAAGGGTAGTTTACTTAAGGTAAAAATAAAAATTACGATTTCCTCAAAGAAACAGCTATAACAATTTTGTTTATATTTTTTTTTAATCAATTTTCCAAAAATAATCCCATCGTGTGGTATGAGTCATATCTCTAGGAAAATCGAGTAGGGGTAGTTTATTGTTGGGATGACTTTTCTTTTGGGCAATTTTCTCAAAAACAACTAAACTGATTTTGTTTATGTTTCACAAATAAATATTTAATTAATAATCTGACATTTCACTTGAAAAGATTGACGAGAGGTAGTTTATTTCTTGGTGTGAGTTGTTTTCGAACGATTTCTTCAGAAACGACTCACGCGATTTTCTTCATATTTTTAAAAATAAATATTTCAATAATATCCTGACAACATGGCGTAACTCACTTGTCCTTAAAATGTATGAGAGGTAGTTTGTTCTTAGGAGTGTGTTTTTTCAGATGATTTTCTCAAAAATGACTCAAAGCCATTTTGTTCATATTTCATAAATAAATATTTCATGAATAACTGTAAAATAATGTGTAAATTATTTTTTTTCGGAAAAAATCAGTAGTAGTTCACTCCTGTGGATGAGTTCCTTTACAGACTATTTTCTCAAAAAGGACTCAAGCGATTTTCGGCATATTTCATGAATATTATTGTTCTTTTAATTCGCATAAATCATTTCTATGAGAATATTCACAATGGGTGATGTACTCTTGAAGTGCGTTTTTTTTTTAATTTTTGGACAAAAAAATGAAATGAAATCTGAGTTTTACGTCCCACGATTATGCCGGTTAGGCTAAAGGAGATGGTGATGATGAGGAATGAATGAAAGGGTGGAATGAAGAAAGTGGGAGGAAACGGAAGAACCCCGAGAAAACCCACGCACACGGTGTTTGTCCACCACAAGGTTCACTTGGCGGTGGCTGGGATCGAACCCGGGACCCCAAGCACCAGAGGTGAACGCTCTATCACTGAGCCACCGCGGCCCCTAATTTTTGGACAATTTTGTAAAATACTATTCATATGATTTTATTATTATTTTATAAGCAAATATTTCATTAAGACCTTAAAGTATGGCAAAAGTTATTTCTTATGGAAATATCTATAATGGGTAATTTACATTTGAAGATGAGTTTTCTTTCGCGAAGTTTCTCAAAAATGCCTTTTTATATAATACAGTTTCATTTTCATCAAGAATCGGGGAGGCTACAGAAGGTATCGCCTTCTTTTGGGCAGTTACATGAATTTAAGTGTGGAGAGAAGATATTAGGAGTGGGTATCAGGATTTTTTATTTATTGATTTATTGTCATTAATACATAAGAATGCAGTGAGAAACGAGGTGATGTTAGCAATGAATTGCTGTTCGCATAATATGAGGTCACATGATGTTATAATAAAAATATAATATTATATATTGTATTGTATTGATGTAATATATATTGATAATACAATAAGTAACAAATGCCTTATAATTTTGATCGTATTTGAGAAGAAAATGTTTCATTAATAACTACAGCCATGTAAAAGAAGTCAGAAATAAATAAATAAATATGATTTAGCTTAAGGAATTGGAGTGAGAAGGTTTAGTGCGGTGACCCATATCTTTTATTTATTTATTTTTAGTTTAAAGCCTCAAGATTATGCTCCGAGGTTAAGGAAGGTGGTGATGGTGATATTGAATAAAATGATAGAATGACGAAAAGTGAGAGGAAACGGGAGAACTCACGCACACGGTGTTTGTCCACAACAAGGTTCACTTGACGCAGACTGGGATCGAACTAGAGTCCTCATGTAGCAGAGCTAAGCGCTCTATCATTGAGCCACCACAACCCTATTACCTCTTATATTTTAATTTCTGCTTAGCTAAAATATTGTCTGAATATACAGTATATACAAACTACTATATCAGTTAATAGATCACAGATCACATAAAGCTGATCAAGATACCATGCTTGAGGGTTCTGATGAGTAGTTTACGAGAAATCGAACGAGCTTCTGTGGCACTGTCTTACGTTGCCAATAATAATCGACCGTAAATAAAGAGTTTGGTGAACAAAACTAATTTATATATTTACCCTGTTGTGTGTGTGTCCGGATTTCTTTCAATCACAAACCTTTTGAATAAAACGAATAATAGAAATAAGGGGAAAAAGTTCACAGTGGGGGAACATCATGATGCTAGAAAGGTTTAGGTGAGTTAAGGACAGAAAGAGATCAAGAACTGCTGGATTTGAGAGATCATGTTATATAGTAACTGTGAAACTTTTACATGAATGTTTTCGGTGACATGTCTAAGGTACGGTATAGGCCAAATTAGCACAATTAATGAAATGCAACTTCATGACAAAACATTTGAATTTCTGAAGACAGAAAATAACCAAGTGTATCCTTCCATCAGCGATACAAAGAATCGTCTAGTTCAAACAGGACGGACACCACCGAAAGTGCTAAAATTTTAAACTGGACTTTTTGTTCCGATCAAAACCAAATTGGAACACATAAAAGTAAGCTATTAGAATTCTTGACTGTATATTTCTTGAATTCTTGACTGCATATGTATTTAAACAAACAACTGAAAAGTCTTAGGGGACTGTAGTATGTTGCAGGGGACTTAGACCGACTGGCCACCCCTAGCTACAGGCCTGAACGTAGCTCAAAAATTAAGTGAAGTCTTTCAGTTTTACATCCCATGATTATACCCTGTAGGCTAAACCATACGGTGATGATAAGAATGAATAGAATAGTGGAATGAAGAAAGTTGGAAGAATCTCGATAAAACCCTCGGACATGATTTTTGTCCACCACAAACCCCACTTGGCGTGAGCTGGGATCGAACCAGTGTCCAACGCACGAGAGATGAACGCTCTACTGCTGAGCCACAGCGGTTTCCTTAACATAGCTCACTCTACACAGTACATTGTTTCATCATTCTCATTAATCTGTATACACATGCATTAATTAGCATCGATAATGAATGTTATTTTACCATCCTTAACTAAATAAACAATGTATTTTTTTAGGCATATTGATATAATTATCAGAAACAACAGAACAGGTATCACAACAAATACGGCACGATTAATTTTCTGAACTTCAGCTTTCACCAAATGAGAAAACTAGTAGGTATTTCTGGGTACGTACGTCTAGTTATACGTACTTCTGCGGTGTTTTTCTCCAACTGATGTTTTTATTTTCTCACCACGATATCCTTTGCACGTAGCCAAGTTCCCCAATGACACGATATATCCACGTGACATTCGGGGCCACAGCGGATAAAAAAAGAGGGAGAGGGGAAAGTTATTTGTTTGGCAAATTCAGCATGCGTGGATTCTGCAATGGAAGGCGAGACGAGGAAAGGGGGGATGGATTTATAAGAGGAGAGGAAACCAAGTTCAATGACACTGCTCGGATTGAAAACAAATAGATTGGATTGGAGAGCAGTGTGTAGAGAGCAGTATACAAGGGAAGTCACGAACATTTTACATCGGGTAGAACGGAGCACTAGAATAACAACAGACAAAGCTGGGTTATTTCTGTCCAATAGAACAATAAAAGTTTTCTAGGTCTTCTCTGAAAGAAATAAATTAAAAATGCACATGCAATTGATAATTATTTTGAATGTTTGCCGTTCAACTGAAAAAAAAAGTATACTATGTTGAAGTTATTAAAGAATTGCGTCACATCATAGAACGCAATTTGTATCCAAGAAAGCCTGACGCAGTTTTATGTGCATCAACACTTTTCTGCGTAAATAAGTTGATTTATTTATCTGTTTGTTTGTTTTGACTGGAGTTATATGCTAATATTCAGTATACGTATGTATAAGATAAAGAAATATATTGTGGAAGGATGCAGGATATTTCGATCATCGTTATCATCACAATCATAGATCTGCCGCACTTCACTTGCCACAAATTTAGAAGTTTCAAGCAGTATGATTTATCCTCACAGCGGCGTAGCGTCCGATTAAACAGAATAACACATTAATATAAATAATACAAAAATAATTAAATATGCATTTCATTAAATATTCAGCACATAATGCATTAAAAGTAACACCCCCAAGGTATAAAACTACGCTAAGTAGTTTTCTTTCACCCACTACTATATCATTTCATCTGTATTTTATCAACAGTGGATCTACTGTCCGCTTAGTGATCATAAATCATTATGAAAATCTGAACAAATAGATTCTTAAGCAAGACGAAAAATATAACATTACTCAATAAATAATTAGGTATCCACCACTTTGCAAAATTGACCACCAACTGGTGATCTACCAAAGATGTTGAGATGAAACACGACACATTTAATAGGAATAGGCCTATTGATCAGATTGTTATACAACATTACCGAGATCTGTCTTTGGCAATGACTGACATTTTTGTACTGCTTACTTTTGATGTCTCCTCTACCCTCCTTATAAAAGGAAATATTTCAGTTTTACGTCCCATAGTTATGCCACGTAGGCCAAAAGATACAGTGATAATGAGAATAAATGAAATTGTGAAATGAAGGAAATGGTGTTTGAAACGAGAGGTGTTTGAGCACCACAAAGATCGCTTAGTGCGAGATGAGTTCGAACCAGATATCTCTTATGCTCTTTGTGCTACCCATTGGTTTTACAAATTTTTGTCTAACGGATGCCCAAGCGAAAGATATGCGTTGGATGTACAGTAAATCTTTGTCGATGCTAAGAACTAGAATATCAGGGGCTCTTTCAGTTTGGCTTACAACTCTGCCATTGGCAATTGAGGAATTTGTTCTTGTTGCCTTGGACAGAAAGTATTTCCAAATTATTACAATTTTGATTGGTATTAAATACTATTTATAATCGACCTTGCTTGGAATAAGTCACGAGACTGTATATCTTTGCAGACACATTTGTACTAAAAAAAAAAAGAGTGTATTAATTATCCATTCAGGGGCGGACCAAGGCAAAATTTTCACCCGGGTAAAGTGACTTTTTGGCACCCCCCATAGTCGTAGTCTATATTGACATTTTATTACAGTGATTTTAATATTTTAAACATATTTTTCAAAAGAAAAATTAATGCTCAAATACATGATATAGATATATTTAGTACTTAAAAATATGCGTATGGTATCAGTTACATGTTTCATATTATTATTATTATTATTATTATTATTATTATTATTATTATTATTATTATTATTATTATTATTATTATTATTTATGTACCGATATGTATAAACAAATACAATATCGAACAACATTTATTGAATACTACTAATGGTGACATGATTACTCCTATATTGTAAATTATTTTTGTTCCTCCTGTTCAATAACATCAGAAGTCATTCTACCATATATTCGACTATGCAACAATTTATTCTAATAACGTAAAATACCAATAAATACATTTCACATATGTTGAACGTGTTTTATATCAATATAAACAACACTTTTTATGTACATCCTAGTAATTCAAGTGCGTGGCATTCATGTCTCATGAATTATTAGAAATCCTCTAACTTTCGAAGTTTGATAGTAAGTAAACCATAACAAAGCCAATTTTGTGAGCTTTATGAGAAAGCGTCCATAACTTTTTCTTCAATAAAAATGGTCCCTTAAAATCTAGAATAATTTATACAAATTGTTTTCCTAATTTTTTAAACTTTGGCCTTAGACATGATCATTAATAACATAACAAAACTTAAGAAAAACTAAATAAAAATTTAAATTCCACTATTACTAAAACTTAGCTACCAATTAAACAATTTTAAATATATTTATTTTCAGCACCCCACAACAACTACAATATAACCTTCCGAGCTTTCTTGTCTGCAAACAAGACAATGAAATCTATGTCAATGTCTTGAAGAACGTCGAGAAAGGGGGAGAACATGGCGTTCGGTTTCGGTTCAGTATAGGAGCATTATGCTCTTTAATTTTTACAATTTTAATTTCGAATCAAAATTAATTTTAGACATTATTTAGTTTGTTACGATGTTTGTATTATATTACATGTTTCTTATATGTCCAGTGCCTCTACCCTCCATTAATTTTTACAATTTAGTGTAAAAACAACTCCACGTATAACAGGCCAAGTCGTCCTATATTGGGCCATCTTTGCATTTATAATTTATATCACACCTGCTTACAACAAAACCATTGAAGCAGACAACTGGGCCTTACGGCTGTGACTTTCGTTATATAATCTCCCGTCAAGGATAGAATATAATAGAATAAAATAGAACGTCGAACTCAATCGACATCATGGCGAGTCCCACAAGGCGCTCCTGGCACATGGTAGATTTCAAATATTTTTTAAAATTAATTTCAGTCTTGAGAAGCTTCTTTCGCCTGAAGCCACGCTGACAGGAAGAGTGAAAGCAATTCTGAGTGCAATTGATACATTAGGGAAATTTTTAGTCAGCTGATTACTCATCAAGTACTTTAATACTTCAAGAGGGCTTTTAGCATTTTCATCTGGTGGTAGGGAGAGTAGAATTAATAGTTCCTGTTGGTTGAAGTTGGAAACCCTCAATATCACGCTCTTCATTTGTTAAAGCCACCTGAAGGTCAGCACATTTCTTCATCAGGAAATCCTTGTCTTCATTTTTGATCCTTATAAAAACGCAAATAGGTCATGATGGTAGTTTAGTTCGGAGGACCGTTTTCCTAGTGAGCTTATGGCTTGATCCAAAACATGAAAATAAAATCTACTTTTGAAAGAAATTTTGGAATCTGCAATGCGCTCATGAGGAACCTCATATTCAAACTGACGTGTGGTTTCCCATGGTCTTAATTGTAACTCACTTGGCAATAGGGAGTCATTTCGAGAATATCTGCAATTTCTCTTGCATCCACCAGTAGCTCTTCAAACCCTCTATCGGTTCGCATTGCTCCAAAATGACTTTTGGGAAAAGTTCACAAAGAATATGACACTATAAACAATTCCAAATCCCTCTCCATTCTTTTTTCTACATGTCAATCTCCACTTGTTGATACAGCCCCCTATATACTCGTGGCCAACCAAGTTTTCAGTGACGTAATTTCAGTAGCTCCAAACCACTAACCGTAAGTAATTCAAAGTAATGTTGGAACTGCACCATTATGAAAGAGTTTCCAACTACAGTACCTCATTTCTTAGATTTACCTGCAAATAGTTAAAATTATTAGTACTTTGAAGCAGTGGCGTAGTAGAAGGGAACGCCGGTATGCCCGGCATTCCCTGTTAATAAGAAAAAGTACGTATTTCATTGTATATAGATTACTTACTTCTAATTATCACAAATATTTCCACTGCAATCTTCTGAATGTGCTCTCGTTTTACTTTGACAAGCGAAACTTACGCCTGCGCGTCACTCAAATATACACATTTGCTGTCTTTCCTCCTGTCCAGTGTTGCCGAAAACCTCTGAAGAAAATAGGCTAGATGACCCTCACAAATAAGCTTTCTTTACACAAAAATTGGCTAGATTTTGAACTGCTAATCTATAACCTACATTGTAGATTTATTTATGTGTGCAGGATAGGATTATAAGTGAGTTATAATAAAATTTGAAATGTTGAATTTTATTCGCTGAAGACTAACCAGCAACATACATGACTTTAAATTACAATAAAATCCATCAACAACTCAGAGCCATTATCAGTTGAATTGAAATAAGTCATCATCGATGGCATCGCAGCTAACCGAGGCGCTGAAACTGGATGCACCATCGTTGGATTGTGGATTGGTTACATTTGTGTAGACTGACAGTGTCCCAATTTTTAGTTCGGCAGCTTACAGACACTTCTTATTTTTCTGTAACCCACATAAATCATGATTGCATTGAGAGTTTCCAAGCTAATTAGATATCCTACTTGTTTCCTTTAATAAACAATCTCTGTGGCTTGAAGAACCGAACAGTTTACTAAATTTGTATTAGAAAACTTTCATTCCTACAATGAAATGCGAAAATTAAAATAATTAAAATGTATCAAATGGGTCCGTTACGGGAGCGACATTAAAATCCTTTCTGAGTAGATTTGTAAATATGTGGATGGGGAGAGAGTAGAAGAATGAAAAAGAAGTGTTTGTTACGTAATAAAACATCCTCTGTCTAGAGAAATCAATTAATATGATAATATATAATGACAAATAGGTTAATTTAAAAAAAACACTATATTTTCAAAGAAAAAGTATTTTAGAATTACGTAATTTAACGGCTAATAAAAAGCCAAGAGTGGCAAACGAGTTTCATAAAATAAGTTATATTTAAGGCTATAAGCATTTCGTAGATTTGTATGGCTAAATGTCTCTCCAAATAGGCTAGATTTAGCCAAAAATAGGCTAAATTGGCATCATTGCTCCTGTCGTATGCTATGCTCCTTGGGCTTCCAGGGCTACTGCAAGCATCGGGGTTTTCGTCTGCTTTCTGTCGAATGAGCATGCCCAAATACTTACTTTTTCACTCCTCCTCACCCCTGCAACTCTACATACAAGCTGGCATATTCTCAAGTATTTCCAACTCTATCTATTTTGAACTAATCTATAGTTTTTGTACAGAACGTACGAGCGCTAACGTCAAGGAAATAGAACAAAACAGAAATGGTTAGTTGAATGCCTTTTTGAAGCATGTCGGTTATGTAAATAATAATATAAAAATAGTCATGCTTTAATTGTAATTAAATGCATCGTAATTATAATCGTAATTAAAGGCAAACTATTAATCTTCATCATAAATACATAGTATGCCCAGTGGCGTAGCCAGAAACTCTTTGAGGGAGCTCACACACACAAGCATAAATATAAAACATTCTGCAGAATCACGTTCATCGATCTGGTAGGCCAAAAGAGCCAGCACTCCCCGCTCCTCGCAAAGATTGCTTGGGCCCTTCAGTATCTGGATATCTGACAACGAAATAGACACAAAGAAACAGACTTCCTGAGTTGTTCTTTTTGCATCTTCAAATGATATACGTATACACTCAGGCCATATTCACGAACGGGCGTCTGAGTTCCGAACTCAAAGTGAGAAATTTCTAGGGGCGACATATTTTTTTTTTTTTTTTTTTAAAGAGATTGAAGTATGGTATGCGGAGAAAGAAGCTGCCCACGAGAAATAAATAAAGGGCACTATACTGAAAACAATGTTCAAACAACAGTGGGGCGAATTTTCTCGTCCCAACGGTAGTGGCAAGAAGGAGCTGAGACAATTACATATTGGCTTCTAACGTAATCCACGCATTTGCTTCTGTATACCCCACTAGGCCACCAATTAGAGGGGGCTGTCCCCCTAAATTTTTTATAATCCTATATTTCCCCTCGTAATAGCTATGCATTGCTGATTGCAGCAGTATTGTATCGCATAAGCAGGGCCGGCGCTAGCAGTTTTGCCGCCCTGGGCGGTACTATCACATGCCGCCCCCTTAATCCGCAAACCTTATTTTGACAGAAGACGTTCAAATGTAATGAAAAAGATGCCCCGTTTAAAAGCATGTATGAAATGGAAAAGTAAACAAAAAATTGAACTACTTCTCTCGAATGCTTACGTAATATTTGAGGGCCCACGATGGCTCAGTGGAAGAGTGTTCAGCTGTGGTGCATGTGGTCCGTGGTTCGATCTCAGCTCGCGCTAAGTGAATTTTGTGATGGACAAACACCGTGTGCGTGGGTCCTCGGGGTTCTCCCGTTTCCTACCACTTTCTTCATTCCACCATTTTCATAATTTCTCATCATCACTGTCTACTTTAACCTAGTCGACATAATCGTGGGACGTAAAACTCAAACATTTTTTTTTTAAATTTTGCTTATATACTCCATATATGACACAATATTTAGTATGCTTGACTTCGCTGTGTACCTGTGACGTACAGCAGCGCATACAGAAAATAAAATAAAAGTGCTTTAGTCACGGCTAAGAATTTTAATTTTAAAGCTTATTTTATATCAAAAGGTGTTTCCAATAGAGTATGGAGCATAAAGGTAATAGAGTGAATCAGATATTACGGCAAAACTAAGTGATTATACTTTAATTGAAAGAAATTTCTTGGTTTGATACGAGCAAATTCCATTATCACATTCGCGTAGTCCAATATTTCAGCCAATTCGTATTCTATTGATATCGCTAGACCACACAAGCGTGGTTTAGACGTGCAAGACCGTAGATAGTTTTTAATAAACTTAAGTTTCGAGAAACTTCTTTCTCCACTTGCCACTCTTACCGGTAAAGTTAACAGAATCCTAAGTCATGGGAGCAAAGTCATGTTCCTTAATTAATTTTTAAGTCCCTTTTGGTGACCTTTCAGGCTTAATTATAGCGGATAACACTTTCAGTTCGTCTTTCAAATCATTGAGGTTAATATCTTTCGATTAGGTGTGTTAAAATGCTGGCAAGTTCAGTCACTTTTCAGATTAAAGTTCATGTGGTATATCTTGACGATTATTTATATCGTAAAGAAAATCGAAATACTCGCTGTGATGTTTAAGTTGCTCAAACCACTCTCTTAAAGCTAACACAATCACGTCTAGAACTTTGTAATAAAACTCGATCTTGTATCTTATTTGTGGATCTTTAATAACTTCATCCTCTGTCTCGTACTGAAACTCTCTCTTATTCTTTCGACTTCGAGCATACACTGTATTACCTATCTGTGGATCATCCATATCTAATACTGATGCCAACTCTATCGCATCAACTAAGTAAGATTGAAACTTTGCATCATTTCTTCTCGTCTCAAAGTACTCAAATACATTTTCAAGAAGTCCGACTGTATCCAGCATATGACAATCAGTGCTTTGGAAACTTTTGCTTACTATGTTTATGTGGATTAAAAAGTCATACCATATAACGAGTGACCAAAGGAAAGTAGCCACGCAGCTGGTTTGCTATACACAGAGCATCGTGGGTGACCATTCTATCTGAACTTGTCGTTACTTATTTGAAGTAAGGTATCATAAACCTCCCATATTTGATATCTAACACGTAGGTTGAGTCAGAGCATCAATTCGGCTCTCCCACCTTGTGGTGCTTAATGGTTTTAAAATGAGACTGCTGATGTGTTCCTTTAGTATGGCCCAACGTTGAACTATACAAAAACTGAAACGGCGTACTGAGGTGTTGTGGCTGCATCGTTAACGACAAGGTTTAATGAATGACTACTGCAAGGAACATAGAAGGCTCGGGAAAATATTTCTAAAATTCTCTTCTGAATATCTGAATGTTTACCTTTCATATTCGGACCATTGTCATATCCTTGGCCCCTCATGTCTTCGATAGGAATGTTCATTTCCTTTAATGTTAATTAATAGTACTTCTGTCTGTCCTAGGCCAGCAGTGTCTGTTACCGGTACGAAACCAACGAGTTTTCAACCAATTTGTAAATTCATTAAAAACTCGCTGCTAGAGCCTAAATGTTTCTAGATGCTGTAGGCTAAACGCCCTGTCTCAAGTGGAAGTGTACCTTTTGCATATTTGGAGTGGAGCGTTAGAACATTGCTGAGTAGAATATATATATAAACCACCTTGAAAATATTATCCACCCTAGCTGAAAATCGCCGCTGCAAGGGAAATATTGAACGAAATACCTGTGGCTGGTAGTTCGATAAATGAAAATGAGGGGGAATGCTGTGAATTTCCTGAATGTGAGTGAAGTAAGTTCAATTACATTCTCAGGTGAATACGGTTTTATGTTTCCATTTGTGGGCCTATTACGAAGCATTATATTTTGATAGTATTCTTTTCTTTTTCAAATTTTGCCGCCCATTAGACTTGCCGCCCTGGGCGGTGGCACGGCTCGACCCCCCCCTCGCGCCGGCCCTGCGCATAAGTGACTAACTTTGGCATCCCCATTTCGGAATTCCACGCTACGCTACTGCTTTGAAGTAACAAATAGTTAATATATACATAATGCATATTCACAAATACGCAATGATCTTAAGTTGTAGAAATGAACACAATGTCTGCAACATTTTTTGTAAGAAGGGATGTGGTTTGTCGATGCCCGCAAACAAATAATCCCACATTTTAAAGAAGATTACCCTTTATGTAGAACATATTGTGCAGTTATGATTTGATGAAAGACCCACAATATACCTGTGATACTATAATTCATACATATGCATAAAATAGCTTCTTTTCTGCTGTACAGGTGCAATATAGCGTCCTGTGCAAGGGAAATTCAGTGTGTCTGATGGCTGTTCACCTGCGTGTTACTTTTGATTACATAGAGGTGGCAGTTCATTAAATAGCCAAGCAAGGAAAATTGTTTTAAACGTATATTTGCGATGTGCTGATTCCTATAAAAGTGTAAGTGAAGTTGTTAGCCTTACCGCTATGACAGGTGATTTCCTCGTTGAAAAAGTAATTCTTGGAAGAAGGGAAAGTGTCAATACCCGTAAAGACAAGATACGAAGAGAAATATAAAGTACACGATTTTTTAAAAAATGATTATTTTATAAACCGTCATCCGTCAGAAAGTGCATAAATTTTGGTGCAATGGAAGCAACAAGGCTCCTACGGTGAAGGAAATTTCAGCTGAAATTAATAGTATTCTATTTTTTTTTTTAAATGTTTTTAAGCTTTAGAATACAATTTGTATCGTCTCTTTCTACAAACTTCAATGTGAACGACGGAAATAATATAAAACCTACGCAAGCTCTTGAGCTTCCTTGGTCATATGGTTAGCATACGCGCTTTCAGTGCGGGAGATCCAGCTTCGATAACCTCTGGGAATCTATGTTAAGTTGTAGGTTTACGCATCATTTACCCTCAGTGCTGAAAGGAACTTAGATCCAACCAAGCAACTAAGCATTTTTAAATAAACACACGGCAGAAGCACAAGGGACAGCACAATATTAAGATTCAATTTTCTATTATAATTCGCATCTTTAAAATTTTCCTATTTACCACGAGGTTTCCCATAATGTATTAAAGACAGAGGCTTTCATCGTACAATTTGCTGAGCGCAACGCAAAGTAAAAAGCAGTGAGCAATTATAACTGTTATGCTTATTTTCGCAAATTGATATGTAATTGTTGCGTTGCGTTGACGAAAACTCTACTGAATAAGGCCCAGAGAGACAACGAAGGATTTTTTCTCTTTGTAAGAACTTTCATTTTCTCCCATTCTACGTATATGGGGGCACGGTGGCTCAGTGGTAGAGCGCTTATTTTTGATTGGGGTCAGGAGGTATACATATATTTTGATGCAATGGAAGGAACAAGGATCCCACGGATAAAGAAATTTGGGATATTTCTTTTCTATTGTTTGTTAACTGATCCTCGAACGTGACTGACTGCTATGTGATCGTCAATCGGAGGCTCTGTCTCTATTCCTACGCATCGCTTCACACACTGGCTGTCAGCTGTAGAAAACTCTCCTAAACGCGCGCATGAATAAAATATTTTCCTTCTGATTGTGAGTGGGCCAGTGCTTACGTCACTGCAAGCTTAGATTGGCCATGGCTTTAGTACTATGAAACTCTCTTCTTCGATGGTGGAATGGAAAAAGATTATATAATTAACGCTACTTTACAAGCATATAAACTAAAAAAAGTCAGGAAAAACACGTTATAAAATTTACCTTTAGAGGCTTGTTTTGGCGCCCGGGTTGCCCTGCCCTTCGTCCGCCTCTGTATCCATTACATTGTTTAAATTGTCGTAGCAGTATTAATTTATAGAAATGTGGAATCTCTCTTATGTAGTTTATTATGACATTTCCCCCCGCTCTTATTATGCAGCACTGACATTAGCGATATGGTTGTCTGAAGATTCGAGATGACCTGATTCTACAACTATGACAGCAGCCAGTCATTTCACGCAGCGAACTGATGGATCAGCGGTAGAGCCGAGCCGAGTCAAATTTGGATTTCAGCTCCAGGGGGATGGAGTGGGTCAGTAGCTCGTGGGTCAAAAGGACGTGTCCCACCATTCACGGTGACCCACTCTGACCCTCCGACCCACTCTGATTATTGCATTATATACAGCATCTTCCGAACACTGGGGAATTTGTCTACATTTCACTTTCAAGGCTTCCACTCGATTTTCCTTCCTTTTTCATTTGTTTCTATTTACTTACCTGAGATGAGTATATCTAATTGAAAAAAGAACCGCAGGCACTTTTGAATATTGATATTTATAATTGTAATAACAGTAATAGGACTTACTACTTAGCTTTCGAGATACAGTCGAATTTACATTATTGTTTTATTTACATTGACTTACTTTACCTTGATTTGAGACTTTCAAATTTCATCCTATTTTGCACTGAAAAGTACCTGTAATTCAACAAGGAAATAATTAGACCCTGATAATTTAATTGAAATTCATCGCAATATGGCCCATTACAAACACTTTAACATTTTATATCATAAAGGTCAGATCCACTGGTATTGTAACGGAGCGGTGCTTGAGCGATTGACCGTAGAAATTCGAACTCCCATTAGTGATAATTTCACATTATTGTTTTATTACAAGTGTAAACTCGTTAGTCGGTGGAAAGGAGGGCGTGGATTATCAGTCAGAGTCGATGAGGATGGGTTTTGGTGAGTGGTAGGTCAGAGTGGGTCATGGTGGGTTATGTTGGATCGTAGTGGGTTAAGAATCATCTCTGCTCAGCTCACGGACGAGCGGAGCCGATTGATATTCCTACAATGGACAAGCTTATTTAAATCAGAATAACAAATTTTCCATTGGCTATGTCAATTTCTTTTTCAGGAACACCAGCATACAGAGACAGACAGTTACTGATATTAGACAGTAGCCATTGAAAACGCCTATATATTATTCAAGAATTAGCAATAGTCCAGGAAATGTGATGAGTCGGACGTAAACTTTTTATAAAAATTAATACATGCATTGAGCAAAAAGTATGAACAGACAGTGATTGATGGAGGGGATAGTGACATAAAAATATGTGCTGTTTTTCAGGGAGTATAGATTAATGGTATTCTACTATTTTCCCCTAACGATACTTTTCCATCCAAGCGTGTACCCCCAGATCTAAAATTAAAGGTAATTGTATCAAAAATAAATTGTAGAATTTATTACGTATTCAACGTATTCATTAAATATCCTACATTTACCATAAACAGGAGAATCCTGCTATAAATTTAATAGAATTATATTATTTTAAATTTTACGTACCCCACATTGAATATCACTGGTAGACCAAATTCTGGAAAACAGAAAACAAAGAGAGTATACGTGTGAAAAATTACAATTGGCTTACTGGGTTGGACGTAAACTGGGTGTCCGTTTGCGTGCACTGGTTGTATTGGTTGAGGTTGTTGAAATATTTATTCTGAGCAAAATTAAGATGAACCGAACTCATAGCGACTATTTGGTCAAAAGAGACGTCCTATATACTGTATAACCTAACCTTCACTTACAGCTCTTTCTTTCTAAAGTAGACAAATGGAATTCTTAATACACTACGTAAGAAAGAAAGAACGTGAAAATTAAAGAAAATGTTACTTGTGTTTTTGACGGCCCAAGCAAGCGTCCTTTCGTTATTCCGAATGACGCCAAAGATTGAAGGTAACTGATGCACTTTGCTTGCCCTCAATTTACATGCTACATGTTACATACCCGTTCATATACATACGTAAGTACATTAGAAAAAAAAAGTATGGACTTTCACTTTGCATTGCTTAATGCTTGTGAGTTTTGTCCTTGAAATAAGTCTATTATAAAAGAGAAACCGGTTGTGTTATGACTAAGAGAAAGCAATTCCGCGCCATCACGATGTAACACAGAGATAGGCAGCGTCAATGCCGATTGTTTCCTCCTTAACAAATAAAAGAAGTATCTAATACATTGCCTTGTTCTTCTTTAGACTACACAGTATTTGGTGTGGTGGTCGCATGCATTCTATTAGAATAAAATAGCCCTTCGTTCTGCTAACCAAAATTTCTCCAGACATAGAATAAAAAACCGATTTGTGGTTATTGTCAATCCTATTCTATCTTTAGCCTATTTGCAGCCCTTCCACCCAACGTTGATCCATCTTTATATGCATCAGTAACAAGAATAAAAGAAGAGAAATGAATGACGCAGACGAAACTCGTTTGTCCACTTGGCGATTCGCATGTACAAGTTATTCATATGTTATACGCATCATTTGCATTTCAAGTGAACAACTACACGAATGCATATCATGGAAAAACTGCACTGTAATATTTCAAACATTATAGAAAGAAGAAGTTTTACGTAAAGGCAGTTCTCAAATAAAGATTCCTATCAAGACTGGAAAATATCTTGAAGATTTAAGATCCAATCTTGGATCTAACTACATTTGAAGCGTTGAGCATAAAATTGTCCAACTCAATAATTTGGATTGGGACAGTTATACAGGTTAGAAATTCGTTCAATGCAAAAATAAATTTTGGTTCATATTAAGGACAATAAAGCGAAATTAACTTGGGCACAGCTAGCACCAAGGATGTTATAAATAGAGGATCTGCCCATATGTATCTTCATCCTATTAAATCGATGAAGCCAAAAAACAACCGAGCATCGGCAGGCACGTCTGATTGGCTACTCTCGTTTCTGCCATTGTCTGATTTCCGCCATGATTGTTGACTCAAAACATTGCGATCCCATTGGGCGGAGTGGGCAGAGTAGGTGTGGCGAAACTGTGACGTATGGCTTCAAGATTTTATTGTAAGGGCAGATTCTTTATTTTATAAGATCCTTGGTTAGCACTCAAAATATGGATTAACTCAAAAAAAAAAAAAAAGATTTGAGGATTAGGCCCAGGGCCGGATCAAGGGGGGCTTAGCGGGGCTGTAGCCCCGGGCCACCAGGTGGAAAGGGGACTCCACTCTGATCAAAATATCAAGTGGCTCTTTAAACAAGATTCATAAAGATACAATCATTATCATGAAATAAAATATGACCAAAAAAATGAAACATATTCCCTTAACTTTCATACTATACTTTCACAGAATGTATTAGGCGAAGTCAGCAGGGCCACATATTTTTCTAGCCCCGGGCCTCCAGATGGGTTAATCCGGCCCTGGTTAGGCCACTTTTGTGCTGAACGCTTCATTTGTAATGGAATAAAAGGAAATCAATACCCTTCCCGGCAAGACCATAGCGAGAAGCTGGCAAACCGGGGTCAATCAGAGGTACGGTACAAGGATTAGGAATCGCAATTCAGCATCTCTTTGAGGCGTAGGATGACAATTTGAACAGCAACAGGTGAGATAGATCAAGAGAAAGACAAAGAATTGCAACCAAAGCTTATTTTGGAATAAATTAATAATCTCATAGTAAAACAGTCCTATAAAATGAAAATATGAAACAAAACACTGTTTAATGAGGAGTTGGAAGCATAGTAAAGCAATGTTAAAATTAACATATACCTATATTGCAATAAAACTTAATTATGGTGTTTTGCAGTGACAAAAAAAATCCATGCCAGAATCCTAATTATAAATCAAAAAGAAATTAGTCTGTGAATAACGTTAATATGCAAAGTCAACATATTTAAGATAAGTGGGTTGCATAAACATCTAGGATAAAATATTTAGATACACTCAATCCTTGATATAAATGCAACACGTCTCAGGCTGTTAGTCATGTTAATTCCCAATAGTCCGCATTGAGGCTTAATTGTCGCTAGCTGCACTACCTCTCATATACACCAAGAGATGTCGCTATTGTTGCAGACAATCCTGAGGCATGGGGGAAACAACCAGTAAGATTGTAACATTATTTTGCATTCTCAAAAGGACAATCTCAATTAATCAGGACTAAGGATGATCATTTACGAAATTTTTACTTTCCAGAATGCAGAAAGTAAAATTGTAAAAGTTCAGGATTTTGCGAGAGAATCCGGAATTCGGTAAAATTCCGGAATTCAGAAAAATCTGGAATTCTGAATAATTCCGAAATTCAGAAAAATTCCAAATTTCGGAAAATTCCGGAATTCAGAAAATACCCGGTTTCGGAAAATTCCTGAATTTAGAAAATTCTGAAATTCAGAAGAGTTCCGGATTTCGGAAAAAATCCGGATTTTTTCCGAAGTCCGGATTTTTCGAAATCCAGAATTTTCTATATTCTGGAATTTTTCCGAAATCCAGAAAGTTAAATCTCCGATTCCGAAAATAAATTTTCCGGAATTTGGCCATCCCTAATCAGGATGTATAGTCACACTATATGGGGTAACGCTGAGGTCAGCAACCATAATCGAAATCCTGTGAAGGGGCTGATTGAACTAGTCGGATCCTTGCTACAAAAGTGCCACAACTGAAAAATTGTCAATTTTAAGTTATGTATGTATTCGGATTAGTGAGCCTGCCATCTATCCGGCAATATAAGAATCATGGCCCTAGCTTTTCTAGAAGCTGCACGAGAGCGTTAGTTTCACTAGTGAATAACATTAGATATAAAGAGAATGTATTACCAACATTTTCAAATGCGATTTACTCAAAACTAACTTTTTTGAGTTGTGGCACTTTTGTAGTAAGGGTGCGAATATTGTGCGCAAATGATATCAGGCATCTAACCAGAAGGAGATTCACACACAGATCAGTGGGAGATGTGGAACGGCTGACCCAAATATCTAAAGGCTCTACCAAATACCCATATCTCCCAATGATTCAGACTAGCAACTTTCTTTCCATAGTGAATCATAAGTTTCACTACGTATACAGAATGGAGCAACGCCGAAAATTTCTTGCCTTTCTGCCTTTAAGCCTATACCGAGAAATCTCAAATCAATACTGCATAAAATCTAGGGCCACTCACAGGGCCGTCGCGTGGGCGGAACGACCAGGAAAATCGCCCCGGGCGCCGCGACCAGGGGGCGCCTGGACAAAAAATCAACAAAATTCAACGAATTCAGATTTTGTTGGTAAATGAATTGTTTTTGTTTTCCAAATAATGCTAATTCAGATATTTTAATAAGATCAGGCCACGGCTAAGCAAATTTTATTTATTAATTTCATAAGGACAACATAACAGGCTTAATGTCCAGTTATAGTGTCGTGTACATACTCATCTAACATACACTATTATACATACAGAAATATACATCCTTTAATAATGCAGAAGTTATTGCCTGACAATTGTTTCGAACTTGTTTTCGGACATTACTAAATACATCTACTACATGAAATCTAACCATTTCTTTATATGAAGCACACATTCTCCACAGAGGAGACTTACGTAATATGTTAGTTCTTAGTTTTCTACAATAGAATGTCCCAGTGTTTGCTGTTCTAGTCTTACCTGTTGAGACACGTAACAACACTTCTGAAACTAATTCTGGACAGTCAATTTTACCGTTTAATAATTTATGTAAGAACAATAGCTCAAACACCCAACTCCTTTTTTCTGTTTGAAAACTAAAATTCGTTACTAAGTCTACATAGGGGACATTCTTTGGGTAGAAAGCAATTTTCTTGTATGCAAGCATTTTTAAAATTTAAACTGTATGTTTTCTATTGCACCAGAGTATTCAGTGACATTTGGTGTCCAAACAGTAAAACAGTATTCTATATGCATACATCTTTGATCTTAGAAATATATTAGGTTTAAGAATACGGACATTATTTTATCCTTATAAGCACATCTAAGAATACATAGATTATCTGTAGCCATTATATTTGTTCCAAAATAAACATCGGACAGCTTGACAACAATATCATTCGGGTCTTTAACGATTTTGAGCAACGAAGTAAAATCTGTAGATAATGTTGCTACCACTCCCAAAGTTACCGGTATTAGCCATGACTTCCAAGAATTTATATTTATCCAAACTGGATTCAAAACATTCTTCATGAACATATTCAAAGTGGTTGTCAGCCTCCTAGGATGTCTCTACTTCCGTCTTATTGTGAGTTATAGAAGAAAAATCTCGTCCAGTTCTTTACCAGGAGGTAATGTGCCTAAGATCGATGGCATTTCCACGCTGGATGGCGAAGCTGATACGTTGGAAAAGGAATACAGTAGCTCGGGGATCACCAGTTTTGATTGCCATTCGATCACCAACTTCATTAATGAAATTAGATCCTTCGTGACCCCAAGACCCACTGGTTTCTATTGCTCCTGTTACAAACCAATATATATATACAGTGGCGGATCCAGGATATGATCAAGGGAAGGGCTAAACCATATTTTGCCGTTTTATCCAGTGTAAAGCAGGATTGAAGCCCATTTTATCCAGTGTATACCTGAGCGTCAAGGGGGGCTATGGCCCCTATAGCCCCTCCTTGGATCCGCCATTGATGTGTATCAAGTTCAAAATAGACAAGAATAGCACTCGATTTCAATAATTCAAAAACCATATTTTCATTAACTTTTGTTTCAACTACGAAAGCCATTCATTAAAAAAAAAAGAAAAAAAACTGCCATAATATCAACTTCTTTTGTCATACCGTACATTATGATCTTACATTCCATATTTAAGTTTAAGACTAAAGAATAAACTCTGGTTGTTTTTCATAACACACTTGGGGGGTGGCGCATGGGAATTCTCATCCCGGGCATTTACAACCCACGCGACGGCCCTGCCCACACCCACACAGAATACACTGTCAATATGCAATAACTATATCATTGTTAAAAATCAATCTTAAATGTAAAGGGGAAAAAAATGAAATAAAAATTTAGAAAACATCGTAGTCTGGAAATCGTATTTTCTCTGTGATGACTGCAGTTTAATTATACTTCAGTATATAAAGGATGCGCTAACGTTAGACTAAATGCATCATTTTCTTTTCAATTTACTGCTATAAATAATATCGTTATATGTAGATATACAGTGCTTTTTTCTACTCGCTTTATTCTACTCAAATCGGTAGCGTAATGTTGTAGATATAGAACACGATCTCGCAAAAGTAGGAAATGCTATAAAATTCTAAGAGATCGTTACTAAACAACATTCGCAGTATTCATAAGTACGCTCGTTTGGTTCTTTATTGCTTAATTACTATTCTGTGTACAAACACAAGTAGTGTCAATACCCTTTGTGTTATTCCTTAATATTTTCTCATAAAGCAGGATAATGATTCGAGTATTAATTTGCTCGTACTATAAACACTTGCTCACTTCTATAGCTTTCAGCACATATGTGTATAACAATTGAATTTTAAGTTTCCATTACCTACAAATCATATCCGAACTGACTTCTGACATTTAAGGAAATTGCCTATAAAAACAAACTTCCTCACGGATTGAATTGATATTTCGAATGCTTTCGTATGTTTACATGAGGCTTTGTTTTTTTAAAAAAATAAGTGATAAGAGAATAACAATTAAACAATTGTTTGTAAGTTGGATGGCTAATGTATACAGCCACAATAGAATTTGTGTCATAATCAAGGGTAAAAGTGAGGGGGGATGCGGGGTCGCCCTCCCTCCACTTCCCAAAGTATCTGTGATGTCCCCTCGCTTCCTAAAAATGACAATGGGCAAATTTGGGCACGGGGAACGGTGTGACGTCATGCGTTCCCATACCTTTTCAGATCCACTTTTACCCCTGGTCATAATATTCATAAATCTCACAAGATGAAAAGATAACAATGTAGTACGACCATAGCTCACGAAAATGTATACGTAAAATAGCAAACCATACGTAATATAGCAACCAGGGAGATGGCCCCCTCCTAGAACATTTTCATCGGGCGCCCATTAGTACAATAGTTATCAAATGTCAGTACCATATAAATACGAAGAAAAGATGGGTTGAGTGTGGCTTATTTCTAGGTGGATCCTCCGTGTGGCTTTGTTTTTTCACCATGTAACTCCCACATCTTCAGCTCTTCAAAAAGTCACTGAAAGGTCAAACAGTTCACCTGCGACGAGGAGGTAAACACCATGGAACAATGGATTCATCAGCAAATAGTGCCGTACCTTAGATTTCTTTCGGGAGGGGGGACATTAATAAGCGTATTTGCCCCCCCTAGAAAATGTTGTTTGCCTAATTCTTGGCCCCCAGCCTTCTCTTTCTCTTACTCTTTCCATCTTCTTCTTATGGGCCCCCGGAGCCTGTGGAAACTCCTGCACGGCAAGGTTTGCGGGGCCGTTAGTTACGTCCATGGGCCAGTTCCATACATGACAAATTAATGAAGGGGAGGGGACAATATTGGAAAATCTCAAAGCCATACGAATAAATACTATTTCTAGGGCCCCTAATAATAGACATTTTTTTACTGACATGGGCCCACAACTCATTTTTGTGTTATTTACCTTTTGTGTGCTGTTTGGTATATTTAATGTAGTGAACCTGTTTGATGCTTCATTTATAATTTCATGTTCGTGTCGTGTATGGAGTAAGAAAATTTTGTCTTAAAATGAGCCCCTCGTCGAACGGCGGAGAGCTTCACTGGGGGGCAGTTGCCCCTTCCTGCCCCCACAAGTTACGGCCCTGTCAGCAACCCATGAGTTTCTCCATACCATCCAGTTCCTTCCTATGCGCTGGGATCAGCGCATCAATATCAGTGGCAGTTACCTGTAGGTGTCATATTAGACATGAACTGTATTTCACATATGCTGTAATAAATTTTATATATATCTATATAGCCGTAGTTTTCATTGCATTTAGGCATGCCTTATGTTTAATATAGAGATATAGTAATCAAGCAAGAGAAAGAATTTAAATTGATATTTTAAGAACACGAAAGAAACAAAAGAAATGAGATCCGTGCTTGAAATAATGTGAAATGTCACCAGGGACGTGTTGGCCAACCTCAAAGTTGGGAGACATCCAGAAGAACAGAGAAAGAACCATTTATATGAATGTCTTTGCAATGAAAAAAAAGACAAAAAATTTGCTCGTGTGCCAAATACTCGTGATGCTGAATTAACTCACCATTAAACAAAATTGCTTATTAAGCTAATGCTTTGTAGAATAATAATATAAATGTTTCACTTAAATAATATATGCTGACCACTAGCTTTCCATTAGTGAGTACTACTAGTATATTGTAACTGAGGTAATTCATAACGCTATTTTTGAAAACTGTTTCTTAGCAAGTATCTACGGGCTAAGACTAACAACCCTGCCAAATTTACTCTCATTAAGGCAGGGACGTGTAGTGCGTATTACCGCTGTTACCGGCGGTAACGGTAAAAATATTAGTTTTTCGTTGTTTTCATATATCTTCAAACTTCATTATCGACATGGGAAGATGTTTACATTTTCCTTTTTCTTTTCTTTCTTTCTTTCTTTTTTTTTTAAAAAAAAAGTTTGGATGGCCTATGCTTCATTTACATTGTGAACGAATGCAACATGCCAACACCAAATAGGAGCATAATGTTGTTGATACCGCAGGATTTCAGAGGTAACGCGAACCCCGATAGCGGTCATTCACTCCAGAAGCACCTTTCAGTGTGCCAGCGAGAAGCATCCTGTGGACTCGTATTTGAACTTTCGGAATGGCCCTTATGTTACCGTTCGGCTGAGTGGAACAGGAAAAAATAAGAACGTTCCCTGTCAAAACAAGGAGAATCTAGAATATCATCAACATGTATATTCTACTCACCGCCCGCTTAGGAGTCTATTCGCTCTCCTCTCGCTGTAGAGGATCGAGCGGGCGGTAATTCTACTATACTGTTTCGTTTGCTTCCCCATTCTAAGGATAGAAACTTGACTGTAATTTCAGTATTCATAAGGTTATTTCACTATCTTAACAGCATACAATTTCGGACAAATACAAGTAGCAGGTTTTTCATACTAATAGCATTTAACACATGCTGCTGGAAACATGTTCCAGTGCATTATTTATATGTTAATCTATCATTTTTACACAACTTTTGTATGTTAATACGTTATCTTTAAATTTGAATAATATAACAACAGTGAACAAGAAGAATATATTCCATAGGATATTCTAACAAAAATTTAATATAGGTTTACTTTGATTCAAAATAAAGTTCCTCATTGAATGTTAATTTGAGCTTATGGGCATTATCTTTTTAATTGAGATTTTATTTCTGTTTAAACAGTATATAAATTTATATGGTTGTCTCATGCCTGAAGGAGCAAAGATATTGTCAGTCCCTGAAGTGTCATTAAATATACAGAAATGCCTATTGATGAAACACATTGTGCTATATGGGAACTGTTTCAAGAGCAAGGGGAAATAATAATGATAATTAGAGCAAAGCAGAGGTGTTGCCCGCGCTCCTTCCAATTCGAGTAGTTATTATTATTTAGGATTTATGCTAATTAAGTTGAAAATATTTTGCTTTTAATTTAGTATAGAAAACTTTCGATGCAACAAATTTCCAACTCTAGCCGCTAACCTACTAGTTGAATTTGGACTTCGATGCAGTTTGATGTGTTGAAAAAGAACTGTGCAATCGTCTTCATCGTGCCGAAGTTTCGCTGTCTAACTAATTTTCAATACGGAAAACTTGTTGCTCAAACATACGACGAAACTCCAGTTATGGTTGGTGAGGTAGGGAACTGCAGCCTCTTGTTAATTATATTTTCATTCTTATGCCCATAGACTTAATTTATTTTTAGAAAAGTCCGTTGATTATACAAAAGGGCATAGGCGTAAATAGCACCCCCGCAACCCTCGCGGCGCGGGGCGCACGAGCTCCAGGGGCGCAAAATATATAGAAACTAGGGCGCATAACTAAAGGTTGCGGGGGCACTGAAGCTTCAAGTTACGCTACTGGAAAAGGGTATAAGTTTTTTTTTTTTTTTTTTTTTTTTAAATTGTGTTGGGACTTGCTTCTTCTTCCTCGAAGTCTTCAAAAGGAACAAATGCTCTAGATTATGTAGTCAACAAAAGTATTCCAATAGTCTCAAACACAAGGTATGGAACTATAGGAGTAGGGTTAATAATGTGCTGTATAGCTTTAAAGATGAACTGTTAGGAGTCTTTAAATCCATGATGGATAAAACCGACGAATAGGGTTCTCAAACTAGAGTTTGTGTCGCAAAATTCTATCAAACCTTTCAAAGTTTTGACTTCAATTTTTTACTTGAACTGTTGTCTTCTGTTGTAACATCAAGATAAGAAATCTTGTTCAATATCTTACAAAAGAAAGTTCATGATGTAGGTTAGTGCAGAAAGAAAATAGATGACTTTGAAAAATATCTAAGATCATTGAGAGATAGTTTCAATCATATTTAGTAAAAAATGAAAGAATATGAAGAGCCACATTGTTCTAAAAGGTCAAGAGTAAATGAAGTGGAATTTGACCACTTTGCCAATGCCTATAGTTTGAAATGGCTGATACGCTGAAAGAAAAAGTGAGTACTAGATTTTCTGATATTGAGAAACAAGAGTTACTTGTAGTATCAGCAACCGGTAACAATCGTCAATTTGTCACGCCACGTCACTGCATTAAGGGTAAGTTTCCAAGATATCGCAACCATTTAGTTAATCAGTCGGTGAAGTTTCGCACTTATAATATACAAGGTGTTCACGAATTCAATACCATAAATTTAGAAGGTAATTCCTTATTTGAAATTAAAGAGAAAATTTCTAATTAATATTACAGTTGGACGTCGATAATCCGAACGTCAAAACTCCGGACGCGGTCGTAGAAGCTTTTTACATTTTGTCTTAGCGCTAGCAATAAACAAACAATAGGGTTGTCCGTCGGCGTTATGTGAAGTCAGTGTTTTTACGAAAGCTTATTCATGTGTAACTGTTTGTCATATATATTTTTATTTTTATTTTCCCTTAGGCCCATACAAGTTAACTTTTAAGTGTGAGTTATAAGAAGAGTGTAATTTAGTGTACGAGCAGGTTCTTCAGAAACATTAAATGTAAGTAGCCTTACGTACGCTATTGTAATTACTGTACTTTACTGTTGTAAAAGAGCATACCGTACAGTATATTTAAGCCTAAATGGCAATTTCTTGGTCATTTTTGAAAATCCGAACAATTTGAAAATCCGAACTACTTGTGGTCCCAATTAGTTCGGATTTTCGACTTCCTACTGTATTTTTTTAAACTCCTTTCAGAGCTACAAACAGCAAAAAGTATGAAACACGACGTTTTGAAACTCTCAGGAGCGGTTCAAGAAATTACACATTAACTTGAATGCGCTCTACCTAAATTATCAATGGTTCACAATCCTCTGGTACCTGCGCAAGAGTACTCAATTAGTAGTTAAGAGTATATCCTCATTCCCTAACTTACTTTATACAATTCGTTACACTGGTACCGTGAGATTGTGAAATATGGATATTTAGATAGAGTACATGCTAGTTCCTGTGTAATTCTTTGAACTGCTTCCGAAAGATTCCATAATTTTCAAATCTGGGCGTTTCAAAATGACGTTTTGTTTGCATTTTTGGGAGTTTATAAATCTGAAAGGAGGTGTTTCCCGAATCATGCTTATTATTAGAACCTTTCTTTCATTTCAGATAAGGTGCCACCTCCTAAATATATGGTACTCAGTTCATGAACATTCTATACGTAAAGTTATGCAACTCAAATGAGTCGTTCCTTAAGATTATTTGTTGGTAATTTAATATTCAACTCTCTGATTATATAGACTGAGATCATGAGAGATTATGGCTGACCGGAAGGTGCAAGTTCAACTGAAGGTATCGCTTTACAACGGATTGTTTCTGACTTTCTAGGTCGCGATAAGATATCTTGCTAATAGCCTCATGAAAGGTCTATATCATCAAGACTAGAAATGTTGTAGTCCAACCGTAAATTTCATCCAATAACTAGAACTACGTCACACACACACACACACACACACACACAAAAATAATTACACAACTTATGCAACAACCAGTCACATCTTTACACACCATTTTTACCAAAATGAAACGCTATTTTTTTAAAATGTTCAAATTCTATTTTAAAGGAATGCTTTCCGATCAAAATGTTAGCATCTATAGTGTAGTAACATACTCTAAATAACTAACTCGAATTGTAAAAGGGGGCCGCGGTGACTCAGTGGTAGAGTGTCCACCTCTGGCGCATGGGGGCTCTAGTTCGATCGCAACTCTCGCCAAGTGGGTTTGTCATAGATGAAACGCTGTGTGTGAGTTTTCTCGGGGTTACTTCGTTTCTTTGTACATTCCTCATTCCATCATTTCTTTCGTTATGGTCATCATCGCCTCCCTTAGCCTCAGAACAACCATGGGATGTTAAACTTTTTTAAAAAAAAAAAAAAAGATTTAAAATCTCTGATGTTCATCACTGCAGAACAGTGACGACGTAGAGGAAGGTAAGGAGTCACAAGCTTCCGGTAACGTTGTTCTTCCCCTCTGATATGTTATATCGTAATGTAGGTCAAGTGATATAAAACTATCATTTTCAATATACGAGGGTCGTTCCGAAAGTAATACCTCCTTATTTTTTCATGGAAACTAATGGAGATACATAAATAATAACAGCACAGCTAAACAGAGCAATATTTCAGCTACAGACTGTCATTTTTCCACATAGTTCCCACCACTCGTTATGCACTTTTGCCAACGATGAAACAGAACCTGCATGCCGCGCTTGTAAAAATCGGAACCAACTGAGGCTAACCCCTTCCTTACAGCTTTGACAACAGCTTCCGAGTCTTGAAAATGTTCGCCACATTCAGCTTTGTATACATTTTTTCTGGTCGTTATCCGGCGATCAGCATGGATGAGTTGATCAAGACGCTCTTCATTGCGAGGGATGACAGCTGTGCAGGGTCGACCGGGCCGTAGCTTGTCATGAACACCCTTTTCACCACCTTGAAAATGCCACAACCATCTCGCCTCACATTGCTCATGATTATTGTATCGTCTCCATAAACTTTTACAAAGCGTCGATGGATTTCAATCGGCGCAATTCCTTCAGCAGTGAGGAATTCAATCACACATCGTTGTTTTATACGCACATCCATATCAGGCACCATTTTGGGAACACTCCTATACTGGCGCCAACTACCGCAGAACAACAGGACCAGCACCAGCTGCAAATAAAAGAGGAAGGTTCAAGCATTAGCACTACACCAACGACATCTGGCACGGACATACAAAGTCAACACAAAAAATTGGAGGCATTAATTTCAGAACCACTCTCGTACAAACAAATAGCTGACTTCCCGAAAATATTTCTGCACCTTCGTTTGTCTCCTCTTTCCAACAAATTAAAGTTGACGTTGTTACTGCTGCTGAAACAAAACAAAGTAATTTAACCTCGTTCTGTGGCAAACAATCTCAAAAGGAATTGGTATCCCTTTATGTTCTTCATTATTTAGTTCTTCCATTAATATTCACTTGCGTTAATAACCTCTTTTTTCTAGCCTATAGAACATAACCTTGGAACGTAAAACTAAAGATTACATTGTATTTTATCTTTTTTAAAGGAAATCAATAAAAATGCCAGTGAGTTATAAGAGAAGTACGAAGAATTCGAAAATAAATTCCAGGGAAGAGGACAGTAGTAATTGCGTCACCTGACCGCGTTTTGGACTTTGACCCCGACCTTTGTGACGTCATAGGTCAAAGGTCAATGACCTTGGCCCGGGGTCAATGACCTAGGGGTACCTAGGACCACCCCCTCTAAATTTTGGCAGGGGTACCATGGCCCACCCCCTAAATTTTGGCAGGGGTACATAGGACCACCCCCCTTAAATTTTGGAAATTGCCAAATCTAAAAATTTGGTGTGGTAGCCTAGGACCACAGTATGTACCTCTATCAGTATTGGGTGTCTATGTCGTTCCCTTTTATGAGTAAAAAATTGCCAAAAAGTCAAATTTCGGGGGTTTTTGACCTAATTTATCCCCTTTGATGAGGTGTTATTACCTATATAGTTATATGGGCGTATACAGGAGTTCATTCCCTTTCATAAGACATGGGTATATTAATGCACCCCTTGAAAAATTTGGGAGGGGTACCTTGGCCCATCCCTTAAATTTTGGAAAATGTCAAATTTAAACATTTGGTATTATAGTATAGGACCTCAATATGTATCATGATAAATTTGGATGGTCCACCTCGTTCCCTTTAAGGGTACAAAATTGCCAAAATATAAACGTAAGAAATACGTTGTACCACGTGTTTGGTCTTTTGGCCCAATTTATCCTCTTGGATGAGGTCCTATTACCTTATATGGTTACAGGGGTCCATTTCCTATCATATTGATGCACCCTTCTTAAAATTTGGCAAGGGGTCCACTGAAATTGTCCAATTTAAGCATAGTACAGGACCTCAATATGTTTCGGCGGTCCTATTACCAATTTTTTTTAGTACAACCACGTGTTCGGTTATTGACTCAATTTATCCTATTTGATAAAGTTATAAGGTATGGACGGTTATCCTCTTTCAATTTGGTAGGACCCTTCGGGTGTAGTACGGTCACGTGATCGATGATTTGGTTTTGATGCGCAACGAGGTCCATGGTCAATGTTCTCTAGGAATTAGGTGGAAACTTTGAAAGGAAAGATTCAACTTTCAAACTAAAAAAAATCAAAACAAAGTTTTCAAAAACAAAAATTGAAACGAAAACATTTAAACGAAAATCTTGAAACTAAAAAATTTTCAAAAAAAATTTGAAACAATAAATTTACAAACAAAAATTTCAAACAAAAAAATTCAAACAAAAATTTTGAAACGAAAAATTTTCAAACAAAAATTTTGAAGGGAAAAAATTTTCAAAGAATTTTGAAAACAAAAAAATTTGAAGCAAAATTTTTTGAAACGAAAAAAAATTTTCAAACTAAAAATTTGAAAAAATTTTTGAAACAAAAATTTCAAAACAAATTTCAAACAAAAAATTTTAAATAGAATTTAAAATCAAACAGTGATCAGCTTTCACGGTTAACCGTTAAACTTCATCCGGGTTTTAACTATTCGATTAACAAATAAACGGTTTTCAACTATTCGATTAACAAATAAACGGTTTTCAACTATTCGATAAACAGATGAACGGTTTTTCCGTTTCTCACCAACATTTACCAGTGAGTGCAAGAATTTACAAACTAAAACAAAAAAAATTGTACTCGCTTTAAATACGCGTCATTTTGAAACAAGGTGTTAGTGTTCATCATGGATACACAGTGGAAACATCCATTTACCTGTATTCTCGCAGGACCTAGTGGGTGTGGAAAAACGTATTTTGTGAAGCGATTACTGTCACATCTCCCAACCATGAACGATGCAAAATTTCGTAAGATATACTGGTATTATGCAGAATGGCAAGACGTGTATGCAACAATGCTGGTTCCAGTAGAATTTCACGAAGGACTTCCACGAATGAAAGATTTTCAGTCTCAAGATGGACCACATTTGATTATTATTGATGACCATATGCAAGAAGTGAATAGTGATATTGTTGATATGTTCACAAAAGGATCGCATCATCGAAATATTAGTGTGATTTTTATAACACAAAATGTATTTCATCAAAGTAAAGCAAATAGAAATATGAGTTTAAATTGTTCGTATTTGGTGTTTAAAAATCCACGTGACAAGTCACAAATCAAGCATATAAGTTATCAAATCATGCCTGAGCATCCACTGTTTCTACAAGAAAGCTACGCAGACGCAACAAGAAATCCACATGGCTATTTACTGATGAATCTTAAACAAGATACACCTGATGAAATGCGATTTCGTACAAATATTTTTCCCGACGATCTGCATCATTATGTTTACGTACCAACAAAACATGTTTAAATTATTGTGCATGTGAAAAGAATGACTTAGTCTGTCACGATGTCTCCTACAGTGAAACACGCTGATCTGCTACGTGCTCTGCACAAAGCTAAACCAAGATTGCGTAAAGCTATTATTGCCAATGCAGACGCTTCATTAATCCATAGTATTTGTGAATGTTGTTATAACGTCTTAAAAGGCAATGTTCCACTGACAAGTGCGCAGAAGTCAAGATTATAGCGTTACAAGAACACGCTCCGCTATCTCGTAGACAATACAAAATCATTGGATAAAAAGAAGAAACATTTTGCCGTACAACAAGGAGGATTCTTACCTGCATTACTTGCATTATTGTAGGAAGTGTGTTATCCAGTATTTTGTTTAAACAATAAACATCATGGAACATAGCAAGAAGATGGTTTTAGTGCCACCAGAAATGCTTCAACGAATGCATGCATCATCATCCCGTGCGAGTGAAAATCGAGAATCTAATCTCGATTGTGAAATGCAATCTATATTGAATACATCGTATTCAAGTGATGAAGAAAAATGGAATCAGTACAATAGAATATTACAGAAATATCTTTATGTGATACGTAAACAAGAAGAACCAATACCACTTACAATTACATCAATGAAACCTGATGGTGACGTCCCGAATGTTGACGATAGCACGAAACAAGAACTTTTAGCCGCAATACCACAAATGTATCGTAAGAAAGCCGAACTACTATTCCGTCGTTTAAAACAAGATGACGCAATTACGTGGGATCATAAAGGAACAGTGTACATCAACTATAATAAACTACATGGATCCAATATTGTAGATTTAATGTGTGATGTGACTCGACCGAGGAAACATTCTAATCCTCAAGGCTGGGAATTGTTTTGCAACTACCTTGCATCGTCAAACACACCTCAAGAATTGATTGGTAATCCACGAAGATTAAACTATATTGTCAAGCATAATAGTACAACAGCATCTGAAGGATCTGCACCACCAAAACCGGCACCTGAATTATTTTCTTCCGGAGAAGAAGAAGAAGATGATGATGATGTTTTAGAAGTCCGACCAAAAAGAAAACGTATCATTCCACAATGGTCAACGTACAAACCATGAACAAAAAGTTGAAATCCATTTACTACAATCCAGCACATCCTGCATCGTTTTCTACTGCAAAGAAATTATGGCAAGCCACAGGAAAATCTATACCTCTAGCCAAAATAAAACTTTGGTTAAACAAACAACCTACCTACACGTTACATCGTCCTGTACGTCGTCGTTTCCGTAGAGATTTTTATCTTGTCAACAATATTGATGATCAATGGGAATGTGATTTAAATGATTTACAATCACTTCAAAACTATAATGACAATTACCGCTATATTCTTACAGTCATTGATGTGTTTAGTCGATACGGATGGGTTGTACCACTAAAATCAAAAAGTGCCGAGGATATAGTGAATGCATTTGAAATGATTTTCCAGGACAGGAAACCAATTGTGCTACATAGTGATCAAGGAACTGAATTTACCAACAAGACAGTACAAAAGTTTCACAAGAAACACAGGAAACACAACGTGTAACATGTTACAACAAAGGATCCAGATATTAAAGCCAGCATCGCGGAAAGATTTAATCAGACATTGAAACATCGTATGTGGAAATACTTTACCAAATATCAAACATACAATTACATCAAAGTATTGCCTTTACTTGTAAAAGCATACAATGAAAGTCGGCATTCCAGTATTAAAATGGCACCTGCAAACGTTTCTCAGGACAATTTACTGGAGGTGTGGCATAACTTATACGACAAAAAGCTACAACGTTCAAAACAAGATACGGATTTATCTGTTGGTGATATTGTTCGTATAAGTAAAACAAAACGTATCTTTGACAAGAGTTACCTCGAGAACTGGACTTGGGAAATATTTAGAGTAAAAGCCATTGTACCAAGAAACCCACCAGTGTATCGACTAGAGGATTTAAATCATCAACTCATCGATGGTGTTTTCTACAGAGAAGAATTACAACCAGTACCGCTCCTTTCGACGTTCCTCATCGATAAAATATTACGTACAAGAACAAAAGGTCGCAGAAAGGAGTATCTCGTCCAGTGGAAAGGATATCCTTCCTCATTCAATTCGTGGATCCCTGCAACTTCATTGAAGAAGAAGAAGAAGAAGAATGGAACCTGAACAAGATTTTTACGTTACACTTCCCAGTAATAGTTCCATAGATTATTTTCCAGAAAATACATTGACTTCATATATTACGAAATTACAACGACGTGTAGAGTTTCGCCAGAAATGGGATGTGACAATTGTAGAGATTCATTATCCGCATTCTTTGCTGAACATTAACAGTAAAAACAATAAAATATATTACAAATCATCAAGTAGTAGTGATCAACAACCGTGGAAGTTTGTAACGATCCCTGTGCGCTATTATAACAATATACGGGATCTTATTCATGCAATTAATATACATCATAAAGAAACCAATTTATTTATATCGCATGACGCAACTAATAATATATGCCTCATAAGACATCCCAATAAGGAAATCCATACTTCTGTACAAATCTCACCAAATGTTAGTTTAATGCTTGGATTTGAACCGAAAAGTGATTTAAAAGATATGGAAAAGGGACAATATACACCGGATGTACGATTAGGCTTACCATCACAAATGCACGTCTATTGTGACATTATTGAATCTGTCATTGTTGGAGATACAATGGTACCCTTGCTACAAATTGTCAACATGGATCCTGTGAATCATACTTTTGGAAGTCATGCAGTACAAATCTTTAATCCTGCACATTATGTTCCGGTGGAAAAAATGAATTTTGAGCAAATACAAATCGATATAAGGGATAGTACAGGTCATCGTATGCCATTCACCTTTGGAACGGTGTGTACAAAACTACATTTCCGCCGTCGTCGTCATGACTGATCCGTATTTGCAATACTACCAAAAACAAGCGTTGTCCGGTATCGGCAACGTCTATGTGGGAAGTCCCTATCAAGCAGGACATGGCATTGGAAGTTTCCTTGGTGGCTTATTTCGTTCAGTGTTACCACTTGTGAAGCAAGGAGCTAAAACTGTGGGAAAAGAATTATTAAAATCAGGTGCCAATATGATTAATGATGTTTGATCTCGAATCAACCGCTGGAAGAATCGTTTCATCAACGTATGCAAGAGGCAAAATCAAATTTACAAGAAAAAGCTAAAAATAAGTTGAAAACTATGCTGGGAAGTGGATATCATAAACGAAAATGGGATGACTGCTCTCAGTTTGAGGTTGACCTTCCAACGATCAACAACACCATCAACCCTACGAAGAGACGTAAATTATCACATAAGAAGAAGAAGAGATCATTGGCATCGTCACCAGATATTTTTGATTAATTCAACGATGGCTTTCTTACATCATCAATCCTGTGAATGTGTAAAAAGTGAATTGACATTTTTTCAACGTTACCCACGCAAACCAGTGTTCTGGACAATCGTATTATTGGCTACAAACTAATTAGTTCAATAGCTGAAAATTCACCAATAGAATTTGTAGTGAGTGGTAGCAGTGATGAATATATTGATTTGCCACAAACCTTATTGTACATCCAAGCACAAATTGCGAAACCAGATGGTTCCTCCTTCACCGAAACGGATAAAGCAATTGCACCTGTCAATGATTTTCTAAATGCTATGTTTAGTGAAGTACAAATCTACTTGAACAATAAACTGATTTCATTTCCGTCACATAATCATCCATATCGTTCGTACCTGGAAAAACTGCTCAATTATAGTGATGAAGCTAAAAATACACATTTACAAACAGCAATGTGGTTTCAAGATACGGCTGGTCATATGAACGCAACCACCAGGGAGAACAAAGGATTTCAACAACGCTATGAACTGACAAAACAAAGTATGAAATTCGATATGATTGGACATCTTCATTGTGACATTTTTAATCAAGATAAATTTTTAAATCATGGAGTGGAATTACGTGTGAAACTTATTCCTGCAAAGCCAAACTTTTGTCTCATGGCCAGTGAAAGTGGTGTCAATGCGAAAATCAATATTCTAGATGCATCGTTGCAGGTGAAAAAAGTCAACATTAGCCCTAGTGTCAAATTGGCACACAATAAAATTTTACAATCTACACCGGCAAAGTATCCTCTGACAAGGGTTCAAATGAAATCATTTACCATCCCGAAGGATATACAATCCAAAACTATTGATAACCTGTTTATGGGAACATTGCCAAATCGTATTATTGTAGGATTTACATCGAATGAAGCATCCAGTGGAACTATTACCAGCAATCCATTTGAATTTCAACATCTAAACATTAATTTCTTTACATTGTACGTGGATGGAAAAGCTGTACCTTCAAAACCATTGCAACCCAACTTTGAAGAAAATCTCTACATTTCATCGTACCCCACATTGTTCTCAGGATCTGGCATACATTTTACCAATACTCGAAATACAATTTCAAGAGCCGACTACAAGAATGGATATACACTGTTTGTATTTGACCTAACTCCCGATTCTTCTGCTGGAGATTGTCACTATTGGAATTTACAACGACATGGAGCCATCCGATTGGAAGTTCATTTCCAAGAGAAATTAGCAGCACCTACAAACTGTATTGTGTATGGGGAGTTTTCCTCACTCCTAGAGATCGACAACCAGCGCAACATTATCCTGGACTTTTAAATTACAAGGTACGTATACGTTATGTATCATTTCCATTCACGATGTTGAATACATTACAATTAGCTAGTGCTTTAAACGGTAGTCCATTATTCAGAAATCATTTTACCGGGGTATTTGCAAGCGATGAGTTGCCCTCACGGATTTCTCTTCCTCTGGCAATCATTGTAAATACAGATCCATCTACAAAACTAGGAAGCCATTGGATTGCAATTTATATTGATAATCGCGGTGTTGGTGAATATTTTGAAAGCTATGGCCTTCCTCCTTATGTACCACATGTTGCATTCTTAAAACTTCATTGTATGTACTATAAATATAATAATAGCCAAATGCAAAGTCTTGGTTCATCCGTATGTGGCTATTATGCTTATTTTTATTTGTGCTGTAAAGCCCAAGGAAAATCTCTGCGTGAAATTCAATACTTGTTCACAACAGTACCCACGGTTAATGATCGTAGACTGCTGCAATATACCTTCCAGGTAATTTTATCATATTTATCATTGAAAGTGTATTTGTTTAATCATCATCTATTTCTATACTAATCATCTTTTTCCTCGTTCTTTTTACAGAATTCAAAATACGAAGCTTTGCAAACGGGTGCTATGCTGCAAAACATGGAAACAAATCATCACAATCAAGAAGAGGAGGCGGTCTAATGAAGAAACCTAGCTCAATATACAAACATTGTCAATAAGAAAGAAAAAGAAGAAACCAGAAAAATGAATAAAATACAATTTATGCTTATCTATGTGTTTTTATTGTTCATTCCTTCAATATGATACATACAACGTTATCAGATTCTCCTAGAACTGTGCGATATAAGACGAGAACCCTGGGCAATGTTTCCACCTAATTCCTAGAGAACATTGACCATGGACCTCGTCGCGCATCAAAACCAAACCATCGATCACGTGACCGTACTACACCCGAAGGGTCCTACCAAATTGAAAGGGGATACCCGTCCATACCTTATAACCTTATCAAATAGGATAAATTGAGTCAATAACCGAACACGTGGTTGTACTAAAAATTTGGCAATAGGACCACCGAAACATATTGAGGTCCTGTACTATGCTTAAATTGGACAATTTCAGTGTACCCCTTGCCAAATTTTAAGAAGGTTGCAACAATATACCCATGTCTTATGATAGGAAATGGACCCCTGTAATCATAGGATCTCATCAAAAGGGATAAAATGGACCAAAAACCAAACACGTGGTACAACGTATTTCTTACGTTTATATTTTGGCAATTTTGTACCCTTAAAGGGAACGAGGTGGACCATCCAAATTTATCATGATACATATTGAGGTCCTATACTATAATACCAAATGTTTAAATTTGACATTTTCCAAAATTTAAGGGATGGGCCAAGGTACCCCTCCCAAATTTTTCAAGGGGTGCATTAATATACCCATGTCTTATGAAAGGGAATGAACTCCTGTATACGCCCATATAACTATATAGGTAATAACACCTCATCAAAGGGGATAAATTAGGTCAAAAACCCCCGAAATTTGACTTTTTGGCAATTTTTTACTCATAAAAGGGAACGACATAGACACCCAATACTGATAGAGGTACATACTGTGGTCCTAGGCTACCACACCAAATTTTTAGATTTGGCAATTTCCAAAATTTAAGGGGGGTGGTCCTATGTACCCCTGCCAAAATTTAGAGGGTGGGCCATGGTACCCCTGTCAAAATTTAGAGGGGGTGGTCCTAGGTACCCCTAGGTCATTGACCCCGGGCCAAGGTCATTGACCTTTGACCTATGACGTCACAAAGGTCGGGGTCAAAGTCCAAAACGCGGTCAGGTGACGCAATTACTACTAGGACAATCTTAAGAAAATATATGTACCCAGTGTATTAGAGGCGAATAATCTATCTCTCGCTAATGCATTATTATTATTATTATTATTATTATTATTATTATTATTATTATTATTATTATTATTATTATTAATAATAATAATAATAATAATAATAATAATAATAATAATAATAATAATAATAATAATAATAAATGAAGCAGAAGAAGAAGAAGAAAGAGGATTGCAGGCAAGCTTCATTCTTGCTTTTATTTCAAATTTTCGGCATTAGCTTTAAAGTAATTGCTACTACAAAAGAAAAAAAACGGATAATTTATCTGTGAATATCAAGAGACTCTTGCGGAAATTGTTTTTCTTTCTTTCTTTCTTTCTTTCTTTCTTTCTTTCTTTCTTTCTTTCTTTCTTTCTTTCTTTCTTGTTTCTTTCTTTTTTTATTTTATCATAATGGTATATATATGGAGAAAAGTTACGTACAAATGTCAGCTGCTATATTGCACTCTAATCAACTCGTAAGAAACGATTCTAAAAGCTATTATACACAGATTCCACAGAACATCAAAAGTGCATTAGTGTAAAACTGCACAATCATTTGGAACACAGACGTCAGCGTTTTAAATCCTCTTTCTCTTTCTTTCAGTAAACTTGGTGTTCCTTTTAGACAATTTCTTGTACTACACTGCTCTTATTTTATAATAAAAGTCTAACAATTTCCAGTGGCTCAGTGGTAGAGCGTTCACCTCTAGTGCTTAGGGTCCTTAGGGTGCTTAGGGTTCGATCCCAGCTCGCGCCAAGTGAAAACCGTGTGTGTTGGTTTTCTCAGGATTCTCCTGTTTCCTCCCACTTTCTTCATTCATTTCTAATCACTACCATTTCCTTTAGCTTAGCCGGCATAACTGTGGGACGTAAAACATAGATTTCTGATGGTGGCAAAAACCGTGTGCGTGGGTTTTCTCAGGGTTCTCCGGTTCCCTCCCACTTTCTTCATCATTTCTAATCATTACCGTCTCCCTTAGCTTAGCCGGCATAGGTGTGGGACGTAAAACTTATAGATTTCATTTCATTTTTCTAAACACAGTTAACCCCTTTCTGCATGATTTTTTTTCTTTTAGCGAAAAAAAATAATGCATTGGAAATCCTCATATGGGAACTTGAAAAATGAATTAAAACTTGAATTTTAGATTTTTCACTTAATTCTGACGAGAAATAAGTAAGTGCTATATGTGACACACTTACAACTCACAAAGAACATGCCAGATGACAACAAAATCTCTTATTCATATACGTCAATACCTCACACAGCAGACAAAACAGTCATTTGGTGCCTTTGATAAATCACAAAAAAGCTAAAGTGAAAAAAGGGTATGTTCCACATATGGCACGGCATGCGGTAAGGGGTTAACTCGTCAAATACGAAATTCCACCGCGTAGCGTAGAGGCTGAGGCTCTCTCCTTTGGTGCGAGCGGTCCGGGGTTCCATTCCCAGTGGGAAAACTCGGTCGTAAAGGCGAAAAAAGTCTTTTCATGCAAGCTATCCTGAGTGAGGTTTCTCCTGGGTTTTCCTCATTCACCCAGGTAAATGCCAAGATGGTACTTGACATAAAGGTCAGAGGCTTCTTCCTTCCTTTGCCATTATCCCCAGGTAGTCTGATCGCCGAGAAAGGCATTCCTCATCCAGAGACGGCTAAAATGGTCATAGATGCTTAAAGATGTTTAAAGCCCAGAAATATAGTTTTAAATTCCAAATGCACTTCTACGTATCATGCAGTTGACCAATAAAACCAGGGTTGTTATTACACACTTTTATAATATCTTGCTTTATATTACAAGTAGTAAATGCGTTTCTGTCAGCAGCAGTGATGACGCCAGCTTTAATTTATTGGGAGGGAGAGAAAAGTGAAGGGCAAATACATTTTGGAGAAGAATATATATATATATATATATATATATATATATATATATATATATATATATATATATATATATATATATATATATATATATATATAACCACCGCAGAAACAAGCCACCACAAGCGCTAGCGGCAGTTGCAGCAAAAATGACTGCCTTATTAGTCTCGAGCGTGCTAGCTGTGTGTTGCATGACCCCCACGTTTACCGGATCCGATAAATGTGGATTTCTTCTCTTCGGGGTTCATAAAGGATACTGTGTTTGTTCCACCCTTACCAGCCTCTCTACCAGAGCTCAGAGCTAGGATCTACCTCACAATTGAACAAGTCACACCTGACATGCTGCAGGTAATCGAATTCAGATGGGATGTATGCCGCATCACCAATGGAAGCCACATTCAACCTCTTTAGGTATAAGGTAAAAAGCTTGATGTGTTTTGCTCCAGAAGTCCTTTTTGATTCACTCTGTATATATATATATATATATATATATATATATATATATATATATATATATATATATATATATATATATATATATATATATATATATATATATATATACTAGCAGCGTTCACCCCGCTTCGCTGCGGTCACCCCGGAACGCAATAAACTTTGTTACTTAGATAATTTTTACTTTTTCGCTTTCAAGTGATATGATAAAAACCATAGAAGATTGCAGTAAATCTTAACATTATATCGCCTGTCATTTATGTTAACCCGCCCCGCTTCGCTGCGGTCATCCCGGTGCTGGCATATTGTAAAAGTGTCTGTAAAAATAAGCAAATCAATTAAAAAAATTTAAACAGAAGATTCAAGCTATTTTCCGCTGTATATCGCCTGTCATTTATGTTAACCCGCCGAGTGACACGGTCATGCGGGTTGCATATAAATACGTTTATTTTTACCTATGATGAACTAATAACAAAGGATTTGTACGTTATGGACACTTGAATGGTCAATTATCTCAAGAGACTGGTAATTAAAAATTAAAGTGATATGATAAAAACCATCTAGGGTCCAAATCCTAATAACCCCCCAAAAATGAAAGAAATTGGTTCAGCCGTATTAGCGTGATGAGCGGACAAAGGATTTTGTACGTTCTCTTTTATATATATATATATATATATATATATATATATATATATATATATATACAGGGCGCAAAATTTCAATGTCAGACGCACTCGCCAATCCAAAAATGATGGTCGCCAATATCTTTCAACGTACAAATTATGAGAGATAGCCCCCCTCCCCCCCCCAAGGCCTTTGGGTTGACGAAGAAGGAGATTGCATCAGAGCATAAAATTTCAAAACCAGACAATTAGATTTAGGATAATCCATTTTGAATTGAATAATTCATATACATATTCAGTGGTGGCGATTGGAATTAAAAATATGAGGACAAGACATTATCTGAATATTTGTATATCAATGTTAGTTTTCCTGGTTATTTCTAAAATTTCGTTTGACGAAAGGTTGTATAACTAATAAGATACTATCTTTTTGAGTCAAAATATCGTATATCGTATCAAATATTTAGTAAGTAAATTGACAAGAGCAACTCAAATAGGCACTAGCCCTTTGCACTCTTAAACAACGAAGGTGTAAGAAGAGATTTGGTTTCTTGCTCATGAACATCTTAAAATTCTGTGATCAGATTATTTAATAACAGATTTGCAAAACAAATAAATAGAAAGGATAATATTAATCATAGTAATGAGTAATGAGACTTTTTTTTTTTTTTTTTGCAAAAGATATTAAAACGGGATTAATGAACAACTTATATTTTTAATTCTACACATGGCCTTAAATGTATGTTATTACTCTTAAAAAATGAAAGACAGTATATACTAAGCATATGCTATGACATTTAAAGAAACACTCAATTGCAATATTAATTGCTTTAAATTGCAAATAAAAAGGCAATTCCTCTAGCTTTCTTAACTCCATGGGACAACAAATAACCAATACGTACGCAACAACGGCAAATATTACGTGGCCATTTTTTCTATGAACCAATAATACACACAAAAACTTTTACATTTTCAAATGAAACTATATTCATTAAGGGGTCACTTCAAAATAGTAGGGGGACAACTGCCCCTCCTAATCGCCGCCTCCGTACATGTTAAAAATATATCTTTCGTTTGAGACCGGAAAAGGAGTTCTCTATGTCTCTGTGTGTGTGTGTGTGTGTTATTTGCGAATTTTTTAATTTTGAGCCCTCCATTCGATGAAGCATCAAAAGCTATCTGAAAGAACTGATGGATTTTTCGCATACCGTTCCCAAGATATTGACCAAAAAAGTTTTGATTCAAAAAAAAAAAAAAAAATCTCGTGAACCGTAAATCATAGAGAGATCATATTGGTGTTGATCAATACCTAAAAGAATGGTGAATATTTTAGTACTAAATAGTAGCCGCTAGTATTACTGGTTATATCCGCATTTTCAGTATATGTGCTGTGATAAAAAAAAAAAAAGTGACAGCTCAATATAGCTAATTCAATAGATCCCCTAACACGTAGGTTCCAAATATGTAAGTATATTATCTATTGAATTTAATCAAATAAATTGTTTCGAAAAAATTAATTCTTTTTAAAGTTCGTTCTGGCAATGCTTTTCGAGCATTCTCAACTAGTTTATACTGAAAGGCCTATTTGCTAGATACTTTCCGTGAGTGGAACTCATGTTACTCATGTACAGATGGTTATCAGAAAAATGGAAACACCTGAACGAAATTGCAATTTACCAGATTAATATGGTGCTGGGCCACCTTTCGCTTTCAGAACAGCCTTGATGCGACGTGGGATGGAGGCATAGAGGTCGTGAATGGTAGCAAGTGGAACTTTACACCATTCCTCGTGCAGGGCATCGGCCAGTTCTGTGAGAGAAGATAGAGGTGGAAATCGTCGCCGGAGTCGTGTTTCCAAGACGGACCACAGATGTTCAATTATGTTGAGATCTGGGGATTGGGCGGGCCAGGGGAGGTGTTGAACTTCATCCCGATGTTCCTCAAACCACGCTGCAACAACGCCAGCTGTGTGAATGGGTGCATTATCATCCTGGAATATGGCGTCATTGTCCGGGAACAACATCCGGACCATAGGATGCAAGTGGTCTCCTAAAATTGCCACATAATCGTTGGCAGTGATTCGTCCGCTAAGTGTGACCACAGAACCCAATGAAAACCATGATATGGCGGCCCACAGCATCACCGAGCCGCCGCCATGTTTCACAGTTGGGCGGAGACACTGCACATCATCACCTTCGACACTGTCCCACGCGACACACCTAACACGGTAGGCACTGCCGTCACACTCACTCCACATAACCGCGCACCAACAATTTGCCCTCTTTGAAAATCTGAGAGGTCTCCCATTTTGCACTACCTCCGTCTGCTGCAGCCACTGGACACTGCTGCCTGACGTAGTATGGAGACCGACCTAACACACCACCACCAGCGGTCCGGCGCTGCGGGCGCCATGACACCACTGCCAACCCATACATCTGACGTGTTGCCAACTACAGGTGTTTCCATTTTTCTGATCATCATCTGTATGTAGTAAGGTGTATCGTCTTAAATGTGTCAATCTAACTATATATATTCTCCTCCACCATACTCGACAACAGGCAAGCATTGCAACTTACGCATAGCAATAATCTTTCTCCATGTAAAAGGTACAATAAGAAACCATGTTAACCGAGATGATGGTTCGGCCCATAATAAGAACCTAAGATGAAACGGAGGGAGTCTTCGAGGGACTAACTTGAGTTTACCTTACACTCATGTGGTTTATTAATACATAAATGCCATTATTGTAAAATATATGGTTTTTACTGATGTTTTATATTTTTTCTACTTTTCCTATAAGGATGTAAAAAAAAAATGTATTAAAGGATTGAACTGGAAAGAAAGTTTTTTTTTTTTTCCGACTCATCCAATATCAACGTGCGTTCAAGTCAGGTGAATTCAAAGCGAGTCAAATTGAACCCAGCAGTTTCACATAGACACAAACGACGTGTCTATTTTAAGTTATATTTGTAGTTAAGAAGCAAATGCGATCAGTGGCTACATGTGATGCATTTATATAGGACTTTCCTCCGTGGGCGCAAAAGACATTACATTCTTATTGTCTCGCATTTGTTTAAAATTTTCCTTTTCTTCTTTTTAAAATTTCCTTTGCAGCACATTTTGTATTATCTTGGACACAACCGTCAAGGGAGCTAGTCATTAGACCGTTCATCAAGCATCATTTGATATGTTGTGGAATTTTTACAGGTTCAAGAAAGAAACTTAGCGAAAAATACGTGCGATTACAAAAAAGAACCAACATTCAGTAGATTCTACACTTAAGTAAATAACAAAATAAACAAGCAGATAGGCCACAACTGATGAAGATTGTCTGCCTTGTCTGAGAACGAGGATTAACATGTACATTTTATGCACTGCGCCGTACTTTACAATATAACATTTTACTTCGTGTAATATCATTAACAAAGTAAACAGCCTTCAAACGTTAACTTTCCACATTTCAACCAAATCACGTTTGACTTTTTGCTTAGCTTAATTTTTTTTCTAGTTTTTCAGACTTTTCTTATCTTTTCTTCTTTTTTGAAACGCTTCTTTTTCTCTTCTCTCTCTGTTGCATTGAAGGTCACACGTTTCTTGAGCAGCCGTTGACCTCTAACCATCATACATCGCTTCGCTGCTAACTTTTTTCTCTTTTACTCCTTTTTCCCTATTCATTTTATTTCTTTTCTCCCACTTTTTTTATTTCTCTATGACCAACTGTAGAAAAGATGACGTAAAGTTCCAAGTCCTAAAAGAGTGTTTCATTATAGAAGATGGGTTGTTGCTGAGGGTAAGGATTTTCTGTGATCAACTGAAGTGAGTAAATGCAGATGGTCGTTTCAAAGTTTTCTCAGTCACATCAGCTACTTCTTATTAGTTCTACATGCTTAAAGTTTTAATGATTCGTAATATTCGAATATTATTTATTAACAAGAATTTTTGGAATGATAAAAAAAAAAATGATCAAAATATCGCGTTCTTGGCCAAGAGTTTTACGAATGATGCAAAAAAATGCATTAAAAATGTGATTTTGGTCAGTAATTAGTATTTGGATCTGGGAAAAAATGAAATGAAATCTTTAAGTTTTACGTCCCACGGTTATGCCGGTTACGCTAAAGGAGACGGTGATAATGAGAAATGAGTGAGATGGTGGAATGAAGAAAATGGGAGAACCCCGAGAAAACCCACGAGCACGGTGTTTGTCCACCACAAAGTCCATACGGCGCGAGCTTGGATCGAACCAGGGACCCCAAGCACCGGAGGTGAACGCTCTACCACTGAGCCACCACGCCTCCAATTTGGATCTGGGGCCACAAAAGTTTTGAACGACTCCTAAATCCATTTTATTATTATTATTATTATTATTTTAACGGGATAAGCACATCATACTGAGTTAAGTGATGAAAGCTTGGGTTTGGATACATTATATGTAATTCCCCAGATATAAGGCCTACAAGAAAATTTTTGCCTGAAATATATTGGATCTATTGATCAAAGAAAGAAAAAAAAAAGAACAAAATAACTACGCTTTCCACAATACTAAGTCACAAGCACATATAGGTAACACATTAAGAAATAGAACATACCTGATTAATATGACTTTGAAGGTTTCAACTATCTTTAGCATGTAATACTGCTTGTGTTTGGCACGAGATTTGTTCATATAACTCGTGAATCGTTTCCAGATAATAGTACACCATTAATAGCGGCTCTTGAGGGAAGTTACATCGGGGAAAAGAATTTTTATCTCTTTAAACTAAAGAAAGAAAAGCTTACCGAATCAACTGTTTCTTGCGTATAAACTTACATTGTAGCGACACAATTTAAGTTTTTATCTTTGTGACTTCACTCAAAAATCGTCACTGTAGAGCATTCTTGATGCAGTGAAACTTTCAGTTGCGCCAGCATCAGGCCCGTATCCAGGGGGTCTAGGGGGCCACTCCTCCTAAATTTTTACTGGTCCCCTAAAAATCCCCCTAATTTCACGGTAGGCTTGTAAATGAACTATAGTATGGTTGGATCAAGCCCCTCTAACTTCTACGGGGCCCCCTAAATTTTTGGGCTCGCTACGGACCTGGCCAGCATTGATGGAAGAGGAAATATGTGCCGGACTAGCTGCTCGAAAACTGATCATATACAAGGACGCCCATGTTGTGGTTTCCAAGGGGGCTAAGTATAAGCGACGTTTCAAATATAGTTTCAAATTTTGCTGTAACTAATGTGAAAATGCTATTGGGTTTTCGATATTCCCAATTACAATTTCCTCTTAGGGGGGGAAAGAGCCCCATCTTGCCCCCCCCTGATGGGCGCCCTTGATAATATGTGTTGAATAATCTTCAGGTTCGAGAGATTGAGTGCTCAGGGAAGGTGCTGGGCAGTGCGGAATTCAAAAAATATTCAATACAAAGACTTTTGTACACATTTGGTGAAAAGTAGTAGGTTGCTGATAAACTATGGTAACTCCTCCATTAAACATGAACGGAGGGTAACACTGCAGAGGAATCCTGCCCCCATTAAAGAACACCCCCTGAAATAATAATTATGTTGAAGTTCATCCTGATGTTCCTGAAACTACGCATCAATAGGTCAGACTATATGTATTGGAATATGTCTTTACACATGCTGTTTAACCTAATACTCCAAACCAGAACGTTTCCAGCAAAATGGAAACTTAAAGAAGTTTGCCCTATTCCTAAAAATAATGACAGTAAAGAAATTCAAAATTATAGGCCGGTTTGTGTTCTAAACTCATTTGCAAAGATATTTGAAAGCATAATTTATTAAGCGCATTGAAAATCACATTAAACCAGTAATATCGGATTATCAATATGGATTCGTTCCTGGCAGATCCACCCTAACAAATCTCGCTGTCTTCACTGACCATCTAGTTGATACATTGGAGAGTAATAATCAAATAGATGTAGTTTATACAGATATTGCGAAAGCATTTGATAAGGTAAGCCACATGTTGTTAGTGAATAAACTTAAATCTCTCAACTTTTCTGATCAGTTAATTGCTCTTATGAAGTCATATTTGGACAGAAAACAATATGTATTTTATAAATCCTGTAGATCATTTAAATACATTCAATTTTCCGGAGTCCCACAAGGATCTAATTTAGGGCCATTACTTTTTATAATATTCATTAATGGCCTTCCTAATTGTATTAAAACAGCACAGGACTGTCAGTTTGCAGGAGAATCTAGACAGAGTAAATGATGGTGCAAGAGTAACTTGTTAAACATAAATTCAGATAAATGCAAAACCGTGTCCTTCATTAAGAAACGGAATGTTGTTAAATTTCAATATAAGATAGATGGTAAACAATTAAAGGGGGAACAAACTGTAAAAGATTTGGGTGTAATATACGATAACAAACTATCGTTTGACCATCATATAAATCAAATTGTAAATGACGCAAACAGAAATCTTGGATTCATTTTGAGAATGGGAAGGGAATTTAATAAGTCAAATGCTTTACTGAAATTATATTTTTCATTTGTTAAATGAAAATTAGAATATGCGTTTATTATATGGAACCCCCACACGAAGGAAGACTCTATTAGAATAGAAAGAGTTCAAAATAAATTTCTGCGGTTTCTGGTGTACAGCGGTGGACACTTCTAAATGGTACAGCCATATGGAGATTTACGGCTAAGGTGTACCATTTAGAAGTGTCCCCCGCTGTACAAGAGAACAGGCATCTTTCCCACGTATGAAAATAGTACTTCTCTTAATGAAAATTTTAACACAATGTCTCTCAATCACAGAAGAGTGTTAAATGACATGATATTCTTGTACAAAATATTAAATAACAAATTAAATAGTAAGGATTTGGTCTCTGCCTTTCATCTCAGGGTACCCAATGGAAACATACGTGTGGGAAATGGAAATTTCTTTTATTGTAAGAAATTTCGAACAAATGCAATAAAACAGCCACCAACGTGGAGGATGGGTGCAGTGTACAACAAACTGAGTAAATGTAAAAAAGTTCTGGAAATACACGGTATGAGCCAGTATAGATTTCGTAAATATAGTACAGCTATTCTATGTAACTCTGATATGAACACTGTAATTGGGTAGAATTACCTGTTGTGTTCTTCTTAAATAAATAAATAAATAAATGTCATCTTGGAGGACTGCTTCGTTATTAGTGAATAACACATGTACCGTAGGAAGCACCTGGTCACTTAAATTGTCTGTATAATCACTGGCAATAATTCTCTTCCAATATTAAAAACCAGTATTTGATACTATATTTTAGCACCGGATACTGGGATCGAATGAAAGATACACCTTACACTAAGAGAACTTATCGGAGACACAAGAGGTCGACAAGTAGTTATTAATTGTAATAACTCAAGACTTAACTTAAAGATTGGGATGTTGCATAGTAAATTAATTAAATATAAACCAAATACTTCAATAGAAATGTTGCAGAAAGCAAAAGTAAATATAAAAATAGATAAGGAATGAGGTTAGAGGGTAAGTGATTAAGGAATACCCTGACACTTATACAGAAATTTGTAAGTCTCAGCAGTCTCCTGGAATTGATGCCTATGTCCAAGCTTCTGGTCCCTTTCTATGATACGAATGAGAAGTCAATATTAGCTCTGGACCCAAAGTAAGATAATTGATTTCGTTGTCCGAAGTTTTTATATGACGGAAAAACGCTTCATCGACATGGTTGTTCCTAATTTTTGGTTATAGCTGTCAATGTTAGATGCTGAGCTAAGAGAGTCAGGTTGACAGAAAAGTTGTCTAAGAAAAACTAGCAAAGCAGTAGTACAAGAAAATGGAAATGGTTTTGTCGTTTATTGCAGTCTCTTTGTACACAAGAAATACATTAATTTAAGTATTTTAGTGATGTTCTGATATCCGTAAACAGAGCTAATGCGGCATAACTGACTGCAGGACTCAATTAGTGTCTATATATCTAGAACGAGCTGCTTCTACTTATCATAGCCAGACGAGTGCTGCATAACCTCAACATTCATGATCAGATTGCGATTTCTAAATCTCTAATCACCGCTGCTAAAATTGTCCTCTGCTGGTCTTCCGGATATAATGACAAAGATCTGTGTTGACGAAGTCTGAGGATCGAATAAGACAGGTCCCAATACCACTACAATTCATCCTTTAAGAATAATAGGATCAACGGAAATTTTGCTGCCCACACCAGCACAAAGTCACCACCATTTTTAACGGTAGGAAGTTCGCAATCCAGAGCATACGCCTGTTTGTACATCCGCCATATAAATCCGCTTTATTGTTGTAAACAAAGAGAAAGATTACTTATTGGAACATATTACTTAATTCCAATCATTGGTGTGATGCTTTCACTATCTTTTTCGCGCCACCGCATTGGCAGCGGTGATTAGAGATTTAAAAATCGCAATCTGATCGTGGATGTTGAGGTTATGCAGCACTCGTCTGGCTATGATAAGTAGAAGCAGCTCGCTCTAGATATATAGACACTAATTGAGTTCTGCAGTCAGTTGTACCGCATTAGCTCTGTGGTTCTTTGTGATAGTCCTTTTCAATGTTCGGCAATCTTTCTCACCAGTTGATTTCCGATTGGAAGTTGAGACCAATGATATGGGTGAAAATTTCATATTTAGTATGAATAAATAATTATGGCCCAACCTTTTCAAATGAATGATAATGATATCCCACTAAATATTTAAAACAAGTATTTATTATTTTATACGTATCATAACATAATATAAGATAACCAAAAAGTTCTTACCGTGTTTGATGTTCCATTAAGCATACGCTCACAGTAAGGGAACAAAATGACACACGTGCCTGCCAAGCAATCGGGAATTAGCCTAACCAACGACCTGCAGTAATACAAGCACGTTGCGCACACTGAACAGTCATTGCTCGTTCAGTGTCGAAGAGAAATGGAAGTATCGAAGCTGCTTGATCGCATGCGTTTGTTGTATGACCTTAAAGTGGGAATGTCAGCTGGCGCATTAAGTTGCCACATATGGTAGGCATTTAGGAAGAATGGCATGAACAAATGCATCATCAGACATGGGTTCCAGAAATTCCTTTCGGGAGATAGGAGCCTTTCGGATGAACCTCGCAGTGGAGAACCACATGTGTTGAATGAGGAGGCCCTGAAAGCAGCCATCGAGGATAATGCTCTAACATGTGATGAATTTGCAGAAAGGTTCCATGTTTCCGCTGAAACAGTCAGACTGTATCTGCATGGGATAGGGAAGTCATACAGGTTGAGCAAGTGTGTACCCACACATTGTCGGCAGCCAACAAGGAACAACGAGTGACAGTCTATCCTTGCTCACTCGGCACCTGAACACATCCGTCTTTGATCGCTTGCTCACTGGTGACGAAAAGTAGGTCCTCCCAAGCATACCAGACATTGGTTGTCCCCACGTAACAATGTTCTTCACATATCAAGACCACCTCTGCACCCACGAAAGATTATGCTCTGTGTGTTTGTGTGTATGGTGAAATTGTCGTCAAGTGGTGCATTACCAGAGCCTTCCACCTGGTCAGTCCATCACTGTTGACCTCTACTCTCAGCAGTTACAAAGGGTGCACCGAGCATTGCAGCAGAAGGAGCCAGCATTGGTGAATCGCAAGAATGTACTGTTCCTGCACAATGCCAAGCCACATGTGGCAAAGAAGACTCGGGAGACCTTTCAGCAACTTGGCTGGGAGACACTGTGCTATGCACATATTCATCGGACCTTACGCTAAAATATTACCACCTCTGTGAGAGATCCTTCGCAAATGAGGGAGGTCTTCGGAACGCACTCATGAAATTCTTCGCATACACGACCGCTGAGTTTTCTCACCAGGGTAGGTCTATTGTGCAGCTGCAGGAACGTTAGCAAAAGATGTTGGATACTGATGGAGATTACTTCCAAACCTAAAGATATGTACCGTTCACTGTATTGCTCTTTGTTTATCACTGCTCTAGAACGACAAGAACTTTTTTTTTTGGTTACCTTATAAATTATAAGCACATTCACTTGCATAAATGGTATACAGTAGTAAAAATGTCTTATTAAATTATATAGTTCATCATTTCTATAATTATTTTCAATCTCAAGAAGGAATTAGAAATAGTAAACTTGTTTCTTTTCGCAAAGGACCTAATTCTTTCTTCCAATGGCTCGAGGCCCATCTTAACATTTTTTGCCACCTACTGGATGGTTTTGAAGTATTCCGTTTTGCACCAACAACGTCTGGCCTATTGCACATACGAATTCGTACTACACCTGGTAGCTTACTATTTATTACCATTCAACAGAACGAGTAGTTCTTCTAGGAATATTTCTGGATATGCTTTGCTCCCCTTGGAGATGGCCAATCACCTTCCCCCGGGGATGAGATAAATTGAATTTCATTAGATGTCATTCTTCTGCAGAGCAGTCCTTTGTTTAACAAATAGACTTCCAGTGCAGCCCCGAATCACATTTCGGTTTCCCTCCACCTCCCCTCCTCTGGACAAAATTTTCTGGAAGAAAGCTTTGAACAGCACTAGCACAAAACAGTTGCAAAGTACAAATATTTGGTGTTACTTATTAGCAAAAATTACGTGTTTCAGTAAATGGGTATTTCCATTATTTTCATAACTATCTGTATATAATTTAATTTACTTATATTGAAAAACCTGAAGCTGTGCTGAAAGTGTTTAAGTTAGCCTTCACATTTCCACTCAAAGCAATACCAGCAGTGAACAGCGACACCATATTTAAAGAAATATCAGGAGCAAGTATTGTGTAACCATGAGTAGGGCTCCTGGACGTACCGGGTTTACAGCATGTTCCCCCCTCAAAATGTTCAAAACTCCAAATGTCCAGCGTTTTCTTTAAAACGTTTAGTAATCGATACTAAGTTACTTAGTTACCTTCCCGAATAAACACGATCTTTATGAAGACACTTTTGTGTCAAATGGGGAGGATTGTGTCTTACAGTGAAATTTAGAGCTATTTCGGGGGTAGTTCACTACCTTAACAGCCATTCCTATCGAACTTGTCTAAATAGAATAGTCAGACGAAGAATGTTTGGTACGTCTAATCTGAATTTGTGTCCCATATATTCATTTACTTATATCAACAACTGAGTAACTCCACATCCATATAAGTGTGTCCTTTGCTGTTAATTAGGCTTAAACATCTGTACTAAACCAAACACAATTACACATACAGTATAACATCTTAGATATTTATTTATAGATGCACTCAATTGTGGATTATAAATAAGAATAGTTTCGGGTGCAGATCCAGTTTAGGCGTTCCACTATAAAATCTAACAATAAGGTGTACTGTTTTTTTATGTAAATTTTCATGGGATGTCTTAATTTATTAGTTTGAAAGTCTGGGAGCTCTAGTCATATTTTCCCCCTACATCCAAACAATACTTCAGCATTATTATGAATATGTTTGGCCCAGGTAAACTCCCCAAACTTTGGGCTCCTTCCAACAAAAAATTCTCAGGGCCGTATAGTAGTAGTCCCCCCCGTTGGCGCGAATGACTCATCCTCACTCTCTTTTACGACCGGGATTTTTGAAATTCGTTCCCTTTTACGGCTAAGATGAATGCTTTGGTACCTCGATTCTGATTGGCTGAGAGAGGTCACGTGACGTTAGGCCCCGCCCACGCGGGAAATTCAAACTTTCCAGGTCACGTGGTATGACGTCATGAGTCACCCGCGGGGAAAATCCCTCACCCGGGATTTTTAATGTTCGTTTCCTTTTACGGGTAAGATGTGTGTTTCTGATTGGTTGATAGCTGTCACGTGATTTTAGACCCTACGATATTTGAAATTCGTTCCCTTTTACGGGTAAGATGAGTGTTTATGATTGGCTGATAGAGGTCACGTGATCTTAGACCATGCGATATTTGAAATTCGTTCCCTTTTTATGGGTAAGATGAATCCTTTGGTACCACGATGATAGAGGTCACGTGATCTTAAGCCCTGTGACTTTTGAAATTCGTTTCCTTTTTTACGAGTAAGATGAGTGCTTTGGTACCTCGATTCTGATTGGCCGACAGAGGTCACATGATCTTAGACCCACCACACACCCCATGAGTGAAATATAGAGCGATATGTCGGTGATCACCCTAGACCTGTATTTTAGAATTTTGTTCCCTTTTTATGGTTATCCTTAAAGTTCCCATGAAGGGTTCAACCTCCTCCTTAAATAACCCTTTTTGGTATCATGATATTGTACTGAAGTTTACATTAAATATTATCGTTCTCTTTGACAGATAAGATGATTACCAGCTTTCTTACCTTGATGGAGATCCTGTCCTTGAATTAGTAGCCTAGGTCTCTGGAAGTAACAATGGTGAAAGAGGGGTGTCGCTTGTAGATTTCTTATAACACATTGTTGTGAGTTTAAGCGATTTTTTAAACGCTCAGTAAGCGCTTCATTAATGGAAACAGTGTTGCCAGATTTGTCTTACCGAAACTGCTCCGATTCTTTTCGAAACGATTCCGCAGAGTGCAAGAAATTTTAAACTAAATTTTTTCGAACTAAAAAATTTTAAACAAAAAATTTCAAACAAAAAATTTTCGAACTAAAAATTTTGAAACAAAAATTTCAAAAAAAATTTCGAACTAAAAAATTTAAACTAAAAACTTTCGAACCAAATTTTCAAATCAAAAAATTTTCGAACTAAAAAAAAAATAAATTTTGAACCCCCCAAAAAAATCGAACTAAAAAAATTTAAAAATTTTCGAACCCCAAAAAAAATTTCGAACTAAAAAAAATTGAAACAAAATTTTGTCGAACTAAAACATTTTTAAAAACAAAAGTTTCGAACTAAAGATGTAAATCACATCTAAAAATTTTCAAATCAAACTTTTTATCGAACTAAACTTTTAAAATTTTCGAACTAGAAATTTAAACCAAGTTTAAGAAAAATTCCTAAGAAATGTTTCTCCAGGAATCGAACTCAGGTCTTTCAAACCAAAGATGTGTATGCTAACCGCTTAAATGAATTCGGTTTTAATCGATCTTGGTGGGTTTCGAACCATGGTCCTTGAAAAGGATACACATATACTTTAAGAAAATAAATCTGACAGTGTAACGCTTCTCAAATCAAACTTTTTATCGAACTAAACTTTTAAAATTTTCGAACTAGAAATTGAAACCAAGTTTTAGAAAAATCCTAAGAAATGTTTCTCCAGGAATCAAACTCAGGTCTTTCAAACCAAAGATGTGTATCCTAACCGCTTAGCTATGAATGAATTCGGATTTAATCATGCTTGGTGGGTTTCGAACCATGGTCCTTGAAAAGGATACACTTATACTTTAAGAAAATAAATCTGACAGTGTAACGTGGATTAAAATAAAATGCTGATAGACTTCTTTGTTTGACGACATAGAAGCACATATGATTGAAAAAATGCAAACGTCAGCGGATCGCATTACTTTAGTTTTACTACGAACGTGTCAGCATGATTCATGAAAAAAGCAAACATTGACATTCTCGTATGCAATATGAGGAAAATGAAATGTCGTCACAGTTACGACAAGTAGTGACATGTAGAAATCATTTGGGATCGGAATTGCGATACTATTGAGAAACGTGAATGACGTCACGATCGATTGTTACACATCGTTTTGGTTCGTGATTCATGACAAAAGCAGCGAGCGTTTTGATTGGTTCGTTATGACATCATTTTATAAATTTCCTCGTTTCTGATTGGTTGACGGTGACATCGTTTTCACAGCGACCTAAATAAAAATCTAAATTTCATTTTTCAAATCCTACACCGCTCTCAACTATCGTGTGAGAAGGTCTGTTCTTGAAAAGTGTCTTTATTTAAGAAGCTTTACTGCACCGACTTTTTGTTCATTGAATTTGAGGTAAGTTCAGTGAGATTTTATTTTTCACACAAGATTCGAAAATCATTTTTATTTTATATTTGTGGGCGGATCACGAATACAGTGTTTTACTTTTAGTACGAAATATTTAGACTATGAAGAAATTAGTGGAATGGGAAAGTGGGAGTACGAATCAGGATCCCCACACATTAGAAGTAAGCACGATAAATGATATGGTTTAGCGCCCCTTCAGCGAGTACCCGTCGGGAATTGAGCCATGGCCAAAGATGTGTGCGCTTAGTTTTGAAAAGAATACATTACAAAATTTCAGAAACTATGCCTGAGAATAATATGGTTCGATACCCTTTGAAACCATTAGCGTCCCTTCAGCTTAACGTGATATTCGAGCAACCGCCCCGGGATTGAACCTGGGCCAGAGGTGTGTACGTCAACCATTTAGCTTAGTTTTGAAAAGAATGTATGATAACGCATGAGAATATTAAATTTCAGAAAAGGCTTGACAGCGATCCGATGTGGGAAAGCAAACCCACCGAGGATTGAACCAGGGACTTCCACGTTAGAAGCATGTACGCTAACCACTTAGCCACGAGTGCATGAATATGTGGTTAAAAAGATTTACGCTATACAGATTTTGTTTTGACAATTACGTATGTGTTACGTTAACGGTTGGTGATTCTCTTCAACTTGCAAACGCATCATTTAAAGGTCGTTGTGAGTAGAAAAAATGCTTACGCGTACTTTCTAACATCTCAGTACTGTTGAAACATTCATTCATTCATGCATTCTTTTTATCACTATAGAATGGTAGGTCAGTTACATGCTGATGTAATGGTCTCGAGTTTGACAGCAATAAAACACACATTTCAGTAACATAATTATTTTTAAAAAACTTTGATTTCTAGTACATGTGCTTTCATAATGAGATTCTGAACGTCACCGCCAGGGGAATCAAACTCAGGACCTTTACATGAATTGCTTAGTTAATTATTTATCATGAATGTTATGATTTCCCGAACTAAGCGGTTAGCATACGTACCTTTGGCGTGGGAGACCAGGGTTCGATTCCCGGCGGGGAGCTCATGTGGTTCGGATTCCACGTTAATCAGTAGGTCCACGTCTCATATAGCCTCGCTGCTGAAAGGGACGCTAAACTAAAAAATCAAAAAATCAACTCAAATTCACACTGCTCAATTCCTTTTTTCCCATTACATATTTGTTTTACCGTACCTGTTTGTTGTTTTCATTTTTAACCATGGCCGAATCGGGTTTTACTGTTCGTAATGAAATCACTCGACATTATAGACGATTTATGTACGTTTATGTATTATGAGGTGTGTACGTCAACCATTTAGCTTAGTTTTGAAAAGAATGTATGATAACGTGTGAGAATATTAAATTACAGAAAAGGCTTGACATGCCCCTGACGTGGAAAGCAAACCCACCGAGGCTTGAACCAGGACCTTCCACGTCCGAACCATGTACGCTAACCGCTTAGTCACAATAATAATAAAAAAATACGCTATACAGATTTTGTTTCGACAATTACGTATGTGTATCGTTAATGCTTGATGAATCTCTTCAACTTGCAAACGCATCATTTAAAGGTCGTTGTGAGTGGGGAAAAAAATGCTTACGCGTGCTTTCTAACATCTCAGTACTGATCAGGGACGTGTAGTGCGTATTACCGCTGTTACCGGCGGTAACGGTAAAAATATTAGTTTTTCGTTGTTTTCATATATCTTCAAACTTCATTATCGACATGGGAAGATGTTTACATTTTCCTTTTTCTTTTCTTTCTTTCTTTCTTTTTTTTTTAAAAAAAAAGTTTGGATGGCCTATGCTTCATTTACATTGTGAACGAATGCAACATGCCAACACCAAATAGGAGCATAATGTTGTTGATACCGCAGGATTTCAGAGGTAACGCGAACCCCGATAGCGGTCATTCACTCCAGAAGCACCTTTCAGTGTGCCAGCGAGAAGCATCCTGTGGACTCGTATTTGAACTTTCGGAATGGCCCTTATGTTACCGTTCGGCTGAGTGGAACAGGAAAAAATAAGAACGTTCCCTGTCAAAACAAGGAGAATCTAGAATATCATCAACATGTATATTCTACTCACCGCCCGCTTAGGAGTCTATTCGCTCTCCTCTCGCTGTAGAGGATCGAGCGGGCGGTAATTCTACTATACTGTTTCGTTTGCTTCCCCATTCTAAGGATAGAAACTTGACTGTAATTTCAGTATTCATAAGGTTATTTCACTATCTTAACAGCATACAATTTCGGACAAATACAAGTAGCAGGTTTTTCATACTAATAGCATTTAACACATGCTGCTGGAAACATGTTCCAGTGCATTATTTATATGTTAATCTATCATTTTTACACAACTTTTGTATGTTAATACGTTATCTTTAAATTTGAATAATATAACAACAGTGAACAAGAAGAATATATTCCATAGGATATTCTAACAAAAATTTAATATAGGTTTACTTTGATTCAAAATAAAGTTCCTCATTGAATGTTAATTTGAGCTTATGGGCATTATCTTTTTAATTGAGATTTTATTTCTGTTTAAACAGTATATAAATTTATATGGTTGTCTCATGCCTGAAGGAGCAAAGATATTGTCAGTCCCTGAAGTGTCATTAAATATACAGAAATGCCTATTGATGAAACACATTGTGCTATATGGGAACTGTTTCAAGAGCAAGGGGAAATAATAATGATAATTAGAGCAAAGCAGAGGTGTTGCCCGCGCTCCTTCCAATTCGAGTAGTTATTATTATTTAGGATTTATGCTAATTAAGTTGAAAATATTTTGCTTTTAATTTAGTATAGAAAACTTTCGATGCAACAAATTTCCAACTCTAGCCGCTAACCTACTAGTTGAATTTGGACTTCGATGCAGTTTGATGTGTTGAAAAAGAACTGTGCAATCGTCTTCATCGTGCCGAAGTTTCGCTGTCTAACTAATTTTCAATACGGAAAACTTGTTGCTCAAACATACGACGAAACTCCAGTTATGGTTGGTGAGGTAGGGAACTGCAGCCTCTTGTTAATTATATTTTCATTCTTATGCCCATAGACTTAATTTATTTTTAGAAAAGTCCGTTGATTATACAAAAGGGCATAGGCGTAAATAGCACCCCCGCAACCCTCGCGGCGCGGGGCGCACGAGCTCCAGGGGCGCAAAATATATAGAAACTAGGGCGCATAACTAAAGGTTGCGGGGGCACTGAAGCTTCAAGTTACGCTACTGGAAAAGGGTATAAGTTTTTTTTTTTTTTTTTTTTTTAAATTGTGTTGGGACTTGCTTCTTCTTCCTCGAAGTCTTCAAAAGGAACAAATGCTCTAGATTATGTAGTCAACAAAAGTATTCCAATAGTCTCAAACACAAGGTATGGAACTATAGGAGTAGGGTTAATAATGTGCTGTATAGCTTTAAAGATGAACTGTTAGGAGTCTTTAAATCCATGATGGATAAAACCGACGAATAGGGTTCTCAAACTAGAGTTTGTGTCGCAAAATTCTATCAAACCTTTCAAAGTTTTGACTTCAATTTTTTACTTGAACTGTTGTCTTCTGTTGTAACATCAAGATAAGAAATCTTGTTCAATATCTTACAAAAGAAAGTTCATGATGTAGGTTAGTGCAGAAAGAAAATAGATGACTTTGAAAAATATCTAAGATCATTGAGAGATAGTTTCAATCATATTTAGTAAAAAATGAAAGAATATGAAGAGCCACATTGTTCTAAAAGGTCAAGAGTAAATGAAGTGGAATTTGACCACTTTGCCAATGCCTATAGTTTGAAATGGCTGATACGCTGAAAGAAAAAGTGAGTACTAGATTTTCTGATATTGAGAAACAAGAGTTACTTGTAGTATCAGCAACCGGTAACAATCGTCAATTTGTCACGCCACGTCACTGGTACTGATGAAACATTCATTCATTTCATGCATTCTTTTTATCACTATAGAATGGTAGGTCAGTTAAATGCTGATGTAGTGCTCTCGAGTTTGACAGCAATAAAACACTCATTTCAGTAACATAATTATTTAAAAAAAAACTTTGATTTCTAGTACATGTGCTTTCATAATGAGATTCTGAACGCCACCGCCAGGAATCAAACTCAGGACCTTTACATGAATTGTTTAGTTAAGAATTTATCATAAGCGTTATGATTTCCTGTTTATCAGGTGATTAAGATTTTTCTTTCTTCTTTTCTTTTGTAGTAAATTCACGCTGCTCAATTCCTTTTTCCCATTACATATTTGTTTTACCGTAATTGTACCTGTTTGTTTTCTCCTTTCATTTTTAACCATGGCCGAATCGGGTTTTACTGTTCGCAATGAAATCACTCGTCATTATAGACGATTTAACATCGAGGGCAGAATGCTCGAAATTCAATTCAACGCACCACCCGTAGGAACCGATATCATCCAATATGTACATAACAGTTTCCAAGCAATGCTAGACCATTTGTTAGCCAATGTCGACGATGAGGCGATGGTTGGTTTATCGGTAATATCGCCACGTAACACGAATAAACCGTTTTGGGTGAGTTTTCGCCAAGCACGAAACTTGACACTGGAAACGATGTGGGCATTGTTCGAAAGAGTTTTACAAAGTAACAATGCATTTCTCCTGCACGAGCCATTCACGGTTCATTTCCATCGTGTGGATATTCCACGTGGCTACGGCGGTTTGCGGCAAGGAATACTTCAAAATGAAGAATTGTTACGTTGCAAGCGAGGGATTGTACGTGTAAAAAATCAAGATTCAAGGTGCCTGGCGTACGCCCTTGTTATTGCTATTGGCCTGAAGGCATACAAGAATGTAGATATGCAACGATATTGGCAATATCAACGCCAATCGAAATGTATTGTGGACCAAGAAGTCGATGCGTTATGTTCAAATGCAGGAGTGAATTTGGATCATGGTGCCAGTGTAAATGAAATTCGACAATTCCAGACATACCTCAAAGAATATAAAATTACAGTGTATACTAGTTTCACAGGCCGTGACATCATGTACGAGGGGCCCAACGACGAAAATCGCACTCCCATAAATTTGATTTGTTTGGCTGACCATTTTGACATCATCCAATCCTTAACTGCTTGTTTTGCAACCAAGTTCTACTGTGAAGCGTGCCATAAAAAGTATAGTAAACGCAATGAACATGTAAAAAATTGTCCTGTAACGTGCTCCAAATGTTTACAGAGACCTCTATGCGACAAGAACCAAACGCCAATATTGTGCAACGACTGCAATCGGCAATTTTATGGGGAACAATGTTTTAATAATCATCGTAATATTGTATATCATCAAGGGGAACCTGTATGCAAAATGGTGAAGCAATGTACTAGATGCTACAGAGTATATTCCTTTGTGCATACAGGACAACGACTTCATGATTGCAATGAGATCTTTTGCAATGTTTGTAAGAAGATTGTTCCGGGATCGCATCAATGTTTTATGCTTCCCGATCGCCAATGCTTGAAACCAGGTGTTCCTTCACTCATGCACGCAAAGAAAGCCTTATTGATATTCTATGATATAGAATCTATGCAGGACACGAATATTGGCGATAATACGTATGTACACATTCCAAATTTATTGGTTGCACAACAAGTATGTTATGCATGTGTTGAAAACAATAATATCCAGCAGTCTTGCAGTACGTGTGGTCAGCGCCAGCATATTTTCCAAGGAGAGGATCCAGTTTATAATTTTCTCCAGTACTTGCGGGAACGTCGTCCCAATATAAATAGGATTTTCTGTGTCGCGCACAACGCTAAGGGCTACGATGGACATTTCATCCTAAAGGCTATGGTAGAACAATGCCAATGGAGACCCGACGTCATATTAAATGGGACCAAGATACTGAGTTTAACCTTGAATAATCTGACGTTCATTGACTCGTTGAACTTCCTACCTATGGCATTAAGTAAATTGTCAAAAGCGTTCAATTTACCCGCAACCAAAGGCTACTTCCCACATTTCTTCAACACCAAGGAGAATCAATCATATATTGGACCACTTCCAGAAACGAAGTATTATGGTGCAGATGAAATGGCCGTCGAAGACAGAAACAAGTTCATGCAGTGGTACAACGATCATCGTAATGACACGTTTGATTTCCAGAAAGAAATTCTCAAGTATTGTATTCAAGATGTCAATGTACTGCGACAAGCATGCGTTTCGTTTATGACGTCATTTGAAACAGAAACCAAAGTGAATCCCTTCTTGGAGACGATCACGATTGCCAGTGCTTCTAATTTAGTATTCCGCCGGAATTTCCTTAAACCTAATACCATAGGAATTCTACCGGCACATGGCTATCGATGGAGAAGTACCCAATCGATCGCTGCAATGCAATGGCTGGCCTACATTGAAAAAAGCGAAGGAAAACAAATCTTACATGCGGCCCGACAAAAAGAAGTGTTTATTGCGGGATTCCATGTTGATGGTTACTACCAAGATCCTGAGACGTTAGAGGAGCACATCTACGAGCATGCCGGCTGCTTTTATCACGGGTGTAAAGTATGTTTTACTACAGGCCGTAATCAGCCCATCTACAACAATCCAGAAGACACCATGGAATTCCGTTATGAATGAACGCAACGCAAAAATGCAAGACTGCGTGAATTGGGCTACATTGTACATGAAATGTGGGAGTGCGAATTTAATCAGTTCTTAAAACAAAATCCTGCAATGGCGACGTATCTGAAGAATCACCCGTACATGAACCGCAGACCATTAAATCCAAGAGATAGCTTTTTTGGAGGAAGGACCAATTGCGTGAAATTGTACCACCAAGTCGACGAAAAAGCGGGGGAAGTAATAAAATATTTCGATATTGTCTCGCTTTATCCTTACATCAATAAGTGTGCTAAATACCCTGTAGGCCATCCACGAATTTATCTACAGGGTGATGAAAATATACCACCAATAAATAAAGTCAATGGTCTAATCAAAATGTCGATATTACCAAGTCGCCATCTTTATCATGGTCTCCTGCCTTACCGATGTAACAAGAAACTACTCTTTCCACTGTGTGCTGCGTGTGCCGAAGAAATGAACCCAGACCCTACAGCAACGTGTACACACAACGACCAGGAGCGATGCCTCACTGGAACATGGGTATCATATGAAATCCAGAAAGCAGTAGAATTAGGATATCAACCAGTGGAAATTTTTGAAATTTGGGATTATGACATTGAACAATATGATCCCATCACGAAAACAGGTGGCTTGTTCACGGAATATATCAATACGTTTTTAAAATCAAAAATGGAAGCGTCTGGCTGGCCCAGTTCCTGTGTGACCGAAGAAGACAAATCAAAATTCATACAAACCGTCCTGGAGCGTGAAGGTATTGCATTGGATCCGTCCAAAATTGAAAATAATCCTGCACGAAGAAGTTTATCTAAGCTTTGTGGGAACTCTCTTTGGGGAAAGCTTTGCCAGCGTACAAACTTTAGCCAGACCACAATTATTGATCGGCCGGAAGAATTTTATGAAAAACTCACTTCCCCCGACATTAAACTCCATCAAATTGTACCCATCAATGATACGATGTTGTATGCGTTCTGGGAGTACAATGAACATGTGCCTGTTCAAAACCGAAACACCAATGTCGTGTTAGGTGCATTTACAACATGTCAGGCACGTCTGGAACTGTACAAGTACCTGGAAATGTTGCAGGAACGTGTTTTATATTTCGACACGGATTCTGTGATATTTACGGAGAAGCCCGGGGAGCCAACCATTGAACCTTCAACGTACTTGGGATGCTTATCGAATGAGATGGAATCTTACGGCCCACGAGCATACATCAAGACATTTGTCAGTGGAGGACCAAAAAATTACAGCCTAGAAATATACAATCTGGACACCAACGTCACCAGCTACATATGCAAAATTAGAGGATTTACATTAAACTACAATGCAGGACAACAATTAAATTTCAACACGCTAAAAGAAATGATTACAAATCAATGCCGTGGAGAAGTCACCATCACTATCCCCCATAAGATATGCAGGACCAAAGACCATACCATCGTCACACGCAAAGAAGAAAAAATGTACAGTATCCAGTACACAAAACGTCGATTTAAAGAATTCAATTCTTATGATACGGTTCCGTACGGGTACGTTAAAAAACAGAAGATGGAACTGGAAAAAGAAGATGAAGAAGAAAAAACTGTAAATACCCAATAAGGCCGCCATTTCTTTTTTCCTTTTCCTTTTCTTCTTTCCCTTCCTTAACCACAAAGCAGCAACACCAAGAAGAAAAAAAACGCAGTACCCACAAGAGTTCATAAACCATCAACACAACCATCAGTGGAAGAAATGCAGTCATCTCGTATCCAAGGAGGAACCTTGACCATAAAGGAGCAACACCAAGAAAAATGCAGTACCCAGAAGAGTTCATAAACATCCATCGGTGAAAAAAATGCAGTGATCCTGTACCCGAGGAGGAAGATGAGCCTAAGCAGATCCATCATTTACGAGTAAGTTTTATTTCTCTCTTATCAATATTGACTCATTTTTATTGTTTCAGAAAAAAAAGAAATTCATAAAGTAATCCGTCGTTTCTTCTTTTTCTTTACAGGATACGGCTACAAGATTCAAAGATGATGACGCGTCCAAAATATTCATTAACTAGATCCTGTATTTATTATGTTAATAAATTGTATGAGAGAGCACATACCTTTCGTTAAATACAAGTTGAAAAAAATATGTTTTATTATTTCTTGAAACCCTGAACACTTGTTTTCAAATCATGGTAATCTTGAAAATTTAAGGTGGAAAATATATTCAAGATTTGGTTTACATGATTTTGTTCGAAAAATAATTAAAGAATTTTTAGTGTCCAAAATTTGGTTTTTAATTTAGTTCAAAAATTGATTTGAAAATTTTCAAATGTGGTTTACATCTTTAGTACGAAACTTATTTTTAAAAATTGGTTCGAAATTTTTTAAAAATTTTTAGTTCGAAAAATTTTGATTTGAAAATTTAGTTCGAAAGTTTTTAGTTTAAAATATTTTTCGAAAAATTTTTAATTTTTTTTTAGTTCGAATTTTTTTTGGGGTTCGAAAATTTTTTAAATTCCTTTTAGTTCGAAAAATTTTTTTGATTTGAAAATTTAGTTCGAAAGTTTTTAGTTTAAATTTTTTAGTTCGAAATTTTTTTTGAAATTTTTGTTTCAAAATTTTTAGTTCGAAAATTTTTTGTTTGAAATTTTTTGTTTAAAATTTTTTAGTTCGAAAAAATTTAGTTTAAAATTTCTTGCACTCTGCGGAATCGTTTCGAAAAGAATCGGAGCAGTTTCGGTAAGACAAATCTGGCAACACTGTTTCCATTAATGAAGCGCTTACTGAGCGTTTAAAAAATCGCTTAAACTCACAACAATGTGTTATAAGAAATCTACAAGCGACACCCCTCTTTCACCATTGTTACTTCCAGAGACCTAGGCTACTAATTCAAGGACAGGATCTCCATCAAGGTAAGAAAGCTGGTAATCATCTTATCTGTCAAAGAGAACGATAATATTTAATGTAAACTTCAGTACAATATCATGATACCAAAAAGGGTTATTTAAGGAGGAGGTTGAACCCTTCATGGGAACTTTAAGGATAACCATAAAAAGGGAACAAAATTCTAAAATACAGGTCTAGGGTGATCACCGACATATCGCTCTATATTTCACTCATGGGGTGTGTGGTGGGTCTAAGATCATGTGACCTCTGTCGGCCAATCAGAATCGAGGTACCAAAGCACTCATCTTACTCGTAAAAAAGGAAACGAATTTCAAAAGTCACAGGGCTTAAGATCACGTGACCTCTATCATCGTGGTACCAAAGGATTCATCTTACCCATAAAAAGGGAACGAATTTCAAATATCGCATGGTCTAAGATCACGTGACCTCTATCAGCCAATCATAAACACTCATCTTACCCGTAAAAGGGAACGAATTTCAAATATCGTAGGGTCTAAAATCACGTGACAGCTATCAACCAATCAGAAACACACATCTTACCCGTAAAAGGAAACGAACATTAAAAATCCCGGGTGAGGGATTTTCCCCGCGGGTGACTCATGACGTCATACCACGTGACCTGGAAAGTTTGAATTTCCCGCGTGGGCGGGGCCTAACGTCACGTGACCTCTCTCAGCCAATCAGAATCGAGGTACCAAAGCATTCATCTTAGCCGTAAAAGGGAACGAATTTCAAAAATCCCGGTCGTAAAAGAGAGTGAGGATGAGTCATTCGCGCCAACGGGGGGGACTACTACTCGTATGCATAGTTATTCTGCGGGTTACTTAGGGGCTACGTACGGGACACGTGATAATTTGCGTTGCAGAGTTCTCCCGCAGGGTCAAACAAGCCCGCAACCTTCCCGTAAGTCAAGGGGATGGCTAGGGGTGCTTCAACGAACCCTTTGCTAGCCCGTAGCAGTTTCTGTTGTTGTATAAAATGCATATGCTCCATGCTGACAAAATATTTGAGTATGTTAGGGCCGTATGCATAGTTATTCTGCGGATTACTTAGGGGCTACGTACGGGACACGTTATAATTTGCGTTGCAGAGTTCTCCCGCAGTGTCAAACAAGCCCGCAACCTTCCCGTAAGTCAAGGGGATGGCTAGGGGTGCTTCAACGCACCCTTTGGTAGCCCGTAGCAGTTTCTGTTGTTGTATAAAATGCATATGCTCCGTGCTGACAAAATATTTGAGTATGTTAATGAGTTTACCGAATTCGTTGAGCTGATTAAGCGATAATAAATGACATATTGATGGCATCCAATTTAAAAATATATACCAATTCCTGAAAGAAGATTGCAGGATATTTTGCTTCCGCTCGTGCAAATATTGAATACAAGGTCAAAGAATGGACTAACAACTTCTACCTGAAATAAAATAAGCGAGAGATAGGGGAGAGGGGGGTACATTTGAACATATGTTTTCGAATATTCGTTTTTGCTTCCAAACACTCAGTAAATTTCCTCCTAGAACTGTAGCAAAAACTAAATATAATATACATTATATTTGCCATAAAATAGAGTACTTTGTTTGATCTTATCATTCTGTGCAAGGGCGTAGGGGGTGTCGTTCAAATGTACCCCCTTGGGGGGTAGATTTAAACAAGCATGGGGTAGATTTGAACATACGTGGGGCAGTTTTGAACAAACCATTATTTTACTAGAATAATCGTTATTTTCAGGATGAGTTTGTTTACGAACAACAAGGCTAATGTAACAAAGCACCATTAACGGTTTAAAGCACAAGAATTAACCAATCGCGTATGGCAAGGAAATAATAATAATAGTAATAATTGCTGAAACATATATGTAGGCCCGTATTTGTATATTGTGCGCCTCTGTGCTCTAAATAATTTGCCTCCCCTTCGGAAACACATCTGAATTGAGTTGAATTCATAGTTTTTGGGGTCACTGAGATGAATAGTGACATTTTTAATCCAATTCAACATCAAGGTCATACTCAACTCCCGAGTGAGGCGGGCGAGAGTTTAAAAGTAATCGAAAACGACAGATATTAGTGTTGAATTCATTGTTTTCGAGGTCGCTGAGTTTAAGGGTATCAGTTTTCATGATGTTCAAGTTCATCCTCACCCCTTGGGGTGGAAGTAGGAGAGAATGACTTTTTTTTAAAAAATAATCAGATAAGCTAGCTAATTAATAACTACTGTAATTAGAACGAATTAAACATTTTCTCGCTCTTGCGCGAAACTCTGAGTGTGATAGTATTAAATATAATTTTATTGTGAATCTTTTTTTTAAAAAAATCCAAAATTTTGCCGCCCCCTAAATTGTGACGTCCTGTGTTCGAGCACAGAATAGTAGTTACCTAAATACGGGCCTGCATATATGCTGTACGTTATACGTTACACACACACACACACAAGGATATGTGGACAACATATCTATAGGCGTAGGTGTGATCAGAAGAAAAATTTAAAAGAATACGATCATCGTAGCATATCTGTGAAAATATGATTATGATTCACTTTTTAATTTTGCTCGTCATACCTGATAGGCTTAATGGAAAACCTATTACTACTAGCAATCTAAGAGATCTAAGAAATTACATTTTTTTCACCAGTAACCGGGTACTGGACAGAAAATTTATTCTAGCATAAATTCTGCAAATCAACATGAAATGTCAGAATTTTTGCAGTACGCTTTGTCTCTCCAGAAGTTGTGGGATTAGAAAGTCTACACACAATATCAGCAGTTGGCACTGAACATTTGTCTTCCTTGTCTGAGAACACAAACATGTTGGTGGTACTTATAAGTTTCAGAAAAGTAGAGGTAGAACAATGTTCAAATGTGCCCCCTAATTTTTGTTCAAAACTGCCCCAACCGGCATGACCAAGCGGAATTTGGTAATACCCAGATAGTACAAACTATTGTGAAATACAAAGGGCAACATTAGGTAAGTAAATTAATGTACTTGCTTCTGCAATGAATGGCAGATAATATCAAAACACAGGCTTCTGTCAAAAATCTTACAAAACTTCACAAAAATTCCAACTTTCCACCCCACAAATGTAACAAAGTACTGCTGTTCATCACCAGTTACACTAAAATGACAGATAACAGTTGACCGTCACGCAACGCAGTTTTGCCAAACTAAAAATTTTGAAATCACCAGATATGCTATTGTTTCTAGCCTGTTATCTTAAATGTTCAAAGGTACCCCCTGTTCAAATGTACCCCCCTCTCCCCTACTTGTTGTTACAGTATTGGTACTGAAGTAGATTTTAGATTAGATTGTAGAATAGCTTCAGAATTGATTCTAGGGGTCCAGTGGTGATTTCAAGGATCGGCCGGAGGGGGGGTATTTCTCCCCGAGAACCATGACGTTCCCTCAGGACCACATAGCCTATCGTGCTCAATGTGAATTCTCAGTATTTTCGTTACTATCGTTACTAATACATTTCATCCGCAGTATATTGAAATCGAAAAAAAAAAAAAAAAAACTGGAATCGTCATTGATGGGAAAAATTGACTCAATAGTTACACATATTTCATCGTGAAAATGTTATTCTAATGTGTTTTACATCCTTCTCCCTGTTGGTGTTTTCTTACATTTCTCGGTTAGCATAGGTAAAGTTGAGGAGCGCTAACATCCCTTTTTTTTCACTAATGATCTAACGTTTTCTGCATTCTTCGTTTCTTACCTGACCACCAGCTGCGTACACATTGCTTGCAAACTTATATATTATAAATAAATAAGTGCGAAAAACCATGCCCAACACAGGAAAAGTTTGCATTTATTCCGATTCCAAGCTGGGCACAATTTGAGGGATCACGCATGATTTTGTCCGCGGAAGCAGGCACATTAGTGTTGGTGATATGCGTATAAGGAAAGACAAGTGGACATCATCGAACTCCTGTTTATCGACGCGCTGTAATTGCTCAAAGTATGCATCGGTTCACGTGATTATGGAAACAGTGTTAAGAAGTATGGCTCATAATTATGCAATTATAATGCAAAACTAGGTTCTAGTGACCACCTACTACAGATAGATGCATATTTTTTATACTAATTTGATCATTATTCGAGTAAACAGTTCTGTCAAATTTTGACACATTTCTTACATTTTCAGGTTAGGTTAGAGCTTTGTATTTCTTTTAGCAAAGTATGTCTATATGAAGAGCTCCATTACTACTTGCAGATTAACTAAAGGAGGGCTCAGTATAAATACAGTGTGGGCGTATAACATAAAAACTACAGTACATAAGATACGAATCAATTTGTGCTATGTGGCTAAAAGCACGAATGCTACCTAACTGAGTTATGGTAGGAGCGCATCAGGCGGCTCCGAGTGATAGTGAGCGGGTGCGTCCATAGGGAACAGGCGCGTCAGCGATGGGGATATACGTATATACGAGGATAGTGGAAGAGCACACTTACACATACAATACTTTCATTATCACTTAAATCATTTCAATATGCTGCCATTGATGGTAATTACTTATATTTACTCTTTCATTTCTTCACGAAAAATGTAGGGCTTCACATCGTATTTTACCTATAAATGTTCGTAAAAGTGTCTGCTCGAGTGAACCCCTAATTCGTTTACACAACATCGCAAACTCGCCCGTTCCCTACGGACGGACCTCGACTGTAGCCCTCCAGCTTCACCTTGGCATTAAACCGTAGTAGATGCAAAAATTGCTTGTAATAAGCAGCTTGCAAAGTTTGGTGCGTGGTTTTGAGACGTCTGGCTTTCACTATATGTATGTATGTCTTATACAATTGTACGCAATTAGGTGATAACACTCTAGGAATAAATAGATAAGAAGTTTTACGCTATTTGCATGGAATATCCTCCCAAAAATACTGTATTTATAGACGTAACTTTTATGCCCTCCTAAGGTTAACTTTTACTGGCAAATTGTTTAGAAAATGCATTCACAAAAATACTATGGGCTGATTTTGTCCAAAAAAAAAAAAAAAATACAGTGTATATGTAATTTATTTCTAGTGGGATCTCTATTGTAAAGCTACAGCCTCACACGTTTTCTAGCTACATATCCATATTTCTTTTTGCGAGTTAACAGACTTTACCTGAAAATGAAAAAAGAAATGTATTGCTAATCTACACCGATATTTTTCCGCTTTTCTATATCATTTTATAACTATTTTCAAGTTAACAGACTTTATCTGAAAATTTAAAAAAAAAGAACTGTATTCCTAATCTACACCATTATTTTTCCGCCTTGGCAAGAACAAAGTTCAGAACATTTATTTCATTTTTTTGATATAGCATACGTTGTATCCATGCAGTCGCTGCTTCGATGTTAATTCTTTATCATAGTAGAATTGAGTTTCGGAGTTCTACCTTCAACTTTTTTTTGACAAAATTTTAGCCTCGCTCGAGGTGTACTAGACCAATCAGCTCTCAGTGTTAACCGTACCTGAGGGATCACTTTGGAAGCTTTATGCATTGCACAGTCAAGGGGAAGGTTGAGGAAGCCCACAGGTATGGTTCGTCTAGGGGACCCCTACGTGGTCGACTATGCATATGGCCCTGAGTGCGCGCCTGATGTGACTACTAATATTGAAAAATAAAATAAAATAAATAAATAAACGACATGTTTCTCGGAAACGATTAACAATTTTGTTCATATACCATTAATAACTTTAAAATATGTCATAAATAATTCTTCTCGAAAATAATAATAAAAGACAATTTCTAGTGGACTTTGAGTTTTATTCGGATATTTTTAAATAACTCTAGAGAACGTACTGATTTTCTTCTTTAATGACTCTCTTGATATTTCATAAGTCCATCAACAACCAAGCCGTTTCTTCCGGAAAGTTTCATAAACGATAATTTGTTATTGGAGGTTAGGTTTTAATGGATGATTTTCTCCAAAATAACTATAAGAATTTTGTTCATATTTCATACATAAAATTTCATGAAGAACTTTCATATCAACGACATGCTAGAAGCCAGTGGTTCCCAACCAGTGTGTTACGCAATCCCATGAAATCTGTCGCGAAATTTTTAAAATTTAAAAATCATGGAGTATTTATAATAATGACTTAAAATCAATTTTGAGATAGACTGTACGAGTCAACGCCTCCAGTGACAGCAACAATGTTTAGTAATACATAGTCACTACTTAATAAAAAATCAAACAAGTGTGTCGGGATGTCGTGGGTTTTCAATAAAAGTATGTCATAAGTCAGAAAAGGTTGGTAACCGCTGCTATAAATAATGATTCTTGGAAAAATCCAGAAAAAAGTTAGTTTACTGGTAGAGATAGGTTTTCTTCGGAAAATGAGCCAAGAAATTAGTGTAGAAGATCCGTTCTATTCTTTTCAGACATGGAATACTATGAATATGGTATTTACCACCTATTTAATAATAATAATAATCTTTCTCATTGTAATTTATAATGCTAAATCTACTGCGTTTCTTTATGTTTCATTGTTTTTCTAAAGCACTGTCACTTCCGATCATGAATTCCTCTTGGTAACAAGTGATTTACCATCAACGACCTTAAACGAAATATACTGTACAATGAATATGTTTGCTTGTTACATGTTTGCACATTACGTTACTCCTGACTGATCATAAACCACAGTATTTAGGAAGTACGCAAGAAAACCACACGAGTCGTTGCTAAATAAGAAAATCAAGGCGGATGTGATGTCATCATTTACCGTTTGATATAATAGCGCTTTCAGAATAATGAAATGTAGGTCTACAGTTATTGTAGAAACAAGTGGGCACAATGTGCTTACATTATTATACGTACACAGCACAATGCAATTGTAAAACAAGCGTAACATTATTCCCATGATAATTATTAGGTACAACATGTGTAACCGTTTATTATTATATAACTTAATAAAACAGATTTATTTAAACCCTGTGAAGCATCAAGCTGGATAACATAGTAAAAAAACCAGACTGCATTACATCGGAGGAAGTGTGTAAGTACGCATTGGAGTCCTAACAACTTAATATCTCTATATAAAAGAAGTCCTGACTGACTCACTGACGGATAAACGCCTTGGCCAAACTGCTTAAGTCAAAAACTTGAAGTTTAAACAGTCCATAAATGTGTGACGTGAGGTACCGCTAAGAAAGATTTTTTTTTTAAATTCGAGGGGGAGGGGGATTACTATTATTATATCCATATCTCAGAATCAGTTAAAATTAGAGAAATGGAATTTCCTACTTAGCTATTTCATTTAAAATAATGAAACACGTGTTTTCCGTGTTTCAGTGTTTTTATATATATGTATATATATATATATATATATATATATATATATATATATATATATATATATATATATATATATATATATGGGTCTATATATATATATATATATATATATATATATATATATATATATATATATATATATATATATATATATATATATATATATATATACGACTTAGAAGGTAAAAAGTGAGATGAGAAGAAAAGACGGTAGGATTTGCAATGTTAGAAGATGTCAATATCTTGGAACCCATTAAGGTTAGAGATATAAAATTTTATATTTAGACTTTTCATTTAACTGTTAAATAGGTGCTTCGATGTTTTTTGATGTTTGACCTGGAAGCTAAGAAAAAAAGAGGTTTGGATGGTTCACCAAGATGCCTATAGACCCTACAAAGTTGTTGGAACTCCGTGCGAGACTTCGAGTTCAGACGAATACAATATGAAAGATACAGAAGGACGAACGCAAAATATTTCCCGCAGTAAGAAGTGGGGGGATTTGCTAGATTTTCCTGCATGTAATTTATTTGAATGCTGCAGTAGCATGTGGGCCAGTCGTTGCAACTCTTGTGCGCCTGGATTCCTGGCTCAGAGGCCATTGTCCAAGGATTCACAGCCTCTCTTTGGCAGGCGTACCTTGGCTCACTGCCAAATTTTATGGAATACATAGGAACACCCCTTAAATTTTGGAAATTGCCAAAACTAAAAATTTGGTACAGTAGTATAAGACCAGGGTATGTAACTCTGTAAGTTTGGGTGGTCTATCTCGTTCCATTTTATGGATAAAAATGTCCAAAAATATAAATTTGGCGGGATTTTGATCTATTTTATCCTCTTTGATGAATATTTATTACCTTACATGGTAATATAGGTCCATTCCCTTTCATGAGGCATGGATACATTGAGGCATCCTCCTAAAGTTTGAGAGAAGTAACTAGGACCAACACTTAAATTTGGAAAATCCCAAAAACAAAAACATAAAAAAGATAAATAATCTCTAGAAACCTTACTGTAAATCTGGGAGTCCATCTTCTCTTTCATGGGTATACAATAAGCAAAAAATCAAAATTTGGAGGTTTTTAACATACTACATCCTCTTTGAAGAGGCCTCATTAACTTATATTGATTATATGTGTGAATTTAGGGATCTATTCTCTTTTATAAGACCTGGATACATTGATGCACCCCTGTTCATTTACATACTTCTCAAATACAATAATAAGACATGTGTTTCCATAAGATGTCCATACGAGACGTTCGAATTTTTATGCCAGACTTTTGATAGCTCAGATGAATTCTATTTGAAGGGTGTAGAAGAAAGAATATTGCAGATAGTAACACTTAGGGTTATATGCTAATTTTGTTATCTATACTTTTAATATTTAACTAGCCGAACCTGCGCTCTCTACACAACGCATCATTCACATATGACCATGAATCTCCTTATAATTCCTTACAACATCTGCACATATCCCTTTACAGAAACAAGTGAAAGACGTTTCGATAAAAATCGGTAAGGAGTATCATAAAGGGGAGATTTTTCGATTATTTTCTCAATATCTCGCACCGTTTGCAAGATTTAAGCCTACTTCCGTTTGGAGTTTCTAATTGATGTATGATCAGTGTTTTCTTTCTTCTCGCATGCAGTATGTAATAAGTAAATACATTACACACACAATTAAGTATAATATCAGTGATATATGGCGTGGGCGTCCGCAGGGGGAGGGGGGTCGAACGCGTCGACCGAGCCTCCCTGGAATCTAGTGAGTACACGCTAATATCTCTAAAATAAGAAGTAATTGTTTCAAATAAAAATTATGTATTTTTTAAAGAAAGAAGGATGTTTATAAAACTGGAGCTTCATATTGCCTAAATACATAAAACACCTTATCTACACATTTCCACTTATGTGCTAGTTTTATATATATATATTGTGTGTCGACCTGATGCAGAGATGTAAAATGCTTATTATGATAATATCTTGTAATTGTTTTCTAGGCACTCAAGAACAGATAACTTTGACCCGTTAGACCTCTTGGTGAGTCTTCCATGTCAAATGTCAGGAAAAAAAGGTAGCATTACTCCGTCTTCCCAAGTGACCAAAACTTCTTCGAAGAAAGAGGAGGAGACACCCTCATCGTTAAAAATATGCATTGCTCTCTCTCTCTCAATCTCTGCGTTGCTTATATGAAATCCCTACAAACACATGACTTGGGTTGGGTCAAGTGTACAATTGAAAATAAATATTTAAATTCAGCGGGCGGTTTCCTCTATAAATCAGCAAAGGCGTTGTTTGTGTCTTCCCAGGAGAGCAAGGACAAGCACGCAAAACGGAACATCTTTAAAAATAAAGGGGGGACATGAGTTCGCTGGCTTGGGGTTGGCTCGCTCTTTTTTCTTTGTTGAAACAAGGAAAGAGACGGTATTTATTGCCTCCCTCTCTCCTCTCCCATGCCCGTATTCAAAAGCAAGACCCATAAGGCTATGACCTGCTACTTGTCACCAATAATGACTACTCGCTAATCCATATTTCAAGGTTGGGTAAATGACCTGCCTACCAAAATTTCTTTGTATGGAATATTATTTTCGGCTGATAAAGAAGGAATACTAATAAAATACACCATCTATTGCCAGTTAGGTATTATATATTTCTATTTGTGATAGCTAGTCAATGTTTCAAGTAAAATAGGTCAAGTTTGTTCAGTTGAGTTCTTAACTGTGTGGAAACCGCTTGTTGATATTTGTTTCCAATTTATTTTAATTTGTGTGTGTAATTAAACTAATAGTAGCCTTTTTCTCTGCTCCGACAATGGACAGGAAAAGGAAAAAACAAACAAAGATTGATATATTCTTAAAAGAAACTACATTTTCTAAAGATACTTCTGCAGTAAGTGTTGGTGCAAAAGTGGGGTTAAGTGATAGTGGAGAAGTGGAGTTATCAAATGACAGCGAAGTGAGTGTATTTTCCTCCAAATGTCCCAAATTTGATTCCACATTTTCTGACAGTGTTTTAAGTGACGTGATCAGCTATGATCCCAAAGATATTGGGAATTATGTTGATTTAAATTCCCAGGCATGTTTATTGGACACTGATAGGTATGATCTCCTAGTATCTCCATGGCAGCCTAGCCAAACGTATAATTTTAAACAATATGCTGTGACTGGAAAGCGTCCTTTTCTATACAAGTTGTTTAGTCAGTTTCCTTGATTTGAATACTCTAGAAAGCTACAGGGAGAGCTATGTAGGCATTGTGTTTTATTTCGGCCCCCTATGAAAAGAGGATTTCAGGGGTCTTTTATTCTAACTCCATTCCAAAAGTACAATGACTTTTTTTGCCTGTGCTCGTTTACACGAAAAATCTAAATGGCACATCGCATCAACAGAACGTGTTCAAGTTTTTCAAACGTTATGACTAACAAAACTTTACCTGTTGAACAGAAAGTAAACGAAGCAGCTCAGAAACAACTTGAGAAGAACAGGAAAAAGCTATCATATATTATTGAGTCAATTGTATTTTGTGCAACATATGACTTATTTTTGAGAGGGAAGGATTTCAATTCCGATAATCTCTATGATCTCCAATTTAGGGTGGATTCTGGCGATGGTTTATTAAAACAGCACTTTGAGACTGCCGCTGAAAACGCCAAATATGTGTCAGTATGTGTTCAGAATGAGCTTATATCAATTGCCGGTAATGTTTTATTCCGAAATTATATAAAACCTAATAGTATGACTTCCAAGCACTACAGCGTGCTGGCAGACGAGACAGCCGATATTGCGGGTATAGGACAATTATCGATAGGAATTCGATTTTATGACGCCAGTGAAAATAAGGTACGCGAAGACTTCATCGGATTCATTCCATTGGATGAGTTCAATGCCGAATACATTGCTAAGACAGTTCTAAAGGTTTTAGAGGAGACAGGTTTATCTGAATGTGAACTTGTTGGACCAGGCTTTGATGACTGTTCTACCATGGCAGGGGATAGTAATGGAGTGCAAAGTATTGTTAGGAAAAAATGTCCAGAAGAATTTTTTTAACACTGCGCTTCACATAAGCTAAATCTTGTTGTTAACAAATTGTGTTCCGTTTCCGACATACGCAACACTGTCGACACTATTAAAGAAATCATTACTTTCTTTCGTGTAAGCCCATTGAGAAGGAAACTTATTCCTAGCATCCCACTAATTTCAGATACTAGATGGACTTCTAAATACAATAGCATAAGAATATTTTCTGAACACTTCGTTCAAATAATGCGTGCATTAGAAGACATATCTATAAATTCTCCTGTTTCACAAATAAGAAGCAATGCTTATCGCCTTTTCTGTACAAGATCTACAGGTAGTTTCATAGTTTCTATGGTAATTATCAGTAATTATTATTCCTATCTTGAGTCAGTGGCGCAAATTTTACAAGGAATTCAATTGAACTTAATGACAGCAAAGTCTCATGTCAATGAGTTGATTGGTATATTTAGAAATCACAAAGTAAACGCAGGAGAAACTTTTCAAGCGATTTTCCAAAAGTGCAGAAGTGTAGCGAAAGAACTTGGTATTTACTCAACAGTTCAAAGAACTTCGTCTCGACAAGTTCATCGTATTAATCCCCCTTCTACTTGCACAGAAGAATATTATCGCAGAGCAAATTTTGTCCCACACATCGATTCTCTTTTACAGTCAGTAAATAACAGATTTTCTGAGGATAATAGTCCAGGTTTCTTTCTGTTTGCATTACATCCATCCGAGATGAAAAATCTTTCTAAGTCTCAGTTCTTGCAGAAGATGGAAGAAGTAAGCTGAACGTACAAGAAGGAAAATTTCATTTTTCAGGCAGAATGCTGGTTTGATTTGTGGAGACATAGAAATCTGGATTCTGCCAATTTAGAAAACTTCACTCTTTTCAACTTGATGGACCAATCTACATTTTACCCAGCAATAAAAGAGGCAATTCAAATTTCTATTACACTTCCTGTTACAACTTGTACCGTTGAAGTAAGTTTTAGTACATTGAGGCGTGTTAAAACTTGGTTAAGATCTACCATGTCTGAAGAACGATTAACAGGATTATGTATGATGAGTCTCCATTGAGAAACTGTACAAAAGAACAAAACAGAATTTATATCTGCTGTGTTGGATGCTTTCGGAAAAGAGCCACGACGTGTACAATTTTTGTTCAAAAAGTAACGCATATAAAGTATTGATTGGTTAGTATTCCTGTGCTATATGAATCTTGTTTTAATATTTATTAGAGTAATTTAGATGAAGCAAATTTAGTGTGAAGCAAATTAACCACGTGACTTTGAAAAGAGCTATTATCAAGCAAACTTCCCATATGCAAAATTTCTGCATTAGTAGTACTTCATTAACTGTGATTCGTATAATGAATAATAAAGGATAGAAATTCGTACTTCAAATCAAACTTAGTAAACAATTTATTTGTGTGAGTGAAATTTGAAATGGTTTTAGTTACCAGAAACATGAGGACGTTGGCAGACTGATAGTGATCTTTATTGTGATAATCCTGAACGTGGTCTATCCTGCTATTGGTAAGTATTATATACTTTTTTCTTTTAAATCTTCTGTTCAGCGTTGATAAAAGTTCATGTTGCTCTTATATGAATAAAACGTATTTCCATTTGACTCGAAGTGCATATGTCATATTGACTTGTTAAATAACAAGAGAAAGAAAGAAATATTTTAAAAGAGGACTCTGGGAAAGATTGTGCTACAAAAATTTTGAAGTGGTCTGTACAATCTTGGTGTACAATGTAAATAGATTAATTTTATGTAATCCATTTTGTCATCTAATTTCATTTCGTATATGTTGTCTTTCGTAGTTTTACAATAATAATAGTATCATCAAAATAAATAATGTTTACATGCTTTGTAGTAATAGAAGAGGGAAAATGCTACTGAAAGGAAGCAGGGGTGTCATTTTAGATCATTTTATATTTGGCTTGGGGGGAGGGGAAGGCCCCCACCGAAATAAGATTTTCACGGGTTTTACTAGTATATTAATAGAGAGTTGAATAAAGTATATTGTTTCTCAAACTCAGAGAGGGAAATTGTACCTTGCTTCCTAAACCACGCCCCTGAAAGGAGGTCATGACCTCTTTTTCGAAAGTACGGGAGAACATTAAATGGTTAAATATCGTTCTCAATCCTCCAGACCACAATTACTTCGATTTTTATCTTTCTCATAATAATAATAATAATAATAATAATAATAATAATCTCCTGGAATGTGTGCAACATATTAATCTTTATAGGGCTTGGAGTTTGTGTAATCTGAATTCCAACAAGACAAAAATCATATAATAGCAAGCTAATCTTTTTGAATCCCCCTTCGAAATTTTCTACGGATGCCTCTGATATATGGTGTTCATTTGGCAAAACACTCCAAACAATAAAGATTCATCTTAGACTGGAGAAATGGTTGTTTTTCATTATTAGTTGCCCATGAAACAAACGCCTGAGAGATATACAACCCCTATATACAACCGTTTTGTGTTGGAATGTATAACTCGTGGGATATGCTGCTTTAACAAAAAAAAAAAAAAAAAAAAAACACTTCCAGTGTACCCCTAAAAAATGCAATAAAGAAATAACAGCCACGCTTTTTTAAAATATTCAATTAGAACTGGATAATCTACACAAAATTTGGAATCGACCAGCGAAAACGGCACGTTTCTATCACTTGTCGTTTTCGAGATCTCATTGTCGAAAGGATTGGAGACAAACATATAAACTTTGCTTTGGAGACAAGCATATTAGCCTAGAATTTTAATATATAGACTAGCTGAACCTGCACTCTCTACCCAGCACATCATTCACATATGAACATGAATCTGCTTGTTATTCCTCACATCTGTACATGTCTCTTTACAGACACAAGTAAAGATGTCTTGATAAAAATTGGCGAGAGATACCATAAAGGGGAGATTTTTTCGATTACTTTTTCAATATCTCGCACCTTTTGCAAGATTTGAGCCTACTTCCGGTTGGAGTTTTTAATTCTTGTATGATCAGTGTTTTCTTTTTTCTTGCATGCAGTATGTAATAAGCAAATACATTACACACACAATTAATTATAATGTCAGTAATATATGGTGTTCCTTGGGCAAAACACTCAAAACAATAAAGATTCAAGATAAAGTGGAGAAAAAATGAAAATAAAATGAAATCTTTTAGTTTTACGTCCCATGGTTGTCAGTTAGGCTAAAGGAGACGGTGATGATGAGTAATGGATGAAATGGTGGAATGAAGAAAGTGGGAGGAAACGGGAGAACCCCGAGGAAACCCACGCACGCGGTGTTTGTCCACTACAAGGTTCAATTGGCAGGGTTGGGATCGAATACGAGACTCCAAGCACCAGAGGTTAACGCTCTACTACTAAGCCACCGCGTCCCCCTAGAGTGGAGAAATGGTTATCCTTCGTTTTTCATTATAATTTGACCATGAAACAAACGCCTGAGATGTATGCAACCAAATATACGATTATGTTGTGTTGGAATGTATAATGCGTAGGATATGATGCTTTAGTTTTTTTTAATTTCAAAATTTCCAGTGTACCCTTAAAAATGTAATAAAGAAATAATAGCCATATTTTTTAAATATTCAATTAGAACTGGACAATCTACATAAAACTTGCAATCGTCATCTTTCTAGAGCCTGTAGAGCCGAGATCTCATTGTCGAAAGGATTGGCCACAAACATATAAACGCCCACAAACGTATAGTTTAGAGAACTCCAATTCATTTGCACTGATTTTGGAGAAGAATTATTAGCTAGGAATGGTATCGAGACGAGACTTTGTACAGGCTCGGTCTCGTCTCGGTTTAAAAATAGCTGTTTCAGTCTCGGTGTCGTCTCGAGTCAAAAATCGCCGTCTCGGTCTCGGTCTCGGCTCGGTCAACAAATGCTTGTCTCGATCTCGGTCTCGGTCTCGAGGGTCAAATCTCGGTCTCGTCTCGGTCTCGTCTCGAAAGTCTCGAAATAAATAGGTGAAATTAAAATTGTAAAAGTATTATTATTGTAAAGTCTGCCGTTTCTGCTTCTTATTTTTGGCCTAATTCTTGACTTAGAATTATAGTATGTTGAACTTCTTCAGAGCTAATTTGCTCGTGCTGATGCCTTCCATGCGTGTGTTCCAGTTTCAATCATCAGTGGGTATATCATATCTGGGATAAAATTCTAATAGTAACCCATATTTCACTTTCAGCAAAAGACTTTCTTATATGGCCTCAGTACGGCCTATACAATTAAACTCTATTAAATTAACTTCAGTACTATACAGTAGTTTATTTCCTTCCTTAGAATAAGAATTGTTCAATACAATCTAACGGATAACGCAACACATAGCAGCATGAATGTATTTAATCGTACCGAAATTGAAATTTTACAGTTTCTCATTTATTATCCAATACATTCTGTTTTGACTGTCATTTTAAAAACATAATATAACGTTCATTATCTGAACAAATAGGGTAAATTATTACTACAATATATTTTGTTTAAAATTGATCAAATGCTTTATTATCGTTTCACATCTACGTGTTTAATTGACACCTTATAACAGGAAATTCCGTAACTTGTGGTGGGAGCTACGGCACTCATCTTTGCTATGTGTGGCCTCGGGTTGCATCACGAAACAAGTTAGATTCAAAGTCAGATGTTTCGCATAGTTCGCGTCTAAATTTAAGTACATTCTGTTTCTTATACAAGTTCCTAAAGTTGTAATGCATTACATACGCATACGTATATCCACTGCCGTAACATAGATTAAGCTTATTCCTGAGCTCTTAGCGGTGCATGTGATCTTTATTCGAGAAAACTAATCGTGCGTTCATTACGTTGAAATTTTATGTTGATTGAAAATTACTTGCGAAACATGAACATACATATTATATAAGTATATAGGTAATTCGAGCTAGCTGTATCTATTTTCTCTATCTCGCCAAAACAAGTGATTCTTAACATTCTAGTTTTCTTTTGTATTCATTCTCGTAGTTTTGCAGCAACATGAAGTATTAAATAGTCAAAAAAATATATATATATTTTTACTGTATGACTTTCGTTAAATTTTGGATCCAATTTTACCCTAACTTACCTAGTAAATTTATACAGTACACACACACACACACACACACTAGAGACCTGCACGGGCCGAATTTTTCGGCCCGAGCCCAATCCAGCCCGAACGTACCTAGGCCCGGCCCAGCCCGGGCCCGAAAAGTTTTGGGGATTTTCGGCCCGAGCCCGGCCCGGCCCGATAAGTTTTTTAAATTTCTTGGCCCAAGCCCGGCCCGGGCCCAATAAATTTTAAAAGTTTTTGGCCCGACCCCGGCCCGATAATTTTTTTAAAAAATTAGCTCAAGCCCCACTCTTTCTCAAAATTTAGTACTAAATTTGACCTAACCTTAGAAACATTTTCTAAACTCTGGTTTACAACCTAACGCTTGCCTCCCGAATGGTACCATTGCCTCCTAGAACTTTGGCTGTCATCGAGAGAACAAAAACTCCATTCCCTGTAACAAAAATCTAACTTAATTGATTTTTGGACAGGCAAACCATTCCCACCCCTTCTTGTTATATTTTGAGTTCAGTGAAGGTCAAGGTCAGAGCTCAATTTAGCGCATAATGCCTGCAATCCTCTATAGTGAAAGTGGAGCTGCTAAGCAACACAAACTGTAAATAGCTATTGCATTCTTTGTAACATTTTTCACGGACACACTTCTTCAACGTTTGGCTTTATTCCAATTATCGTTTAACGAAAGTCAATGATTATTAAAGAATTGCAATTGATCGGCCCCAACCCAGCCCGACCTGAAGAAAAATCAGTGTCGGCCAGCCCAAGCCCGGCCCGGCCCAAAGAAATAACAGAGTCGGCCCGCCCAAGCCCGGCCCGCGGGCCGGGCCGGGCTTCGGGCCTCGGGCCAGGCCCGGCCCGTGCAGGTCTCTAACACACACACACACACACACACACACACACATATATATATATATATATATATATATATATATATATATATATATATATATATATATATATATATATATATATATATATATATACAGGGTGTTTCAGATAAAACGTCCAGTGCTTATAAATCCGAAACGGCTGAGAATAAAAAGATAAAAAACAAAAACTGAGATAGGAAAATGTCATAGGGCGCTTCACATGGTGTTGTTGTGGTGACTCCCAGGGCCCTCCTTCAAGGGGGCCCAGGGGCCAACTTCTAATTTTCAAATAGGAACACGTATTGATTCATACCTCATTCAATAGTACTTGAAAAACGAAACAACTTTTGTAGGAAACAATTTTCGATTTGGGCCACCGTTTTTAAATGGCCGCAAATAGTGGGTCCTATATCAGATAAAACGTGCAGTGCTTATAAATCCGAAACGGCTGAGAATAAAAAGATGAAACAAAAACTGAGATAGGAAAATGTCGTAGGGCACATCACATGGTGTTGTTGTGGAGACCCCCAGGGTCCTCCTTCATGGTGAACAACACCATGTGATGTGCCCTATGACATTTTCCTATCTCAGTTTTTGTTTCATCTTTTTATTCTCAGCCGTTTCGGATTTATAAGCACTGGACGTTTTATCTGAAACACCCTGTATATATATATATATATATATATATATATATATATATATATATATATATATATATATATATATATATATATATATATATATATATATATATATATATATATATATATATATATATATATATAGTGGTAGACTATGTTAAGTCACTTTTTGGTCAAATTTAGAATACTTTTTTTTTCTTAATAGACTATGTTCTTTCTAGTGGTATAATAATGTAACGTTAAAGCCATCTTACTACTTTGTAACTACTCAGAGTTAGTGTCTGATGAAGACAACTTTACGTTGTTGAAACTGTTACATTGGAATTTAGTTTTTAATAAACAAGTGTATATACTCTGGTCAGAAGTGTTTATTAATATCGGTCATTTTGTATTATTTTTACATGAATCGGTACCCCCTCCAGCAGGTGAACCCCAGCCCGCATGCACTGGTAACTGAATTTGAAAGTCATCGCTAATGGAAGTGATACCATTGATCTCAGCGACCGCAAAAACTATACATTTGACACTAATATCGGCCATTTTGGATTACTTTTACATGTCTCGGTATCCCTCCTGTGAACTCCGGCCCGCAGCTGAATGGGGGTGAATTTGGAGGTTAATGCGATCGGAGTTTCACCATTGATCTCAGAAAACGCGAAAACTATTTGACACTATTATCGGTCATTTTGTATTTTTTTACGTCTCGGTACTCCCCTCTCCCGCAAGTGAACCACAGCCCGCATGCACTGGTAGCTGACTTTAAAAGTCATCGCTAATGGAAGTATCATCATTGATCTCAGCGACTGCGAAAACTATGTATTCGACACTAATATCGGTCATTTTCTACTACTTTTACATGTCCCGGTAAACGCCCCTCCTGATTCAAAATTAAAAAAAAAAAAAAAAAAACGCTTCTTCTTGGTCTAAGGCCCGGGACATGATACTTGTCACCCAAATTTCGTAACTCTTGGATTTTCGTCTGGTCCTCAGGCCGCACACAGGCAATCAGAAAGACAGGCACGAAGACACACAGACAAACAAACTCTTTCTTTTACTTATATTAGATATGATATACAAGCGAGGATCCAAGGAGAATGTTAAAGGGATTATACCTCCCCTTGACGCTCAGCTATACACTGTATAAAATGGGCTTCAATCCTACTTCTTTCTTTACACTGGATAAAATGTCAAACTATGGTTTAGCCCCTCCCTCGATCATATCCTGGATCCGCTAGTGTATATATATATATATATATATATATATATATATATATATATATATATATATATATATATATATATATATATATATAAATTGAGAGAGGGAGAGAGAGACAGAGATGACTATACACATCAGCAGTGGGAGAGGCTTGAGAACGAGTAAGAAATATTTGTGTTATACGTGCAATGCGAAAAAATGATCACAAATCTATTTCGGGAGGGGCTTCAGTCCGATAGCCATTCCGTAAATACGCCACTGAACATTAGTCAACTGTTCCCATATTATCTAATACAGCAACGAAAGAAATTTTGAGTAAAGGTCAATCTTAATAGTTGTCTATATGAATATTCGAGACGAGACCGAGACTTTCGAGACTGACCTAAGTCTCGTCTCGGTCTCGTCTCGATTTATAGAGCTCCGTCTCGGTCTCGTCTCGGTAAATAAAAGGCCGTCTCGGTCTCGGTTTCGTCTCGGTATATAAAAGGCCGTCTCGGTCTCGGTCTCGTCTCGATAATTCGAGACGATACCGAGACGAGTCTCGGTCTCGGTACCATCCCTATTATTAACATACATAGGCTTTGAACAATAATTTAAAAAGTTAAACTTTATGAACAAGATCTATTTAAATAATTTATTTAAAGTACTTTGCATACATACTTTAAAATATTTGTCTTTGTTAAATGTGAAATCACAAATAATCGTAAATCAGAGGTATGAAATCAAAAGTTAGAGGTTGGAGCTCTGGCGTTTTTATTGCTATTTTAGCATTTTAATATATAGATAATCAAAATTAATTGAAGTAATATTAAATTTTTGTATATAATGTAAATTTACTTTGACAAAGCAAAACGGACATTTAACTAGATTTGAAGAAGAAATTAGTAAAATTTTACTTTTAAAACTCCAGTTTCTTGCAGAGAAAACAGAAGAATAATTTCTCATATAAATCAATGCTGTAGTACACAAGACGGTTAAAACTGATATTAGAAAAGGAACTAGCGAATGTTTTCTTGCGTAATATAAATGAACCAATATATAGATACTACTATTGATTTCGTGTATTAATAAGACAGATAGTTCAGAGTTTGTAAAAATAAAAGATAACAGTTCTTGCGTGTGTACTCACTATTTACCCTATTCCACTTTTTTTTATGATTCAGGGAAACTAGAGTCTAAACATTGTTTATCGCTTCCAAATCATAGACAAACATTTTATTTTTATTTTGGAACTTGCTATCGTACAAGTGATGAAAGTAAACTAGCTGCTGTCATTGAATGAACCTCGGTCGTAGCTTCTTAACCAGTTTATGGTCTGATTGGAACAAAGTTCGGCTGAGGAGTACATTTACGTCTGTCATAGGTCACGGGGTTTTAAAAACTCTTAACAAACGTTGTTTTTTATTCTTGTTTTCCTTTTTAAATTTTAAATCAAGATATAGGTTATTTTTGTACTTTTTGACTTACGAGGAAATCCAGCATTAATGTTGACTTTAAAGACCCTAAAGCAGTCACGTTTTAACATTTTTCGCTTTTTATTAGCAAAATATTGCAGAAATTAAAAGAAAGAAAATACTAAAATTTCTCTGCGTCATTTTCGAATATATGACGATTGCGACCTGCGACAATTGAGGAGTTTGATGTAATAAGGGCGTAAGCGATTTTACGCCCTTTTTGTATCAAACACATTTGTGGCTTTTGCCACGCTTGTTTAGCCTCCTGATAACATTTCAATTCAATATTGGAATCACATGCTGCATATTACATTGTTTTATATAAAGAAAAAACACAGGTCTTAAATTTTCAACATCGTTTTTCTCCGACTGCATGTTTCAGACTTACGCCCTTATTGCATCAAACTCCTTAATTGCGATTATCATCTTTCTTATCACCGAATCATAATCATAGGACATTACTCTTTTTTTAAAAAAAAAGTTCTTTCACTGTCACAAATTATTTTCTAAGGTAGATTAAAAGTCGGGCGAGATCATACGAGACGGGCTTAGTGTTATAGACGCCAGTAGTGCCCAAAACTGGGTAAAAATAAATAAATTCGTTTTTGGCCATTCTGTCACAAAGTACGTATGAGGATTTACACTCATTCATATCATTTTCTTCAACTTTATGAGAGCATTTGATACATGTTTTAGCTTTGAACATTCATCCCACTCCCATTATTCGCTAGTAATATTGTAAAATTTTAATAGGACAAGTACAGTTAAGACAACTGAACATTGCATACACACTAGGAACTCATGCTCTTAGTACAACTTAATTTTAACACAGGCTAGTCATCCCAGCGTGACTACTACTTTAGTGTGTCATCTCAGCATTTATGACCCTGTGCTACGGATAACACAGGCCCAGAGTTACCGGTTTGACATAAGAGCCGGTGTAAAAATAACGCTGAGGCAGTGTTAAAGAACTAGATGAATGAGCCCGACGCGAAAAATTGCGGCGCGTTACGCAACGCAAAACAGCAAAAAATAATTATAACTGCTATAGCGATTATCGCAAACTAAAATGTAAATTTGCGTTGCTGCGGAATGTGATCCACGATGTTCTTTCAACATATATATATTGTATCGGTCAATCAGATATGAAACACTCGTACATACATGTTAATTACATGTGAATTACTGTAATTCATGTGCACACGATTGATAAAAGTGTAACTTTATTTACTTCCCAGTAACTTATTAATACGGGGAGATTTGTTTCAAAAATATTAAGTGGGGAATTCGCCACATTCTTTCAGGATTTTACATTCTAATGGTAACTCCGGTAGAGAAAATGACAGTAGGAGAATAGAGAATGAGTATTTAATATTTATCATCTTACTAACATGTAAAAGTCATATGGCAGGCATAGACCTTCATGGAATGTATAGCTAGATAAGTATTTCTTTTATGAAAAAAAAAAACAACTCATATTACTGCCATAAATATTCGCACTGAGTTCACTTTCTAAAGATAAACCCCAGATTGCTGTGTATAAACAACAGCTCACACCTCTTTCTTGCCTTCTTTTTTCTTTGTGCGTAAAGGAAAAGTACTCCTTGGTATGTTTGAAACAGAAATCGTTGGCTCCCAGAGAGAAGCTTTCTGGCAATGGCCTTTGCAACAAGAGAAACAGAACGAAGGTAAAAGCGAGTTCTTGTGACCCAGTCTAAGTTTTTCTCGGATATTTTTATAGCTTCTTTTCCGGAAATACTACCGCTCCAAGGTCAAGTTCTCATATACGCCCCTGCAAAAACTCTCGTTGGCTTTCCGTGCCAAAATCCTCACTAACAAGAGTGATTACGTAAAAAGATCACCTAAGATTCTTTGTTACAAATTTTGTGATTGGATCTTCCTTGTAGCAACAGTAGCATACTTTCGTACAGTATATATCCCTTGCCATTTTTGTCTTATATATCATCGATAGAATAAAAGATGGAAACAAAAAGGAGCAATGTACTGGATACAACTTAAATAAGGTAAACAACACACGATATTAATTGCATACTTAATATATAGAACAAACATAACCGCCATTTTAATTTCAACACGCTAGAACCATAGGCGTCACCAGATATTTTCACAATGTTGATTGATATTTATTTTAAAGATACGACGTGCCTGTCATCAACTATGAAATTCAAAATTAAGTATCGGAGTCAAGAAAGATTAAAAGCCTATATTCGTTCTAAGCAAATTATTATTAGTAGTAGAGTCCAGCTCTCGTTTCATTTCAACTTTACTATTATGCTTAAAAAATGAAAGTGTAATTTTAATTATTTATGATACCATTTCTTCGTGTTGCAGTGTGGAAAACTTGAGCTAGTTATCTAAAAGATGATATCCAAAATATCTAAAAGAGCAAGATATGTAATGATATCCAGAATATCAACACATATTCTATTCGTAACATCTAGAAATATCGAAGTATAGAATGCTATCTATATATTAAAATATAGGTTTATATGTATGTGGTCAAGAAAAAAATATATGTTTATGGACGTTTATATGTTTGTAGCCAATACTTTCGATGTAAGTTCTCGGGAATCATAGGCTATGGAAAGATGCCGTTTTCACTGATCGATTGCACATTTTGTGTAGATTGTTTAGTTCTGATTGAATATCTAAAAACATAGCCGTTATTTTTTTATTACATTGTTAGGGGGTACACTGGAAGGGTTGAAATTTTAAAAAAGTAAAGCGTCATAACCTACGAGTTATACATTCCAACACCACATAATTGTATACAGAGATTGTATATTTCTCAGACGTTTATTTCATGGCCAAATGAAAAACGAAGGATAACCATTTCTTCAATCTAGGTTGAATCTTTATTGTTTTAAGTGTTTTACCCAATGAACACCATATATCACTGACATAATAATTAATTGTGTGTGTGTGAGTGATGTATTTTCTTATTACATACTGCATCTGAGACAGGAGTGTCATTTAGGGCGCAGGAGGGGACAATTGCCCCCGCTCGAAGAGTTTTGAGAATACATATACTTTAATAGATTGTCTACTAATATATTAGTACGAAACGTGAAAGTCTTATGTCGGTGGTGCTCTTGCCCCTCTCAACCATAATCTGAAACTACATCCCTGATCCGAGAAGAAAGAAAATACTGATCGTACATGAATTGGAAACTCCAGTCGGAAGTAAATTCAAACCTTGCAAAGGGTGTGAGATATTCTACCCTTTATGATACTCATTGCCGATTTTTATCAGGACTTCTTGCACTTGTGTCTGTAAATGTGAGAAATGACAAGGAGATTCATGCTTATATGTGAATGATGCGCTGTGTAGAAAGTGCAGGTTCAGCTAGTATATTTTTAAAACCTTACTAAAGAGACGGTATTTATTGTAACTGACAATTCTGCAGTTATTACATAATGCAATTGCTGTGAACGTTCCCAGGTCGTGAGGCGTTACTTCGAATTTTCGTGACAAAATACGAGTCGGGAAACCACTTCTGGTCACATTTTTGAGACGAGACAGCCACAACTCCGACCTCGCAGGCAACCTTAATAAGCAGAATCTAGCGAAGTGATTTGTCTCCGGACTTTTAGTTCCATTTAGACAGTAGAGTTTACACGCAATGTCTTTGATAACTTTTTTTATTGCAGTTCGGTGTGCGATATCTACATAAGAAATATTTGAGCAACAATATTTAGATCAGAGATGGGCACCTTCAATCATTTTTGCCCTCATGAGGGCCGCCCTCACCCTCATTTTGGTAGATGAGGGTGTCTGAGGGTGAGTGTGAGGGAGTCGATTGAGGGTGAGGATGGCTGAGTGAGGGCGTCGATTGAGGATGAAGGTGGCTGAAGATGAGTGTGAGGTAGTCAACTGAGGGTGAGTGTGAGGGATTGAGGGTGAGGGTGGCTGAGGATGAAGGTGAGGGAGTCGATTGAGTGTGTGGGTGGTTGAGGGTGAGTGTGAGGTAGTCAACTGAGGGTGAGGGTGAATGAGGGTGAGGGTGGCTGAGGGTGAGGGTGAAGGAGTCAACTGAGGGTGAGGGTGAATGAGGTTTAGCAAAAATGCCCATCTCTGATTTAGATGGAAAGAGCACCCATAAATGATTTCTGATTGTAAGCAGCCTATGAAGACTGAAATATTTTCCACTTAGTAATATATTTCAACATGACGAGTGTGGGACATTTTGAATATGCAAACAGGATATTCAAAAACATATATAGAGCGTTCACTTCTGGTACATGAGATCCTTGGTTTGATGCCAGCTCTCGCCAAGTGAGCTTTGTGGTGGACAAACACCGTGTACGTGGGTTTTCTCGGGGTCTCCCGTTTCCTCCCACTTTCTTCATTCCACCATTTCATTCATTTCTCATCATCATCGTCTCCTTTAGTCTAGCCGGCATAACCGTGGGACGAAAAACTTTTAATGCTCACGTTAAAAGCACGTGTAATATTGGCCACACAAATAGATGTTGGGGTAGATAAAAGGTTGCATAGATGCTGAATGTCTGTGTGAGGTCACTGAATATCTTAGTGTAGCTGGGCAGTGGTCCGGAGCCCATCTGTCTTTTGGACGCCGTTCAACCATATTCTGAACGCACAGGTAGGACTTAGGTTTGAAGATTTAACAGAAGGTTTCTACCGGGTTGCCCTGGTGATACACCAAGGCGCGTAGTCCTGCTGGAATATGAGGTTCCACAAAGTGCGTAGATAACGTCAAACAACAACGTTGACGATGCCATGGATGTACACGTACCAAGATCTAGTTATACTTCCTTGAATGAAGAACAAATGCGAGGTGACTATGTGGCTTACTGTTCCTCAAGGGAGTCATTTAGGGGGCAGAAGGGGACAGTTGTCTCCCCTCAAGAGTTTGAGGAATACATATACTTTAATCGATTGTCTCCTAATATAACTAACTAACTAACTCTATGGCCTATGGAACCCGGAGGTTCAGTGCCGCGTTCACAAAAGCTCTCCACTGACTTCTATCCTTAGCTAACTGCATCCAGTTTCTACTCTGTATTCCAATCTCTGCGAGATCCATCTTAATATTGTCCTCCCATCTGCGCCTAGGTCTTCCAAATGGTCGTTTTCCGATTGGTCTTCCAGTCAAGACTTTGAAAGCGTCTCTACTTTCTTCCATTCTAGCTACATGACCCGCCCATCTAAGCCCCCTAGACTTGACGACTCTAACAATGTTGGGTAAACCATATAAATTGTGTAGTTCCTCGTTATGAAGTTTCCGCCATTCCCCATTCCCGTTCCTCTTGGGTCCGAATATTCGTCTCAGGATCTTGTTCTCAAATACTTTCAGTCTGTGTTCTTCCCTCAGAGTAAGTGACCATGTTTCGCAGCCATACAGAACTACAGGCATGATTATCGTTTTGTATATTTTAAGCTTCAAATTCCTCGACAGAATTCGCGACGACAAGATATTTTGAACCGAATAGTAACACGAATTCCCTGCTTTTAGTCGACATTTAATTTCTCCGTGAATATGATTTTCCTCTGTTAATATTGATCCTAGATATTTGAAAGTATCCACTTTATCAAAAGTATTATTTAGTATTTTAACGCATCCATAATTTGCCGTATTCCGGTCCCGACGCACTTCCATGTATTTAGTTTTCTCTGCATTTACTTCTAAACTCATGTCCCTGCAAGCGTTTAATAAGATCTCTGCATTTCTTTCTATTGTTCTCCTATCATCTCCTATTAAATTTATATCATCAGCATATGCCATCACCTGGTGAATACCGTTCAACTGTAAGCCCTGGTTGCTATTTTTGATTTTCCTTATAGCGTATTCCAAAACGAAGTTAAATAATATTGGCGACAACGCATCTCCTTGTTTCAGGCCATTTTCGACGTGAAAGCTCGTGGACAAAAATTTTCCTACCCGGGCTTTACTTTGGGATTCATTTAAACATATCTTAATTAATCTAATTAGCTTTCTCGGTATTCCAAGTTCTGCAGAACATTGTATAATGTTTCTCTCCTAACCGAGTCGTACGCCTTTCTAAAATCAATAAATAGTTGATGTACCAGGGTATTGTATTCCCACTTTTTTTCGAGTATTTGGCGAATGGTAAATATTTGGTCGATAGTTGATCGATTTCGTCTAAATCCGCACTGATAATCTCCAATAATTTCATCTGCGTATGGGGTCAGTCTTGCTAACAGAATATTTGAAAGGATTTTATAGGATGTTGACAGAAGAGAAATGCCTCGATAATTATTACAGTCAGTTTTGTCGCCTTTCTTGTGAATTGGAACAATGATTGACTCTTTCCACTCTTGTGGCAATTCTTCCTTGTTCCAGATAAGGAGAATGAGTTTGTGTATCTTGTTCCACAATTTTTTGCCTCCAGCTAAAATTAACTCAGCCGTAATTTCATCCACACCCGGAGATTTGTGTTTCTTTAATTTCTTTATAGCGGCTTCCACTTCTATTCAATTGGGTTCTGGAATATACGGTTCTGCGGTGTGTATCTCCTTTTCTCCACGAACACTAGTTTTTGGTTGCGTGTTAAGCAAATCGTCAAAGAAATCTTTCCATCTATTTAAGATGCTATCCGTGTCAGTGAGAACTGTACCGTCAGATTTCTTTAATATATAAGCACGAGGTTGATAGCCTTTCTTAAATTCGTTGATTCCCTTATACATGTCCCGGATGTTTTTATTTTTACTATTATCTTCAAGTTCCTTAATTTTAGCTTTCAGAAAATCACGTTTCTTTGTTCTAAAAGTTTTGGAAGTTTCCCGCCTGATATCTGCGAAATTTTGTGTAGTCATTTCATTCGGATTTTGTAGCCAGCGTAATTTTGCCTGTTTTCTCTTCTCTGCTAGTTTTATGAAATGACTACACAAAATTACGCTGGCTACAAAATCCGAATGAAATGACTACACAAAATTTCGCAGAGTTCTCTTTGTAATATACTAGTACAAAATGTGAAAGTCTTATGTCGGTGGTGCTCTTGGCTCCTCAAACGAACTCTGAAATGACGTCCATGCTGCTCCTCTGTTCTGGCAGAATTCCACATATAGATTCTATATGGCAAGTACAAACATGGATTATCCTCAGTTCATCAAAGCACCATCGGCAATAAGTAGGTTTCAGGAGTAATCGTGCAGAAGGGATATGGGAACGTAGATCTGCCTTCAACAATCGATTTGACTACGGTGTCTGCGTTCATATTGGGGTCACGATTTTTTCTATTGCACTGGCAAGGGAATAATCTGTGATGTGATCTTGTGGTTCCCTCCATATATTGAGTACAGGAAACAGCATAACATTATATATGTATATCTCCTTCTCCTATGCCGCCTCCAGTAAATTGGTTTATAACGATCATCTCCAATTGATTGCTCTGTCACATCACAGTTCGCACCTCGCCTGCTCAATTTGAGGGGAAGAAGCTCACAAGGTAATCTGATGTTCACAGTGTGGACAGAGTAGTAGATGGTTTTGTGGTCAACACTGTGTGGATCCGTAACTGTGTGTTCACTGGCAATACTTGTTCTCCTGTCATTCCCTCCTCTCCTTTCTTCATTCACCGTACTCCTACCATACAATAGCGAGTTGGAAAAGTGACTATTTGCAATAAAAATTTGCACAACACACATGTGGCGTCCATTCTTCATCCTGTTCACCAAGGCTACTCCAAAGTATTGTTTGTTTGCCTTCTTTATCATGATGTGTCTCTTTATTTCTTCCGACGGAAAACCTACAAAAAACAAGTGTGGTGAAAATTTCCAGCTGCGGCGATGAAGCATTTTCTAAAAAATAAATAAATAAATAAATAAATAAATAAACATCTAGGTAAGTAAATGTTCTAAACCTAATAGGTCTACCTGTGTGACACTGCAAAAATACTGTACTTATACTGCTTATTTACAAACGTACTGAATATATCTAGGTATACACAGAAAAAGAGAATTCACAGAAATACTACCAAGGATGTTATAAAATAGACGATCTGCCTATACAACAAAATCGTGATGCCATACGTCACAGCTTCGCCACACCTATTCTGCCCACTTGGCGCCACTAAGATCGCAATGTTTCGAGCCAACAATCATGGCGGAAACAACAGTAGCCAATCAGACGTGCCAGCACGGACGATGCTCTTTTTTTTTTTTTTTTTTTTTTTTTTTGCTTCATTGAGTTCATATGATGAAGATAGATAGGGGCAGACCCTCTATTTTGTAACATCATTGAATACTACAGCTTTATTAAGTTATTGCGAATGAATATCTGCTCTGACGTTTGGTGGGAAACTCATCTCAGCAATACAATACACTAATGGACTAGGATCACGCATCTAACGTCACAAACGCACTACACGTCCAGCAAATAGCTTAGGATATCCAGCTGTCAGGAGGCAGTGTGGTGTTGAAGAAGGTCGTATGGAAGTGCACCATAGAGAACATACAATTGCGGGTAGTTTTTCTTTATGAATTCATGTTGCAAAAGATACTAACAGTGTATTTGGGCTCAAATGGCGAATGAACGAATCACTCACCGTTGGCTTGTCAAATTTCGTTCCGTGATACAACATTGCAAAATGAGCCTCATGAGCACCGACCAACATCATGTTCAGATGAACTCTTCAGGATCACTGTATTGTTCGGTGGCTCTACATTTCTAAGGTGAAAAAGGGAGCTTATGGGTAGTAATGGTATCAATGCTTGACCCTGGGAAATTTTATTCCCTCTCGGATCTCCGAAATTCCCCCTGGGGCAAATCTCCGATCGTACTCAACAAGGGTTGATCAGTATTTTGCAGTACTATCTTAACTCTTTGTGCATTGAAATTTGCCCGAGGGGAAATCCTCTGAAATTATCACTGCTCATGGTGCCACAAGAGTTGACACCAGCCAACAAGAATGCCATCCGGAGGTGTAAAGTGCGCAGTTCTCTGAGTGTAAGGAAGTCAGGAAACTTTCCTTCGTTGCATTTTCACTTCTAAATAAAAATGGATTTCCTAAAACAATCGTAAAAATGTCAAAAAAAAGTTGGATCGTGATCAACACCCAGAACGGTTTTCTAAGCTACGGTCTCCATCCACAAAAGTTGTTGTTGATGGCAAAGTGGTCTATGGTACGAGTGATTCATCGTATTTTTCCCAGGTGAGGTGAAACCATTAATGCAAATAGCTACAGCGTTGAGCTCTATGAAATGCACCGTATATTTGTCCGTAAATACTCAACAAAGATCAACAAACATGGTGTCCTCGTGTTGCACGACAACGCTGTCGAGAAAGCAGGATATAGGCTTTCCATGAGTTGCTGTTTGAAACTCTTCCTTATCCACCATTTTCCTCCGATTTTCTCCCCCTGTCTATATAACCTCTTCCGGCATCTCGAGCAATTCTTACAAAGGAAGACCTTCCTTGATGATTAGGTTGTGCAATGCTCGGTTGAAGATTTCTTCGAATCGCAGACGCCAGACTTCTTTCGTAAGGGAATCTATAAAGGTAACCAAGAAAGTTCTGTCGCTTTTTGTAGAGGTCTGTGTTCAATTGACCCTCGCACCGTGAGTTGAATGTGAATGGAGATAAGGCGAAGGTCAGTTGTTGGTGTAAGTATATCCAACATATTACCTAGTTGTGGCAGTTCAGTTACACCATGAACTTGCGTAAGGACAGAGTGAACATGAGACCTCCACAGAGCGTCATAAGGGCTTGTCTGCTGTTAGAGTTCAAACTGGTGTCAAACGCCGCTGCAGTGAGGAGGAAGATATGCCAGGTTTTTGGTGAGGATGTCGTGACTACACGGACAATGTAGCGGAGGTTTAAGAAGTTTAAAGACGGTGACAAAACACACTAAGACACACCAGGTGCCGGAAGACCTACACTTGTACAAAATGAAGATCTTCAGGCAGCAATTAAGGTGAACAGTGGCCAGACATGTAGGGGACTGGAACTACAATTCAGTGTGAGTGGATAAACCATTCGGCAGCACCTCCATTAACTTGAGAAACACTACAAGTTGGGTCGATGGGTCCCCCATGATTTGACTCCGGGCCAGAGGGCAACGCGAGCAGACACCTGTGTTTGTTTGCTGTCTCGTCTGTGGAAGGGGCCATTTCTGGACAGGGTGTTGACATGTGATGAGAAGAGGGTCCTGTACGAAGCTCCAAGGCGCCGTCGTCATTGGTTAGCATCCCATGAACCGGTTCCAAAACAGCCGAAACCAGCACTGCATAGGAAGAAGGTCCTCCTGTGTGTTTGGTGGAGTGCTCGCGACATCGTGCATCGGGAACTGCTACCAGCTGGTCAGAGCATCAATGCAACTGTGTACTGTCAGCAGTTAAGCCGTATTCAAGAAAAACTCAAAACTCTGGGGTCAGCTCTTCTGAATCGCAAAGGGGTCCTCTTCATACAGGCCAACGCTAACAAGGGAAGAGAGGGAGAATATATATCAAAATGGAAGAAGGTTTATACACCAATCGAAAGCACTAATGATGCCTATTACGGAAATGTAATAAAAATTTTTCGAATGCATGCACTGTGTGAGTTATATGAATATATAGGGTGTCCAGAAATTCCGTTTCCACCCCTAGAAATCGCAAACGGAAAGACAGATGCCAAAACAAGGAAACAAGTGTTCGATCATTTTAAAAGTACAACTTATCAAAGCAAAAAATGTCCCAGGGCCACCCGCAGGGTCCAACTTAAAAATTGCAAATGGTAATGTAATAAAGTAGCATATCGTTGGAAAGCTGTTGGGAAATGAGCGAAGACGAAAAAAGTCTCGGCTCTCTAAATTTACTATGTGCAAAATGGCGGCCGGTCAAAATATCAGCAAAAACATCATTGTAAAGTCTATGGCCACCCTCATAAATCTGAAATGGTACGATAGGTGTCAAAACAGGAAAACGCATAAGTCATCACTTCGAAAGTAGAATGATTGAAAGTAAAAATATTTGTCCCAAGGTCCTCCGCAGGGTCCCAGACAGGGACCCACTCAAAATTTTCAAATTTCAAGGGGTCAAGTAGCATATTGTTTGAGAGCTGTTGTTCAATGAAAGCAGATAGAACAAGTCTGGACGCTCTATGATGACACTGCGCAAACATCTTGCGTTTTAGTTCTTTTTTCTGTAGTCGGCTGTACGTTTGTGTTCACTTTAATTCGTGTACGCAACGTAAACAAAGGAAATGCGCCTACTGTGAGATTCTACTCTTCGGGCTCCATTAATATGTAAAGAAAGAAAGAACGAAAGAAAGAAAAAAGAAAAACGATAAAAACAGAAAAACGACAAGGGACGGAAATTATATATCGAAGTGGAAGATGGTTTATACACTAATCACAAGCATTAACTATGCTCATTAAGAAACTGTAATAACATTGGTTCGAATGCATGTTCGGTGCGAGTCATGTGCATGTTCAATTGTAAGTTTTCCCATTTTCATCGAATATCGCATCAGATTGCATCGGAAATCGTTTGAATATAGTCTGAAACTTATTTCCTAGAGATTTGTGTTTGACAAAGGTGCTAAATCGTAGTTCATTTTACATGTACAGTGAATGACTACTTCCACACGCATATAGTTGTTTCATTTAACATAGCTTTCAAACAATATTATATTTGGCCCCCCTTGAAATTTGAAAATTTTGAGTAGGGTCCCCTTCTAGGACCCTGCGGAGGACCTTGGGGCAATTTTTTTAAACTTTCGATCATTCTACTATCTAAATGATGACTCATGTGCTTTCCTGTTTTGACATTTGTCGCACCATTTCAGATTTATGAGGGTGGCCATAGACTTTACAATGACGTTTCTGGTGACGTTTTGACCGGCTACCATTTTTCACATGGTAAATTTAGAGAGTCGAGACTTTTTTCGTCTTCGTTCATTTCCCAACAGCTTTCCAACGATATGCTACTTCATTACGTCACAATTTGCCATTTTTGAGTTGGACCCTGCCTGGGACCCTGCGGGTGGCCCTGGGACAACAATTTTTGCTCTGATAAGTTGTACTTTTAAAATGATCAAACAAGTGTTTTCCTGTTTTCGCATCTGTCTTATCGTTTGCGATTTCTAGGGGTGGAAACGGACTTTCTGGACATCCTGTTTATTCATATAACTCTCACAGTGCATGCATTCGGAAAATTTTTATTACAGTTTCGTAACAGGCATCGTTAGTGCTTTCGATTGGTGTATAAACGATCTTCCACTTCGATATATAATCTCCCTCTCTTCCCTTGTAAGTTCAGTTGGCTAGGATGACCCGGGACACCATTCTGCGCCTTGGATGGAAAACACTATTGCATATTTCTAGGAGAGCTTCACTAATGCAACGTAACTGAAAAATATATTATTATTATTATTATTATTATTATTATTATTATTATTATTATTATTATTATTATTATTACATTTGATAAGATATACGTTGACAGACATCATCATGCGATTTTTAAGCCAGAAGAAGGATATGTATGAGGCCGTGCTGAAAAATAATTCTTCCTATTTATTTTCTAGATGTAAACAAATATCTAATTGCGAATACCATTTGCATTGTATTAAGGACACTTTTCTCTTGATATGTTGCAGATTTTAAACTAGTCATCAAGAACTATAGTGCATGCAACAAAACTACGTAGGTGCAGCTTAAGCAACTTGTGGCGATCGGATTCTCACAGCAGAATGTGTGTTCTCCGCTGATATACATCGGAGAATGATGATTGTTTAGGGAAATGACTATGTAGATATAAGTACGGTAAGACGTTAGGCTGTTCGTGCTCTTACAGAAAAGCCTATGGAAGTGAACTTTGCCTTGTTTGGGAAACGAAGTAAAAGGCCACGCACTACAACAAATGAACCACATCGCAAACGTCTTGATCACATATTAGGACTTGGTATGAAGTATGGCGTATCACGAAACCGAATTTAGGCTATTATCGCAGACCTGGGATACAGGAAGTTTTGTGCACTGTGGGTGGCCTGAAAGCTGACTCCTGACATGAACCAGAACAGAATGGATATTTGCAAACAGTTGCTTGAGCGCATGAACATAAAGGTGATGAGTTCCTGAACAACATTGTCACAGGTGATGTAATTTTGGTAGAGTCTATACCATTTCAATCCTGAAAACAAGAAAGAGAACCTCCATCCAGTACCGCCACAAACGATAGCCTCCAGCAAGAATGTTTAAGGTTGTCGTACCATTTGGCAAAGTCATGCTGACAGTCCCTTGGTACGTTCATGGTAGAGTCATATGGAATGATTCCGTCCTGTTTTGCCTATTCCTCTTTCGCCTACTAGCCTCGCAGCAATATTTATCAAGACTTCTATGTTATCAAGATTGTAGGCGAAACATGAATTCCTGTTCGCCTATTCCTGTTTCGTCTACTATTAGGACAAAAGGAAATTATTGAGTTGAGGAATTTTTCTGGGAGATTTTAGCTTTATATGGATCCAGGATATTAATTTAATGCAAGTCACCAAATGAAGATAAATCACGTTTTAGCATGAAATGTAGCTAAGTGATAATGGATAAAACAAATAAAAAATAGAGAAGAGCCATGCTATTGTATTGTATATTTATTTGTACACTTTATTGTCGTACACTCATACTCAGTTTTCCAAATGTATGCAATAGAATACAGTATCAACGTAATCCATTAAACCTATAGCTCTAGATTTTAATCTATTTTAAAGTATTAATTCGCATATCTAACCGTTTGTACTTCAAATTCTGCACTTTTGGCCACTTCTTTAACTCCAGCATCAACATTAAATTTTCATTCTCCTGCTGTTCTTGCTTCAAAAACTCTGATAATGTAAATATATTGGGATGATCATGAGAATTTTCTATTCAGTTTTCATTGCAATCTCTCAACACAGTTAGTCGTTGTTGCCCCTTCTCTGTCGAAGTGATTCCACAGTACTCTAAAACAAAAGATATAACGAAATAATTACAGCAGTGCAATGATATATTTGAATTATCTTGTAACTCTATAAATAACGACTCTGGAACTTATTACAGGAATAACTAAATCTTTCTAACAAGAGCTAAACACTTAATTTATTAAAAACTAAACTAGTGTTACAGTTTCGATAACTTAACGCAGCAGAACTAGATTATTTCCACGTAACACATTTTCTTATATTATTTTCTATTTAATATTGATATTTGTTTTAAGTTATGTTATATTTAATGTTATTTCTATATACATATACACTACATGTTTATGTCCGTTATGTATGAAGTGGATAAAGGTTTGACTTTATCGAGGGATTTGGCTTTATCGAAAAGGTGGACAGTTTTTCGCACGTGTGCTGTAAGATGTCTTCTTAAATTATCTATATTTAAAAAGTAAACTCAAAACATTCTACTAACAGTAACTGAAAGTAAAAGGAAAATACATACGTTAATATTACTAAAATCTTAAATTGAAAGTACAATGTTAATTACTAATGTTCATTTTCAATGGAACTACACGGTCGGATTTTGTATGAAATACGATTCGGGAGTCATATTCTATATGCCTATACTTCCTTATAAGTGCAGACATTAATAAGATAAGTGAAGTAGGTGCAGAAAATAGTTACAAGAAATTCAGATAACTATGAAACAAAGTTCTTTATAACACAAACTCAAATTAACTAAGATGAAATAAAAAGCCTGTGTCCACCTCGCCAACGCAGAGTGTTTAACGCGCCATTAGGAAACCTTTTTCAGAATATAGACAATGGTAAAAAGTAGATTCAATAGAGAAAATGTTAATTTTAATAATGATACTTACGGATGAAACTTTGCATCTATCTCGTGTACTCACGTTTCCACCAGATAATCATGGAGAGCATTTCTATTATGAACCATTGGTGCGTCTTCTTGCAAATAGAGGACAGTGTCACTTATATTTTCCAATAGAACAAGCGGGAGAGCTGCGGTCCGATGAATCCATTTCCTAACTTGTTTATCTTCTTGGCTCAGAAAAGCTAGTCCCAATGATTGGATCTTCCTCCAAATACACTGCGTGGAATGAAAGAAACATCCAAGCACTATAGCTTTCGGGAAGACGCGAATCACAATATTTATAACAACTCTTACAAAGTCGATTTTAACTTTTGTAGGATTGAAGAAAAAAAAACTATATTTTCTGGCCTTGTCTGCTATCAAGGTTAGTATCCTGAAGTACTTTTCCTCTTCTTTATTAGGAAGAAGATAAAATAAGTATGGAAAAGACTGCCCCAAATAGTTTCCATGTAGTTGACGAAAAATTCTGGGAACAGCTTTAAATGTACCGTTCATTTTTATAACAGCTTCACTGCAGAATTTCTGCTGGTTTTCGACCATTCCAAATATCTGTAAGAGAAAACTGCAATTAGTATTCATTGTTTCACTAACATTAAATTTATATTAGAATAACCATTCTTATTAGTTCTTAGTCTCTACATCTAGAAAAACAAAAGGATGATAATGAAAAGTGAACATAACAGTTTTCTAACACATAAAAACAACCCTAAAATAGAATAAAAAATACTCTGAAAATCAGAACAGGGAAAAGGTCACCAGGGAACAACCCCTCCCCCCAGAAAGACTGCATACAAAAGTATATCTTGAAATTTATAAAACCCCAGACTAAGTGGGGAGCCCAAATATTTCCGAAAATATTTATGCTCCTCTACTACATATATAACAGGGGCGGATCCAGGACCGACTTCTGGGGGGGGGGGGCGATGGGTTGTCATAATGCTACTTTTGAGGGCTCCAAACTCTGGGATGGATATTATTTATATATATAAAACAAGAAAGTTTACTCTTCGCCCCGATCGCCCCCCCCCCCCTGGATCCGCTCCTGATATATAAAAATGATTGTTCTATATATTGATGATACATGATTCTATAATAAAATGAAATATAAATTTAAGCAAATAAATACTATAATTGTGCACATAATGTAAATCTCAATTCCTGAAACAAAATATCTTACTAATAGACGATCTGTTCCAACACCATCGTCTGCTAGAAGAAATCCTTTTCCATCTAATGCCTCTCTACATCTTCATTCTAGAAAAAACATCAATTAATAAATGCGAAATGGGTGGACGTTGTTTAGCGCGTGTTGTGCAATTTACACCTAACACCATCAAATGTTGGCAAAGCAGCAGCCACTTCTTCATTTAATTCGGCTTGGGCAATTACCTCCCTGCAATTGTAATTTAAGTAGATAAGTTTCAATTATTATACAGTTTACATTGTATGATGCTACCTTATAAATATTATAACGTCTTTTGTAAATCTCATTTGCTAATATTACATATAATACAATAAAAAGAAATGGGTGAGTAGGGTGACTTATTTCACTGTTCGTTGGTGAATTCTGACAAACCAACGCTGTGCTTATTATATACGAAAGTCTGTGACTTGCACTAGGAAAGCAATACCCCCCCCCCCCCGAAATAATAATAATAGTAAAAACAAAATGCCATTGTGTTGTGCCTTAAAGAAATGAACGTACCTGTAAATCTTTGGAAGTGGTTGAATTGGATCCTCGATTATCCTGTTCGTCATTTTATCCACTACACTAAACGTCTGGCTTCAATTGACGTTCTTTGCGACTTGTGCAAATATATACCTGATGATTTTATGGGCTCATCTCCGAGAAGAACAACGGTAGCTTTGCATCCGAGTGTACATTTCATGTAAGTCTTCTCACCATTACGCCTATTTTTAATCCGATATAAATAACATTCATATTCAAACAGTTTGCCTCCATGATTAGTGTTTAAAAAGTTCGACATATCTTTGAGGACAAAGACATGTGTTACAAAAATATTCTCACAAAACACTCAGAAGACAATTCTATTTATGATTTTAAAAGACCGAGTTAGCGACCGAGTGGCCCGGCGAAGCGTAGTCGCTAACGCTCTCGCCTTCGGTGCGAGCGGTCCCGGGTTCGGTTCCAGATGAAGGCACTCGGTCGAAAAAGTGTAAAACGCCTTTTCAGGCCAGCCACCCTGAATGAAGTTTTCCTGGGTTTTCCTCATTCACACCAGGCAAATACCAGGGTGGTACCTAACTTATAGGTCCCAGGCCACTTCCTTCCTTCGCTTTCCCCGGATTGTGTGCTCGCCGAGGGACGTCATCCCTCAAAAATGTGAAAGGCTAAATGGCCTTAGATGACGAAAGCCCAGAAATCTAAATCCTAAATTTTAAAAGATATGCGGGCCCAGGAAAAAGCCTAAGAAGTTTCTGAGCTTCCACAATTATATGATACACATGAAGTTCAACACAAGACTAACACACACGTTATATTCCCGGTAGCTCATTAAAAGTTTCGATTCAAAGCTAGACATATTCTGAGGTTCTGATTTGTTCTCTCCTCAGTGAAACACCAGTCAGAGCGCAGTATTTTATTTCGACTAGCTAAGATGATTTTTGGTAAAAGTAAAAGTACATACATCTACTTTCCGCTCTTGTTGTTCGTATTGTAGTTGTTTTCAAAATCGCGACTATTTATGCATTTTCATTAATATTAAATTATTTTACTAAATAACTGAATTCACATTAAAAATAAAATTCCCAAGAAAATCCCAAACTCAAAAACATCCCTTCGTCTTAGCAGTAGGCGAAACAGGAATTGACAAAACAGGAATTCCTGTTTCGCCTACAATCTTGATAACGTATGAATCTTGATATATATATATATATATATATATATATATATATATATATATATATATATATATATATATATATATATATATATATATATATATATATTGCTAGGAGGCTAGTGGGCAAAAAAGGAAGAAGACACCTATGGAATTTCTGCCTAAGTACACTAACATAAATTCTTATCAATAGTATACTGTAACACGCTGATAAAACTAAAAGAACGGATTCGATTACTTCGTCACAAATGAAACTCGATAATGCTCGCTCTCATTGCTAGGACAACTGAGGAGATTCAGAGCCTTTATTTCACTGTTATACCTCACTCTGCATACAATCCAGGTCTGGATCCGTCAGATTTTCATGTTTCTCTGAAACTTAAGGAACACCTGAGACGGTTTTATTTTGATTTTGACACAGTGAAGCAGGTAATTAGGCTGTAGTTCCGTCGTCAAGATGAACAATTTTATAATGGCGGAAATGTTAAACTTGGTCACATGATGGAGAAGTATTTTGGTTATGTGGGAAAATAATTATAATGGTCTGTAGATTAAAAGTTCTAGTAATGATTTTGTTTTATACCGATAACTTCAACCGTTTTCACATAAAAATATATACTTCTCAGTCATTGCATTACTTGCCCTTATAATTTTTGTAATGTAACCGTGAAATAGTAAAAAAAAAAAAAAAAAAAAAAAAAAGAGAGAGAGAAGTGTTGCTATTTCACAGATTACGTTACAATGCTGCTCATCACAGAAAAAAAAAAAATCCAAATGTTGAGTAGGTTTAAAACTGTTTGTATATGTAAGACTCATACAAATTGTGTGTAGATTCATTGATAATCTCACTAGTTGTTTGACATATCGGCACATAAAATTATGAATAATCTTAACTATTTCCAGTTTGTTGGCAACACTAAGAGAGAGAGAGAGAGAAAAGAAAACCAAGAGCAACTTCTTACACTGTCCAATTTTTTTAGTATAGTTAGATATTGATTAGTATTGTGAAATATTATGAAAGAGGAATATTTAACAAGGATGACCGGCAAATCTAAGGCGTTTTTCATTAATTTTATGGTTAGTATGTAATGCGAGTAATCAGTATGTATCGAGCGAGAAAGTATGGCATGGGAAATGAATCCTGAACATGGGAAACTATTTCTTTCATGAATAACTATTCTAGTCACAATTTCGATGCCACTTCAAGGGCAAATGGAATACCCTCGAGAAAGAGTTTCAAACAAAACCATTGTGTTTGCTTGCATACATTGAAAATATGAAGCATAAGTTATTACATTCATTTTTAAAATTTCCGAATTTTTCAATTATACTGAACGTTTTTTTTAAATAAACAAATAAATAAATCCATGTATGTTTCAAAACAAAGAAGTGGTTTTGGTTTCACATTATCGCAGAATTGCAAACTTCATGTAAGCAGAAGTGATAGCTTTTATCAATTAGGTTCTCAATGGACGGTTAAGTAACAGTGCCGCCATTTCAAGTTTTTTCTGGGGGGGGGGGAGTCGACTTACCGGTATACATAGAGTTTCTTGTTTTTCACGAATGTGCTAATTAATAGTATATTATTATGCTCTTCATTAAAAGGCATGTAGGAGTATAGCTACATCTCAAACTCAGGATGAATTCTCTCCCTACTCTCCCCAAATGACGCCCCTGATAAGTAGAGGAATGGAACCTACTTTCGGAAAGCTGAAACTACATCATATAACAATTCCTCGCGGTTTCTTACCTTTTCGCTCTATATTGATTTTTAAACTAGAAGTAGCAGATTTCTATCACTACTTCCGGTATTAATAGATGAACATAAGCAGAGATGAAAAATTCTTGAGACGTCTTGCTATTATTTTACCTATAGTGCTTCTCCGGGATCAATTACTAATGTTGGAAGTGTGGTAGTACTATGTCACTCCAGGTCTTAATACATAGAAAGATAAAGACAGAGCCAGAAATTAATTTTTAGACGCTGAATCCACATGTGGATCAGCATTAAAACCGGAAGTGCTGGTAGTTTTTTTTTCACTACTTTCAGTTTCAATAGAGATTTTAGAACTGAGGTGAATCGTATTTTTGTATCGTTAGTACAAAAACCACATTCCAGTATCAAATACAGTTTCAGGTCTTTGGGGATAAAAATTAAATCTAGAAATTTGAAGAGATTTCAACACTTCCGGATGCAATAGAGGAATAGGGCTAAAGATGAGGTATATTCTTAGGACGTGAGTAGTCTTAATACTGTTTTGTCTCTTCAAAAAGACAGACAATCTTTTTCTTATACACCCTGTTTCAAAAAGAATATACGTATTTCGAATGCATATATTTATTAAACTTTAAGAAATACGAATATGAAATTTTACACACATATTTACGAACCTCTCAAGTTCAAATTACAGTTCAAAGTTCAAATTACAGATGTTCAATATGTCCTCCATCAGCGACACGAACAATATCACATAGATACTCAAATTCCTCCCATACTCTGGCAAGCATGTCCTTTGTCACCGGTTCTTCAACTCTTCCAGGTTCTGTGGGAGTGGTGGTACATAAACGTTGTCTTTAAAGAAACCCCACAGGAAGAAGTCACAGGGTGGCGAATCCGGTGACCGTGGAGGCCAGCTGAGACATGCTAAGTCGCCAGCTCCTTGACGACCAATCCAACGGTTCGGTAGAGTTTCATTCAGATATTCACGCACTTGGCGACTCCAATGAGGGGGTGCCCCGTCTTGTTGAAAAATGAAGTTGTCTTCGTGCAGCCTCGGAAACAACCAGTTTTGTAACATAGCGAGATACTGCTGACTGTTAACCGTGTTTCCATTAAAGAAGAATTGGCCGTAAACAGATGATCGGGATATCGCACAAAACACATTGACTTTGAGCGAATCTCGTACATGTTCAATGACTGCACGTGGGTTCTGTAGGTCCCAAATTCGAACATTGTTTACCTGCCAATAACAAGGAAAGTCGCTTCATCACTGAATACGATGCGTTGTGCAAAAGTGTTATCATTGTCAATAGCATCCAGAATCTCGTTACCAAGTGCCACACGTTTGCGTTTGTCATCATAACGCAGAGCTTGTAACTGCTGTAACTTTTACGGCTTCATAACCAACCGACGTCTCAAAACACGCCAAATTGTTGTTGTCGGCACTTGTAACTCCTGACTGGCACGACGAGTTGATTTTGAAGGACTACGTTGAAAAGCAGTTTGAAGTCGTGCAACATTTTCATCAGGAACACGAGGGCGGCCAGGACTCTTTCCTTTACATACACATCATGTATCTACAAACTGTCGATACCATCTACGAATGTTCCACCCATTCGGAGGATCAATTTGGTACCTCAATCTGAAACGTCTTTGCACTGTAATCACGGAATTGTACTTCGCAAACTCGAGAACACAAAATGATTTCTGCTGCGGAGTAGCCATTTTAAACATATGACGATTACCAAGCAAAACAGAAGACAACTGACGTCTAGCGGCTATTAATATAAACTAGACTATGTATTCGTTTCTCTAATAGCCGAGCCAAGTCGCAGCAATCGATAGTTTGGACAAAATAATTCTTCGTAATACGTATATTATTTTTTGAAATAGGGTGTATAATACTGTTAGAATATTAAAATATTCAAATATTCAGAGAATATTAATTATGAATGTCATTTGTTAATAATGTATATGTATATTGAATATTAGCATTACTATTGAGAATATATCTGTATATTGATATGAAATGAAAGGATTGATGGACTGTTAGCTAACATGTTTTATTGCATGACAATTATAACAAGCTATTTCAAGGCACTGAGGAAATATTTATTCCTATTAGTAATATAGGTGCCGTTAGCTGGTGCTGAGAATCATTAAAACAATAGACACAACAAATTAATAGGAGCCACAATAATTCTTTGATATTGAGAACAAAATTAACCAACATAATGATTGGTAGTGATAGTGGAGTATCTGAGTAATTTAACCTGTCAATGGAAAAGCTACCAACAATCTAGGAATAGCCAAAGTCATCATAAGAAGATTAGAAAGGTAAAGGAAAGGACAACTTACTTGGCCAGGAGAGTGTGCTGCCATTCTCGTAGTTCTACAATAAGCCAAACTAAGTTCAGGTATCCAGATCGTAAATCTTAAATCTTAACTTGTTATTCAAAGAGAGGCTTTTTATACTGTTCTGACAGGACACTCTCCTTTCATCAGAAGTTGTTTATAATCAAGGCTGATGAAATTTCTGATATTTTTAAGAATATAGCTATTGCTTTTAATCTTTTAAAAATGAGACTTAAAGTTTTAATTTTACTCAAATAAAATTATGTAAATTCTTATTAAACAACACAATACGTACAAGAAAAACGTTTCTCGCTCTTAACGTTATGTTCTATGACAATCAACATTGAAATAAAGATTTCTTACTTCCGATTATATTAAAGGATAAAGACGGAGACCTAATCTTGGAAAGTAACAGAAGACCGTTTGTTGATATACCGTACCTCTGATACTTAATAATACAATTAACGGTCAAATTACGTGGATAAGACAAGTCTCGAAGATAGTGACTACTTTGCCCCACAAATACTTTCACGTATTTTATTCTATAAAACTTAACTTTTCGCAATATCCTTTGTTTTCGTTATTTTGATAACTTTAAAGGGTAGGTAGGGTAAAAGTAACAATTCACAAAAACTCTTTAAATACAAGCTTAAATTTGCTATGACGACTTTAGTCACTTTCAAGACAGCACAGTTGTGCCATCTGTTGGATTTCTTCTTGTACTACATGACTGCGTTTCCACGAATCAAGTACAGGAATTTACAACCTTGGAGCGTGGTCGAGGGGTTATCGGGAACACATCGCTAATTAGGTTTATATTTTTTATCTTAGACAGTATCAAAACACAAGAGGCAGATATACAGTATTTCATAAAGTACATATAAACGATAAGCTTCAAAATATGGAATTTAATTAACACAATTTACTTGAAGAATAATGACCTCCCCATTGGTCTAGTGGCCAGTGAGCACGTCTTTAGTGCATATGGTTCCAGCTTCGATTCCCGTGGGAGAGTATCAGGCCAGTAGCCATCCCAAGAATGTAGGGGGGTCCCGTAGAAGTTAGAGGAGGCTCGATCAAGCCATATTATAGTTCATCACCATATTATAGTCGATTTGCAAGCCTACCGTGAAAATTTTAGGGGTTCCAGTGAAATTTAGGGTGGCGGCCCCCTAACCCCCCTGGATAGGGGCCTGGAGAGTATTGAATATACCTAGGTACTATCTACAATGATTCGGATTCTACCTTAAATTGTAAGTCTGCGTTTCATGCTGGAAAGGGAATCTAGATTCCAACAAACATCAATAATGTTTTATAGCGTGTTGAAGGTTTACACTCTCCCTCACTTGAAATCTAACGAATAACTTAGAAACATTTGCATAACGTTACAAATTTGAAAACGTCAACCAAATACCTGCAAAACTGATTGATTGAAGTTGAGTTGATTTTGAGGTTAACGTCCCTTTCAGCAGCGAGGCTATATGAGAGGTGGATCTACTGATTAACGTGGAATCTGAACCACATAAGCTCCCGCCGGAATTCTTCCACGCAAAAGACGCGTATGCTAACCGCTTAGCCACGAAGGAACTCAACTGATTGATTGGAGTTTAGCGTCTCGTTTCAGCACCGAGGCTATATGAAATGTGGACCTATTGCAAGGTTCTCCCACCAGAAATCAAACCCGGGACCCCGTGCACCAAAGGGTCGCTCATACCAATACACTAGCGGAGAGGGCGATTATTAAGAATAATTTGACGAATATTAAGAAAGCAAGTCTGCAGAATAATTTGTAACGTACTTGCAGTTGAAATACTTATTATTTCAATTTCAGATTTGGGCCTGGAAATGTTCCACGCTTCCCGATTTTCAGGATTGCACCCAATGTCACTATATTCAGGATTGCACCAGAGAGAAATCATGCTATGCATAAAATACTTACGTAGATAGCCATCTATTGAGCGTTCAATGTACTACAAACATTACATGCTCTCTACATACTACGTGTCAGCCATCTGGTAACGAGTTTCTAAACTACGTTGTAAGTGTTGAGACAGGATACGTATGGACTGGAGTTACTACGTAAAAAAGATACAGTCTCTTCTGATTTTCATTTTAGAAAAGAAAAATGGCCTCCAATCCGTTGCCTACCGGTTTTGAAGGGGGCGGGGGGCACAAAACGTTAAAAGTTCTAAACTGCTCTTCATATATACTTACTCAGATGTACGAGTGATAATCATAACTCTCGTTAAATTACATTACCCTAGCTCCCTAATCATAGGCGGATCTAGAAGGTAGTAACTAAGGGGGGGGGGGAACCAAAACCCAGACTATGATAGGTATATCATGAGTTTACTAGAAACTTTAAAAACATATAAATAATAGCTAAAATTATTTTATCCGGTCAAAAAACGGGGGGGCCTAGCCCCCTGGCCCCGGGCTAGATCCTGCACTGTCCCTAATATAATAATAATAATAATAATAATATCAAACTAAGACACTGCTACATGTTAGTATAGTATTAGGTTGGTGCGAAATGTTTATCCCAGGTGTGTTCTTTCCAAAGCCACCTCCCTAAATGAAAGTAACAGTACGTTTTTCTTAATCAAAATATTTGCCGTCTGAAACCACACACGCCACAACTCTGCCATAGCTCAGCAACGATTGAATTCCGTGGCGAAAGAAGACCGGAATCTGCGATGTGAAGAAAATCTGCACCGCGCGATCATCAGGGAAGATCTTTCCTCCCAAGAAGTGATTCAGCCTCCAGATACCGCAAGAGGTGATAATTAGTGGAAGATATATCAGGGAAATACAGTAGGTAACAAAGGGTTTCATAGAGAGCTTCCACCTTCCTTTGCGCGACAGCATTGTTATATAACATGAGGACACCACGTCCCTTGACCATTGGTGGATATTTGTGGAACAATCTACAGTGATGTCTCCATCATGTCTGAGAAAGACATGATCGATCATTCCCACCATAGACCACCATGCTAGCAGTAACACCTTATGTGGGTAAATAAGTGGCTTAGGAAACCAAGCTGGACGTTGTTAATGATCAAACCATTGTTCTGACTGCTTACGACTGTCACAACAGATCCATTTTTCATCACAAGTAGGGATGCGCACGAGACGAGTCGAGACAGGATTTTCCTGACAAAATTCGAGTCGAGACATGGCTCTTCCAATAGAGAAATATAGATTTTTCGAGTCGAGATATCATTTTTACAGCACATTTTCGAGACGAGACAGCCAAAAATCTTGTCTCGAACGCATCTCTAATCACAAGAGACAACTCGGACACTTTCCTGGTTATTGCTTATACTCAGAGAACTGTATGTCTCCGATGACGATTTCTTAAAGCTTGACGTCCTATGTTTCTGCTGAGAGGCTAAAGGGGGCGTTGATAACAAAGTGGATGATGTTGGAACAAATAAGGTGGGAAAAACCGAGAAAACACTGAGAAAATCCATACGCACAGAGTTTGTCCACCTCAAAGTCTAGTTGGCGGTAACGAGGATCGTACCAAGAACCACACGCACCAGAGGTGAGCATTCTACCACTGAACCACCGTGGCCCAATAGCGATTGTGGTTGGCTGGTGTCAACTCATGTGGGATCCCTGAGTCCAATCCTTTCGCCTTACACAGAGCCGTCGAAGGGAAATTAGAGAATTATTTCTAGGTTTCCGGAATCTATGGCCATTTTAGCCCGTCAAGTAACAGAAATAATGTTCCTCGGCTATCACACTACATGGGGAAGTATAAAAGGAAGGGGAAGGAAGGAAACGGCCTGGTTAAGTACCATCCCGGCATTTGCCCAGTTGAAATGAGGAAATTCGAAGAAAAACCTCACTCAAGGCAGTTAGTCTGAAAACACTTCTAAACTTGTCTCCATCGAGAATCAAATCTGAGGACACTCGCACCATAGCGCCGAACCAGAGTACTATAGCCAGTGGCGGCGATTGGACGTTAAAAGTGAGGGGACAAGACATAATCTGAATATTTGTATACCAATGTTAGTTTTCCTGTTTGTTTCTAACACTTTGTTTGACGAAATGTTGTATAACTAATAGGATACTATCTTTTTCAGTTAAAATACCGTATATAGTATTTCATATTATATTAAGTAAATTGACAAGAGCAACGAAAGTAAGTACTGGCCCTTTGTACTCTTAAACAACGAAAGTGCAAGAAGAGATTTGATTCGTTGCTTATGAACATCTTAAAATTCTGTCTGAAAAATTGTGTGATTAGATTATTTAATAACAAACTTCAAAACAAATGAATAGAAAGGACAATATTAATCATAGTAATGAATAATGAGACTTGTTTTGTTGAAGTTATATTGAAACTGGGGATTAATGAAGAACTACAAGGCAACGCAACTAGTGACAAGTATTAACCTATTTGAATTAGTAGAACATAACTGACACTGACATGTATTATTTTATAATATAAATGGGTTGCAATTTTATGTAATGCTAGCTGAAGAGTATATTACTGACATTTTTAATAGATAACCGGGCCAGCACAACTAGTGACAGCTATTATTTTGTTTAAAGCTATTTAAGTATGATTGACAGACCACTATGCTTTGGCTTCATAATATGCATTACCTGGTTTACAATACCAAAAATTGTCAGTTCATTATTACATTATCTCTTTTTTTTTTATTGCAGTAGATATGTAGGCAGCATAATTGCCGACAACTATTATTTTATTTGTACTAATAACGCGTGAATGTTAGACTAGTTTGTTTGTTTATGTTTATAATACGATACAGCAGGTTTACATTTAAGGATTGATATTTAGACTAGTACAATACTGAAATCTATTAATGTTAGATAGAGACAATGCAAGTAGCGACTCTACTAATTTATTAGATTTATTAAAACGGATGAATATTAAAATGATTTGTTTTGCTTTTTATTATAAGATATATCAACTTTACATTTAAGGATTGGTATTTTGATTAGTACAATACTGACATTTATTCATGTTAAATAGAAGGCAATGCAAGTAGCGACATTTATTAACTTGAATTATTAAAATGCGTGAATGTTAAATTAATTTGTTTGGTTTATAATAAGATATAGATGATTGCATTTAAGGATGGATATTTAATTAGTATAATACCAAAGATTATTCATGTTAGATATGAGGCAGCGCAACTAGCGATATCTACTAACTTATTTGAATTATTTAAAATGCGTGAATGTCAAATTGATTTGTTTGTTTTTGTAATAAGATATAGACGATTTCATTTAAGGATTGATATTTGATTAATATAATACCAAGATTATTCATGTTAGATAGGAGGCAGTACAACTAGTGACAACTCTTGACTTATTTGAACTATTAAATGCATGAATGTCAGATTGAATTGTTTTACATCAAAACATTTATTTATTAAATCGTAAGTATTTTTTAAAAAATGACTGCATAGTAACAAGATACATAGGCATTAATACGAGACACCATACCACATGAACATGTACTACATTGTGTTTAAATTATTAGATTTATGACTGATAGACTAACACGGTTTGCTTTCATAATAACTTTCATAACTAAAGATTAATAATTTTGAATAAGTAATAAATAAATAAATACTAGTGGATATGCATTTTATGTGTGTTTTACATACATAATATTTTATTTATCTTGCTGTTTACATCAACTTGATATTGTAGACATTTCCACGTGTTTCGTGTAAATTCGAAACAAAATTAGATTTTAAAGAGTATAATCTGATGAGCCTTAATCTCAGAATCCCAGTGTAATGTTACATGATCTGTTCATGATCAATAAGTGGTGTCAAATATTCAGAAGAATTAAGTTGATCGCGATTGATCTCCACAACAAAGTGAAAACAGCACTATTATTACATTTCATTCATTAATGATAAATATGTATTTGCTTTGGTCAGTGTTTTGTCAAATTTCATTCTGTTAGTACTATAAGGTTCTTAAGTGAAATCAATAATATGTACAAATGATAAAGAGTCTTCCAAAAATACTTAAATGCATTGTATTAATTGAAATATTTGCACTAATGTAAATGCCCTAGACATTGAACTTAGCCTGTTGATCGCGTTTATTGAATCTATGCAGTCAAAATATAAGCGCTTTAAACTGTTAGAATTGTACATATTAAAACAAAAGCAATTGATTTGATAAGATAATAATATGCCATAAGTAATGTTCAGTAAAATTATGCTTTTGATGGTGATGGATAAATTATAAATCTGCTGCTACTAACCTACGGTTGAATAATACAGAGCTAACACCAGTATTGACAAATAATTTGCATGGCTGTAGCAAATCAAAGAAATGGATGGTACAGACCAAAGAAAGGGTGTATGATATAATGACATCAGTATAAGTAACGAAACAGAAACAATTGTCAGAAAATGGATAACCTAGTATTACATGGTTCAATGCAATCATCATGTGCTACAGATTTGCCACCCTTAAAAATCAATATTTTTGCTTTCTGTTGAATTCTCTGAATAATGTTAAGTTAATTTCAAACAACACATTAAAATATATAAAATATTTGTCTTCATCGTTTCATAAAGTTCAAACTTTCTTTCCTATAAGTTCTAATTGATGTGTCAACGCTAATCTAATTGTTTCTAATTGTATCTAAATAATGTTTAGTTTATAGTAGTTTAAAATATTAACTAACTAACTCTATGGTCTGTGGAACCCTGGGGTTCAGTGCCGTGTTCACAAAAAAGTTATCTGTCGCTCTTTCGATTTGTGTTCAGAGCCATCTAGATTCAGTTTATACTTTGTATTCCTATTTCTATGCGATCCATGTTAATGTAGTCCTCCCACCTGCTCCCTGATCTTCCTAATGGTCGTTTTCCAATTAAATTTTCAGTTAGAACTTTGAAAGAGTTAGTACTTTCTTCCATTGTGAGTACATGATCTGACCACCTGAGTCTCCTAGCTTAGTAATCCTAACGCTGTTTGGTGAACGATATAAATTCTGCAGTTCATCATCATGAAATTTCCGCCCTTCCCCCATTTCTCATTCTTCTTGCATCCAAATATTCGTCTTAGGATCTTGTTCTCAAATACTTTCAGTCTATGTTCATCCGTCAGAGTAAGTGAGTTTGTTTCGCAATCATACAAGAGAATAAGGATTATCGTTATATTATATATATATATATATATATATATATATATATATATATATATATATATATATATATATATATATATATATATATATATATATATATATAAAGCTTCAAATTCATCTTGAAAATTCACAACAACATATTCTGAACTGAATATTATCACGAATTCCCTAGTTTTAGTCTACATTTAATTTCCCCATGAAAATGCTTTTGGTCTGGTTATATTGGCAAATGACATTTGAACTATATCCCTTTCTCGAAAGTATTATTTGATATTTTAATGCATTATCATAATTTACAGTATTTCAATCCCAACGGACTTCTATATATTTAGTTTTCACTGCATTTACTTCTAGACCTATGTTCCTGTAGCATTTAATAAGTTCTCTAAATGTTTCTATTATATTCTTATCATCACGAAATGTATTTAGAAGATCACTATGCATCATAACTTCATAAATACCGTTCAGCTCTAAACTCTGATTATTGTTTTTAATTTTCCTTATAGTATACTCCAAACAAAGTTAAATAATAATGGTAATAACTCTTTGTTTCAATCCAATCTTCACACAAAAGTTCGATTCAGAAAAGAAAAACTTACAGTTGCATCATCATGTCGTAGCTAGTGTGTATAGCATCATCATGTTGTACCTAATGTGTATAACATTAAAACACCATATCAGCAATATCCATATAAAAAAATGTATCAGTATCTTCTGCCCGAAAGTATGTTGTCTCTGTTTAAGTTTTAATTGCTAAAGTTGTTGAATAGTAGCACAATAAAATAATGATATATCGGTTAGCTCTAGTGTATAAGTACCTTAATTCAATATCATAGGTAAAATATTTTGTGTTGAATAACATCGTGTCAGTATAGTTTTCCATGAAAGATTAATTTCCTCCTGCATTCTCTCTCCTACATTTCTTTCGTCATCAAGCAGTTGCATTACTCATATACCTCTCTTAATCTAAAGAGTTTAGTTGATTTTGGGTTTAACGTCCCGTTCAGCAGCGAGGCTATATGAGACGTGGACCTATTAATTAACGTGGAATCCGAACCACATGAGCTCTCACCGGGAATCGAACCCCGGTCTCTCACGCCAAAGGCGCGTATGCTCTTAATCTAAAGAATATAGTCATGGACAGTAAGTTAAAAGACTACATTTTTGTTTAAGTTAATAGTAAAATGTCACATGATTCAACTATCAAACAGGATAAAGTGCATAAAAGCTGAAATTCTATCTAAATGAGTTTGGACAAATTTAAGACTACAGCTTTCTGATAAAAAATGCACTTGTATAAGCATTAATTCTATCCTGAATGTAATTGGTGTATACATGATTATTCCCTGTTGTATTATGATAAAGTAAAACAAAATACGTAATCAATACGATCTATGTGATCTTCAGTTTGTACCGTTACCTTGTGAAAAAAATCAAAGTGAAAAGACAATACGCATGTATCAAACTGTTGAAATCTAAACAAAATGTCAAACGAACAAATATATACGATAACAGATAGTTAATATTGTTCCAAAGAACACAAACATAATTTATTTAATAATAAAATACAAAATATTCAGCATAACAAAATGATATATGCAATAAAAAACTGCTAGTAATTCTTCGATAAATATTAGTTTCGGTTTTGCAAATAATTTCTGTTAATGTATATACATGCTATATTTCTAATACTAAAATGAAAAATAAATATTTGTAATCCACACAGAATGAATAATGTCCTCATGTTGTAAGTAATATATCCCTACGTTTCGTTGTAGTATACAGTAATATGTGCGAAATTTCTAATTTAATGTGTAAATAGTATCTTAACGTGTAAGAAGAAAAAAACTTATTTATAGTCTAATGCAATAATGTAGATTAAAATACAAAACAAGATTAGAACAGCAAACAGAATATACTGTTCTAGCACAGAAAGCACAAGTTGATGAAATCAATTTTTCTTTCTACATAAGAAGATCCAGAAGCAATAGTAAGAGTGGTAATAATTATAAATGTCCAATAAACAAATTGATTGGCATCATTTTATCATTTTCATTTAATGTCACAATACAGTTAAAACATTTGTCACTATACTGACCAAATACAAACAGACGTAACATGAAGCATGCCTTGCAGAAAAAAAAATAAACGAATCATCATAATGGAAACAATTCTATGCAATTGTTAATGTCAATATAGTCTCGAAACTATCATGTAAGATGTAAAACCCCAATAGTCTTCTAATAATTGCATAATTCTTTGTATGTGTTGAAACTATGAACAAATCCTAGTGTGTTGATCCATTAATTAAAATACTTTATCAGAACATTTATAAATGATCATAACATTCACCCATCCATGATCGTGGTCTTCGTAGGATTTCAAACCTTCAGATCAATTAATACTGTAAATGCCATAATCTATAATACAGCTTAGCATGTAATTCACCAGTAGTGAAAATAGTCTATAATTTTGTCTGTAATCAATCTAAAATAAAAAAATACTTAGTCCCTATTAAACAAAAATACATATATAGAGTCTTCATGAGTTAGAATATAAAGATATTTTCTCATCCATCATATTTTCCTTATATATCTCCACATTCCGAACTCGAGTCTTATCACTATAGTATTACCAATTAGTTGTAAATATTCCTTATGACTCGTGAAACTTCCTGTATATTTTTTTTTAAAGAAACTTCTGTTCTATAAGGATACACTGATCTTCAAAACAAGAAAATTAGTTCATATTCGTAATAAAAGTTATCCTTAATGTTTTGCTTATTCAACACTACTAGACAAAGGTCCAAGGGGGTGATAACTCCCCCCTTAGGGAAATTTTGCCTCTATATCATAAATGTTCCTTAGGGTCGTTAGAATAATAAAAAATGTTGTTGGTCAACATATAACTGCAACACCTGGGTTCTGAAGCCCTTAACCCTTTAGCACCCGTGTATGTCTTCAGATATCGATGGGATATCTTTAAATGACCGTAGATCAGACCGTTATTGCAACAGTGGAACAAGTTATACCTCGGTCGATTTGCAAGAGTGTAGGTTTTCAGTTTATGTAATGAACGGGGCATTTCTATGTACGAAAGAAAAATAATTGAGGGATATTTAGAACATTTTCCTTAGAAACGAAATATTTCCCTCGCGATTCTCTCAGTTATTACGTAGCAACACTGCAAACTAGGTGAATAATAAAATGTATCTGTGTTCCATTTTATGTTCAACTTAAACTGAAAATTTCATCTTGGCCCATCAAATAGCAGCAGAGAAAATATGATTTTTTAATAGTTTCCACATAGTTCATAATACTAGATTTTCTTTTTTTACTTAAGTTTTACGTCCCACGCTTATGCCCGTTAGGCTATAGGAGACGGTGATGATGAGAAATGAATGAAATGGTAGAATGAAGAAAGTGGGAGGAAACGAGAGAAAACCGAGAAAACCCACGAACACGGTGTTTGTCCACCACAAAGTCCACACGGCGCGAGCTGGGATCGAACCAGGGACCCCAAGCAGCGGAGGTAAACGCTCTACCACTCAGCCACCGCGCCCCCTAATAGATTTTCATGGAAGTACGAGTATGACTTTATGTCAATGTTTCGACTGTCAGTGCAACATTGGAACAAATCATACCTCGATCGATTTGTAAGAGTGTAGGCTTTGAGTCTACGTAATGAACGAGACATTTCTGCGTAGAAAGGAAAATTATTGAGGGATATTTAATAAACTTTCCCTTTAAAAAGTGCCTTCTCACGATTATTTTAGTTATTTGGTGGCAACACTGGAAACTAGGTGAATAATAACATGTATTTCTGTGTTATGTTTTATGTTAATCTTAAACTGAAATTTTCGTCTTGATCCATCAAATAGCAGCAGAGGAAATGTGTATTTTGTAGCCTTCACAGGGTTCATATTTTCATGGAAGTACGAGTATGACTTTGTGTCAATGTTCCGCTTAAATTTTCTATAGGACGTAAGTGATACAAATTATACAAGTTGATTTTCTCATTCCTTATATTATGACAGATTCCCAGTATCGAGAAATCTCCCAGGAAGGTTTTATGGTTGGTTGGTCCATGGTGTAATACAATTTATTTCAAATTAATAATTTTACTGTTGTGTGGTTACATTATGTTCTTTTGAAAATACTTGTTGTTCTGGTATTTTACAATGAATATAACTTCCAAACATGTCTGCTAGTATGGGAAGTTATCAAAAAACCCTCGAAGTTATTTTGTAGGCCATGTATTCTTATTACATGTGCATACAGATAATCGCACTTAATAGTATGTAGACCTAATGTGTAGTGTTTTAATTGCCGTAATATTAAACAATTTGATATATTCTTTGTGATCTTGTGTCTGTAAGTTGATAATAGTAGCACATTCGCCCTGAAATCCACGTGTTCTCAGTTAATCTGAAGAAAAATGTCAAACAAAAAGAAGCCAGTCAGACAGACGACAATTGCAAAAAGAAAAGGAATTGCCGTTGTGAAAAATCTAAAATTCTGTGTAAAACACTATGCACAAAACGAAACTGACATGAGAAGGACAAATTTCATCGAGAAATTTAGTTTGAAATATCTATGAAATTTTCAAATCAATATAGTTTGAACGATTAGCCATAGTATTACAAGCAGTTACAACAAAAAAGACCTTGTGAATATGTTTATTTACGTGTATTATTTTTGTGTGCATACTGAAGTTGTAATCATTTAAATATAGTGAATTTATATTTAGTTGCATTCATGTGGTATACGAATCAAGTTTTTACAGTCCACTACTCTGAACATTGTTTTTTAGCATTTTCATTTATTTTAGTGAAAATATTAAAAATACGTATATACATTGACATTGTACAGTCACGAACATTAATAAATGGAGGTTAGAACTATAAGAAATAATGGTTTTAGCCTCCATTTATTAATGTTCGTGACTGTACAATAGTACAAGGATGATAATATGAAATAATCATGACCAAATTATACCAGGTTGTCTAAAAATGATTGAGCTTTTGGAGATCAAAATGAAGAATATTTATTATTTGAAAATAACATTATGAAACGATACCAATACGCATCATTTTCTTCGATGATGATCTGCCATTTTTCTGGTATCACCATAATCCCGTCGCTATGGAACTTTTGTGATTTCTGGTCAAAATAATGTGACATGTGGTCTTCACAGGTGTCTTTCGAAACTTAACGCAACACTATTCAGGAAGTTCTGCAGCGGCCGAAACAAATGATTGTTTGACGGAACCACGTCTGAACTCAAACGGTAGATACACTTAAATATCCCAACCAAGTTATCTCGATTTCTGACGGGTCATTAAACCTGTGCGCGGTGTGGGGTGTGAGCGTGGTACACGACACCAGTTTCGTTGACTAGTTCCGGCAGTTTATTTAAAATTACAAAGATCAGTGCCGGCAATTGTCGACAGTACAAATTAGTGTTTATCGTTGTGCCCGGCGAACAGCATGATGCAAGATGCTCTTCCACTTCCACCAAACTTTTCGTGGGTGTCAATATGGACTTCGTCACAGGAAGCTTCTCCTCTCTTCAACCACCATCTTTTTTCGTTACGCTGTTGTAGGGTGTCCACTTTTCATCACTCGTGGCTTCAGAAATGGCTCGAATTCGTTAAGTTTCAATAGAGATTCGAAGATAGAAAGTCCATCGAGTAAATGTTTTTGAGTCAGATCATGAGGAGCCCAAACTTTTTGTAGCCTGCTTTCTCTAAATGGTTTAACATTATTTTGTGACAGATATTTAGGTCATTGGCAATGTTTTGTTACTGCTTATACACCGGTCTTGCTCGAATGTTGGAAGAATATCATCCACATTTTGTGTGATCGTCGCCCAACTGCGGTGAGCATCTTGGACATCGGAATTTCCAAAACGAAAGCTAAAAAATAATCTTTTGGTTGTGGCTTTTGATAACGTATCTTGCCCATAAATAGCCTAAATTTCTATGTGAGCCTGGGCAACATTTACTTCTTTATGGAAATATTGTAAAATATAGCGCAGGTTTGCGGAAAGTTAACTCATCTCCACAGCCCAATACCTTATGTTCGATTATACAATCCCAACATTTCTTACAAGTCTTCTAGCTTTAACTGTCAGATGTGAAATGAGTTGAGTTGATTTTAGTTTAGCGTCCTTTTCAGCAGCGAGGCTATAGGAGACGTGGACCTACTGATTAACGTGGAATCCGAACCACACGAAAGATGTGAAATGAGTTAGATATGACTCGCTGTGATTCATATATCCTAAATTTTGGGACACTAGGTCCACCTCGTGCTCAAAAGGCTCAATGCATTTTAGATAATCTGGTATGTATAGTATAAACTAAAGACTTCGTCACTGAGCGACATAAATACCCTGAGATATTGTTTGCATTCCATAAAATGTGCAGCTTGAAAAAAATATATGACTCATTTTCATAACAAACGGGCTCTTAGACATCGTGGGAAATAAATTTATTTATAAAACATTGCGCAGATTGGAGGGCAAATTGATTTCATAAATATAACAAATGTGCTTCTTGAAGATGGCAAATTAATTTTTAAATTGCTTATCCTTTTCAGTCATACCAACTAGATAATGCATCATCCCAAAGTTTTTCATCCTCATTAGACAATGAGAAATGCAGTGACTTACATCAAGAGCTTATCATCCTACACTTCAACTAAATTTGTGTTCTCATTTTATTTGAGGGTGATTATTCATTGTCTTCCAAATAAAATATAAACGTCAATGGCCCAACAGACTTTCTTAATCTGACTGCAACTTGTTTCAAATTTTTTTGGAGTTAACGACTATTAAATGAAAAAGAAGCTAAATGGAATTATTTTATTTGGAGGGCTGGACCATGATCGTACTCAGGAAATTTTGGAAAGGTCGGATTATCAATTTCGAAGCCAGTGCCATTTCTAGTGCATTTTCAAGTGAGAGCTTACCTGAATTTTATGTACTAACGTAAATAGTGAATATTAAATGTAACATTGAGATATTAATTCCGGTATGATCATCTATGCTATGTCATCTTGGTGGCATTTTCGAGCTTTATCTTTCTTTCCTTCTTTTTTTTTTTTTTTTTTAAAAAAAAGTAGAGAATACGTCCCCTTGGCTCCCTTTGAGCACAACCCTAGAGACCGTATGAATATCTGTAAGGAAAATAAATAGCATTCGCCTTTAAAATTAGAAACAAGCTAAATACGCATAGTATTTGGTCTAGGAGTTAATTCGTGCGGGTGGACAAGAGATGGCGCAACGAACGGAGCGTCCCACAGTTCCGTGTATCCACACATGTGTTGCAAACCCCTGTCATCGCGTATCGTTCGTAGTATAGGGCAGTGGATTAAAGCGTCAACAACACCAGTTTGTAGTTAAGTGAACATGGCGCAATTTGTGCCTGATAAAGTGTTTTTGCGGGGTGTCCTGCTGCATTACTTTAACATGCAGAAAAGTGCGACTGAAAGTCATCGTATTTTGGTGGAAGTGTATGGTGACCATGCGCTAGCTGAGCGAACGTGTCAGAAGTGGTTTGCACGGTTTAGAAGTGGTGATTTCGGCTTGGCAGACCAAGAGCGAGCTGGACAGCCAAAAAAATTTCAAGACGAAGAATTGACAGCATTTCTCGAGCAGGATTCGTGTCAAACGCAGGAACAACTTGCAGCAGCATTAGGCGTTGATCAAACAACAGTCTCCAAACGCTTGAAAGCCATGGGAATGATTCAAAAGATGTCACATTGGGTTCCACATGAATTGAAAGACAGAGACGTTGAAAGACGAAAAACCATTTGCGAATTGCTGCTTCAACGACAGAGCAGAAAGGGGTTTCTGCATCGAATTATTACGGGTGATGAGAAGTGGATCCATTACGAGAACCCTAAACGAAAAAAGGCCTGGGTGAAACCAGGTGAACCAGGTCCATCACAACCAAAACGAGATATTCACTGTGCAAAGGTTATGCTGTGCATATGGTGGGATATGAAAGGTGTGGTGTACTATGAGCTGCTGCAACCGGGTGAAACTATGAATGGAGAACGTTATCGACGACAATTAATGCGTTTGAAGCAAGCTCTGGCCAGAACACGATCAGAATGGGAGAACAGACATGATAAACTTATTGTTCAACATGATAACGCTCGCCCACATGTCGCAAAACCGGTCAAAACCTATTTAGAAAATGTCGGATGGGAAGTTTTACCCCACCCGCCGTATTCACCAGACGTTGCTCCTTCGGACTACTACTTGTTCGATTGCATGAACAACGATTTGATTGGACAGCGGTTTACTTCTTCAGAAGATATCGAAACATGGGTCTCTGACTGGATCGCTTCCAAGGATGAGGACTTCTTTCGCCACGGAATCCGTACATTGCCTGACAGATGGGCGAAAGTGGTGGCTAGCGATGGACAATATTTTTCTTAAGGTATTTATGTATTTTGTGTTTGTACTACAGCTTTAATGTGTGCGTACCAACCGCACGAATTAATTCCTAGACCAAATAGTATTTTTTTTAAAAAAGTACATTATTTGATTCTTAATTTTTTCTGACTAGAATTTACGTCTAACTGAAATTTAAATGATATTGTTTCTTTATGTAAAATAAATTGCTTTAGAAATTTGCTTCTGCATAACTTTGGAACCCAAAGTCTGCGCAACATAATATTTCACACGTTTATACAACACGTCAGGGTTACCATTATAATAAATTTGATTCCGATTCAATGATTTACATATATGTGCTTTTGTTTCCGAAAATGTAACAAAATTTGACCATCCATAACTCGGGGATTTAAAGTTAACATTACAAAGCAAAACAATTTTAAAACTTTCTTTTCCATCTGTTATGCAGAGTTGGCGTGGGTCAATGAAAATTTGACCCACGACCCACTGTGACCCACCATGACCCACAACCCACTCTGACCCACCACCCACCGTGACCCACCACCTACCATGGACCACTCTCATCCACTGTGACCTATTCTGACTCACCAAAATCCATCGTCATCAACTCTGAACACGGCCTCTTCTGTGCTGACTAAAGAGTTTACACTTGTAATAAAACAAGACTGTGAAATTGTCACTAATCAGAGTTTGAATTTCTAGTCAATCGCTCAAGCACCACTCTGTTACAATAACGGTGAATCTGACCTTTACAATATCAAATAGTAAAGTGTTTGTCAGTGAGGAAATTGAAACACTTCGAGATGGGGGGAAATTAGTGTGTGCCTAAAATATACTTGTACTAAAAGAGTATTCTTGCAAGTGTTAATTTCTGAACGCATTCCACAAGAAACTTCTATTCACAGGAAAATACCCCTGTACAATATGGAAAAGGTTATGGTTTCTCAGTTCACAGTATTTTTCTCACAAAAAACTTGAAAAATCAGTTTTTCATAGTTTATAAAGGTGCTCGGGTACCCTATGTGTGAGCATCTCCACAAAGTATGCTCATAATTGTAATTTGTGTAATCACTAAAACCCCACGTTAAATTTAAATTACAAAAGAAATAATAAACACTTCTGACCAGAGTATATACACTTGTTTATTAAAAACTAAATTCCAGTGTAACAGTTTCAACAACGTAACGTTGTCTTCATCAGATACCAACTCTTCTGAGAGTTGGTGTCTGATGAAGACAACGTTACGTTGTTGAAACTGTTACACTGGAATTTAGTTTTTAATAAACAAGTGTATATACTCTGGTCAGAAGTGTTTATTATTTCTTTAGTGAGCTCCAGAGTCGTGATGGATAGAGTTGCATGTTAAATTACAAATATGCATAATTGGAATTATTATGAATATTTATTCAAAGTAGTTTACCTGAAGCATAGAAGAGACTTACTAAAAAATAGGTACAAAATTGAATAACACAAATAAGCCATTACTAATACAAGTATACATTTTCTATAACTCGTAATTTTCCACCTTAAAACAAATCTGAAATCGGGTTTATTTCCTGTTGGTAACTTTTTCGTGCTAAATCATCCGCAGCGGAATGGTGTCCATACTTCAGCCAAGAAATAACTAGCTCGTGTACTTTGAGCTTGTCTAGCTGTGGGCCATTAACATTGATGAATAACAAGTTAGACAATGTTTGAGCACTTAGTCTATTTCTAATATCAGTCATCTGTAAATTCATAAGGGGAAATCCCCCGTTCGCACTCTGTCGTGGAAATTGATAATACTTCTACCCGATTTCTGCAACTTCTCATCGACAATCTGCTTGTTAGACTTAAGTCTGATAACGATTTTTCTTAGTTTTGAAATACTCAGCAAGAAGTACGTATAATCTCTCTATCACCATACATCTTTTCCATATCGACCATGTCAGTTGGCAATGTCGACTCATGGAGAACAGAAACTTCATCTACCGCGCCTTCGATAGGGAATCTTGTGAATAAATGATCAATTAAAGCCTGATAAACTGATGATTTCTTATTTGTTTATAAATTTAATCTTCGTAAGTTTAATGGTTTGCGAGATACTAATTTTTTTCGCAAAAATTCGGATCCTCTCTATCTATTTAGGATATTATGCATTATAATGAAAGCAATATAACATCCCAGTTTGGATTAAGGCCTAACTATATACCAAAAGTAATTTCATTTTCACTTTGCAATTTGACCATGATGATCAGGCACACATAGTTACATTCAATTTTTTTATATAATAATTTATATATTATAGTTATTCAAAATGTATTTTTTCCAGTAGTTAGCTCCTCTAAAAACTCACAGATCTCGAAAGCCAAATATTAGTTTAAGTGCTATTGCTATTATTACAATTAAAAATATCAATATCCAAAAGTCCTGAAGTTCTTTTTTCACTTGGTTAGATATACTCACCTCAGGTAAGTAGACAGAAACAAGTGGAAAAGGAAGGGAAATGAAGGTCTTGAAAGTAAAACGGAGACAAATTTACCAGTCTTCAGAAGATACTGTCTACAATGCAGTAAGCAGAGAGGGTAGGTAGATCATACTGAGTCGGTGGGTCGCAGTGGGTCATGGTGGGTGGTGGTTCGCAGTGGGTCACATGCTGTTGACCCACGACCCACTCAGAAAACTTGACCCACTTGACCCACTCCATCTCTGCGCAGACACTTTATGATTGAGCATGTTTTTCGTTCGACAGATAACTCAATCTACAGTACGTTGGCATGGCCTCGCTCATTTCACTTTAGAGCAATACAACTTAGAAAGTACTCTTAGTACTCTTGTTGTAGTTGCTTTCTGGTGTAGACTCTTCTTTTTCTGACATACTACCAACTCATAATTTTATTTTTCCATAATTTTACTCAAATTTTTGCATGTCGTCGAGCGTATTCGAACCACTGCTCTTCGGCTTTTATCATCTTTGTATTTTCCACAGAGTTTACCATTCGACTATTTTATGACTGAGTGATTCTTTTCCCTTGCTAGTTCATGTACCACTGTCAGGGAAGTATGCAATTCGAGTTTTCCTGGAGCTATTTTCAAAGGTTTGCTCCGTGTACAGGGCGTAAGAAAACGGTACTGCAATATTTCAGGGATGGATTCCTTATGGGTACACAAGCAAAAAAGTTCATATGACCATATGTCAGGAAATGCATCGTTACAGATTTACGGTGATTGAGCCGTCTGATGCTGAGAGTCACATCCTGTTCGCCCCTTAATGTGACTCAATCTAAACCTCAATAAATCAGACCCAAATTAAGCTACGAAGATAATTTTTGGTATCTTTGTATTTCTGAAGGACGACGCCTTTCGTCGACATGTATTTTATGTATGTGGGGGTACCACGGCGGACGAGGGAGGGCAGTTACGTTTTTTTGGTTTTTGCATCAAGATTTTGGGGATGGCATTCCTTCCCCATTGGGGGTACATTCATAAAATACATATCGGCGGAAAGCTTCATCCTTCAGGAGCACATTGCTCTTTTTTTTTTTTTTTTTTTTTTTACATGAATCTACATTTCGATGGTTGATAATATCAATTTCAGTTATTTTTTTTAATGATTAAGAATAAGAGTTTTTTTTTTATCTCTTAACACTTTTCTATGTTCATTCCAATTGACATGTATTGGAATGGTTGGAAACATTTAGTACCTTAGATGGATAGCAGATTGTACTAGTAACAGGTTAAATTGCCGTCTACGGATTTCCTTCTTGATTCTCTTAAATACAGAAGTAATAGTTCTTAACGATTAAAAGAAAACCAGCTCTGAAAGGATTAACGTAAATCAGAAGAATTATTGTCCAACATAATCTGAAGAAACTTTATAGTGCTAGTTGTAAAAGAAAATTAGGGATTTTATAAACAAAGAACAGCAAATATATTTTTAAATATATATCTTTTATTAGAAGGGTTTTGATACAGACGTCAACTTTCATCATTGCGTTCGTTTTATGAACATGTTCATGTATATAAGGTTTGAAAAAGCGTTCACATGATAACATTTTTGTATACAATAGTTTGGCACCCTTTAACTTTTTATTAACATTTTTCGTACATTCCAGGTAAGTTATTTATGATATAATTGAAATAATATCTTTCTTTAACAATTGATTCAATGGTTTAAAATATAATTCGCAACTTTCCATAGTGTACAGTCAGTAACAAAAGAAAATCGAGCTTTTATATGTCTGTATATAAAATATACTATTTTGTTTTGTTGATAACTGTACAATTAATACCTACACTTAAGAGCAATATTAGTGCGAAGTACAAGACTAATTCTGTGAGATTAAAGGTAATTCTGACATGTGACTGCAGTTCTATCAATTACAGTGGTCAAATTGGACCGGTATAGTATACCGGTAATAAATTAAGATGCCAAAAAAACAACCATCTGTACGAATTTATCATAAGCATAAATATTTCAGTAATGCCCAAGTGTACACTTGTTTATAGTTGATACTGTACTAAGTTAACTCAATAAAGTACGTTTTAATAAACAGTATTTACACAAACCCCTAATTAAATTTTGCTAGTTTTCCTTTTTCAAAATGGATTCAGCATAGAGGTAGTAACTTGTTTCCAATTCAACCACTGCTCAATTATAATTAATTCACGTCCTATCTTGCTATTATGGTTATCGTAAAGTTATATAACAATTATTTTTTATCAAATACTTCAGCATGAATTTACTATTTTTGAGTTAGGGTAATCACAAAAATATAAACTACAAAGATATTACAATGGCTCTTACAAATTAAACTGATATCTGTACAATGACATGTCACAGATAATGCAAGGACGTGTACCTATACATTCAACTGGAGGACACAAACACAGTACGCACCTACACCGAGAAAAATAAGGCAACGGTTTACATTACTGATTCCTAAGTTAATAACAGGAAGATAAAGAAGGTATACCCGAAGAATGAAATTTTCTTCCAATCCCCTCACCTTACTTTGATCACAACAAGCAAAACAACGGTAGATTTAATTTTCAGTATGAAAACAATAACAGATAATGATAAGAAATGATTAACATATAAAACAGTTTTTATTTTAAAGTGATTGTTCAAAATTCCTAATTAATTCTTTTTGTTTCAGTCATTACTTATAGTGTATTTGAGACAGGACTGTTGCATGAATTTTACAGTAATTTTTAAAAATAATTTAATATATATAATTTTCCGGTATAACAGATTACTTAATTTGTAGTTGGGTTGGGAGCTATTTAAATTAAGAAATAACTTTGGTCTAGAATACCAGAAATTATGACATGAGAAGTCAATGAGCTGGCCATGCATCAACCAGTTGAACGTGTACTTCACAACAGGCCGTAACTCTGCACTGATCCCGAGATGTCCATTTTATATAAACTTCACTTTCCACTCACAGACCCTGCGTTCACTGGAATTCCCGCTTGTAGAGCTCTAACGGTACTCACGAGTTTGTATATATATCTTTGAATAGAGAAATTTATTTAAAAAAAAAATATTTTAATATTTACAAACTACTTAAACCAAAGGTGCCCATTTCCAAGTTTTCCTGACATGTTTCCCTGAATAAACAATATCTGCTTTTAAACTAACTTAATGCTTCTTACCTCCAATACAACCTCTGTATACCACTTCCATTAAAATGTGAATACTTATACTCATTTGTATACACATTTTTAATTGCTAGTTTATTTTCTATAGGGTTTCAACTGATTTTTCTTTCAACACCAAAGCTTTCAACCATACACTTGCCATCATGACCTGCACAGAACCATGATAATTTTTAAAACGATATTTTCAGTAAGTCCCTAATTTATTGAGCAGTGAATCATCAAAATGTTAACATGTTACAATCGATTAGCAAATGCACTCCTTAACAATAACATTCCTGTAAATGCTATTTTATACAGCAATGATGAATATGATTTAAACTACTCGATGAGAAAAACAATGTTTATTGTAAAATATTATAATATATATATATATTACCGCGTAACAGTTTCGCCAACTATTTACATTGACTTTATCAGATATTATGGCTCTTCAGTGTCATTATTAGATTGTGACTATGATTTATAGTGTCTGATGAGGCCAAAGTGGATAGTTGGCGAAACTGTTACACGGTAATAAATTTATTTATTTATTTATTTTTACAATAAACTTATTGTTTTGCTCAGCGAGTAGTTTAAAAAAAAGATTTAAATCTGTTAAAGCGTGTACAATGGAAAATATTACAGCATTGATGACATGTTTTACGTCACAAAAGATTACCTTCAATTTTTATAGTATGAAATATATCAAACTTATTTCCAAGATTCAACCAACAGCCTTTTTAAGTCAGCAATGTCTCTATTTTAGGAGCAAAAGGCTTCGACTTTTTCGACACAGTAACATTTGAACTAGATTAGGTAGCTAAAGACGTTTCATAATTATTTTTTTCTTAAGTTATCAGCAGACGAAAATACAACAAAACAGTTACTTACGCTTAGCTTCAACCAATTAAGTGTACCGAAAGACCTCCATTTTAGAAGAAACAAGCAATTAGTGTTTCTTTCAGAAAAAAATGTTACGGGGGGCCATACTTTGTATTCGGAGGGGCACATTATTTTCATACGGTACTATTCATATTATAGACGTGTTATTCTGGTCTTGAGATGGAGACCCTACCACTCCAACATTTAGCAAAAGAATGTAAACAACAGTAAGATAATTATGTAAAGAATACGTAGTTGTGAGGAAGTATAGAAATAAACAGAAATAGGATTATGTGGCTGAAACTGACACTGGGCAAGAGGACAGTTGGATTGCTATCATTATACTTTTCATTGAAGTGCGTATTCTAGCGGGGAAGAAGGGTTCAAATACTTTTTTTACAAGCCTATTCTCCAGATGTAAAGAACGGACATTTCAGTCATTATCATTGTCTTCATCAGATATTAGATTATTTATGATGAAGGCAACGGTATATTGCCGAAACTAACATTGAAATGTTTGCTTTGGTCAGATTTTATTCTTATTTAAATTTACATGATTACAAAGCTAGAATTATGTTAGCACAACCTTGTTTGTGTATACGTGAGGACGAGGTTATTTGAGTCAAGCTTAAGAAAAAAGTTGCTGTGCATTTAATATGAGCACCAGTACACTGAATCTGCGTTCAGTTGTAAATTTGTTAGCAAAGGCAAGGTTATGTGTGTATCGTTTATCTGCTGCTTTTGGATACTTTACGACCACTGGATAGAGCAATATTTAAATACATGAAGATCTTTTACCACCAAGAAGCTAGAAGTATTTTCATAACACCAACCCATCCGAGTCCGGAAGCTCAAGTGAAAATTGAAATACGAAAGCCAGTTTTGGAAATATATTTAAGAACACATGGGATATAGTAGCAGTTCCATCATATGCTTACAGGGATTCAGCTGTACAAGCATGCATCCATACAACGCGAATGCCATTACTGAAGATAATTTCTTCCCGACAGTTTATTCAACATAACTGAATCTGCAAGCAAAAGATTCGGCAATATAAGTCTCGCCTTACTGGACATAATAGGTTTAAGTTCAACAGCAGGAGTTAAAACAACAGCAGAAATTCCCTCTTCAAGCTCAGTATTAGAATCTGAAAAATGTACATCAGCAACATCATCATGCTATCAACGTTCTTTCAAATTTTCGTACTCCTACAAAAAATGTCGAACGTATATCCAGAAGGAAATAACAAACTATACACCTACTTATTCTTCCTAAAATGTTCAACAGCTTCCCATTAAACGGAAGTTGTCAATGGAGGGACCTAGCAAAGCTGGCTCGAAGATGAAAACCATCAAAACAAAAATAAACAGACCTGTGATTTCAAGTGTTACCTACGTTGCACGTGATAATGATAATGATTAGAATGAATCCGAAAACAATGTGCCATGCGGATTCTGTAAGGTGAAATATTACTCTGAAGAATCAGTGAGCAAAGTGGGAATGGATTCGCTGCCAACATTGTAAACAATGGCACCGAGAGATATGTGTTGGAGCTTACGGGCGAAATCCATTTGTATGCAGCAAGAGCCCATAAGTCCACATTTCTCGATAACTTTCATCTGTCTCATACTTCAGAAATTTGAGAAAGTAGTGAGAAAAATAATTCTAATTCACTTAGCTTTCTCTAGCACAAGTTTTGATTTTTCTCGTATTTTACATTTAATTTTGATTGGTAAAACTACTAGTTAAAATGATTTTTAGCAAATCTTATTGTCAATTCATTTTTTTTAATTCTAAAAATTACATTTGAACTAAAGTTTTCATTGTTAATGTGTATTCTTTTTATTTACTGGAAATTAATGTAAAAAACGTGAAACTATCAGAAGTTTCTTTTTATGTTATTATGTCAAGAGTTATTTTTGACACTCGAAGATGAACCTATACGTGTAAGATATTACATAAGAGATAAGAAAAATATCTTTGTATTATTACGACGCTGAAGGAGATTTAGTTTATTCTTTAACACACTTTCCTACATAATTGCTCTACTTATTTTCCTATGATGTAATATATAGCCCCCTAAGAAACCCAAATAGCCCCATGATATTTACTAGTCTCGTATTCTGCCATTTTATTTAAATTAGTTTTCTTTATTTCCATGATTTAACAGGCTCTCTATTCTTTAACATGTTTTAATATAATAAGAAATTTTTACTCTTACTATACTCAAATAGCCCCGGTTTCCCCTAATCTGGTACCGGGTTGGGGATCACCAAAAAGGACGTAAAGCTTCTACCATGAATACATTCAAAGGCCGAAGCTAGGAAGGAAGTACTGTTCTTCAAAATTATGTTGGATAATAGTCACGTAAACGTTTTCTTCCCCCACTAGGTTTATATTCACTGGTGGTGTGTGGTGAATTTTTACTTCGGGTAAGCAATCCAATGAAGATTGTCGTCTATTTTCTGTAAAACTTTAAAAATATTTAATATTTGAATTAAAACCGCTGCTATGAATAACAACTAAAATACTGACTTCTGCTATTACACTACTCTTAATATTACTTAACCAATAGTACATTATTATTATTATTATTATTACTGATAATAATACGTTAAAAAGTTGCCTGAAACTAGAGAACTTGAAGTGAGCCTCAATTCTTCTGGCTTTCTTGCCAAAATAATTAATGACCTGCTCAAAGAAGTTTTGGGTTTTCCCGTAGCTCCGAAAGTAGATCTCTTTCAATAAAGATTAGTGCTGAAATTTTAAGTCTGTCTTGGCCTTTCGAACTGGTGTTTATGAGACATCCTTTATGTTTATATCAAGATCATAATGTAATCTTAACCTCTTCCTCTCTGGCTTTCATACATATTTTGCTTTCTGTACTGTCTACTAATATTCTTCCAATTATTCACATTTTTAAAAATACGATAAGCAATGTCATAGGATCTCTTTCGCAAGATGGCAAACATCACATCATTTAGAAGGAAAATGCTTGAAAGTATCTTCAATGTAACATTTAATGTTTCTTTTAGTGAAACTAAATTCCCACGGTCAGCCATTAACGCTTATTGATCTCATGTTTCACCTGGATCTGCCATTTTTAAAAAATAATAGAATAAAGTCATTGCGATACTCTGATAGAGTACTAACTAAACGAGAATTATAGTTCTAGCGCGTAGCAGACACTTTGGGCAGCCGCCTCCAAATTTCAGTAGCCAATATATGTAACTCCTCTTTGTGGACTTAGAAACAAAGTTGCTAATCCATTTAATGTCAAGAAGAACAATTTGCATGTTCGAGAAACAAAATGAGATCGCCTAAGATAAGAAATTATGCAGTCACAATTACCTCTGGATCCCAACTTTTGTCTCTAGTTCACTTGCTTCTTGCTTCCGCTGCAATAATCAGAAACCCCTATTGCATAGTTCCCTCCCACACATTGCAATATCACTACACTAGCAACTGAATATCGCAATCAAACAGGCACATGTCAATACAATTTATATATATTTGAGTAGTTTTAGTACAAATTTTCTACAATGATGACACGAGGATTTAACACTTTTTCACAATCTTTCTGTTTTAACTTTCGGCAGGTTAAGTAGTGCGAAGAATTGCTTCCAGACCCACAAACAGTACTAAAGAATGACACTTGAGGACAGGCCTATGCTATTATGCTGTTCTCTAGTGATTGTATGAGGAACTCGCAACAACTATTCAGTTCCAACTTCAAGGAAAGAAAGTAAATCAGTTGGAATACAAAAAAAGAAAAGGAAACAACAGAAAGAAAGAAAAAATAAGGATATAATAATGTTATGTGTGGGTTTAACCTTTGGGTATGCAATGCTTACCGTACATACATGAGATAACCGCCACTGATATTCACATGTCCAATCTATCGTTTTTTATGGCCTGTATAAGCGTAAACATAGGAACACATTATATCTAGTGTATAATTATCATCATTTGCCCTTATTCTCCACTTTGCACTTAAAACATATTTAGACTAGTATGTAAAAGCAAATTGAAGAAACGTAAACAGAAATAGTTGTCATTTACTTGTACTACTTACTTCACAACCTTAGATTCACATTCTGCAACTCTACTCCCCCTTCATCAATACTGACTTGTTTCCTCTCAAATGATTTTCAATGATTCACTTTTCAAATATTGCTCTTGAATTACTAAAACAATACGAGGGAGTGCTGGGAAGTATTTAGCTTTGCCTCCTTCCATGTTTTGATTTTAATGAATTGTTTTGTTTGAAAGCTACACGTTTCTGTGTGTGTGTGACCCAAAATCAAAGCACTGAAACTAATAGATCTATTTTTGTTGCAAGTGAGGAATGAATATGGCCGGGTCAGCAAGTGGAAGTTCAATTATGATGATTGCTTTCGTTTCAGCAATTTCCTCTTCCTGCAAAGGAAGTCCGCAAAGACCATCTATGACGAGATGCTACAAATAATAGGGGTCCATGCTCCGTGATATACCACTGTTAAGAGTTGGGTCGTCAAATTCAGAGCAGGATATCCTGGCACTAAAGATCAGTCCCGTCCTGGGAGACTCTCCATAAGAGATTGTGCCCGAAACAATTGAAAAGGTGTATCAAATAATTCTCTCAGACCGACGCATTTCTGCTGACATGATAGCAGAAAATCTAAGCATCTCCGTGAATGCGTTATTGTCATTATTCGTAATTATCTTAACATAAGGAAGCTTTCCGCCAAGTGGGTGCCCAAATGTTTGCATACAGGCCAGAAATATGTAAGGATGCTTTCGCCTACAGAGACGTTTTGAGCAGGATGCCACTAATTTTGTTGCAAGTTTGGTCATGGAGAATGAAATATGGATCTATTTGTATGATCCAGAGACAAAAGAACAATCAAAAGGACGGCAACAGCGTGGTTTACCAAGATCAGAGAAGCTTCACGCGCAAACGTCCAGTCAACGGTTTCTACTGGTGTTTTCTGAATCAGGATGAGGTGATCTTTGTTGATTATCATCTACAACAAAAACATGACCAGACTTACTATGTATCATTACTAGATAGACTTCAGCTAGAGTTGAAAACAACGTCGTGGGAAATTGTCCCGAAAAGCTCCCTGCCATCATGATAATGCATCCCCTCAAAAGAGCAATGTTTTACAACGGACAAATTGACTCCATTATGCATAGTTTGACACCCAAATTTTTTAAAAGGGATTAAACAAAACTGCAGAACCGAAGGAAAATGCAACGAATTCAAGTGATAATACGTGGAATAAATCAATCACAAAACTGACTTGTGGTTTTCTTAAGAAAGCTAAAGACTTCTCAGCACTCAGCAGTGATTATTTCAGCATACTCCTTTCGGGGGAACATCCAATATACAAAGAGGTGAAAGTGGTACATCCAGAATACTAAGTTAAGCATGATCGAAGATATGCCCCACGGGAAATTCCACACCATAGTAACCAATGAAAAGTATACAAATAATTTTACGAAGACATAAAACATGTGTATGATATAATGTTAAGTTTACAAATACCACGCATTCAACTGTTATAAGAAAAATGCATGAAAAATAAACCAACACTAACGATCAATTCAATGTAAGATTCAACTGAAAAAATTAACCAAGTAAAATATTTCAACAAATAAAATTTCATGATTTACGACTTGCATTGAACAACTACAATACTTTATATAGAAAAAAAGTGGTTTAATGCTTCATGCCAAATTTTTCAGCCACATTTCTCTATAAAATATTGCTGACAAAGTCTCAGCACTTTTGTTTTCTGTACTACAAAAATACACTATAAGAAGATTGATTCAATAGTAACTGTACTTCCAAATAAAGAACTGCCCACTGAAATAAGCCATATTGGAAATTAGTACTTTGATCAATATGAGGAATTTTTGTTGAAATAAAGCAGAACCGTATAAATCAGATGCTATAGTTTTTGGTTCGTTCTTCAACATAGTTATTTTAATATTCATGAATTTATAAAAATATGTTTAGTTTTATTATAATTATATATACTGTATGAGCAAAAGTATCAAGATACCACTCGCGAGCAGAGTTTTTCGCTGTTCTAGATAATGATATCAAAACCGCATGGAAAACAAGGATAGTGTCTGAAGTCGTAATGAGAGAGCGCTAGAAAAGAGTGAGTCATTTTGTGGAGCTCACCCAGTATCAGACGCCACAGGTGTAACAAAGTCATTGCAGATATTCTGAACACACCCAGGTCAGCTGTTTCCGGCGTCATAGTAAAATGGAAACGCGATTCTACAACGCAACATTGACCAGACTGACTTCACATTTTGATCTCCAAAGAAGCTTGAACATCAAAGAGAGTAGTTTTGAGAAACCAGCAACTACCTATTGTCATGGCCACCAACGAATACCAGAGCTTATCAGGATTTACTCCCAGCATCATGGGTGTTCAGTGATAGGTGCAGAAACTTTGTTTCAATGGTCGAGTAGTATTCACAAACCAAACATCAAACTCATAAATGTTACGAGTAACCTCATGTGGTATGTGTAGCGACACTATTGAATCTAAACATAGATAAAAATGTTTGTAGTAACGATTTACGATTACAATGTGGCATTTCGATGGATAAATGGGATCGAGTTATCTGTATAGTAACCAACAGTAGAATTTGTAGGTGGAGTTGAAGTGTTGGCCCTGTTTCTCGTAAGGAGGTGAGTTCATATCTCTTGTTGTTCTGCATGGTGATGTTACGACAAATGGTTACAATCAATTTTTATCGCTAATTTGCTGCCTACCATCTAAGAGAACTAAGACTAGTTCAAGGGTAAGGATTTTGAATATCAACATGAAGATACTTGTTTATATTTGGCCGTTTGTGAGATAGTAGTTTCACAATAGCAACATACTGGTGATGGATTAGTCTGCTCATCCCCCTCGCGTGAATTCAATTGAACACGGGATGTTTCTGAACACCACACTACAAAGATTCACGACGATACCTGCCTTCACTCCGCGAAGAATGGACTGTCATTTTTCAAAAAACCTCTCGCCACTTGATCGGAAATATGTTTGCGAAAGGGAAACTGTCAAATGCAAAGGATGGGCCCATATTAGAAGATACTACGTAAGACAGACCCATAAACAGAAACAGATTTCCGACTGAAATTTGAGGTGAGTGTTTGAATACTTTTGCTCACATAGTGTATTTATTACACTTTTTTTTAAAAGCAAGGAATTAGAAGAAGAAATAAAATAAACCCTGAACTTTAACTTATTTCCAGCAAAAGTTCCTAATTACATATTACAACATACATATACACTGTTCTCCATTATAGGCCTATGTATAAAATTTGCTGCATTTGATATAACAAATTGCATGAAATAAGCCATTTGATTTTAGTAGTCTGACAAGGCTTTCACAACCTAATATACCTAATCAATATTTAAACTCTTAAAACTATTTAAAAAGATGATATAATTATATTGGTAAAATTGTGGGGCGGGGGGGGGGGTATTCGAAATTAAATATCTACAATTCAAAACGTAGTAGGTATGAATTCATCACAACGCGCAATACAGTTACATTATATAAAGTGATGGAACACCTTTATTCAGTAGTATTCCAATCAATAGTAAGTACTTTTTGTTACAATATGTTCTTTTAAATCTATAACAATAGTTAACTAATTTAATATAGAAAAGTATTATAACAAGATCTCCTAAGACGCTGCGAAGGAAGTACCTCGTAAAATAGAATATTAAGTACTTTGTACATGTATTATGACAACAACCTTAATAAACTCTGTTAAATCTATTTGTCGGAAAAGATGACTATCTATATACTCAATAGCAGTTAAAAAGTTGGGTTAACTTCTTAGAAATATATGGAATATTTAATGAGATTGGTTGAACTTTTTACAGCAATTTTCAAATTTTCAACTGTTCCGAACATTAAAAGATAATATTCAAGTTTAGAATCTAGCTTGTTAGTGTTTTTTTTTTTTTTTTTTTTTTTTTAAAGTTCTAAAAAAGCACATGTTTTCAAGGAGCTATTTATAGTTGAATAATAAATCAACTATAATGTCTTACGTTTCGGACACATTTTGCCATCATTGATTTTAAGATAATTCAAAAAGGGCAACCTTTTGAAAATGTGTGCTATTTTTGATGACAGTTTATAGTGTTTGTAGGTACCGTAATAATAATAATAATAATAATAAAATACATTGTGAAACTTTAATACAGTGATGGGCATGACATGATAACGCTTCCTGTATACGCGTATGTAACAGCCGCTTTCTTGTAGTTTAGTTCCATCATAGAACATTGGCTTTTGTGCAATGGCATTGCTATACTGAAGTTGTATGTTCCAACAAAGTATGTTAAGCCTATCCAAATGGCGATTAATCGATTTTATGCATCATCAGGTAACAGTATCATTCTCTGGGTATCGGAACTTTAAGAAGATAGTTCTGTATGCGATTTGAACTCTCACGTAGTTTTAGATCTGTTTGTACAGAAAGGAAAATACCGCTCAGGTCTTGACTAAATTATCCATAATACACGAAGGTTGATTTTAAAGACATAGGCTACCGTTCCTCTGAATCTGTTATCCTGACTTTTATCAAGGATATACACAGGCAGGCCTTGGGGTCTGCACGCCACGAAATCACGACTTTTCTCTTAATTTAATCCAATTTTAAGGGCGATTTTATAAATTTTAGTATAATTTATCCTGATGTTGAATTTGAACCACCTCGAAATAAATTCTCACATACATCCCTGCTTAACGACCTATATTTCCTCCATTTATTATTATTATTATTATTAAAAAAAAAAAAACTCGATGGTTAAGACACTAAAATAAAGACAAATAATATAACTCAAGCATTGCTTGATTTGTTGAAAAACGTCACATGGACATTTTCCTTAAACGAAGTACATTTTCAACTAGATGAAGTTAGAATCATAACTACTTCTAGTTGATTATTGACAATGTTACGTTTGGAATAATCTTCTCGGAACTTCAATACCAACTGTGGAATAGTGTTGGGTCGACTAAACAGTCATTAACTTTTTCACAATAATCGTAACTGACACTATACTGTACTACTGCGTAATAAAAGCATACAAACAGCCAATGTTCCATGACAAAAACTACAAGAATAGGACTAGAACAACGCAAATTGTTTGAAGCAGTGGTGCAAATATTACTAGTTAAAACTGCCACATATTCCTGTCATCCCCTATTATTATTATCTTTTAATTACTGTAATAGTTAAACAATTTGAAAATACGGTGAAAATTTAACCAATAACTTTGATATCCGCTTGCCCACAAGTAACCATTACCAAAACAGTGCAACAATGTAACAGAAATGTTTTAACAATACTTTATTCTACTTTCACAAAATAATGCTCCATTTCATTATTATAATGACAGAATTATTTTTGATGTTCAGCAACTAATAAGATTGGATAAAAATACTGACATTATATTTTCTCTCAAATACATCATATAGAAAGGCACTTATCGTTACAATAACAGTGGAATTCTCTACTACGCGATAAATATCACAGCCAAAACTACAGAAGTAAATTAACATACACGCTTACTTCTGCAGCAGTTCAGTACAAAAACTCGACATTGGAAGAAAGAAAATTAACTCTGACAAGCAATGTCGAAATATACATATAAAAAAAGTACTAGCCTGTTAATAGTATATGAAGTACCTGAACTCTCTTTTTAAGTACAGTAACAAAAGCTTTAAGTAACAGAATAGTAGACTAACCACTACTACAAATGGTCGATAATACGCTGTTCGTAACGTCGTTGTTGCATTATTTGTTCTTTTGCCATAACCAAGTTCCACAACTTTTGAATAGTATTTGTCGGAAAGTCTGGTGCACCGAATAGAAAGTTATTATCGAAGTCGTCGTTTTCATTGAAAGTTCTTAAAATCTTGTTCGCTTTCTCAATATTTATAACTAATGATGAGTCCAAATCAGTGTGGTTCACATTTGCTTTTGTAGCTAAAGTTCCCGTCACGTGGACATCGTCGATCCAAAAATACGGAGTCTTCTGAGCTTCTTGATACAGCAAGTAAATTATATCAGGAGAATAGACCACACCCCAACCAGCACAATATGGCGGATAAAGTTTGTCCGGATATTCATTGAATGAAACTCGCCACTTTGATCGGTAAGAACGTTTCACGTAAGCAAATGAGAACCTACTACACAACATAAGTCGTCTGGCGCCATAAATAGATAGTTGATTAGCGAAAAACTCGAGGAGTCTTGGTGTATTTACAAATACATCATCATCACATTTGAGAACATAGCGAGCTCGATGGCAGAAGTATGTGACCCATTTTAATCCCATAACGTGTTTATAGGTCATATTTCGGTAATTGTCGAGAAAATTACCCTGTACAAGATCACGATACTTTTCGTTTTCATCGTCAAGATGTAACTGAAGAACAGGTGAGGTTACTTGTCCAATGAGGAAAAGAACTTTGATATCGGAGGACAGTCGTTGTGAACCCCAAGAGTGTCTAATAGTTTGGCGTTTGTCAAAGTTCATGGGCGCTGAGTGGACCAGCACTAACAGCAGCACAGAACTTTGTTTATTATTATTATTACTACTACTACTTTCGTTGCACGGAAAATTGTTCGTAAGAAATGTGAAATTATCTAAGTCAATAAGGCTGTTGAAGTCAGACTCTTGAAGACTATAGGCTGGAGACACGGAGGAGGCAGAGGACACATTGCTCGTGAGGAGGATGTAGTTGATCATAGGCTCCACTGGAGGTGGACAGACAGATGACCACAGAAGGCAGAAACTGCAGATAATGACAAACACAACGGCCAAATGGATGCGCTGGGTCTGCCCAGAAGATAGTCGCCACGGCTCAACCATCACAATTCGGCGACCCACACATGTGTACGCACGGGCGAGTCGCCGCTTGGTTAAAGCTAGAATAAGGGCCGTGTCCGAGAGTGGGATGTAAGATGAGACATGGCACTCCTTCACCAGACGGCTGCAAAGAAACAAGAGAAGAAATTTATTACTTGACTGCATTTGGATAATATGAACATTTATCACCGTTTTTTCCAACTTCTATCAAGTAGGGACCAAGATATCAAGAATATTTTATAATAATACCTTTATGAAAACTAGGAGGATTTGCATAATCTTTACCTTATTAAACTGTATAATCTATACCGGTTTGAGATTCAATTATATCAAGCATGTGCAAGTTGGGAGAGCAGGTGGGCCAATCACAGAGGATTACTGGTGTCGTGGGCCATATGGGGCAATGTATAACATATTCACAAGAACTGAAAAGTCATAGTCAATGGATAAACTCCTTCATCGTATACTAACATCACAGGAACACAAGAACTGTTATAACTGAAATGTTTACTTACTTTTAAAAAGCAAAAAAGAGCACAGAAAATCTATTTATTGACTATTTTAGTGGAAACTTGACACATGTTCTGAACTAGTCTCAGTGTTCGTTGGTACATTTGATGTTCCAACGCGAAGGGTAATTTCAAAGTGGATGTCAATTAAAAAAAAAAAAAAAAAAAAAAAATCTGTTCAAGTGATAACGTAAGAAATAAATTTTCAAGAATGGGTCAGGAAGGAGCGGATGAAAGGCTTCAGTGGGCCAGGACCGGCTGTTGCACATTTATGAATTACAGTATGAGTTATGCAATACATTTGAATTTTGTTCTTCCTGCTTTTTATGTATTAATGTTCAATATAAGAAGACCTCGAGCAGACCTCGTGGGCCATAGTTTGAAAAACACTGATTTATACAGGGTGTTTCAAAACAACAACGACAACGTTTGGGAGGTGATTCCTGACGCCAAGATAAGACAAAAAGTATAGACCAATTTGGGTGCACAAATGCTTCCTTTCGGAGTTATAGGCTGCTGAAAACATGAAAAAATGAACTTTAAAGGCACATAGCTCCAATACTTTGCGACCTACCGTAGTCGGGTCAAGACTTCACTTAGGAACTAATATATGCCCTATTCAAAAATCCATATTTTAGATTCCTAAGGTACTTACGCAACAATTTTTGTAGAGGCAGCTTGGCTACGAGCATATAATTTGAAGTACTCGCCAACAACCTCTAAAAAAATTGTTGCACCCAGGTTGATCTATACTTTTTGTCTTATCTTGGCGTCAGGAATGCCCTCCCAAACGTTGTCGGTGTTGTTTTGAAACACCCTGTATAACAGTAAGCAAATATTAATATTCAATTCACACAAACAAAAACTGGAAAAAATAACGAGAAAACTGTCATATTTTAATGAGTAAAACATTCAACGCTTTACAATAGCCAAAATCGATGATTATTGTAATTTTAGTGTGTAGCTTTTAAATGGTGCCTTTAAATCTTATAAACTATAACTGTTAAAGACACGGCACGGTGCTACTCTCGTCCTTAATTATATCATTTGAAGCAATATATAAATCAAGAAAATCATAAACCACATTAATTAAAGCCCATTTATAATGAATCTGCAAGAGAACATTTCATTTTTCATGTAGGCTATAGGAATAAGACTAACTTCCCTATCGCAACATTTACGGTATGCAAGTAGTTCGCCGAACTAATCAGAGATGGCAGCAGCAACAATAGTAGTCCACGGACCAGATCGTTCACAAATGACGTTGTATTGTTCTTATTTTAATACTGCAAACATCTTAGAGACTGAAATAGCGGCTGGCAAATTTCGTTTACAAACATAAATTCTCTCATTTTTGTAATGTTTTAAAATATTTTTTTTTCTCCTAGATATTGTAAAGACAAAAACGGAAAGATCATATCTTTTCTTCAGAAAATTATTCTTTGAGATTCACGCGAGGAATCCCTATACTACCCAGGATCTCATCCAACGATTCAATAAAACCTCATATTTGTGAAGTCCAAGGCGTAAAAATTTGAAGAAGTACAAGCGATGATGTGGCGTAACAGTTTGAAGAAAAATTATTTAATAAAAAATCCAGACAGACACTATTAAACTGGAATATTTGTATACAAATTGACTAAATTTTCATCCAATATATTTACAGGCTAGACTGCTGGACGTAATTAATTGTCTACGTGAAATTAAATAATGCATTCATATACATTACCAAAAGAAACGTATGTCTAGAGTTTCTTCTCAAAGATTTACAGCATAATAAAAGGAGAACAATATTATTTCAAAAGATAATGTCTATTCATTTAACATCTTTGGAGGGCTTTAAAAATGAGTAAAATTAAAAATCCTTTTGAAACAAAAGAGTTACTTTGGAGATTTTGGTATTATCTTACGTTATTTATCGGAATTGTAAACGAACCTTGAAAAATCAATCATTATCTGAACCTCCGCTATTTACACAGCGCGCACAGTTCTAATATGAGCTTGAATCTTCTTCCCACTTCTCATTATGTCTGTGCAAGTTCCTATACGGACACAAGTAAACGACAGGAAGTCTCTCAAAGGGAGTGAAATGCTATAGACAAACATATAAATGTAGTATTTTAATATATAGAATGTTGGGCTGAGTTTGTGGCAAACTTGGATAAGTGATAGATTATACCAAATGCAAATATTTTTTTCTTATAATTCCATATCCGAATACGCCTCATTGTGGGTCCACAAGCCTTCAAAGTTGCAAGCTTGCAGTAGGTTTTATCAAACAAAAGCAAACCGCCTGAAATGTCCATCAACCCGCTATACGTAACTTCTTTACTGGTTGCCTTTCACAAGGTTATCAACGTCCTACTGAAAATCTATCTATTAAGATGCTACACTTGCAACAGAAGCGCCTGAGCTCCAACTTTGATTTCAAACCTTTGATTTACGGTTATTTGTGATTTCACGTTTAACAGAATTAAATATTTTAAACTATGTGTACTTTAAATAAATTATTTAAATAGACCTATTTTCATATAGAGTTTATTTTTTTAAAATTATTGTTCAAAGCCTTTGTATTTTAACTAGCTGAACCTGCGTTCTCTACACAGCGCATCATTCACATATGAGCATGAATCTCCTTGTCATTCCTCACAGCATATGTACATGTCCCTTTGTAGACACAAGGATGTCTTGATAAAAATCGGCAAGGGGTATCATAAAGGGGAGATTTTTTTGATTATTTTTTCAATATCTCACACTGTTTGCAAGATTCGAGCCTACTTCCGGTTGGATTAGGATTAGGATTTCAACTTCTGGGTTTTCGGCATCTGTAGCCATGTTAACTAGTCACGTATGAGGGATGACGTCCCTCGGCGAGCAAGCACATTATCCGGGGAAAGGGAAGGAAAAAAGGATTGGGGAAGGAAGCAAGTGGCCTGCGACCTATAAGTTAGGTACCATCCCGGCATTTGCCTGGTGTGAATGAGGAAAACTTCATTCAGGATGGCTGGCCTGAAAAAGCTTTTTATACTTTTTCGACCGAATGCCCCCAACGGGACAGCTCGCACCGAAGGCGATAGCGTAGCGACTACGCTAACCGGGGCCACTACTTCCGGTTGGAGTTTCTAATTCATGTGTAATCAGTGTTTTCTTTCTTCTTGCATGCAGTATGTAATAAGCAAATATATTAAGTACACAATTAACTATAATGTTGTGAAATATGGTGTTCATTAAGCAAAACACTCCGAAAATAAAGATTCATCTTAGACTGGAGAAATGGTTATCCTTCCTTTTTCATTATTATTTGTCCATGAAACATAAAGCCTGAGACATATACAACCCCTATATGCAACTATGTGGTGTTGGAATGTATAATGCGTAGGACATGATGCTTTAGGTTTTTTTTTTTTTTTTTAATTTCAACACTTCCAGTGCACCGTAAACATGTAATAAAGAAATAATAACCATGTTTTTTAAATATTCAATTAGGACTGGACAATCTACGCAAAATTTGTAATCGATCAGTGAAAACGTCATCTTTCTAGAGCCTGTAGTTTTCGTGATCTCATTGTCGAAAGAATATGACATAAACATAAACGTCCACAAACATATAGTTTAAAAGAACTCGGAAGATGGAAGCACAATTCACATGCATTTATTTTAGAGAAGGCTTATTAAAATATAAAGGCTTTGAACAATAGTTTTAAAATAAACTTTATTTTTTTTTAAAAGTTGTATTTAAATAATCTCTTTAAAGTACACATACTCTAAAATATTGTTTTTGTTAACATGAACTCACAAGTAACCGTAAATCAAAGGATTGAAATTCAAAATTAGACGTTGAAGTTCACGCGTTTATATAGCCGTGGTAGCATTTTAATAGGTAGATAAACCTTTTCCAAAATAAATGCAAATGAATTGTGCTGCCATCTTTGGAGCTCTTTTAAACTATACGTTTGTGAGCGTTTATATATTTGTGGCCAATCTTTTCGACAATGAGATCTCGGAAACTACAAGCTCCTAAAGATGGCGTTTTTACTGATTGATTGCAAATTTTGTGTAGATTGTCTAGTTTTAATTGAATATTAAAAAAAAACATGGTCATTATTTCTTTATTACATTTTTACGGGTACACTGGAATTGTTGAAATTAAAAACAAAAAACTAAAGCATCATATCCTACACATTATACATTCCAACACCACATAATTGTATACAAGGGTTGCATACCTCTCGGGAGTTTGTTTCATAGGCAAATTATATTGAAAAACGAAGGATAACCATTTCTTCACCCTAACAGTAAGTTAAATCTTTATTGTTTGGAGTGTTTTGCCCAATGAACACCATATATCACTGACATTATAATTAATTGTGTATGCTATGTATTTGCTTGTTACATACTGCATGCAAGAAGAAAGAAAACACTGATCATACATGAATTAAAAACTCCAACCGCAAGTAGGCTCAAATCTTGCAAACGGTGCGAGATATTGAAAAAGTAATTGGCAGAATTTCCCCTTTATGGTATCTCTTGACAATTTTTATCGAGACGTCTTTCACTTGTGTCTGTAAAGGGACATGTACAGATGTGAGGAATAACAAGGAGATTCATGCTCATATGTGAATGATGCGCTGTGTAGAGAGCGCAGGTTCAGCTAGTATTTAAGCTAATAGGGTTAAAATCATGCCTGAAATGTGGAACAGAAAAATAAAGCCAAGCTTTTTGAAAAATTTGAATGAGAACTGGCACATCTACACAAAATTTGAAATCGACCAGCGAAAACGACACGTCTGTAGCACTCGTGGTTTTCGAGATCTCATTGTCGAAAGGATTGGCCACAAACATATACACTTTTCTTGACCAAAAACATATAAACCTAGCGTTTTAATATATTAGATATATTAAAATTCTTAAAAAAAAAAAAAAAAAAAAAAAAAAAAAAAAAAAAAAAAAAACTTTATACGTTTGTGGCCAATGCTTTCGACAATGAGATCTCGAAAAACCACAAGCGCTACAAACGTGCCGTTTTCGCTGGTCAATTTCAAATTTTGTGTAGATTTACTGGTTCTCATTCATTTTTTTTTAATGTCTTTATTTTTCTATTCCACATTTCAGGCGTCGTTTCGGCCCTAAGAGTTTAATATTGCAACTAAGCTGATATCGTTGTGAACGGCAACCAGTACAGGAGCTACGTATAGCGGGTTGGTGGATATTTCAGGCGCTTTGATTTAATCTGAATGACAATCTATTGCAGGCTGCAACTTTGAAGGCTTGTAGACCCATAATGAGACGTACTCGGATATGGAATTACAAGAAAAAAATATTTGCATTTGGTATCATCTATACTTATCCAAGCTTGCCACAAACTCCCCCTGAGATTCTGCATATTGAGATACTACATTTATACATTTGCCTATAGCAATTCACTCCCTTTTAGTCTCTCCCTGTCCTTTACTTGTGCCAGTAAAGGAAGGACTCGCACAGATATGAGAAGTGGAAAAAAAGATCCACGCTCATACTAGAACTGTGCGCTGTGAAAATATATTGTATTGTAGTATTGTAAATTACTTTGAAATAAAAAAAAAAAAAAATGAAAGCTATAAATTGTCCAGCATAAGTTCCTTCTAAATCTCTTAAGAAATTACAAAAACAAAACAAAAAAAAAAATATGTAAATAATAATAACTACCTTCAAAAACTTTAATATAGTTAATATAACTAATATAATTCTGTTAATAATACGATATCTCAATTTATGTAGTATATCTAACTGGTACAAAATTTTCAGAAAGGAAGTATATATTTTCTTATACGTATCTTTGATGTTCTTATAGCTGTAGTTATGATTGTTATTAGATATAGTTCTGTATTTGGCTTATCGGTGTTCTTAGCACCAAAGGAACGCGAGTCTCAATGCTTTGAGCATGAGTCCAACCGAACTCCAATTGCAATATGGCCTTCTGTGTATCTAAAGAGGCCTAAATTTAAAAGTAGCGATGGGCAAACAATGGCCTGCAGATCAGATTTGATCCCCCCTGAAAGATTCTATCCGACCCACGATATGATTCTAATTTAACAAATAATAATAATAATAAAAATGGAGTAACTTGGAAAGAGTTGCATTACAAAAAGACTGACAGAGGAGCATTTAATGTAACTTATGAGAATCTGTGTTCAAACCAGATGAGAAATCTTCAATCCTTAATAGGACTTGATATTACAAGAATTTTGAAGTGCATTATTATTTTTAATAAATCATCCTGGCCCGCCTCAAAATTCTCTCTTTATTTTGACACTCTCCTAAAAAAGTTTGCCATCACTGATTTAAAGACACCGTCCTCTCTTAAGCCTAGTGGAGGAGTTGGGATTTTTTTTTTTTTTAAAGAGAACTTTAGGAAGAGTGATCGATCTCGGGTTTGGACCTGCAATCTCTTGATTGCTGAACAAAAATACTTATAAAGCAGCAGTACTTCATGCAAAACAAGAGCTCTGTCGTGGTTATATAGTTAACGTACGCGCCTTTGGCGCAGGAGACTCAATTCGCGATGGAAACTAACGTGGTTTGGATTTCACATTAAGCTATAGGTTCACGTTTTACATAGCGTCATTTCTGAAAGCGACCTGAACTCCAATCCAACTATTAAAAAAAAAAAAAAAAAAAAAAAAAAAAAAAAAAAAAAAAAAAATCATGCGAAAGAAAAAATACAGGAAAGAGCATACTAAGTCTTCCTGGCGATACACCAGATTTGTAATTTGTGTTGAACTTACCGGTTTCTATCGTTGTTTATGCTTTATACACATCTTAATATACGTAACTCTCCAACTGGTTATAATGTTCCTAAATTTGATTACTACAACATAATGTTGATCTCTCTAAATTCCTATATACCAGTATAAATAACAAAATGGATCAACACAAACTACAGTGACTCCACTGGATCGAACCCAGGACACACACAAAGAAAACATGAACCTGAACTAATATCTTGGCAGTAAGACTTTAACATACCTATATAATTGCTCTTTTCAGCATTGATAGTCTGGTGAACTTATGAAATGGAAAAACTGTGAAACTGAAACAACAGTGTAGACTCAATACCATTATAGCAACGGCGTAGAGACTGGAATTAACTAACTAGACTAAAAGTATAATGAGATAAAACTTGAAAGAAATATTTCATTGTACGTATACCTAAAACTGTTCTTTTCTACACGGAAAACCTTTTGCGTGTTGGTGCGAGTACGCCCTTTTGTTGAACGTACCGAGTGGCTTTGCACTGTGTTCATTCACTTGCTACGACCTTACAATGGTAGTCATTTTGAAATAATAATGATGCTCTTGAGAACAAGATAATCTAGTGGATACATGCAACATTTTTAATTCCATTTCTTCCTCTTGGTATGGAAAGATACCTCATACTTCGAACAGAAATTAATTAATTAATTAATGTTACGTTGTGTGTTAATAATAATAAAAGAAAATATCGTTAGCTTGCACGAAGGACTTGTTGCCGCATCCCATTAAGGAGAGTGAAGTGGAATAGGGTAAGGTAAAGAAGGATAGAATAGTACAGTAATACATAAAGTAGGATGATAGTAGTAGGGTAGATTAGAATAGTATGTTAATGCAGAGTTTTAGATTTTTAAAATGCACGTGTATAATAACCGAGAAACCCCCTACTAACTCTCATCCTTGTATAGGTAATTTCAATTTTTCTTATTCTTCTATATTATTATTATTGTTATTGTTGTTATACGTATTATGATAATGCAATATGCATTAAAGGATACTGTGAGAAATGAATGGTAAACGAGCAACATCCACGTCCTGAACGAGATTCGAACCCGCTACGAGCTCCTAGTAGCTATATCAGAGATGGAGTGGGTTAGTGGGTCGTGGATCAACAGGACGTGACCCACCATCTACTCTGACCTATCAACCCACCATAACCCATTCTAACCCACCAACACAGTGCATTGTAGACAGTAACTTCTGAACACTAGTGAATTTGTCTACGTTTTACTTTCAAACCTCCATCTCTTCCTTTTTCATTTATTTCTATTTACTTACCTCAGATAAGTTTATCCAAGTGAAAAAAAGAGCTTCAGGCACTTTTGGATAGTGATATTTGTAATTGTCGTAACAATAATGGGGCTTACTACTTGACTTTCTAGAAAGCCTGTGCGTTTTTGAGGAGCTGACTACTGGGAAAAATATACTTCTGAACCACTTGAAATATATTAATTACTGTATAAAAAATTAAATGTAACTATGTGTGCGTGATCACCACGGCCAAATGTCAAAGCAAATGAAAAAAACCTTTGGTAGTCTATAATTAGGCCCTAATCTCAACTGCTGTTATATCGCTTTCAAATTATAATACATATCCTAAGAGGGGATTGGGGTCCGAATTTTTGCGAAAAATTGAATATTTTACGAGTAGGTCATGGTGGATCTGGGTCAGAGTGGATGTTAGTGAGTCGTGGGTCAAGTTTTTATTGACCCATGCTATCTCTGAGCTATATGAATGACATTCACGACTTTGGCGCAGGAGGCCCGGGTTCAATTTCCTGCGAGAGCTCATGTGGTTCGAATTCCACATTAAGCTCTAAATTCATGTATGGTCGCTCGCAGCGGATGACAAGAAGGGGTAATTGTCTACCCTGGATTTTCGAAGGGTGTTCACTTCTTGGAAGTACATGTCAAGCTCTAATTTATTGATTCATATACTGTCGTAGGTTAAATACTATCCTTGTTTACTGTTGCTAATAAGGGTATGGGCATACATAACCGTTGTATATGACTTATTATGTCCACAGATGTGTCAAAATGTTTATATTTGCGACTGGTCTTAGGCATCAGTCTTTTGCCCCCCCCCTCCCGAATCGGACTAATGCCTTCCTTGGAAAAAATCCTGTAGCAGTCCTTGACTTCACGTCTCATATAGCCTCGCTGGTGAAAGGGACGCTAAAAATCAACTCAAAAATCGAACCCGTGACTAAAGGATCTTGCAGTCGCTAACGTTTATGTAAAGTTTCAACAATCTATTTATGAGGCTGACTTATAATGCCCTATAATTTTATCACAGAAACCTGAATTGTTAGGATCAGCATAAAATGGAATGTAACTTTTCACAAAATTTAAAAAGTGTGCCATTTTGAATTTTCCTTGCCTCTGCCCGAAATGATACACATGACCTTCAAAAGATAAAATATGAATATATGACTTGACGTTTATTTTATGCTTACACATAAAATGTAGCTCAATATTGTAACAGACTTGAAATGAAATGAAATGAAATTTTTGAGTTTTATGTCCCACGGTTAAGCCGGCTAGGCTAAAGGAGAGACTGATTATGAGAAATGAATGAAATGGTAGAATGAAGAAAGTGGGAGGAAACCCACGCACACGGTGTTTGTCCACCACAAAGGTCACTTGGCGGGAACAGGGTTTGAACCCGGGACTCCACACACCAGAGGTAAACGCTCTCTATTACTGAGCCACCGCGATTCAGGATTCTCACGAACAAATTTCATCTGAGTTCTTATTCTTCTGTCGAACCAAGAAGTAGTTCTATACTTATTTAAGAATCACCAGATACAGCTCAGAGGCAATTTTATACTCGATACATAACAATAACAATGGAAAGAATCTGTGAAGGTATCGGTCAGGACCTGTTTAGGTCCTGACCGATACCTTCCCAGATTCTTTCCATTGTTCAGCTCCTGTACCATCCCAACATTTGCCTGGTAGGACTGAAGAAAACCTTGGAAAACTCGTCAGAATGGTCGGCATCGAGAATCGAACCCACGATCTCCCAAATGAGAAGCCAATGCTCTACAAATTGAGCAACTTACAACACTAAGTGATAGCGAGAAACTTTTTAATATGAATTCAGCATCTGACGAAAGCGTTCCATCTCTGACTTTTATCCCTCTATTGTAGCCGGAATACGGTGATCAAACGTCCTGCTTTGCCTTGGGTTGAAAATGCTGTCCCAACTTTCTCCTGTGAAGAATAATATCTTTTGTCCTGATTTTTTTTTTTATTACAACATGTAATCTTTATAATTTAGTTTAGGGTAAAGATTAATTTAAACTTATCAGTAAACAACTTTCTGGCAGTCAATCAATAAACAGGTTCGAGATAGCTGTGTATGTTTTACGTGCTACTTCAATTCAGTATTTAACTTGATCTCATAGGTTATCTAATTTATCTACGTTTTCATAGATGCTATTAATAGAATTGCCAAGTTGGTCAAGAGCTGAAAACACAAACAGTTGAAAAGCATTGATGTGGATGACAGTGCATTATTTACTGAATAGTTCATATTGTCATTTGTGCTAAGCTTGAAATTCACAAGCAGCATTTGGTTAAACTATTAGCACACGATTAAAAAAAATGTTCAATTGGTGAAAAACTTAGTAGTAGTACAGTAGTATATTAAGGGAATTTAAGTACCACCACACAATGGAAGTATAGAGATAATTCTGAGGATTATCTTCACGGTTGACAGACGAGGGGAAAAATCTCATTACTAAGAGCAATTTTGCTCAACCGTTTCAATATTAATAAGTATAGTTTTTAGAGATTTGCATACTTACTTAGTAAATCTAACTTACTATGAACTTGAAGTATGACTGGAGCTAATAATGAGCTATAAACAGTACTTTGATACTTGCTTTATTTTGTCACAACACTATAATTAATTTTTATTGTAATATGTTCATATTACGTAACACTATTTTATTTGGCTTCCAACTACACAATCAGTGGCGTATTAGGGGGGTGGCTTCCGGGCTTAAGCCCCCCGAAATCTTACTTAGTATAGTCAAGTAAATGAAATATCTTGCAGAATTTTCACATTTCCAGGCAAAGCCCCCCCCGAAAGTTAGCAAAGCCCCTCCCGAAACAAAATCGTAAATACGCCACTGTACACAATAAACACGGTTTTGTTTCACATGTTCATTTTTGCCGTACTGTTTTACTGTGAAATTATTAATTTATTCGAAAATGACCATTTAAAAAAAAAAAAAAAAAGATGTGTCCCACTTGTAACTATTGAAATTATGATCACCCTAAAGTTGAAGTAATTCGATCTGGTACTTCCGGTTTCAGTATTAAGTTCACATAGTTTCGAAGTCTACCATAGTTTCACAGCGTGAAACGGAAACTTACGCTGTACAACAGTGTACAATGCGGATATCTCTCATCTGGCCTGGTTGGTTTGCCCACTATGCAGCAAAGCTGAAGTTATTTTCGAAAGCATACAAGTACTTTTTGGTTTGTAAAAGGAAACGATTGTGACGCCACCGGTGACGAATGGCTGGCGTGTAGATTAATGCCACACGTTAAGTTTATGGTGGAGAAGGAGAGGTGCGAAGGGAAGGGGTAACTTTATGCTCTTGGTTAACAGTACCATATTAAGAGCTCTGACGCACGACGCTCTCCCATCCCTTTCACCACAGAGAACCCTTGATTCTCTGCATTTTCACATTCACATAAATTTATTTAAAAAGGTTTTTGGCACATTACAGGGTTATTTAAGCAAGAATAGGTTTTTGCTTTTGGGGTGGAAATTAATCCATTATATCACGTTTATTGATAACAAAGATAAATCACAATAAAAGGTATAGCTAAAGTTTAAGATGCGTTCCCTCCCTTTTTTGTAGTATAATATATATATATATATATATATATATATATATATATATATATATATATATATATATATATATATATATATATATATATATATATATTATATCAAAATCTTCACAAAATTGGATAGATTATGTCATCCTTGTTAACAAATGGGAAGAGTATGAATTTCCACATCATTATCATAGTTTAATGAACAAGAATTTTAGGAATGATTAAAAAAAAAAAAAAAAAAGACTGCGATCTTGGCGATATTAGTTTTTGGATCAGAAACCACAAAATTGTTTGACGGCTCCTAAATTGAGTTTTCGTATTTTCTATGGAATAAGCACATTATGCTGAGAGCTGATAGATTGGATTTGGCTACACTATATGTAGTTCTCCAGATATAAGGCCTACAATGAAATTTTTGATTGAAATATATTGGATCTTTTGATCCAAAAAAGATCAGACATACACCAACCGATATATAGGCCCATATCACTGAGCTTAAAATTATACATGTCAATATAAACCGCATGTGTAGTTTAGAGAGAATAGTTTTTTTTTCCTATGCTGTACTTCAAGAACAACGCCACCGATTAAAGGTAATAAAACTGAAACTGAAGTATATTCTCTTCAATCTCTTCATTATGACATTACAGCAGCGTTTCTCAACCGTTGTGTCGCGAGATTTTTTAAACTTTTTCTAAGCTCTTCCGCAAAGAAATTATTGTTAGGAGAAAATAAAAATTTATCGCTAATCTACTTGATTTCACACTTGTTTCTCATACTTTGTATCTCAGCAGTTCCATAATTAAAAAAAAAAAGATGTATGTATTTTTGTGTGTGTGCCTTTTTTATCTAGGAAAAACAAAATCACATGAGAAAGTTTGAAACGTAGTTTGGTGTGCCTCAAAGGGAAAAAAGGCTAAGAAACGCTGTATTAGAAAGAGAGAGAGAGAGCACAATGAGATACGGCCCAAAATTTCGTTAATCCTTAATTTCTGGGGAAACTAAAATATTGTTCACAAAAGTGTATACATTTTATTTATTTAAACATATTTCTGGGCATTATCGGTCAGATTATGGCCTTAAGCCCATCATACATGAAGGATCACGTCCTTCGGCGAGTACATTATCCGGGAAAGGGGGAAAAGGAAGGAAGCAGACAGGGACCTGTATGTTAGGTACCACTCCGACATTAGCCTGGTGTGAATGAGGACAACCCAGGAACACTGGCGTCGTTAGCTTTTTAAATCTGTGGGGGGGGGGGTCGGATGAATCAAAATCAAAGTCCTCTTTTCCACAAAAAGTTATATATACATAATAGTAAAGATTCTTTAAATATATCTGACTAAAATCTGGAGAGGACGCGTCCCCCGACCCCTCTTCACCCCGCTAACGACGCTCGTGCCAGGAAAAATCTCACTCAAGAGGGATGTCCTGAAAAAGCTGTAACACTTTATTGACCAAGTGTCCCCCACCGAAAATCAGTCAACAGGTTACACTGAACTGAACAAAATGACAGGCTTGAGGATAAACTCTCATGCGTAGGTTTCGAAAAAGTAATTTTTATAGCGCCTAAAAATACGTCGTTCGTTCCCAAACTGACGTAGTTGAGTTTTTTGCTCTGCTAAAATTAGAATATTTATTTATGAATGTGTATGTACTGCCCTCAAAAGAGCGTGTAGTGCGTGCTTTTGGGTCCGGGATGGGATACGTAGTATTCTAACGCACACTCGTACCTCAGGAGCGCTGCGGAAGTGAGTAGAAACTACTCCGTCTTCTGGGCGAAGGTGCCACGACCCTACCAGCGGAGCTCACCATTCTCAAATAGCCATTGTCTTTAAAGGTAGACAGACTACATCAGCAATTTGATCTGGTAATGAACGGTGTACCTCTACCGAAATTAAAAGTAGTTCCGTATTGTTTGAACGACCCTACCGTAGAGACCTGCACGGGCCGAATTTTTCGGCCCGAGCTCAATCCAGCCCGGGCCCGAAAAGTTTTGGAGATTTTCGGTCCTAGCCGGCCCGGCCCGACAAGTTTTTCAAACTTCTTGGCCCAAGTCCGGCCCGGGCCCGATAAATTTTCGAAGTTTCTGGCCCGACCCCGGCCCGATAATTTTTTAAAAAAATTAGCTCAAGCCCGAATCTTTCTCAAAATTTAGTACTAAATTTGACCTAACCCTCAGAAACATTTTCTAAACTTTGGTTCACAACCTGATGCTTGCCTTCTGAATGGCACCATTGCCCCGTAGAACTTTGCCTGTCATCGAGAGAACAAAAACTCCTTTCCCTGTAAGAAAAATCTAACTTAATTGATTTTTAGCATAAAGTGAAGATGACAATATTGTTTAGCGACAGGCAAAACATTCCCACCCCTTCTTTTTATATTTTGAGTTCAGTGAAGGTCAAGGTCAGAGCTCAATTTACCGCATAATGCCTGCAATCCTCTATAGTGAAAGTGGAGCCGCTAAGCAACACAAACTGTAATTAGATATTGCATTCTTTGTAACATTTTCACGGACACACTTCTTGAACGTTTGGCTTTATTCCAATTATCGTTTAACGAAAGTCAATAATTATTAAAGAATTGCAATTGATCGGCCCCAGCCCGGTCAGACCTGAAGAGAAATCAGTGTCGGCCAGCCCAAGCCCGGCCCGGCCCAAAGAAATAACAGTGTCGGCCCGCCCAAGCCCGGCCCGGCCGAAAGAAATAACAGAGTCTGCCAGAGTGGGCCCGGCCCGTGCAGGTCTCTACCCTACCGAAGGAAGGGTGTTGGTGTTCCTTCTAATGGTGGTTTACACGTACCATTGGGATTCTGACAAGTAGCTTTGCTACAACGTGTACGTGGCACCTAAACACGTAAAAGATAGGTAGCTCCGTATATTTTGGGCGGGCCTACCAGGGAAGACACGGTTCCAGAATGACCATGTCTGCCTTGATCAAACGGTCTACATCAGTCATTGGCTCTGGTAATGTACGGTGTACCTCTATCGTAATTAGAGGAAGTCCCGTATTGCTTGGACAACCCTACCGGGGAGGGAGTGTCGGATTCCTGCCTGCTGGTAGACTGAACGGAGGTGGGGGAGGGGCCAATCCCAGAGATCTGGGCAACGGCTTTGATCCCGTGGAAGGGGGGAAACTGTAGGATATGGGCCGGCGCCAAACTCAAATGGTGACTTAACACGTACCATTGGGTCCGGGATGAGATACGGGAGTATCTCGACGTGTGCGTTACCTCTACACGACAAGGCGGTTGCCAGTCGAACGATAGAGGTAGGCAAGGCCGGGATTGAACAAGCCCCCTCGGGCATCGCCTGGAGCCTCGGATTTGGGTTGGACTCTGCCGGGCTGTGGTCATACAATGGGATTCGGTAGCGCATGGGAGCCAATCCCAGGAATCTGGGTAGCAGTGAGCATGGGCGGGAGGTGAGTTTGCCTTATAACGCTCGGGCGCCATGTCTGCAGAGCATGGTAGGATTGACTCGTTAGCAGTTTGCCTCCACCAGTAGGTTAACTGGTAGGCACCCAGAACTTCGGTCTAGCCGCGCAGTGGGCGTATCCCACTCCCTCATAAAAAGAGGGTTACACTGCTTAGGCGAGTCAGGATTAGGGGACAAATGCTGGCGGTGCACTAACTAGGAATTATTCCATACCGGGACCAAGTACCTGGATAAAACCTATACATCGTCTGAAAGCTCTTGCCATGAAAAGTACGAAACCGCAAATTTCAAATCACGGGCAAACCCGCAACCTGACTCTATAAGGGGCCAGTTTGTTGCTGTTTCTGACCATATGTATGGCATATTCGACATAATTAAAAATGAATGTTACGATGCATCACGCGTAAACACCTTAGTCCATCATGTTCATTTTTAGCCCATTGTTAGAACGTGGCTCGGACAAGGGTTTGGTAAAATCACTTTGCACCCAAACGTACCCATTTGGTCAGTGTTGCCAACAAATTGTAAATACAATGTGAGCAGTGATTTCTCTACCACTGGATGTATATCCATGTAAAGTAGCATAAATGCCATTCTTTACTAGAGAAAATATATTGTGGACGTAGCCTATTCCTCTCTCAAGGACCCCAGTTTGTCAGTGTTGCCAACCAAGTGTAAAAATGAGGTACGAAACAGGTTCGTACGATGAGACAATTATACACCATGCTTGGCAGAAGCATTACACGACACTATAGCAAAAAGACGTTGTGTGTGACCATCTTCCAACCATTCTACGTTGTCAGTGTTGTCAACCAAGTGTAAATATCACAGTGTTGCAAATGGCGTGCTTGCAATTAAACGAATATATAACGAAGGTGACATGTAACGTACTGGTCTCTTATAGGTACTTGGTCCCAATGAACTATAACAATGAAATATATATAGGGTGTTAATGAACTATACCGACCGATAAAATGTAAGAGCTGATTCCTTACATCAAAATAAGAGAAGTAGTTCATACGGACCTATGGCGAAAAGTGCATAGCCTCAGAGCTAGGGCTGTCCAAAATCGCGAAAAAAAACTAAATTTCAATAGGCCCTATTTCGAATTCCAGAAACTGTGGATGATAGTTCTTATCAGTGTAAATGAAGCCATGAGCACACAATCCAAAAGTGCATATTTCATCAATTGTCAATAGGTGTGCAGGGTATTTCCTACAGGGTAATTCTCACATATGCTCTCAATAGAGTTTTCAGATATACCCTGATCTCGAGGGGGGTCCAAAGTAGGCAGGAGGTAAACCTTGACAACAATTCACATCCAGTACTTCGGAGGGAAGTCGGAAGTGTTAGGAATCGGTAGCTCCAAGTTTTTTTTTTTTTGGTGTGTGTGTGTGTTCGGAATAACGTGTGATATGTATTTCGTCACGGTATAATTCACGTTTTCTTTACTTACAAGCGTGAAAGAAAACATCGCAGCATGCGTTTTCCCGAATACGAGAGAACGTGCTGTTGATGATCCTTAACATTCCGACATCGTGCCAAAAGATTCCGTGTTCACTGCTATCAAGGCTTATCGTTTGCCTACTTTGGACCAATCATAAAATCAGTGCATATCCCAAAATTCGGTTAATGGCATGTCTGGGAATTTCATCCTGCACGGAATACCCTTGTACACCCATTGAACATTAATGAAATATGCATTTGAAACCATGCACTTCTCACCATAGGTTCTTATGAACTTTTTCTCTTATTTTTATGTGAGGAATCACCTCTTAAATTCTGTCGGTATAATTCATTAACACCCTGTATTATATATATATATAAATGGAAGTCATTATGTTTGTTACTTAACTCTTGAACCACCCGACCGATCTCCAGCAAATGTTCAACATAGATTAGTTTCGCGCCTGGGATGTTTTTTATAATTTCACTTTGATGATGAAACTTAGGGAACGGGAAGGGTAGATATATAAAATGACCGATATTAGTGTCGAACCCATAGTTTTCGGGGTCGCTGAGATGAACAGTGACCCTTCCGATGCCGTTTAAATCTAAATTCAATCCTTTATGTCCAAAACGAAACGTATTCTCCCCGTGCGAAAAATCGGTATTCTGCTAGTAAAAAATAATTAAAAGAAACTTCCTTCGGCTCGATATCAAACTGCGATTGAATATCAGTTCCTCTCTCTCTCCGTCATGCGCTACAATATACAGTATATAATCGTACAGTTTGTTTGCTTATAAAACTAACACTTTCCTCGCAATCAGAAAGTGATATTCAAACAGTAGTGGGAGAATTAAGGAGATCTCTATGAATTTTACGTAGTAGTAGTTGGAAATGCAAAGATATCAAAATATTGACTTCACAGTTGAGTACAAAAAGTATGATAAAAGACATGGATCATTTTGATTTCATATTGTCTTTTATAATTACATTATTCTGAAAGTACCATCATATATCTCCAGAAATGGCCTATTAGGTCGTAACATGACGTGAAATATGAAACTACCCATACAAAGTTGCATAAATTCAGTACTGAACAAGTCAAACATAACGCATGAAATTGAACTAGTATTGGTTTCTGCTTAGTCCCTGTATGCAATTAAACTTTATATGTCAATTAGACGAACAGTAATATGTCTGGAGCCTGTCGTTAGGAGTGTATTACACCACCTTCAAACGCAATATATCACTTAATACACCCCATCAATCCTTCACTTGCAGTGATGGATACCAGTCAACGTTTTTAATTTCTACTGACCAATCATACACTCCTAAAATCTTTTTTCGTCTTCATGAAACCCGGGGAAAATCTTGAACGAGCTGTTATACGTAATACCCAAAGCAAACTATGCTAATAAAAGAAGCATACTAATATTGATGCATGGATAATAAAAATCACGACCAATGTAACTGGGAAAGAATCGAGAATTTTTATGGCAATTGGACTAAAGGTATCAAAGTTCTGACTCTATAGCCCGTTGTATATTGACCAGAGAACAGGATAGCCAAGCTCGGTTCAATAGTGAGCAATGCACGTAATCGAGCCATAGACGCACACACTTGCATGACCAATATGCATGGAAGATTTGTTTCGTCATATATGTTGGAAGAATTTTTTGCCCACACAGTACGAACTTGTTGTCCAACTTACAAGAAAATGAATCGGAGGAAAGAGTCACTGATTTCTTCCGCTGTCGTGATTGGCGGTCCTAAATTTAAAACAACCAACTTGCATGAACGAGCACATACATGGTAAACATGCATTAAGAACGGCAAAACCACCATGCATGTTTTCAGAAGATATTGAAAGCTTTCAACATGCATGAACGAGGCCATACACGGTAAATTTGCCTGTGGTTTTATCATTTTTCATGCATGTTGGAAGGTTTCTTTATGCATGTGTCTGTATGTACGGGTCCCTTAAGGCTTGTACTATATATTCACTCGAGCACGTGTTTAACAAAGGTCTCTCCAACTGTGACTGAGGAATAGAGTTAATACACTCATATTTCCCTCTCCACATTCTCTTTTGCCTTCCTCTGCATGGGCTTGGCTGCTCTTTCTGTGGTCAATATATGTTCGCCTAAAAGGCAGAAGTACTGGGAACGTAATCTAATGTACTTCGTCAAATTAAATGCTGTCTCTGCGTGTCCGGACATAGACGTTCGTAGAGTAAATTGCAGTTACACAAGTAATGATAACCAGACATTTTGGGGATTTCTGAGAGTTGTTTCGAATGTCTTGATTGGCTAATAATCTCTTTCAGTGTTCTTCATTGACCATTCCATTCTCAATTGGAGAATATGTTAGCATTCATTACTCGTACAACTTCCATTTACTCTGTCCCTTCGAAAACTAAAATGTTAACTAATTTAGTTCGGTTTAGTGTAAGTAACATACGGAAATAAACATACGTACTTCTGATAGAAGAGCGTAAAAACAATTTTGTTATAAATTCAAAGAGACCGGCTGATTAAAAAAAAAGAAAGAAAAGAAACAGGAAAGAAAAGCTAACAATACACAATATTAGTAGCGAAATAACGAAAAAATTATTTGATGCATCATGTAAGTCAACAGAACAAAATGACATGGGTAAGTATACATTCTTATGCTTAGTCTTCGAGAAAAAATAGTTTTTGCAAACCTAAAAAAAAAAAAAAAAAAAAAAAAAAAAAAAAAAAATCTGTAAGATAATTATGCTACCCATTACGATGAAACTGATCATAGAGTTTACTTTCGTCAAGCTCTTCATTATAACATTCGCAAGACGACGGTACACAATATGATTACAGCTCAAATATGTAGTTAATTCGAAGTTTAATATCGGTTTTAGCTATAATACTAGCATCAATTACCCGCTTCGCTGGGTTAAAATAAGAAAAATTAGTAATACATTCAGTAAGTCAGTCATTTGTTACTACTACTGAAGCGCTCTCTGATATCGTTCATTTTCAATCATTTTGATATATCTCCCTCCCCCAAGTTGCGGAACTGAATCTGGATTTAAACAGCATCGAAGTGTCCCTGTTCATCTCAGCGATCACGAAAACTATGGATTCGACACTAATATCGGTCCCCCCTCCTACCTTCTAACTTGCACCGTCAAAGTGAAGTGATAAAAAACATCCCAGGCCCGAACCTCATCTATGTTGAAAATTTGATCGAGATCGGTCGGGTAGTAGTTCAAGAGCTTTTAAGTCATAAACATAGTTACTTTCATTATATATATATATATATATATATATATATATATATATATATATATATATATATATATATATATATATATATATAGATTGTGCAAAGATGAGATATATCGATCGATATATGGTATCGAGCTCAACAAAATTACATGCCTGAGATTGAATTCTCATGCGTAGTTGGAGAAAATAAAAAAAAATTAGGGCAACTTAAATTAACGTCGTTCGCTGCCAATAATAATTGAGAGTTTATTTATTTATATATGTATTATATGTGCAAAAAGTATCCTTACCTAGCAGATTATATCTAAAGTGTCTCTTCTAACCGTGGTACACCTACTATTCTTAAAATAAAATCTAACCAAGTTCTGCCTAATTGTTAACTACTCGTTCCTTCAGGAAAAAAAAAAAAAAAAAATGAGCGTAAGTACATCAGTGCTAAAAATGATAAAGATCTGACAGACAGAGTATGATTCAGGCTTCATTCATCTTAATCTGAGCGCCTTGTCCCGAAAACGTTACGTCACATCTTTGCGGTCTAAACAAAGTTATTTTTAAATACTAGTGGGGAAACCAGCTGTAATTCCTCCTCACCACAACCAAGAAAAAGAGAAAAAAGGTAATCTTTGTGTAAAAAAGGACTATAAAAATTAGAATGCTACTACATATGTGGTGAAACTGCGAATTGAACACAACAGATATGGTAAAATGTTTTTGGTACCTACCGGCAACAAGAAGTAAATTGAATTGTACAGTTCTTTATTTTCAGATATGTTGATAATTGTGTTAGTTATTCATGGAACTATTATGGATTTTGATTTTTTTAAAAAATAAACAATATTAATACTAAGCACAATAATTTTGATCAGATATCGATTTTGATCAGAAAGCAGTCTTCAGCAAGCCCCACAAATGGTTCAATTTAGATCTTGGAGAACAAAACCTTGAGTTCGATTCCAAGCTGTAGTTAGCTATGACTAGAACTGCCCATCTTGCAGCTGCGTTATGGAGAATTTATTTGATGCTGGGATTAAATAATACGGAAAAAAGTTTATTTTATTTTACTGTAAATTGAACACAAGAGGCGTACACCTATTTATAGTGTTCATCAGTATACAATACATACATAGTTATAATTTCATATATAGAAGATAGATACATGCATTGTATGCTCAAATTAATGTTTCACATGTACAGGATACATAAAATATTATGTATCTATTGTAGGACTTCTTACTTGCAAAGTATTATACGATGTTCATATTCTTCTAGTAGGCGATATACTCAATACATTCGTACGCTGTGATAATACTTCATGAAATGTTTGTAAACGGAAGTATGTTTTCCTATTCGGGACATAAGAAATTTCTGATAGTACTGTTGGCGAATCTCTCACTATGTATAAGTTTATTTGAAACACATAAGAGAATGCAATAAATAACAATTTGGTACAAGTGCAAGAAAATTTCCATATCGAAGACATATTCCTGTATCCTTGAATATTAATAACACACACAACTGGATTAAATTGACTAGATTGTGTACATATTTTTGTGCATGAGGGTTCCAAATTATCGATGCGAATTCTATTATTTGGGCGTACATATATATATATATATATATATATATATATATATATATATATATATATATATATATATATATATATATACATACATCATATACAATTTTAATACAAACATTTAAGTATCTCTGAGCATTTAATGGTGGTTGCTTATTTTGTGCCAGTTAGAAAGTGCATTAATGTCATTTTGCAAACTCGCTCTGAACACGTGACACGATAACATTTCAATTCACCTGCATATAACAACTTATTTGACTTGATTACATCAAGGAAACCATTAATATAACAAAAACAGCAACATGATATCTGCGTTCAGGGATATAAAACAGTAGTAGAAATTTAGGTATAGTATGTGGAAAATTAAAAGTTACATGCTTGCTAAGAAGAATGATGTTCAATCTGAAAAAAAAAAAAAAAAACTGTGGGAAGATATACCAGTAGGAGTGGGATTGGAGGGAGGGACATGTACAAATAATGAAAAATGACTGATATAGTCTGCAATCCATAACTTTTTGGGTCGCTGAAATGAACAATGACGCTCCCAAAATCGTTTAAATCTAAGTTCATTCCCTTCGGCAGAGGATGGTGGAAGGATGTACGTGAAAAATAAAGTGTTAAAAATGACAGATTTGAGTCGAATTCATTTTGGGAGGGGGGGGGGCGGGAAAAGCTATGACCCATTTGAAATGACTTTTAGAAGGTAAATAGTTATATTATATATATATATATATATATATATATATATATATATATATATATATATATATATATATATATATATATATATGTATATGTATATATCGGGTGTTGCAAAATAAGTGTTACAGCTCTTGGGAGGTGACTCCTGCCACTGAGACAAGAAAAAAGTTCTCTTCAACTTTCTGCTATCGGACATAGTTTCAGATCTACAAGGTGCCGAAAGCGTGGGAAAATGACTTTCGGACGCCAACAGTTCGGAAACTATCCAACATAAAGAGGGCGGGTAAAAAATTCACTGAAGAAGTCATACCTGCTCTATTGAATTTTGCATGTTTCACAATCCTACCGTGCACGCGCAAGGGATTCCCCAAAGGAACGTAGGGAGTTCCGGATAATCTGCAAATGAAACTTGGTCTAAATGGATATGAATTGATAGAGTTTCTACCAGGTAACAATAATTCGTTTGTCTTAAGTCGATATCTGGAACAAATACAAAATGGCGGACACCTTTATGCCCGTTGTGTGTGGTTGCATAATCGCCAGGTACCGATGCTGGCCAACAGTGACGTTCTGAGTATTAATTGTAGCGAATTTGTACTCAAATGCTCTAGAAGGACATCTGGAGTGTCGGTAGAGCATAACAGATGAAGCAGGGTGATTCACATGTGTGGAAACACTTAACGAAAAATGCCCAAAAATGCACTCATACTCAGTAAACGTGAGTTCAAAGCGTCGGAAATGTAAGGATTAGCGTCAAGAACATGAAAGCCATTGCCAATTCACCAATAATATTCCCTCAAACCGATGCAATATGATGTGCACGGTTGCATACCAACCAGGATGCAACAACTGAGTCCAAGTTCAAATTGTGCAATGGACTCAGTAAGAAACTGGGTAAACTAAATGAATGTCACTAGTGGGATCGCATGATCGATATTGAAATAGGCCAATGTGTGTGTTGATATCAACATGTAGCTAATGAACAAATGTCAACATGTCCCTCTACTGCCGGGACATCGTCCCACGTGCGAAAAATAGGAAAATAACTACTCGGGTCTTGAATCTGAGGCCGTGGGCTCCCAGTAGGATTGGAAACTGCGACCACGCGAGCAAAAGCGAGCGCTCTAGCCTTCAGGTTCGAAGGAGCCTTTGTCTGTATTAATTTCTTTGAGGAGTAGGCACTTTGTTTGGCAAGCCATCTTGTACAGCCTCCCGACATACTTGTGTGTTTCATTTTGTTACTCCTACTGCACAGTTGTAAACAATCAGAGCTTTAAGACGTTTCTTCCTATTTCTCATGTCATTTTATTTTCGATATGTAACGGTGTTCCAGCTGTAGTGTTAAATGTGCCAAATCGGTTCATTTTCGTCTTTGTCTTGGCATGTGCACTGTGTGTAAGATACGATTTTCTGGAGGTATTTTCCTATATTTCGAGTATGTCATATATCTCACAAGACGTGGGGCATGATACAAGTTTGTTATTTTCACGCCCTATCAGAATTTGAACCATGCATTAAGAGATTTCTTTTCATATGTGTCGACTGTGGGACAATGTCCCAAACAAAGAGGGACATTGATACAATCGTGTTCTAGTTACGCTCTACCAAAAGTTGCACCAGATGTAATAGCAGAAAGTACAACGTTATTTTCCTAGTTTTCGCAGGTGAGATGATGTCCCAGCAGTAGTGCGACATGTTGACATTTCCATTAGCTACATGTTGATATCAACACACACATTGGCCTATTTCAATATCGATCATGCGATCCCACTAGTGACATTCATTTAGTTTACCCAGTTTCTTACTGAGTCCATTGCACAATTTGAACTTGGACTCAGTTGTTGCATCCTGGTTGGTATGCAACCGTGCACATCATATTGCATCGGTTTGAGGGAATATTATTGGTGAATTGGCAATGGCTTTCATGTTCTTGACGCTAATCCTTACATTTCCGACGCTTTGAACTCACGTTTACTGAGTATGAGTGCATTTTTGGGCATTTTTCGTTAAGTGTTTCCACACATGTGAATCACCCTGCTTCATCTGTTATGCTCTACCGACACTCCAGATGTCCTTCTAGAGCATTTGAGTACAAATTCGCTACAATTAATACTCAGAACGTCACTGTTGGCCAGCATCGGTACCTGGCGATTATGCAACCACACACAACGGGCATAAAGGTGTCCGCCATTTTGTATTTGTTCCAGATATCGACTTAAGACAAACGAATTATTGTTACCTGGTAGAAACTCTATCAATTCATATCCATTTAGACCAAGTTTCATTTGCAGATTATCCGGAACTCCCTACGTTCCTTTGGGGAATCCCTTGCGCGTGCACGGTAGGATTGTGAAACATGCAAAATTCAATAGAGTAGGTATGACTTCTTCAGTGAATTTTTTACCCGCCCTCTTTATGTTGGATAGTTTCCGAACTGTTGGCGTCCGAAAGTCATTTTCCCACGCTTTCGGCACCTTGTAGATCTGAAACTATGTCCGATAGCAGAAAGTTGAAGAGAACTTTTTTTCTTGTCTCAGTGGCAGGAGTCACCTCCCAAGAGCTGTAACACTTATTTTGCAACACCCGATATATATATATATATATATTAATTTGATTAAAGGCGTATTCTGTAGGAATAAGGTATTTCAATATTTATCACAAAAATAAAGTATTTTCTGTATTTTATCAATACACTTTTATTGAAATAAATTCTACGGGAAAGGGCATATCAAATACAGATATCCCATAAACCTATTCTCCCTGGGCGAAGAACAGGAATTTCAGCTAGTATACATGTGTGTTACTTTATTCCTCGTTAACTACTGGCTGGATCTGAATTAAATTTGGTAGGTGGGCAAATAGCTTATCGTCTAAGGAATAAAAGATCGCTATAATTGGTAGCAGAGCTCCGCCCGGGACAGGCTCGGATCGGCAACAGAGGCTGTGTTCCACAGTTTAACAAGCCGAGGCATTCTGAGTTTGGTTGAACCGGCTTGTTTTAAAAGAGGTTCCATTTTTAGCTACTGAAATAATGGTCATCCTAACCTGATCTCACTTTAAGATGAATTAACACTGAACACAGTAGGAATGATATGTGGACTTGTTTTGTTCCTTTTGACCAATCCTGGATCTGTGCAACAAGAATAACACTGTTTCCAAACATTCTGCTTGGCTTCCTCCTTATTTTCAAAACTAATGCTGTTAATCGTTGTTACTCGAGTACTGTCGATTGTATTGTTATTGCACCATGAGTGTGAACAAGTTTTTTTCTTTTTTTTTTTCATTTGATATCTCTTTCATGGCAGCGCAATATTTTATTTTGTGTTCATTGTAGTGTCGTTTGGCGTCTGGTTCGTTTATCTGGTGTCTTCCAAGTGAAGCGTTTTATGTTTGGCTTTCAGCGTTCTCCAGAGAAGAGCACACCAGAATCTCCAAAGGCATCGATTTCTGCTAAATTTAGTGCCAACAAGGAAGGATCTCGAAACGAGAACTCTTCTCTTTGCTTTCCCATATTTCTTTTAGACATTACATACACCACCACCACAAAGCACAATGAGATAGACCAAATCGGGGTGGAAGGGGGTTGAAGAGTCATTATCCGATTAATAGCAGTCCTTATATCAAAGGCTTTCAACCTCAGAGAGAAGATGCAATGGAACTCAAAGTAGATCCTTCACCCTCTTTCAACAGAAGGATGCAGCAAGTGCAATCTCTGAGATCGATGAATGATGTTCACAACCTCACGAAAATGAGATTCAAGACACTCTAGACCCCATTAATTACTGAATATGAAAACAAGTTTATGACAAATTCGTGTAATAATACTACAGACATGAATAAATGAATAAATATGAAGAGGTAATTGTACAGGGTGTTCCAAGTACAACGTTCCGGATTTCATTCTGAAAATGAAACTAAATTTCTAGCTTAACATCTCGAGTTACACCTTTTACGCTAAAGTAGACGGATAACTAGTAAAAGTGAATGAATATACATTTAAAAGGATGGAATGAAAATGTAAGAGGAAACATGAGAATCCGGAGAAAAACCTCTGACAATGTTGTTCACCCCAAACTCTCGGGGCCTGCGATCGAACTAAGCATTAAAAAGACGAACAAAACCATGCTTTCGCATTCTGGAAGGTCAAACTCATGACAAAACTTTAGATTAGATTAGTTATGATAATGATAATGTTTCGATATTACTACTAAAAATGTAAATCATAATGTGTAATCTCCCCACTATTTAAAAAAGAAGAAGAACAATGATTCATATAGGACGCAGGATTGTAACACAAGCTTCTCACTTTTTTCTAATCCCGAGATGCTAGAAAAATCCATTACGAGGCAGCATTTGACAAACAGAACGTACCTGTCAAACCTATTCCAATTCAGCTACATCGATGAAAAAACACATGCTCATCCGTATAACGGACGAAGTATGTATTCTGAAAACTTTCCATTATCAGACACAGGAGTCTGAAACAAGATAGGTTGAAAGTATTATTTTTATTCTGTATCGCTCTGCCGATCGCAGATAGAAATATTCTTCGAGTCACTCCTTATATTATATATATATATATATATATATATATATATATATATATATATATATATATATATATATATATATATATATATATATATATATATATACGTCCGATATACTGAACCAAAGTTCATATTATCATTTAATTTCAAAATTAATGTATTTACGCGAGGAAATAATTTGCTGAACTCTAAATAGATAAAGGGGGGCGCGGTGGCTCAGTGGTAGAGCGTTCACCTCTGGTGCTTGGGGTCCCGGGTTCGATCCCAGCTCCCGCCAAGTGAACTTTGTGGTGGACAAACACCGTGCTCGTGGGTTTTCTCGGGGTTCTCCCGTTTCCTCCCACTTTCTTCATTCCACCATTTCACTCATCTCTCATAATCACCGTCTCCTTTAGCCTAACCGGCATAACCGTGGGACGTAAAACTCAAAGATTTCATTTTTTTTCTAAATAGATAAACCTGTCAGTGCGTATTTTTTTAATAATAGTTAATAGTCATGCTAACAGTTGTCGCTAGCTGCGCTGCCTGATGAGAATAGGAGCCTTAGTGTGAAGGTAGTTTATGGATTTAAAATTATTGTGACGATTTAGTTACAACCTAAAAACTGCATTATTTCAATTTAATTATTTCCAAATAGCACGAGCGCCAATGATGGAAAAGGTCACGGGTCACCAGATCATGAGTTGTTCAGGTCATGCGGCCTGTGTCTTGCTTCTTACACCCGGCGACCTAGAATCAGCCGAAATATGAACTCTACAGCATTATTGCAGGATTTTATGATTGATGATATTCACTACTCGAGGTCGAACATTCATATGTTTGATTTCCGGTATCACACTTAAAAGAAATCAAAGCACCAAATCTTGAATATTTCAAACATAATTCCATGTTTATTCGTCTTCTTATACTGAAAAAAACAATACAGACTATACAAAAAGATTTAACGAAACATTGGGTTAATGATATCTTTTATATTCTGAACGACAGGTTCGCGCGATTCAACTTCGACTATCCTTCGTAAGAAAAGCATGTAGTTTATCATTCCTGTGATTTTCATGCATTTGTACACTGATAAACCTTGTACTTATCTTTCAGTGCAATGCGTTGACACCAGACACAAACAACAAGCAAGCAAGAAAACTATAGATTTACTGAGATGATAGAAAGAGACAGGAAAGAACCCTATTTGTTAGAATTAGACTAACAGCTTCATACACACACACACACACACACACATGTGTGTGTGTGTGACGAGGTTTCATAGTGTTCGGGTCATTCTAGGTCATGGGTCTGTCCGGGTTACCGGATCTGTTGGGTAACGAGTCTTATTGTTACGGTCTTTTGGGTCACCGCTCCATCACTGAAAAGGGCCGTAACCTCGCAGATGGGTGAAGGTACTGTCACGATTTACGCAATTGTTTCTAGCTATTTGAAAATGAATTGTGACGATCTTGAACACGGACATCCTTTGATGTTTATTATTTATTAAGACAAGGGCTGTAACCATGTTTACATTTGAGCGTTAGGCCTAATATTTTTGCAACTGCAAGTTAGTTAAAGAAACGAAAAAAGTTAACGGAACAATTAGAGCTCTTAATTAAACACCTACAGCGAGCCTAAGGCTTAGAGAAACAACGTGGAACAAGTCACATATGATTTAATATTAAGATAATAGCACAATCCGGGATTACTTTCCCCATTTCAGTTATACTGATCCACTGCTGGATCTCCTTGAAAGATCCTGAGGGGACGGGGATCGTCTCCTGGACATAGGCCAGATATATGCAATACAAATTTTAAGAATAAAGTGGTGCTACATACTATGTACACTCATGTCAAAAATGATTGTGCATATCTATAACTGTCTTCTTGTAAGAATATAATTTGATAATGATTTTTCAGGGTACTTTTAATACTAATATGTGTATAATCGGGAAATGTATATTTGTGGTAAATTTCATAGGAAAAGAATTATAAATACGAAAATTAGAATGAGTAAAACAAAATGTTGCTAAATGGGTAAGAAAGTTTTATTTTCGTTTTATTGTTCTTATTTGCTGCTCTTTTGACATGAAATTTGCCACATACGTGTCTTTGGCAATTATACAGATACTAACATTATAAGAAATACCGGATGAATTCGTTATCAAATTATATTCCTACAACAACATATTTATAGACATGCGTCAATAATTTTGGACACGAGTGTACGTATAAAGAGTGATATGAATTTAACAAATAAATGTATGTTAGTAGCTTGTATATATGATATGTTATAATAATTGCAACGTGATGCTGAATAGACCTTGTATGTCATGGAGTGTTCGAAGTAGACGCCAAAAAGTAGGGGAACAGTTTTTTTTTTTTTACCTGACGGACTGAAAGTAAAAAAACTTCTTTGGGTTCCTTAAACTAGTGCTTCAACCAATAAATACATACACTCTGTTAATACGGTAAAGAGGATCAGGTCTAGAAGTTCCAATTTCTTCTGGTAAGGGAGACGATTAAAGCAAATGAATGATTATGGAAGAATTGGTGGAACGATAGTGGGAGGAAACGGGAGTACCGCGAGAAAACCCGCGGACACGGTGTTGGCCACCACAAACTTACTTGGCCGGGGATCGAACCAGAGACCCTACGCAGCAGAGGTAAGCGCTCTACCACTGAGCCACCTTGCTCCCCTACTAGTCAATTCTACCGTGTGCGTGGGTTTCCTCGGGGTTCTCCCGTTTCCTCCCACTTTCTTCATTCCACCATTTCATTCATTTCTCATCATCGTCTCCTTTAGCCTAGCCGGCATATCCGTGGAACGTAAAACTCAAAGATATAATTTCATTTCCAATTACTGAATTAGTAATATCACGAAGAAAGACTCGAGGAAACTCACGTGGTGTGGAACCGAACCTAGGACATAATGCTTCAGAAACTAATCCGAATATACCATTGAGCTAGCGTATGTTATGCTGTTAAACGCAAGTAACACAAAACGAAGTTAAAAAAGACATGCTTACCAAGAGTTCAAAAACCAATTGTATGCAAAGGAAAAATAATGAATGGTCTGCTTCATTCAAGAACGACGTCAAAATGGGTCACTGCGATAAATAGTATAGCTAGCAGCTAACACAAGTTACTTGTCAAGATATGATAAGGGAAACTCATTTTCCTTATTCCTGATTGAAAAAGTTGTTTGTTGTGGCTATGTTTAATCACACAAAATTAGTCACCTGTTAAAATGAAGCAACTTCAATGCCTTAAAACAAACAGTACCTTTATTGTGTATACTTTTAATTCTTATTTCCTGTGAGTCATATTAAAAACTGTCATAAAATGGATAAGGTGAATTCATAAAAATGGAATGCACCGTCTGGATTTTAGTTCTGAATCATTAGATAGTCACATTCAATACTGAACCCTAGCGCAATATTTCCTTGCATTTTTGCAATGTCACGTATCTCATTCTTTTAGTTACGTAACAGAATAGCTTTTTCGTAGTCTTCAAATGCACCATTAACTTTAATTTTACCTTTTTCCTTCTCAACCTTTATTTTACTGGAATGAGACAATTTCAAATTTTATGTTCTTTTTTTAACTCACGTTTTTATTAGTGATAAAGATAACGGGAATTAAGTTTAGGAATCACAAGAACTTCGGAAAGCTATTATCGTGAACTCAATTGTGTAGGATTATGGGATGAATTAATGCAAGAAAATGAAACGAGATGTCTCTGAAATCAAACTAGAAACAAGCTTTTACTGTACTTTTTTTTTTTAAATAATAAAGTTCCCCATTTTCTTCATAAATGCTCATATAAAACCACTGTAAGAGTTAGCATGCACAGGATTAGTGATAAACGAAACAAATATACAGTACATGAATACATATACAGCTGTTTTATGAACTGCTTCGTTAGATTTCTTCCAAAGGGTATTGTGCCAGTTATTTTCGTTAGATGGGCCACTGTCTTACGTAATATATTTTTCAATAATGTTTCAATAAAACGTTACTTCCTCTTAAAATTTATATTCAATTTAGAGGAAGGAAACTTTAATGTGAGTTGAATGGAGTGCTAATCACAATAGATGGCAGCACATATCCCTATCTTTCCAATGTTTTTTTTTTTTTTTTGAAGGAAGTAGTAATATTCACAATAATTGAAACAACTCCAATGAATGAATACACAAACTTTGTCCAAAACACAATTTGAATCAAAAACTAAAGAATAATCCGTACACTTTCGTGATATGCTGTTTATTTCATTGTTCAGATAGTTAACTTGTAGGAAGCATGCTTCTGAAGAGTTACGTGATCTTCATAATGAACAAAACAAAAGTAAGAAAAAAAATGTAATGATTATTCTAATTATTTATTTAATTTGACTTTGGATAGTTTGAACATTCACTCTTGAAGTCTGTAACGGCACCAAAATCGGTCGTTTAGGGACATCTTTTTCAAAACTATTAGTCTTATGTTCGTAGCAGGGGCGTCATTTAGGGGGGGGGGCAGGAGGGGGCAATTGCCTCCCCTAAGAGTTTGAGGAATACATATACTTTAATCGATTGTCTACTAATATACTAGTACAAAACGTGAAAGTCTTATGTCGGTGGTGCTCTTGCCCCCCTCAAGCGAAGTCTGAAATGACGCCCCTGGTTCGTAGTCTAAAATATAGTTTTAAAAAAATGAAATGAAATCTTTACAGTTTAATGTCCCACGATTACGCCCTTGAGGCTAAGGGATACTATGATTAAAGCAAGTGAATGATGGGAGAATTAGTGGAATGAAAGTGGGAGGAAACAGTAGTACCCTGAGAAAACCCATGGACACGATGTTGTCTACCACAAACTAACCTGGCAGAGGTATTCGAAACGCACCAGAGGTAAGCACTCTATCACTAAGCCACTGTCATTGTAGAAAGATCATTAAGCTATGGATATAATTTGTTTCAGTCACGTATTCAAATCCTTTTCCTTCGGGAGGTTGCATTTAGATGTTTCTAAATCAGGGATGCAAAGAACCACTCGCCCGGGGCGATTGGTTCACCGGTCCGGACGAGTACTTATCATCATACCGAAGGTAAGTAAATAATTTCTATTGTGGGATGTGGGCTAGTATAGCTTTCTTCTTGGGCTAGTAAAATTTTGTTGCCTATTTGCATCCCTGTTCTAAATGCAAGACGTGGCAGTTTTTTATATTCGCTACAGAAGTGACAATATGGATGTTTTTATTTATTATTTCCTAGAATTGACGCTTTTATCTATATTTACCGTTATCGGTGGAAGAGAAATAATAAGGAATGTACCGCAGCGTTGTGTAAAACTTTTGTTTACGGATATTGTTTACTACTTCGTCTTTACTCAATATCCTGGGGGTGAAACACCGTGTCCATTTCCTTCCACTTTCTTCACTCCACCATTTCATTCCTTGTCATCGCTACCGCATCCTTTAGATTCTATGACATAAACGTTTGACGTAACACTGAAATAAAGTGAATCTTTCACTTTATTTCAATATTCTAGACCCATTTATTTTGTCCCGAACGACTACTGAAACACACCGCCATCTATTTAAGGAATGCTACTTAACTGGTGTTGCCTACGCAATCTACATTATACATTTCTGATGTAACTTTACAGTACAACGATATGCTGGAGTGAAAAGGATGTGTAAATACTGTATTGTCACTGGGTTTGTTTGTGTGTACAATATTTCACAACTCTAATTGGTGTGTAATTAAACTTACAAAAATTTGACTAATGAACAAACAAGAAAACAACCTAATAAAAGCAGTGTCAACGAAAGAGGAGGAAAAATCAGCTGGGCCATGGCAATAATGTCCCCAAAGTCTGTGTGTATATATACAGTATGACTACGATTTTCATTATGCATTTTCCAATTCTGACCCCTCCCACTCAACTTTGTAGGATTCATCCGTCGCTCCGTCTCCCATCATCGGCCTTGGAATTACTGCAGAGGTCGATTACCCACAAACTACCACCATGACCTTCAAAACACTTATTCAACACCTGAACCTTGGCTCTTGCAATCAACAATAGTCAACAGCGCATTGTGTTCGCTATACAAATAAAGAAAACTAATCCTGTGAATAAAAAACCCCACATACACACATAATGAAATGTAATTTCAGCTTTTCTCTTATTTTTACTACGTATTTCAAATTATGTAATAATAGCCAAATTTAGTAGTTCTTTTTCACAATGAGATTTTATAAATCTCTTGTTTGGTTGCTGATAGGGGAATTTATATTTATAGGCTTTAAACAAGTAGCAACATCACAGTATACCACGTGAAGAAGTTTGGTTTGTCAGTGTACACAACGTGAAACTTGAAAATTTTGCATCTCACCACGCCCTCCATTCCTCATTTAAAAACTATAATAAGATGAATGAATATTTGAAAATAAATCTTTTAACTCCTTAGATTTATCGAGTAGTCGGCCCATTTGGTTTCATTGTAGCGTTGGATTCTATATATATTAAAGTGCTGCCAAAATGTCTTGAGCCGTGGCAAAAATGCGAACTAAAAATGACCCTCGATACACCCACGCGTTGAGCCAATAAGGGTTCAGCTGTTGCTAAGCGAGAGACCCCCAGCGAAAGGGAGTGCAATTCCTTCAGCCGATAGCAGCGCTCGGAACGGAAGACTAAGTGTCAAGTCAATGTGGTACATTTATAGTATTTTGCATCCTGACCACTATACTAGCCCGCTGATCTGAACAACACTGCAGGTTGTCTATTAAGCATAATGCATGGGGATTGTCCAAATCTTGCGATCAACTAGATACATAACCTCAATCAACAAACTCTATTCCTAGCCTTTGATCCTTACATCCTGGCTAAAACTGGTGGTGATCCATCAAATAGGCTAATTCTTGAGATTGTGTTTCTCTCGGACAGACAAGGTACACTCATGTCCAAAATTATTGTCGCATGTCTATAAATATGTTGTAGAAATAGAATTTGATAACGAATTCATCCGGTATTTCTTGTAATGTAATGTTAGTATACTGTATAGTCGGCAAAGACATGTATGTGGCAACTTTCAAGTCAAAAGAGCAGTAAATAAAAAACAATAAAACGAAAATAAAACTTTCTTGTCCATTTAGTAACATTTTGTTTTAGTCATTCTAATTTTTGTACTTATAATACTTTTCCTATGAAATTTACCACAAATATACATTTTCCGATAATACACATAGTACGGTATCACTATTGAAAGTACCCTGCAAAATCATTATTAAATTATATTCTTACAAGAAGACAGTTATGGATATGTGACAATCATTTTGGACATGAATGTACAAGGAGTTTATGATAAACTGAACTCCTTAAAAAAACGTATGCCTCCACCATTCTTTTTTTAAAAACGAATATCACAGAAGATAATTACAGAAAATATCCCGTTTCTTAAAAAAAAAAAAAAAGAAATGAAATGAAATGAAATGAAATCTTTAGTTTTACGTCCCACGAATATGCCGGTTAGGCTAAAGGAGACGGTGATTATGAGGGATGAGTGAAATGGTGGAATGAAGAAAGTGGGAGGAAAAGGGAGAACCCCGAGAAAACCCACGAGCACGATGTTTGTCCACCACAAAGTCCACACGGCGCAAGCTGGGATCGAACCAGGGACCCCAAGCACCGGAGGTGAACGCTCTACCACTGAGCCACCGCGCCCCCCCTGTTTCTTCAGTTGAACGAATAAGCATTAGCACTGGCGCAAATCCCGATGGGATAAGGAGGACATGCCCCTCCAATTTTGTAACTAGAGACAAAAAAATCCGATTTGAAATACGATTTTTTGGGGGGAGAAATGTGATGATGTGTGTCTGACTGCTACACTCTCTACAAAGGGAAGTGAGATGAAATTGATGTCCCTTGCTGTATAATATATAAGTTCACCTCAGAAATCAGAGTCATCTACCGTAATATGATTCTCATCTCCCCCTCCCTCATAATAAGCCTCAAATCTGTCCATCTTCCAATGTTGAAGACAACTCTAATCCCCTGATCCTCCACAGCATTGTTTTTCAACTTCATAAATATTTTGAACATCGCTTAAAAAAATAAAATGAAATAAAAAAATTACAGTTACATCATTGATTGCTCATACTGTTTAATCTCAAAATTCAAGAGTTTAATCGAGCAACTGATCCCCTGTTGGCAACGGCACCGACTTTCCAAAATTTATGTGGGTGCATATTAATGGCAGGTCGTGTTGTATGTTTTCAGGGAAGACTCGATATTTTTTTGATTGATTTCCTTTCAGTTAAAATCTTTTATGAACACTGTAATAAAGGGCTATGCTCGATTCTATTCACAATACAGTTCCATTTTTTTATTGCGGTAAGTGCCTTTCATTAGGCCAGAAACAGGCAAGGAATGGAAGAATATGTTGGTTGATTGCCTTTGCGCAAACACATTTGAAACAAACAATTATGTTTTAGAGGTTAAAAATTTTAACTTCATCTCAATGCTTTAACTGCTTATTATTCTTTTATAATAAGTTATAAATATTTATTTTATTTTGTTTCTATCAAACTAAAAGTCTTCTCGGTGTGCCGCACCCACAAGATTATATGTGTGGGTGCTGGAGCCCCGGAGAACCCACGTAGTCGGCGCGCATGCCTGTTAGTTCAAATGAGAATCTTATTAGGCACATTTAATTGAAGTTTAAGAAAAAAAAGTGCTTGTCTACATATTCGGTCTGCTAGTATTCACACTGCCACCTAAAGTAAATTTAGAATTTGGAAATGTCTGCAAACTATGGATGATATAAGTTAATAATTACCTAGTCGGATTCACTCACGTTGAGTCATACCACTAATATCAGTAAACTTGAAATCTTTGAATTTTACATGCCACGGGTGTGCCGGCAAGGCTTCAAGAGACTGTGATTATGAGAAATGAATGTAATGATGGAACGAATAAAGTGGGAGGAAACGGGAGAACTCTCAGACAACCTACACACACGGTGTCTGTCCACCACAAAATCCACTTGGCGCGAGCTGGAATCGAACAAGGAACCCCACGCACCAGAGGTAAACGCTCTACCACTGAGCCACTGCAGCCCCTAATCACTAAACCTGAACAAATTATGTTGGCTTAATTTATATTAGAATTTATTTTATACAAATCATTATTTATGTATTGGAATATGTATTATCTGTATATACTGTATATATTTATGTATTCATGAGAGAGAGAGACTCGTTTTTGAACCGACAAAATGAATTTTATCGTAGCAGTGGAATGAGCTTAAAAATTCTCCATTAAACAAGAAGTAACTAATAATTTTGTAAAGTGCTTACTGATGCGAACGTAATCAAGTTTCTGCCATTCAGTTTAGCATGTGTTTGTGTCCATTTCCATTTGACAGGGAGAGAGTAAAAGGTGTCAAATGAATCTCAAATAGGACCATGTCCCATGTTCAAGCTCATAGAGAACAATTTGTTTAATAAAATACAGCGCTTATTTTCTTTATGGTTTCACAGCTATCAACAATGCCTGGGGTTGAACTCAAAGAATAAAAGGCGAAAACTCAGCATATACATATTATCATAAAATATGACACTAGCTCGTTAAAAAAAAAAAACAAACAAAAAAAAACTTTACTATCATGATTAAAGGTTTAGTTGAATCTGGTATTTCTTTTCTTTTTTTTAAAAAAGTAAGGTAGTGACTTTACCAGGTTTTTTTTTTTTAGAAAATAAATTTTAGGGCCGCGGGGGGTCAGTGCTAGATCGCTCACTTCTGGCACGCGCGGTTCCTGGTACAATCCGCGGCAAAAAACCTGCAACATGAGTATATAAGTTTATTGTGAAACGACGAAGTCTTTTGCTCCAAAATAAGTGTGCACAGGAGGAGGCCGAGGTTTATCCTGGCGTGATTCGTTCTACTTAGAAGTTATGTTCATTCCTTGTGCTGTTAGGCGTAGTTTCACAATAAACTTACATCCTCATGTTGCAGGTTTTTTGCCGCGGATTGTACAATCCCAGTTCTCACCAAGTGGGCTTGATGGTGAGCAAACACCGTGTACGCAGCTTTCCTCGGAGTTTCCTCCCATTTCTATCATTCCATTATTATAATCCATTTCATCATCATTTTCCCTTGAGCTTGGTGCACAATAGTGGGTCGTTAAACTAGAAAAGAAAAAAAGTTTCACAAAAAACGGTTAAAATTACACGATTTCACTAAAACCATGTGCCTTTTTTTGAGCAAAATAATCATGCGAGTTTTGAGTTCTTACGTAGCATGGAGGTTATTAAGGAGAGGATCTATCATTACTATGGGCTCCGAATCATGATTGAGACTTTAATCCGGTTCAACTGATCACCAATCATGCAAAAATCAACTCTTATAGTGTATGTTGTTCCGCATCATGCCATATCGCCTTCAAGAGAATTGGATTGCAGGGTCATATAACCACCTGAAATAAATCATCCTTATTATTAGGTGAAATTCAAGAGGTTGAGTGTCAATTCACCTGTTTTCAATAACTATTTTTTCCAACAATTGTCCAATTTTCATGAAACTTGTTAATGGACTTCCTTTAAAGCTTGTTTTCGTTTGGGGTTAAAATCAGGTAGGGCAACGGTTGAATTCCTCCATCATGTAGCATCACGCTTCCCTAGTTTCTGCTGTGTACGCTACGGCACTAGCCTAAACGCTCAGTTCCCTTCATTTCACGTAGCGACCAAAAAAACTTTCTAGTTGGAGTGAGTATCTAGCAATAGAAGTTGACGCCCTGACGTTACACGACATTTGTGGGGTAAACAGAAGATCAGTTTCAATTACTAGCTCAAAGCACAGACGAATCAGCCGCAATTAAAATTACAAGGATTTAGTCTACCTAGAGCTGATCAAGTGCTTGACATCATTGGAACCTTATTGGCTAGAATTATTAACACTTTATATAGCGGCTTTCATTGCATTACTCCAAAGGTTTGTGTGTTTATCCCGTCTTGAAAGGGTTAAAGACCTTTTAGAAATTAAATGCAATTTTTGTTTTCATGTCTCACGTTATATACTCTTTAGGCTAAATGTGACGGATGACTAAGGCAGTGAATGACAGGTGGAACGATAATGTGGGAGGAAACGGGAGATTTCTCAGAGAAAGACCCATGTACACGACGTTGTTCACCTCAAACTTACATGGCTTGAGATCGAACCAGGAGGGTAGGATGAGCATTCTACCGCTGAATCATAGTGCCTCCTAAAGACCTCTCGGTTGAAATTATAGGAAAGACATATCAAGTTATGAGGTGCATTTACTGTCTTTGGCTAAGCAATCTATGCTTATAATAACTAGCCAACCAGTGATTACATTGACTTAGCTGTTCTGAAATTACCGTCCCCGTTCAATTTCTCACAATCACTATAGTACAGTGCAGTAAAGGTTGATTCACCCCTTCGTGGTGGTTCTCTCATCCAAATTTCTTTTCCGATAATGGTCCTAGAGTACAGAAGGAAACTTACAGTTATGAGCGACGAAGGCCTTGACTCGAAGACGAGATGTTTGCTATAATTTACTCTTGATACCTATTTTATTCTTAGACATATCCCTTTGAAGGAGGAAATACTTCTCTCATATTCGTTGAAGAGACTGAGGCAAACAAGCATCGATCCTATTCGTTGTCTCCTTGTCCTTGTGCTAGCAGTAATCCTCTTTTGTAGGCACACTTTATATTCATACGCTTTTTACGATCTTCCTCCGCCTCTCTCAAATCAAAATACAATGTGGGACACATCACACAAAACAGTTATTACTGTACTCATATTATCTTTTGCCTGGGCAAGTGACCTCTTTCTTACAGCTTCAATTTACAGTTTTCTTCCCTCATAAATGAATTTTCTTTAGGTTATACAAAGAAACAGGTCATAAGTGGACACTGTAGGTTAACTTTAAACCAATAAAAGCAGAACAGCATGTTACTGAACGTACTTGAGGATATATATAAGAAATACAGTTTTTATATGAGTTATTAAACTTATGAGCAATGAAGTATTTGAAATTTAAACTCCATTTATACTTGATATGGAAGAATGAAAACATCTTAATGAAAAAAGGCAAACAGTGTAATAATTTAACAATTTCACTAATACATGTAAGTTCTGGCACGCAGTTTTTAGTACACACACAGCAGTGGTTAGGGAATGCAAGAAAATTAAAAATCAAACCATGTATTTTAACCTTGCAATTGATTTGTTATTAAACTCTATTCCAAATAGAGGATTAAGGAAAGATCCTCGCAAGATGTGCAGTAAAGCTCCACTTCCTGTCTTTAAATTGATTTATTAATCCACGCTAAATCAATGTTATCAGGGAACAGGAAATGATGATCGACTCTATAAAGAGATGGATGATAAATTTAAGTGAATGATTCTGAAAGAATTGGTGGAATGCGAATGTAGGAGGAAACGGGAGAACGGCGAGTAAACTCACGAGCACGATGTTGTTCACTACTAACTAGCGTGGCCGAGGATTGAACTAAAGACTCCTTATACAGATATGAGCGCTCTACTACTGCCCACTATCCTCTCCTAGGTCGTTATTAGGGAGAGTGAACTAATGATAATTTCTCTTTTTTTATGCGAATGACTTTATATATTGCAGCCGAGGAGGCTCATGAGGGAAGTAACACTGGTAAAGATTATAGTTTCCCCCCTTTGAAACTAAACGAAGAAAACTTTCTTAATATCCTAACTGTTGCACTTAACAATTAATTTATTAGATTCCCTTATTTCCACAACTTCAAGCGTTGAATTTTTAGTTAATATTAGCGTGAATTCTCCCACAAGCCGGACACGTATACAAGTAGTATATGCGTAAAGAGTATGCATGTAATACGAAAAGAGACAAAGAGTATGCACATATATGAAAGACAAACACTCTAGAATTTTGCTATACAAAACAGTACATACAAAGAATTTCTTCCAGCAAAATAAAAATTGTCTATTATTGACAACGAATTACGTGCTTCTTAAATTTATTTTTCTGTTCTCGAAAACTACTGATGAGACTTTATACTCAAGAGCGTCACCTTGTTAAGATCGATGTTATCTATTGACTGTACATGTCTTAGACTGCGTTGCCATTTTACATGAATCTTTTAGTTGTCATAAAAAATCTTGCAACCCGATCTTTGTATTTACTGCTTACACATTACAAGTTTCTGAAAGCAAGAAAGTTATCTCCATCAATGCAGCACTGCACTCTAGTGGACAAACAGTGAACCTCTTCATTAAAAACGTGTATTTTGTCGCGATTCCCCTCCTGTTCAGAAGAATTCGTTGTTTCGGAAGCGGCGATAGCAGGTAGCAAGCAAGACAACCCAGAAAGTTGCACATGGTTTGACTCCTTGCAAGATGAAAAAATGTATGTCCCTTTCAAGACAGGGAGAAATATACTAGGGTTTCAAGATTTTTTTTTTTTAATGACTGCTACAAGATTCATGTAACGTGGCAACGCGGTCTTACACTTGGGAAGTACTATAGTCACACAGAAATTAAGAGTTAATGACAAATTTAGGCTATTTCTCGTTAATCATACTATCAAATGTCGCCTTGCTAGTGTTACAATGAAGAGCTCAATGAAGGCATACTTTTCGTGAGTTACATTACAAGAAGTGAAATGGTTCTCGTATAGGATTGTCATTTTTCAAATATGAAAATTCAGGACGCTACTAAATTACGAGAATCTTTGAAACGATTAAAATGAAAAGAACTGCTACATAATAATTCACTTCCTTCCATTGGATAACGTTGTTCAAGTATTACGTAACCACATTTTAAAGCATTTTAGTTAAATACATGTTTTATGTATTTTTTTTTCAACTTTTGAATTGCCATGCTCAGAAGTCGAAGAGAATAATTATACATCTAATCCTGTGAAGAAAAGCAAACTATTATATTCCCTTTCTTTTTTCTTCGCTTAAATCAGGGACACTTAAGTGCCCCGAGAAATATTTTCGGGACGCAGATCTCGATTCCGCGACGATCCCGTATTTTTCGGGACGAATAGTAACCCTATTCTCGTACATCAACTTTTAGGTTAACGACTTGTTTTTCCTCCATTCTTTTCGAAAGTTACCCACGAACTTTTTATACTTACGTTTATCATTTTCTTCAGCTTAGCAAGTTCTATCGATTGGTATAACATTCATCTTTGAACATTTTATCCCGTCAAACGCTAGTGATATTGTAGTTTTTTTTCTTTTTAATACATCACCTAAACAAGTATGCACCAATGGGCTGCCTATTTATATATATATATATATATATATATATATATATATATATATATATATATATATATATATATATATATATATATATATATATATATATATATATATATATATATATATATGAAGCCGATTACTTAAGGTCACCTTTTCGATTATTTTGATCCTAATCGGTCAAAGTCGCATCTGAAAAATAGATAATATGAGACAGGATAAGCTTGAACCACGGGCATTTAATGAATTTTCTTTATAAGAAAGTAATCTTTCTATGTAAACAGGAGTTGAGTTTAACGTCCCTTTCAGCAGCGAGGCTATATAAGACGGGACCTACTGTTTAAAGTGGAATCCTAACCACATGAGCTCTCGCCGGGAATCGAACCCGGGTCTCCCACACCAAAGGTGCGTACGCTAACCGCTTAGCCACGAAGGAGCTCTCTATGTAAATAGCAATAAGACTGTATTAAAAGCAAGCTTTGAGTACCGGTACACACAGCCACCACTCAATGCATTAGAAGAATCAGTACGTCAATGTTAGTAACATTTCTTTCAGACTACGAAAAATTCAGCGAATTTAAAGACTGATTCTGATTGCCCTTCAGTTATTCTTTCTTTTTAAAATCTTGAAACGACTAATGTGTGTTCTTAATGTTGGATTTGGTTGCAGTTCGGCATCCATATTCAGCACAGAGGCTATACGAGATTTGGATCTACCACAATGCGTTCAGATTTTAAGGGTCTCCCACCGGCAACCAAACTTGGAACCCCATACACAAAAGGTGTGCGCACTCGTCACTAAACCAGTAGGGAAGGTTTCTTAGTGCTGGAAACAACGCATGCCATTTCTAGTACTCTGCACATTTTTAAAGTTTGATTCATTTTGATATGCTCATTTTCCCCCCATATTAAGAACATTTCTACATTCCCTTTAAAACAGTGTACACGAAGTAAAAAAAAAAAAAAGTAGACCTATCACGCACGTAGTTAAAATAACTTTGTTGATATCAGCACCTGGGGAGTAAAAATGAATTGTTCTAGACAGAAATAGACTGACTGCAGCTGCTGACATTTTTGTCTCACTTCATAATTTACTAAAAACCGTATATTTTATATACACAGAGGCCATACGCAGAAGTTATGTGATGAAAATGCAATAATTTCTATGCTAAAAGAGAAAGGCGTAGAAATATCTAGCCAGGGGCATCGCTCAATGGATGAAGGTCATTTTGCCATTCAGCGCGTATGTATAACTATTCTTTAGTAATATCGTGTATTTTTTTTTTTCAAAAATATATACTAAAAATGTTGTCCTAATATATTAGACACAATTTTACAAAATTCTATACAATATATTTCAAAATTGTTTGGGTGTTATTATTTTTTTTTTTTAAAAAAAAAAAAAACATTATTTGCACATTTCGTATCTCGGCCAAGTAATGCTTATTTACAAACTAAGCAGAAAGAAAATAAATGAAATGTTAACATTCAACGTTTATGCTCTTAAAGCTAACGAAGACGGGTGATTAATAAAGTGACTGATTATAAAAGAACTGATAAGATAAGAATGTGAGAGGACACAGGAGATCATTCCTCCGAAAAAAAGAGCACGAGGTTGTACACCACAAACTCAGGATCCAAACAGAAACCCTCGCAGCGGCAGCATTGTGCCGCTATTTGACACCGACTTCACAACAACAACAAAAAAGGATTATATAGTCAATTTTATTACTATTAGAATAGATGATTATTTTATGCTTTACGGCGCTTTTGTATTTTATTAGGGTACCTGAATAACTATTTGTAGCGCTGTTTAGTATTATATATATATATATATATATATATATATATATATATATATATATATATATATATATATATATATATATATATATAGAGAGAGAGAGAGAGAGAGAGAGAGAGAGATAAATGTTTAATATTAACTCTAGTCGTTTCCCCCAAGTCTTCAACCTGTTGTACGCTAAGCTTTAATTATTTGCATTTAATTTTTCTTTTAAATTTGAAGTTTACCCACAAGCCACCGCAAACTCCATACAATATTTACGCAATTATTAAAGGGCTTCGTTAAATACAACCATTGTGTTTATTTAATTTATTCAGTAGCACGCGACAGCACCTAACGACATCTATTAGCGTGAGGCAGGCCAACTATAGCGTAGGTAGCGACGCCTATTAGCATGACTTTAACTATTAAGAATTAGCGTGGCGTCCAGACTGAGACGTTCGCCTTTAATTCAGGGATCATACAATAAGTTTCTTCGGAAACCTGAAGACAGAAACATAGAAAGCGTGTTTGCACTACGTATTTAATGAAATGTGAACAAAACTATAACAACATGTATATTTCAAAAATAACTCTGGGAGTTATTCATAGTTCATTCGTTATAGTTCAGTCAGTCTCGCTTTCATAGTTCAGTGTTCACTTTTCTACATTTTAGCTGTATAATGTTCCCTCGCCTTAAAAGTGGAACTACGAAAACTGAAGTCCTCTTGAAAGGTTACAAACACTACGTAATAACGTCCGTAAATGGCACATTCAGTTTCATATGGAAAGCACCAGTGAGATGATGCAGACCGCTGTGGACGTCCAAAACTCATTACTGTGGAATACTATGTGTGAAAAATCAGATTTAAAGTGACCGACGGTACACCATTACAGCGGCAGTTCCTAGATGATACTATCACATGGCAGCACCGATTTCACTAACTGGACATTTGGGTGTCCCTGTCATAAAGGTCGTTGAGTGCTGAGCATTCTATCAGAGGAGTAAAGAAACAATATCACGCAAAAGTTGCAACTGCCAACCTAGCTCTTCAACTGGAACCTACAGTCTTTTGGTCCAGAACTGTTACATTAGGTAATACCCGGGTTCATGTGTTGAGTCTCATACGAAACAAGATATTACAGTATGGACATACTCAAAGCTCTGTTGGAAAGACGTTGAGATGTTAAGAGTGTACTTACTGTTCGTTGGTTATCTAATATGAGGCTCTACACTGACAGGTCAACATTATATCGAATTTACATCAAAGTGCGTGAAGCGAGACGCGAAAAATTAGATGCAGTGTTCTGCTTCTTCATGACAACACACCCGACGCAGCTCCGGGTGCCATCCAGAAAAAAAGATTCCAAATATTGGTTCACCCATCGTATTCACTGATTTCGCATCAAATGACTATATACTCGTTAACTCAAAAAATATCTGTGTCCACAAATTTGCCAGTGAGGAAAATGTTATGGATGTTCATGATCAATGGTTATAGGAGCTGGAGCAGGAAGAAATATTGTTCTCTACATGAATTTAAAGTGTTACAGGAGAGATGGCAAAAAGTGCGTTAAGAACAGGAAGATTACAAAAACGTCTAAAAGTTATGAAAAACAAAACTAAGCTTGAAACACTGAAAAGCTCCCCTTCGTACTTAAGAAACCTTGGATATTCACGGCTGCCGGCTTATGTAATCGCAGGAAGAATTTAATATTTGACAAAGAATTTTTAATTAAGATACTTCTCACTTCTGACAGTATTTTCAGTATTGATGAACAAAATAGCATCAAGTTAATAAGATATTATTAGTGCAGTATGGAAAATTTAAAAAAAAAAAAATCCTACATATACACATTCATTTGTTACTGCTTGATTCTTACATACACGAAGATTCATTGTAACTTTTTAGCAGTTGATTGCAATTTTGCAAACATCATATTAACATTGTGAGAATAGGTTAATTAATTCACGGTGCTAATCTACCTTTTAATTACCCTTGAGCAATGAAACCTAGCGATAATAACAAAGCTCTGAAAGACCGAAAGACGGATTCAGTGCATGAAATCTTTAACAGGTAGGTAGGCTTTTTACAGGCGTCCTCTTTTCCGTCTCCGGTGAACATTAAAAATTTTAAAGTTTCTTCTACCACGCTGGTATTGGTAACTCTACTTCTCGTGTGTGTTAATCGAATGTCATTCACGTTCGTAGGAAATGGAATGGATGGATATTACATACTGAAAGGCTACGTAATGACTATTGTTCTCTGTCGAGCTTCCGTCACACGACTATTGTTTTCACGCGTATTTGCCTATGTTGTACGTGTTCAGCGTGCAACTACAGTTCGACGAAAGATCCGCAGTACAACTCATTTTTCCTCTCTTTATTATATGTACTAACGTGCGTGCTCTTGACATTACCATCTTTGTTCATTCTAACAAAGGTAACATGTTTCAGGACGAACCATGCATGCTCTTGTGAATTTTCAACTTATGATTCGCAAAATAGAGGATTCAGTTTTTCTTATTATTCGAAATATACATCATCCAAAGAATTGTTCGAATAATTATTCATCATCCAAAGTATTGTTCGAATAATTATTCGTCATCCAAAGAATTGTTCGAACAATTAATCATCATCCAAAGAATTGTTTGAATAATTATTCGTCATCCAAAGAATTGTTCGAACAATTAATCATCATCCAAAGAATTGTTTGAATAATTATTCGTCATCCAAAGAATTGTTCGAACAATTAATCATCATCCAAAGAATTGTTTGAATAATTATTCGTCATCCAAAGAATTGTTCGAACGATTAATCATCATCCAAAGAATTGTTCGAACAATTATCCGTAATCCAAAGAATTGTTCGAATAATTATTCATCATAAAAAGAACTGTTCGAATCATTTTTCATCATTCAAATACTTATTTTATTATCCGAATAATTATTCATAATCCAAAAAGTTACTCGAATAATTATTTCATTACCCAAGTAATTGTTCGATTAATTATTAACCGAATAATTATTCATCCAAAGAATTGTTCAAATAATAATCATTCAAATAATTGTTCAGATAATTGTAAATTAACCGAATAATTACTAATCAACCAAATTATTCGAATAACATATTCAAAGAACACAGAATTCCAATATTAGAATTATGAATTATCCCAACAATTATTCAGCATTGATATCGGTTTTCTAATGTCATTTGAGAAATCCGGTGGTTCACCGCTATAGAAATAATACTCTACTAATGGATTTTGTTCAGTAATAAACCAATCCCATAGGGATTTTTATTATCCTCCTCCATAGGATCCTGCTTTGTATTATTCTACAAACTTTTCGTTGGTCTTTCCAAAGGTTCATCCTAAGCACTAACAATTAAAATTGTATGCATCCGGCGTGTATTTCTCATGCAAGCAAAATGTCTTCCCTGGGCTCTTCGATTTAACTAGAGCACTATTCGATAACACGCACATACTGGAATTTTCCTTATACTTGGTAAAGTCCGCAGCAAAAAAAACCTGCAACATGAGCATGCAAGTTTATTGTGAAACTACCCCTAACAGCGCAGGGAATCAACATAATGTCTAAGTAGCACGAATCATGCCAGAATAAACCTCGGCGTCCTCCCCAACTCACTTAATTTGGAGCAAAAGGCTTCGTCGTTTCGCAATAAACTTACACGCTCATGTTGCAGGTTTTCTGCTGCGGACTGTACAACTCAAGCCCATAGCCAGAGGGACCACTAGGACACAGGGCCAAATCATTTGAGGAAGGGGCTGGAGCCACCCTCTAGTTAGGACTTTGTATAACTCTGCTCATTCATCAGCTCCCTTGTTCATTTTGTTCCGAACAACCTCAAAACTTAAAAATATAGTGTTCAGCTTGTCGAGTTAACACTATCTTAACATTAATATGTTAATTTCGTTCACTATAATAACCTATGGTTTAAAATTTGAAAGTTGAATGCGAGTAAGAGGCTAAGAGGAAAAAATGTTCTATTAGGGTCATGTACAGCGGGCCACAGAAATTCTTGAGGTACAAAGTCCGTGAGTTAGGCAACCTAACTAACGCCCGCTACAAGATTAATAACGCCTGGTAGAGTAGCTAGAACAGCGGCATGAAGTTGCTCCACTTGTTAAAAGAACAAATCGTAAAGTGTGTTTTTGTGCACGAGTGAGGAGAAACGCTGGCTGACGAAATGACAAAAGGGAGTCTTTGGATACTTGTATCACAGTAAACAGCACAATGCCAGAAAAAATATCCCGACACCAGAGGCGCCGATGAGAAGAGAACAGTCGGGGGACTTAAATAATCTTATAATTAACTCAAATGAGGGATTATAAACAAGTTAACTTACTTCAAATGACTATACATATAGGCGTATCAAATAATATACGGATAGATTATGCGGTATATGTAGTAGGTTATTTTTTTTTTTTTTAAGCAAACAAAGCCTTGCTCTGAGTTCTTAAACTATTAACAATAGTGCTACCTGCAAATCAATTAAAATACGGATCGATCATTCGGGGGAAGAGCCCAGCCTCCAATGAAAATTTTCTGGGTCTAACAGGGCCTGAGCTCCTTGGTTCCGGCGCCACTGATTGATACGTAATATTACTTCCAAAGAAGAACTTGTCTGATTTCATTATTCGTTAAATGACTTGAAAATGCTAAATATTGGTACGCAGTAATTTATTTGTAAATATTAAAAATGCAAAATTCGATAACACTCGAACGAATTGGAGAACTTATCCGTAATAAGCGTATTTCCAGTTAGGTTGCAATTATAACTGAGGGTTCCTGATTTGTATAATATTTATGAAAATTTACACATTGAGACACAAGGAGAAAAGAGGAGGATATAGTGTCAATAAACAACAATTTAAAAATGCACGAAATTAACGGTTAATATCAAATATTGAATCATTAACAGAATTAACTCTGTAACTAGTTTTCTTCACTCATTTTTCTTCCTTTATTTTCAAGATTACATCATCACTGAATTTCTCCACTGCAGATTATCTTTCATTTAGCAGCATCCAACTGGAGCCCAACCTTGTAAATGAAACATTTTAAAAAGTCTATGGCGAGGGGGTGAGTCGAACTCGGACCCCTAGTTTAGAAAACCAAAATGCTAACCACTCACCTAAAGCGTTACTTATTTGGGAGCAATTAAATAAAAAGCCTTTTCTGTTCGCTCAAATCAGTAGCTTGTTAATAGTCAAATTTCATGGCAAAACACAGAAATATGTAATTGAGAACTCGGAGGGCATTATATCACTACATTCACTAAATTATAAACATTTCAGATTTTTAAAAACAAAATACAAAACTCCTCCATATTGAATCAAATACGGCGCGTATATTATACGCGTTACCAAACTAAAGACGAGTCAATTACTGCGTAGTAATCGTGGATCTGTGGTCAAGGCGCTCGACCAGTAATTTGAAGGTAATCAAGTCAGATCCACAAACGACCAGTACTCTTTTTTTTTTTCACTTTAGAATTTTTGGTGGCGATTAATCAGCGATGACACACGTTTTATTATCTTCAGATATTTGAATACTCGGATGTTTCAATACTTGAACTATCAAATCTTCAGGAGTAATAATAGTAATAATAATAAACTAATAATAATGACTACTATCTCATAAAAGATAAAATTTAGGAGCTTATTATCGCTCAGAGCATAACATTACAACCAGAAATGTGATATATTTGGCAAGAATATTTGGGTTTTGTTTAGTGTTGTCCACGAGAAGAAGAATTTCTCATCTTTTTCTGAAACAACACAAACAAAATTGAGATGAGATTTAACATTTTACATTCGAGACGGGACAAGTTTAAATCAAATTATCGTCTCGCTTTGGAGCTGAGAATCGAGACGAGACGAAAAGTATCGTAAACACTTCTCGTCTTATCTCGATTCTCGGAATAGTGTATGTCCATTCTTTAAGTAATAATTGCTTTGTAGACTGAATCTTATACGGTATTTGGTTATTTTGTATTTCAGAGCTCATTGATTTATTATGGTCTGTGTAGGTATTTTTGTAGGAAAGTTTGTATAATTACTTCTGCATATCCTGAAAGTTAGTTTATTATATGCCTTACTGTTCAGTGATATTCAGTGACTTTTATTGCAGTTATTTCCCACAAAACGTACAGCAGAATTCTTTCTACATGAAACTCTAGTGGAACACTTTCGTTTAAAATTTTGGTAGTTGCAGAGGGGTGTCCTGAAGGTCCGGACACCCTCCCGAAATTCCGAGTTATCTATAAGTTTTGCCTCATTTTAGAGCAATTTTAATAATACATTATTATTATTATTATTATTATTATTATTATTATTATTATTATTATTATTACTGAAGATTTAAGACGCCATTATTGCAATGTAAAAAAGCATACTGAAGTTGATAGGAAAAATAAAAAGAAAGGATAAGAGGGAGTTTCGAAGGATTAGTGTCCGAAAGGAAACGATTAGCAGGAAAATGTGTCAGCTCCTGGGCAATATTAATATCGAAACTTCGGATGCTTAAACAGAAACTAAGTAGGATTTGGCTTCATCACGATAGATAGTAACACACTTTCTTTGGATAAAAGACTTTGGATTATGTATGCGTTATTTTGATACTTTAACAAAATATGCATACGAATATAAAAAAGAATAGTTTATATTTACAAATTTTGGTTGAACGGATATATAGAACGTGTTGGAAATGGCGAACGAAAATATTATCATAATTTCTAACAGTAGGAGTAATAGAGAAAACGTTCGAAATAATTGCTAGGAAACAATATCGTTTGAGACATATTTATGACTCACACTAGGCCCTAAACATGATCCTTATGTATTGATGAATTTTTTGCTAACCACGTTACATTCTCCTATTGCACGAATCAAGGCTGTACACAGACATGTGACGTCATATTGCTAGTACAGTATTTTTCTCTGTGAAGAAAGCAATTTCCACTCTAACTTGTAAGACCGAAAGGAATTGAGTATTTTTCATTTTATTACACGTCAGAAGTATGAATATTGTAGTATGAATGAAAAAATCAACTTACCGCAGCGGGAATCGAACCCGGGACCCCTACATTACGAAACGAATGCTCACCACTACGCTAAGGCTGCTCTGTTAGTCAATAGTCAAAAAACATTCATGTCTGTTTCTAATTGGACACGTTTACGATAACGACGAAACACAGTGATTTCTGTCATGATAAAATACTATAGTCGAGATACTTTAAATTAGAAAACAAAAATAGATATACAAACACGCAAGGACAAGAAGAAATTGGTTTTAAGAGTAATTTGACCACTTAACTTGAACCCAAGGCCTCAAACCACTTTCTTTTCTGATTCACCGAAAGTATCTCCGTAACTTGTCTCTATTATACTTAGTAATACTCGTTTTACAATTATTTTCAGTAACCTTGAACGACAGGGACACGAACACAGATACATCGAGGACATACAATTTCAAAGGATCACCCACCGGGAATCGAACACGGGGCCACGAGCACTGAACTATCTGTGGCAGGGATGGCGTGGTTCAATGAAAACTTTACCCGCCACCCACCGTGACCCACTCTGACCCACCATGACGCACCACGAACCGTGACTCACTCTGAGCCACCACCCACCGACCCGCTCCGACCCAGCAAAACAGATTGTCATCAACTCTGATACATAATCCACGGCCTCTGTTTTACTAACTAAAAAGTTTCTACTTCTAATAAAACCAGGTTGTTAAATTCTAACTAATCAGAGTTTGAATTTCTACGGTCAATCGCTCAAGCACCGTTCTGTTATAGTAACGGTGGATCTGACATTTACGGTATAAAATGGTAAAATGTTTATCATGGGCCAAATTACGATGAATTTCAATGAAATTATCATGGTATAATTATTTCCTTGTTGAATTATCGATACTATCCAGTGGGAAAAGCATGCAATTTGAAAGTCCCAAATCAAGGTAAATAGACCAACGTAGGGCCTCCAGTCCAAACTTAAAATTTCTGTATAAAAGCGTACATTACAAATTTTGTCTATTTTTCTCAGAACTTTATTGCTTAATTGTCCTGTGCCCTAATCGCTCCTTATAATGAACATAAGCTTGAGCAATTATTATAGTAGAAAGCGCATGGTATGTATATATGATGCGAAGCGCTATATTTTGTTTCTCAATTTCTGTTTCTGAATTTGTTTTCCAATATCGATCGTTTACAATTATTTCTACAAACCTACCCACTATCAATTTTGCACATATATAGAAAGTGCCACCCCTACCCTCATAAAGAAGAATTTAAAAAATGCTATGAGACGTTCTGTTCATTTTCAATAAAGAATTAAAATACTGAATTTCAGGTCCGTAAGTTTAACGGCTTGTGAGATATTCAATTTTTTCCCACAAATTCGGATCTCCACTATACCCTTAAGATATTATTATAACGAAAGTGGTATGATAAGATCCCAGGTTGGATTAAGGCCTAACTATATACCAAAAGTTATTTCATCTGACTTTGCAATTTGCAAGTCATTTCATTTGATGATCAGGCACACATAGTTACATCCATTTTTATAAAATAATTTATATGTTACAGCGATTCAAAAATGTATTTTTTCCCAGTGTTATGTCCTCTAAAAACTCAGAGGCTGTGTATCTTGTACGCCAAGCAGTAGTATAAGTCCTATTGCTATTACTGCAATTACAAATATCAATATTAAAAAAAAAAATCCTGAAGTTCTTTTTTCACTTAGAGATACTCATCTGAGGTAAGTAAACAGAAACAAATCAAAAAGGAAGAGTAATAGAGGCCTTGAAAGTAGAACGTAGACAAATTCACCGGTGTTCAGAAGCATATTTTTAAATCACTTCGACCCTACTAATATGAGCTAAATATGCGGTTCTGGTTAGTCGAAACTATCCGTTTCTTGCCACGTAGTATAAATAGAGCAGAAATGCAGGGGCTGTTACTGGTGGTGATGGTGGCCAAGCGTACTAGTGCAACGGGCTAGTAATTATAATTTGATTTGGTGAGGGTACCCGGGCGAAAGAAAGTTTGTTATTTTTTTATTTTAAATTTCCATAACTTTTTTGTTAAAATAAGATAAATAATACTCAAAAAAGTGATTTACATACGTTACGCATGCAGTTTTGCTACACGAATCCACAGTATAAGCATGTAGGACTAGTAGTAGTAGGTCTAGTAGTATTAGAAGAAGTAGTAGTAGTAACAGTAGTAGTAGTAGTAGCAGCAGCACTAAGAACAGGTTAGAAGCCCCGCAGAGCTCGTTTTGTTCCACCTTAAGGGCCATGATATCAGTTCAACCTCAGCTGCTTCTTCAGTTTTCTTCTTTAATTCCAGCCAAGTGACAATTTTCTTTTATATATACATACATCAGAAGGTTTGGACAATCGCAAACTGCAAAAAATCAGAAACGTGTATTTAGTTCCCATAGCTAGGATGGAGGATGAAAAAATACACAGGGTGACCCAAAAGTAGGTATACAGTACCGTACTGATCAGCTAATTGCATTTTATATCATTTCTTATTGTTATCCATCTGGTCGACTTAGTTTCTTTATTATTTGTTTTTAATGTGTTTTTACTTACATCTTAAACTTGGAAGAGCCGAAGCAAATAAACCTATAAACTAGAATGTTACGCTTGATCAATGAAGGGTTTATGCCTACTTTTGGGCCACCGTGTACTGTTCAAAAGATACTGTTTACAGTGCAGTAAGTAGAGTGGGTCTGTAGATCAGAGTGGGTTATTGTGGGTCGCACTGGATCACATGCTGTTGACCCACTGACTCACTCAGAAAAGTCGACCCACTTGACCCACCGACGCACTCTAACTCTGATGTGAGGGTGGAATAATTGATTCGTTCCCAAGGAAAGTAAGCTTGAGGTGGACAACATCGTGCTTGTGGTTTTTATCGGGACACTCCAATTTCCTCCCACTTTCTCCTTCCACTAATTCGTGTATCATGATCCACTTGCTTTAATCATGGTCTCCCTTAACCTAACAAGCATAATCGTGGGCCATAAAACGAAAAGATCACGAAATATCAAAAGTACTAATAACAGTATGTCAGAAGTGCCTAAAGGACATGAGTTGCAACAAAATTTTGTGTAGGAGCAATACGCAAAAAGTAAGCAAACATGTGTTTTTAGTTTGTATGGAGAAGCATTGTTGGAGCTAAGGCCTCCTCCGAAAATAATTAAATATTATCGTAGAAGTACAGGAAGGAGTGGATCAAAGCGAATGAAAATGTGTTTAGATATTGTGTATCTAAAATAAAGCAATTCATGTTCCCCAATTGTTCCCTTTCGATTTGCTTCAAATTTGGCACATCAAGAGTAAACAGAAATCGACATGTGTTTTTGTCTACGCGGAAAAATATTGTAAGGGTTAAAGGCGCCCCCTGAAATACTATAAAATACGCCATAGGAAGGAAACTGCTAGTGTTAAAATAGTGAATTTTTCCAATATATAGATGACCTAAAAGTTAGAATCAATACACTGAATTTCGAGTATGTCCTGCTTCTATCCTCAAAAGTTCAAGTTCAACAACTGAACATTGCAACTCTAGTGTGGTACAGACAGACAGACAAACGAGCAATTGCCACATAAACAAAAACACGTGTCGATTTATATTCTGTTTACTTTTGATGTGCCAAATTTGAAGCAAATCGGATAGGGACAATTGGGAAACAGAATTGCCTTATTTTACATATACCATACCTAAACAAAATTTCATTAGCTTTGATCCACTCCTTCCTACACTTCCACGATAATACTTTTTTTTCGCAGCAGGCCCCAACACTGCTTCTCCACACAAACTAAAAATACCTGTACATGTTCGCTTACTTTTTGCGTAGTCCCTACAAACGTTTCGTTGCAATTCTCCATATCCTTTAGGCACTTCTGATGTTTAGTTATTAGCACTTTTGATAATTCGTAGTTTTGGAAGGGTTTGTGCCCCACCCAACTTTTTTTTTTTTAAAGGAAAATACGAAACACATATTGCCTCATTTAACGTATACAATATCTGTGCACAATTACATTCAGTCCACTTCTTTCCTTTAGGGCGTCAACTTTCACAATTTCTAGTGGAGCCTTTTACACTCTAAAACAGTGTACTGGACAAAAAATATTGAATCATCCTTGTACTTCTACTAGATGGTACGTCTAGTTTTTGCAACAATCTAAGGAATGCGGATTGTGTGCATATTAGTAGTTTATTAATCATTACTGTTGGGTTATTTTCTTTCATCGATGCATTTTCTTGTTACACGGAATTCATTTTATTGTAATACTACAATAACATTTAAATTCAAACGTTGGAATCGTTTGAGAGTGTTGGTCCATTGCGCAGTCGCCATCCCATCTGCGGGAAAATTCCTGAAATTTCGAAGTGATAAGAAGAAAACAATAGCTTGGAGAAATATATTTGAATATTATGTGTTAAACTATGTAAATCTCGTCACCAAATGTAAACATTATAAATATTTAACTAAATCTGCCACAAAGCAGAAAATGAAATTTAAGAACTAAGATTTGAATAGAAGAAATTTTATATTTTGGTTTAATAACATATATCAGGTAATTACAATTCTTTCTTGTTTATTTGTTTTGTTTTCAAAATAAATGATACAGTTAACGTATGATCTTTACCAATAAATACATATATCATGAAATAACTTTTGGCTGCAACATATGCATATTATATATATAAGCACCCCGGACAAAAATTAGTCACCCCCGCACGAGAGCAAGACTGCGTCGGCAAACAGGTACATATGGCGTATTTGTCGAATCACATGGCCAGACATGCATACCCTGCCTCAAGGCGATCAGAGAGCATTACTGTGGAGTGACACAGAACCGATCGAAGCGGTGTGTGTGCGGCAAGGTTGGGGAAGAGAGCGGACGTGACGGAGTGGCAAAAAGGGGCAATCGTGTTTTGCCATGCCCATGGCCACACAGTGATGGAAGTTGCCCGATTTGTTGGTGTTTCGCTGCGGACTGTTCAACGTGTCTACAAGCAGTGGTGTAACACAGGCGGCCATGAAATATGACGCCAGAACTGTGGTCGGAAAAAGATCCTCACAGATCGGGACCGAAACCGACTTTCCAGGCTTGTGAATCGAAATCACTTCCAAACCCGTCAGGAATTACTGCAGTCCGTAAATGCAGACCCAGTCCAACCTGTCAGCGAGAGAACATTGCGACAGGAACTGCATGCAATGAACATATGGAGTCGGGTACCTCGCAAAAGGCAACTGCTCACACATGCAGATGAAGTTGCTCGTCTGCAGTGGGCTAATAATCATCAAACATGGACAGTAGCAGACTGGCGTCGTGTCATATGGTCTGACGAATCACGATTTTGCCTGTATTCGAATGATGCCCGGCGTCGTGTCCACCGACGGCCACATAAAGCATTTCACTTGCAGTGTGTGGAAGGTCAGGTGCAGACCGGGGGTGGGACTGTCATGTTCTGGGGGTGTTTTTCGTACTATGGGGTGGGTCCACTCATTGTGGTATTCACGAACATGACCCAGCACGTTTATTTTAACATCCTGGACGAGCAGGTGTTGCCCTTCAGTCACTTTCTTTGTGATGATTTTGCTATAGACAACCCTATTTTTCAAGACGACAACAGCAGGGTTCACAGAGCTGGACCCATATGTGACTGGCTTGAGGAACACTCAGATACCCTACCACATCTCGAATGGCCCGCAAAATCGCCGGACCTCAAAACAATTAAGCATCTGTGGGACCAGTTGGAACAACGAGTGAAACGTCGATATCAGCATTCCCGACGTTTGATGGAATTGCGTGAGTGGGTTCAACTGGATGTGACGGCCTTGCATACCCTTGTGGACTCCCTTCCCGACCGCATCCAGGCGGTTATCCAGGCCAGGGGCGGCGCTACACGGTATTAACGTGAGTACCAGGGGGGTGACTAATTTTTTGTCCGGGGAGCTTATATATATATATAGTGAGTTGTCTTTATTTCAGCTTTACTACGATGTATACCTCGCATCGTCGGATCCGGTACAGTCTGAAGTGGTATTTTCCTCTTTTTAATATTTTCTCTTTTCCTATATATATTACATTATTTTATATATTTTATTAATACTTATTTTTTCTTACTTCGTATCTTTATAATTATTATATATATGAACTATATATACTTATCTTCTCATTCAATTAATCAAATATTTATATTTTATCTTTTCCACATTCATAACTTCTACCACAACATACACAGATTCCGAATAGAGGATACGATTGAAAGCTGCATTGATACCTGCATTTGTTAACTTCGAAAATCATTCCTCGCAGATCTCAACATTAGTTTCTACTCTGTAGATGAATCATTTAATGATGTTCCACACACACATATATATATATCAACTTAAAATCTCAGCCATTTCTACTAGAAATGCTACAAGTTATACTATGTAATACATGCATATTCATATTATATTATTGGTCATGTAATCCAGATAGAAAGTTCGAAATAGCAATAAAATTTCTGTACACAAAATTTAGAATCATTTACTTTAAATTTCTACTGTTGATTAGATCATTTTGTATATGGTGATAGACTATGAGGAAGAGGGTAGTCTCCCCCGAAACTATTTTATTTATCAATCCATTTTATTTTCGTTATTATGTCACCGCAAAACAATTACTTAATCTTCTAAAAACTTTTACCTCCAGCTTCACGACGTTTTACATCTACAAAGAATTATTTGTCTTCTTTTAGATTATTTTGTCCTTACTTATTCACTTCCTAGTTCAAGATTTCCAATTATTATATTTTATCTTGTTTATATATTTTCGAAAAGAAAACATTAGGTATTTTTAAAATTTATATCCCAGGGTGCGGACAAATATCTATATTACCGATTTCGATATATCCTGTAATGCGTTATGGTACAGATTAAAAATAGCGGTGCATTATAACAGCATGCAAACCACTGCAACCCACCATGACCCACTCTGATATTCCGACCCACTCTACTTACTGGACTGTAGACAGTATCTTCTCAACAGTATATTTTTTTTCACCCTCCATCCTAGCCATAGGAACTAAATACACGTTTCTATTTTTTTTTCAGTTTGCGATTATCCAAACCTTCTGGTGTATGTATTGTGTATTATAGTAATAAAAGAAAATTGTCACTTTGCTGGAATTAAAGAAGAAAATTGAAGAAGCAGCTGAGGTTACATTGATATCATGGCAGACACGATAGAACAAAACGTCTACTTACCTTGATTTGGGACTTTCAAATTTCATGCTTTTTTCCACTGAATAGTATCGATAATTCAACAAGGAAATAATTATACCATGATAATTTCATTGAAATTCATCGTAATTTGGCCCATGACAAACACTTTACCATTTTATACCGTAAAGTCAGATCCACCGTTACTATAACAGAGCGGTGCTTAAGCGATTGACCGTAGAAATTCAAACTCTGATTAGTTAGAATTTAACAACCTGGTTTTTATTAGAAGTAGAAACTCTTTAGTCAGTAAAGAAGAGGCCGTGCATCATGTGTCAGAGTTGATGACAATGTTTTGGTGGGTGGTGGGTCAGAGTGAGTCACTGTTCGTGGTGCGTCATGGTGGGTCAGAGTGGGTCACGGTGGGTGGCGGGTAAAGTTTACATTGAACCACGCCATCCCTGATACAGATAGTTCAGTTCTCGCGACCCCGTGTTCGATTCCCGGTGGGTGATCCTTTGAAATTGTATGTCCTCGATGTATCTGTGTTCGTGTCCCTGTCGTTCAAGGTTACTGAAAATAACTGTAAAACGAGTATTACTAAGTATAATAGAGACAAGTTACGGAGATACTTTCGGTGAATCACAAAAGAAAGTGGTCTGAGGCCTTGGGTTCAAGTTAAAATGTCAAATTACTCTTAAAATCAATTTTTTCATGTCCTTGCGTGTTTGTGTGTCCATTTTTGTTTTCTAATTTAAATTTAAAGTATCTCGACTATAGCCTAGTATTTTATCATGACAGAAATCACTGTGTTTCGTCGTTATCGCAAACGTGTCCAATTAGAAACAGACATGAATGTTTTTTGACTATTAACTAACAGAGCAGTGGCGTGAGCACTCGCATCGTAATGTAGGGGTCCCGAGTTCAATTCCAGCTGCGGTAAGTTGATTTTTTCATTCATACTACAATATTCATACTTCTGACGTGTAATAAAATGAAAAATACTCAATTCCTTTCGGTCTTACAAGTTAGAGTGGAAACTGCTTTCTTCACAGGGAAAAATACTGTACTAGCAATATGACGTCACATGTCTGTCTACAACCTTGATTTGTACTATAGGAAAATGTAACGTGGTTAGCAAAAAATTTATGAATACATAAGGGTCATGTTTAGGGCCTGGTATAAGTCAAATGTGTCTCAAACGATATTGTTTCCTAGCAATTATTTCGAACGTTTCCACTATTACTCCTACTGCTAGAAATAATAATAATATTTTCGTTCGCCATTTCCAACACTTTCTATATATCCGTTCAACCAAAATTTGTAAATAGGAACTAATCTTTTTTAATGTTCGTGTGCACATTTTGTTAAAATATCAATATAACGCATACATAATCCAAAGTCTTTTATCCAAAGAAAGTGTGTTACTATCTATCGTGATAAAGCCAAATCCTACTTACTATCCATTTCATAAAGATAGGCCCCTGACTTCGTGGTGCTGCCGTGACGTTCAGTCAAAACTTATATTGCATTGTCGTACCTCGTTGGAATTGCTGAAATGTTGTCTTTTCAATACTTAAGACATAAAAATTTTCTCTGTACTATGTAGTGAGAAAAAAATAAAAATTAATGAAAAAGTGCGTATTTTTTCGTACTTTTTTGGTAGATCAATGTTTAGAGGACTGTATCTCAGAAAAGAGATCACGTGAAATAATTTCCTGTGCACAATATGTAGATGCATCCATTAACTGTAAGTTGTGAAAAGTTCAATTTTCATCACTTGATACTTTTTGTGTAATTAAAACAAATGTACGACGCTCTGATCTCCTTTACCATGGTAGTTAGAGAAACGTACAAAACACTGTTCGAAAATTTGGAAGTCTAGTGTTCCAAATATTTGAAACTATTAACATAAAAAGGTTTAGTTGGTAGAGTATTTATTTTTTTAAAATTTTTTTTTACTTCAACATGTTCTCTGCGTTAAGCGGTGAGCCATGTTGCAGTCCAATCTTTAAATTCCCCGCGCTTATATGAAGAAACAGCATACAGTAAGTGGAAGTGCGGCAACGCTGTCGTGCAGTGTTGTCGCGTTCAGGAAGTATGTAGCGCGAAGCTTACTTCATAAGAATGTAATAGGAAAGAGTATTTATTATAACCTTTCACAACATCATAAAAATAATAATAATGCATTACACATCTCAATTTAATCGAAATAAAACGTTGAAGTAAAACATCCGAAAACTCATCTATTTACTTCATTCACTTTCGTAATGGGTTTGTTGACTCATCGCTGCTCCTGTTATCTTCCTGTATACTTATTAACAATGGCTCCATTTCTACCTCAAGATCCTGTATCAGTATACACACTTTCCAGCTTACGAACATGTTAAAGGTTAAAAAGAAATGTATCCTTGGCAATCACGTGTTCACCTAAGTTCTGCGATCAATTCCCCTGCCGAATGTACAATAACACAGAATGAGTCCTTTGTTTTCTTTCAACGAAAAAAAAAAAAAAACAAAGCAATGAGTAGGTGACGAGGGCTGTATTTGGGTCTAATCACGTTGCACTGATTACGTCTTCAACACTTCCCTTCGGTTCGTAGGCGTCAAAAACTTAGACATGCACTCACACCATATGGGTTCATTGCAATGAGACGGACGAATAGGCATTTATATTTTCCTTAGTATATGTCGTGGCTTTTGATTATATATATATATGGATATTCCTTTACGAGCGGTGGTATTACAAAAAGAAGAGACAAAATTTTTAGGGATAATGAAATTGCAGAACTGATGAATGACTCCGACTCAGACGGTTATGAGTTAGTAATGAATAGTAATGACATTGATTATTCTGTGCTCAGTGGCGTATTCGGGAGTGAACAAGATAGTAACTCTGTTTCAAGTGAACCTGAGGCTGCGCCGGGAAAGAGAGAAAAAAAGTGTCGTTCCTATTCAAAGACAGATTCTGATGTAGCTTGGAGCGATAAAATTCAAGTAAATGCATACCCCTGTTTAGTGGTATCCCGGAAATTGATCAAAATGCTGGGCTATCTACAGAGTATTCCGCATATAAAGTGTTTCAGCTGTTTTTACCGATGAAGTTTTATAGTAAAAAAAAAAAAAAAAAGTTGAATTGATTTTGAGTTGAACGTCTTGTTCAGCAGTGAGGCTATATGAGACGTCGACCTACTGATTAACGTGGAATCCACACTACATGAGCTTCTCCCAGGAATAGTAGTAAAAGTTATGAATCAATACGCAAAACAGCAGATTGAGAAAAAGAAAAAAATACTAAAACAAAAATCTTTGTTTTCTACATGAAAGCGTGTTACTTTAATTAAAAACAAGGAAATTTTTACACTAATTATTCACATAAGCCTTGTACGGAAGCCAGCTTTACGCGGTTTTACAAATCAACTACGCAAGAGCTATTAGTATGTCTGTCAAGTGGTGGAACAGATTTTCTGTGAAGTGTAAACTCAATATTACATATCAACTAAGGTTGTATCATATAATAAAGTTTATGCTTGTATTTGTTTCTGTGCAAGTGTATTTTGTACTGCGTGCAGTAAGTGAAAAACTGATAAAAAGCAACAAATTTTCGAAGACCATCACATGCAAATCCAAACAAAATAAGAGTTCGCTTTTCTAATTTTGAACATTTGGCACATTTTCTGTATATCCTGTTAATTTCTAAGAAATTGGTTTAAAATCTGTGGAGATAAAATTTTAAAAATATCTCTAAAAAGTGCCGGACAGTGTGCGTGACAAGTTTAAATACCCGTCCGTCTGAGAGTGTATACGCGCCAGGAAAATGTGGCAACGTAGCACTCCGTATAAACTGCGATAGCGAAGGGCGCAAAGCTGAGAAAATCATAATGTCATATTTGTGATTATTTATCTTTTAAAACAAGTCAAAACAGTTTGGTTGAAAAAGCTACTTTAAGATCTTTCTAAAAGTTTTTTAAGATTGTTAATACACCGCAGCAATTCAGAGATAATGATGTCTCACTTTTTACTGAATAACAAGAAAATTACTACGTGTTGAGTGATGAAATTTTCAGAACTTACAGGTAACATATGCATCTACATATGGTGCACAGGAAATTATTTCATGTTATCTCCTTTCCGAGATATAGTCCTATAAACATTGATTTACCAAAAAAGTACGAAAAAATACGCACTTTTTCATTAATTTCTATTTTTTTCTCACTACACAGTACAAAGAAAATTTGTATGTCTTAAGTATTGAAAAGACAACATTCCAACAATTCCAACGAGGTACGACAATGTAATATAAGTTTTGACTGGACGTCACGGCAGCACCGCCAAGTCAGGGGCCTATCTTTATGAAATGGATAGTAGTTTCTGTTTAAGCATCCGAAGTTTCGATATTAATATTGCCGAGGAGCTGACACATTTTCCTGCTAATCGTTTCCTTTCGGACACTAATCCTTCTAAATTCCCTCTTATCCTTTCTTTTTATTTTCCTATCAACTTCAGTATGCTTATTTACACTGCAATAATGGCGTCTTAAAGCTTGAGTAATAATAATATAAATAATAATAGCAGTAATAATGATCTATTAAAATGCTACAATAGCAATTAGAGCGACCGAGCTCCAACCTGTAACTTTAGCTTTCAAACCTTTGATTTACGGTTATTTGTGATTTCACGTTTATAACAAAGATAAATATTTTTAGAAAGGTGTACTTTAAATAAATTCCTTAAAGAGATCTTTTTCACAAAGTTTATCCTTTTAAATTATTGTTCAAAGCCTTTGCGTTTTAATAAGCCTTTTCCGAAATAAATGCAAATGAATTGTGCTGCTATCTCTGGAGCTTTTTAAACTATACATTTCTGGACATTTATATGTTTGTGGCAAATCCTTTCGACAGTGAGATCTCGGAAACTACAGGCTCTAGAAAGATGATGTTTTCACTGATCGATTGCAAATTTTCGTAGATTGTCCAGTTCTAATTGAATATTTAAAAAACATGGCCACTATTTCTTTATTACATTTTTACGGGTACATTGGAAGGGTTGAAATAAAAAAAAAAAAACTAAAGCATCACATCCTACACATTATACATTCCAACACCACATAATTGTATACAAGGGTTGCATACCTCTCGGGCGTTTGTTTCATGGGCAAATAATAATGGAAAAGGAAGGATAACCATTTCTCCAGTCTAAGATGGCCTTCATTTTTGTTGTGTTTTGCCCAATGAACACCATACATAACTGGCATTATAATTAATTGTGTATGTAATGTATTTGCTTATTACATACTGCATGCAAGGAGAAAGAACACTGGTCATACATGAATTAGAAACTCCAACCGGAAGTAGGCTCAAATCTTGCAAACGGTACGAGATATTGAGAAAAAATAATTGAAAAAAAATCTCCCCTTTATGACACCCCTTGGTTTTTTTTTAATCAATACGTCTTCACTTGTGTCTGTAAAGGGACATGTACAGATGTTGTGAGGAATGAGAAGGATATTTATGCTCATATGAGAATGATGCGCTGTGTAGAGAAGGCAGGTTCAGCTAGCAATTGTATTAACATTTTTAAAGTTGCCCTAAAATAAGGCAAAATTTACAGATAAGTCGGGAATTCGGGAGGGAGTCCGGACCTCCAGGACACACCTCTGCAACTACCAAAATTACTATACCCCATACCGTAAGCGTTCCACTATACCCCATGCCGTAAACGTCGCCAACACCTAGTAGCACACTTACAGGTAAATGTCGATCGTCGATATAGCGACGCGTCGAAGGACTGTCACTAGTTTCCCACTGACGGCATGGTTTCGTCGAGTCGAAACAGATATCTCGAGTGGGGGTGTTGAAGTTACCGCCGCGTAGCAGCGAGGGCTTCGTTTAGGTTTGCGCTCCGAAGGGACCAACACGAACTATCGCCAGTCATGTGCATGCGGCTATTATTATATATTATTTTTTTTTCCTGACGAGTTTTTCCTAAAGTGAGCTCCGGAGGTCAAGAATAACCTCTGCCTCAACATCATTAAGTGAAAAATCTTGAGAAAAGTGCGATAATCGTATGAATTTAGATGGCAACTGTCGTCGATCATTAGAAAGTGAGTATGACAGAACTATGAAATAAAGTAAATAGACACACGTCATTTTCTTATAAAATTATATGGCGAACGAATCATATCTTATCGCAAACAGTTATCGTGGAATACGCACGATTAAAGGAGCACTCTGATTGACCAAATTAAAATGATCAACGATTTATTCCTTTACAAGCGACGTTCCCTCCATCGCTTCCATAGCGAAGTCGGAAGAACACCCGCCTAATAATAAGGTTGGTGGTTCGAGTCTCACCCAGGTTACTTTTTTGATACTTCATTTTAGTATTTTTTAGACTCACCTTAATATAAACAAATCACCCATATAGGCGATTTAACATATTTTGGGGGAGTAATTTTGCGGTTCATTGGCGTCTTGTTGCGTCTCTGCCGCTGGTGGTATAATTTTCAAAACGGAAGAGGGGACTCCGCGGATCGTCGCTGCGGGGCCACCAATTTTTGGCGAGATGTCGCTAGTTGCCCATTGGTGATCCACCGACGCTTACGGCATATAAAAGAAGCTGAATATCACTGAACAGTAAGGCATATAATAAACTAACTTTCAGGATATGCAGAAGTAATTATAGTAGTTTCCGTACAAAAAAACCTACACAGACCATAATAAATCAATGAGCTCCGAAATACAAAGTAACAAAATAGCGTGTAAGATTAAGTCTACAAAGCAATTATTACTTAAAGAATGGACATACACTATTTCGAGAATCGACATAAAATGAGAAATGTTTACGATACTTTTCGTCTCGTCTCGATTCTCATCTCCAAAGCGAGACGATAATTTGATTTAAACTTGTCCCGTTTCGAATGTAAAATGTTAATTCTCGTCTCAATTTTGTTTGTTTTGTTTCAGAAAAAGATGAGAAATACTTCTTCTCGTGGACAACACTAAACAAAACCCAAATATTCTTGCCAAATATATCACATTTCTGGTTGTAATGTTATGCCCTGAGCGATAATAAGCTCCTAAATTTTAATCTTTTATGAGATAATAGTCATTATTATTAGTTTATTATTATTACTATTATTATTCCTGAAGATTTGATAGTTCAAGTATTGAAACATCCAAGTATTCAAATATCTGAAGATAATAAAAAGTGTGTCATCGCTGATTAATCGCCACCAAAAATTCTAAAGTAAAAAAAAAAAAAAAAAAAAAAGTACTAGTCGTTCGTGGATCTGACTTGATTACCTGTAGATTACTGGTCGAGCGCCTTGCCCACAGACCCACGATTACTACGCAGTAATTGATTCGTCTTTAGTTTGACAACGTGTAAAATATACGCGCCGTATTTGATTCAAAATAGACGAGTTTTGTATTTTGTTTTTAAAAACTCTGAAATGTTAATAATTTAGTGAATATAGTGATATAATGCCCTCCGAGTTCTCAATTACATATTTCTGTGTTTTGCCAAAAAAAAAAAAATCACTATTAAAAAGCTACTGTGTTTTGAGCGAAAAGAAAAGGCTTTTTATTTAATTGCTCCCAAATAAGTAACGCTTTAGATGAGTGGTTAGCATTGTGGTTTTCTAAACCAGGGGTCCGAGATCGATTCTCCCCCTCGCCATTTAGATTTTTTAAAATGTTTCATTTACAAGGTTGGGCTCCAGTTGGATGCTGCTAAATGAAAGATAATCTCCAGTGGAGAAATTCAGTGATGATGTAATCCTGAAAATAAAGAAGAAAAACGAATGGAGAAAACGAGTTATAGAGTTAATTCTGTTACTACCAGGCGTAATTATTCTTTGGAAGTAATATTACGTATCAATAAGTGGTACCGGAACCAAGGAGCTCAGGCCCTGTTAGATCTCCAAAATTTTCATTGGTGGCTGGGCTCTTCCCCAGAAAAATCGCTCCAGATTTCAATTGATTTGCAGGTAGCACTATTGTTAATAGTTTAAAAACTCAGCGCAAGGCTCTGTGTTTACGTAAAAAATAACCTACTACATATACCGCATAATCCATCTGTATATTGTAATCTTTTGTGTAGTTTTGTCTCATATAAATAAGAGGTAGAGCTGTTGATGAAAAGAGCGTCCGGAATCGAACTCACACTACCAGTTTTATTATAAAATCCACTATAAAGTATTTGTACAAAATACTATACAATCTGATCTCTATTTCAAAAGGTAAGTAAAAGGTAGTCTTTGACCGAGTGGTCGCAGACAGGATCCCCGCAGAGTCCCAAAGCAGATTAATAGGAGTGGAGTTAGGAACCCAAAGCTCCCTGCAAGCAGCGGGCTGGTTAGTTGACCAACAGAGCCCCGAAGCAGGCTAAGTGGCTGTGATTAGGATTCCCAGTCAGAGCCCCGAAGCAGGCAAAGCCAGGAGAAAGGAAAGGCGTAGTCCCGAAGCAGACTAGAGGCCCTGCGGTAGGTTATTCCTAAAGTCCCGAAGCAAACTAGAGGAGGGTCACCAGAAATCTGGTACTGTGCTGGATTCTTCTTTCCAATTTATAGCGTCCCTTGGGTGGCGGTGGCGCTGCTGCTTCAATTTCGTCTTCTGCTCCGTGGGAGGGGCTAAACGTCGTCTGCAGGTGATTGCAGGTCCCGCTGGTGGAAGTTCCTCTTGATGAAGCACGAGGTGGTGTTTATAAACACTTGACGCGTGGATTTGTTTGTAAACAACTTCACATGGGATATTACAATATATTTTGATACGCATATATGTAGTTATTTGAAGTAAGTTAACTTGTTCCCTCATTGGAGTTAATTATAAGATTATTTAAGTCACCGGACTGTTTGTTATCTTCTCATCGCACCTCTGGTGTCCGGATATTTTTTTCTGGTATTGTGCTGTTTACTGTGATACAAGTATCCAAAGACTCCGTTTTTCAATTAGTCAGCCAGCGTTTCTCCTGGCCAGAAATTCCGACGAAATCGCAATGCCAGAAATTCCGACGAAACCCAAACGTCCCAATGAAAGCAATATTAAAGGAAAAATGGAAAAACTTAGTGAGCTCTTGAAAGAGCTCGAAGGTCACCTGGATATGAAGACAAATCTTTATTCAGATATTAATATCTCGTATAATCGCAGTTAGCTTCGATGACGCATCTTAATCTTCTTGGTAATGAGTAAACCAAGCTAGCGACATATTGATGTCCCTGTGCTATTTCTTCCCATGCGTCAGAAACTAGCTCCCAAAGTGCGTCAGCTGTCCTTGGTGGGGGATCAGGCCAGTTTTCGTGTAGAGTTCTTGTAACTTCTGCCCATAGATTTTTCATTGGGTTCAAGTCAGATCCTCTTGGAACCCAGTCGACTGGCTCAACAATTGGGTTCCTCTAGAAACCAGGCTTGAACTAGATGGGAATCACGTATTGAGCTATAATCTTGTTGAACTCCTACAATGCGGTCTTCAAATAAATTTCTCGCAGCGGGGAGCAAGCCATACTGCACAATATCCAGATACTTCTGGCTGTTCAATCGGTCTTCTATACGATGTAATTAACCAACTGTATCCTTACACAGCCATCTCCAGCAGTGAATAGTAACATGCCTCATTCGATGCGTTCTGAGCATGTACTGTGGATCGTCACGTTTTCCTGTGGGTCTATACACAAGTCGAGGACTATCATTTGCTGAAGAGAATATCTTTTAGTCTGTGAAGATTACATGATCCCAGTTACGACCAATATTTTCCTCAACAAAAACTACTCGATCAACTTTATGACTATCCGTCAATTGCTCCTTACACGCGGCTCGATATGCGTAGCCCTGCATCTTTAAGGCGTCGCCGAGCGGTGAGGAAGGAGCCAGGAAAACGAGACGCTATCACTAACTGCCGAGATAACATGAAATGATTGCGACGGCTTACATCAACTAGGGCCCGATCTTGTTGTGGGGTTGAAACCCTTTGAAGGCCAGTGCCAGGTTTTCTAGACATGTTACCTATTTCTGAGTATTTCTTCCACCAAGTATATGCTGTAGAACAGGGAAGACCAAGATGTTCGTTAGCTTGTCTCACACTCATGCCACCGTATTCAACAAGAGCAGTGAGCTGCTCGCGAACATTCTGATCACGATGAGCCATGACTTCGCTGCAATCAATTGCAGCTGTTTGGCTGTAAATGACTTCGTTACTCGTAGGCTTAAGTGGAGAAACTCGTCTGCTGCGACAAGGCATGCGTCATGTTTTCGTAGTTCAGCATTTTCACACACACACACACACACAAAAAAAAGTGTTACAGAGTTGTGTAACACACAACACACACACCCATTATATATATATATCTCAGGAACATGAATAATTTACATTTTTGACGTCTGTGTTAACGGTTCCGTACATAAATTCTGGAAATGGCGGGCTAGTAAATGTAACAGATATTTAAAAAATGGCAGTTCGTCTGATTGTTTTTCCAAGCACTTCAAAGTAGAAATTTATATTTATAACAATGTTCCCATATATTTATTAAAAATAAAAAAATAAAAAAAAAACGATCTTTCCGCACGGAGGCTCGAACCGTCGCTCTTCGCTTCAGAAATTTCAATCAGCATTGCTAAACCCGCTTGGCTACGGAAGCACTTACAAGGAAATGCGTTATGATATTGATAATTGTATCGCTCCAAGCGCAGGTTGACACTTGAAGTTTTAGTCATTTTCGGTCTTTTTCAGTAATTTCTATTCTATATATATAAAAGAGAACGTACAAATCCTTTGTTAGCTCATCACGCTAATACGGCTGAACCAATTTCTTTCATTTTTGGGGGGTTATTAAGATTTGGACCCTAGATGGTTTTTATCATATCACTTTAATTTTCAATTACCAGTGTCTTGAGATAATTGACCATTCAAGTGTCCATAACGTACAAATCCTTTGTTAGCTCATCATAGCTAAATCTAACCGCATTTATATGCAACCCACATGACCGTGTCACTCGGCGGGTTAACATAAATGACAGGCGATATAATGTTAACATTTACTCCAATCTTCTATGGTTTTTATCATATCACTTGAAAGCGAAAAAGTAAAAATTATCTAAGTAACAAAGTTTATTGCGTTCCGGGGTGACCCCAGCGAAGCGGGGTGAACGCTGCTAGTTTAAGATATTGATTGTTTTTGTATATTGGAACTGTGCATGAAGTTTGCAATCAATATTAATCTCAGAAATAAGTAGTTTGATTTTGTTTCTACATTTTCACATAGCTCGGATGACAGTACGGTTTGCAGCTAGTGTCTATATAAAGAACGGAGGGAAAATACAATTCCCTGTGTATAGATCTGCGGGAATTGTGACGGATCTAGGCTCACTTTTTCGGACTTAAAGTTTCTGAACGAGTTTCCAGCTTTTTGTGAACAGGTGTGTACCTGAAGACACAATTTCTTTTATGAATAAAACGCAGATACGTTTTGAACAAATCTCGTACTTACGTGTTAAACTGATTATTACAAAATGTTATTCGCAACAATACAAAGTAGGCCTGAGAAGAACTCAATGATTCTGGGATAAACTTAATGACATACATATACGAGTACCATCGGAACAATAACAGGAAATTTGTGCAAAGAGCAGGGTAAGCCAGAAGTTCTTATTCTCATGGTGATAGAGATGAGCTAGGGATTTGTACTTTATTCCGCAGGCCGTCCCCTCTTTACATTTCAGGTTGCCTAGGAAGTATTGAGCCTTTGGAGTTCAAAATTAAGAATACATTTCTTGTGCTTCATTTTGTTCGATGATTATCTGCCATTTTTCCACAACCACATAGTTCCGTCGCTATAAACATTCCGTGATTTCTGGTTAAAAAGAAAATGTGACATGTGGTTTACACAGGCCTCTTTTGAAACTAACACCATTCAGGGAGTTCTGCAGAGACCGAGAGAAATGACAGCCTGGCGTTGGGCAGCCAGGCTATACGGTGGATGCTCTAAAACCTTCCAGTCAAGTCCTCTCAATTTCTGACGGGTAGTTAAAGATGTATGCGGTCGGTCTGTCATCAGCATGGTACCAGACACCCTTTTTGTTCACCAGTTTCAGCAGTTTCTTTTGAATTATTAGGTGCATTCGAGCTGTCGGCAGTACAGGTCAGTTCTATCCGCCAAAAGCACCTCGTGACCCATAATGTCCTTCCGATCCCACTAAACATACAGTATAATCTTCCTGAGAGTTAGCGTGGGCTTTGCCACGGACTGTATGGTGTTTCTCGCTTCAACTATGGCCTTTTTCGAACACTGTTGTGGCAGGTTATCCACTTTCCATCATTCGTTACGTTTCAGTAGAGATTTACTAATAGAAATTCGATCGCGTAAATGTTTTTGAACCCGATCTTGTGGCATCTAAACGTCGAGTTTTTTGTTTCTCTTTTTGTAGCCAGCTTTAACTAATTGTATGTATAACACTATTTGATGACAGATTTTCAGATGTTTTAGTCATGACTGCTTACATGCCAGTCTTGCTTGACTTTTTCCAGGATATCATACATTTTTGCTGTAATTGGTCACCCGCTACGATAAGCATCTTGGATATTAAACTACCCGGAAGGTAAACGACTGAACCATCTTTTGGCTGTTGCTTTTGATAACTTATCTTGCCCATAAACAACATAAATTTCTTCACAGGCCTGTGCAGCATTTGCGTCTTTATCGAAATATGAGACACACTAAATCATTTTTGGAGCTCCTTCGTGTCTAAGTGGTTAGCGTACGCGTCTTTGGCGTGGGAGACCCGGGTTCGATTCCCGGCGGAAGTTCATGCGGTTTGGATTCCACGTTAATCAGTAGGTCCTGTCTCATATAGCCTCGCTGCTGAAAGGGACGTTAAACTCAACTCTTGAAATCATTGGTACGATATAAGCTGATGTTGATGACGGCCTACATGTATGAAGTTCGCTTAGCACATCGCTGACTCGGGTATCTCATCACGAGATTCATGCCTTCGCGAGATCCGAGTTGTACTATTAATTTCGCAGAACAAGTTATATCCACGAATAAATCCATTGGAGAAGATATATTCTAGTATACAATTTGTAACATGTCACCTTATAGACTTGTGCGACCACATTTGAGTTCTCTCTGCCCGAGTCTCAGTGTATCGTAAGTATCCGGGCTGTACTGGCTTCTTTAATGAAACCTTGACGTTCTCAAACCTCAATGAATGTTTAATAAAACCTGCTAAGCTTAACATGCGGAATGCCTTAGGTTAGGTGTAAAGTAGAAAAATATTTGTGCGGGTGTACGTCAATGTTAATGGTTGCGTCTGTACGTATATATGTATCACAGGAGAAAAGGAGAAGTAAAAGATAAAAATAATTGTCACGTTACCATAAAATAGGGAAATATCTGTTCAACCAATTTTTCGCCCTTGGCGGACAGTTCATCAAGCCACTGCTTGATCTTCTGAAGATGATTTGGGTAGTTCTGTAACACATACTTTGGTTTCTTCCTTTCCTCAAAATTTGGCCTAGGTTGGATACACTCCTGGGAACTGAAAGTACTCCAGGCTATCCAACCATAACTTTAATTGTATTTGCGCAACGGAGAGAAAAAAACGAAAGAAAATAAAATGATATCTGCAATAATGAAGAAAGGAAAAAAAAAAACTTCTGATGAATCAGGATCTTTCTCCTGTTGAGACCACTACGAGAAGAACTATAACTGTCAATAATAGAATTCATGTTCATCTCTTTCATGCTAAATACCACTTGCAAAATATTATTGATCCAGCTTATAGCTAAGGGATATTCTGATCTCATAATGCAATGACTATTACTTAATACAAGGCAAACTAAAATTTATTGTCACAAAAGAAAGGGACAAAAAAGAAACGACAACGACAGAGCTCTCCTTTCCGCACGGGGAGAAAAAAGCCTGAAGCATACATTGAAAGTAGTAATTAAAAAATATAAAAGCGGTTTAAAATTTTCTTAATTTTAGTTCTCAATTCCGATTTACTCAGTTCTCAGTCTTACTTTTCACAATAATTTCCACACGCCAGAACACATTTTCAATGCACCTCTTAAATTTCCAAAGAATAATTTTAAGGTTAGAGTGAGTTAGTTTTGTACAATATGAACTCTGTTAAGATAATTCTATTTCCTAGTACAAGTACGTTCCAAAATTTTAAAGATTTCGGCTTACACAGGTTAAAATACAATTCCAATTGTATCGACTTGAGTTGTAAACAATAATGAATTATTGAGTTGCCCAAATTAAACTTTGCCACAATTTAGTATTAAATTTCACAATTGATTTTTAAGCTTTTATTACATCACTCAAATAGAAAGGGGGTGGTGAAATTCCTTGGCCTGCTGACGTAAAATAAGGATGAGAAAAAAAAAGAACTATTACAAACTTTCACATCATAAACATTACTTTGATTCACAAATATAAATACAATTTTCACCTCACAGCTTTCCTAATGCCGGAGCACCCTATGAAAGTAGCAGCGGTGGAGATAGAGAATGGCCGGGCCTACTGAAACACACTGAAGAAGTGAAATATAATTCTCCTTCGAGCGGCAACCTGTCCGACTCAGGCGCAACACGTCTCTAAATACACATATTCTTCGGATATTTAACAATTTTTGCCCATGGCTCATTAAATTACAACTTCTCCAGTCTCACTCATTTATAACACAATTTTCAACCACTGAGTATATCTGCCAATTAGTATTTCTTTACGCTACAGGACGAGTGGACAAGCTTCATGTAATTCCATTATTAAAGACGTTTATGTTAGTAACATGTCAGCAGGGTAGAGAGAGAGAGAAGTGAACGAACTAAACATCACCCCGGATTTATCCTTCTATATGTGGAATTTACTAAGAATTTACTAAAAACAAAGAAATTTAAACGTGGATTTGACATGGAGAGGTGCTAACCTACACATAAATTTTAACATTTTAAATTCTGACAGATGCGAGTGAAGTGGAAGTGAAAGGTGAGGAAGGACGAATTTTAGCACCCAGGCGACTGAGGACCCATGCTTGATTGGAAATTAGCTACTTTAAGCTATCATATTTTTAGGTTCCATTATTTGGAAGAAACTTAACTATTCTTACATTAACCATTGTAAATTAACAGTAAGCAGGCATGATTACATTAGATTCTATGCCCCCTTTCTTTTCTTCACATGTGAACGTCCGAAACTGAAATTTTAAAGGAGATTTGCAGTCCTAATTTTGAAAGTTTATCACAATTTATAAAATGTCAGCCAATTAATCCAAAACCAAAATTTAAACAGCAACAATCACTCCCCTACGCCTGGAACCTTCCGAGTCGCATGGTTTTCCCAGTTTCAAAGCCTGATCTTCTAAACTTACTTCATCCGCATTCCAAATCAAAAGAAATTGATGTTACCTGAATGTCCTAGCAGCCGTTGGATCAACCCTTATAATTTGTTACTTCCTCCGTACAACCAATCCATTACAGGTGAAGCACGTGCATCGTTACAGGAAAGAGGAATTTTGTCTGAAATTTCTAATTCGCACCCTTTCACATCATAGCAGTCTTCTCGGCCTTCTCACCCGCCTGCCGGTTTTCTTTTTCTTATTAAGCTTGTAGTTCACATATTTTGTTCAGTTGTTAAGTGGCTTTTCGTACAATTCTTTTCTGCGCTGAGTGTCTAGCTGGCTATATATATATATATATATATATATATATATATATATATATATATATATATATATATATATAGTGTTAAGTGTTGTGATCATTTCTCTTCGTTCTTCTTTTTAATAGTATTCTAATAAATAAGTATAGAGTCATTTAACCCAGTGTGTTTTCTTTGTGTGTGTGAATGATATTTGTGTGCATTATGGTCTGGATGACCGCCTGATCGTCCGTGAGGTTTGAGACTAGATATCCGAACCTCTCGGCGCCTAATGCTCATCTTATCATTGAGACCGACGAGCGATTTGGAAACAATTTTGTAATCCCTTCTTGAAGAGGTCCTTCAACGTCCTACCCAGCTAAGTCCAGATCTCCAGCAAATACCCATTGGCGGGACAACGGAGGACAGACCATGAACCCAGACCCAAAGGCGATTACAAATAAATGGCAGCCCGAACAGAGACTCGAATCTATTACAACTAAATGGCCGCCTGAATAGAGACTCGAATTTATTACAACTGCAACCTATAATACAAGCTATTCTTCTTTGTTCCCGGCGAAAAAAAAAAAAAATCACTTCGCCCCCCTTTAATCCGATTAGTGCGATAATTACTACCGGATAAATTTTAACATATTTATCGTCCTATTATAATTTACTAAAAACACTTACAATTAACGTAAAAATATTTAAACTATAATTACTCAAATAATTCGTAATTTGGTATTTACAAAAAAAAAAAAAAATACTTGGTAGCTTTTGTTTTACTTAATTTTTTCTCACTAGGCGGCAGCGCAATCACAGCGAGGACTATAAACAAACTCTCAATATTGCTTTGATTCGAACTCGAAGAAGGGCGCCATTTGGGTCCTCAAATTCCCAACGATCTTTAAGTTTTATCATTATACATGAGCGGAAAAGACCGTCGCAGTTCATTTCCTCGGAAGTACAAAATTACGTTTGAGAAACAGAATTACAACAAATCCGCAGCTAAATGTGGCCACAGTCGTATTCTACTAAAGCCTGTGACAAACATCTTGGCATTTTAGGTAAACGAATGAAACGCAAGCTCTGGCGAGACGTTGCCAAGTGGTAAAGGGGTGTGGATATGGCTAAGCAGACAAACTACAGTGCGATAAGGTGGCAGGGGATTGACGTGGACGTGTACAAAATAAAAGTGGCAATACCGCTGGCGTCTCATTTGCTAGCAGCGTTTAAAGGGAACTTGGAGCGCCGCCTTCACATGCCAAGATGTTTGTCATGCCGTTTAGAATCAAGCACGCTGGTGTTAGAGACCACCAGTTAGTTCCCACTTTCTCTGACCAATTCCCTCATGATGCTACTGATTCAACATCGATAGTCGAAATATTCAATATTGAATCTAATAATGTATTCAAGGCCATGATACAATAATTTAACTAGATGAAACTATTACGGAATCATAATAAAAGTTGTTTATAAAAAATAAAAGTAGGAATGTTTTTTTTTTTTTTTTCAAAAACAAAGTTGTAATTTCAGTATGTATTAAATTCTTATGAATGTTAAACATGGAATAAATTACAATCATAATGAGGATTTAGGACTTCCAATCAAAAATTGGAATAGAAATGTAAGAAAAATGCGCATTTTTTAACATCTGACCTTGTTTTTCTCATATCGCGGAAGACAGGCCGGACTTAGGAAGACAGACAATATAGGCTAAAACCGCCACCCACGATCAAATCCACATGTCGATTGGACGGCGTCCAACTATCAAGACAAAATATATTCGACGCCTCTCTTATGCAAGCACGACACACAACTGAGATTTCCCCCTCTTCCTCGGCTCTTTGCTTCATCCGCCTCTTCCCCCGGTTCCCGTCTTGCCAAAATTCTTATTATATATATATATATATATATATATATATATATATATATATATATATATATATATATATATATATATATATATATATATATATATATAAAATTTTTAAAGTCTGCAGATGCTGGAGGCCTTTCAACAACTGCGCCAGTTCCAAAAAGGAAGCTCCCCGCTGACTCATTGTATGCAGGAGAATAAAAGACAGGCGAGAGGGGGAGAACCCCTCATGAAAGCTGCATATTTTCTTCGTCCCTGCTTTTGAATGATTATCCACAGCAAGGTTTCATATCAAAAGAAAGGAATCCAAATTCAAAAATTCTATGAATAGCAGCAGTTGATTTTTTTCTAAACCTCTTTTAATCTAACATAATTTAGTATTTCAGAATGAAATCACAAACGTTTTGCACGTATCGTTATAAAGTTTATTTAAAAGAACAGAAACTCCTAATTTTATATGAGACATATATCCTTTCATTTTTAAGCTCATAAGATATTTGTTTTAATAGTTTTCAAACTATGAAATAGTTCACAATATTGAATTGATATAGTATGTCTTAAAATACAAGGCCAGTTAATTTTTATAGCGATATTGCAAATTTGTGTTATATGATGGAAATCTTGATATGCCCTTGTACCTTTTAAACAAATAGCTACAAAACGCTAAAATTTCGTACCATGGAAATATCAACTAGGAGACATTGTTTGACAATCTTCAACACCATCAGATTAACAGTGTTGCCAACCCAACAAAAACTTGTATTATTTTTACATAGCACTAAGTTCAGGTTATTACATATTTCAAATACAATTGTACACATGTTATGAAATGTTGCAAACTGAAAACACAATAGTATAATAAGCATCGAAAAACCAACCAAAGTTTGGAGGGTTCCACAACAGTGATACGCAAGTGACAGGATCGGGTGGCGCACATCGGACAAAGCACCTTAATGTCGAATATTATGTTTATGATATAATCTATTTCGAAAACGTAGAAACGAAGTTATAAGGAACTAAAAGGACTATTTTCAAAAAGTGCTTACATACGTATCATGTCCAGCTACCATTGAGCATTCATTTCAGTGCAAGATGTATAGAGAGTTCACAACCAACAAGAATAAAATTAATTGAAATACTGAATTCAGATTAGTGTAGAAAGTCTGTACTCAATTCACAAAACTAATCTTGTGCAGCCCTCCTAAACGGGAGTCGACAGTTCTACAAATTTACATTTGAAATTCATTTGGTCTCTTCGCTTTTCATTTGACCGACTGTGTGCTAAAAGCATTGTATATCGTCTGCGCTATACCAGTCACTAAATTGCAAAACCTCTGTTTTGTGAAAATAACGCAGCTGGTAATTTTATTTTCTTGGGATATTTCAATTTTACTTACTTGGAGTGTACAGTGCCAGGCATAAATACAGAATAATCATGTAAATGAAAATATCCAAAATTCATAACGTCGTCCATATAATTGTTGACATGTGCTTTAAATTGCATAGTTTATTAGTCAAATATTTTAAATATTATGAAAACATCGTCATACTTTTATCAGTATTTGTATTTTGTATTTGAAAGGCTGAGACCCAGAGGGTGCCATCCTCACTTGAGATAAAATTAACTTTTTAAAGTGTTCTAGGGTATTTACGAAGGTCAGTCAAAAAGTAACGCATAATCCAGTGTAGCTTGGTAAACTATAGAGAAATGAAATTTTGCAGGTAGAAGCATTGGTCGTTTGGAAAGATCACTCTATATGTAACAGTATAATCCATTTGATTCGCTGTACTGCAGCAATCTGTTTCCATGTCACGAACGCACGTCCGTAAAACTCTTGGGATTGGTCATTACACCACTTTTTCAAATATGCAATGAGCCCGTTGTAATCTAGAACTTGCTGCTCTCAGGAATTGAATTAAATAGCTAGATTTCATCACAACTGATGATTTCATGAAAGAATTCTGGGCAAATCGTTCTTCCTAGTTTGCAACTCCCTTGTCAGAAGTTGTGTAACGTAGCAAGCAGGTGCGTAAATAAGGGCCCCCCAGACCCTGCATTGCGGGGCGGCCCTAAGCCATCATGAGGCTCCCAAATCGTAAAGTGGGATGTTGAGAAGGAGCCCCACTCCACGCTGTCTGTGGAGAGGGGGCTCCAAACTTTAGTTACGCCACTGGTAGCAAGCACATGTTTGTTTATTTACTTTTTTTCTGTATAACAATTGCGTTAAGACAGCTCCTGCCATGCCTGTGTGATTCATGATCTGTCTCGTAGTGATGCTGCTATCTTTTTTTTTAATGAGTTTCTCAGTAACTGAGTTTCCATCGGTTATGACGGTTGATAGTCTATCTGACTGCGGTTGGTCCTGGACCACGCCGAGACATCTAAAGTAGGGTGACCAGACGTACTGATTTTCGCAGTACAGTACTGTTTTCCAAAGAGCTGTCCTGCGTGTTGCGAAGACGCCTAGAAAATCGAAAAATTTCCTTTTTAAAAATGTCCTGCAAAATGTCCCGAGTTAACTTATTTCCAATATTTTAAATGTTTCATTCTTTATTGACAACATTTTGAATTACAGGCACTCTTTTCCTGAACGATGAACCGCTGTTTTTCAACACTCCTCAGAAGATTAGGGAAGGAGAACGAACAATCAACAAACTATCGTTTTGCAATACATTGTTTTTACTGACAATGAGAAGGGCTTGTTGAGATATCGGTTGAACTGCACTTTGTCACACACACATGTACATGTTCCATTATATTAAATTTAGAGGTTCGGTGCGCAAATCGAGAAACTACCACAATGAAGATCTCTTTCCATTAGCCATGCGTAAAGTGTCCATTAAAACTCAAGCTGTGCAGGAAACATCGTTTAAATGTCAACTAGGTTATGCAGCATTGAAGAACATACGAATATTAGATTATATTTTAATAGGAGTCAATTCTAAACTTTTCAACAGCCTTTTTTCCAAATTACGTATTATACTTATAACATATTCATTATATATTATCATATTATCATCTTCCTTGTAAACATAGGGCCTATATAATTCTTATAGTTCATCATATCATTAAACTCATTGTCATCTCCTTTTCAAGTTTATAGCGGCTGTATTCAAAATTAGAATTAATATTCTCACTATATTTATAAACATAATCAAAAGTATTAATTATCGTTCATTCTGTTTTCTATAAAGCTGCACATCATCTGTGAACAAATAACAATATATTTGCAACAGATAGAACTGATTTGATATTTGTAGGCATTAAATATAAATACATACATAATTTTACAGATGGATTAGCTTTTGAAGTACGATCCGAGGTTTTTACTTATTACAGCTTCATATTTTAAAACTGAATTGGTAGTTACAAAACACAAACTCATACTGTGTAAACTATTTATAAAATTAAACTGCTAACTATAAATTCGATTCGAAAAAGTTATTCTTTAAATTTTAATCTTAATATCACAAAATGCGGACCAGACACCCCATCACCAAATGAATTTTATGTAATGCGCTTCGGGACAACTAGATAATAGTGGCGCGTTACACGGTAAGGTAGGAAAGGTTTCTTTTTCTACTCGCGACAGTGATACTAGCCAAGTTAAGTAGAAGTTCCCTCATGTCAGTCTAAATTTTCCCTCATTCCTTAAAATAACCTCACGCTCCGAAAATCGATTTTAAAAAGAAGTCTTTAATCCTACACGAAGTTTCACTGTACGTTCATAAAAATAAACCACTTTGTCATTCATCAAAACATCTGGAGTTGTGTTGAACTATTTTAATACTTTTCTTCAGTACTTAAAAAAATTAACGATTAATTTAAGGTTAACGTTAAATGAACTAAGGACATGCGTGTTGCCAACGCAGAAAACTATCATATATTTGTGTCCTACTTTTCGCTTGTCAGAATCTGGTCACCCCAATCTAAAGCCATCGACACGCATTACTACGATTCACTGTTATCCCCATAGAATGGGAACAACTTACTGCAAATCGATGTTGCTGAGTTGTCCCCGCATTTGAGAGGAATTTAATCACTGAACATTGGCGTAGTAGGGTTACCTGCAAAAACAGGAAATACAAATTAGGTATAGGTTACATGACACGGGATCCCAATGCTTACACGAACAAGATTTCATTTCTTTAGTGCTCACCATTAGCGAAGTACAGTGGATTATGCGTTACTTTTTGACCGACCTTTGTATTTTCGTAAAAGGCATCTCCAGAAGTATATGCTTCCTGTGAATATATTAAGATACGTATAAAAATCACAAGTGTCATATATTTATTGTATGGAGATTAATAAAGTTTGATTTTTTGTTCATGCCCATTCTAGCTAGAAGAGTTTTATTGTTACTACTATCTTTCTCTACTTTGAAATGTATTGAAGTAATAAGTAACCAAGTGATAACTTAGAACTCGAGGAATAATGGTTGCAGAAACAAGAAAGTAGACAATGGATTCCATTCTCTGAGAAGCCAATCCAGTCAGAACACACATTGTTATGAATTTCCTTAAGATTCTGCTTAACATTACCTTTCCACCATCTACGGATCTACCCATACATAATTTTGGATTAGATTTTGAATTATAGTCACGGATTCTTTGTACTAAAGCTATATGTAATCCACGGACTTCTCCGTGTGTATGTTCCGCTAATCTTAAGGCCGGCTTTGACATGCAGTTCTGCAACTGTATCTCTTCATTGTATACCAATGAACTTACGAAATTGATTGCAAATGACTCTCTTGTGTAAGTATTTAAACAAAGCAAGCAAGCTATTGCACAACTAAAATCTCCATGTGAGCACTGGGCTCTGAATCACGATTTTTTTAATCGTAAGATATCAGGTAATTTGTATCAGGGATGTAGGTTATGGAGGTTATACATACAGATAATTGTGTTGAATAAAGGTGTTCACTTCCCAGTTACCTTATTAACCTCATACCATCAATCAAACATAACGCACATTTGACTTCAAACTTACGAGCACTGACCTCATGAATTCGGGCAAGTCTGATGAAGAATACTGTGTAAAACTTGATGTAAAATTACCTTAATTTTAAATTCTTGTTGCAATAAAAAGAAATAAGCCAAAAAGGTAAAGAAACGTAACTAGCATAGAAGTTGAGAGTAATTTTTGTCCTTGTGACATTGGACAAACAGCAGCTTGTGAATCATCATTAACGATACAAAACAAAAACAGGAGGAAGAAAAAAATCAAGGTTTTTTGTTGGGAAAGCTGATCCCCGGAAGGCATTAATCAACCAGTGTCGTCTTCCATTCTTGCTTCTCTGTCTCACGGATGATGTTTCGCAAATCTGCTGCACGAAAAAACAAAACACTTTTTATCTTCCTCCTTCCTGTGCACAAAGAACGTTAAATTATGCTACTGCTCTGTCGTGGAGTTATCAATGGTTGCTACTCGAAGGAATCTCCTTCAGACATGGAAAGGATGAACTGTAAACCATAGCTATCTCTGTGTGTAGCTACAGTCATATTTTCATCTTTTTCTGTTTCTCCTTTCCTCACCTACAAAATTGCATAAAATATCTGTTGAAAATACTTACGTCAAATTGGCAAATACACTTTCAGCACCACCCTAATATTAACAGAATAATATGTGCTCAATTTGTGCTAATTTATGCTGCAATTGTTAGAATTTGTGCTCCAATAGTTACTGAATAAAATAAGTACCACATTGGCCGCCAACTTCGTGTCAAATTAGCGACCTAATTTTAGAAAACAGCCACTAGCACCATGATATTAAATTACTTTGTGCTCAATTTGTGTTAATTTATGGTGCAGTTATTATAACTTGTGCTGCAATAGTTACTGAATAAAACAATAAGAAGATTGTGAATAAGTCTTCTCGGGCTAGCAGCCAGGTAAATACTGTTGTCTTGAAACGTTTTGAGGGGCTGACATCGTCCTCATCTTCAGGCGAATATGATGGGGCAATAGAGTGTATGGAATATATACTTCATGTATGTGTGATTAGACTCTTCTGATTGGTGATTGAAATGGTGGCTTCTGATTGGTGCTTGAAATGGCAGGATATGATTGGTTTCCATGTTTCACTCAGTTGGAATCCTGTCTCTGTTAAGGTTCGTTTTTTTCTTGTGTGATTGCAACAGCTTCTTTTATCCTTCTATCCCAAACTCTTGAGCATTTTGCTATTATTTCGGTATCTGTGAATAAAATCTCATGTTTCTGTTTGATGTTATGTTGTACCTGGCGAATAGTCTGCTGAGCTTTCCAGAAGTGTTGCCAGTGAATGGGAGGCAGATTGTGTTCTTCCGTTCTTCATTCATAGTTTCTTCTGTACTTACGTCCTTTTTGCCAGTGTCATTCGTTCTGGTCCTTTCCACGGGCATATTTATATGTCTCAATGAGTATCCATTCTGAAGCATGGTGGTGAGAAGGTGGTTAAGTTCCTCTGTTAAATCATCCTTGACGGAGATGGAGATTGCTCTATGTGCTAAAGTGTTGAGAACTTTAAGCCGTTGAGCTTTGTGATGGAAACTGCGTTCAGATATAAATCTGTATGTGTTGGTTTCCTGTATATTCTATGGCCTAGGCTGCCACTCGGTTTTCTGTATACCATGATGTCAAGAAATGGTAGACGGCCTTCTTGTTCAACTTCCATCGTGAATTTAATATTCGGATACTGGTTGTTGAGAAATAGCAGGAATTCCTGTAAGGAGTTGCGTACATGTGGCCAGATGGTGAAGGTGTCATCAACATATCTGTAGAAATATGTGGGTGCAAGTGGTGCTTTCTTCAGTGCTTCATGTTGAAAGTGCTCCATATAAAAATTGGCAGGTGAGAGTGGAGAACCCATAGCGACGCCGTCTGTTTGTTCATAGTACTGATCATGGTGTAGGAAGAAGGTTGAACTGAGAACATGTTGAAAGAGATCCAATATCTCAGGCCGGAAGTGTTTCCCAAGAAGCAGTATTGTGTCCTTGATCGGAACTCTGGTCCTTGGTTCTCCACTCTCACCTGCAGTAGCCAATTTTCTTTCTTCATTAAAATTTGAGCTTCATTTGCTGCACTAAAAACCAAAATTTGTGTCCACACTGTTAACCAGATATAAGCACTAATTAAAAGGTATTACTTATCCACTTTTTATCACTCGTGATCAACCGCTTCAGAAATGGCTTAAATTCGTTATGTTATTCAGTCGAATATGTTTTTGAGCCCTACCATGTGGCATCCAAACGATGAGCTTCCTTTCGTAGCCAGCTTTTCCTCAGATGGTTGAACTCAGTTTCGTGGTACGAGTACATGTTTAAGTTATTGGTGAAGTCAACTGCTTACATATCAGTCTTGCTCGACTCTTCTCGAATATCACTTTCTGTGTTTGATCACGGTCACCCTATATTTGGCGAGAAGCATCTTAGGCATCGAAATCTTCAAAACGAAGCGATTGAACCATCTCTTGAGTATTGCTTTTGATAACGTATCTTACCCATAAACAGTTCACGGCATCTATATCCATATGTATCCTACCTATTAAAACAGTATTTGAGATCTAAGAATTATGTGAACTAGTCTTTCCCACTAAGCTTCAGAAATTTCTCGCCTCGTTTTGCGAGACGAGAATTGTTTCTAGTCTCGTCTCGAAAAGCGGTTAAACAAGCGTAAAGCACAAGGGAAGAGGAGATCGCTTTTGGACTTTTTCGTCGAGGTAAAAACATTATCCTTGTATTGTGTTGAAATTCTATAGATTTCAGTTTCTGGTATACCTTCAGACCACACAAAACCGGATTACTGAACATGATGCTTCTGTGATGCAAACTGGCAGTGGGCAGCCATGTTTACTTCCCGAATAGCGCAAAGCGAACTGAAATGATCACACGAAAACCTACTGCGAAAGATGTTAATCATGGGTGCCCGAAGAAAATTTTCTACGGGGGGGCTCAAATCCCAGGTTGCTATATTTTGTTTGGTATTTTTTATTTGTATTAAGAAAATCTTAATTTAATATATTTTCGTGAACCAGGGAGGGGGCTTGGGCCCCACCCTGCCCTTCCCTTCTGGCGCCCATGAAGATAATGGTACTATTTATCGCCTCGCATTCGAAGAAAGCCATACAAGCAACCTACAGATGATTAGAACAACAGTGTGGACATTTGCTGACTTACCTTTGTATACAGCTAATGGAGACATAAGCTACGTAATACCTTATCCGTAATTTTCAGTTTATTTATCTCGTACTGAAAAAATTAATTTATAGAAAATGTTAAGCTGAACGTTAAGTTTAGTATGGTGGTAGAAATTCCACATCTATCAAATGTTCGTTCCTGATCAGTTAGTGAATTATGACCCGTAGGATTTGCTTTAGAGAAAATAGGTTTCCATCCTTTTTATGTTTCTGATGCCAGAATAGGTTCCTAGTGCCTCTTTTGTAAAGTCATGCAAACTACTCTCGTTGGTTGCTCCTTTCGTGGTCAAGTAGTCACTGAATGTACTTTATGTGCGCGTGGCTCAGACTTTGGTTTCCAATGAGTACCTTGGAGACAAACCCGAGTAATGGTTCAGACCAGTAGCAGTAGGTCCTGTATCACAATCTCAATGCTAAAAAGGGACGTTAAAGATAATCAATCAAATCCTTTCTTGGTTAAGTATACCATATATGCCTTTTATGTATCTAGTTCTGGGCTTGATATCAAATGGAGTGCAATTTTATGTCCCACGATTATGCATTGTAGGCTAAAGAATTTATGTCCCACGATTATGTCTTGTAGGCTAAAGGATTTAATTTTATGTCCCACGATTATGCCTTGTAGGCTAAAGGAGGGCAGATGATTATTCAATATGAATGATTGTGAAAGGAAATGAAGCAATGAGAATGATGAGGGGGGGGGAGGAAAAACCTCAAGAAAACTAATGGATATGATCAGAGAGGACGTCAGCTTTAATTTCTCCTGGGAGGCAGAAACTGAGAGGCAGATAAATAAAAATACTTAGGATAAGGAATTAGATTTCTGGGCTTTCGGCATCTATGCTCATGTTAGCCCGTCATGTAAGAGGGATGACGTTACTCGACGATCACACTATCCGAGGAAAGGCAAGAAAACGGCCTGGGAGATATGTTAGGTACCATCCCGCCATTTTCCTGGTGTAAATGAGGAAAACCCAAGGAAACTTCATTCAAAATAGGTGGCCTGAAAAAACTTTTACACTTTTTCAACCGAGTGTCCCCACCAGGAATGGAAGCCGGGACAGAATTATTTAGGGACGTCAGCTTTTTTTATTTTATTTATATCGAAAAGGCTAATTTTATTATTATTATGTTATCAACGCGTGTAAAACTTTCCAGATGCGTGACCGAACTTACAGCACTGCCACCAGTTGAACGAAAGCGGCATCGAAAACACAAATAACTAGGTGCTTTAAAATCGTATATGTTCTCCTTTATTAGTAACCTTTTGAAGTTAAAAAGGAAAAATAACGAAAATGTGTGGGGGGGAAGTACATCTCCTGTAACTTTTTTTTGACCGGTATAACAGAAAAAAATCCAAGCTTGTGCGAGACGAAAACCGCACATGATGCTAAATATGCAGGTAGGTCATAAAAATGCAGTGACGTCAATTTTCAGACCGCGTTGTCGCAACGCACGTCATATACACTCACACAGACATCACAATTTCATATTGATCCGGAAATATCATCACACAGAGAGGGAGGAAGATAGAGGGGAGGGAGAAGATGATATTTTTTGGACATGCCATCAGAGAGAACCACTCACTGTACTGAAGCTGAACAACTATATCTTCACCACTCTTGTTTCGCATAAAAACGACCTCGTCCATCATACATACTCCTGAAATTTGTTCTCCGCTCTTGCTTTGTGAGAAATACAACAAACAACTGAGAAACAACTAAACTACTACTACTACTACTGTACTATCTCCGGATGACGCAATGAGGTCTTGAGTCATACAGTATAATGCGGGAATGCGGATTCCAGATTTCCGTCTACTTTGTTTTCAGGGAAAAAAAAAAGTGTTTCCTGGTTGAAAAGTAGGGAGTGAAGAAAATGGAGATCTTGAATTTCGTTGGAGACTTTTTTTTTTCCCTTGTGGATAGAAATGTGACGATAAACTTGAATCGTGAAGCTAAATCTATTTTGAACAAATAGCAGTGTTTTAATAGAACAATTTCCACAACAACAACAACAAAACTAAATTTATTTCTATTTTCTGCTGTCGGAAGGCCCCAATTTGTGTCCATTTAAAGTAAATGATATGAAAGCTTTCAAGTCTCACGATTTATGCCCTTTAGTCTAATGGAGATGCATGACTAAGGCAAATAAATGTATGGTGATTGACGAATCGGTGAAATGATCAAGTGGAAGGAAAACGGGAGTACTCTGGGAAAACTCACAGACACGATGCTATCTTCTGGTTAAGGTGACCAGATTCAGAAAAATAAATAAATAATTTTTAAAAAAGAAACTTTGCAAACCGGCATGATTTGCCAATCCACGTAGCTAATCTACTAGTAATCTTCCATTAACCACAGAAGGTTACCGAATATCGAAACGGAGTTTCCTATGGAAGCTCGTTTGTATGTGACATTACATTGCATTGCACTGAACGGGAATGATCAACTATCTTTTCCAGTTTATTCGAAAGTTAGAAAATATGATATACCACTGTTTTCCCCCGAGCCACTCAATTGTGGGGCGTAAATTCGAAGGATTTATCGTTTACAATTGAAGAAATACACTTTTCTTTCTTTCTCTCTCTCTCTCTCTCTCTCTCTCTCTCTTTTTTTTTTTTTTTACAACTTTTATGTGTTTAAAATGATTTTCTGTATTATTTAGTTTATAAAAATATATTTTTTAAACTTTTTTTTGTTATTCAAAATTGGAACAAATTAAATGTAAATTCTCTGTAAATAGATTCCGAACAACATAGGCTTTGCTTGGAACTATTAAGTGTAATATGCGAAGTACTGCTGTGCTTGCGGTTCTCACATTAATGTATTGAATTGTCTAGTCTACAAGGCAAAGTGCTTTAACTTCGCCACCCAAAACAAGAGTTAATGAATAAATAAATACATTTAGATTTTGCATATTAGATAGCTTAAACATGCTTTCAAAAAAAAAAAAAAAAAAAAAAAAAAAAACTGAAAACAGGTAAAATTTGTAAAGAATAAATACCTAAATTTCTCAGTTTGTAAAGTTTCTGCTTTGGTGCTACACTGTCATCTATACTTGAATTTCGAACCATGTACAGTCTTGTTCATAAAAACCTGGCTACTCACCTCTTTCTGAAAAGCCCTGTACTCTAGCCAACATCTGAAATCATATAAATGTTGATTTTATTACGTTAATTGAGATTTTTATTTACAACCGAAGCCTTTCAATTTTCTACGCACGGTTGCCAGAATATAACATTTTAAAGCAAGATGAGTGGCCAGGATTTTTTTGAACAGGACTGAACACACATGTCTAAACATGGTTGCTCTTCTGAGTTAATACGAGCTATGTGATATCTGAATTTGGATATCGAACATCGATATCAACAAAATATCGAAACATCAATCAGTATTTTTTCGATATTGATATCTGAAAAATATCGATCGATATATCCAATTATCGCACAACTCTACTAATACGTAGTTCCCAAAACCACACATTTTCTCCCAGACTAAAAATTTGAGGGTATGATTTTATGGAATTATAATGGTCGAGCACTCAAAATTTCTGCACTACTAGAATAGTAATGCATTTGATAACATTTCGCAAGTATTAAACTGTTCTATTGTAACAGTATTTGTTGTTTTCATACACAAAAAGTAATAATAAGTGATTGAGATGAGAATGCAGTAAAGATCCTCATATTGTCTCCAAAACATTGTTAAAGACTGTTACAAATATTATTTTGGAACACGGTTTTTTTCAATCTGATGGTCGCGAGAGGAATTCATGGGAGGTCACGAAAGAGGGGGAAGTGATAAAGTGTAATTTGAGATTTAGCATCAGTAAAATACCACCTTTTTAACAATTATTTTAATTTCTTATTTTGATAGACATACTTTTATGTCCATAGTTCTTGACAAATATAGCAAAAAATTAAAATTTTAAACTATTAAAGAACCGTTTAAAAACAATTGGAATAAATAAGAAGAATGAAACGGGTGAAAATTGGCATACTGAAATACAAGAAAAATACAAATATAACACAAACCACATATTAAAATACAGTCTAAAATGAATGACACACACACACACACATATATATATATATATATATATATATATATATATATATATATATATATATATATATATATATATATATATATATATATATATATACAGGGCCGGATTTAGGGGGAGTGCAAAGGTGCACGTACACCTCCCCTTCTTCGTTGTAAATATACACTACCTAAAGTGAGAAGCTAGCAGTGAGTTTTGCAAATAAATAGTTTAAGTTAATTTTCTGAAGGTTGAAGGAAAAGAATTCATTGAGATCAGACACTTGGCATTTCCAAAGGAATTCCTCATTATTCACATCACAGATGCCTAAAAACATTTAAAAAAAAAACTCAAATTTAATTCAAATGTACTGGTAGTTATTGGTGCACTCCCCCCACCCTCAGAGAATCCTGGATCCGGCCATATTATATATATATATATATATATATATATATATATATATAGATATATATATATATATATATATATGGGGGGCAGTAATAATCAAAAAGCTTATTACAAACCGTTGTATTATAGGGGTCGTTGGCAAAAGGATGCAGTAAAAGAAATCGTGATTTGTAGTAAGTTGAGAAAGACTGCTTTAAGCAAAGAAACGTTACAACAGGAAAATAAAATGGAAAAATGGAAATCGGCAAGTGTTTTTGTCCAATTCGACGCGTATACGCATAATAGGCAGTAATAGATAAACAACGCCGTTATCACAATACAAGACTCATGACTCTGCCATTTGAACATCCAACAACACGGAACGGAATGTCGTAAACGTTGCTATATCGTTCTGTTTTATCGTGCACAATGCAAGTACATGAGTACAGGCAAGGACATTCACTGTTAAGATTGAAAATGTGGTTCTTTCACTGCCTTTTCACTGCTGCAGAGGGTTTAGTATTTTTAAAAAAAAAAAAAAACTTTTATTAAATCTTTTTTTTTAAAAGAATGCATAGAATAACAAAAAAATAAAGAAAAAATATTCCATGCTTTGTTTCCGTTAATATCCCTGACAATCATGTACGAGCGAAATCTACGGATATGATCCATCAGGAGTTCGGTCTTCATGGTGTTGGATGAACAACATTTGAGATACGTAAAAACTAAAATAAAACTTAGAAGTTGTGTTGTATGATTAACGTTTGCGTTTCGCGCAGGTTCTTCTTTTTCTTCAAATAAAATAGGATCTCTTTTTGGTAGGCGTGATAAGTTTATTGAAGTTAATGAGAAAAACAGAAGTTACAAATTCCACAACAAACAACTACAAAATCTCACTGACTGTTCTTTCAGTAAAATTATTAAAGTTCCACTTCAGATAGAAAACAAGACACCAGATACGATAAAATATAAGAATATACGATGTAAAAATGTCGTTAATAAGATAGACGAAAATACAAGATGTTATAAAACAAGTTACTGTGACGAATCAAGATACAGTAATTCTAGATACAGTAGTCTCAGATACAGTAACGCTAGATACAGAAGTCGCCGATACAGACCGCGAAGAATTTAGTAACAATATCGAAGTGCTTCCCCGGAATGTGCCGAGCCTTGTATAGCAACTAGTATATAAAACTATCGTAAGCACAAAGATCGAATAATCACATGAGTTTAGGTCGACACGTGGATGCACGTGGAGACCTATCATACAGACTTTGAAACTGGACTTAGTAATCCATGCTCTCACTGCGTGATGTACACACGCGTACATTATCTTACTTCCTTGAAAAAGAAACCATTACAAAAGAGAGTATTTTGAAAGTACATACACTATCATCACATATGTGTGACCCTTCAGTGACCCTACATCCTGTTCTTGGCTGGCACATTATCAATAGCTTAAAGAACAAAGATTCGTCTTTTATACAATATTAACATTGACTTCAAAAATAATAATATAACAACTATGAAATACACTAACTTATAATCGAACCCCGATCCTTTATATACACTATATACAGTGACATTCCAGGTAAGTACTGCTAAGAGGGGAGGTGCATCGAAGGTGATAAACAAAATAAGAAAAAGAAAAAGAAAAAAAATAACAGTAAATATATGTTCATACAACACCTCCCTCCTTTTTTGAATTTTCATATCAAATTGCGAATTTGGTTGCGAATTTGGATACTGAAAATTCACAGTCTGATATGAAACATTAAAAGATTTTCTTTTTACCTTTCCTTACGTAGATTAGGACTTTTCTTAGGGGGAACAGCTACCTGTAACTCATCTGTAATCTCAGTAAGCTGCTCTGCAATTTTTGACATGACTACAGGCTCAGTGGTATCTTGTTTTTGATTTATTTTGGTAATAATAAAAGGTTTAATGCATATTTGTTTACAACAGCTATCATCATCAAAATACCTTTTGAAAAAGCGAAAACATTTACATCGGTAACAACAACAAAATATTAATATTAGAGCTATCAGAACTGTACCAAAATATGAAAACCAAGAGAGATGGGTTACCTTTTCAGAATGAAGTAGTTTCCATTGTTCATCATCTATTTTCTTTTCTACTTCCTGAATTTTATGGCTTGCTACTTTTAAGTCACTAACCGAATTAATTACATGCTGAATAGGTAGGTTAATTTGCATATCTTCCAGGTATATATGAGAATTTAATATTTCACAACAATTATCAGTAAGATTTAATTTCGGAGTAAAGTCTTTACCTGTAACATTGGTTTCATACCATGTTTGTGTTTGGAGGATCGCCTTCAAACCATAAGCTTTACAATTATTATCTAGATGAATAATACCTGAATTTGTTAGAATTAAATCATAAGGTTCAAATCCATTACATAATATTGTCATTTTCTCTTCCTGTGGAGCAGCAAAAATCCACTCATTATTATTTAAGGTTACGAATATACAATGATCAATTTGTATCACATGTTTATTACAATCCATGGGAACATAATGAACATATTGTAATAATTTCATTTCACACTCTTGATTTATATGACTAGACAAGATAGGAAACGTTTGTTTACACAAAAACCAATCTTGTTTAAGAATCTTACATTTATTGAACTCAATTTCAGTCATTTTTGCGTAATATTGCTTAATTGAATCAACTAAAAGGTAAGGTTTTTCAGGTTGAATAAAAACAAACTTATTTGTTGTATTCTTTATTTTAGTGGGGAAGGGAGTTAACTTATATACTAGATAACGAATGGAATCTGTCAAAGGGAGACGAATTACATAGGCTAATATTCCATTATTGATAAACACATCTAAATTAATTATTTTCAATAACAAGTAACTATTCCTAGTACTTGTCCCAATTGGTAAAGATAACGCACTATGGAGGTCACTTTGACTAGCCTTCCAATGTTGGATTATTTGATAAGGAGTGATTATGTGAGGCTGTAATACACCTTTCTGTGCATTTAAAATTGCTTGCAAAACAATTTCATACTGATCCTTTAAATCTCTTAAATACCTTTCAACTTTTGCGATATGTTCATTTATTGTATACTTTAAATTTAAATCCAAAAATGCTTCATTTAAATGTCTCTCTCTTTTTGATATCTCTTTACTTATATGCTCTAAACCTTGACTCAAAATATTTTCGTTAGTCTCCACTGTGTGAAGAGTTTTATTAATACCTTGTAGGGTAGATTTAACAATAGTCATCTGCTCTTTACTCAATTTCAAGAAATCTAACTGTTCTTTTTCTAATTTATTGATTTTTTGAGTGTAATAATTGGCATCTTCATCGTCCAAGGTGCCAAATAGAAATTTAGCAAGGTGACCAATACCATCTATTAACCCTCGTTTTCTTCTACTTTCTTGCGAAGAAATTTTTGTTACTTCTTTTATTATTTCCTTAACCTCTTTGATATCAGATACCTTAGTCAAAACTTGATTTACGAACACTGTAGCACAACTTGTTTTATTTGATTTTACCACTGAGTGTCTACACAGGTTTTGTGTCCTATCTACGTAAGTTTCCAAATTACGAAAGCTTATATCTAGCTTAGTTAAGTTAACGTAAGAGACCAATTGCCAGTAAGTATTATATAACTGAACCTCTCCTAAAGAGTCATAATAAATACCTGCCGTATTTTCAAATTTCTTTATGCGTGCTCCAAGCTCTAGACTACTACATATAAGAGAAACCAGTAGAATAGCTTTAAGTCCTATCATTTTGAACAATCCTGTAAATATAGAAACGTTATTTTACTTTCCTTACTTTTTTTTTTTTTTTTTTTTTTTTTTTTACAAGATAACATGAAGAATTTGAGTTACTTAATAATACATCTTTAATCTATTGGCATGCACAGTCATCTCTTGTTTGCCAACCTTTAAGGTACAGTTTACACCTTTTGTTCGAATTATATCGTACGGTCCGCGCCAGAGACTGTCAAGTTTCTTTGATCTGCCGCGGCGGACTGACTCATCATATAATAACACTTTATCTCCTTTCTGAAAAATGCATTCGTTTTCGTTTCTATCATAATATTCTTTACTTTTCTCCTTTTTGTCAATGAGGTTTGCTCTAGCTAATCCGTGCATCTCCTGCAATTTGTGTCTCAACTGTTTTACATAGTCATCGTAATTGTATACAACTTCAGAGGGTTTTCTTTGTAATACACCTGGTACATTTACAGGTTTCCCGAATAACAGTTCGAAGGGAGTATATTGAGTGGAACTATGAGGAGTGGTATTATAACAGAAAGTAGCATATGATGCTAATTCGTCCCAATTATTCTGATTTTCTGCCACATAACATCGCAAGAAAAATTTTAAAGACTGATGGAATTTTTCTATACCACCATTCGATGCCGGATGGTATGGGGTAGTATGTAGTTTTTCTATTTGTAACAATTTACAAATACGCGTGAAGACATCGCTTAAGAAATTACTTCCGCAATCAGACAATATACTGTGTGGAATGCCAAATTTTAGCACTACATTCTCGACAAAGGCTTTGCTGATTGTATCAGCATCTTGAGAAGGGATGGGAATCGCAATAACAAATTTTGAAAGGTTATCTTGTACAGTCAATAAATATTTGTTTCTGTGTTCTAAAGTTTCTGGGAGAGGCCCGACTAAATCTAAAGAGACCTTTTCAAAAACTGTACTGGGCGTGTCAGTTATTACCATCTTCATTTTTACCTTTTGCTGTGTGTTTCTATTCTTTTGACATATTTCACACCCTTTTATGTAATCTTCAACATCTTCCTTCAATTTTGGCCATTCTTTAATGTCAATATTATTTAAAGAAAGGTACTTCCTAATCTTTTCATAACATCTATTCATTCCTATATGTCCACCTAGAATTTGGGTATGAAACTCTTCTAAAATTTTGTTTTTCGTTTCTAAGTCTAAAGCTTCAGCTTTTTCTTTCTGTTGTGAATCACAATTTGATACCCTATCTTCTTCTTCAATAACATCTAAAGAATACATTCGTGACAAGGCGTCAGAATTTGTATTTAAGCTTCCTTTCTTATACACAATTTCGTATTGATATTCCTCTAAAAGTATTCTCCATTTCAAAAGTCTAGATGTCGGATTTTGTACTCTAAAAACCCACGTTAGTGGCTTGCAATCTGTGACAAAAGTTACTTTTGTTCCGTAAATGTACGGTCTAAAAACTTTGCTAGCCCACACTAGAGCCGCCAGTTCCCGTTCAGTCGCTGAGTACGATCTCTCTGCTTTATTGAAAACTCTACTAGCATACGCAATTGGAAGATCTTTGTTTATTTCACCCTGTGAGAGAATAGCTCCGCAGGCAAATGCCGAAGCATCCGATGTGATTATAAAAGGCTTTTTAAAATCAGGATACTGCAAAATTGGAGGAGTTGTCAATTTCTCTTTAAGAGAATCAAATGCAACTTGTTGTTTGACTCCCCAAGAAAACTGGACCTTTTCTTTTAATAAGGACGTTAAGGGTAAAGCAATTTTACTGTAGTCTTTTAGAAATTTCCTATAATATCCAGTAAGTCCTAGAAATCCCTTAATTTGTTTCTTATTCTGAGGAACAGGAAAGTTCTGAACTTTCTCCACTAATCTTGGATCTGGTTTTACTCCGTTAGGTGTAATGACATGTCCTAAGTATGTTAATTCTGGCTTCAAAAATTCAGTCTTATCTACACTTAACTGCAAATTGCTTTTGCGAAATCTTTGCAAAATCTCACGTAATCTACTATTATGCTCTTCTAAAGAACTAGAGAAGACCACTAAATCATCCAGGTAGATGAAACAACTCGTACCTGTCAGCCCTGCTAACACTGTATTCATCAATCTTTGAAAAGTGGCCGGTGCTGTCGCCAGACCGAAAGCAAGTCGCTTGAATTGATAATGATTTTCAGGTGTACTGAACGCAGTTATAGGTCTATCCTTTTCCCTAATATAGCATTGATGGTACCCGCTATGGAGATCTAAACTGGAAAAGTAACGCGCATTGGCTAAATTACTCAAAATGTCGTCTATGTTAGGTAACGGAAAGGATGAATGGACACATAGATCATTGACAGATCGATAATCGACTATTAGTCTATATTTCTGTTTTCCTGATGCATCGAGTTTCTTTGGAATAAGGAAAATAGAACTGTTCCAAGGAGAAGTTGACACTTCTATAATGTCTTGCTTTAACAACTCTTCTATTTGTCTATTTAATTCTTCCTTATGACATTCTGGCACTCGGTAATTCTTTTTGTTAACAATTTTGCCTACATGTTTGGGATCAATAATAATTTCATGTTCAAGAACATTTGTAGCAGTTAGTTTGTCTCCTGGTAGAAAGAAAACATCATTGAATTCATCACAAAGTTCAAGTATACTTTCTTTTTCTTTGGGTGGTAAATGACCTAGCCTTAATAGCTTATGAAGCAATTTTAAACGTTCAGTTAAACTTTCTGAATTTGACTTTTGTGGAACCCTGTCTTTTTCACACTGAATATTTAAAACATGGTTTTCTTCTAATTTCTCTAAGTCTATCGGATCTAAAGTAATATTCTCTACTGAAGAATTCACATTTAACACACTAGCTATACATTTATTTTCTTTCGCTACTGTCAAACAAGAAGAAAGAAAAACACCCGGTTTAATCTCTCGTTTTTCTACAATTCCAATTCCTGTACTGTTTGTGGGAACAAAAACTAACTTCTCGCATCGAGCTGGAATACTATATGTCAACGGTAGTATAAGCTTATCGCTGCCCTTAAGGTCAAGTTTCTGGTAAGCATGTGTTGACAAGGTAGGAGGAGGAGGAGGATAGAATTCTAACAAACATTTTTTTTGTTTCAAGAAATCACGTCCAAGAATGTGTCTGCCTTTTGATAAGCATCCTTCCGAAATAATGTGAAATTTATGTGAGAATTCTACTCCTTTTATCACTAACGTTAGATAAATAGTACCTAGTGACCTAGTTTTAACATTGTTTAATCCTTTCAATGTCACAGTTTGTGTTGTATCGATATTCTTTCTAAAACTGCATGGAAGTGCATGGATTTGCCAAAGACTTAAATCACTGCCTGTATCTAAGAGAAAAGTTGCATCAGCATGCAATTCTTTAATGAATGCCGTAATAGTACCTTCTTCTTGATTTGTTACTATGCAACCCTTCGTGTTATCTGAGATGCAAACAGGTTGCTTATTTACATCCATTTGCGGTTTCCCTGACCATTACAACTTGAGCACATCTGACTACTGCAGGCTTTTACTTCATTAAAATGCAGAGAACTTTGTTCTTTATCACAAATTCTCTCATTTCCACTAGTATTTACCCTACTAGTATTTCCACTAGTATTTACTTTACTAGCAACATGCAAACAATTGCTATAACCTTCCGTGCCTCGCGCGGCGCTCTCGGAAAAATTACAATTAACCCCTCCTGTGCCTCTCGCGGCGATCTCAGGAGAATTTCCATTAACACATCCTGTGCCTCTCGCGGCGATCTCAGGACAAATTTCACAAACGTGTACCGTTTTCATAAACTGATTAGAAGAATTTCCTCTTTCCTTTCTTTTCTGTAATTTGCATTGAGCTTTGGTGTGACCAGGCTTATGGCATAGGTAACATACTAATTCTTTCTTTTGAGCTTTCTTACTATTTACATTTGGAAAGGGGAGAGAAGTGTGGGAAGTGATCTGTGTTTCTTCTTCTAGAGCGAGTTCGATAATATATCCTAAGGATGTATCATCATCGCTTTTAGATCGTACAATCATCTGAATTCTGTCATTTGTTAGCCCCTGAATAAAACTTGCTTTAGCTAAAATTTCAACAAGTGCTATAGCTCCTGGCAATTTAGATGCATCTATAACACGAGCAACGGCTTCGCGTAATTGACTTTGAAGAGTATCTACTTTACTTGCCCATGAAGCAATTGAATCAGTTTTGGTTTGTCTAGCACTAAAAAGCTGGCATGCATAAAAATCAATAGTTCGTCTAATGGAATAATTTTCTATTAATATTTGTTTAACAGCTTCCCACGTAGTAGTGGTTTTTCTAACTAATAACTTAGATCTAGCATCCCCAGTTATTTTTGCTTTAACAAATTTCAAAAGTGTACTATGCTTAGCTGGGTCAACCAATTCAAAAGCAGCATCTACATTAGACAGAAATTCTTCTAATGCTTCTCTTTTTCCCGAAAATGGTACAGAAATTAACTTTAGTGCTTCGGAGACACTACAATACTCTACTTCTGTATCAGAAGAATCAGCACTACCAGTGGTAGCCATTGGCAATTAGTACTTACGTTAAACTATACAATTTAAATTTACAAAAATTTTGTTAGCGACAATACCTTTCTTACACCTTCTGTTTTGCCAAGTATTCCCAAGATTAAACGAATGAAATATTTTAATCCTTCCCTAGAGGAACGGTGAATACTAAAGCCTTCTATCCTAGACTGTTCTTGTCTTGATTTTACGTTATTCACTTCACAAGTAAACAACAACCGCGGTAACCAAAGAACAAATCTTTTCTATCTCCAGGCGTAACACTTTCAAATTTTGGAAGTTCAAACAAGCAATGAAAATTGTAACCCACCTTGAATTTCCTGTGATGGGGGGTGCTGCTGGCGTCGATCCTGGTACTTTCCTGATGTTGGTTTAAAGATGAGGCCTCTGGATTTCCACAAGATCTCCGCTTGGAATGTTGCTCAATTGGGACCAGCCACACTTGAGAATGGTACTGCTTACTGGATCTCTGGAACTGGTTGCAATAAAACTGGAACACTGGAACGGTGTGTACGCCGAGGTATCCGCTACACCTAGTACAGGCAAGCTTCTTGCACTCACAGTAAAAAAGGTGTTGTCGACGAAGTGCGGTCTGTATCTGGACGTAACGATATTTTAAAACGTATCAGCTTCGTGTCGAAGAACGAACTCTGACTACAATGATGAATGTTCAACTTGGTAACTGTGGAACGTGCACTGGAATCGAACTTCGAGTACTTCGGTTGAGATCCTGCCTAGCTGCCACCACTTTATTTTCCTGTTGTATGATTAACGTTTGCGTTTCGCGCAGGTTCTTCTTTTTCTTCAAATAAAATAGGATCTCTTTTTGGTAGGCGTGATAAGTTTATTGAAGTTAATGAGAAAAACAGAAGTTACAAATTCCACAACAAACAACTACAAAATCTCACTGACTGTTCTTTCAGTAAAATTATTAAAGTTCCACTTCAGATAGAAAACAAGACACCAGATACGATAAAATATAAGAATATACGATGTAAAAATGTCGTTAATAAGATAGACGAAAATACAAGATGTTATAAAACAAGTTACTGTGACGAATCAAGATACAGTAATTCTAGATACAGTAGTCTCAGATACAGTAACGCTAGATACAGAAGTCGCCGATACAGACCGCGAAGAATTTAGTAACAATATCGAAGTGCTTCCCCGGAATGTGCCGAGCCTTGTATAGCAACTAGTATATAAAACTATCGTAAGCACAAAGATCGAATAATCACATGAGTTTAGGTCGACACGTGGATGCACGTGGAGACCTATCATACAGACTTTGAAACTGGACTTAGTAATCCATGCTCTCACTGCGTGATGTACACACGCGTACATTATCTTACTTCCTTGAAAAAGAAACCATTACAAAAGAGAGTATTTTGAAAGTACATACACTATCATCACATATGTGTGACCCTTCAGTGACCCTACATCCTGTTCTTGGCTGGCACATTATCAATAGCTTAAAGAACAAAGATTCGTCTTTTATACAATATTAACATTGACTTCAAAAATAATAATATAACAACTATGAAATACACTAACTTATAATCGAACCCCGATCCTTTATATACACTATATACAGTGACATTCCAGGTAAGTACTGCTAAGAGGGGAGGTGCATCGAAGGTGATAAACAAAATAAGAAAAAGAAAAAGAAAAAAAATAACAGTAAATATATGTTCATACAACAGTTGTGCTAATTGCTAGGCTACAAAGAAACAATCTATATATTAAAATGCTATAACAGCAATGAAAACGCCTGAACTCCAACCTCTTAACTTTGGATTTCAAACCTGTCATTTATGGTTATTTGTGATTTCCGTTTAACAAAGACAAATATTTTAAATAAATTATTGTGTACTTTACATAAATTATTTAAATACATTTTTTTAAAAATAAAGTTTGTTTTTAAATTATTGTTCAAACCTTTGTATTTTAATAACCCTTCTCCAAAATCAATGCAGATGAATGGTGCTGCCATCTTCGAAGTTTTTTTAAACTATATGTTTCTGGAATTTTATATGTTTGTGGCCAATCCTTTCGATAATGAGATCTCGGAAACTACAGGCTCTAAAAAGATGCCGTTTTCACTTTTCACTGATCGATTTCAAATTTTGTGTAGATTATCCAGTTCTAATTGAATATTTACGTGTACACTGGAAATGTTGAAATTAAAAAAAAAAGCACCACATCCTACCCATTAAACATTCCAACACCACATTATTGTACATAGGGTTGTATGTGTCTCAGGCGTTTGTTTCATGGTCAAATAATAATAAAAAAGAAAGCATAACCATTTGTCCAGTCTTTTTAAGATGAATCTTCATTTTTTGGAGTGTTTTGCCCAATGAACACCATATATAACTGATATTATAATTAATGTGTATGTAATGTATTTGCTTATTAAATACTGCATGCAAGAAGAAAGAAAACACTGGTAATGCATGAATTAGAAACTCCAACCGGAAGTAGGCTCAAAGCTTGCAAACGGTGCGAAATATTGAGAAAAAAAATCGAAAAATCTCCCATTTATGACACCCCTTGCCGTTTTTTTTTTTTTTTTTTTTTTTTAAATCAAGACGTCTTTCACTTGTGTCTGTAAAGGGACATGTATAGATGTTGTGAAGAATGAGAAGGAGATTTATACTTATATGCGAATGATGCGCTGTGTAGAAAGCGAAGTTCAGCTAGTCTATATATTAAAATGCTAGGTTTATATGTTTGTCTCCAAAGGAAAATTTATATGTTTGTGTCCAATGTTTTCGACAATGATATCTCAAAAACCAGCAGTGCTAGAAACGTGCCGTTTTCGCTGGTCGATTCCAAATTTTATGTAGATTTACTGGTTCTCTGAAAAATAATAAAAATCTTTCTATGATGTTAGTTTTACTAGTAATGGAACAGTTTTTTTTTTTTTTTTTTTTTTTTGAACGCATGAAAAATGTAGGTTGAGAAGTTTCAATATTGTGAATATTTGAAAAAGAAGCATTCGAAAATAAAACGTGTAATTATTCTTGAAAATTAATAGTTGTACCCATTTCCTTTATGTGCCTTGTTAATTTTAACCAAATTACTTCTTAAAAAGAAAGAGCAGTAGGGAAATTTCACTAAGACGCATGCACTTACACAAGTAATTACTATCATTTAATATTTAAATACAGACTTTTTAACCTGTTTTCTAGTGCGACAAATTATCTATATACATAAAAGTGACTATATTTGTAACTTAACAACTCTTGAACAACCAGATTGATCTCGATAAAAATTTTCAACATAGATCTGGTTCGGGCCTGGGATGGATTTTACCATCTCACTTTGAAGGTGCAACTTGGAGGAAGGAAGTGCGGATATATATTGGAAATTATCAATCTTAGTGTCGAACCCATAATTTTCGGGGTTGCTGAGATGAACAGTAGCATTTCCGATTAAGCTTAAATTCAAATTCAGCACTGCAACTTAGGAGAGGTGGAAGGGGATATATATATATATATATAATGATCGAAAATGGCCAATATTAGTGTCGAACAAATCCATAGTTTTCGGAGTGGCTGAGATGAACAGTGACACTTCCGATGCCGTTTAAATCCAAATTCATCTTCGTAACTTGGGTGGCGGGAGAGAGGGAAGATATATATAAGAATGATCGAAAATGACCGATATTAGTGTCGAATCCATGGTTTTTGGGGTTCCTAAGTTCATTGGTGACAGTTTTGGTGCCCTTTATAACCAAAACGAAACTTATTCTGTCTGTGCGAAGAACGAATATCCTGCTAGTCTTTAATAATAACGAACGGAAGTTTTACGTGTGAAATCAGAGAGGATGGTGTGATAATTTGATCCAAGCTGTTGTTACATGTCATAGCTTATTGTTCATTTACTACTAACAGCGTCCCAGCCATTGTCAAAATTTAATTTTTCACTTTTCGATACGCTAATATTGAAAGGAGAAACGGGACGGTATTAAAATTCGGGACATTTGCCTGTTCCGACTAAATTTACGGGGACGCGAGACACTCAGGTCCGAAATTGGGACTGTCCCGTTCTTTACGGGACGTCTGACAGGCTTAAGTAAAGCAGGTCTGACAAGAGGAAGCAGAAGGCATGGCTGAAATAGAGACATGCCTGTGAGATATGATTATAATATTACTACTGCATTATTTTGTATACGTAATACCAATGGGAGACGACGTCACTAATGAAGACGAGCATTTCACTTATTCGGCGGTTATAATAATAGACCTAATAATAATAATAATAATTAACCTTATTCTTACCGTTTTCATATATAGGATTACAAGAATGGTTTCAAAGAATGACGAATATATGCCTTTGCTGCAATTCCACCTACGGACAAAGTTCTTCTGAAAGAGAGAGAGAGAGAGATTCTCAGATTTTTGTTATCACTGAAATTACTACTTCGATTTTCATATTCAGATTCCAAGGACGGTGGCTAAAAACTAAAGCGCAGGAGTACACGCTTGATCCCAGTTCGGGTTACGTGAATTTAGTAAACTAAATCCTTGATTTAATTTAAGTGCGCCAAAAAGAACTGAAACATTTCTAATACTACATTATATAATTTTAATATGAACTATTTATTAGTGAAGTGAAAGACGGGGTTGTACTGACAAAAAGTGTTTCTTTCAGAAAAAATGTTCCGGGATGAGACATTTAGTATTCGGAGGGGCACAAATAATTTTCACAGTACTATTCTATTATTATATTACAGACGTATTATTTTGGTCTCCTCCATAAGAACACTCTCAGACTTCGGGGGCAGTGCCCTCTCCCCCCCCCAAAAAAAAAATGTCTGGAAGAAACACTGGTGACAATATTTGTTAATCACGAACATAGAACCGAACTTGGAATAAAATGCTTCAAAAGGTGAGCCCTTACTACTGAAGTACAAGTCTCTCTCAAGAATATGGATAGAAAAATCAACGCAATGATTTCAGAACATGGTCCCATCTTCTCTACCATCTACCAATTACAGTAAAACCTATTAACTATGCTATCTTCTTTAACTTGGCTGCATAATTGTGGAACAAAGAATCTCTCATTTAAATCGTTTTCTTCGTTGTACTTTTCAACATTCTCGCAATTAATCAATGAAATTAAAGGACAGTGTAGACAAGGAAGTGTGAATACCACTTCCTTATGAGAAAAACCGCCCGACTTTCGAAAATGTGTGGAACAACCACGTTATCAATATGTACACTATTTAGAGTACTTTTATACGTCTATAGCAGGCAACACCATACATAATGGAAGCTGATAATGCGCCTAGTGTTCGTGCCTTTCAACTGTCATTGCCATATGGTGCAATGCTACTAACTAAGCTATCTCAATCTCTGACACTATTAAAAGGAATAATAATAAAAAATAAACTACTTTGCGCCTCTCTCTCTCTGTTTCTCATACATTTGAAGTACGTACAACGCGTTCCAATAGAAGAGCTCCCTCATTCTTTCGTTAATGAGTGTCTGTTCCTCAAACTTTGAAGAGGACGAAGGCATCCATCCCACACACTGCTTCAGATGTGATGGAGGTCAGGAAAATCGATAGCAACAGACACGAGTCTTGGTCTTTCCATCCCACTCCAACAAGACTAAATTTTTTAATACAAGAGCGATATAATTACCACTCAAGTTTTCTCCTCCCTCTCCCCCCTCAAAAGAATGAACGTCGAATTTCCCCCCCCCCCTCAAAAGAATGAACGTCGAATTTCATCTTTTAATCATATCCTTCATTAAAAGAAAAAAATAATCAAATTATAGTGCAGAATAAATATTTCTTTACCTTTGACTATGCACATACAATAGCTATTCTCAGCACCATTTTGACATAACTAATGCAACACTACATAAAGAACCCGAAAGTTCATCGCTGCAGATAGGTCCAGATTAGCGCCTTGCTGAGTAGGGCGGAACCTAGAGCGGCAACTTTGACTCCCTTTCACTTGCCTTAGAATAATTTAATTTATTGTATCAGATTACAATATACTTTTACCTTTTCCTAATCAAAATACAACGCATTTCTAACTATATACAAAACTCCATGAACTGACATAAAATAACGGGTACTTCTCGATGACGCGGAAAGTTGAAATTTGGCATGATTGTAGCTATCCGGGGCTAACCTACAGGAAAAATTGCCAAAAGTGAATATTTTTAATTTTTAGGGTATCTGAAGGGGCGACGAAGAAATTTCCCATGTTATTTAAATTTTCTCTTTCTTTCTTTTTTCTTTTACCTATATTCGCATGTTTTAGGTACTTGGAATTGGAATAAAAACTTGAAATTCGGTATGCTTGTATGTTTTCGTTAGTGTTACCCAAGTAAACTACCAAAAGTAAAAAAAAATTCCAACTATAGACTGGTTTTATGGGGGACTGGTAAATCTTTCCCACGCTATTTATATGGGACATCTCCTACTCCCCAAAATGTTTAGGTACTTCTGGCAGGATTAGAAATGATAATATTTGTCATGATGGTAGCCTTCTGACACTAACCTACAGGAAAATTCCCAAAAGTGAATATTTTTAGTTTTGAAGGGGTCTAAAGGAAAGAGGAAGAAATTTCCACGTTTAAAAGGCATACTCTTGAGAAACAAAATCTTACCTTCTAGATAGTTTAATAGGAAAAAAAAAACTTGAAATTCCGTAACATTATGGGTTTAAGAGGTGCGAGGCCGTAGGCCGAGCAAAGGCAGGGGCCTAAGGGTAAAACCTCCAGCTGGCCAAATTCAAGAAATATTGAGAGCAAATACACGAAATTCACTGTTGATACAAATGCTGATACATAAGAGATGCAAGGCCGAGCAACTGCGGGGGTCTAGGGACAGAGCCCCCAGCTGGCTAAAATTTTATTGATGTATTAGAATGAATAGCAGCAACAACAGCACCTGTAGAAATATATTAGAAAATTACATTACATTACATTTCAGGCGGAGCCTAGGGCGCCAGGATGTGTTAAGGGCGCCGGGCCTTGATTGTAGAAGTAAAACTATCCAATTTGTTTACATTATATTCTGTGCCAAACCTATTTCACCTGTAATCGTTTTGTCCATTTCCGTAACATCTACTGTACATTATCGTTCCACGTTTTTAGTCCATTGAAAGATTTCTTTCCTGCACGGTTTCCAACCAGAACCTTATACACGCTGCAGATGCAAAGTGTTCAGCCCGTTTCTGATGCCTCGATTTTCTTAATTAAGAGTTTCACGTCCATTTTCAGAACACCGAAGACTATATTGATATATACGATCTAATACTTAAAAGTGAGATACTCAGGTTTGTATCCCAGGTAAGCACCTCCCACCGGGAATCGAATCCGGGATCGCATGCAGAGAAAGAACGTATCACTAAATGAAACATCTCAATCTTATTGGCACACTATTAGGTAATGAACACACATTAAAAAGTTTTATACTGCGTAATTTTATTTATTCACAGCTGCATCGTAACATTTTTCTTTTTTTTTTGCGCCACATATACTATTTACAACTTGCTTTCTGCTAGCTAGGAACTAACTTCTGCACTCACGCAATATAACACGGAGCTTATTATATATATATATATATATATATATATATATATATATATATATATATATATATATATATATATATATATATATATATATATATATATTGGTCTAGGAATTAATTCGTGCGGGTGGACAAGAGATGGCGCAACGAACGGAGCGTCCCACAGTTCCGTGTATCCACACATGTGTTGCAAACCCCTGTCATCGCGTATCGTTCGTAGTATAGGGCAGTGGATTAAAGCGTCAACAACACCAGTTTGTAGTTAAGTGAACATGGCGCAATTTGTGCCTGATAAAGTGTTTTTGCGGGGTGTCCTGCTGCATTACTTTAACATGCAGAAAAGTGCGACTGAAAGTCATCGTATTTTGGTGGAAGTGTATGGTGACCATGCTCTAGCTGAGCGAACGTGTCAGAAGTGGTTTGCACGGTTTAGAAGTGGTGATTTCGGCTTGGCAGACCAAGAGCGAGCTGGACAGCCAAAAACATTTCAAGACGAAGAATTGACAGCATTGCTCGAGCAGGATTCGTGTCAAACGCAGGAACAACTTGCAGCAGCATTAGGCGTTGATCAAACAACAGTCTCCAAACGCTTGAAAGCCATGGGAATGATTCAAAAGATGTCACATTGGGTTCCACATGAATTGAAAGACAGAGACGTTGAAAGACGAAAAACCATTTGCGAATTGCTGCTTCAACGACAGAGCAGAAAGGGGTTTCTGCATCGAATTATTACGGGTGATGAGAAGTGGATCCATTACGAGAACCCTAAACGAAAAAAGGCCTGGGTGAAACCAGGTGAACCAGGTCCATCACAACCAAAACGAGATATTCACTGTGCAAAGGTTATGCTGTGCATATGGTGGGATATGAAAGGTGTGGTGTACTATGAGCTGCTGCAACCGGGTGAAACTATGAATGGAGAACGTTATCGACGACAATTAATGCGTTTGAAGCAAGCTCTGGCCAGAACACGACCAGAATGGGAGAACAGACATGATAAACTTATTGTTCAACATGATAACGCTCGCCCACATGTCGCAAAACCGGTCAAAACCTATTTAGAAAATGTCGGATGGGAAGTTTTACCCCACCCGCCGTATTCACCAGACGTTGCTCCTTCGGACTACTACTTGTTCGATTGCATGAACAACGATTTGATTGGACAGCGGTTTACTTCTTCAGAAGATATCGAAACATGGGTCTCTGACTGGATTGCTTCCAAGGATGAGGACTTCTTTCGCCACGGAATCCGTACATTGCCTGACAGATGGGCGAAAGTGGTGGTTAGCGATGGACAATATTTTTCTTAAGGTATTTATGTATTTTGTGTTTGTACTACAGCTTCAATGTGTGCGTACCAACCGCACGAATTAATTCCTAGACCAAATATATATATATATAAAATTTTAATTGAATCTCTTTTTTGACTCAATAATGAGAATGCAGAGATATAATATTCATTTTGTCGGCGCTATTATTTTATTTCTTCGCTAACAATATACTTATTTGACTCCCAAACTATGTTATGCACAGGAATAGAAAGTTTCATGTAAGTTATATACGTCTGTCTGTCGACAGGTATTACGAAGGAAAATGGTAAGAGAGCGACAAAAATTATTCTTTCTTTCTTAGAGGTTCCAAGAATAGCTTTAATCCACATCCTTATGTCTCTATTCCATATTCCAACCAGAAGTGGTACAAGGGCTACAGTGTCTCAGTGGTAGAGCGTTCACTTCTAGTGCATGGGGTCCCTGGTTCGATTCAAGCTCGCGCCAAGTGAACTTTGTGGTGGACAAACACCATGTGCGTGGGTTTCCTCGGGGTTCTTCGGTTTCCTCCCACTTTCTTCATTCCACCATTTCATTCATTTCTCATCATCACAGTCTCCTTTAGCCTAGCCGGCATAACGTGGGACGTAAAACTTAAAGATTTCATTTCGATTATTCTCAGTTTGATTGTTAATCGTCAAAAAGTAAAAACGTTAAAGATACCGAGAAACTTTTATTGCTACCAATACAGAATATCCCCCCCCCCCCATTAAAACCGGAAGTGCTTGAAATCATGTGCAACTTTCGGTTCCAAGATCGATCTGCACAAGATAATTTGGAAGTCTAATAAGAATATTATCACAGTAAAAGCGATAAATAGAGTGATTTTTTTTTAAAAAAAGTATGAATTTAGCATCTCAAGAATGGGTCCAATGTCGGATTTAATCGCTCCATTAAAACCGAAAGTTGTACAAGTCTGTCTCTTCCGGCTTTAATACTTAATTTTCATGGAGCAAAAACGGCCAAAGATGCCGAGAAATTTTTTCTTGATATAGATTCAACATTCCAAGAGTAACTAATAAATGTTACTTCTTTTTAGAATATTAGACCTCAAAGTTTGAAGGTCTGCTGTAATTTCTCAATGTGAAACGAAACTGCTTATTTTTTTCATTACACCTAAGTACTTACACTTATTTACTTTCTCGATATTACCATTACGAATAATAATATACAGTTCAAGAAAACTAAAAGCTTATAAGCTGCAAAACCAAAAAGCACAGCAAAATGAAATTGCTCCATTTTTTTTTTTAAGTTTAACGTCTGACAATTATGCTCTTTAGGCTAAGGGAGTCAGATGACTAAGGCAAATTAATTATAATGAAAGAATCGGTGGAAGAAGAATGAGGGAGGAAACGGGAGTACCCCGAAAAAAAAAAACACGAACACGATGTAGTCCAGCACAAACTTACTTGGCTGGGATCAATCCAGGAATCTCACGCACAAGGGCGCCCGTATTGTAGTTTCAAAGGGGGGGGGGGCAAGTATACGCGACATTTCAAATATAGGTTCAAATTTTGCTATAACTAATGTAAAAGTTCAAATGGGTTTTCGATATTCCGAAGTACGATATCCTCTAGGGGTGAGATCGCCCCACCTTTTCCCCCTGATGGGCGCCCTTGCCCACACACCAGAGGTAAGTACTCTACCATCCAGAATTAAAAAAAAAAAAAAACAGTGCTAGCAAATATCCCATCAGAATTTACAAAACTCATTGCTTCTACCCTTCTACCTTCTTCTTGACCTACTTAAAAAGTTATCTCCAACTAGATTTCGACACTCTACTTTATAACTAATACTTTTAACTCTTCTATAGTAAGTGGTTGAATGAAACCTTTAAGTTTCAATACTCACCACAATTTCCGAAATTGTATAGAGAGAGATAATGGACAAGCGTGACTCTTCGAATGTTCGAACACACTGCGTATTTTAAACAACGCATTTAATTTTAAAAACATAAATAGAACATCTACAAGTCATATTTGCTATTTCTTTTTAAAAGGTAACTCTCCTTGAATCCAATAACATTAACAAATTGCAAAATATTGGTTAACCCACATAAATAATTAAGATAAGTTATCACCACCTGTCCAACAAGCTGCTGCCCTCAATTTATACTGCACGTGCTGTTCTTATTCAATGTTGCCAATAGTTTATCTCAAAAGCTCTCTTAAGAGTATTCAGAAAATAATGTGCACTTTAAAATCTATCGTATTTAAAGTTGCACTGCCATTTCAAGTTTTCCTTGCGAGACTAGGGTGGACAAGACTCTTCACTCACAAGTTCACATTTTCAATTAGCATACGAGTATTATTAGATGATGATGGGTTCGAAAAAATCCTAAAGATTTATAAACTAAGGCCTTTTCCACGGCTTTCTTGCCTAGGTAATTGTGTTATATATAACTATATATATATATATAATTTTAGTGGACAGATAACAGTACATTCACCTTACTTTTCGCTCCATTATAACACACACACACACACAAATTAATAACTGCATTACGAAGAAAATCCTGAAGAGAGTCAAAGAAAATCTATAATTCGATAGGAAAGAAAAAGAGCAAATCACAGTGGGTTTTCTAGTTCAAACGAATTGTTAGATTAACGTTCAATGACAAAAATGTTTTAGTAATAAGTTTAATAGTGTCAGAAAAAAAAAAAAAACTTCTGAAAATGTGGTCGATTTCGTGGAGCAAGTTATTTAAAATTCATGAATAAACTAAAACTGTCTTGTAACTATATTCAACATTTATTGAAACCGTTAAAATTCGAAGGGGAGGAAGCTTAAAATGCTATCCACAAGTTTCTTATTTCGAACATTTTGACACGATATAAAATTAGTAAAGGCAGACGGAATTCTGTAAATAATGAAGTTTGCTAACCTGTTCAACTATCATACATAAAATAGCAGTCTATGGCTTCAATTTTAAAAGCTAAACTGACTCTTATTAGATTCAAATAAACTTCTAATAGGTCTTGAAGACAACGAGGTGTGATCTAAATTCTAAACCAGAATAAAAACTGAGGTTTTGTATTTCTTGGTATGTTTCTCTTTTGCCTGATAATATGAATTTAGGCAACCAGTAAAACGCATATCAAGATGAAAAAAATGAAATGAAATCTTTGAGTTTTACATCCCACGACTATGCGGTTAGGCTAAAGGAGACGGTGATGATGAGTAATAAATGAAATGGTGGAATGAAGAAAGCTGTATAACCTCCAGGCATTTGATAAGATGGTTAGGTACCCAAAATGACACATGTGATATAATGGGTTTCAAAACTTGTACTTGATGGCAACCAACGCAAACTTCTTCGAAAACCAATCAAGGCAGCAAGCCCCAGACTGACCGTAAGATACAAAAGTACGTTATACCTTCTCTCCACATACAATCTTGCTTGATCGTGATCCATATGATGTAGGGCGAGTCCCGAACGAAGTCTGCAATTCCTGGTCGCTACTAATACTCCAGTTTATATTGGATGTGAGTTTACAAGTAATAAAATAATAAATTTAAGATGACACCCCGCAAGGGCAATATTGCAGTAGCTGTGAGGCGACACCAGGCTAGTATTCTGGTCATCATTCATCCTTTAGAGATAGGGAAAAGTACGTAAGCGTAAAATTAACGAAAACGAAAACGAAATCTTTGAGTTTTTATGGAAAACAAACCCCACCTCAAAAACACCGGCTTTTTTCCATATCATTTGCATTGCTCCTGCCCAGAGTGAAATGAAATGAAATCTTTAAGTTTTACGTCCCACGGTTCGGCTAGGCTAAAGGAGACTGTGATGATGAGAAATGAATGAAATGGTGGAATGAAGAAAGTGGAAGGAAACGGGAGAAACCCGAGAAATCCCACGAGCACGGTGTTTGTCCACCACAAAGTCCACACGGCGCGAGCTGGGATCGAATTAGGGACCCCCAAGCACCGGAGCTGAACGCTCTACCACGGAGCCACCGCGCCCCCAAGCCCAGAATGAGTTGACTCCTAAACATATAAATTATAAACTATCAAGCACAAGAAATGTTTGAAACACAAATTAATTCATACTATGCTCCAGCCATTTGGGGCATTCATTTCAATCCGCTCTCTCTTTTGTCCAAGGCGCTAACTTCTACTTTATATATATATATATATATATATATATATATATATAGTAGTACTTGGTCCTGGATCTATCCAACGTGTGAGGTAATAGAACAAAGGATTGCCGACAAATACTATTGTATTCGTAATAATGAAGTACCAGCGGGGCGCCCGGAGACAATGGGTAGAGAGTATAGTTGTATAGAAATACACTATTGTTGAAATGACATATGATGACAGGTAATGGTTGTTGTACTATTGTATGTATAGTACTGACACAAAAGAGAATAATAAAAGAGAAACCTTGGAAAACTTGTTGAACAATGCTAGCTTGTTATAAAGAAATAATAAAAGAGAAACCTTGTAGTTGTATGTAAAGAAAAACCTTGCAGGTGTATGTAAAGAGAAACCTTGCAGCTGTATTTTTTTAAAATAATAAAAGAGAAACCTTGGGAAAATCGTTGAACAAGGGTATAAAGAAATAATAGAACTATAGAATACTTTGCAGCTGTATGTAAAGAATAATAAAAGAGAAACCTTGGAAAACTTGTTGAACAATGCTAGATTGTTATAAAGAATAATAAAAGAAAAACCTTGCAGGTGTATGTAAAGAGAAATCTTGCAGCTGTTTGAAAAGAATAATAAAAGAGAAACCTTGGGAAAATCGAAGAACAAGGGTAAAAAGAAATAATAGAACTATACAATACTTTGCAGGTGTATGTAAAGAATAATAAAAGAAAAATCTTGGGAAAATTAATTGAACAATGCTAGATTGTTATAAAGAATAATAAAAGAGAAACCTTGCAGGTGTGTGTAAAGAATAATAATTTAGGTGCTGAACAATAGCGGGTTGTTATAAAAAGACTTTTTAACCTGGTAGCGGAAACGCGGACGCGGCGCGGAAAGGTGCGGGGACGCGAACCGTTGGGCGCGGATGGTAATAAAGTTGAAAATGAAGTAAAAGAGAGGACCTTGAACGTATATATGAAAAGAATTTTGGGATTTTTTTTTGTTAGTGCAAAGAAAAGTTTTTATGTTTTTTGTATTGTGTTATTAACATGCTTAAATATTGTTTTGAAAAGGAATAGGTGACTTGTATGAACTTGATGGTATTAGAGGACGCCATCTTGTTTGTTGGAACTGTTTAAATACGAGAGTTTTGGAAAATGTTGTATGTATTTTAGCTATGGCTGCTATACAGAAAGAAGATTTTGTGTACGCGGATGAAGAGACGTTGTTTTCTCCGCCATGTGTGGAGCATAACCCGAATACCGAGAATACCATTTTATCGGTAAATAGCAGAGCAGAGTCTCCAGACAGTGTAAAAACTATTTATTTATCATCATCTTCAGATGATGATGATGATAATAATATTGATATTGAAGAAGATGAAGAATTTGTGGGAGGATCACCATCCTTACTATCGAGGACATCAAGGTTCTGGAGGTTGAATTGCCGCTGCAGTAATTATAAAGTGGACATGAAGTGTATTGTGAAAGCGATTAAAGAGTGGGAAACAAATAAAATGTTAATTTGTAGCGGATGTTATGAAAGTGTTAACAATCAAATGGGCGATGAATGTTTATTCATGACTGATGAAGAATTGGAGGAACGTGCCATATCAACTTTAATAGATATAGAAGTTGAAGAATTGTTTTATACATATGCCAAATCGCATATAATAGGCATATGTACTCAAGAATTGTTTTATGAATTATACTATGATTTGGTTGAAGAAAGGGATAAGACATTTTTAAGTGATGTAATTGAAATTTTTAGAATGAAAGACAGAAAACATGTGTGAACTGAACTACAGATGAAAAGTGAACCTTATGTTTGTGTTTGTGTAAAGACAGAAAAAAGTGAAAGAAAGAATTAAATGTACTCAAGAATTGTTTTATGAATTATACTATGATTTGGTTGAAGAAAGGGATAAGACATTTTTAAGTGATGTAATTGAAATTTTTAGAATGAAAGACAGAAAACATGTGTGAACTGAACTACAGATGAAAAGTGAACCTTATGTTTGTGTTTGTGTAAAGACAGAAAAAAGTGAAAGAAAGAATTAAATGTACTCAAGAATTGTTTTATGAACTATACTATGATTTGGTTGAAGAAAGGGATAAGACATTTTTAAGTGATGTAATTGAAATTTTTAGAATGAAAGACAGAAAACATGTGTGAATTGAACTACAGATGAAAAGTGTACTTTGTGTTTGTTTGTGTTTGTGTAAAGACACAAAAAAGTGAAAGAAAGAATTATACTTTAAACTTTTAATTATATATGTATACATATTACGTATTTTGAAAATAATTTTTTGTGTATCGTATAGTGAACATCATACAAGTGCATACTTACGTTTTAATAATAATAATATTTCTTGTGAACAATGTTTATTTTATTATGATATTGGAAATTTTGCTGTAGGATATTTATCCAACGATATAACTTTTATTGATTTATTTGAAGAACATGATACTGAAATTTTAAGTATAATTTTTACACGCAAAATGCGTGATCATCGAATTTGATGTTACGTTTTTTTGTTAGAAAACAAGATGCAACCTTTTATTGTAAAGGTGTAGAAAAAAATCACATGGATTAAAAATATTTTTGTAATATCTAAAATTTTTATAACATTAATTGTATTGTATACAAAGAAGAAATAATTATTATTTTATGTATTGAATGAAAATAACATCAAGTTTTTTTGTTAATGTAATTTTATTGTATTGTATTGTAATGAAAATATAAAGAAATAAACTTTCGCATTATAATAATTTTTGTTGTTTTTTTTTTTTAAAATGAGTAATGAAATAAGTAATTAGAAAAATTTGAAAATGATTGCAACTAACATTTGTTTGATATTTATTTTCTTTTGCATTTACTTATATTATTTTACAATTAGTATTGTTTCACACGTTTGCATTTTTTTAATTTTTCATAATATTATTTTACATTTTAAGAAAATATTTAAAGATAAATAGAAATAATAATAAAAGTTTAATACTTAAATAAATTTATGTTGAAAACAAATGAATTTTGAAAATACTAAATTACTTGAACACTTTGTATTGTCGTGTTAGAAATCGCAAAGAAAACTTTACATTTGTATTTTATCGGTTGTTTTGGATAAACTTTTTTTTTTTGTATTATGTGGAAAATGTTTGGAGAATTTGTTTTACTAACTAATTTTTTATTTTTAAACTTACGTATTATTATCAAAATTGTTTTACGAAAAGTATTTATTTAACATTGCGTAATAAATTACACGACCATGTTGTGTGAACTAATAAAATTGATTTGAAATAATAAAATGTGCAAAACATATATTAATATTTATTGTTTTGGATATACAACACAATTTTATTTTGTTTGATGAAAAATACATGTAAACATACATACATACCTGCATAATGAAAAGTAAAATTCTTATGTTGCAGTTGGAAGCTCTGTTAACCAATGGAAACTATGTTTACCAATGGAAAGTAAAATACCAACTTATAACACGCATGAGCATTTGTTAAAAGTTTATACGCATGCGCAAATTTATTTGTGAAAAGGAAAACACATGTTGGAGTTGGAAGCTGTGGTATCCAATGGAAAGTAAATATAAGTTTGTAACACGCATGCGCATTCGTTAAAAGTTTATACGCATGCGCAAATTTATTTATGTATACACAGGAACAATACTTAAATAGTATAGTATTTGTGAAGATGTGTAGTAGAAAAGTATCCCATTCCGAATATATTTCACCACGAGAGAAAGAACTTAAACTTGTTAATAGGAAGAAAGTTATTTGTGAGGTGAAATTATTACATTCTAATGAAGAACATTGTAATTCGTTTAGAAGATTTTATCGAAATGATGATGAAATACAATTTGAAAAAGTGTATCCTAATACAGATATTGAAATTCGTGAATTAGATATTATAAACTGTAAGTGCAATCGCTTTAAAGTAAGTAAGTTGTGCATAAAAGAACTTTTTGAAAATTATAAACTGAATGAACCACTACTTTGTTCTGCTTGTTCATTAAGAATACCAGATGAGCGCCTTCATTTATGTTTATTAGCATATAATAATCGATTAAAACGCTCTGTGTGGGAATTTGTAATTAAGAAGACAACTCGTGACATAGTGTTTAAACTGTATTTGAAGAAACATTGTTTACACGATAATTACAAACAAAACAAAACGCTTTTAAATAGATTTAATTTATCATATGAATCACTCACATTTTGTGATAGTTATATTTCTGAGTTAGTGGAAGTGTTTTTAAAAAGTGACAAAAATGCCTACAGGAATCAGACCGTGTCTGTATAATTGCACTTCTTTTTTTGTGAATGAACAGTGCGTGTTGGATTGTATTTCAAGATGGAAACCAGAATATAAACTAGTATGTGAAGGATGTTTCGAAAACTCTCATATTATAGAACACCATGATTGTATTACTTGTGAATATGAAATGATGTGCTTTAATGCATGGTGTGTTATGGTACGAGGTCGTACTTTTGATGAACTGTATGAAATTTTTTCAACATATCATGATATTGAAATAGATGATTGGACCTTTGTTTATATGTTATATAATATTTTATTAAACAAAAATTATGTTGATTTAATTACAGAGCTTTTGTTAAAAAAAGATTTTGCTTACAATTTTTATAATTTTTTTTAATTTGTTTGATGTGTTAGTGAAATAAGTAAACGAAGTAAAAGTTATACATTGTAAATATAGTAAATTTGAAAACAATACTTATTATAATTTTAGTATGATGAAATTGTTTTCATGTACATGAATTTAAAATTAAAATAGAATATAACATTACATATTTATTTATATGTAATCAGTTTAAATTATGTGAAAAATAAAAATATTATTTCTATAAAAGTATTTTTGTTATTTTTTATTTGTTTTAAATACCTAGTTTGTAATTTTTGTACGCACAAATAGTCTGTAATGTTATGTGCAAACGGATTTAGTTGTAATTTTGCACGCATTGGAATTTATTTTACATACATGATTTTATTTTATATTTGTGCATAAAATTGAATTACATAATTATTTTAATATCATTAGGTAAATTATTAAAAAAATGAAATAACATTTGTAAAGAAAAAAAAACTTTTCAAAGGTAAGTAGAAAAGAACTATTGTTTATATTAATACTTTAATATGATAAGAAGAAATTTTTAACATCGAGTTTGTTTTTTAGTATACGTAAATATTATTAGCACAAGTTTTTTACAATAACTTTTTTATTACGCAAGAGAATAACTATTAATGAAAAAAAAAGACACAACGTTTACAAAAAGTTTACGAGAAATTATTATAAACGTTATTCGTTTATGATATTGATATTTTCGTTAACAGTTTATTTTAATATTTCCCTAAAAGTATAACATTAGTGAAAACAAAAAAAAAGATTTTTAGTAATCATGTATTACAAATACTGCAACTTAAAAAGTTAAAATCGAATATTACATAGTAATAAAAATACTGAAAAAAAAAGTATTAATCATCTGATACCTAAAGATAGTTTTATGGTGGGATGTTTTAATGCCTTGTACGAATGTATCACCGATCAGTCTGTGTCATATTATGATGTTACAAGTCTTTACCCCTGGGTAATGGCACGTAAGCCATTGCCTATAGGAAAACCTATAATATACAAGGGGCCTGACTTTCCACAAGTGCAAAGTATTCATGGATTAGTGAAATGTAGTATCTTGCCTCCCAAAGACTTATATTTTCCAATTTTACCATATACATGTAATGATCGCCTTTTGTTTGGGTTATGTCGTACGTGTATGGAACAAAGTGACAACATTTGCATCCATAATGATGCCGAGCGTGTCCTTACTGGTACATACTGTACTCCTGAACTTCATGTGGCTTTAGATCTCGGATACAAAATTCTACAAATTATTGAAATTTGGGAATTCAAATTATCTGGATCAGAAAATAATCTGTTTAAAGATTATGTCAATTCCTTCTTAAAAATGAAGCAGGAGTCTTCAGGATTTCCTAGCTGGTGCAAAACTAAACAAGATCAAGAAAAATATATTGCAGACTATTATGAACATGAATGTATTCAGTTAACGGAAAATAACATTGAATCAAATCCTGGTCTAAGATATATTTCCAAAATATTTCTCTATTCCTTGTATGGGAAATGGGGACAAAGAACAGATTTATCTCAATCTGTAATTGTAGATACTCCAGAAAAATTTTTAAGTTATCTATGGGCACCACAATATGAGGTACAAACTGTATTGCCTATTGGAGAGCGGCATCTCATTGTATCATATAAAAACATTGAAAACAAAAACAAGCCATGGAAATTTTCCAATGTTGTCCTTGCAGCCTTCATTACCTCTTGGGCACGTCTAAAACTTTATGAGTTACTAACAGTTATAGATCCTGAGCGTGTATTGTACTGCGACACTGATAGTATTATGTTTGTGCAGCAACGTAATGAAAAGCCTCCACTTTCTTTGGGTTCCTATTTAGGTGAGTTAACTAATGAAGTTCCTGATGGGTGGGAAATTGATGCCTTTATAGGCTTAGGGCCAAAAAATTATGCCTATAGGATGAAAGAAGTTCAAACAGGGAAAGTAGATTATGTATTTAAAATTAGAGGAATTACTTTAAATCATCGTACACGACAAGAAATTAACTTTGATCATTTTTATCAACTAGTTCAAGATAAAGCTGACAAAAAAAACAGTTACACAATCCAGGAAGAATTGTTCGTAAGCCTGGGTTTGTCATTGTATCCAAGTCTGAAACTAAAACACATCAGAAAGTTCAAAATAAAAGACGACGATTAAATCATAACAGTATTACTGACTATAGAACATTACCATATGGTTATCAAAGTATTAAGTGCATAAAATGAATGGTATTCTGTATATATGTAAATAGTAGACTGTCTAAAGGTACTATAATGTCATAATATCATCAAATATGTCCATAAGTTTTCCTATTTGTTGGTACTTGTACGTATATATATAATGTAAATATCTTATTTAAATATATCTTATTTAAATATGTATATCAATATTGGAAAATAGAATATTGTAGAGTATATAAATACAATAAAGCGTTACAATTTATAATAATATGTTTTATTTCTCCAAACAAATATTCATATAATACGAAGTATCTGTATTCTATATAAGATAAAGGAACAATACCTATGCTTCATATAAATGATCCTAAGTTGGAAATTATGTTGTCGGCATAATGTCTTCTACAAGGTGAACAAGCATCTTAGAAGTAACTAAAAGTATGAATACTCTAATGAATTAGAATCTATATGTAAATGGGTTATAACACAGTGATATCCTTTGTGCTTCAAATATCCGTACAACATCTTTGGTATGCTCACATTTTGAGGTAACATCTTTGGTATGCTCACATTTTGAGGTAACATCTTTGGTATGCTCACACATTTTAGTATTTTTCGGAACATCTTTAGTATGCTCACACGAAGTGTTCGAGTAATTTATTACGAGAGGTTAAATAAATAAGCAGTTTGCTTACCAATTTAAATACGATCACACTCTATGAGTGTTCTATTAAAAAGATAAGCAACTAAAATTTTAAAGCAAACGATACAATAAAATATATGAGAGGTTAAATAAATAATGAGATTGCTTAGCAATTTAAATACGATCACACTCTATGAGTGTTCTATTAAAAAAGATAAGCAATTAAAATTCCAAACGAAACAATACAATAAAAAAATACAAGAAGATAAATAAATAAAGAGTTTGCACAGCAAACGATCCAATAAAAATTAGGAGTTTGCACGTTAATTTAAATACGATCACACTCTATGAGTGTTCTATTAAAAAAAAGCAACTAAAATTTACAAATTACATCATATTGTGTAATATCACTGTTACTAAATTTAAAATATGTTAAAGTACCTGTGTACGAGATTACAAAACGTAATGCTTTTGGGTACGAGACTACAAAACGTAATGCTTTTGGGTACGAGACTACAAACTGTGTTGTAGCTTATACAAGTAGTAGTGTTATATTTTGTGTTAATATTATAATTATTATTTTGGACGGTAATTAAATTATATTTAATGCAAAGTATACGTATACTAAACGTGTACGGTAATTGATAATACATTTTTATGTTTATGTTTGCAACCGTTTGTGTAATACATGTACACAAATTGTAAATAAACTCTTAGGATTATGTTCGGCAATGTTCGGGAAACTTCGGTTAAGTTCGGAAGTATTCGTGTGGTACATTAACCAATATGTACAAAATTCTACATACATTTTTGTTTGTTCGGCAATGTTCGGAAAAGTTCGGTTAAGTTCGTGTTAACTTGTTTAAATTTTTAATTATTAGTGTTTTTAAAAATAATGTATACTAAATTAATGCACATTAAAATCCATCCGCCATATTTGTTTCTTGAAAGAACGCCACCTGTACCATAACATTCACATTAGTGTGTATAAGACTGCGTGTGTGTACATGTGCCATAGCAAGTTACCGAGTGTTGTTTGTCCGGCAATACCCCGCGCAGTTTCCGGGCGGCAATATTTTACGCGTCCCGCGTCGCAAAAACCTTTTTCCGGGCGCAAATACAGCGCGGCGCGCACCGGTCGCGGTAAAAAACGCGCGGCGCGTACCGGTCGCGGTAAAAAACACGCAAAAAAAGGTATTTATTTTAGTAATATTATTCATTTTACCTATTCATATAAAAATATACCCTTTAATAAACATATTTCCAAAGTTTCAAAAAATTCGACGCCATATTGTTTATGCAAATTCATTAAATTTTTATTTTCAAGTTACAGTGTTCTAATCTGTATAGTCATGTTCCTTAGGTCCTAACGATTAAGAAAATACCTTTCTTTTCTTTCTACGACCAATAGTTTGGCCAAAAAAGCGAAAAAATAAAAAACTATACTTTTGGAACACACTGTATATAAATTTCAAAAAAATAAAAATTGTTCAAATGTATCATGTATGGTGTCTTTCTATATAGATTTTGACCTGATAAATCGATTTCTGTTGTCCAATTTCACCTACGATGAACCGTTTAGGATTTATGACCATTTAAAATTATTTTCAAGTTACAATGTTCTAATCTGTATAGTCGTGTTCCTTAGGTCCTAACAATTAAGAAAATATCTTTCTTTTCTTTCTACGACCAATAGTTTGGCCAAAAAAGCGAAAAAATAAAAAACTGTACTTTTGAAACACACTGTATATAAATTTCAAAAAAATAAAAATTGTTTAATTTTATCATGTAAGGTGTCTTTCTATATAAATTTCGACCTGACAAATCGATTTCTGTAGTCCATTTTATCGTACAATCAATCGTTTAGGAGCTATGCCCATTTAAAGTTATTATACGGAAAAAAATCTTAGTCTTTATGCATCAACGCCACCTATATACAAACACATGTCAGTACCATTCATGCTTTTGTGCGGTTAGCATCACATCATATGGGTCTCGTCTTATTTAAACAACCGGGAATGCCTTATACGTTTACCGACGAAATCATTTTGTCGTTTCCCGTCTCTTTTTCCCTCCATATATTAGTGCTTCGTATATGCTTCAAACATCAAACAAAACAGTTTATCCTAGGTAAGTATCATCATTTTAACATTTCTATACTTTACATGTGCTTTTTAGTACACATCATAACATTATGATCTAACTTTACATATTTAAAAAGAAAAAAAAATAGTCACTCAAACCCGTTTACATATTCAGTTAAAATTTCAATAAACGCATGCATATACGCCACTGATATCAACAGATAAATTATTCGTTTTCGTTCATGTATTTGTTTTCTCTTGGCTTACACAAACTTGCAGTTTCTGTGTTCAACATCACGCTTTTTCCCCTCCTTTTAAAAGACCGTAAATTCCGCTGCATTCAACTAGGAATAAAAAAAAAAAAAAAAAAAAAAAAAAGCCTGAAGCAGGTTAACCCCGCGCCTTCCCCCTGTCTTCCGCTCAGCAGCACACGTATGCATGCTTCGCTCTACCTCTCTCTCTCCCTATCTTTTTGCTCGTGTCTATATTGCTCTTACTCTTCAAGTCAAACAACAAACAAAATTTCCCCCGCACGTCTCCTCTCCTCTTACGCACCCAACGCATTTATCCAAGCTTGCTCTCTCTCTCTCTCTCTCTCTCACGCACACTATTGGTCTTTTCGTCAAAGTACAAGCACCAAAATCCTCCCACCCTCTCCTCTCCTCTTACGCACCAAACTCAATTATCCAACCTTGCAAACATTCTCTTTCTCTCTCTCTCTCTTTATCGCATACACTCTTTCCGTAAAACACCCTTCCCGTCTCTATTGCTGTTTCCTTCAAACTAGAAACACCCCCTCCCGCCCTCGCTTCATAGCATGCATTCAGCGTATATGCATGCTTCCCATATTATTTCTCTCTCTCTCTCGCTGTCTTATGGTAGGTAACCTATCCGTTCACTATTGGGCTTCTTGGTGTTTTAAATATCCACAAAATACACAACATTTCTGGTTTCCGTATTTCAATCTTAAATTTGCCGTAACAACGGTTCTATCTGACATTTGTCCAATAAATAAAAGCAAACACAAGTCATTTTAATATTCCCATTGATTTTCGCTTATAGTTAAGGAGCCATACTTTCCATTTAGGGAAGGACGAGAAACGCTATACTTTTAGGAATTATTCATTCATTATCTAGGATGTTAAAAAGTAGGTAATAGACTGAGTTCTTGCCCTTGTACTTAAAGTGTTCACGTAGTGCAACAGTAAGATGTATCCTCATGCACGAAAGATGACAAGTAGCTGTTCTTAACTATTACCTCTTTTTCGTTCATAATAACGCTTACAAAAACTTTTAATTCAGCTTTATTCTTAACCAATTGGATTCATGCTGTACTTTATGCAATATTCATTTTAATATTCCCATTGATTTTCGTTTATGTTATAAGTTTCACTAGTGAAAAATGTACATAGGATTTCCTTTTTTAAATATCATACATATTCAGTGAAGTCTTGTACACATAATGATTTTTTATGAAATATTTTTCAAATTAATCTATTAAAATGCAGCAATCAATGAAATATGGAAATAATCCCATGGAAATTATGAGTTATATATCAAAATTTTAAGTAAATTTTCCACTTAGAAACAAACTTGGTCTTGATTTTCAGTGTTCCTTCAATCAAGATCAAAATACGTTACCAATACATAAGTTATAAAGCTTCAATAGTGTTTTTTAAGGGAAACAAGCAAAATTATTTTAAAAAACGGGTAGCAGAAAAGAGGTGAATTTTATTTATCTTTCTTGTTCTTAATATTATTATTATTTTCATTGCATATAAAAATAACTAACTAAGTCTATGACCTATGGAACCCAGAGGTTCACACAAGCTCTTCACTGACTTCTATCCGTACCCAATTGTATACAATTTGTACTTTGTATTCCAATTTTTGCGAAATTCATCTTAATATTTCCTCCCATTTGTGCATAGGTCTTCCTAACGATCGTTTTCCTATAAGTCTACCAGTCAAGACTTTGAAAGCATTCTATTAAACCTATATGACATGCTCACCTAAGCCTCCTAGACTTGATAACCCTAACAATAATGGGTAATTCTATAAACTATGTAGTTCCTCAATATGAAGCTTTTGCCAATCACCATTCTTATTCCTCTTAGCTTCCTAGAATTCTGTTCTCAAATACTTCACTCAGAGTAAGAGATTATGTGTGACAACAATTTCAATGCATATAGTTTACGAAAAATTGTCTTTTTTTTTCTTTATATGAGTATAAAAGGAAAAAGTAGAAGGAAAGCAATGGATACGAAGAATAAGATAAGCATAATTTTTTTTTTAAAAAAAAAAAAACAGAGTCAAAATTATTTTCCAGGTCTGTCAAATGTATAATAATAATAATAATAATAATAATAATAATAATAATAATAATAATAATAATAATAATAATAATAAATATTTAGATAGCTGAGCTGGATTCCAGCTTGCACGATCTAAAATTTGTCTTTTAATCAAGTTCAAAAAAGCATCTTTAGTCAGCAATTGGAAATTATATTTTCAGCAAAACAATCTTAAATCCCTGTGAAACTAATATTCTTTGCTGGGTCTTCCATAAAAAATTATACAATACCTTACTCCACTCCATTTGTTAGCTGAAGTCTTCCTACAATCCACCAGAAAACTGAAAGAGAAAACCATAAAAATGTGGTCGCTATAAAGCCTTCCAACCACCCAAACAACCAAGTAACCTTAAAACCTGATTTTTCTCAGTTCAAATTACCTAAAGTAATCATATTGGAATTAATAAAACACACAACTTATATTGTCTAATCTAATTTTCTTTTTTTTTCTTTTTATTTCGTATATTTACATTTTTTTCTTTTTTTTTACATTTTTCTTCTCTTTAATTTTAACTTTTCGACTGCTTCCACCCGTTTAACAGCCAATATTAACAATTTAGCTGTTTCCTCATCCAAGGGAAACAGTTCCCAGAGATCATCTTCTTCTTTCTTCATTTTTTTTCTTTTTTCTTGTTCTTGTTCTTCGCCCTTTCTTTTTTCGGATTTGTTATCTTCATTTGCAACCGCCAATAACATTGCGTCTATTTCGTTAAATGAGCCAATAATCTCGAATGATGTGGATGGTCCCTCCATTCTGCAAAAAACAAAAATAAACACTTATAAATATCAAATAATACTATAAAATTTCAGATGTTATATTTAAGCAGACGTGCTATTAAAAATATATTAAAATAGGTATCATCTTATTTTTTATATCTCTCAATAATTCATTCAATCAGTTCACTGTTCTATTCTCAAAATAAATAGCTACTGTACATTGAATACTCAGTTATCACTCTTATACTTATTCGTTTAGCGCCTATAATTTGATCTGTCAAAGTTATTTCATTATTTAAATATCAGTTCTTAAAAGTTGGATCTTCAATACAAATAATGACTGTAAACAAGCTGCTATTATTTATTTTCCATCAGTAAAAAACTCTGGGGATCTAAGTTCCCTAAATTATAATTATAAGGCAATTTACCTATATTTCCAACAAAAGTAATATTTCATTCCTTCAAACATAAACAATCTATTTTTTTTTCTACAATTTTTTTACCTTACTTTTAAAAGTAACCTACATATAACTGTCTACAATACCTTAAAAATTACCAGTTTGAAACATATTCTAACAAAATTACTTTGTAACCCTCCCAACAAAAAATTTCAATGTTTGTCTTTGCCTACATATTCAAAATATCAAATAACATACGTCCTTATTACGATTGTATCAACATATTCGTATCATTTATATAAAATTCCACACAAATTAAGCAAAAGTTTTTTTTCTAGGAAACATTTCTATTTACAATACTACCAAGATAATATTCAGTTATCATTACGTTTTTTATTTTACTTTTTCCATACAAATCCTAAACTAATTTCCTCTAGTACATTTGGTTCATAGTTCTGTTTTTTGCTTAAATCATAATTATAGATATTTTGCCTTTAATACCATGTCACTTGCCACAGCTAACAAGCTTGTATGCTCCACGGTCCTCCGCTAACCTTTTCGTTTTTACGTATAATCTTTTTGTTTTAATATTAGCCATTAATTCTAGTCTTCTTTGCCCCCTCCCTTTCTTTCTTCTCAACATACCCTCTAGGACATTCCTTAACAAGAGATTTGGTTAACTAATCTTATACTAAACAATATTATCATCATAATTTTTTCGGAATGCTTCCATTTCCTTCCACATCCTTAATTATGATCTCCTTTTACCCTGACTCGCATTACCGTGCAATATAAAGTGCTAAGTGTCATAAAAACAATTCATTATTTTCAATAAATTATTATAAGAAAACAAAATCCATTTTTCCTAAAAAACTATTGTCGTTCATAAGCTCCTACATGTCTAAGCGGTTAACGTACGCGCATTTGCCATAGGTAACCAGCATTTGCTTCCCGTGGCAAACTCATGTGGTTCCCATTGCACGTACAGTTGTAGGTCCACGTCTCATATTCCATGGCTGCACAAGGGAACGCTAAAGTCATAATCAACTTAACTCAACTGAAATCTTCTTTATAACTACATTTTAAATACGGTCATTTGATTTTTTTTCTATACTTATATTAATATAATATAATACATGAATTTACTTTCAGTCTGAGTAAATATTTTAGCCCCTCAATGCTTTTATGTTTCCTGTATTTTTAATTTTTATTCTTTCGGACATAAGGGCAGTTACATAATCTTATACAAGAGGTATAACGCCATATATAGTCCAAAAAATAATAATAATATTTAAGTCGCAAGCACACGTCGTGAAATAGTGATATTCCCAATAAAAAGTCCATATGGGTATTAATTTCAATTAAATTTAGGCATTAAAACATTTCTCTGTACGTTATTAGTTAAATCTATACTAATATTACACATGCATGGTTTTGCCCAATTCTTTACTTAACAAATATAATTCAATTATCTCTTTTCCAAAATAATTATGACACACTTGCACCTACATTACCAATTTTCATGTCATAAATGTTGGTGAGTGTTTCCAATATTAAAAAACTGTCATTGCCAAACTGGCACATAATAACAGTCTGTTTAAATCCATGGCATTTTTACGTAACCTTCTATTTACACGCAAAAATATATGGCAAACTACACTTTTCCAATTAAGCTAGCGGTGCATTAAACGTAAAACAATTCAGTTCAATTCAACACATTTACTCAACTAATTTCAATTGCACATTATCTTACATAACATTGCTTTTGTTTTTTCAATTCATGAATTAACTAAAAGTTTATATTTCATATCCTCTTTCTAATAATAAATTCCAATATTTATTAAAGCCAGTTTGCGCTACCGCGCGCCTCCGGTGCTTCAAATCTCTCATACAATCCCAATCCGCAACAAGTGAAATTTATGCTGCGCAAACACCGTATGCGTAGGTTTTGTCGGGGTTCTCCCGCTTCCTCCCATTTTTCTTCATTCAACCATTTCACTCATCATCACCGTCTCCTTTAGCCTAACAGAAATACACAGCAACGGTATGCGTCATAGCTACTACGTCACTGTAAAAAACCATGTAAGTACTCTCATCATGCATTTTCTCGCAATTTTTCCCTTTCATCCCACACTCTCATTTCACCATTTCATCCATCTTGCATTATTACCCTTTACCCTAACCTGCATAAGGGTAAAACGTCAAACTTAAAAATTTTATTTTCTATATCATTAATAAACTTTTATTTTTGCACCATCTTGTGCTTTTTTCTCCATATGTTCCAACGGTACCTCAATGTTATAATGTACACCTCTGGTGCGTGCAATCCCTCCTTCAATTCCCCCGCAAATTAACTTTGTGTTAAACATCATTCTCTTATTGGGTTTTCACGTTTTTTCTCTCACTATCTCATTCCAACAATTATTGAGTTATTATTTATTTGCCTTAATCACGCGTCAGTCTTAGCATAACTGGTATAACCGTGGGACGTTAAACTTAAAAATTTCATTTTCTATCTTTTCATCGTTTCCTCTATATATGTTTCAACGGTATCTCTCATGCGTAAGGTCTTTCATTTAATCCCTAGACATGTAACTTTTTAGTGGACAACATCGTGTTCGTGAGTTTACTCGGGGTACTTCCTTTTGCTCCTACTTTCTCATTCCACCAATTCTTCCAGCATCATTCACTTGCCTTAATCACGCATCAGTTTTAGCCTAAAGGACATAATCGTGGCACGATAAACTGAAATATTGCATTTTCTATGTTATTTATAAGCTTTTATCTTTCCATCGTTTCCTGCTTTCCTCTCAATAAAACTAGGCTACACATACTATACTCAAAATGTTCGCAACTAAAACTAATCTTTTCCAAAAAGTCAATTAAACATAATAAGCTCCACAGTTTTCCTCTCTTAAGTTTAAAAATAAATAAAATAATTTATTTCTTACCTCAAATGTAAAAATTCCTTCAAAAATCGCTTCACAATCGATCCAGGAAAAAATCTAAAACAAAAATAAGAAAAAATAATTAGTATAAATTCAACACATCCTCCGCAAACACACAATATCATTCTCTCTCTCTCTCTCTCTCTCTCTCTATATATATATATATATATATATATATATATATATATATATATATATATATATATATATATATATATATATATATATAAACTTTAATAAAAATTACTTGGGTGGTTTAGAATTAAGTTCTATGCTATTATATAAATTTAAAAATTAATTCCACCATCAGCTTTTCAATATTTCTCATTTTATTTTTCTTAAAAGTCAATAAATAAAAATAAACTCATATTACAATTTACATTAAAAATGATATTATATTCGCACTTCAATTATCTATAAAAGTTAAGTTCTTTCGTTATTACTTTATAGAATAAATATAAAAAACAAAATTCAACTTACCTTCCAAATATAGATATTTCCGGTCAACTAAAAACTCCTTTCCTCAAATATCACACGCAAATGTGGTATCACCCAGTAAGCTCTAAACTAAAAATAAGCGTGTTCTCCAAAACAAGATATTTATATTTTTTCACAAATAAAAGAGTCAAACTAACGCCAAACAATTTACGCTTTCTTTTCTTTTCTTTTTTTTTTTTTTTTTTTAAATCTTAGCGTCCCCTGCAAACACTTTCGTCCAATTACTGTGTGTCTTAAAGCAAAATTCTTTTAAAAGACTACCCCCTACAACTTCCCTTCAATACAACACAAAATTTACGCAAGTATCTCTCTACAAACAATAAATTCTCACATAAAAGATACTCTTTCCCTTAAATACAGCTTGTAGCGTCTACATAATTCACAATAGCCAAAAAAAAAAATACAATACACTTTTGTAGGTTCTGCAAAACGGAAACGAAACCAATGGTTTGCCTTTTTTCAGTTTTATTATCTTATTCAGCACTGGAAGAGCTCTTTTCCGTCTCTCTCTCTGTAAGTATAGCACCATACATTGACATAATTCTTCAATACTAAGGCGTTCAGTTTTCGTGCTTCAAGTCTCAGCTTCAGTCACACTTTACACCACATACATATTTTAATATATCTATAATTCACGTTATACAATATTCCATCTAACGTAGCAAAGGTTCAATCCCCGACCCAATCAATTCAACTTTATGTTAAACAAAGACCGTGTTCGTGGGTTTTTTCGGGATTCTCCCGTTTCCTACCACTTCCTATATACTTTTAAGAGCTTATTTTAGCTCCCATATTTAGTTCAAACACATCAGATTGTTCAGAGTTTGTAAAAAACAAACGAACCAAAAAATAATCATCGTCTCCTTCACCTTAGCCGTACACGTATCAATGGTATGTACCCTAGCTACTACGTCAATATAAAAAAAGCATCTAAATACTATCATCTTGCAATTTCTCGCAATTCTCCCATTTCATCCCACTATCTCATCGTCTCCCTTAGCCTAATCCAAATAACCATGCAACGTAATCTTAAAAATTTCAATTTCAATATTCCAACTACAAAAAATATAAGTTTGTAAGCATCAGTATTATACACAAATTATTCACTAACTTTATGCCTCATGTAGCGTCGCTGTTGAAACCAAAGCAAAACTAACATCAAGTCAAGTCAAAATCCATTCAATTCATATTGTGTTCCTTCGAATTTTCATGTATCTTCCTATCAATTTTAATCCAATTATCACAACACTAATAAAATATTTATCTTTAATGTATCAAACATCTATGTTCCAATCCTCAGCTCACAGCATATATATTTTCCCATATTTTATTCTATTTTTTTTTCTCAACTATAATATAATATCAAATCAATCATGTCTCTTCTCATCTGCATCTTTTCAACTATATAACATAAAAATTCAACTAAATTAAAACTTCAAACAAATCCATAACCCCGAAATATCTAAATTTCTATTGCAAATATTATCTTATTTTCCACGTAAGTTTCTCACACTCCTTTTCAAAACTACAAAAATCCATTCATGATAGTATCCCTAACTTCAACAATACTTTTTTTTCTTTTTTTCTCACTCTGTTAAACCACTGGTATAATAACAATCTTACTCACAACCTGTCTGTTTTCGCCCTTTCGTTTTTTCACAAAAAACAAGTACAAAGCTATTCTTTAAAGTTAACAAAAATCTTTTCCAGAAAAATGGCTTTTTCTTTCTTTCTTTTTTCATTCTAACAGGGCATGCTAAATGGAACATTTTTCTGTCTAAGTCAGAAAAATCTTTTTTTTTTTCTTTTCTAAAAAAAGTTACGTTCAACTCAAAATTACAGGGGGTCCCATCCCTCAACAATAAATGTCACATACATTTTCTCAAATAACTTTCTATATCCCAACAACTTAAAAGATCTTTTTTTCTTTCTTTTCTAAAAAGAGTTACACATGCACGTGTGTCGCAACCAACATGACAATTTCTCATCCACACACAAAAAAAGTTTCGCTTTCTATTGTAGTAATTTTAACTATTCCCACGTTAATTTAAACTGGTCCTTTGGTCAAAAGGACACTACACTTTCCCTATGCAATCTTGTGCCATGTATCTCAGTATGGGGCAATGTAACACGTAACTATCTCTTTCTTACATTCTCTCTCCTTCAGTATAATAAGCGGTACCTCTCCATAGGGTGCATGTTACAGTGCCCCCAATTAACCCATGTCCAGAGCACAGTTCGCCCCCCCCTTCACCTCCAAAAAAACTTGGAACACACACATACAAGCAGGTGTCTCCTATTTCTTTCTTTTCCATGCATTAAAAATCACAGTCCCCTCATTAAGCAATGTCCAAAAAACTGGACCACCCAAAAATATAGCACACCTGTGTATATGTTTCTTTCTTTAGTACACATCAAAGAATTCTCTCCCTACCTATGCCATTCTTAGGTTACATGACTTTCTCACGTCCTGCTGTTACACTATTTTCAAACACCCATATCTCACTTTCAACTCGTACTTTCTTACTTCCTTAATTGACAGAATGATGGAATTACGTGACACTTACAAGAAGCTTTTCAATTTTAAATTCTATCCTTTTTCTTTGATGTTTCTCATGTTTCTAAAACTCATTTCACATGTCTGTCTCACCTCCTACGGTTCAAGTATTGTGCAACATCCATATGTCACATTAAATTGACACTTTGTTACTTCCTTAATTGACATAATGATGAAAATACGTGACAGCTTCAAAAGAAGCATCTGGTACGATTACAATGGTGTTTGTCGGCTATCTATTGTCTATAATACCTCACACGTTGGATAGATTCAGGTCCAAGTACTACTATATATATATATATATATATATATATATATATATATATATATATATATATATATGTATGTATGTATGTTCAGTTTCGAGATACATAATACTAAAATCTGAACATATTGAAGCAGTTTTTCTGATTCTCTGTAATCTCTGAACAATGATCATCATTTGCGGTTGCTAATTGCAAATAAACTCGGCTCTATGTTTCATCAATATCATAGCATGGCAAAAAGGAACGGAACAGAGGAATGATAATCATCCAAAAGTGATGTCCTTGAGGAACTATTTCTTTGCTCACAGTAATTTTCGTACAGACCAGATAGATTTAATTACAGTTGCCTGTAAATTTGATCTGAATTACTCTATCTTTTACTCTCTAACTATTCACTCCTGAATGCGACCATACTGCGGAAGGTCTCATTGGCAGTCAATTTGTTCAATATATTATTTTCCATCCAGGAGAAATATCCTGACTACAGAAACCGAAAAAGGTTTTTAAGAATTCTTCTGCAAATAAACAAATGAGCTTTTTTAACCCCTGCATGTACTCCTCCTATGATTAATTAAGACTATCTAATAAACGATCTAAGAGAAGATAACAAAGATTTCCATTTTTTGTTTTCCAAATTTTTCAAATCTTGAAATCTGATGGCAAATTAAAGATGATCTTACAATTGTATTGAAACAAAGAATTCACTCTGTGATTATATGTTACGTAGCATGCCATTTTAATTCTTCCCGTTCCAGTTAAATTTCGAATCACATTTGATTCGATTCGTTCAGTGGTTAATACTATTGGTTCATCGGCTTTTCGCGGTAGTTCTTCATCCCCCTCTGAACTGATTTTCAGCTATTGTCAATAGATGGTGCTAAAAGAGGTGGTACCGGAAGGCACAATTTAATGGTCAAAAAGCGTTAATACATCACCCTGTCACAAATTTCTCCATAAGGACTCAATGACTACAGAAATACCTTCATTAATATTGGCTGTTTGTTGACAACTAACTGAAAGTGCGACTTTCCTTCGCAGCAAGCAATCAGTTTGACTTAGGTTGACAGAAGTAATAATGTCTTTTCAGCGGAAATCATATAAAAAATATTCTTTAAAGTGGGATCCGAACCACTATTGGGTTTCCATCTGTTGCAAACATTCCTACGGGGAAATACATGATGAGCACAGAAAGCACGCGTATAAGCTAACAACTTGGCCACGAAGCGGCACAGGGTCTAATTTCGGAAGAACGAGTCTATGCAGGAGGACTATGTTTTGTCCCCTTCTAATTATTTGTGATATTGCACTTGTCTCAATTAGTGATGTGGCTGGTCGTTTTGCTCGGAGTTAAACCAACACCGATCCGATTTTCAAGGAATATAACGTATATTTTGTTTGAGGTTTCCCAATGAGCATGTTCTTGACGTTGAAATTGATCAAGAATAAGATGAATTCAACAAAGCTTTAAGATTATGTTCAAGGCTCCCGATTCCAGTGCCCGAGCAACCCCCAGAATTTATGTGAGTGCTCGAAATCCATACAGAAGAGGAAAATCCTACTCTTTCGTCGTATTTTTTAAATGATCATACGACGCTATTTTTATAGGGTGGAGGAGGGAGACAAAAGACTATTGTTTTTTTTTTTTTTTTTTTTTTTTTAACTAAAGACAAGCATTTAATTTCAAATCGCTGCATTGTATACATCATCATTATTCAAAAGTATATTTTTGTACGCTTAAGTTTGTTATATTTAATTTCATGGTTTCCTTTCTTTTAAAATTTGCAAATACAAAAGTTGCGACATTCTGAATGAAAAAGGGCGGAGATTAGAATCCTACAATTTCGCGTACAGCGTCACATTTATTCTCATTCAAGAATATTTTCCAATGAAAAAAAAAAAAAACTGCATTTTAAGGAAAGTCAATTTTTCAAAATTTTCCGATAGACCCTTACAGCGCTAATCCTGGGAGTATCCCACAAGTTTTGGTTGTGCACTGTAAGGGCATCCTCTGATTTTCAAAATTGGGCTCTCCTGATGGCGTTTCTAACGCAAGTTTGTAAAACACAAGATTTTTCATGAAAACATTGTTTTCATCGGAGCTTTAAGAATCTCTCTCGCTCGACTCTACTGCACGGCATCACTACCTTGAGTTTGTAGAACGTTTTCTCACACAGTAAATTACTAACTAATAAAAATTTTTTTTAAAAAAAAAAAAAAAGAAAAGAAAACTGGGAATCTGTCTTTCGAAACCTGTCTACGTTTAGAAAAAAAATTATCGAACTGCCAACACTGGTTTTGTCTCGTGATCTAGAGATAATGACGCAAGATTTCTTGGCGTCATGTGTTGTGTATCTTCTCTAGCCAAGAAAAACAGTCTGTAACAATATTGTCTATGATGACGTCGGTGAAGGACTCACACATTGAGAGCTTCACACGAGACAGTACGAGTATTTCGCATTATACTTCACACGTGGGGTACGTGTGGAAGGAAAGCTGGAGCTTGCAAGTGAAACCACGTGTATTGTAATCTTTGTTTAACACATACTGTACAAAACGTCATAACTCCAATTGGAACTTTTTTTTTTAACTAGATCTTTTCATCCTACCCTCCCCATCTGTTACAGTTTACTTTGTTTTGTTAATTTGCACCTCTGAGCTCTGTTAGGGTACCTATGAGTATTCGTAAAATGCACAACTGATCTTTTAAAATATCCGTGGATAGTCTTCGATTAAAATTAACTGAATTGATCAATTACAAAAATAGTTCAGCTTATTTCAGTACTTTTATCTAATTGCAGTGAGGCAAGAAGGAAGGATAAATTTCTCCACGTGCATACGGGTATGTTTGCAAATTTCTTTATTCTAACCGACGTAGAAAGTAAACAATCAGACAAAACTTGATGAACAGGATGTTAATAGATTCGTGATAATATCACGGATGATGTCAAGTAAAATTCACTATGATTAAAAACAAAACTTCTGAACTACGCAACGCACAAGTACGTAAAGTTTTACTGAACTATTACGTCCGTTTATGCGTCTGCCACCTAACGAAGTAATGTTTACTTAATCAATACTGCTTACACATACATGCAATCTAAATACATTTGTAATTGTAATTCGTTTTTACAGCAACACTGTGATTTATAGTGAAAATTATGTGAAAATATTGTACTGCCATCGGGTTTACGTAACTGAAAATATCTGAGCTCTAGTCAGTACGCATATGCGTGGAATTCAAGTTACGCAATTTGACTAACAAACTACGTAACAGAAAAGTATCCTACTAAAAGCAGTTCCAGAAACAACTATTACCAGCTACATCCTATATATCGCTCCTGCAAAGATTTCCTTTTGTCATCTGACCCGTACCTCTTTGGCGATTCGTTTCTTTCTCTCCGTCTTTTGCTATTTATAAGGAAAGTCTTCTCTATAAATCTTGTTCCGGAATTATTCCCATGTTAGACCATTTCTTCTTGAAGTCATTCTTAACTATTTCACTTCTTGGTCTCCTTTTATCTCTCTTCCCAGCCACTTCCATTGCGGTCACTCTTCTGACCACACAGTTGTTTGTTCTTCTCATTAGATGACCATACCACTGACGTCTTTTTTTTTTCCTGGATCATCTTACAAGGGACATCACCCAATTGTCCGGCTCCGATTTCAATGAAATTTTTATTGCTGATAGAGGACATGTATTCATTACTTGTGATGACAGAAATTTTTGCCATGATGCATGTTTTCTATTTTTTAATAATTTTTAAAAGTTGTGATGTGGTTAATAGAGATTACTGCAGAAGTCCCTTACTACCCTTTGTAAACGGAGTGTTAATGAAAGAACAACCATGTAGGTACGTATAGGGCATAGGGGGAAGTCGTATGGTATGTATGACCTTGACGGCAGCCATCTTGAAATCCGCCATTTTGAATTAAGGTCAAGTTTTTTAAATGGGAATAGGGTAATATGATACATAATTTCGTGCTAGAATTTAATCAGGAAGACAATGGTGAAGTTAGTTTTAAGATGCGCCCATTTGGGGAAGGTTACAGGCATATTAATTGTTTATACTTACTATATGCGTAAGTCCCTTACCTCCGCTTCTAACTCGCGTATTAATGATAATAAGTGGATAAAGGTTTCGGTAATACATATTATGGCTAGAGGGAAGTGATAAGATAATGGTATCATTGACGGCAGCCATCTTGAAATTCGCCATTTTGAATTAAAGTGAAGTTTTGAAAAATGAAAACCATAGCATGTGGCACCTAATTTTAATAGTAAATTTTCCCTAAAAGCCAATGGTATGCTTATTTTTGTTCTATAGTTAACTAGTTTGAATTTATGACTCTTCTAATGAGCACGAAACGTCCATTATTCGACCCTTCAAATTGGCAACACTCCTAATTTTCACCGCATGTTTTAAGATTCCAATTGGCAATTTGCAATTGTTGCCATGGCTCATGTTTTCTAAATTTATTACATTTTTTTAAGAGTTGCGATTTGTCAGTTTATGAATAGTGTTGGGATAAGCATCCAGCAATCTTTCTGAATTTTGAAGACTTGCCATGTAATTGTTAATTTCCTAGTCAGTGTAATCATTTATTTTAATCCAGAGTACATGAGGAACCTGTGGACCTATGTGACATAAAGAAATACAAATAAAATTATAACAAATTGGTGTTACACGAACTCAAAATTATCATGAAAGATGGCCTACATGTTGCGCAAACGATAAACAGTATTTTTTAAAATAAATACAACTTTACAACTTTAAAGAACAGCAGCAATGATAGAAAATATCAAAGAGGCATAATATGACTGTTTCCAATACACTGTTTGTACCATGAACAAAATATGAAAACAGGTAACTTGTTTATAAAGAGATGTAACTTAATCGAGTTCCCGATCAATACTGATTATAAATCTTACAAACATGAACCATCGGCAACAATCGCTAGAAAACGAATGACTTTTTTGTCTCACTAGCTAAAATATTGCCATAGAAAATAAATAAATATACAATAAACAAATAAATATAAAACAAAACAAAAGACCATTGATTTACACAAAAATCATATTTCGTTTTCTTTTTTGAAGTGAATTTTCATTTGATTTCTCGTCTCATCTACTATCCATTACAATCTACGTCTTCGGTATTACCTGAATGTAAAGTTGGAGTTCTTTCGTTGTGTGATGATTCATGTCAGTAAACGAGTTTTTGAAGGGCAGGTATAGGAAATAAATAATTACATGGCAAGTCTTAAAAATTCAGAAAGATTGCTGGATGCTTATTCCAACACTATTCATGAACTGACAAATCGCAACTCTTAAAAAAATGTAATAAATTTAGAAAACATGAGCCATGGCAACAATTGCAAATTGCCAATTGGAATCTTAAAACATGCGGTGAAAATTAGGAGTGTTGCCAATTTGAAGGATTGAATAATGGACGTTCCGTGCTCATTAGAAGAGTTATAAATTCAAACTAGTTAACTATAGAACAAAAATAAGCATACCATTGGCTTTTAGGGAAAATTAACTATTAAAATTAGGTGCCACACGCTATGGTTTTCATTTTTCAAAACTTCACTTTAATTCAAAATGGCGGATATCAAGATGGCTGCCGTCAATGATACCATTATCGTATCACTTCCCTCTAGCCATAATATGTATTACCGAAACCTTTATCCACTTATTATCATTAATACGCGAGTTAGAAGCGGAGGTAAGGGACTTACGCATATATACAGTAAGTATAAACAATTAATATATCTGTAACTTTTCCCCAAATGGGCGCACCTTAAAACTAACTTCACCATTGTCTTCCTGATTAGGCTAAATTCTAGCCCGAAATTATGTATCATATTACCCTATTCCCATTTAAAAAACTTGACCTTAATTCAAAATGGCGGATTTCAAGATGGCTGCCGTCAAGGTCATACGTACCATACGACTTCCCCCTATGCCCTATACGTATCTACATGGTTGTTCTTTCATTAACACTCCGTTTACAAGGGGTAGTAAGGGACTTCTGCAGTAATCTCTATTAACCACATCACAACTTTTAAAAATTATTAAAAAATAGAAAACATGCATCATGGCAAAAATTTCTGTCATCACAAGTAATGAATACATGTCCTCTATCAGCAATAAAAATTTCATTGAAATCGGAGCCGGACAATTGGGTGATGTCCCTTGTTAGCTCTACAACTTTGGTTGTTCCCCTTACTCTCTCATTCCTCACTATCTCTTCTTATCCTAAACATCCAGTGCAACATTTTCATTTCGGTCATATTCAATCTTTTTTTCCCAAGTACAATAATCCTTCACTTGAAGGATTTTACTATGCTTGCTGCACAACTGCCATTTCTTCCACAAATTAAGGAATTCTCGAAAACAAATTTTCTTCCTCCCCTCATCTTCTCATCTTCCTCCGTGAACATCATCAGCGGGGAATAAGATACTAAGATGCTTAAAACCACTAACTTATATTTTTTAAAAAATAGTTTTTATAGTGCAAGACAATCCTAGTAGCTACATGTTTATAATATACTACTACTGTTTTATTTACTTCGTAAGTTTAATGTAGAAATCCTAAATACAGTAAGTACTGGTATTATATGAAGGTTGAAGGGTTTCATAAAAATAGTTCTTAAGAAAGGAAGAAATTCCCTTGTTTATCCTTTTCGCTCCCTCCAAATAAATTGCTATCAACTTCACAAAAGATTTTTTTTTTCAATGAATTATCGAAGTAGAGCAGGTTTATTTTTATTATTATTATTTTTTTTTCAATTCCCGCTAATAAATTGAGTTACTTTCATTTGGTCTCTCTCTGCTACGAACTTTACGGTATGCTTTTACCTATAACAATGAAAATAACTGCTTTATTTTGCATTACGTTCGCAGATTTTTCGGTTCCGACTCAGTGATCATTTTATTGAGATACGAGTCACCCAGTTAAGTTGTTCTTGCAGTATGAAAGACTGAACATAATGGAGGCACCAGTACCTGAAAATGCTACGTGGTTAGAAAGTAGTCTAAAACAAGGGAATATTTTTAAGTGAAAATGGAAAAACTGAATCATCATTTTACATCTTCTATTTCATTTTACATCATTTTACATGAAAAGGGTGTGTTTAAAGTCTTCTACTTCAAAGCATGAAATCATGAGCAGATTGAAAAATGTATCATATTTGAATGAAATTAAAGTTTTGGTGGGTTGGCGGAGAGTGTCAGTGTGCAGGAGTGACAAACGTCAGTGACATCTGCTAAAACAACAATCATCTCGCCATCTTTTGTTCATACTCAATGTAGAGAATTCGACTATCAACTTAATGGGCGCTGTGTGGCTGCAGGTTACACGGAACATTTGTGAACTGAAAACTTGAATTTGTGAATGTAACTACAATTACGTTTGCATTGGATAACAATTTTGTACTGTTTTAAAGCCAGCACAGCAACTATATCGGGTTACATGTGTATGAATGCAAGATATGAACTTGAATACTCCCTCTTTTGAACTGTAGTAGTGTCAATCAATTACTATAAACCGTTTTCAAGGTGTAATACTGAAATAGCATAAAGACTTTACAAATACCGTGCATTCTCTCTCCCCACGTGAGTTTCAAATTTGTTATGATGGCGATGTATGGCTTTTTATTGAGGATAAAAGATTTTAAGAAGTTTATTTACGACCCTGCAATCAGTAAATTAGTCTTCCTTTTGATGTGCCTGTGCAAAGCATTTACACTGTTAACGAACATATGGAATTATCCCACCAAAAGAACCCTCCCCCACTTTTATCTTTGCTTCTTACATTTCTGACAAACAAGATTCACATTGCACATAAATGAAGTTTACATTGGGGCTTTATCACACTTGACAATCTCCGACGTAAGTCCATACATGATATAAAAATTACATGACTGCGCCCTTCTCTATCACTGTGTAAACACTCCTTTATTCCGTTATGGTCTAACATATGGCTGCGAGTCATTATCATTACAACTATACCATATATGTGTTTAACATCGTAAGTTGACTTGCAAAAACTTTGTGTGTAAGACTGCTATCAATAACTTTATTGTCACAATAGGCATTATTACTGTCATATAAATGAAATATAAAGAATAAATAAAATACCATGAATATATTGCAGTATAATTCCTAATCCCCAAATTAATAACATACTTTCTTATTCCCTTTTACTGAAGTGTGGTTTATATTATATATATATATATATATATATATATATATATATATATATATATATATATATATACGCGACTGGACAGAACATGTCGTTCGTTGCCAATAATAATAAGTATATAGGTATCTGCCATTATTGGCAGGTCACTTGCCGCAACTGAGAAGTTTCCATGCTCCACGGTCTTCCGCTAACCTTTTCATCTTTACGTACGATTTTTCTGTTCTGCTATTGTCCATCAATTGTAGTCTCTTTCGCTCCCTCCCTCTCTTTCCTGCGACCATACAATCTAGCACCTCCTTCATTATACAGTTCCTTTTCAGCCAAGGTCCCAACCAGTTTCTCTTCCTCTTCTTAATAATATCTAAGATTATTTTTTCTCCTCCACTATTTCTAACACCCTCTCATTCGTTTTCCACTAGACTTAGCTATGTCTCTATTCTTTTTCACACCCACATTTCGAAAGTTTCCAGTCTTTATATATATAATTTTTGCATAATGTCTGTTACTGACCCATACAGTACAATACTCCATACGAAGCATTTTACGGGTCTTTTTCTCAATTCTTTATTCAAGGTCCCACAAAATAGCATTTTCTTCCTCCTAAACGCTTAATGTACCATTCCTATCCTTGCTTGTATTTTTGATAATTTATGTTCGGCTTATTTATGTACTGTAACGCACAAAAAATTTTCCGTAGCAAATTGAATATCTTGTTTTTCTTCTGACTGACTCTTATATTAATTGCAATTTTAGAAATTTCATACGGTGTCTATTATAAAACCTACATGACAATCAGGGTTCAAATAGATCCTCCAAAGATGTACCGTACCGTGCATTTTATGTATTTCATCAGAACAGAAGTCTACTGACCACTCTATCCTTGTGGGAAAGAGATATACAAGAACCCTGAAAGCTAAGAAAACATCTCTCTTCTTTTTCTCATCTTTCCTTTTTTCTATCGTCCATTTGTTTACTTTGAATTATTTTTCTCTCTTTCAATTTCTAATTGAAAACTTGAACCAATTCTATTGTCAATCACTTTCTTCTTTTCCTTTCATTCACATCTTCCAGCTTTGTTCATCTTTTCTTTTTCTCTCCCCCCTCCCCCCCCTGTTACCAACATCGCTCCTTTCTTCCAAACAGCTGATACACTTCTCACAGAAGTCGATCTTTCGTTTTATTCTGTTTCCGGGAAACTTTACGTCATCTGCCACCAACCTGATTTCACTGGATCTGTTCATGGTCACTTTTCACATTTCATTGCACTGCCATCAACACAAGACCCAAGAATGTTCTGCATTGTTAGCTTTGTATGCATACATATTCTGTGTGCGTGTGTGTGTGTGTGTATTTCTAGTGAGGTATTGGTTTTCAAATCCAATACACATTCAGCAGAATTAAGATTCTTATCCAATATACTGTTGTATAGACAAGGATACCATTGTGCATTGTCATTTCAGATTTTCCTATTTCGAATTTACGAAACATTTTAGGTTGTCAAATTATTAGCAATTTTGACTTCGGTGTTTTCGGTTATATATCAGATTCGTGGCGAGACCTCACTATCCGTAATTCTTGGAAAACGCTAAACAATATTATGTACGTACACCTTACTCGCACTTGCCTCCTTACGGGTCACATTTCGTAGAACTCCATCTTATCGTCAGCCTAGGGCACATGGAGGTTATTGTAGTAATGCAGTAACTGTACAGTAACTCATCAGTCATCATCATGCCTCCGAAGTGAGTAGGCGTCATGGTTCCCAAATGTTCTGGATTTTAAGGGACAGTCCCTTATTTTATGATTGTGTCCCGCATCCCGCGAAACTTAGATACGGGACGGCAAAAGTCCCGTATTTTGCCCAAAATGACAAATTTACTTCAGACAACTACTTCAAAGCTCGCAATTTTTAATGAGTCGTCATGCGTGTGGGCAGTAAATGGCAAATGCTATTTCAGAAAAAAACAGTTGCCAAATTTTTTTTAGGGTCGTCTCCTTTTTCCTAAGCATCCCACTGTCAAATTCATTTGTGAAAACAGTTTTCTCACATATGAATTTGAAATTGACTGACAAGAAATAAATGTTTTACCCAGTTGATGAAAGCAGAGTTTTTCGACAGCCTAACGAAAAATCCAAACTTGAAAAAGATTATAAGTGCAGTTAAGTGTGAAGTACGATTTTTTGAAGAAAATTTAAGTAACGTAAATTCAATGTTTTAAAAGTAAGATTTGCCTAATTTTTCTTATATTAACTCTTTATATCAGTTCATACTTTTGTATTTCTTTCAGACTAAAATGATTACTCTTGATTTGATGTCTGGCTCATTTTTTACCACTAGATCATATTTATCAAAACCCTTCTCCGTAATACCTACTGAAACTCGTCAATCCGTCCCTTATTTTGACTGTTTTTATTTGGTAACCCTGCAGGCGTAGAACCTTGAAATTTTGTACAAATATTCTCCACGTGTCCTAGGCTGATACGAAAGTTAGAGTTCTACGAAATTAGACCCCTATGGGGACAAACAGTGGTAAGGTTTACGTAACTCTAGTCTAGTGAACGCAAACTTGCATCGGCAAGTATTTGCAAACCAGTAAAGAAAATTATACGTAAATCATTCAGTGGAGTTCGGGTTTCCACAAACCTTATTCTCCTGTGCAACGAATGGGCATTTTGCTATTACTCTAAGTTTCGGAAGTTACTTGAAACCCAATATTGATCAAAGCAATCAATTTGTTTATTTTTATTTATTTATTAAGTTTAGCGTACCTTTCAGCACCGAAGAAACATGAGAACTGAAGCTTAAGGTGGAATCCAAACCTCGTGCACCAAAAACACACTTACTAGCCACTAGGTCTGTGCGAAGGACTATCAGATCATTGGTGTACGCAGAACTTCAAGATTGAGTTAAAGCAGTCAATCTCATATCATTTTAGAATACGCGTGATCTCTACATTTTATATTACTTCTTCATACATATAAGGTTCCCACTTATTTGGCAAGTACGAATTTCCTGACTTCTTCTGATTTTCTAGATCACGATTTACAGTACAAATTTCCAGATCTACATATAATGTGAAAAACAAACTATATCTTTCCCAGTCATGGGGTTACTCATCTACTATGTACACGTAAATAATTTTATATAGTGTTTGTGAAGGTAGAGACATTTTGTACGACAAACTAACTTATTCTATAAAATATTCCTATCAAATAGCTGAGTAAGGCAAAAAGAGAAATGGATTCTGAGGAGTAAAATTCGGTATTTCCTGAGTTTCCAGGTCGGTGGGAAACTTGATATTAGTATTATTAAAGATCTACAGCCTCAAAGAAAATATTTGGCATATATATCAAAAATATAGTTTTAAAATAAAACTTTGGTAGAACCTATTTCTTAAGCTTGGGGAAGGGGGAAATCATCCTTTCATTATTGACATATTTTAACCCCAACCTGTAGGAATCACCGGAATTTAAAAGAAAAAAAATGTACAATATGTTTTGCCGAAATCGAATATTTGCGTAGAACATCTTGTAAAATTGTTTTGTATACAAATATTCACACTTGCAACATGGGGTTGATTTTACCCTCCCCTTATTCTTCGTGGATTGCATCCCCAAACAATGGATTATTTCTGCATGCTAAAGGAAGGTACATATAAAGTTTCGTTGAAATTGGGTAAGATTTACAAGTTATCGTGGAACAGAGAGACAGACACAGACATACAAATGTCAATCGAGTCGAATGGTAGAAGCTTTCCTAATGTTCGCTATAATAATAATAATAATAATAATAATAATAATAATAATAATAATAATAATAATAATAATAATAATAATAATAAAGCTTGCAAGTCAGCGCCGTAACTAAGATTTTTCTGGGGGGAGGGCAAGCATTAATACGCGTGTTTGGGCCCTCCAGAAAAGTTGCTTTTCTAATTCTTGCCCCCCTCTTTCCATCTTTCTTTTACTCTTTATGCCCCCCCTACGGAGACTGCGGGCGCTCCCGCACGGCAAGGTCTGCGGAGCCATTAGTTACGCCCCTGTGCCCGTTCCATACAGGACAAATAAATTAAGGGCACAATATTGACAAATCTCAAAGTCATAGGAATAAACATTACTTCTAGGGACCCTAATATTAGACATTTTTACTGAAATGGGCCCACGACTCATATTTGTATTTACATTTTGTGTGCTGTTTTGTTTATGTAATGTAGTGAACCTGCTTGATGCTTCATTTATAATTTCATGTTCCTATTGTGTATAGAGTAAGAAAATTTTGTCTTAAAATGAGCCTCCATCAAACGGCGGGGAGCTTCTCTGGAGGGGGAAGTTACCTCCCTGCCCCCTCACAAGTTACGGCCCTGTTGCAAGTTACTTAACTTCTACCGTTACCAGCAAAAGCGATTTTCTCCCTATTTATGAAACATTGATTATATACGATGATGCGCGGATGAAAGAACTAATTGTCTGGTACTTCCCTGTGCAAGGAACGAACGAATGTTACTCTTCAAAAGGAAATGTCACCAGTGTTGATAACTTGTAATAAAAACACGATAACCAAACGGTAACGACAACAAAATAAGCTAACAGGCATGAAATCACGTATAAAATGGCAAGGCGTTAACGTAGTACTTAGAATAAGTGCGTTTGCACACGACAACGATAATATCGGTGGTCCCACCGATAATGTCGGCGGTGAAATCGACTTCAATGTATTCAAATCGTAGCTTGCACACGCCACCGATATTATCGGCCGTTCCTCCGACACGCAGATGCTGTCGGCCAAGCCCCCGATACTGTCGGCGGTACCGCCGACACCGATTTTGTCGGGGGCAATGTTTTCTTATGATTGGATGCACACGCCACCGATAATGTCGGCCGGCCAGCGGGTTAGATGAAGAGACATGACGCTGTGTATTTTTTTTCTTTGGAATTTTGTTGTTTCCATTTTTTCTATTACAATTGTATAATATTATGATTATCTTGTCCTATAAACAACTTTGGAACAGCTTATTATTTTTTTACAATCTCTGTTTTGGAGTAGCTAATTCCCTTTATTAAATAAATATAAAATGTGGGAAGTCTGAAGAGTACTGATTTCCCTCTAAATAGTTATCAAATAGAATATAGGAAATTTACATAACCAATTTCCGTTGATTATTTTCTACTCCCTTTTTTTCTTTCTCTCTCTCTCTCTCTTTGATTGTATCTTTTTAAATCTATTAATGCTTTTAAGTTTTATTATATTCTGGAAATTAATTCAAGCGTAATTTTCAAAGTTTGATACTCTGTGAACATAAGCATATGGAAAAATCCTGATTATTATTACTTTCTTTTATTTACATCAGAATTGTGTACACACAATTTTCCCGGTCTCACTCGATAAGCAATGATTGAATAGAATATTTGTTGACAAGTAGAATTATTATTATTAGTATTATTATTATTATTATTATTATTATTATTATTATTTTGAAACGAACCTAGGATAATCAAACGTTATTTTCAAAGCTCCCGAGGACAAGTGACTCATTTGGCATTCTCTTGATTGTGATCTCAAAAACAGGGATGTGACTCCACGCTTCACTTGTCGCACATCTTTTCTCTAACTTCCAACGCTACCCCCATTTTTTAAAAGAATTTGTGGAATGGCAAATGGAAACAAAGACCAGAGCTATGTATGCGAGTTTTCCCTCTCCCCTTTGTACCGGGATCGACCATCTGATAGAGTTCTCCAGTTTAGCTATAGTGAGTGGGTGAAAAGGTTGTGTATTCTTGTGTTCTTACCGTTCTAGTTTTGCTTACAATTTTAGAGATGGCAAAAATTTTTCCGTATGATATTTTAACCCTTATCGAACTTGTGGAATGCAGACCTTGCATATGGGATAAGACAACAGACTCTTTTAAGGACAAAATTGAAAAGCAAATAGCATGGCGAGAAGTTTATGCACGCCTTGCCGAGGATTTTGAAGTTAAAATTCTATTCATTGTTGAAGATGATCTCTCCACTGAAACGGTACCGATTGGAAGAAGCACAGGTTTTGTTGCCAGAGCTGACAAATTATTAAATATAATGCGTTTATATTCTTCACAGGAAAGCTTCGTTAGAAATCCCTTGAAGAAAGTTATTCTATAAATCGTTTGAGAGTTCTATATTCAAATAGGACTTCTTCGCACAAAACATGAAATAATTGTGAAAAATCGCCTATTCAGGCTCGGATCAAGGCAGAAGTTTGGAGGGTGTTACTCGAAGTTTAGGAGTGACACCCCCTATCGGGGGGTCTGGCGGAATCCCTGACTGGATAAAACGCTTGTTTGTATAATTGTTCGTCAGAGTTAAAGCCCGTCGACGGGAAAAAACATTCTTTTCCATTGAAAGTGATATTCTAGAAATTATTACCATAACGTATACCCACTCTTGAATATTTTAAAATCTTTTCAATAATAATAATAATAATAATAATAATAATAATAACAATAATAATAATAATAATAATAATAATAATAATAATAATAATAATAATAATAGACACCTTATTGCAACTGCCAACATTTCTATGGGTGGAATACAGGGTCTCATTTCTGTATGCTGGCGCTGAATATGGTTTCCAATTCTTTCTATTAAAAAATCAAAAGTTTGTGTGGACATGCGATGGTAATTAAAAAATTTTGCATCGTCTTCGCGGAATTTCTCATATAGTGTATAAAAAGCACCTTCTACATAACGCACAGTCAATAATGGATGAACCCAAAGCTTTCGCGATCTACATTTCCTGTTTCTACGTCGTAAGTACAACAAGGCAAGAAGATATCTCTTGTTGATAGCTGGACTCATCTTCTCTCTTTCACGTCCTGTCCAATACTAGTCTCAGCGCCGACATTATCGGCCACGTGTGCAAACTATCGCCGACACCGATATTGTCGGGGCTTCCACCGATATTGTCGGCGACGTGTGCAAAGTACGCCGACACCGACACCGATATTATCGGGGCTTCCACCGATATTATCGTTGCCGTGTGCAAACGCACTAAGGCTGTGTAGTATTATCAATATGCGAAGGCATGCACAGCCTAGAATTCTACGAATTTTAATTACGGTGCTACTCCTCAATCCGCTTGTCACGCAGTCATAACAATTTCTTTACAATTCAAATTAGGAAAAGCCTGTCATTTTCTCCTCTCATAGTGTATTAGTTACTCCGCACTATGATTATGTAATACTTAGTGGACTATTAATTGTTCTACAAAAAGGTGTTAATTTTTTGTTTTCCCCAAAAACATTAATGTTAATCTACGTATATTATATATATATATATATATATATATATATATATATATATATATATATATATATATATATATATATATATATATATATATATATAATTGAAAATCACTATGTTTGTGACTAAATCTCCTGAACCGCCCGACCGATCTTGATCAAATTTGTAACATGGATGAGGTTTGAGACTGGGCTGGTTTTAGACTATTCATTCTGATGGTAGAACTGAGGGGAGGGGAGGAGGAGGGAATATAGAAAAACAAATAAAACTTAATAGCTTCTGAACCACTCTACCAATCTTGATCAAGTTTTCAACATAGATGAAGTTCAGGCCTGGGATCGTTTTTATGATTTAAGTTTAATGGAGCAACGTAGGGGAGAAGACGGGGGAGATATATAAAAATAAAATTATAAAAGACTGAAAGTGACTATTTTTGTAACTTAATAAGTCTTAAACCATACGACCGATCTCAATCAAAATTTTAGAGATACATGAGGTTCGGATCTGGAAACATTTTCGTAATTTCACTTTAACGGTAAATCCTAGGGGAGGGGGAGGAGAGGGAGATGTATAAATAAAAACTAATAAAACCCAATAATTTTTGAAACACAAAAACGATCTCGATCAAATTTTCAACATATATGAGGGTTGGGCCTTGGATGTTTTTATCGTTTTATTTTGACGAGCCAACCTAGGAGAAGGGGGGAGATATACTGTATATATATAAAATAAAATAAAATGACTGCCTTTGTGAATTCATCACTCTTGACCAACCTCAATCAAATTTTCAACATACATGAGTTTAGGGGCATGGATTACTTTAGGCTATTCACTTTGATGATGCAACAAGGGGAGGGGGAGAGAAATTTAAAAATGATCCAAAATAAACAATATTAGTGTTGAATCCATAGTTTTCGGGGTCGATGAGAAAAACAGTGACACTTCTGATGCTGTTTCAATCCAAGTTCAGCCCTGATTGTTGGGGCTGAACTTCCAAATATTCTGGTTCCCTTCCAGAACGTAAGCTAATATCATTCGTGCAATATTTAAAAACATGAGCTTTCATTAGTGATCGGTAGTTAGTTAATAGAAAATAATATACTCTCTCTCACGTCTTTGGATGTTGATCTATTATTCAATTAATTCTGGTATTTTAACAAGAAGTAAACGCATACTATGAATATACTATAAATTCTCATAAAATGTCCCGATTTCTTAGCCTAGAAATATGGGAATCTTACTCATGCTACATCTGAGAATATTACGAATATTAAGCTCTACAGTCTAGAAAACTCTTGAAGCGATTACGATTTCAATATTCGATGTCGATAGGGTTTACTGATAAATGTTTGTTTTCTCAACCCCATCAGTATAGTTTCGACATCTACAAGGTAAGTAGACTTTATCACAGAGTTCGGTAATATAAGAATTAAGTAAAATAAATACCTGTAACACTCAAAATCTAAGTATTCGGTCACTTTTCTTGATATACTTAAGTCTGTACGCTGATCTACGAAGACTCGTACCTGTTAAGTAGAAAAAAAATGAATGTTATAGTAGTGTGTGTATATACAAAATATACAAAATATATAACATACAAAAACAAGTTTAAAAAGTTATAGCTATACCGGAAGGAACTGAATACTCGTCAGCTCGATTAGCAACAGCTCGAGCAATAACACCAAAAGTTACACAGTTATGCTTTCAGTATGACACTTACTCCCTGAATCTCAATTCTACATTGTTAGCGTTTAACGAGAAAAAAAAAAGTAAAAATGAGATATATCAATCAATACATAACACTGAGATGAGAGAAATTACATTAGTCAGTGAGTAAATCCTCATAAGTTGTTTCCGAGTTTTTTTTAAGAAAACCTGAAATTACCGCTGCACGCGCATATTGATATGAAACTTGTACTTAAAAAAGAAAATCAAGCTTTTCATTATGGCACTAGCAGGACGAAAATACACAAATGAGTCTTAGGCAACGATCCTCTGGCTTGTGAAGCGATTATCACAGTGAGAAGCCCGGTCTAAAAGACTCAGAATCCCATACTGAAAGAGCAGCTAGTAGTTCTGTGAATTTTGAGGAAGTGGTGTGGAGTGGAGGGAAGCAAAATGTTGCTTAGTTATGGAAAGGCAATATATATTGGAAGATGGACCGTTAGAAGTCCAAATATAGCAGGTAAGTTAGAAAATTTGCAGCAAGAGAACAACTTAGTGGGGATCATCGAAGAAAGAAAGACCCAGATTTCTGCTAAGGTGAATATTAACTCGGAACGAAAAACTGAATCAATGAAGGTGGATTTAATAATGCAATTAGAAGACAAGACCAAGGGCGCCGATTTCTCTCTAAATTTGAGAAGGGGCATTCAGATGTAGCCCCTTGGACAAGACAAATAAAAAGTTGCAACACACTACACTAGTCATAGCAATAAAACTAGCTACCAAATCAACAATACAGCTATCATCCAGGTATACTGTGTATACCAAAAACAGCGCACAGCGATGAAAGAAAGCGTTTGTTTGAAGCAACTGAAAACGTCATGGAAGACGTAAAAGATTAAGAAAATCTGATTCTGGCAGGAGATTGGAGCATAATCTAGTAACAGTAGCAAATACTTCGTTCAAGAAACAAACACAGAATTTATACTTGGATAATACCAGGAGATCAATATACAGTAGATACCAGATAGATTACATACTTATGAAGAATAGGTTCAGAAACCAAATCAAGAATTTTAGAATTAATAGATGGGAAAAGGAAATTGAAGAATATTAACAACAAAGTTGAGGAGCAGTGTAAAAGAGTACGAAATAAAATTATTCGAAAATTCGGACTTGCTAACGAGGACTGACTGAGGCAACGTGAAGAAATAGAAAAAGATAAGAACACAGGAAGAGTCGATGTGGCTCATAAGAATGTAAATTTCAAACCACAAAGTTCAAGGAACAATGTACAAAAAGGTAAAGAAGGAAGACCCATGACAAGCTGAAAAAGTGAAAACATAGAAGGAATATATAAAAAGAATATGGAAGCCACAAGCAATTAAAGGGATTGAAAAGCAGAGTAAGTAGAAGAGGCAAGAAGAAACTTCATACGCAAATCAGAGTACGAAAAATGATTACAAGATCTAAAACATGGAGAAGCCTAGGTGAAGAGATATTAGAAGAAATCATACAACGTGCAAGACAGGAAGTTCAGGACAAGTTTGCCAACAAAATTTATAACGGAAAGAGAACCCAGACTCACCGAAGATAATGGTAATATTAAAAACAGTAGGTATGCGAAAATATCTTATTCATGCTCCAAAAATCTTTACAAAAATAATCTCTAAAAGATTGAAAGCCAAGATAGAAGAAACAATTCGAGTGGGAAAAGCAACTTACGTATCATTTGTTAACGTGGAAAAAGCTTCTGATGAAAATGTTTAAGATTCTGCAGGAGTTTGAGTTCAAGGTTTAGTGTCCCGTTCAGCACTAAGGTTATAGGAGACGAGGACCTGTAGTTTAACGTGGTATCTGAACTATATGAGCCCCCGCTGGGAACCTAACTCGGGACTTCCGCGCTCAGAATTCTGAAGGAATAAGGTATAAGGAACGAAGTAACCTCGTATTAGAAAAGAAAAAGCAATCACTGAGATTGGAGAGAGAGAGAGGTAACAGTTCAGTAGGGGATCAAGCAAGGATGCTCAATTTCACCAATTTTGTTTTTCTCTACATTACAGAAGTAATTCAAGAAATGAAGGATATTAACAGAAAATACACACGCTTAGGGTCTAGATTTGCCGACAATACTGCGCTGTTGGCAAACTGAGATAAAATTTAGACGCAGATCTAAACGGAATGCAACAAGTCTATAGCAGCAAGTTCAACATAAAGATCAACAAGAACAAAGATTACGAGATGCGCAAGAAACGCAAGAAGAAAACGGAAGATCTAAAGAAATCACCCGGTGGAAGAGATGCAGGAATTAGTTTACTTAAGGAGTAAAGTAACAACCAATGATAGCAGCAAACAAGATGTAAAATCCAGAATAACTTAGGCGAAGAAAAGCAAAAGCTCCTAACTGGAAATATCAACATAGAACTCAAGAAAAAGTGGATAAAAAATTTGTATGCAGTGTGCCGTTGTATGGATATGAGGCATGGACTCTAGAAGAGGGAAAAAGAAGAATTGAAATCTTCGAAATGTTCTTTTATAGAAAAATGTGAAGAAACAGATGGGTAGATGGGAAATTAAAATAGTATCGGAAACACTAGGAGGAAAGATGAGTATAATGAAGAATATTCCAAAAAGAAGAGAGAAAGATAGGACATATGAGACATGGGAAAATTACACTATCAGCTATGGAGGGAATGGTAGAAGAAAATATCTAGAAGGCGGCCGTGATTGAAATATACGGACTAAGGAAAGATAAAGTATACGGAAATGAAAATTCTGGCTCAGAATAGGGAGTGAAAGAAAATGAAATGAAATCTTTAAGTTTTACGTCCCACGGTTATGCCGGTTAGGCTAAAGGAGACGGTGATGATGAGAGATGAGTGAAATGGTGGAATGAAGAAAGTGGGAGGAAACGGGAGAACCCCGAGAAAACCCACGAGCACGGTGTTTGTCCACCACAAAGTTCACTTGGCGGAGGCTGGGATCGAACCCGGGACCCCAAGCACCAGAGGTGAACGCTCTACCACTGAGCCACCGCGCCCCCCTAGGGAGTGAAAGAATTGTGTCAAATCAATCGATATTCCCGACTTGTGAAGAAAGTCTAAAAAAATATAATCAACTCCAACTTAATTTTTGTTTGTTTATAATATTATGTAAAGATGATGTTCCTCTTTAAAAGCATCCATTATTTTGAACTTTTATCATTACCTTTCTTGTGTCGTCCAAAGCATAATCGTGGGTCATAAAACAATTTTTTTTTTTTCACATCATGAGACAATTGGAGAACAATGAATTTTAAGAAGTAGAGAATTCAGGTCCAGAAAGTCAGAAATAAGGACACCTGAGAGCCGATGCACTGACTTTGCATCTCCATAGCTTTTTATAGACTGTAGCGGCAGTAACTTGAGTTATATCAGTTAACTCATTTCATCATTATTTCTAACCCATTTAACTATAAAGAGAACTAAAAAGAATGACACTTGTTTGTTATCTGTCTCCTCTCACTTCTACGTACCGAAATAAAATACTTAACGCAGTACCGCTACAGTACATGGAAGTCTGTCCAGCCATGTGGTGGATATTTCAGCTGGTGACGTTTAATTAGTGAAAACAATGAAATGAAATCTTTGAGTTTTACGTCCCACGGTTATGCCGGTTAGGCTAAAGGAGACGGTGATAATGAGAGATGAGTGAAATGGTGGAATGAAGAAAGTGGGAGGAAACGGGAGTACCCCGAGAAAACCCACGAGCACGGTGTTTGTCCACCACAAAGTTCACTTGGCGGGGGCTGGGATCGAACCCGGGACCCCAAGCACCAGAGGTGAACGCTCTACCACTGAGCCACCGCGCCATGTTTAATTAGTGAATTGGTTTATATGTTAATATATAATTGTCTGCACTTCTTGACATGGCACCTTATTAGCCCCATAATTTTTCTCTTCGCCACTGTTTTAGACATATTTGGTATCTTTTTTTTAATATTATTTGATATTCTTTTTCTATTTTCATATGGGAGAGTAAAGTCTGTAACCATCTACATGCTTTAGTGTTTCATTCCATGTTAAATAGTTTTACGTATTCAGCGTAAAAGAACCTAAAGTATGTACACGACTGATACAATTAAATTTGATTTGGTTCAAGATGTCATTTTGATCTTCTTGAAAACTACATAATGAAAAATCTCAATTAAAACCAGCACTTCTGGCAACCCTGCCATGCGATTGTGTCACTTGTAAGCAAGAGAATTATTCGCAACTTTGCCGCACGCACAGATAAATCAAACGAGATATAATAATTTTACACTAAAACGATAGGCTACAGTTAAAAATATATGAAAATAATATACTGCCATCAGTTTACGTATCTGTACAAAATAATAATAATTGAATACAAACATTGTAAAACAAAAAGTGAAAAAACACGGATGGACTATAGTAAACACCATTAAATAATGAACAAGATAATTAATCTTAATACAAACAAAAAGCAAAAAAATATATATTATTTCATCATTAACAAATATATCATTGAAAACAGGAAATAATTAACACATGTTATCAAAAAGGAAAACTTACCGCACAACAAAGTAAAATTGAAAACTTTTCCGTTACGTCAGGAAATAAGATTTAAGAAAAAGAAGAAACAAAGAAACGAAATAGATCGGAATTTAAGCGGAAACTCAGTTTATCAATGTCCGTGCCTGATGCTTCAAGTAACGAACCGATTCGTGAAAAAAAAGGTCTTGCCAAAATGCTTTCGTTTCGTTCATCCATTACGATCTCAATCATTGCTCCATCAAAAACTTCTCTCGTGCGACGCGAGTGGTGCTAAAATCGCGGTTCCTAAATCGAGAGCCAAGCAGAGCACATGGTGATAGATCGTTTGGTTGGCTGAATTCTGTGTGTGGGTGGCTACAGAGTGCTCTTAAAGCTTTGGTCCTCCCGATCGATCCCTCGCAGATGAAGTTGTTTTGTTTGGACTGCTGGCGGCGCCGAACTATCCTGTCTCGAACTAACGTCTGGCTCCTAGAACCCCCGGAAGATTTATCTTTCACGCAAAACACCATTCAACATTGCTCATATTAGTTGTTTTAAAATAATAACATTGTATGCACAAGATTAACATTTTTCTTTAATGCAAGAAAAATTTATATTTCATAGGGGGAGGGGAGGGAGTAAAATGCAGTACTGAAATTTGCAAACGGAAAACTGATTATTTTCTAAATATGTACTCCATGTGGAAAAGTAACATTCTCTTTTTAATGGTCGTTTGACGTCAGTATGAGAAAATTCACTTTCTTTCTTTCTTTCGTTTGAAAATAGCGTTAAGTAGCTTAAAACTACCCGCAGTTACACGTTACACTCACATTGTTAACCTTCACCTTCTCCATTGTCCATTCCATCAACGTTAACAAATATCTTTTGTCCTTGCCATTATTGCTCTTTTGTTCTTGTATCAGCATACACTTAAATTGTTTTCACCCCTATCCTCAAACAGAACATCCTTTCTGTTCTTACTTTCACTACTTTCAGTCCTTACTTAATCTCAGCATACTGTATCTCTTCCATTCTAACTTATTGAGATTTTCTTGTCCTACCTAATGGTCGACTAGTGAAGCTTAGTGTTCCTTTCCATCACCGAAGCACGTGGACCTAAGGTAGAATTCGAACTACTGTAATCCGTACTAATTTCAATGCAATGCTCTCCTACCGTGGATCAAACCCGGGATCTACTGCACCAAAGTCGCACCCCCACTAGCCGCTAGACCAGCGGGAACTGCTCCAGTGGTTGAACTGGACCGGCATGGTATGCTGCTAGAAATTAAGGTATCAAAAATCGTACCAGCAGTAAAAATTTATTAAAATAACCTCTACTAAGTTCAGTAGCGTATACTGGTTTGCTGGCTACGGCTACACTAACCTTTTGTAACACCTGTACATTAATAATAATAATAATAATAATAATAATAATAATAATAATAATAATAATAGCTCTCCCTCTTTGGAATAATGCGTAATTGCTAGGGAGCCTAGTTTCCCCCCTAGTTAAGCCTATGCTTGGGATAGGTTGTAACCCTACTCACCAGAGTAAAATAGAAGTTGTGCGAGCAATAAAGAATGTTGAATTAGCCAATGAAGGAGGCTCAGTCTGTAAGAGCCTTCGCAACATAACGCAAATAATGAAACAAGTAATTATACAGTTATGCCAATTCTCGCAAAATACTATAAAACACAAAATTTGAGTTGCGTTGACGCAAACCACTAAAGAACTAGGTTCCAGACCCCCCAAAATGCACTTCAATATTCGCATAACCTTCCTTTACGCATACGTCCAAGAAACCGATTTCTCTAGAGGCAACTGGTCCTACCTGGCAGGCCGTTTGTATTCTGCGGGCGTAGGTGGAGCGAAGGGGAATGCGCTCATAGCTAAACGATTCTTGCTGCAGAGAGGTTTCTGCTGTGTTGCGATGTCGACTGCGGGCAAATAAAATGGTGGATGTTTCTAAATACATACAGTTCTCAGAAAATTTTATGATGGAAAGAAGATACTGAAGTATAAAATTATTAATATACAAAGTAAATTAGTTTATATTATAATAACTTTATTTTATAATATTCCAGGGCTACCGCCGATAGGTCCGGTAGCCCACAAAATAAGACACTGACTAAGTTAAACTAAAGTAATTCCCAAATACATACTCGTTCATTCGTAATTTCTTTCTTCTTTCTTTCTTTCTTGCTCGTTTGAATTAACCGCTGAGTCGAGGTTTTACTAGAGCCGCAGTGGCTCAATGGAAGAGAACGTTCACCTCTAGTGCATGGAGTCCCTGGTTCGATCCCAGCTCGCGCCAAGTGAACTTTGTGGTGACAAACACCACGTGCGTAGGTTTTCTCGGGGTTCTCCCGTTTCCTCTTACTTTCACTATTCCATTCATTTCTCATCATTACCGTCTCCTTTAGCCTAGCCGGCATAATCATGGGATGTAAAACTTAAAAGATTTCATCTCTTTTTTTTTTTTCGAGTGGTTACCTATTGACGGTATTCATGATTTTTAACACACAATTTTCTATACATCACATTATTAGGAGAAATGCATACGATGATGTACATTCTTGCTATTCGACGGCAGTATCTACTAGTAGTTTATCATACTTTTACAACACAACTCAAGTTGACCATGCGATGATTATTTCAACTAATTTCCTCGGAAGGACAAGCTTAAAATACTTGAGGAAATAGGAACGTCGTAGTTCTCAGACATGTAGTATTTTTGCGAGAATCAAAGATTCCAGCATTTTCAAATAATTAGTGGTAACGCTATTTCACTTTTCTTTCTTTCGTTCTTTAAATCACATAGTTTGCCCACAAAAAATTAGGAAATCCGGTAACGCACATATAATTATGGCGTAACATGTAACTGTGGGTGAATAAAGTTTGTCATTAGGACAACCCTTTACAGCCTCTTGACACTAAACTTTCGCGCATTCTGGTAAGCCCTAAAACCTTCCAATAAGAACTATTGTATGTGAGGGAAGATATAGAAATCTTTGGGGAAGAATTCTTCTCGAAGTCAAGGTCTAACTACTAACGTAGCCCTTCTCAACAATAAGGTATCAAATATTAAAACACAAGGATATATCACTATATAACCAAACCAATATTGTAACAAATATTCAAACCATGTTTTACAGTATTCTATGATTTGACTGCTGCCATCGAATTAACCAACTATAATAAGGAATGGACAAATTGTTGAAGTTTAATAGATATTGGAACTAGACTGATTAATATTATACTTCACTAACATAACAAGGTAAGCTATATAGCAGTCGCTCCTCTAATTATTTAGTTTTATTTAATGAATATAGTTTTATTCAATAATGAAAATTTGTAACAGAAATATTACTGTGTATGTATCAATCTTAATTACTTCGGTATAGGCCAATGATGGCAAATCTGGCCCCATCTGCAATCTCGCCAAACACATAAATAGTTGAAATTATTGGCAAGTCGAAGAATTTAGCACGAAGCGACAGAATTAAATGTTTCTCTGCGTAGACTTCTTTTCCTTTCGAACAAGAATTTTTGATGATGTGTTTATTATTTGCTCCCCTTCTTTAATTTGAAACTGTTTAAAATAAAGGAAAACTAAAGTAGAAAGTTCAGCACGATTGACCAATCCTAATCTACTAAGGGAAGATGAGATCAGAGAGATCAACAAGGTAGACATAGTCCTGAACTAATAAGAGAACTGATCGATGAAACAAAAGCATTTTCTTTTAGGTCAACAAAAGCATTACAAATAATTATGTACGATCTATGTATAATATACAAATATTAAAAGATAAATATTTCAGTTTAACGCCCCACGATTATACCCTTTTTAGGCTGAGAGAGAGAGAATAATTAAGGCAAATGAATAATGGAAGAATTGGCGGAATGAGAAAGTGGAAGGAAACGGGAGTATCCCGAGAAAACCCACAAACACAATGTTCTTCATCACAAACTTACTTAGCCAGGAATCGAACCAGGGACCCCAGTACCAGAGATAAGCGCTCTATCACTGAGCTACCGTGCCCCATATTCAATTATTAAAAAAAAAGTTTAAAAAAATGGATATCATGCTCGTGGGTTTTGTTAGCAGAAAGTGCCATTTTCATTTTAATTCATACAAAATACCAAACTACGGGCAGGAACGACATAGTAGATTCATTTCACTTACAAAATTTTCAGCAAGTGTGTGTTGAGTTGAGTTGATTTTGAGTTTAACGTCCCGTTCAGCAGCGAGGCTATATGAGACGTGGACCTACTGATTAACGTGGAATCCGAACCACGTGAGCTCCGTGAGCAAGTGTGTGTGTGTGTGTGTGTGTGTGTGTGTGTGTGTGTGTGTGCAAGTGCATTTAATGAAATAGGTAGTAGCTGCTTCCCCTTCCTTTATACGAAAAGAAAAAATGCATTAATATAAAATGCATATTAAGAGCGTGTTAACATTAATTTTAAAGCTTCACTTTAATTTCATGACAAGTCTGTCTTCACTTTCCTTTAAAACATTAAGAAAATGACTGAGGAGATGAGTCACAGTTGACTTGCCCTAAATTAATCTTGGTAAGTGCATTTTCCTCGTTCCTCTCTACTTCCAAATCAGAAAATCAAACAAATGTTTTCGAATCACAGTGTGTGTGTGTGTGTTTAAGTTAACTTATTTATAACGTGAACAATTCAGTCACATAAGGAAAGAAATAAGGAGAAAAAATCTTCTGTAAGCACCTTTTGAAATTACGTTTATCTTTCCACTTAACAGCAACATAATGAACTTGCCTCGAGAAACAGACTGCTTGTCTTAGAAAGAAGAAACAAGTCTAGTAACAGAACAATTTTATAGCTATTTTTACGTGCAGCATCGAGTTTATTTTACACATGTAAGAAAGAATTGAACAAGGCAGTTCTAAAGTAACATTCCTACGTTAAGATTTCTTTCTTTACAATAATAATAATAATAATAATAATAATAATAAGGAAAAACATTAATAGAAGGAGGCCTGTAGCAAGGGAGGGAATAGAGTGGACAGTGCCCTTTAAACACTTATGTGGTGCTCCTTGATGACCCCGTCAATATTCATTTCTGCTCCCTGTAGAAATTGGACTAACTGTAGGCCTGCATCCAAGTAACGTTTAAATTCAAATAAAATTACGATCAATCTACCATGAAAATAAACTAGTTTCCAAAAAAAAAATATGACCAAGATAAAAGAAAAAAATATTCATTTACACAGGTATCAGATTTTTCGACAATTGTGCATTTCATTTCAGACGGAAAATAGCACTTTAAACATATTATATAAACACAATACTCGTTTCAATATACTTGATGTAACTTAAATTTCGCTGAAATTACGCTTGCAAGTAATCATTAAATCGCTTTTTAAAACAACTTTTCACAACGTCAAGACCAAATCAAATAGTTTTCTCTTATCCGGAAACAATGAATTCACTCCAATCCATGGAAATGGTTAAGCAAAATATTTAGTCAATCAATGAGCCAATTTGTAAAAAATTTCGAGTTTTATGCCCAAGAGTCCAAAGATCTGGTATAGAAGTTGAACGAAAGGTGAAAGGGACCACTTTTCCTCATAGGAGTGGTATTTCATATATTATATATATATATACATACACGAGGGACATTTAACTCGAAGTGGTAACATAATTGTGAAATGGAATGTAGTGAATCACTCACCTCAATATGCTTACAGCGTTTGCACACGTCCCAGGCGATGCCGGTTCCGGTTCCGACAATGCCGGCGATGGAATCTGCGGCAATGTAGTCGAATGGTAGCTTGTACACACTTTCCGATTCGACAGAAAAGCCGGTGAAACTCCCGGGACCGGCAAATGCAATCGGCCTAGTCGCCGACAATGCTTTCTTATGCGTGGATGCACACGCAGCCGGTAATGGCGGATCCGGCTTGCTGATAGTTTTCTTCAATCTAGCTACAGTAATTGAGTGGCAAGGCGTTGTGTATTCTTGTTTCTTTTCCTGTATTTGGATTTTTTGTGTACTTCAGTTTTTCTGTTATTTTCTTTTTTTTTTTCAAATCACTTCAATATATAATGAAGAATGAAATAATCAAAATGGCTGTGAGGTACCACAAATATAGCGGCTTGCTATTTACATAAATTCTCAGCATGGGAAGTTCGGATCTTGTTTGAATTACCCAACTACGGCAACGCGAAAAGTGAGTTTCACAGATGTATGCATATTAATTCGTTATCTTCTACAGCCTTTACTTACTTAAACGATTTAAACAAATGGGTCGTTGTATTCGTTTTGATAGCGAATATGTCTTAGCATATATGGTCATAACAAAAAAAATCAACATGACGGAAATGAACAAAATGGAGATATGAAGAAATTGTGGATCTGGGATAATTGCCGTGTTATCCTGTTAATTATGCAACCCAGTATGTAAGGTATGAATAACCTTCATAATAAGAAAACAAGGGTTTAAATCTCCATCATCATCATCGAAGTATAATAGTATGCATTCCCAAGCATAACAAAGGTTGTAAATAAAAACTAAAACACAACTGCAGAAAGAACTGAAAAAGCACAAACAGAACAAGAAAATTTCCAGTCTTGTGGTTGCATGCTGCTTTACCCTGTAGACCATAATAAAAATGTTCATGTACTCTGTTTAGTCTGGCATTTGTTCCATAGAACGATTGTGGATTGAGTGAGATATCGTTTGTTTATTGCTGGACTCATGTTCTCTCCTTCACGTTCAAACTCAAACTACTTCTCGGCATCGGCAATACCGGGATATGTGTGCAAAGCAGCGCTAGCACTGACATTGCCGGAGCCTGCAACGGCTTTGCCGGCCGCGTGTGTAAAGTAGCCCCGGTTCCGGTTCCACCATTGTCGGTGCCGGGGCCGGCATTGCCGGGGACGTATGCAAACACTGTCACAGTCCTTCGATGTAGTTTTCGCCAGCCTGTTGAACCCTTCGTCAGATGTCTAACCGTTGAATACTTGTCAAAGCCCCACTTTGTGAGGGGGTGTTGACAGTGCACCCTAAGGCACGAACAATGCTCTCGGGAATGTCTCTGAAACGTTTACCCCTGAGAGGTTCTTTCATTCTTGGGAAAAGATCAAAATCGCAGGGGTTATATCCGGGGAATATGTCGAATGATCCAGTACCTCCCAACCCAATCGTCGTAACAGAGTCTGTACTTTTTTGCTGTATGGCATCTGGCATTGGCGAGTAGAGGAATTGGTCAGATTTCAGGTGTGGACGTTTGCGCTGCAATGCTGGTCGCAATTGGTGACTGAGGTATGAAGCATAGTATGCAGTATTGACGGTAACGCCCGGTGGAACTTGATGTGACAGAATAATGCCTTCGTGGTCGTATGACATTATCATCATCACATTTATGTTTGCCGGCTCTTGCCTAAGCTTTTCGGTCGTGGAGATTCTGGGCGACGCCATTCACTTGACTGACGTTTCAGTTCAGGCTCGTAGGATGATCTTCCCCACGTTTCGTCGCTTGCAATAACGTGGTGCAAGAAGTCATCACCTTCCTCATTGTAACGTTGAAGGTGTAGGCGCGTACGTTCCCAACTATGCCACTTTTGAACCTCGGTCAGAGCATGGGGTACCCATCTGGCTACATTTTTCGCATACCAAGATCTTGTATTAGCATGCGGAATACTGATCTGAAAGAAATGTTCAGCTCCTGCGCCAATTCACTACAAGTCTAGCGCCGATCACCGTCAAGCAGTGTCCGTAGTCGTTCGCATATGCCCTCCACCCTGCATTTTGTCTGTTGACTGTCGTCCCGCCTGAAATGCTGCAACCCATCTTGCCACTGTCCGATACGGTAGAGCAGCTTCACAGGTCTCTACTAATCCTCTGGGAATCGTCCTTGCCTTTTGGACTCGTGCCACCTGGAATTTGATAAACACACGCGTAAACATTGCGTTAGGGTGATATTTCATACAACAATCACTTTAACAATGTCTACTCGCCACACACACCTTAACATGGGACCACAGAAGCGTTGAACTGACTTGTACACATCCACGGAACACACTACGTTCGTCATTTGTCTCATGCCCACACGACACTCTAATCATAGCAGTGTTACCAGTTCGAGTCAGAATACCCTCGTCCACACACAATTTATATATATATATATATATATATATATATATATATATATATATATATATATATATATATATATATATAATTATTGTGATTGGAAGCAGACGTGTCTTTTGTGTTCTGCGCAATTCTCTCCGTTTAGAGTAGGTAAAGTGAGAGGTTTTGTGCTCTTTGTTACGAAGTGATGTGTGGTTGAAGTTTTGAGATGACTTTTGGTGAAATCCGTTTTCGAATCGCTTCAGTGGTTCAGATGATTGACTGAAAATTTGCTATTTTCAATTTGCTATTTTGAATTAATGGTCGTTATTTTTCAAACAATATTACATTTCCAACAATGTAGTTGGGTGTAATTTAAATTTAAAATTCAAATTAAAAATTTTATAATAACTATGGAAGATGATCGTGATTCTTCTAAATATACCAGTAATCCTTTCACTGCTATTACTGATGATATCAATAAAGACTGCAGATCCATAAATGCAGATTTCTCAAATGTAAGCAGGATTTATATTCACCCATATTATTTTGTTTAGCTCAACGAGATTATCGATTGATATAGGTCTTATCTTCAGATTATTTATTTATATGTATGCATTGTCACGTTGCTTGCTTTTCTATGTATCAAAAATCCTGTGCAAAATTATCGCACACCGAATAGAAGGGAAAATCGAATAACGGCTATCGGAGGACCCGTTTGGATTCATAGTGCGGGGGCCACCCATAGGTCTTGTTGGATCGAAAAGGTCGAGAGCAAATTATTACTGGACTTCGCCTAATTGTACTAGTGGATGATTTTTGGCTTCGGTCACATGTTCTGAAAACCGTTAGTTTTTTTTGGCAATATGGCCGCCAAGGTCAAAAGGTCGCCGAAAAATTACCTTATACAGTGAAACCTCCCTTAACGGACACCTCTCAATAACGGACACCTCTATAATACGGACAGATTTTTGTTCCGGCAAAAATATATGTTCTCTTACGGAACAAAACCCTCCCTTTTACGGACACACTCAGATACGGACGCGGACAGTCCTTCCCCCCAAACGTTTAAATAACCTCTTCTTAACGGACAGGAATTGTTCTCGGTTCTACGATATATTACAGTATACAGAAAAGTCTTTTCCCCATAAGTGTATCTCTCATGAGTCCAAACCTGGTGAACCATCAAACAGAACAGCTGAACTTGAAATTTTTTCCGCAATAAACTGCTTTCTGGCGGAAATCCTAGAAAATTTTCAATAAGCAATAACACTCATGCAGGGTTAGTCGTAAGGTCAGGAATTCTGTGCGAAAGATCTTCCCTTCACTAACAAATTTAATCCTTTTCGTCTGGACCTTGCATCTTTACCGACAATTTCATAGATAACAAAACAAACATTGTTTTACAATAACATTTTCAACGAGAAATGTTACCTCTCTTACTTTTTTGGAAAAGAAACATTTTTCTTTTACTTATGATACTGAAACAAGTCTGGGTTAGAGTTTTCCCGGCTTCCTTTTTCATTTTCTCTAAAAGGATATTCTTTGTGATTGGGCCTGGGTCAATAAATATATGCACCCCCAATAGCTTGCCTTTTCATCCATTCTGTCAAGGAAGAGCCAGCGCAGGTACACAAACACACATTCACACATATTTCTTCTGCAATCGTACTGAGGATTTTTAGAGGACACTTGCTAATGAGTTTTATTATCGTTGTAGAGGGAAAAGCATGCCTTTTTCGTTAAACATTGCCGGCAATATTAGGCTATGATTTAATAGAAACAAATTTTTCCTTCATCCCTCCCAGTAATTTAAATGTGTACTAAATAAGACTATTTTCATATTGAATTTTACGTATTTACGCCCATACATAATGTATTCACTGTATATTACTGCATACAATTACCCTTATGTAAAATTAAATTTCTGTAACCTCTCTATAACGGACACCTCTCAGTAACGGACAAAACTTCATGTCCCATTGGTGTCCGCTATTGAGAGGTTTCACTGTATCATAAATTTTTAAATATATTTAAAACGATTGTTTTTTTATTTTAAATAGCCTCATACAAAAGTTGTTCAGAATTAAATTTTCAGCAAATTCACTATTTTTACCTTTTTGTCCAGTGACTTAGCGTGATCAAACATTTAGGGGTATTATTTCCTGAACTATCTTACAAATATCTGGACCATATAAATATCCATATGATAAAGAGGTAAGTAGATATTTCAGGGGAGAAAGTTGGGAGCATGTAGCTCCCTTTTCCATCCCCACGACGCCCTTGCCTAAAACCTACCTTCATCGCAAAAATGCATGCGAAGTTAAATGCTGATATAACATAAATGTGTACGCCACATTTTATCTTATTTATTTTACGGTATTTAGTTAAATGTAAGTCATTGTAATTTCTCAGAGGTTTTATTTCATTTAGTAGTAGGAGTCGCACTTTATTTAGTAAAGAGAGTATTACCTACTTCATTTTGTATAGAACCTACATGTTTTATATCTTCGTTATCTGAGTTCTGAATATAAATTCTGTGTACTTACAAGAAAATAATTTTATTCTGCAAAAATACTTAAATTACATTCTCGCTTGTTACCATGATAAGTTTGAGGTTATATATACTGATATTGGTTTATTATTTCTTTTAATTGTATGAATTGTTTTCTCTCCCATCACTTCAAATACTGATTATGCTGAACATACTAAGACCTTATTTGCATTTTTCTTTGTCTCGACTCGTCTATTGCGCATCCCTATACAAGATGTGTTTCTTGTGCATTTTTTGAAAGTGCAGGGGAATGGGAAGTCGATAGGAATAGTTCCAAATGTTCCAGGAATGGTTCTGGGATCCATTCGCCATCATTGTCTGTGTAGCCCTAATGAGAGGGTCGAGTTCTGGGGCTTCATCAAGTATGTGATACCACTGAAAGTAAGCTCTTCTGATGCGAAGATGTATCGAAGATGAGGTTGGTGGTAATTTGGAGAAATCTAGACGCTTCATGCAATTATACTGATGAATTCTATATTTATCCATCGATGAGAATTTACTTATCATTTACACTAGAAAGGGTTCTGCAGACATTACCATAGTTTCTGACAATTATTCTTTGCCGAATTCAGTCCGATACTGCGCCATGTTCTTTGCAGTGGTAACAGCAGAATGCTTAGTGCTAACTCTACTTGTAGTGTCACATCCAGTTAGAGCATTCACTATCGGTAAGACATCAATCACGGGACTCCCAAACATTCAGCAAGAATACGGACGGGGACATACCGTGAAGTGATCCCAGACCCACATAATATCCATAATTCTAATAATCCGTGAGTTTTGAAGTCTTTCTGGTAATAATACAAGGCACAAATGAAGGCATCAGTATCAGAGGATGCTAGAATTAGGCGCTTAATGCTCGAGTTGGAGACTGCATGCTTAATATAAAAAACATCCTCTCATCAGCTTCTTCTAGCTCGCATTGCAAATCAGGAACATCGCTTATCTCCTCCTTTAATATGCGAATGCTTCTTTCCCCACAAACTTTTAACCCACCTACATACCCATCCATCCCTCGCAATTCATAACTATCTCACCAGTCAGCGAAAAACATATGCAGTCTGTACTTACTTTGGGAAGATGCCCAGCATGCATGCATATCTTTTGGCATTGGGGTTTTTGCGCCATTAATGGTAATTTCAATGGGTTGACTTTCATATCTTCTGAGGCGTTCGTGCAATTTTACACTATCCTTTTTATACACAACGATTGCTTGATCCTTGTGCTATCGATATAATTCTACGCAAGATATGATGTGCAAAATCTTCAAAGCAACGACTTTCTAGCCGACGCAACAACAACGCGGGCATGAAGCATGAAATCAAATACAGCTGAAGTTGTTAAAAAAGACGCAGAGAGAGTTGAAGTAGATATCATTTCAGATTTGTTTGATTGGGGCAGGAAATAATCTTTTGTTAGGAAGAACGAAGTTGAAGTTATTTCGTAGCACAATAAGCGATCGAGTGGGTATTCTCTCTCTGTAGCTATGTCAATAATCCTCATACTTTCATATGTTTTCCTTATAATGTCTTTCTTTTTTTTTTGTTTGTTTCCTTGTTGAGTCTTCGTTTTTTTATTCGCGCCAGAAAATTGAATAACTTACTGTCTTTTTTTAATAAATCTGTCGTCGCTAAAGTTAAGGTATTCTCTATCGCCAATACTCATGTACGTTAGGTTGAAGTTCTCGTCGGTTTTCGTATAATGTTTCCCAGTTGCTAGATTGTGCAAACAACAATCATTTAAATCAAACGTGGTCTGTCTTTCAGAGATAAAATTCACCCACCCACCCCACAAAATCGGCATCTGATTGCGTGACACTTACTGAGAATTCGTGGTGAAGTGTGTACTGGTGATTTTCCTGGAACCTGCACATCTTACGATGGAAGTCTTTGATGCTGGTCTTTTCATGTTGAATTAGATCGCGTTGGGAATGAGCTTTCTTCCGTCTTGTGATCCCAATGATTCCTCTTGCACCTTTTGCAGGTTTGGTGTTTAGTTTCTGCAGTACCTGGTTCATTTCAACTCCACTAAAGTTTCGATCTGTTTGTTGTACAACAAAGTGACCTCTCATTATGGGCGCCCGAAGGAAAGGGCAGGGTGGGGCCCGGGCTCCCTCTGGCTCACGAAAATGTATACGTAGTATAGCAAACCACGTATATTAAATACCAGACGTAATATAGCAACTATGGAGATGGGCCTCTCCATAGAAAATTTTCTTCAGGCGCCCCTGCGTCTCATAGATATTTGTGTGTGTTTCTTGAAGCTTCAAGCAGTCTTCCAAATGAACTGAGTCCCATCTAGAATAATTAATTTTTCCGAGTGCAAACAACAGTGGAAAGGTCCGTCGGAGAATAGACAGATGAAGCTTCCAATTGCCCTCTTTGTCAGTTGAATCATATCACTTAAGACTGAAAACACAACACTGATGAATGTATTCCAATAACGGAACATTTTTGATTTATTGCATCCGTCTTCCATAAAGGAATTGAAATCATCAATCATGGGTTGCATAACATTGCAAACTTTAATATGCGAACGTATTGTCACATCTCGGTCTTCAACTTCACATGCATCTTAAAGACATTTCACTGACTGAATGACATTCATATATTTCCTGGGATTTCATTTAAGAATTGTTTCCACTGTAAAATTTTAATTGCTTCTGCGAATAGAAATAGACCTCGAACTCCACGAGAGTAGTGACTATCACTAAGCACGCTCTCAATCACTTTTGTTCCAAATATTTCTGCCTCCGTTATCACTTTCACTCAGCCACCAATGCAGTTGATGAGAACTTTACAAGTGTGAAACGAAGCCAAGCCCAAGAAAATGTTAATACTGGCCTTGCTAAATACAGTAAGACGACTACTACTTAATGAAATAAAACCCCTGAGAAATTACAATGACGTACATTTAACTAAATACCGTAAAAGTAAATGAAATAAAATGTAGCGTACACATTTACGTTATACCTCAGCATTTAACTTCGCGTGCATGTTTGGATGAAGGTAGGTTTTAGGCAAGGTCGTCGTGGTGGTGGAACAGGGAAGTACACTCATGTCCAAAATTATTGTCGCATGTCTATAAATATTTTGTTGTAAAAATATAATTTGGTAACGAATTTGCCCGTAGCTCTTATAATGTTAGTATGTGTATAATCGGCAAAGACATGTATGTGGAAAATTTCATGTCAAAAGAGCAGTAAATAAGAACAATAAAACGAAAATAAAACTGTCTTGTCCATTTAGCAACATTTTGTTTTACTCATTCTAATTTTCGTATTTATAGTTCTTTTCCTATGAAATTTACCACAAATATACATTTCCCCATTATACACATAGTATCAGTATTAAAAGTATTCTGCAGAATCATTATCAAATTATATTCTTACAAGAAGACAATTATAGATATGCGACAATCATTTTGGACATGAATGTACATGCATTTAACCTTCTCCCCTGAAATATCTACTTACCTCTTTATCATATGGATATTTGTATGGTCCAGATATTTGTAAGATAGTTTAGGAAATAGTGCCCCCTAAATGTTTGATTACGCTAAGCCACTGGACAAAAAGGTAAAAATAGTGAATTTGCTGAAAATTTATTCTGAACAACTTTTGTATCAGGCTATTTTAAAAAAAACTCTACGATTTTAAATACAGTATATTTAAAGATTTATGATATAAGGAAATTTTTCGGCGATCTTTGACCTCGACCTTTTCGATCCAACAGGATCTCTGGGTGGCCCCTATACTATCAGGAGAAAAGGAGGAACAAGGGAAGCAATAATGAGTCTACGGTTGATCGTGGAACAGCACATCAAAATAAACAAATCAATTGTGATAGCATTTGTAGATATAGAAAAATCGTTTGACAACGTAGATTGGAATATTATGTTTAGAGCGTTGAAGAATCTGAAAGTGGATTACAGAGACAGAAGAATAATATACCAACTTTACAGGAACCACACAGCTGTTATAGGAAGAGATCAGAAGAAAGCAAGAATAAGTAAAGGAGTAAAGGAAGGATGTAGACTTTCACATCTCCTGTTCAACGTGTAGATATATAGAAGAGGCTATGACAGAATTATTTTATAAAAACGAGAAAAGCGTAAAAGTAAATGGCCAGCACAATAAGGGATTGCTGATCACATAGTATTGATAGCGGAGAACGAAAAGGACTTGCAGGAAGCACTTTCAAACTTGAACGACCAACTGGTAAAAACATACAAAATGAAGATAAATAAGAAAAGCAAAGTGATAAAGTGCACAAGAGCAAGACAGGAAGGAGCAAAGGTATGGCTAGATGGAGAGAAAATCGAAGACATTAAGACGTTCCCCTATTTAGGAAGTCTAATATTCTCGGACGGAAGAAGTGAAAAAGACGAAAGTTCAAAGAATAGCGCAGGCTAAAGAAGCATTCAGTAGGAAAACAGGACTGCTAACATAAAGAAATGTGTCGTTGACGTTCGTAAAGTATTCATTAAGATTAGTATGGAGCGTGGCGCTTTACGGATCAGAGACGTGGACATTGATAAAAGATGAAATATCCAAGCTGGAATCATTTGAATTGTGGTATTAGGGCAGAATGTTGCGCATATCATGGACTGAAAGGAAAAGGAATGAAGACGTACTAAAGGAAGCTAATGATGGGCGACAGATCATGAAGATAATAGAAAAAAAAGAAAGCATACTCGGCCATCTTATTCGGCACTCCGATTGGATCACCGTGCTCATAGGAGGCAAGGCAGAAGGAAAAACCAGGAAGAGGAAGACCAAGGATAAAATATCCAGATGCAGTTACGAAGAAAAGACCTTATCAAAATAAAAAAAAACAGCTCTCCCAACGGAGAGAAAAACTAAAATTTCCATGTTGCCCACCAACCTATGGTTGAGGTGAACAAGAACAAGGAGAACGCTCAACGATATCATTGTTAAACTTCTGTCTGGCCATGATTATACTTTTAATTCATTATTCTTCAAAGAAAATTTAATAAACCGCGACAAAGAATGGTGGATATTTAGAAACTAAATTGTGATTAATTAATGGATTTTTTATCTGTAAAACTGCTATGTAATTCCGTCTTTGAAATCATTGCCAAGCACTGAGTTCAACTGTCACAAGTCAATGTGTAAGATCATGCATTGACAAATATGATAACACAAGTAAATTCATAGGTACATGTCCTTACAATTCCACCACAAATACAAAAAGTTCCATAACCTCAGCTCGAGTCGAGCATCAAAACCACTTAGCTTTTCCTGTCATTGTAGTGGAGACGAAAAAAAAAAAAGTTACTGGTAGTGTACTCTACATCAATAATCTAAAAGTTGCATATTGCATATTTGTCAATACCTAGTCATGAGTCAGTGCTTGGGAAGTTTCAAACAGACACAGCTAAACTAAAAATTACATACATTAGAAATATTCCCTCGCAAATCCTATTCTTTCTCCCCCCCCCCCCAAAAAAAATCATGAATATTAGTGTAATAGTTTTAAATCCATCATACGTTGCCAACAATCTCTTTTCACGCTGAAAATGTGTCAAATATACACTACTGCATATGCTTTAACGCAACTCCACTGTATGTATGTATATATGTATGTATGTTCATCCACTTTTTGCTCATCTCGTCTGAACGTTCTGGTGCAGTATCTGCGCAACCTGCTCCGTTTTCCCAGTTTGATTCTCTCTCTCTCTCTTTCCTCTCTTCTGTTATTTATGACAAACTCTCACCTGTTAATTAAACATTATGCTTGTTGCAGGATGAAAGATTTACGCTTTCTGCTCTAATACTAGACCATGTTCGTTACGAACTGCACCTAGCAATAATAACAAAATATTATCAATCACGGAAAAGTCGTGAACTAAATTTGCGAATGACGAACAGCATAAAATTGATTGATTTTTTAAAAATCTTATCAGCATCTTTTTGGAAATCTGTATAATAACGGAAGAAAGGTAACTATTATGTTGAAATCTCTGTTTGAAAAAAAAAACAACAAACAAACAAAAAAACAGAGGTTCTTGGAATTCATTCATATTAAAACAAACATCATTATCGAAAGTATTTTGCCATCGATAACAGATATCTCTTATCTTCTGCAAATGAGAAGCTTCAATATCGCTGAACCCTTTCACGATCCATAGTACGTTTTCATACCATAATGCAGTGTTGTCTTGAACCGGTTATTTAGGTTTTGCAACAGGCATTTAAGCCTTTTTATTATTATTATTATTATTATTATTATTATTATTATTATTATTATTATTATTATTATTATTATTGGTGAAGTCAGACTTGTACCAAAGAACACCCCAATCCGTTTTGGAACCAGATAGTCAACTTGGTAGCGTGAAATGGGAGGTCGTGTCGTGACATCACATTTTTTCTTGAGGCAATTTCCAAAATTTTCCCCACCCTTAGTTTTTCAAGATATCGCACTGAAATTTTGTACACGCATTGTGTACGTAACTACGTATTTTTCCAGTAATCTTGAGATCATTATGTCAATCCAGGCCCGGGACAGAGGGGCGTAAAATTAAAAAGAAAAACTAGCGTACGACGAAAGGAAGAATATCTAAAGCTGAGACAACTTACTAATCCATAGATCTCATTAAGCTAACCACAATGATATGGCTGTAAAAACTCATGCATAGCCTTTGAGAAAATTGATTGTTTTTAGTAATTCCATTAAAAAACAGACATGAAGGGAAGGGGTAGAATTTCATTTTACAGTAAATGAATTTTAAATTACCTCACTTATTTCTGAGACATCTATATTTTATTGGCGTTTAGGTTGAAAAGTGACATGATTAAGGATTTTAAAAGAAATATACAGTTACTCTTGAATACTTCAGCTTCTTGAAATTATGTGTAAGAAGATATTTGTAAGTTGACAAAATTTTCTGTTGGGAACAACATCAGGCAAATTCTACTGTATTCACTGTTAGAACCAAGATGCTTTACACTATTACCTAGTCTTCACCTTAGTCCCGTTAAAAAAATGAAATGAAATGAAAACTTTTATGTCCCATTGTTATGTCAGGTAGGCTAAAGAAGACTGTGATGATGAGAAATGAAGAAAATGGTGGAATGAAAAGAGGGAGGAAACGGGAGAACTCCGAGAAACCCCCCCACACGGCGTGTGTCCTCCACAAATTTCACTTGATGCGAGCTAGGATTGAACCAACGACCTCCATGCACCAGAGGTGAACGCTGTACCACTGAGTCACCGTGGTCTCACTTAATCCAGTTTATAACAATTTTAAACTGTATATTAAAACTATATAATCCTAATCTAACGTAGGTAACGGAAAACTACCAAAAGTTTTGTTCTAAATAGGTTAACTAATATTTTCGTTCCTTTAGGAAAGTAACCGTTTGCTGTTCTAATATCTACATAAGAATTATTATACCTATATGAATCTAAGTAAGAAAATTGTAACGTACTTACCGCAAAATCCGTTTTTTCTTATGAGATGAGAATTATGTTTGCAATAATAATAATCGTTAAAAGCAGTTGAAAACTACCAATAATAAACAATAAGAATTCATACTTAATAACGAACTCGTAACAAAATTAATTGTAAACTATCTTTTTTATATTTTTGAAAATGTAATCTCGTGCCACTAATAGGAAATTGAGCTAACAATTGTTCTCGATATTCAATTGATTAATTTCCTACATCTTAACGTTTTTGCATTATATTGTAAATTCGTTCAAGTAAATATTCTTTTCTGTAAGTGCAAAATAATTAGGATTGAGTATAGCCCGCTCCCCCCAGTGATTTTTAACGAATCATTGTGATTCTAACGATTCATACTAGTTCATAATGAATCGGAATCGCATGTTATAAAGATTTAAGATGTAAATCTTGTGGTAAGGAAGTTTTAGTGTAAGTAGTAGTAGTACCAGTAGCAGTAGCAGTAGTAGTTAGTAAGAATAGTAGTAGTAGTAGTAGTAGGAAAGGGTTAGAAGCCCCGCAGGGGTTGGTTGGGTTCTGTTCTCGATATAAGTAGTAGTAGTGACTTCCAGTTCCGGTGACAAAGAACTGGGGGGAGCGGGCTATACACAAGCCTATAATTATTACAAGTTTTACGTCCCACGTTTATGCCAGGTACGCTAAAGGGGACGATGATGAGGAAAAATGAATGAAATAGTGGGGTGAAGAAAGTGGGAGGAAACACGAGAACCCAGAGAAAACCCACGCAAACGGTACTTGTCCACCACAAAATTCACGTGGCGCGAGCTGAGATCGAACCAGGGACCCCATGCACCAGAAGTGAATGTTCCACCAGTGAGCCACTGCGTCCCTGTAAGTGCAAAATACGAAAAAAAAAAAAATGCTTAGTATTTAAATATTTACGTGTTATTTAAGTATTTTAACTCAATTCAATTCAGTAGACTGTTACCATCTTTTCGACACTCATAAATATTCATAAGTGTCAATCTTTTTGATATTGTAAGAGTTCTTAATGATATATTCAGTGGAGATTCTTGACATTTGACAGTTCTTAATGCTATATAATAATTGTATTCACGGGCGGTCGACAGTTTAAATAATTGATGCTTTCATCCAGTGATTTATCTACACCCCCCTAACACCCTCCCAGCACCTCCCTAAAATTTTCGGATACCTCCCAGAAATAAATTCCTTACACCCGTCCAACTAGAGGGGTGCAATATTAAAAAGATTCTCGTTCTGCCTAAGCCCTCCAGAACTTTGTAGATAATATTTTAATCGATTTTATTTTTAAGTAGGGCGGGAATTTCCGTTCTGCCTAATCTTTGGAGACAGGGAATTCTATGCGAGGATTTTTTTTTTTTTTTTTTTTTTTTTAAGGGAAATGCAGCATCGAAAAGTTTGACTCCTAGCGCAGCGTGTTTGTATGCACATTGGAACTCGTGTATAAAATGACTGTAATAACGGTGGGGTGCTGACTGCCACAGCCAATTATTGGTGCTGATTGCCACGACTGGCGCTGATTGCCAATATCAAGGTGCTGACTGCCACGATGGCGTGCTGACTGCCACGAGCCTGAGAGGAAGTTGCTAGACGTAACATTACCGGACGCCAAGAAGCATGAAAGAAACCAGATGAACCTTAGGATCGTGTTGTTCAGACCAACACCTATAGCACGGCCAACAAGAGATGGTCTCTGACGATTCTTACCACATGCGGTGGGACATTGCAGCCCCTACTTTGATACCAGTGTTACCAACCACGATCACTCTGTCTTATACCATTAATTAAATTGCCACTACAGTTGCACCGAAAAAAAAAACTTGACACGCGAGTAGTGGCAATGTCACTGCGAGCTGTCAGAGACGTTCTCTTACTGGACGCACTATAACAAAGGTAAACAGGTCTCTGTATGTACGCTCATGTCCAAAATTATTGTCACATGATTATAAAGATGTTGTTCTAGTAATATAATTTGATGACGAATTCGCCCGGTATTTCTTATAATGTTAGTATGTGTATAATCGGCAAAGACAAGTATGTAGTAAATTTCAGGTCGAAAGAGCAGTAAATAAGAACAATGAAACGAAAATAAAATTTTCTTGTCCATTTAGTTACATTTTATTTTACTCATTATCATTTTCGTATGTATAATTCTTTTCCTATGAAATTTAACACAAATATACATTTCCTGACTATACATGTAATATAAATATTAAAAGTACTCTGCAAAATTATCAAATTATATTCTTACATGAATACAGTTATAGATATGCGACAATAATTTTGGACATGAGTGTACTTTCAGTTTTGTCAGGGAGCGGTGCGTACAAAATTGGTACGATTTATGTATTCTCACTTGAACTCCCTATGTCAGCATGAACTGTGTACAGCTGCGCAAATTGTTTCGAGCAGCTCTTGAAAGTTACATCAAAAAAGTACTGCTGGCTGCCCCTCACAAGGGAAATTCAGGAGAAAGCATTCGCCTGCAGAGAAACTAAGCATGCCATTTGAAGTCCCAATTCATGCTGATTATAACAAGCTAATAAAATTCCTGTACGGTTGAGAACGGTTCGAGATATTCAACTTGGAAGTTTATATGAGGAAATGAGGATATACGAATTTATACGCGTTAAGTACAACATAATTAGTAACGAATATTGACATACGAATTGAAAGCTATCGGAAGTAACAAAAAAAAAAAAAAAAAATGTTTCGCAATAACTAACGGATTTGTTAGATACAATTAGTCATTACATTGTTCACAATAATCATAGGTTAGAGATGAAAATTGATCACTGTTGTTGTTCTGTTCTATGAAGAAATGACGCGGGTAAAGAACTTTCTTGCACCATGAACATTTTATATGTGCAATTGTGTTGCATCCGTCAAGAGAACAGTTCGCAGAACCAAAGCAAAACGCAAATTCGACAGGTGATTCAAAAGTTATAGGCCTATAATTTGTTCGTAACCTGCCTTGCAGAACGCAAACTGAAACAATCCAATGTATCGCGGTGATCGGAAGTGATTCGTGTGGACACCAGTAGCGTAGCGTGATATTCCGAAAAGGGGATGCCAAAGTTAGTCATTTGTGCGATATAGTACTACTGCAAGCAGCAATACATAGCTTTTCCGAATGGAAATATAGGGTTATACAAAATTTAGGAGGAAGCCCCCCTAATTGGAGGTCTAGCGGGGCATAGAGAAGCGAATGCGTGGATTACGTTAGAATTTAATAACCAATTGTCTCAGCTCCTTCTTGCCACTACCGTTGTGACGAGAAAACTAGGCCCCACTTTTGTATGAACATTGTTTCCAGCATCGTTCCCTTCATTTCTTTCTCGTGGGCGGCATTTTTCTCCACATATCACACGTCAATCTCGTTCTTTCAAATATATATATATATCGCCCCTAAAAATTTATCATCTTGGGGCCGGAACTCAGACGCCCGTTCGTGAATATGGGCCTGAGTGTATATATCATTTGAAGATGTAAATACAAAGCACTTAAACTAACTCTGGGGGCCTGGGGGCCAGATACTGAAGTCAAGGGCGCAAATCTGTCTTCAACGTTCGTGGGATGGGTAAGACTGTTCCCGTAACCCTTTCCTTTTTTTAACGATCTTCAAAATATTTATGAAGTTGAAAAAAATGCTGTGGAGGATTAGGGGAGCAGAGTTGTCTATAACATCGGCAGGAGGACACATTTTAAGGCTTATTGTGGGGGGAGGGGAGAAAAGAGACTCATATTACAGTAGATGAGTCAGATTTCTGAAGTAAACCTGTTGTGCTCGTATATTATATACCAAGTGATGTAGATGAAATAGTGGTACATATCACTATTACAACTCAGTGCCGTGAGCACATTCTGAAATTTGAATATATGCATAATAATAATTGACATGTTTCTACTTACGCATCCACAATGATCCACATTAAAATTTTAGGACATTTGTTTTATAGCAATACAAATAATGACTTCCCCAAAACTATGAAAGAAAATCAGTCAGGCCTATATTTGGCGCAACAATACTCTTATCTGAGCAAAATTATGATTACCACAATAGCATTATAGGAATTGTTACAGGAATTAAACATATAGTTGAAAATAGACTACTAATAATTAATGACAATGAAATATTAAAGAATACGATTCTTTTTTAAAAATGAAACAAGTCAAAGGACATCAGTTTCCTTTGTGGCAGTCGGATAGAAATCATCACAATCTCAAATCGGATTATTGGGGGGGGACAAGATTGTAGGGAACATGTTCCCCTTATGTCCCCGAGATTTGTGCCAGTGACTGAAGGGCCCTGACACAATCTTTGCGAGTGACGGGGAGTGGTGGCTCTCTTGTCCTACCAGATCGGTGACCGTAATTCTACAGAATGCTTTAAATTTATGCCTGTGTCTGTGAGCTCTTTACGATGAAGATTACAATTACGATGCATCTAGTTACGATTAAGGCATAACTATTTTAATACTATTATTTACATAACCGGCATGCTTCAAAAATGCATTGAACTAACCATTTCCGTCTTGTTCCATTTCCTTTATATTAGGGCTCGTACGTTCTGTTCAGAAACTATAGCTTAGTTCAAAATATATACAGTTGGAAATACTTGAATATGCCAGCGTATATCTAAAGCGAAGTAGGGTTGCAAGGGATGAGGAGGAGTGAGAAGGGAAGTATTGCGCATACGCATTCAACAGAAAGCAGACGAAAACCCCGATGCTTTCAGTAGGCCTGGAAGCCTGAGGAAAATAGCATACGAGGGAGGAAAGACGGAAAATGTGCATCTGAGCGACGCGCATGCGTAGGTTCCTTTTGTCAAAGTAAGTCGAGAGAGCGCGCCAGAAGATTGCAGTGGAAATAATTGTGATAATTACAAGCAAACAATTTATATATAATGAAATACGTACTTTTTCTTATTAACAGGGGATGCCGGGCATACCGGCGTTCCCTTACGTTACGCCGCTGGTGGACACGAACTTTATTTGATTGTTTCGTTGGTGCATTATAACGTCCAGATGAAGAAGATTCATACTATGTACAAATCTCCTGCCATAATCTTTGATTGATCGGAATCAAAACACATCAAATGGTTGCACAAATCGTGTGCAATTCTTTGGTATCTTCTCAACCATTACATCTTTGCCATCCGTCATGCAACTTGTAATGGACAATTTGTCTGTGAAGCAAGTTCAAACCAACAGGCTTCGCCATGGGAGAAAATACTTAACGCGTTGAAACGTACACCCACTCATTTTCTCATATAAACTTCCAAGCTGAATATCTCGAACAGTTCTCAACGTACAGGAGTTTTTATTACCTGTTGTAATCAGCATGAATTGGTCCTTCACATGACATGCTTATTTCTCTGCAGGCGAGTGCTTCTCCCAAATTTACCTTGTCAGCTGGCTTCCGACCATCATATCCATTAAATAATACAATAAAACAATTAATATAAACAATGAAATGTGCAAATTGTACATTTAACAGAAAAGACAATCCCTTTATAAACATCCAAGTGTATGTCGTTCCACTTAGTGAGCAACTTTGTAACTTATAGGATACCATATAGATTTGCTGTGATGATTACTAAATTAATCCCTACTAAATTAATTAATAATCATAAATTTAGTATGAGGGATTAATTCCTCTCTTTCCAAATACAGTTTCTCCCAGGCTCGTGGCAGTCAGCACGCCGTCGTGGCAGTCAGCACCTTCATATTTGCAATCAGCGACAGTCGTGGCAATCAGCACCAATAATTGGCTGTGACAGTCAGCACCCGTGGCAATCAGCACCTATCCGTAATAACTAAACCCGAGCGGGAGGGCGGGAACTAAATCCAAGCGGTCAAAAAATGAAATCTTTAAGTTTTACGTCCCACGGTTATGCCGGTTAGGCTAAAGGAGACTGTGATAATGAGAGATGAGTGAAATGGTGGAATGAAGAAAGTGGGAGGAAACGGGAGAACCCCGAGAAAACCCACGAGCACGGTGTTTGTCCACCACAAAGTCCACACGGCGCGAGCTGGGATCGAACCAGGGACCCCAAGCACCGGAGGTGAACGCACTACCACTGAGCCACCGCGCCCCCCTCCAAGCGGTCAAAATGCAAGGAAAATTCTGATGAGGGAAAAATCACTGGAGTATTTATTGGATGTACCAGTGCACACCCTATATGATAATTTTTTCCTTTCAATTCTCATATATTCTAAAATGTTATCTATATTTTTTTTTAACTGAAATAACTTTTTCTTTCTTTTAAAATGCTGAAAATTCAATAAAACGTAAAAATGTTATAATAAAAGGGCATATTAGCTTTAATTACTTTCACACATACCAATATGAAAAGTTCTGGATATTCCTATTTATTATATCTTTAATACATTTGAAACCCGTTTAGTATATTACACTAAGACCATTCATTTTAATTACGAAAAGTAACTACGATGCTATTTGATATTTAAAAAGTTGTTCTTGTGTGGTAGCATATAGCAGTCTTTTATATTGAGTAATGTATAATATTTATTTTAATTCTGAAATACTGATCAAGATTTTTTTTAGCAAAGATCAAAATGTGAAATACATTATTTACTATAACAGTCTTACGTCTTTTATTGGATTTTCAGCATTTTTTTAAAATGTTATTTCCGTAAAGTGAAGAAGAATTTCAAATAACATTTTACATCCATAACAGTTGAAGAAAAATAATAATTCCTTTATTAATCTGCGCCTATGATTCTATAGCTTGAATTTAGTCTCCGTTCTGTCTGAATTTTCCTTGGGGTTTGTTCTCTTGAATTTTATCCTGCATTCGTAATAATCCGTTTTGTAATTCTAACAGAGACTGTAAGAAGAGTAACTATTTCTTCAACTTTCATCCTAAATTTTAGACGTTATTCTTCTTGTTCTTCTTGGAAAAATGACAAGGATATTCTTTATGAGCAGTGTTATTCACATCTACTTTGGTAAAGATGAATGTGATTTTTTAAAAATACCTGCGGGCAAATTTTAAAATTGATTGACTCAGTTACAAGAAAGCCGTTTGACATTGCAACTGAAACGAACATAAAATAAACTTAATTTGGTATAATATCAAATTATTTCACATCAAGATTTTATTCCTTTTTCAATAGTTCATCTCTTTAACATGCTAAGAGTCGCAGTACGTAAAATTTGCCACAGTTCACATCCTCAAGACATGTTTGGCCTTATATTAAGTAAACAATGCAAGAGAATGCATAAGACTACTATTAAGAAAGATGTTAATGTTCTACATCACAACTCCTTTTTCGGCATTACCTTAACTGATTTATCTTATATACATAATTCTATACTTTATGCAATAGTATGATATGCGCTTCTATTTTCATATTTATATTGTCAGTGCAAATAGCAGCAATACAAAATATCAATATCAATACTGAAACACTTGCATGTTTTTTGTAGTTTCAATCAAATCAAAAAGTAAGATAATCGGGAATAAGGGCCGTCTTACGCAATCTTTTGCATTGCTTAATTAATATGTGGTCAAACTTGTCTTGAGGATGTTAACTGTGGCACCTTTTACGCACTACGAGCAGTGGCGGTTTTAGCAGGTAGGCCGGGTAGGCACGGGCCTTCACAAAAACTTTGAAAAATATATAAACACTAAAAGATACAATAAAGAGTGAATATATTTTTCACTTTTTATATTAATGGTAAATAATTTTTTAATTAATAGTATCAACCACTACTGTAAAAGTAATTTCCTATTGTCATTAATCAATCAAATGTGCATATGTATCCATACGCGAGGGAGCGGGTCTACCCAAAATTAAAATTCTAAAACCATCTCTGACTGCGAGGTTTAGAATGTTGGAGGTGAACTACTGGAAAATTTAGTAAAAGTTTGTTATGAAATGAATTGATACTAAATCGAAGTAACTTTGCGTTATCTTCATTTCAGCTACAATGTGAAACGGTTTTCTTGCAACTGAGTCAATCAATTTTCCATTTCTCTGCAGGTAGTTCTTTTTTTTTAATCATATTCATTTCTACTAAACTAGATGTGAATAACACTGTTAATAACAGAACTGTATCTAGTCATTTTTCCTAGAAGAACAAGTAGAATTACATCTAAAATTTATGATAAAACTTGAAGAAATAGCTATTCTTCTTACAGAATCTGTTACAATTATTAAAGAAAAATTCTCTTGAGGAAATCCCTCCCTGAATAGAATTCCTCGTCTCGAAAGATTAGGCAGAACGGGAATTCTCGTTCTGCCTAAACACCATTTAAAATATTTTCTACAAAGTGCTTTAAGGCCTTTAGACAGAACGGGAAGACACCATTAAAAAACTTACTATTTTGGTTCTTAAAAGATTTTGAATTCTTGTTTTTAAGTGCCAATATAATAAAACAAGTTACTTTCGACAAGATAAATTTTCAAGCAAAGTACGCAACGCAAGGTTGAATGGAAATCAACTTATACACGGCTGTGATAGTCACAACAACGTTTGATCAATCCATTGCCAACGATTTCATCTCGACTTCACACAAAGCATGAGAAAGTCTATGCTAATTCGCTCTGGCTGAGGAAGGAATCCAATGCAATCGTTCGTTGCATCAACGAATTTTAGTTTTAAAAATACGATAATAGTATAAGACCTTAATTCAAGATTGCACCCCCAGAATTTTTGAACACCCCCCTAAGTTCAAAATTCTGCATAAATCACTGCGTTCATCCACCGCATATTAATGATCTTGTAAATGACACAGAAGAAATATAATTAAAAATGCAGCTATAAATTACACCGCTTACGGATGTTTTATAGGGAAAGAGAATATGATTTATAATAAATGTTTCCCGCTGTTAGAATGTTTAAGAAATGCTAATTTGACAAGCAGGATATAACTTGTCTTTAGAAATGAAATATGCAGATCACACATATACAAGAAATTAATATATTGTTGTTTCATTTATATGCATGACATTTAACACGGCAGCGGATGTTGGTCGTTGGAATGGGGGAAAAAAGATTCTAGAATTTTCGAGGTTGCTCTCAAGATTATTAGAGCTATATAAATACCGATTCATATGCATGATCTGTACACTTACGAACAAGAACGTATGAAGAACAAGTGTTGTTTACAAAGAACAGAATAGTTTACTACTAGCAGAGACTGGAAGGTGGGTAAGTACTAACTTTGTAGTTTTCTTGTTTTAAACGTTTTCATTTTTATATGGGAAGGGTCATTGTAAATGAAATACATGTAAACACATTGTAATTGTCGGGAGTATAACGGGACGGAAGTGTTTGTCTTTTATCGGGAATTGATTGCAGATTTTCCGGCATTGAAAACCATATTATTCGGTGTACTTACATGTAATTATAAATTAACTAAGATATAGTATAATGTAATATGGAGGCTACAGGGAATCTAGATTGTTCATTGCACTGGGACTCGAACGATGATTCTCCCACGTAGAAAATTGTACGCTAAACCTTTTGCTTGCAGTGCGAACTTGTTACGTATATGTGGCTATGAATTGTGTAAGACTTATCACAGTATAAATTATGTAACTTATACTGGATACGGAGCCATGACTGCCGGGATCTGAACCAGGGGTTTTCCACCTGGAGAACCGTACGCTAAACCTTTTGCTTCCACTGCGGAGTTTTCACTTATAAATGTTATAAACTTTACTGTAAGAACAAACTTACATTGTACAGGTTGTCAGCAGAATCCGCACCGGGAATCGAATTTGTCTCTCACATGCAAAGACAATATGGTTGGGAACGTTAGTGCTACATTGAATATTATATTTTATGTTTTTGTAATTTGAAAATTCGTAATATGGTAAGTAACTAATTGCAATTTTTTGTTCTAGGTGCTGAAGCAAATAGAAAGTGACAGAAGCGAGAAAAAAGAAGAGAACGACTAAAGACGTGGATTTGAATTGGATCACTAATTAAACAAGAGAAACTGACATTCGGTATTATTATTATTATTTTCAAAATTTTGTTCGTTTTCAGGTTTTTACTCATTGTATACATATATTGATTGCACTTTTCGTCTTGTATTTTACAGAAATGGAGTTTTACCTTGAAGAGGTTAACGTTGTTGACGAAGCAATTTTCCAGGGAAGACAGAGGCTCAGATAGTGCTGATCGTGTCTTACATACTTGTCAGCAGGTAGTTGATCTGCAAGCAGCAGGGTACAATGGGTCTCCCGAAATTTTAAGTGATCTACTATCGCTATTGTACTTATACTTTAAGAATAATCAACATATGGTATTGAATAATGTGCGCTCAGCAGCGGACATTATAGATCTCTTTCATCACGGTTTCCTCCGTGAAGAACGATTGTATGCTGCGACATTTATGTCATATTTAAATTATATGGCCTCTGAGAAGGGAAATTTAGAACGAGTTAGTGATAAAAGTGTACCTAAGTTTTTTAATTTATTTGAAATCCTGAAAATTCTCAATCAGAACATAATGATGATGACTCATTACATATTGATTGGGCACTATTACATGAAATTAATTTGGACGAACCATTAGAAATTCAAAATTCCGAAACGAATAACGAAACCGAATTTACAGGAATGTTGTGGCAGAAATTGCAAGAAATTGAGGAAGAAAACGCGCGTCCGGATCGTCTGAATAATGCACATATAAATAGAGTATTATATGTCCGCAGTCTTTGGGGTAAAAGTATCAAAATGTGATTTATATTTTAAGATTATCATTGTCACAACTTGCAACAACTTTCTACTCACTGCTGTTTTAAAAAATAGCCGCTATTTTGAAATTTTACATTGGATCGCCAAGAAAATCTATAGAACAAATTTAGTGTATCTCGTGCTTCCACTGTCAAAATTTCGACTTAAAAGTCTGACAATTGCGCCTTGTAGCGTGGATGTTCGATATTTTTAAAAATGGCCGCCATTTTGATATTTTACGTTGGTATGCCACCAAAATCTATACAAGAAACTTAGATTGTCTCCTGCTTGTACTCTGAAAATTTTAACTTAAAAGACCGAAAGTTGTACCCTGTAGTGTGTGTGGTAGAGGCAGACAAACTAGTTGATTTTGTGTTTAACCTCCCTTTCAGCAACGAGGCTATATGAGATGGGACCTACTGATTAACGTGGAATCTAAACATGAGCTTCCTCCGGGAATCGAACCCGGGTAGCCCACGCAGAAGACGTGTACGCTAACCGCTTAGCCATGAAGGAGCTCGGCAGACAAAGAACAAATGTAGATCAAGTTATACAGAAGCCTGACAGACGTTCGGCAAATATGAATACCAATAGGGTCTATTGATTTAGAACAAAGATACAATTCATGTTGTATGAAATAAATGTTTCAAAATGTATATAAAATAAAGATCTTCCAGTGTAAAATAAATGGCTTTATTGTTGAAGTTCACTCTCGATACTTTGTGCGTTCAATTACGGAAATTTCCCGAGCACTTGTTGCGAGACGGTCCTTTCCCGAAAATAATTTAAAACAATTAACGAAGATATAATTCATATTTTATAAAGTAATTGTTTCAAAATGTCTTAAATGAAATGAAATATCTTCCATCGTTAAATAAATAGTTTTATTAGTTGAAGTATTCATTTCTGATGCTCCTGCGTTCAATTACGGGAATTTCTCTAGCACTTCTTTCACGGCGATTTTTTTTCCGAAAATACAGGTTTCTTTACTGTACATCGAAACTTCCATTAGCACTGAAATTTGAATTCAGCACTTGAAACAGTAAGCGTTACATAGTCTTCGTAACTCCGAGCATTAAGCTTCTTAAATTTGACGAGAATTTTTACTCTTATTGCTGGTGTGGATTCTACAGAATGCTTGTTTGAAGAGTAGCAACAAATGACTGAACTAAACTGTTGTTAGGAAACCAAATTTACTGAAGAATACTTGTGTTTTACATCAGAGGTAAGAAATAATACTAAGTTTTACTAATGTATTTATATATTTACTATTAGTACCAGCATCTATAGCCTTAAACCCGTCAAACGTATGAGGGATAACGTCCCCCGGTGTCGTATCGACGAGCACAGTATTTTCGGGAAGTATTTTCTGAAGTACAAAATTGCAAATTGCATATTTTACTTCAAATAGGGTATAAGCATAATCCATATACTAATTTGTTCTATAACTATCTCAAGCAGATTTTTTTAATTCATTCAGTGCATTCAGAACTTCGTAAAGGTATTATGTTGAATGCTGTTGTATACCCTAACGTGAAAGCATCTAATTTGTCCAAGGAAAGTCTAAAATCTGATAAAAATCACTTTCAATGTGATCACCTTAGTTGTACCATTAATATACTAACAAAAAGCTCAAAAACCCAGGTGGGTTTTCTCAGGTGGGTCCAACTGGGCCCATTTGGGCAAACCCTGGTTCGTACTGTGAATATTTTCATATTAAGGAAAACAATGTGAAACTAGTAAATTGCACGCAATGTAATAGGAACTTTGCTGAAGGCACTTGCTTTACTAACGATTTAGCACTGAATAAAGTAAACAAATCTAGATGTGATTACGTGAAAATGTGTAAGTCATGTGGTGTAATTTATGAATGTGGAAAAGAAAATCAGCTCATGTATGCGGCGACTACTATTGTACTCTTTGTAAAGTACATGTAACTGTTGGTCATCGATGTTTTGTTCAAAAGTGTAAGCTAAAACGCACTGAACGGTTTCTGTACTTTATATTTGATGTGGAAACAATGCTTTTAGCATCCAATGAGAAAGGTGAACGGGAGCATGCCGTAAATCTTTGTTCTTGTTTGAATGTATGTTTCCACTGTATAAATACTTGAGTAGATAGTGTGGCGGAGATAAAATAACCGGGAGTCGTACGTTTTCATTTACAACCATGGACGCGTTTATTGAACATGTACTTATGGAAAGACCAGAGTATCACATCATTGCGGCACTTGCTCACAATAATTCCCGATATGATGGTCTATTTTGTGCTCGGACACTTATTGAGAAGCAAAAAATAACTCCATGTTCTTATGCACGAGAAAAAAGATATTTCAAATCAGTATCACTAATCGATTTTATTTTCGGGATATTTTTTTCTTGGTGTAAAACTATCCAAATTACCGGAAACATTTGAATTGAATGTTGAATTGAAAAGGGGTGATTTTCCATGCCTCTTTAATGCAGAGAAACATCAAAATTATCTCGGAGAATGGCCGGCATTGCACTACAATGAACCGGACTCACGTACTACATCAGAGCGCGCAAAACGTACGCTGTGGCATGAACAGCGAATACGGAATGGTGATATTTTTTATTTTCAGAAAGAATTGTTAGAGTATTGCCGGAACGATGTGCGTATTTTGGCGGAGGCAGTGATTAAATTTACCTCCATGATTGAAGAGAAAACGAATGGCATTGAATGTTTTATTTCCAGCACAACGATCGCCAGTTTAGCAATGTTGACATTCCGCTGTCATAATTTGATCGAAAACACAATTCCAGTTATTCCTCCAAACGGGTTCCAACTTACTCAACAAGAGGTATTAAAGCATTAAAATGGTTGAAGTATATGGAACACGTAACAAAGAGATCTATTGTTACTTCGAATAATGCGTTGGAGGAACAGTTTGGGAGACAAAGTCGATGGTTTTGATACAAACACTATATACCAATTTATGGGATGTTACTGGCATGCTTGTAAATTTTACTATAAAGATAATAGAAATAGCATTTTATGCAAAGATAATGGTATGTACAACACTTTTAAGAAGAGATACGAACAAACAGTGCACTGCCGCGACTATCTGAAAAAAGCTAAGCTATAATTTAATAGAAACCTGGGAATGTGAATGGGATGCAATGGTAAAGCGCGATAAACATATACAGGATATCCTCGAACAACGGTGCAAACATATTTGTGACCCTCTCATTCCGAAATCTGCCTATCAAGGAGGTAGAACAGAAAATTTCAAGTTATATGTAGACTGTGCAGAGGACGAATACGTGGTTTACGTAGATGTCACTTCGCTTTACCCCGCAACAATGCGTAAACGAGGCATGCCTGTGAATGTACCTAAAGTACACAATGGCCCCGATTTCCCCAATGTGCGAAACATCCATGGACTTGTAAAATGCAGTGTTCTTCCACCCTCCGATTTATATTTTCCAATCCTCCCTTATGTTACGGGAGGAAGATTAATCTTTGGATTATGTAAATTGTGCATGGATGAACAAAATGATGATGAATGTACGCACATAGATCTTGAACATATTATTACCGGTACGTTTTGTACCCCCGAACTGCACAAAGCATTAGACAATGGGTATGAGCTAATTGAAATTCATAAAATATGGGAGTTTGATTTATTAGTCCCGGAAAAAGATGTTTGTGAAGGATTATTTGGGTCATATGTAAAATCCTTTTTACAAATAAAACAAGAAGCTTCAGGCTTTCCTGCAGAATGCACTACAAAAGAAGAGCAGGAAAAGTACATTGAAGAACATTTCAGGCATGAGGGAATACACTTAAATTATGAGAACATAGAATATAATCCAGGCCTGCGCAGTACAGCGAAGCTGTTTTTTAATTCGCTGTCCGGGAAGTGGGGTCAAAGATCAGACATATCTCAGTGGACAATTGTTGATACAGCAGAGGATTTTTTGAAAATTTTAAGATCCTAAATATGAAATTCAAGCTGTAACAGCAGTTGGTGAAAATCATCTATTTATGCAATATAAAGAATGTGAATGAAAACATCCCATTGGCATTTTCAAATGTTGCACTAACGGCATTCATAACATCATGGGCACGACTAGGGTTGTATGATCTACTAACAAGTCTTGGACAGCAGAAGTAATCTATTGCGATACGGGCAGTATCATGTTTATACAAAGAAAAGATGAGCAACTTCCATTAAAATTAAATTCTTATTTCAGTGGGTTAACAAATGAAGTTCTCGAGGGATGGGAAATACGTAAAGTAATAGCATTAGGTGCAAAGAATTACGCCTAATCTTTACGCAATGCTAGTGGGGAAATGAAGTATGTATATAAAATTCATGGAATAACATTAAATCACAGAACGATAACATTAATTTTGATAGTTTTTATGATTTAGTGACGGGGAATCGGCCAGTAAACGCAGACAAATAGGCGCTGGCATAGTGACTGACGTACCAAAAAGTGTTACTGTTCCGTACGGCTATAGATCTCATAACTGATTGTCCATATACTCATCTTTTTGGAAATAAAAAAGCAGAGTTTCTATCACATTGTGTCATTTGCAACGATGTTACGTTTTCAAAATCCCTGCACTATTCTCGCCGCAGGTCCGTCACTTTGTTAATCGATTAATCAAAGAAAGAAACATGTTTAATGTTTCCTTTAAAGAAATTGTCTGGTGTTATGGAGCAGTTATACCAAAGTTGGACGTTGATGCAAAAATACGTTTTCTGGAAGGAATCCCAGAAATAAATACTTTTGATATAAGTAAAAATTCGTTACTCATATTAGATGATTTAATGCCAGAAACAAATGATGATGTGGCCAAGTTATTTACAAAGTATTATCATCATAAGAAATTAACCGTAATTATTTATTGTTCAAAATTTAATTCCACAAAGCCGGCATTCTCGAGATATTAGTTTAAATGCACATTATATAGTGGTATTTACAAGTTACAAATTAAATATTTTGCGAGACAAATTATGCCTCGTGAAAGCAAACAACTCGTTCATGTCTTCGAGGAAATTACAGGGAAACCGCAACGCATTTATTGTTTGATCTTACATAACAAACACATGATGCCCTACGACTGAGAACGAATATATTTCCCGGAGAAATAATGAATGTGTACAGTAGTGTTACAAACGCAGGCACACCATTTTATGTTTAGTTGGCACCAAGATGTTGAAGGTAAAACACCATTATAATACGCTCTGCACGCTTGCGAAATGCAAGCCATCCGATTGGAAAGTTATTCTTCAAAACGCACCGGGTGATTTGGTTCGTACCATATCACAAGTAGCGAAATATACTATAAAAGGAAATATCACCATATTATTAATCACCAGAAGCAAAAACTCCGTAGACGTAGACGTGATCTTACGTGCTCTCTCCTCAAAACTTTCTCTTAAAAAGAAAAAGAAATTATTACTACAGAAATGTGGTGCATTACTTCCATTAATTCTCGGGCCACACGTTGGTGCTTTAGCCTCAACAATTTTTAGAACTGTCGGAATTATGTAAAATGCTATTAGTTCCGGAAAATGCACTTCATAGAATACAATCTAATTTAAAGATGCATGAAGCACATCAATCAAAACTAGATAAATATATGACTGATATCTTACAACGTACAGATTTGAATAAAAACAAAAATGGAAATTGTATCAGCAAGTATTACATCAATATTTACATTATAAATCGGGTCCCACACCGGAAAATCCTATTGCCTTACCAATTGTTGACTCAGAAAATGCAAGTAGTCAAACAGATAGCGGTATTATAACTCTTGTTCCCGATATATTACAATCAGTACCAAAAACACTTCGAAGGAAAACGGATTTAACTTAACTCATTAATTCACAGAAAATCTCGGGGGTCAAACAGGTACAGTGACTATCGATGGAAATATCAATCCCGGTTCCAATATTATCGATTTAGTGAATGATGGTGTTCGTACACGGAAATATTCAACACAACCAGTATGATTACAGTCGCTTAAAACGTTATTGGATGATATTAACGTTCCTCGGGAATTTATTAGTTCACGTACACCAGAACCGCCTTCACCTGCTTTTGCAACACCGAAAGTGGCTGGCAGTAAAATTCGAAAACGTCATTCTTCTTCGACTGCAGTATCTCCCGCAATTGCAGCTAACGTATTTCGGTATTGGAAAGAATATAAAATTAAATAAAAATGACAAAATTATCAAAAATCTATTACAAGTATTCAGATCCTGCATCTTTATCCAGTATTAGTATATTAGAACGTAAAACAAAATTATCCCGAGAGAAAATTAAAGAATGGTTAGCATCATAAAATGCATATACACTGCATGCCCCAATATGAAAAACATTTCCACGGAAACAATATTATGTTAGTGGTCCCATGCGATTTGGCGGACATTCAAAATATTGCAAAGTATAATGATGGATATCGCTATATTTTATGTGCAACTGACATTTTTCGCCGTACTTGTATTGCATTCCTGTGAAAACAAAGAAAGAGCCTGAAATAGCTAATGCAATAACTTCAATTTTAAACCAACTGCCATCACTGGTTCACGTTCAAACTGATTTAGGGTCGGAATTTTATAATCGCCATGTAAATAAAGTGTTTAAAGATTTTGGAATCGATCATTATAGTGCACATTCGGAAATGAAATGTGCGTTAGTAAAAAGAGTGTTTCGTAGCATTAAAAGCAAAATATATCGTTATTTTACTACAAAAAATACGTATCGGTACATTGATGTGTTAGATCAAATTGTACACAATTGTAATCATAGTTATCATTCAACTATTAAAATGGCACCCGCAGAAGTAAATGATTCAAATATTAATCAAGTGTGGAATACGCTGTACGGAGACTGTAAATAAAAAGAAATTAACGTGTAAATTTGAAGCAGGAGATTACGTTCGCATTACTAAATATAAACATAAACTTGAAAAAAGTTATTTGCCGAATTGGTCTCGAGAAATATTTCTCTGATAAGTGTATGGAATCAAATCCTGTAACTTATAAATTAAAAGACTGGAATCGTGATGAAATTAAAGGAATATTTTATGCTGAAGAATCACAAAAAATATTTCTACGCTCAAACAAGACCTATTTAGTTGAAAAAGTTCTTCAACGTAAGAAGGGGTGGGTTTTCGTGAAATGGTTAGGCTACCCAGAAAGTATGAATTCGTAGATTCGAGTATCTAGTATTCAGTCCGCATAATGAATTCGTCATTGAAACGCGGATTTTACGTGACGTTACCCTCCAATGCAAGTGGTACTCTTTTTGATAATACATCCTCATTTCGAGTAAAACTTGCACGAGCCATAGATTTAACGGGCGGAGAGTGGGTTGTGGGCTTAACACAAATTAATATACCGTGGTTTTTATAATGTTGGTCCGGGTGAACAAATTACAATCGATACGTTTATTGATGATGAATATATTCGATATCCTGTTAAAGTAACGGAGGGATATTATGCATCCATTAAATCAATCTTAAAACTAATTCCCGAGAAGGTACGTATAATAAAATATAATTATTTTAAGAATCAAGTGTATATTCAACATTCCTTCCGGTCACGTGACCGTTGTATTCTAGACAACAAAAGGTTTACTCTGTCTTACTCTGTACAGTACAAAAGGTACATATACTCTGTCTTATGAATGAAAATTCAAATTTTTATAATTCAGTAGCGTATATAAAAATCAAAATAGGGAACAATCCCTGACACCTCAGGGAAAGTATCCCTGTAACCTTGATTATAATATTCCAACAGAAGTTAACGTATGTGTAGATATTGTTAAACAAGAAGAAATTGGACTTTTACTTCGTAACATTAAAATATTTTACAAGCAGTATGGACATATCAAAAATATTATATTTCATAACCCGCAGTACGTGAAAGTCGAAAAAATATTCTGATACGATAGAAGTAAACGTAAAAGATGAACACGGAATAAACTTACCATTTCGTTTTGGAACTTCGAACTTGACACTTCACTTTAAACGAAAATGATTTGTGAAAGCATTGATGACATCTTCTACATTACACTGGTTTCAAATGCCAGTACAGACGTTTATCCTAAAAATAGCCCAACCCATTTCATTAATAATTTGAAAAATACTGTACGTTTAACAGATACGGATTGGTGTGTCGGATTAAGTGAAATACATATTCCTTTAACATGTCAGAATGTCACCGAAGATGAAAATATTGTTTGGTACAAATTAGAAGGTCATGAAATTATGAAAAGTAAGATTACTCCTGGATATTATACAAACATTGAACACATACTGAAAGAATTAAATAAAGTTCCAGAATTTATACGATTTAACGCTTCCAATATTATTCATGTTACTTCTGAACCAAACTTGAATTCATAACACCTTCACCTACTTTGGCTATACAACTAAGATTTCATGGGGAAGAAAATGATCTCGTAATTCAAAAACAGGGATTTAAACAACCATATTTAGATATTGGATATCCTTTTCAAATTTTTGTGTATACTGATCTTATTGAATATCAAATGGTGGGAGATACGCAAGCTCCTTTACTACGTATTACAACTGTTGGCAATATGAATTACGGGAAAATTCAGACGTTACGATATCAAGATATTCACTATATACCACTTTCTAAATTTTGCAACAGCTCTTAAGGCACCAGGGCCTACCAAGCAGCTTGTTGCACTTGTGCTTTTGGGTTGAAGTTTGGTCAGCACACTGGCTCTCTTCGCCATTAATGATGGCGATCTAAGACGGCAGTTCGCTACTTTATCCTTTCAGGTAGCTCCCCAATTGTTCTCACGATGTCGGGTGGAGGCCGTAATACCAACACCGTTTGATGAGTAACAGTCGTCAACTTCGCTTATCTCACAACAAGCGGTATTCTATTGTGGCTAGGCGTTAGCATTTAAATATTACGATTTAATTTACAGATTGTTTATATCAATCATGCTGGGATTATTATGGTTCGCCAAGCACCAGGAGGAAGAGAAAATCTGTAAGAGATAATTACACGAAAAAAAATCCAAAAGAGAGAGATGGAATAACAAAATAAGCTTTTCAGTGTTTCAAGAAGAAACAGACGTTAATTTAAAATTTCCAAAATTTAATGAACTTTGTGAGCAGTATGTGCTCCTTTCTTTGGAGAAGCCTCATAACATGTGCATTTGTAAGTAAATGTGCACTTTAGTTTTAGTGTTTTATTAGGTTGCAAAACAAAATTATTTCCCTGGAACAGCAGTGAATTATTGACGAAGGTATGTTGTTACGTAGACCATGAACAGTATATGACTGCCATATACCAGAAGTATAAAACTGAAGAGTTCATCCTTCCTTCCAGTTAATGTCACGACTGTTTTATGAAATATTAATATGGAAACAGACGAAAAATATTGAAAAGCCACTGAAGGCACAATCAAGGATGAAATGAACGTTTTCTAGAACACTCTGTGTGTTTAAAATTCATTCTTTCAGTATAGGTTTCACCATTAAAAAAATGCTTAGCTTAATTGTTAGGGTAATTAAGTCTAGGAGGCTCAGGTGGATAGGTATATAGTCAGAATGGAAGAAAGACATAGGCGCAGATGGGAGGACAATATTACATGAATCCATAAGAAATAGGAATACAAAGAGGAAACTGAGTCCAATTGGCTAAGACCAAGAAGTCAATGAAGAGCTGCTTTTATGTGAATGTAGCATTGAATCTCAAGGTTCCATAGGTCGTAGAGTAAATTGCCCAAAAGCAAGAAATTTTTCAACCGATATATCACACTAAACTATACAAAATGATATACTTCAGGTAAATCAGGTGTGCGATTTTGGAGAAAGTTAATTTTTGTGGTGCAAAAATAGTATGACGCTCTTTGTTGATTTGATGTAATTGATAGTTTTATTCTGCTGGAAGAGATTTTATTTACATATTGTTTATATGAATTCAATTTATTTGATTAATCCTAACAGTGACGTTCATGCTACTTAATAATTACTACTACTACTACTACTAATAATAATAATAATAATAACACTTTAAGACGCTTCTGCTCTTACACCATTATCTTCATAATGAAAAACGATTTCGAATAATACATGTGTCAGATTCGGGAAAAATCTCCCGGTTATATATATAATCTTTTTCGATTTGTAAAGCCGCTGTTGGGGCCTCAAGCTCGGTTATTTGCACGAAAGGTACAGTTTGTTTCTTCACCCGAAGTGCAGTATATAAAGGATGTCGCTTTCTGTGTATGGTGGCTCGTGCCATAAATGAGTCATCATCCGCGGGAACCTGTGGAAAACACCTCCGATAACTAAATGCCCAATCAGAACCCTCATTTCAAACAACTCACAGTCGCTTGTCACCTCCACGAAGAGTCTTAGTACCCGGCTATTTGAGGCGATCGCAAAGCGTATTTATTGCTCATGCGTACGCTTGGAATACGCTGACCATGTATTTAAATGTAGATGGCTAATCACAAACACGAAAGCAATAAAAACGCGGAGAAAACGTCAGCTCGAGCGTATTTGGTGCATTTCGGAACAATAGACCGCCTGCTGTTTAAAAGATTTCAAAAGGAAGGGAAAAAAAGGAAAGACATGTTGCCAGCAAAGGGATTGTAGCAAGAAACAGCTGCTTGCAAGATGGTTTGTGCAGAGTATTGGAACTGCTAGTATAGACCTGGACCTGGCAAAAAGACCGGAAACCCTGACTGGCTCACAATATGATTTACAACTCTAGTGAAAGTAAAATTACTGAACAGCCACCTTGGCCGCGTTCGCTACAGGGGGTAACGCTTTCTCAAATAGCCTAAGTCTTAGTTGCCACAGTTGCAAACGCTTTCCTTTCAGCTAGTGATTAGAAGATTGCTATTTAACATAGTGGGTGCTAATACATTGTAACCACGCAAATGCGGTCAAAAAGAGGGATGGAAGGAGGAAAGGATACCGTTGTAAAATTCAGCATGGGAACTTTACAAAGACACTTACCGAACTGCACTCTTATGAGTGAACACACTATAACCCGAAATATTCTAGACGCCCTACGGTACATATTTTCCAAATTTCATTCGCATACGGTTAGTACGTACATGTTCTCCATGTCCGTGATCTTATGTGCAAGGACAGCCGCATAACCCAAAGGCGGCTGTTATTAAAGGCATGTAAATACCACAGAGGTGTCCTTTCAGTTTGCTTAGGGGTGGGAACAAGGACCTCAGATACAAGTATAATTTCACGTTATAATGTATGTATATATATATAATGTATGTATATATATTTATTGACTCCCTTGAAGGCAAAATGACGCCCCTGAAATATCAGTGAAACAGTAACACTGTTTCCTGTATATGTGGTGTGGCGAAGATTTGCAAAATAGAAGAAAAGAAGTGGAATTAAATTTCGACCACTTACACACGCGCACCCGACTTAGTTTAACACATACATTCATATAAATGCATGAGAGAGAGAAAGCTTTGTCACGCGCAAGACGTAAACAGTGTTTTAACAAGGATACGCTATGGAGGAACTCATTCATAGGAAAATGGCTGCCGCTTCCTCCAATTACACTGCACTGGAACTGTCCAAAAAAAAAAAAAAAAGAAAAAAAAGAAAATGCGACAGAGGAAAAACAATATATAACAGCCATGAAAATGACAAAATGCACGAGAAAACTAGAAGCGCAGAGATACATTTACAAAAAAAAAGACACTATTACTCGGATTTAGCTTTTCTGCTCTTCCCAACCACTCCACATCAAAACAGTGTTCTCTTGTTTTTCCTAGCTATTCTATTATTGTCGCCCATTCCCCCCTCCCAAACCACCGAGCATAGCCTGAAAATGAATATGGCAGTACTTTTATTTCTTGAATAAATTCTGCTTTTTTCTAGATACATATAAGCATACACACATTTACAATAAATGCAAATATGAACATTTTTCACATAAAGAAATAAAATACGGGCACTGAAAATATGGAAAAATGAAAACGTCATCCGGTAATAGAAGAATGCAGAACGTTTAGCATCCACTTCAAGTACTACAAAAATTTGCTCTAAATTAGTTATATATATATATATATATATATATATATATATATATATATATATATATATATATATATATATATATATATATATATATATATAAATGCACAAGGTACGTGTGGATGTACAAAGTTTTTCGGCTGGTAGCGTTAAGATCATTTCGTGTGAACCGATATCGATTTTGTTACTGAAATGTAATCAATCTAACTTGCTGAATATTACGAATGATGTTAATTTAAAAATAGTTTGTAAAAAAAATGCATTAACTTTAGAAAATTGACCAAATGTGCTCTTTGCCATGTTTACTTTAGCCAATATTTCATTATGTTTATTAAAATTGCTTACTTCAGCTCCTTTAAAGTTTCTTTCATAACTCTTACTGAACCAAGACGCTTGTCACCAGTGTTTCCCAACCTTTTTTTTAAAAAAAATTAATGACTAGCTGAACCTGTGCTCTCTACGCAGCGCATCGTTCACATATAAACATGAATATCCTTGTCATTCCTTACAACATTTGTACATGTCCCTTTACATATACAGGCGAAGGATGTCTTGATTAAAAAAAAATAATCGGCAAGGGGTATCATGAAGGGGAGATTTTTTTTCGATTATGTTTCTAATATCTTGCACCGTTTGCAAGATTTGAGCCAACTTTAGTTTCAAATTCATGTAGGATAAGTTTGGATGAATCCGGACGCTAAACAAAATAGCCAATACTTCGTCATATTATTTAATGATATGTTGGTATGCATGTACAACTGAAATAGTTTTCCTGGAATGGCATGTTTAGAAATAAAAAAAATAGTTATCTGAAAGTTGACGAAATCTTTGATTTGCAAATTTGGAAGGGTGAATCCGGACAGTAGGTTGGTAGTGGTAGGTGAATCCGGACACTGAACTTTACAGGAAGATATGTACATGGTAGGTATATTCTAGCTTACTACCTTACTACACTAACATTCTAACATGGTAAGTACAGAATATAAATACAGTACAAATTACAAACATAGCAATTTCTATACTAATTTCTTTACTTTTGAAATTGTAAGCTAAATGCACAGTAGTGTAACTACCACTATAGCGTTTAATCATTAAACATAGTAATCATATTTGTTTCCAATAGAACTACATTGTACTGCTATTTTTTGCAAGTAACAACTAGATTATTAGTAAAATGTATAGTATGTGTGTACTGAGACTAGCATTTATTTTATTTATTTATTTATTTCTGCGTTAATGACGTCTGCCAGTTGAGACACATCATCCACAGATAAAATGCAGTTCCTTATCACCTGCCACACATCTTTCATGGAACCAGGTCTTACACACAGTACAACACACCCAGGAATCGTATTTGCTTCATGATGGTGCATAATAATTCTTCCCACAAAATCCACAGTTGTTTTCATCCAAACCTTCGAGTGTGTTTGAGGAAACAGTTTGAAACAAACTGCAATTCGTGACACTTAATCTTTTAGCAACACCTGGCCTTTGGGATATGGGTTTGGAAGAAGCAACAGCAGGAAAAGATATGAACTCTTTAGCTTCGAACTCTGAAGGCGATTGAGACATGTTTGAGGATGAGTCTGATGACACAGAAGAGGAATTGTTTACAGCTACTGGTGGATCATGTTCATTCGACAAAAGAAATTTGTTCCCGAACTTCTTGCACATCAAAAGGGAATATACCAGGTGATGTAGCTATTCAGAAGCGTAGAATTTTTGAGCACCTTATGATTAGCATTTTGTAATTTAGTTGTGTTTGTAGATCCTAAGATAATTTTATAGCTTTTTCTGGTGATTCTTCGGAGTCAATTTATGGCAAAAATGAGTAGACGCTAGATATAAGCAATAGACCTCACGTACTATTTCACACTCATGAACGTGAAAAGCGAGAGAGGAGAGAGTGTTTTGAATCCTCTTAGTTCAGTAATCACATTTCCGGATTCAGCTTAACGTAATCCGAAAGCACCCTTCCCTAAACATCCGGATTCGCCCGTTTTGAGCACTGTACACTTGAGCACGCGTTGAGCAGGCACTCTCAAAGTAATAGAATTCTTCCAATATGCAACGAGTAAAGCAGGGTCTTCGCTTCGATATATGTCTTACTTAACCATTTGCTGACAACCACATCTGTGTAAAACCTTAACATATTCCACTAAAAAGTTACATCAGGTCAAAAAAACGTGCATGAACTTTCCTGTTTCTTCTTCTTTCCCCCCACTGTCAAAACTACGTATAACTCTCTTTATACTTCCTACTCAGCACTGAACTATAGGAAGGTACGGCGCTTCAAATAGGTATCACAAGTCTCCACATTACACATGAGAAAAACAGTATTATCGTAAGCTTATGATGTCCGGATTTAGCGACTGTCCGGAATCACCCAAACTTACTATATGATCAGTGTTTTCTTTCTTCTTGCATGCAGCATGTAATAAGCAAATATATTACACGCACAAGTAATTGTAATGTCAGTGATATATGGTGTTCATTGAGCAAAACACTCCAAACTATAAAGATTCATCTTAGACTGGAGAAATGGTTATCCTTCGTTTTTCATTATCATTTGGCCATGAAACAAATGCCCGGAGAATTATATTAACCCCTGTTGTATGAACATATATTTACTGTTATTTTTTTTCTTTTCTTTTTCTTATTTTGTTTATCACCTTCGATGCACCTCCCCTCTTAGCAGTACTTACCTGGAATGTCACTGTATATAGTGTATATAAAGGTTCGGGGTTCGATTATAAGTTAGTGTATTTTATAATTGTTATATTATTTTTGAAGTCAATGTTAATATTGTATAAAAGACGAATCTTTATTCTTTAAGCTATTGATAATGTGCCAGCCAAGAACAGGATGTAGGGTCACTGAAGGGTCACACATATGTGATGATAGTGTATGTACTTTCAAAATACTCTCTTTTGTAATGGTTTCTTTTTCAAGGAAGTATGATAATGTACGCGCGTGTACATCACGCAGTGAGAGCATGGATTACTAAGTCCAGTTTCAAAGTATGTATGATAGGTCTCCACGTGCGTCCACGTGTCGACCTAAACTCATGTGATGATTCGATCTTTGTGCTTACGATAGTTTTATATACTAGTTGCTATACAAGGCTCGGCACATTCCGGGAAAGCACGTCGATATTGCTATTAAACTCTTTGCGGTCTGTATCTAGGATTACTGTATCTAGGATTATTATATCTTGGATTATAACAAGTATCTTGATTCGTCACAGTAATTTGTTTTATAACATCTTGTATTTTAGTCTACTTAATACATCGTATATTCTAGTATATCTTCGAATTTTGTGATTCTATTTTATATCTAAGGTGGAACTTTAATAATTTTGCTAAAAGAACATTCAGTGGCATTTGTAATCGTTTGTAGTGGAACTTGTAACTTTTATTTTTCTTATTAACTTCAATAAACTTATCACGCCTACCAAAGAGAGATCCTATTTTATTTGAAGAAAAAGAAGAACCTGCGCGAGACGCAAACGTCAATCATACAACAGGAAAATAAAGTGGTGGCAGCTGGGCAGGATCTCAACCGACGTACTCGAAGTTCGATTCCAGTGCACGTTCCACAGTTACCAAGTTGAACATTCATCATTGTAGTCAGAGTTCGTTCTTCGACACGAAGCTGATACGTTTTAAAATATCGTTACGTCCAGATACAGACTGCACTTCGTCGACAACACCTTTTTTACTGTGAGTGCAAGAAGCTTGCCTGTACAAGGTGTAGCGGATACCTCGGCGTACACAACCAACGTTCCAGTGTTCCAGTGTTATTGCATCCAGTTCCAGAGATCCAGTGAGCAGTACCATTCTCAAGTGTGGCTGGTCCCAGTTGAGCAACATTCCAAGCCGAGATCTTGTGGAAATCCAGAGGCCTCATCTTTAAACCAACATCAGGAAAGTACCAGGATCGACGCCAGCAGCACCCCCCATCACAGGAAATTCAAGGTTGGTTACAATTTTCATTGCTTGTTTGAACTTCCAAAATTTGAAAGTGTTACACCTGGAGATAGAAAAGATTTGTTCTTTGGTCACCGCGGTTGTTGTTTACTTGTGAAGTGAATAACGTAAAATCAAGACAAGAACAGTCTAGGATAGAAGGCTTTAGTATTCACCGTTCCTCTAGGGAAGGATTAAAATATTTCATTCGTTTAATCTTGGGAATACTTAGCAAAACAGGTGTAAGAAAGGTATTGTCGCTAACAAAATTTTTGTAAATTTAAATTGTATAGTTTAACGTAAGTACTAATTGCCAATGGCTACCAGCGGTAGTGCTGATTCTTCTGATACAGGAGTATTGCAGTGTTTCGGAAGCACTAAAGTTAATTTCGGTACCATTTTCGGGAAGAAGAGAAGCATTAGAAGAATTTCTGTCTAATGTAGATGCTGCTTTTGAATTGGTTGACCCGGCTAAACATACTACCCTTTTGAAATTTGTTAAAGCAAAAATAACTGGGGATGCTAGATCTAAATTATTAGTTAGAAAAACCACTACTACGTGGGAAGCTGTTAAACAAATATTAATAGAAAATTATTCCATTAGACGAACTATTGATTTTTATGCTTGCCAGCTTTTTAGTGCTAGACAAACCAAATCTGATTCAATTGCATCATGGGCAAGTAAAGTAGACACTCTTCAAAGTCAATTACGCGAAGGCGTTGCTCGTGTTATAGATGCATCTAAATTGCCAGGAGCCATAGCACTTGTTGAAATTTTAGCTAAAGCAAGTTTTATTCAGGGGCTAACAAATGACAGAATTCAGATGATTGTAAGATCCAAAAGCGATGATGATACATCCTTAGGATATATTATCGAACTCGCTCTAGAAGAAGAAACACAGATCACTTCCCACACTTCTCTCCCCTTTCCAAATGTAAATAGTAAGAAAGCTCAAAAGAAAGAATTAGTATGTTACCTATGCCATAAGCCTGGTCACACCAAAGCTCAATGCAAATTACAGAAAAGAAAGGAAAGAGGAAATTCTTCTAATCAGTTTATGAAAACGGTACACGTTTGTGAAATTTGTCCTGAGATCGCCGCGAGAGGCACAGGATGTGTTAATGGTAATTCTCCTGAGATCGCCGCGAGAGGCACAGGAGGGGTTAATTGTAATTTTTCCGAGAGCGCCGCGCGAGGCACGGAAGGTTATAGCAATTGTTTGCATGTTGCTAGTAAGGTAAATACTAGTAGGGTAAATACTAGTGGAAATGAGAGAATTTGTGATAAAGAACAAAGTTCTCTGCATTTTAATGAAGTAAAAGCCTGCAGTAGTCAGATGTGCTCAAGTTGTAATGGTCAGGGAAACCGCAAATGGATGTAAATGAGCAACCTGTTTGCATCTCAGATAACACGAAGGGTTGCATAGTAACAAATCAAGAAGAAGGTACTATTACGGCATTCATTAAAGAATTGCATGTTGATGCAACTTTTCTCTTAGATACAGGCAGTGACTTAAGTCTTTGGCAAATCCATGCACTTCCATGCAGTTTTAGAAAGAATATTGATACAACACAAACTGTGACATTGAAAGGATTAAACAATGTTAAAACTAGGTCACTAGGTACTATTTATCTAACGTTAGTGATAAAAGGAGTAGAATTCTCACATAAATTTCATGTTATTTCTGAAGGATGCTTATCAGAAGGCAGACACATTCTTGGTCGTGATTTTTTGAAACAAAAAAATTGTTTGTTAGAATTCCATCCTCCCCCTCCTCCTCCCTTGTCAACACATGCATGCCAGAAACTTGACCTTAAGGGCAGCGATAAGCTTATACTACCGTTGACATATAGTATTCCAGCTCGATGCGAGAAGTTAGTTTTTGTTCCCACAAACAGCACAGGAATTGGAATTGTAGAAAAACGAGAGATTAAACCGGGTGTTTTTCTTTCTTCTTGTTTGACAGTAGCGAAAGAAAATAAATGTATAGCTAGTGTGTTAAATGTGAATTCTTCAGTAGAGAATATAACTTTAGATCCGATAGACTTAGAGAAATTAGAAGAAAACCATGTTTTAAATATTCAGTGCGAAAAAGACAGGGTCCCACAAAAGTCAAATTCAGAAAGTTTAACTGAACGTTTAAAATTACTTCATAAGCTTTTAAGGCTAGGTCATTTACCACCCAAAGAAAAAGAAAGTATACTTGAACTTTGTGATGAATTCAATGATGTTTTCTTTCTACCAGGAGACAAACTAACTGCTACAAATGTTCTTGAACATGAAATTATTATTGATCCTAAACATGTAGGCAAAATTGTTAACAAAAAGAATTACCGAGTGCCAGAATGTCATAAGGAAGAATTAAATAGACAAATAGAAGAGTTGTTAAAACAAGATATTATAGAAGTTTCAACTTCTCCTTGGAACAGTTCTATTTTCCTTATTCCAAAGAAACTCGATGCATCAGGAAAACAGAAATATAGACTAATAGTCGATTATCGATCTGTCAATGATTTATGTGTCCATTCGTCCTTTCCGTTACCTAACATAGACGACATTTTGAGTAATTTAGCCAATGCGCGTTACTTTTCCAGTTTAGATCTCCATAGTGGGTACCATCAATGCTATATTAGGGAAAAGGATAGACCTATAACTGCGTTCAGTACACCTGAAAATCATTATCAATTCAAGCGACTTGCTTTCGGTCTGGCGACAGCACCGGCCACTTTTCAAAGATTGATGAATACAGTGTTAGCAGGGCTGACAGGTACGAGTTGTTTCATCTACCTGGATGATTTAGTGGTCTTCTCTAGTTCTTTAGAAGAGCATAATAGTAGATTACGTGAGATTTTGCAAAGATTTCGCAAAAGCAACCTGCAGTTAAGTGTAGATAAGACTGAATTTTTGAAGCCAGAATTAACATACTTAGGACATGTCATTACACCTAACGGAGTAAAACCAGATCCAAGATTAGTGGAGAAAGTTCAGAACTTTCCTGTTCCTCAGAATAAGAAACAAATTAAGGGATTTCTAGGACTTACTGGATATTATAGGAAATTTCTAAAAGACTACAGTAAAATTGCTTTACCCTTAACGTCCTTATTAAAAGAAAACGTCTAGTTTTCTTGGGGAGTCAAACAACAAGTTGCATTTGATTCTCTTAAAGAGAAATTGACAACTCCTCCAATTTTGCAGTATCCTGATTTTAAAAAGTCTTTTATAATCACATCGGATGCTTCGGCATTTGCCTGCGGAGCTATTCTCTCACATAGTGAAATAAACAAAGATCTTCCAATTGCATATGCTAGTAGAGTTTTCAATAAAGCAGAGAGATCGTATTCAGCCACAGAACGGGAACTGGCGGCTCTAGTGTGGGCTAGCAAAGTTTTTAGACCATACATTTACGGAACAAAAGTAACTTTTGTCACAGATTGCAAGCCACTAACGTGAGTTTTTAGAGTACAAAATCCGACATCTAGACTTTTAAAATGGAGAATACTTTTAGAGGAATATCAATACGAAATTGTGTATAAGAAAGGAAGCTTAAATACAAATTCTGACGCCTTGTCACGAATGTATTCTTTAGATGTTATTGAAGAAGAAGATAGGGTATCAAATTATGATTCACAACAGAAAGAAAAAGCTGAAGCTTTAGACTTAGAAACGAAAAACAAAATTTTAGAAGAGTTTCATACTCAAATTCTAGGTGGACATATAGGAATGAATAGGTGTTATGAAAAGATTAGAAAGTACCTTTCTTTAAATAATATTGACATTAAAGAATGGCCAAAAATGAAGGAAGATGTTGAAGATTACATAAAAGGGTGTGAAATATGTCAAAAGAATAGGAACACACAACAAAAGGTAAAAATGAAGATGGTAATAACTGACACGCCCAGTACAGTTTTTGAAAAGGTCTCGTTAGATTTAGTCGGGCCTCTTCCAGAAACTTTAGAACACAGAAACAAATATTTATTGACTGTACAAGATAACCTTTCAAAATTTGTTATTGCAATTCCCATCCCTTCTCAAGATGCTGATACAATCAGCAAAGCCTTTGTCGAGAATGTAGTGCTAAAATTTGGCATTCCACATAGTATATTGTCTGATTGCGGAAGTAATTTCTTAAGCGATGTCTTCACGCGTATTTGTAAATTGTTACAAATAGAAAAACTGCATACTACCCCATACCATCCGGCATCGAATGGTGGTATAGAAAAATTCCATCAGTCTTTAAAATTTTTCTTGCGATGTTATGTGGCAGAAAATCAGAATAATTGGGACGAATTAGCATCATATGCTACTTTCTGTTATAATACCACTCCTCATAGTTCCACTCAATACACTCCCTTCGAACTGTTATTCGGGAAACCTGTAAATGTACCAGGTGTATTACAAAGAAAACCCTCTGAAGTTGTATACAATTACGATGACTATGTAAAACAGTTGAAACACAAATTGCAGGAGATGCACGGATTAGCTAGAGCAAACCTCATTGACAAAAAGGAGAAAAGTAAAGAATATTATGACAGAAACGAAAACGAATGCATTTTTCAGAAAGGAGATAAAGTGTTATTATATGATGAGTCAGTCCGCCGCGGCAGATCAAAGAAACTTGACAGTCTGTGGCGCGGACCATACGATATAATTCGAACAAAAGGTGTAAATTGTACCTTAAAGGTTGACAAACAAGAGATGACTGTGCGTGCCAATAGATTAAACATGTATTATTAAGTAACTCAAATTCTTCATGTAAAAAAAAAGTAAGGAAAGTAAAATAACGTTTCTATATTTACAGGATTGTTCAAAATGATAGGACTTAAAGCTATTCTACTGGTTTCTCTTATATGTAGTAGTCTAGAGCTTGGAGCACGCATAAAGAAATTTGAAAATACGGCAGGTATTTATTATGACTCTTTAGGAGAGGTTCAGTTATATAATACTTACTGGCAATTGGTCTCTTACGTTAACTTAACTAAGCTAGATATAAGCTTTCGTAATTTGGAAACTTACGTAGATAGGACACAAAACCTGTGTAGACACTCAGTGGTGAAATCAAATAAAACAAGTTGTGCTACAGTGTTCGTAAATCAAGTTTTGACTAAGGTATCTGATATCAAAGAAGTTAAGGAAATAATAAAAGAAGTAACAAAAATTTCTTCGCAAGAAAGTAGAAGAAAACGAGGGTTAATAGATGGTATTGGTCACCTTGCTAAATTTCTATTTGGCACCTTAGACGATGAAGATGCCAATTATTACACTCAAAAAATCAATAAACTAGAAAAAGAACAATTAGAATTCTTGAAATTGAGTAAAGAGCAGATGACTATTGTTAAATCTACCCTACAAGGTATTAATAACACTCTTCACACAGTAGAGACTAACGAAAATATTTTGAGTCAAGGTTTAGAGCATATAAGTAAAGAGATATCAAAAAGAGAGAGACATTTAAATGAAGCATTTTTGGATTTAAATTTAAAGTATACAATAAATGAACATATCGCAAAAGTTGAAAGGTATTTAAGAGATTTAAAGGATCAGTATGAAATTGTTTTGCAAGCAATTTTAAATGCACAGAAAGGTGTATTACAGCCTCACATAATCACTCCTTATCAAATAATCCAACATTGGAAGGCTAGTCAAAGTGACCTCCATAGTGCGTTATCTTTACCAATTGGGACAAGTACTAGGAATAGTTACTTGTTATTGAAAATAATTAATTTAGATTTGTTTATCAATAATGGAATATTAGCCTATGTAATTCGTCTCCCTTTGACAGATTCCATTCGTTATCTAGTATATAAGTTAACTCCCTTCCCCACTAAAATAAAGAATACAACAAACAAATTTGTTTTTATTCAACCTGAAAAACCTTACCTTTTAGTTGATTCAATTAAGCAATATTACGCAAAAATGACTGAAATTGAGTTCAATAAATGTAAGATTCTTAAACAAGATTGGTTTTTGTGTAAACAAACGTTTCCTATCTTGTCTAGCCATATAAATCAAGAGTGCGAAATGAAATTATTACAATATGTTCATTATGTTCCCATGGATTGTAATAAACATGTGATACAAATTGATCATTGTATATTCGTAACCTTAAATAATAATGAGTGGATTTTTGCTGCTCCACAGGAAGAGAAAATGACAATATTATGTAATGGATTTGAACCTTATGATTTAATTTTAACAAATTCAGGTATTATTCATCTAGATAATAATTGTAAAGCTTATGGTTTGAAGGCGATTCTCCAAACACAAATGTGGTTTGAAACCAATGTTACAGGTAAAGACTTTACTCCGAAATTAAATCTTACTGATAATTGTTGTGAAATATTAAATTCTCATATATACCTGGAAGATATGCAAATTAACCTACCTATTCAGCATGTAATTAATTCGGTTAGTGACTTAAAGGTAGCAAGCCATAAAATTCAGGAAGTAGAAAAGAAAATAGATGATGAACAATGGAAACTACTTCATTCTGAAAAGGTAACTCATCTCTCTTGGTTTTCATATTTTGGTACAGTTCTGATAGCTCTAATATTAATATTTTGTTGTTGTTACCGATGTAAATGTTTTCGCTTTTTCAAAAGGTATTTTGATGATGATAGCTGTTGTAAACAAATATGTATTAAACCTTTTATTATTACCAAAATAAATCAAAAACAAGATACCACTGAGCCTGTAGTCATGTCAAGAATTGCTGAGCAAGTTACTGAGATTACAGATGAGTTACAGGTAGCTGTTCCCCCTAAGAAAAGTCCTAATCTACGTAAGGAAAGGTAAAAAAAAATCTTTTTAATGTTTCATATCAGACTGTGAATTTTCAGTATCCAAATTCGCAACCAAATTCGCAATTTGATATGAAAATTCAAAAAAGGAGGGAGGTGTTGTATGAACATATATTTACTGTTATTTTTTTTCTTTTCTTTTTCTTATTTTGTTTATCACCTTCGATGCACCTCCCCTCTTAGCAGTACTTACCTGGAATGTCACTGTATATAGTGTATATAAAGGTTCGGGGTTCGATTATAAGTTAGTGTATTTTATAATTGTTATATTATTTTTGAAGTCAATGTTAATATTGTATAAAAGACGAATCTTTATTCTTTAAGCTATTGATAATGTGCCAGCCAAGAACAGGATGTAGGGTCACTGAAGGGTCACACATATGTGATGATAGTGTATGTACTTTCAAAATACTCTCTTTTGTAATGGTTTCTTTTTCAAGGAAGTATGATAATGTACGCGCGTGTACATCACGCAGTGAGAGCATGGATTACTAAGTCCAGTTTCAAAGTATGTATGATAGGTCTCCACGTGCGTCCACGTGTCGACCTAAACTCATGTGATGATTCGATCTTTGTGCTTACGATAGTTTTATATACTAGCTGCTATACAAGGCTCGGCACATTCCGGGAAAGCACGTCGATATTGCTATTAAACTCTTTGCGGTCTGTATCTAGGATTACTGTATCTAGGATTATTATATCTTGGATTATAACAAGTATCTTGATTCGTCACAGTAATTTGTTTTATAATGTCTTGTATTTTAGTCTACTTAATACATCGTATATTCTAGTATATCTTCGAATTTTGTGATTCTATTTTATATCTAAGGTGGAACTTTAATAATTTTGCTAAAAGAACATTCAGTGGCATTTGTAATCGTTTGTAGTGGAACTTGTAACTTTTATTTTTCTTATTAACTTCAATAAACTTATCACGCCTACCAAAGAGAGATCCTATTTTATTTGAAGAAAAAGAAGAACCTGCGCGAGACGCAAACGTCAATCATACAACACCCCGTACACAAATGTGTAGTGTTGGAATGTGTAACTCGTAGGATATGATGTTTTACTTTTTAAATTTCAATATTTTATTCCCAGTGTACCCTAAGGAATGTAATAATGAAATAACGACCATGTAAAATATTATATATATATATATATATATATATATATATATATATATATATATATATATATATATATATATCAGGGGCGGATCCAGGACGGACTTCTGGGGGAGCGGTGGGTTGTAATACTGATACTTAGAGCTACTTTTAAGAGCTCCAAACTCTGTTTTATTTATATATAAAATAAGAGTTTCCTCTTCTGGGGGACATCGCCCCCTGATCCGCCACTGATATTATATATATATATATATTCAATGAAACCAGCATCTTTCTAGAGCTTGTGGTTTCCGAGATATCACTGTCGAAAGAACTGGTTACAAACATATAAACTTTTCTTGACCAAACATTTTAATATATAGATAGTATAAATTATAACAGTGTCAGACTAAAGGTTTATTTCAAGTAGTGATTATATAATACATCAGAAAAGAGTTAGTACTGAGCATTGTTGCTGCCACTGGAGGCGTTGAATTATATATTCTTTCTCAAAATTGATTCTGTTTTTTTTTTTTTAAATCGCTTTATGATTTTTTAAACACTAAAAATTTCGCAAAACACTTTACAAGACTGTGCAATATGCCGGTCGGGTTGCCACTACTTGTCACAATTTCACGAATGATTTCATTATGACTTTTTATTTTTTTACATTTATAAGTCAATGTTTTATTATATATTATCTTTTAAATCTACTATAATGATATACAGTCAATAACCCAGAGAAACTAATTTTTATTATTTATTTCTAGAGCATAAATAAATTCATCAATATACAAAAACATGTGCATTTAGTTGGCAGTGAGGTAGATTAAATGGTCCTGAACCGCCAAACAAAAGTGCAAAACTGAAGGAACGTATAACTGCTGATGTGACGAACACTGACGGGACCGTGCTATAACAGATGGAACGAACTGGATTACCGTTTGAGATGGTACCGTCTGACCAACGATGCACATGTTGAACATCTGCAGTACTGTATGCACCTCAAACTCTGAGTGTATGTATGATTTTTTTCTTATTTTGAGAATAACTTTAGACTAAGGAGTGTTTTAATTAATATTTCACCTCATAATAATCTGTGAAGTATTTGCTCAAAGGTACTCCGCTGTATATGCAACGAGAAAAAAGAAACGCAGAAACGTCAAATTATACTATTCCGTAAGTGTGACTGGCAGCCATGTTGAATTGGGTAGCATATTCGATGAAGCAAGCATGAGAAAGGCGGGTACTTTTAATATGTCGTTAAAAAAGACACACCTATGGTACTTTGGGTACGAAGTTTCAGAAATTTAGCAATTACGACCTGGTTCACTTCCCAGCTACTGTATACTGGGCTAAAATTACTACACGCACATTGGTATACACTTTACATAAACCTATGCTAACGTTAACCTCAAGCCACCTGTGTTTTGTGTGCTATCGATTAATCATTCAGATACTTTAAATAGCTATATCGAAGTTGCAAATAACGGGATATTTATATATTTTATTTTGATAAATCGAACGAGTTTCAATATAGGGCTATTGCCGATATCAGTTTTCGAGACCCAAACTGATGTACTCTCAGCTTCGCATGTAAGTTGAATTATTTTCTATTTACACGTCTCATTCTATATCTAATATACATAATGTGTAACAGTGTTTAAAATTACGTTATTACAATTAACTCCATAGTTCTAAAGAATTACATCCGAAGAATTACATCTGTACACATCCCTATATTGACATCTATATTTAAAAAAAAAAGTCCCATTCGTATGTTCTTTAGATTAAAGGAAATGGATTAATGAAAGTGAAAACTTTAATTTTATGCTCTCCTACGGGCAATCGAACCCGGGACTAGGGTTGGGCACGAGTCTAGCTAAAACTCGACTTAACTCGAAACGAATTCGAGTCGAGTCAAAGGTAATTTTCTTGAGTCGAGTTCGGGCCGAGTCACTGTTTTGAGGTCGAGTTTCGAGTCGAGTTTGATAAATGGCTTACCCGTTCAGCTCGTTTTAAATCGTTCTGAAATCATTGCCTGATTAGACTGGAAAGCGAAAGCCATGAGAAATATAAGCAGTAATGTGGAATATTTTTAGTGTTGCTCACGAGATGGGACACTGCCCACATCTCGTCTCGTCTCGATTAACGAGATGACAATGGATTTTTATACCTAGACAGCCTGAAATATCATGAGCACCAATATAAGTATATACTGTAGTTCTTATCATCAAGAGTGAAACCTGTACGGCAGAAGTTTTGAGCCCAAACAGAAGGCCAACCCAGGTAGTGATGTCAACCGATTCAGCTCAGTTCAACTGAGCGAACAGCTCGAGCCGGCTAGGTTGGGATGAGACACCACTCAGCCCAGGTGAGAAATCGGCTCAAGACGGCTCGGTTAGGGTGAGCCATCAACTCGGTTCGTTACGGCTCCAGTCGTTGACAACTCTAAACCCGGGCCGAGTAGTTTTGAACATGTGTGGCTGGCGCCCTATAACTTTTAACAACTTTTGGCTCGAGCCGGAATACTTGCTCCTTCGGAACTCAAACCCAGAGCATCGTGAATGATGTCCTTACCTCCTAGACTTTACGACTATCGAGGTCAACACAGTTGTAATAATAAATAGTAGTACTAGTAGTAGCAGTAGTAGTATCATTGATAATTACAGTATATTGTCTATGTGGGATACTTGAAGAAAGCATTTGAAACTACAAACAGCATTTGGCTCGTTTTGGCTCGACTCGACTCGAAACTCGAGTCAAATTTGAGTCGAGCTCGAGGAAAATTTTCAATGAAAACTCGTTCGAACTAGCTCGTGCTCATCCCTATCCGGGCGCACGCACTAACCATTAGACCAGCGAGAAGGCTAACACACATTCATATTCCAGTGCTGTAGTCGACGGTATACAGCGGACCTTCTGTTTAATATTAGTTATTAGAATATACCTTCTGGTTCCAGGTGTATAATACTTTTGTTTCGTTTATATTTGTTATGACTCAGGGTCATGACTCCACTGATAAAATGACTATACACTTTTTTTATACTATTCTTAGCCATTCTTCAAATATATTGGTCATATGAAAAAAAAATGATCACAGAAGAGATTAGGTAAATAAATTAGAGTTTAGAATTTCTTTCAGCATCGAGAATACATGAATGTGAGTATACAGCCCAACGTGGAATCCGAATCACATGAGCTCCCGCAGGGAATCGAAATCGGGTCTCCAGCAACCGAAATCACACAAGTTAACAATATAGCTACAAGGGAAGATCACAAAAGGGAAGAGGGAGGGAAAGAAGAAGAAAAAGAAAAATTGAAGGATTACGTGAGCTTTCTGTCCTAGTTCGTGCTGTTTTGATCAATGAATGTCAGAAACGGAAGCTTTCTTTAACCGTGACATTCGTATTTCCATCCTACGCCTGATCACAATTTTCTTAATTCCTCTTGATACACCAGGCGTGACTTTCTGTTCTTTTTGGCAAAGTTGGTTCCCATTTATGGAGTGTCTTATCTAAGGAGTATCATCAAGAATATACCATAAAATGTTTTTAGACTATAAAACTATATATATATATATATATATGAAGGGTCAGGGGAAAGAACGCTTTCAGTCCATTTAATGAAATTTTTCAGGAGAGGATATAAACAAGTTATCCATTAAATAACCATTGTAATTACATTGTTAGAAAAATAGTTTTAAGTTTATATCATGGTAAATATTATATACATGTAAAGAAAAACTTATTTTTACAGCAAATTAGAAAATTGGTGTTGGGAGATATCGATTTTATTTGGACTGAAAGCGTTCTTCCCCCTGGCTCTTCATAAATTAGTTTAGCGTCTCATGTTTATGTGCCGAGGATATGGGAAACTTTAAAAATGAGATGAAAATGATAGCATAAACAAGGTGGGACGAAACGGGAGAACCCTCATAAAACCCTGGACACCGTGTTCGCCACAAAGTTCACTTTGAAAAATGGAATGTTTTTTTTTTTTTTTTTTTTTTTTTAGTTTTACGTCCCATGGTTATGCCCATTGGCTAGATGAGACTATGATAATGGGAAAGAAAGAAATGTGGAATGAAGAAAGTAGAAGAGAGAGAGAGAGAGAGAGAGAGAGATCACCGAGGAAACATACATACACGGTGTTTGTCCACCACAAAATTTATTTTCCGTGAGTTGGGATCGAACAACAAAGTTCACTTGGGGCAAGCTGGAGTCGAACCAAGGAACTCAGACACTCGAGGTAAACGCCCTACCACTGAGTAACCGCGATCCCGTATAAAACAGTCTCGCAGGCTTTGTATTTGAATGGAATTATTAATACACGCGTTTTACATTGTTCATTTTAAAAAATGTCTTCTCTACTGTCATATATACTCTTTATGTCAATCGTAGATATTTATAAAATAGTGTACTCGCTGAAAATTTCAGCACTACTGCTCTGCGTATTTACGTAAATGCATACCTCCTTTCGCATATTAATAATCTTAATACTGTGCCAAAGAGTTGAATACTTTCGTTGTTCATTGCAAACAATTCCTTCTAATCTTAATCAGCCAAATGGAACTTAATATTATAATGTTCAGTGCGTCTGTTCCTTACTGTCTACACGATACCTCGAACAGAAGCGAATTTTACATTTTATTTTATTTGTTTGCAACAGATATCTTGAATTGGTGTATGTGTGGACACAAACTATCAACACAGAACGCTAATCGTCATCTTTACTCACTTCAGTGTTGTCATTCTCGTATTTCGATAACACACCGAAATGTTAGGACGTGTCCGTTTACCCCTTGTTCGTTTGCCCCCCTTTACTATATATATATATATATATATATATATATATATATCCTATTAATTTTATATTTTTTTACATAGAATTTTATATTTATAGCTACGTTATCGAACCCAATTATCTCAAATTCTTCAATTTCTTATCTTATTTAGTTTACAAATATGCTATAAGCACAATCTTTATCGACCCGACTACAAATCTTAAAGCCCAATGCTTGTCTACTCTTATCTTAAATCACTAATCAACAACGTGAATCTTATTTCTGTTCACTTTCCTGGTTAAAGAAAAGCTTATTTTACATCAATGTAGTCTGTGGCATCATTTACACTAATATACATTAATGACCACAACGGGGGTGGGGTAGGGGAGAGGGAGTCGTGGCCCCTCCATAGAATTAAAATGAATCAATAATTTGGATTACGTTTCTGTACACTACTAATATATATATATATATATATTTTTAAATTTAATTCTCCAATATTTGATTTATTTCTTTAAGTTTTCAACTTTCGTTGTGTTATACAATATTACGTAATTAGTAAAATACAGAAGCATTTTGTGTGTGTGTGTGTGTGTGTGTGTGTGTGTGTGTGTGTGTGTAAACTATGTCGTGCCAGGATGGTACGATATAAATTAGCTTCTGAGTTACTCCTTCGCACATCCTTTCCCCTCCTCCATCCGAAGCGGAGATTTATATGCCAGATCATAAATTTCTATGTAAGTACTTCAAACATTGCTCCCTATTGCGAAATATTCAGTAGACGCCCATGCTAAAGTTGTTATAATCCCAACTAGTATATGGTTAATTATAAACACTGCATAACATAACAACTAGTAAATATATTTAATCATCTTCCACTCACCAAAGGAACTGGTACCAAACACAAGTCAATATTTGCCAACTATCACCAACCCTGTAACTCAAATCACTTGAAACTTGAAAGCCGGCAGTTCATTCAGTCTACACGGACTACTTGGTTTCTCGAACATACCGATGTTTTCTCAAGTCTGAACGAGTCTTAATACGCAATGTTACATCTCATCCTGATTCATACTCATCATTTTGTTATCGCTGCAACTTGGGGAAATTTCAATGCAGTATAGTGTTTAAGTTAATCGTTTCTCTTGTAAGTTATCCTGCTCTAATACAGTCTTCCCCTTCCTATTTTCCCTTTCTTACTACATTCTATCGCGTTACCTGAAATACAAATTATTCTCTAGATTTTAACCAGTTTATTTTCTAAGTACTTTCAATAACATTTACTAATTGCTATTCTTAATGCTATCTCACTCTAGCCATTTTTTTCGTAATGTCCATCTTTGTGCTCCGTATTATACAATACTACACATGGATAACTTTGTAGTCTTCGTCATCTTATTCAGTAATCCACAAAATACTCTCTCTCTCTCTCTCTTTTTTTTTTTTTTTTTTAAAGCTTTTCGATATACCTTCCTTGGTTTTATTTCTCGTTTACATCTCACAGTTTGACTAATAAATAGTACTCAAACACAGAAACGGAAAACTAATCACCTATTTAACAACTTCTTTTTTAATTGCTTATCTTCGTCCATATTTTTGCTACTTTTTGAATAAACAAACAAGCGTGTTCAGTTCAACATTCTGAAATTATGGTAGATTTCCTAATTGTACAAATTCAATTGATCGACTTCCTAATTGTGTGAATTCAATTGGTAGACTTCCTAATTGTGTGAATTCAATTGGTAGACTTCCTAATTGTGTGAATTCAATTGGTAGACTTCCTAATTGTGTGAATTCAATTGGTAGACTTCCTAATTGTGTGAATTCAATTGGTAGACTTCCTAATTGTGTGAATTCAATTGGTAGACTTCCTAATTGTGTGAATTCAATTGGTAGACTTCCTAATTGTGTGAATTCAATTGGTAGACTTCCTAATTGTGAGAATTCAATTGGTAGACTTCCTAATTGTGTGAATTCAATTGGTAGACTTCCTAATTGTGTGAATTCAATTGGTAGACTTCCTAATTGTGTGAATTCAATTGGTAGACTTCCTAATTGTGTGAATTCAATTGGTAGACTTCCTAATTGTGTGAATTCAATTGGTAGACTTCCTAATTGTGTGAATTCAATTGGTAGACTTCCTAATTGTGTGAATTCAATTGGTAGACTTCCTAATTGTGTGAATTCAATTGGTAGACTTCCTAATTGTGTGAGTTCAATTGGCAGATTTCCTAATTGTGTGAATTTAATTGGTAGACTTCCTAATTGTGTGAATTCAATTGGTAGACTTCCTAATTGTGTGAGTTCAATTGGCAGATTTCCTAATTGTGTGAATTTAATTGGTAGACTTCCTAATTGTGTGAATTTAATTGGTAGACTTCCTAATTGTGTGAATTTAATTGGTAGACTTCCTAATTGTGTGAATTCAATTGGTAGATTTCCTAATTATATGAATTTGATACTGAAATCGCAAATATTAAATCTGTAACTTCCGGTTGCAATAGGGATCAGAGATGGCACGGACTGAATCCATATCAAAACAGCTTCTCTCTCACACACAATCACTATATATATATATATATATATATATATATATATATATATATATATATATATATATATATATATATATATATAAACAGCGTTTCCCAACCTTTCTCAACTTGCGGCACACTGCAGGTGTAACTTGAATTCTCGCGGCACACTCATATAGCTATTATTATTATTATTTGTAAATATAAAATACAGTGGTATTTTTTTCTGTGATTACTGATATCCTTTTCACAGAGAAGAAAGCTCTATCACTGTTTTTACCCCCGTGGTAAATCATTATGCCTATTTTTCATTCCAATTTAAAAATAGAACACAATTGCAATGAAATAAAAGGGACTCGGGTTTTTAAAAATACACTTTCTTTTTCGAAAACTGTATTCAACCTTTCACTAAGAACGAAGATCACTAAATAAGGAACGAACAAACAAATCTCTTACTTTTAAAACACAAATATAGGTAATTTGTATGCATGTTTGCTTTGCAAAAGATTGAATGATATTTTAAATTTTCAAGTTACGAAATAGTCTGCAGCAATAAAAGAAAGCGATAATGGTCATAGCAATGATAACAAATACTTGCAATTTGATTGCTATAGAATAATAATTTTGTTTCGATCTCCTCGCGGCACACCAGCGGTACATTCGCGGCACACCGGTTGGGAAACGCTGATATTATATATATATATATATATATATATATATATATATATATATATATATATATATATATATATATATATATATATATTGAAACCGGAAGCGGAGAACGCTGTCCCTCTGTCCATACAAAGGGTTGAGTCCATATAAATATCAAAACTCGACACCATCACAAGAAAATCCGTGGCCACCATCTGTTTGCCTCAAAGTGACCCTTATGTGTCTTAACAATAGCCCTAAACGCAATTTTTGTTGTATCCATGATGCACAAAGACAATAATCTTCTGCCATTCTTCTTTACAGAGTTTCCATAGATCCTGGAGGATGGTGATACGATGCGAGAACAGAAAAGATTCTCTTCAGGAGACCAAATTCTCAGAAATTCATGAGGCTGGAATGGGTGACTTCACCGGTATGTATCGTATATCCCCAAATGAAACAACCTTGTTGCAGACGGTTGTCTCCGTTTGTTGCAGAAATCTGTATGCAATGTATTTGATGAACTCTCTGTTTAGTACAAATGGACGTATGACATTATGACATTTCCACAAAGTTGAGGCAGGTCTTCTGTATAAATAGGAATCTATGTGTTGCTAATAGTATGCAAAGTTGATGATAAAATTTTCAGGTAAATGAATAGTGATCCTCTATAACAATATACCGCGATGACCATAAATATTTTCGAGAAAGCTGCCTTGGAATGACGGACTGATTCTGGACGAGATTTTTAGTCGGCCAATGTGTAAGTTTTACAATAATCGAATAGCTGTACTAGTAAGCTTCATCTAGTGTTAACAACGAACTTACGCTTGGCACTGGCAGATGCTACTAATAGAGGCGCCTGCTGTTCCTCAGACTGCTGTCTCTCCTCAACGATGGGCCTCATTTAGGTAATATCTATGTCCCTTAAATATCTTCAAGAGATTTAACTGGTCCCGCAGAGTGCAGTTCATAGTTCTCTGGGATACACGTAGCAATCACACGTTGTCCGGAGAAGTTTCCTGGAGAACCATTCGATGTAAATTTTGAGACACGTGACGTCACTAAACTGCACATTCGCATTCGACACTCCTTGTTGGGTAAAGTAAACGATAGAACATCTTGATTTTTATAACTATTGCTTAATTGTGTTGTTGATAGTCGATCTTAAGGTGCGTTCATTTTGGTTTTGAATTTTACACACAAAATCTGGCACGTAAAAGTGCAACCACTATGTCCAAAAATTAACACAGTCTGGGAAGTACGATAGCGGTACAGTACCCCAAGGTCCTAACTGCATGTTGACCTTTAAAAAAACGGCGCATCGATACTGTGTGCATTAGGGATGCGCACGAGACAAGATTTGTGACTGTCTCGACTCGAAAATGTGCCGTAAAAGTGATGTCTCGACTCGAAAAATGTATATTTCTCTATTGGAAGAGCCGTGTCTCGACTCGAATTTTGTCAGGAAAATCCTCTCGACTCGTCTCGTGCGCATCCCTAGTGTGCATAGGTAGGAGTTGAACATTGGACACATGTATGTAACTCAATCCTCTGTAATAAGAGGATTAATACTTACACTGTCGTGTTGCCCACCCTGTATTATACCAAGGCGCCAGGCACCCCCCTATGTGGGTACATATAATGTTATTGTTCTCATCCTTACAGTATCTTTGACTCTCAACTTACGTATTATGTGAGTACGGTTGAAATTTAACACCAAAATGGTCAAATGAACATAAGGGTCACGTGGAAACCAGCGTTCCTGGGGAACACTGAGAAATGTTGTTTAAAACTCAATGAAAAAAAAAACTGATGTAGGTCAATATTATGGACACATACATTGGTGATTACTATAGTACGCGAAGTAACTAAAGTCTTGCTTCAAATATTTTGCTGAATAAATTACTACCTTCGCAAAGAAATATATTTCGTTAAAGAATCTTAAAACTAATGAATAACTCTAGCGAGGAAGACAAGTGAGAGCTTAAGACAAAACTAACTTCTTCCACTAAGAGATTCTAGAATGGAGATATTTCAAAGCACTCTCCGACTTTTATCGTCTCTAAAGCTGGCAACATAGCGAACGTTTCTGCTACAGTGACTTCAGAAGATTTTTTCGCTGCTAAGCGACCCATGACAAGTAGGATGTATTGTCCATCTTGAAACAGACCCTACGGAAAGGGCTTTCGACCGTGGTCGTATCGTATCTCGTGTGCTATTCCAGTCACCTCAACCCAGTAAATGGAACAGAGAACTATGTCAGGTAAAGGAGGGAAACGCACGAAAAATATACGTTAGAGTTATTACAAATTCCACACATCTGCAACATTTGTCAGATTCACTACACACAAAGATGTTTATGTATTTAAAAGAATACTGTTGCTACTATTTTTTAAGGCCTTGCACACAGACTTGAAATTCTTCCTATTCATTTGCTGAATCGGCAGCTAAATTGCACTTGTTAAACCAAGTAGTATACAGTACATAAAGAACAGAATTTACTTAATTTACTTCTAACAGTAATGCAAAATGCAAAAAGCGTTCATTTGTTGTCAAAGTGAATGCATGTCATTCGAGTACATTAGTATTATTATTTAACAATACAATAGAACTTGTTAATTTGATCATTAGCTTAATAGTGCCATAAAAACTGTGATCCACATAAATCTTTATCATTTTATTAACTCGTAATTGTTAACAAATCACAACAAATATATGCAACCAATTGTGAATCATATAATAAATGTGGAAGAACAATTTTGTCTCAGTAAATATTGCAAAAGATTATATATATATTTTTTTAAACTATATACCGAAGAAACTAGTAATTAGTTGCATGGAGGCATTAGATGTGATCCCAATCCAAAAAACACTCCTTGTTAAAAAAAAGCAAAGTGTCAAACTAATGCAAAAAAGTAGGTATGTTATAAATACAGCGTCACCCAAGATAAGTTATGATCTTGTTGTAACCAGTTGACTAAGTTCTTCTAATAATTTTGTGAAACTAAAATCTTTTTAATTTTGTGAAACTATGTGAAGCAAAGTTAAAAAGATTTTACTTTATTGAGTTGATTTTGAGTTTAACGTCCCTTTCAGCAGCGAGACTAGACGAGACGTGAACCTACTGACTAACGTGAAATCCGAACCACATGAGCTCTCGCCGGCAATCGAACCCGAGTCTCCCAGGCCAAAGGCGCGTACGCTGTCCGGTTAGCCACGAAAGAGCTTGATTTTACTTTGACAAGAGTTTTAAATAATAAGAATAATAAAACTGTAGATCAAGTATCGAGAAGTACTCCTGACGAGCGTGGAACCACGTATCTGTTATTCTAAAACTCATCGAAAAGTAGCACATTCCCTTTCTTCAGGAAACAGCTTCTCTCTCCAGTGTAATTACAGCAGATAACTATCAGCACGATATTCACGCAATCCGTGTTGTTTGTAAATGCAATATGATATAGTAGCCTGTCGTGTCTACTGTGAACCATATCTCAGAAAGTTAGGTTCCGACTTGGATGCGACAAAAGTTCTTTTCTTTCTCTCTCTCTTCACGACGGCAGTTGAAACTATGTCAAATGCATTTTAACTTCAAAGTTGCTAGAAGAATTAATGATTTTCTCTACACAGGTAAGTAATGACACTGAAGGCAGAGGTAAGACTCAAGTTTATGACTGGGCCATAGACTCACGCCCTTGACGATTTTCTTTAGCCACATAAGTGAATTACAGTTCCTACATTCATTCATTCCTAATTCTTTCAGTCCTTCGTACTAGCACTGTTACAATTCGAATCAATGCATTCTTTGAATATTTTATTATTCAGTTAATTAATTATTTGAATATTGTATTATTCGAATAATAGATTCTCTGTAGGTGTAATCGGAATGTCCCTTTAACAATAGTGAATCTTGAATTTCAATCCCTAATGCTGACTATACATTTAGTTAAAGGATGACCCCATTCCATTCCATTGCGTTGCGTTGCGTTGCATTCACATAGTTTCGGAAACTCCAAAGTTCTTCGTTGCAAAGACGAAAAGCTCCGCCACTGGACATAATCTATGTCAAGTTAACAGAGTTAAAACTTGTTATCCACAACCCTAAAGTTCTATCTTCATATTAACTTCCATAATAATTAGGGATGGCCACAAAGTTCCGGTTCCGACGGAGCCGGTACTTGAAGATCCAGTTTTTAGAACTGGTTCCAGACCTGGATCCGAAAACCCGGTTTCGGAACTGGATCTTCTAGAACAGGATCCATCAGGAACCGGTCCCGGCCATCCCTAATAATTTCGGCCTGCCAAAGGATCTTATTCGAGCAACGATAGAAGCAAAGAAAGTATCATTGTCTCTTGTTGCATAATCTCTCTACCACAGATTGATTGGTTCGTATGGAGTTGAACATTTCTTCCAACACCTATAGCTTTACTTGGGAACAGAACCACATCAACTCAACTCCCACTCACCCAAATTTTTACATATCCTATATTGAAACAAAGTTATACAAGATACACAAAACAGTATTTAAAATAAAATAACCCCCACTCCAAAATATTAATTAGTCTCTTCACTCCATGGGCAATGATATTCGAACTTCTAGAGATGCACTGCTCCGGAGGGGTGGCGGAGGTTTATTTATTTTTTACTTGCACCATTTATTCGTTAAGGAATAGAAACTGTAATTTGTTTTGATCGAACTAGTTTGCGAAAAGCCTGGCAGAGGATAACCAAAATATGTGATACTTAAAAACAGCATTGGGCAAAATCAATTGCAATTGTAATGGACCACGTTGATCCGTTACAGGAATTATGTGGTCTTGTCTGTGTGTGTGCCCTTATTCTTTATATTAACCTATTTAAAATATTATGAAATATTGTTATTGTTGAATTTGAACAACCAATCATGCCAGTCTATGTGCTATGTGCTATAATGTTCCATTTTATTATTACTATTACATTGTTTATTATTTGGTACAGCTACAGAATATATGCAAGTTGTAAGTTAGTACTAGGTGCTTTGTACAGAAGCTTTGTCATCTCCGTGAATGCCATTTCTCTGGTTTCTAAGTACTGAAGTCTTGAAGAAAAAGAACGAAAAAATTGTTAGTTCGGAATGAAAAGTAAATTGTGACACTATCAATAAAAAATGTATTTGTTATGTCAAGACTACATAATCTGCAATTAAATATAGGAAAGTACTACTATCCATTTCATAAAGATAGGCCCCTGACTTCGCGGTGCTGCCGTGACGTCCAGTCAAAACTTATATTGCATTGTCGTACCTCGTTGGAATTGCTGCAATGTTGTCTTTTTAATACTTAAGACATAAAAATTTTCTTTGTACTATGTAGTGAGAAAAAAATAAAAATTAATGAAAAAGTGCGTATTTTTTGTACTTTTTTGGTAGATCAATGTTTATAGAGCTATATCTCAGAAAAGAGATCACGTGAAATAATTTCCTGTGTACAATATGTAGATGCATCCATTAACTGTAAGTTGTGAAAAGTTCAATTTTCATCACTTGATATTTTTTGTGTAATTAAAACAAATGTGCGAAGCTCTGATCTCCTTTACCATGGTAGGTAGAGAAACGTACAAAATACTGTTCGAAAATTTGGAAGCCTAGTGTTCCAAATATTTGGAACTATTAACAAAAAAGGGTTTAGTTGGTAGAGTATTTATTTTTAAAAAAAAATATGTTTACTTCAACATGTTCTCTGCGTTAAGCAGTCCCAATCTTTAAATTCCCCGCGCTTATATGAAGAAACAGCATACAGTAAATGGAAGTGCGGCAACGCTGTCGTGCAGTGTTGTCGCGTTCAGGAAGCTTGTAGCGCGAAGCCTACTTCATAAGAATGTAATAGGAAAAAGTATTTATTATAACCTTTCACAACATCATAAAAACATTAATGCATGTACACTCATGTCTAAAATTATTGTCGCATGTCTATAAATATGTTATTGTAGGAATATAATTTGATAACGAATTCGCCTGGTATTTCTTATAATGTTAGTATGTGTATAATCGGCAAAGACATGTAGGCTATGTGGAAAATTTCATGTCAAAAGAGCAGTAAATAAGAACAATAAAACGAAACTAAAATTTTCTTATCCATTTAGCAACATTTTGTTTTACTCATGCTAATTTTCGTATTCTTTTCCTATGAAATTTACCACAAATAAACATTTCCCGACTACATATAGTATCAGTATTAAAAGTACCCTGCAAAATCATTATCAAATTATATTCTTACAAGAAGACAGTTATAGATATGCGACAATAATTTTGGACATGAGTGTACAAATCTCAATGTAATCGAAATAAAACGTTGAAGTAACACATCCAAAAACTCATCTCTTAATCTATTTACTTCACTCACTTTCGTCATGACTTTGTTGACTCATCGCTGCTCCTGCTATCTTCCCTAATATTTATAAACAATTGCTCCATTTCTACCTCAAGATCTATCAGTATACGCACTCTCCAGCTTACGAACATGTTAAAGGTTAAAAAGAAATGTGCCTTGGCAATCACGTGTTCACGCAAGTTCTGCGATCAATTCCCCTGCCGAATGTACAGTAACACAGAAAGGGTCCTTTGTTTTCTTTCAACGAAAGAAAACAATGCAATGAGTAGGTGACGAGGGCTGTATTTGCGTCTAATCACGTCGCACTGATTAAGTCTTCAATACTTCCCTTCGGTTCGTAGGCGTCAAAAACTTACACACGCATTCATATCATATGGGCTCATTGCAATGAGACGGACGAACGGGCATTTATATTTTCGTGAGTATATCTTGTGCTTTTTGATTTAAAAAAAAAAAAAAAGTGGATATTCCTTCACGAGCGGCGGTATTACAAAAAGAAGAGACAAAATGTTTAGCGATAATGAAATTGCAGAACTGATGAATGACTCTGACTCAGACGGTTATGAGTTAGTAATTAATAGTAAGGACATTGATTATTCTGTGTTTGGTGGCGTATCCGGGAGTGAACAAGATAGTAACTCTGTTTCAAGTAAACCTGAGGCTGCACCGAAAAAAAAAAAACGCGTCATTCCTATTCAAAGGCAGATTCTAATGTAGCTTGGAGCTCTTAGATCTGAAAACAGATTTTCTGTGAAGTGTAAACTCAATATTACATATCAACTAAGGTTGTATCATATAATAAACTTTGTGCGTGTTTTTGTTTCTGTGCAAGTGTATTTTGTACTGCGTGCAATAAGTGAAGAACTGACAAAAAAAAACAACAAATTTTCGAGGACCATCACATGCAAATCCAAACAGGATAAGAGTTCGCTTTTCTAATTTTGAACACTTAGTACATTTACTGTATATCCTGTTAATTTCTAAGAAATTGGTTTAAAATCTGTGGAGACATTACATTTTTAAAATATTTCTAAAAAGTGACGGACAGTGCGTAACAAGTTTAAATACCCGTCCGGCTGAGAGTGTATACGCGTCAGGAAAATGTGGCAACGTAGCACTCCGTATAAACTGCGATAGCGAAGGGCGCAAAGCAGAGAAAATCATAATGTCATATTTGTGATTGTTTATCTTTTAAAACAAGTCAAAACAATTTGGTTGAAAAAGCTACTTTAAGATCTTTCTAAAAGTTTTTTTCAGATTGTTAATACACCGCCGCAATTCAGAGATAATGATGTCTCACTTTTTGCTGAATAACAAGAAAATTACTACGTGTTGAGTAATGAAATTTTCAGAACTTGCAGGTAATATATGCATCTACATATCTTGCACAGGAAATTATTTCATGTTAACTCCTTTCCGAGATATAGTCCTACAAACATTGATTTACCAAAAAAATACGAAAAAATACGCACTTTTTCATTAATTTCTATTTTTTTCTCATTATACAGTACAAAGAAAATTTGTATGTCTTAAGTATTGAAAAGACAACATTCCAACAATTCCAACGAGGTACGACAATGCAGTATAAGTTTTGACTGGACGTCACAGCAGCACCTCGAAGTCAGGGGCCTATCTTTATGAAATGGATAGTAGACCTAATTTTAGTGAATTGTGTTACGAAAGAATAAGGTTTTAATATAAATTGAGTAGCTGGGATTAATAGAAATGTCGTTCTAACAAAAGTATCTCTTGTCCCTAATCCCTATATGTCGCTAAGCTTTAATGACTAAAATTTAAGTTACAAAAAAAGAAAAAAAATCTACAATTTATAAGACTATATCAAGCAAAAGTAGTTCGATATATCTATTATTTAAATATAAAATATCAAGAGCATTGAAGTACCGAAACTAAAAACTTGTATCCTACTTAGACTTATTTGTAGCAGCAATCTGAACATTAAATGTACGTCAAGCAAATGTTGGAATAGTATAATTTTAAACGGAATATCGTATGTCAGAGTTGTATCAACAGGGGAAGATTATAATTAGTACGGCGATAAATAAATAAATAAATGAAAATGATAATGTATAAAATGAGTACATGTAATGTCCGCGATATATGTTTTATGAAGGTTATAAAGAATGAGAAAGTACCCGATTCGTTGACAATTGCACTCTGTCGTGTTCTGTTATAATTTAATAATTTGTTCCTACAATGAGCTAAATGTACATATGAAGATATGAATGTTTTAGATATGTTGCTGTAGATTCGCCGCTGAAACTACTGATGGTATCATCTTGCCTAAAATAGAATATATACAAATTGTTATAAAATTTGCTCTCCTGAAATATAAAAATCCTTATTTATTTCTTTAATTAATAATTATTTTGCTTGATATTTTACGTTGAAAACTGCTGAGATATCATATTAGTATAATCTGTTTACTTTATCTGCACCAACTGCACAAGAATCTGGATACCTGATATATGTGAGATACGTTAGAAGCGCTCTGGTCCTATATTATGTAGTTGAAGGATTATTTTGAAAACAAACTATTAAAAGAATTGTTGTTGTGAAGCAACATGGCGACCCAAACAAATAATAATAATAATAATACATTTTCATATTCATACTGATAAACAAACGTAACCCATGAAAGTGAGGTGTTACACAATTGATCAATCAATTGAAAGTAATTGCTCTGAAAATTAATTGCAGCTGATTTGAATTGCAATTGATTTCAATTTGTTCTTGGCAATTAATTTCAGTTGCAATTGAATTAAATCATAAAATATGCAATTAAATTTTCGTCAATTGGTAATTGGTCACCTGGCAATTGAAATTTGTAATTGTTAATTGTCAATCGCAAAGAGTGCAACTGAAATATTTAATTGTTAATTTCAATTGAAATCAGCAATTAAAACTGAAGATAAGAAGATGTGTGTATATTGTGTTGTCCACTTGTTACTGTTTTACATAGCAAATAAAGTACTTATAAATGCTGGATAACTACCATCCTTTCGCCCACCTGGGAAGGAAGCCGTGAAACTCAGTATTTAAAAAAAAATATATATATATATATATATTATGCTTATGGTCCTATCCCCCCTCGAAAGAACTCTATATGCCCGTCATGCATACAATTTACGGACAAAACATTGACTGCTAAAACAACGGCCGAGAAAAACAGCGACTGCCGACAAAATCAGCGATTAGGGAAACAGATCCTATCACTAGAAAAGTCTCAAAATTAGGGGTAATTGGGAATAATACAGTTTCCGGGGGTGGAGTATTTCCAATCATTACACACATGCAATATATATATCAATCAACTTGGCTTGACGAAAGAAAACTAGCCGTACCGAAATTGGTCACTTGCGGCCAACCACTTCCGGTACACGGTAGGCCTACCTAATGCAGTTTCCAGGAGTTGGGGTGTTCCTAGCTTTCGCACACGCGCAACGTATTCTCTTTCCAGCCTTAGAAAAAAGTAGATGTAAACAAACCCACCTGACTACCAGTGGGTCGATGACCAGTGATTGGTTGTTGGTCTCATTGCACTAGTATCCTACAGCAATATAACCCCTACTAAAATAATAATTTCAAATTAAGATATCTGAATTTATCCTGCATTTTGCAATAATAATCGCGATAATACACGCAATAAATATAATATTTAACAACAGAGCTTTATTTCAACCTCACCCGTATTTGGACATACAGTATTTACTGCGCATGCGTATGCTTTCGCGCGCCTACCCCTCTCATTTAAAATTATTGTACAATGCAGAGTTTCATGGCGACGACGTGTAACAGTAATCCATTTTCGTCTCGTGTTATAAAACACACACACACACACACACACACACACAAAAAAAAAAAAAGACAACAGGAACAGAAGGAATCTCGTTTATATAAGGATTTAAGAAAATACATATTTCCAACATAGCAGTTTTCTAGTCAGTGGGTTAATTATTTACCAACCAACTGTAGCCTTACACTTTGAAAATTATGGGACGACAGTAAGTAAGCAGACGATCTTGCTGTTCACGTCTCTCGCTACCGAAGCACTTGTGAGCCGCGGAGTAATACATTTCACTTTGTTTACGTCTACTTTGTTCTAAGGCTGGAAAGAGAGTATAGGTTTATATCAACTAACCCGTGCTGACGAAGAAAAGCGGTCGATACCTGAGCTGCTCACTTCCAGGTAACTACTTACAGTACACAGTACCTAACACATTTTCTGGAGGTGAGGGATTTTCAACGAATGCACACATGCAACATAATTATTAGTCAATTTATCTTGACGAAAGAAAGCGATCGGTATCGAAATTGATTACTTCTGGTCGGCCACTTCCGGAACATGGCACCTAATACAGTTCCAAGATTTTCGTATTTCTAGCGTTTGCATTCATGATGTTGACGAACACAAGCGGTCAGTACCTGCATTACTCACTTCTGGCCAACTTCTTCCAGTACATAGTACCAAATACATTTTCCGGGGGTAAAGTATTTCAAACGATTGCACACATGCAACATATATTTCAATCATTTTGCCTTGACGAAAGAAAACTGTCAGTATTGAAATTGGTCAATTCCGGTTAGCCAGCTCCGGTACATACTACCTAATACAGGTTTCAGGGGTGGGGTGTTCCAAGCGTTTGTACACATACAGTATAATATAAACTCGTCTTGACGAACGAAAGCGGTCGGTACTGAAACCAGGGGCGTCATTTCAGACTTCGCTTGAGGGGGGTAAGAGTGCCACAGACATAAGACTTTCTCGTCTTGTACTAGTATATTAGTAGACAATCGATTAAAGTATATGTATTCCTCAAACTCTTGGGGGCAATTGCCCCCTCCTACCCCTCTAAATGACGCTCCTGACTGAAAGGGGTCTATTCTGGTCAACTACTTCCCGTATAGGGATGGTCACGAGCGAGTTTTCTTTTAAATCTCGACTCGAATTCGGATCGAGTTTCGAGTCGAGTCGAGCCGAGCCAAAACGAGCCAATTCGAGCTAAATCCTTTGTGAAGTTCCAAGTACTACTCTCTTCAAGTATCCTACATAGACAATATAATTATCGATACTACTACTACTACTACTACAAATTATTATTATTATTATTATTATTATTATTATTATTATTATTATTATTATTATTATTATTATTATTATTATTATTATTATTATTATTATTAACACCGTGTATAAACATGAAATATAGACGATTTGTATCTGAATACTAAAAATTAGTTAACTGTCGATCTCGGTCGTCAAGAAATCTTCAGGAGGCAAGGACATCGGTCACGAGGTTCTGGGTTTGAGTTCAGGAGGAGCAAATGTTCGAGCTCGAGCCAAACATTGTTAAAAGTTATATAACTCCGGCCAAACATGTTCAAAACTGCTCGACCTGGGTTTAGGGTTTTCAACGGACTCAAGCGGCTCGCTCACATTATCGAGCCGAAAACAGAAGCCAACCGAGCCAACTTATGCCGATGGCTCACCCGAGCCGAACCGAACCGAGCTAATTGCTCACCCTAACCGAGCCGGTTCGAGCCATCGGCTCAGTTAAGCTCACTCGAACCCAGCCACTCGAGTAGGGACTCGTTTCAACTGACCTGGGTCGAGCCTTCGGCTCCAATTGAGCCGAGTCGATGACTCGTCCCTACCGAGCCGGCTCAAGCCATCGGCTCAATTGAGCCCAGTCAATGGGTCATCCCAACCAAGCCAGCTCAAGCTGTTCGCTCAGTTGGACCGAACCGAGCCGGTTGACATCACTATTCCAGTTGAGCTTCTGCTTTGCCTTAAAAATTGGACCGTGCAATTCTCAGCCTTGATGGTAAGAACGGTTTGGGTACAAAACCTCGCGGCCAGAACCTCGCGGCGACAACCTCGCGGACCAAAACCTCGCCTGGCCAAAACCTCGCCTCCCAAAACCTCGCGGCCCAAAATCTCGCCGGGCCGAAACCTCGCCTGGCCAAAACCTCGAAGCCCAAAACCTCGCGGGCCAAAATCTCGCCGGGCCAAAACCCCGCCTGGCCAAAACCTCGCCTGGCCAAAACCTCGCGGGCCAAAATCTCGCCTTGCCAAAACCTCGCGCCCCAAAATATCGCCATACCCAAAATCTCGCCTGACCAAAATGTAAATGTTCCAACAGATGTTAAGGATGACGGTATAAAAGACGCTGTTTCAGAAAAAGTATCACGGGTATTTGATCAAGTCTCGCGATACCATATGAAAATTCTATTTCTGTATTAGAGGATTTCAATGTGAAGATAGTGCGACAGGATGTTTTTAAACTGGTTATAGGGAAAGAAAGTCTGCATAAGGAAAGCTATGACAACTAACGGGGTTAGTTTCGTGAACTTTGGAGCATCCAAAAACTTAAAATTTCAACAAAAATCTAATAAAATTTATGAAAGTATGAAATAGTATATGGGTTTTTACGACCTCCCTTGATTATGTCCTATAGTTTAAAGGAGACGTAGATGACCAGGATGAAGGAAATGATCGAATAAAGAAAGTGGGAGGAAACGGGAATAACCCGAGAAAGCCCATGCACACGATGTTTTTTGTATCTTATTATTATTATTATTATTATTATTATTATTATTATTTGTAATGTGGAATTGCATATTAAGAAACTCTTTGGGTAAATTTTAAAGAAAAGTTTCATTCGCGGCGAGGTTTTGGCCACGCGAGGTTTTGGGTGGCGAGGTTTTGGCCCGGCGAGATTTTGGGCGGCGAGGTTTTGGCAACGCGAGGTTTTGGCCCGGCGAGATTTTGTCCCGCGAGGTTTTGGGCGGCGAGGTTTTGGCCACGCGAGGTTTTGGTCCGGCGAGATTTTGTCCCGCGAGGTTTTGGGCGGCGAGGTTTTGGCCACGCGAGGTTTTGGCCCGGCGAGATTTTGTCCCGCGAGGTTTTGGCCGGCGAGATTTTGGGCGGCGATGTTTCGGCCGCGAGATTTTGTCCGTATCCCGGTAAGAACTACAGTATATACAGTAGAGCGTCGATTATCCGAACGTCGGTCAACCGAACGACCGCTTAACCGAACTGTGTACTCGCTCGCACCTGTTACTCTCCCACCCTACCGTCCATCATCCCCCTCACTCCCAAACCAAGTTTCCCACAGTAGTCGCCGCATTGAACCACCGCTGGCGGAACATTGTTTCTAATGGGGCCTTCATAAGGCGCTGCTGACCGGCCAAGCCGCCAGTCACTGTGTTTCAACAATCAGCACACTTCTTTTTATGAATAAATTTACTGTACAGTACTTCTTTTTGGCAAATAAACATGTACAGTTCGATTATCCGAACAAACCAGTTTTCCGAACACCCATGTCCCCCAATTACTTCGGATAATCGATGCTCTACTGTACTAATATTTGTGCTCACGGCGTCATTAACTTGTTCCGCCACCAACGAATTTAGAGGTGCTTGGTTTTACATCTTTTGTGCGTGTTTTGTGCGCCTATTCCCACTTTTTGTGCGTCACCGGAAGTGAGTCAAAATGGGCCTACACAGGCACGTAGCCAAGGGGGGTCCGGGGGGTCCGGACCCCCCCTTCGAGACCAGAAATGAAAAAATTAAGGAAGGATAAAACAAAATGAAATGGCAAAAAGAAGGATCAGTGTTAAAAATTGAAAAGAAAACCACAGGAAGCTTTTGCTTACTCTTTCTTATGAGGAGATTTGTATTATTTGCAATATGGTGGCGAGGTAAGCGAGGTAATCTGGAAGAGTCAGGGAATTTGAAATTTTGAAGAAAAGTTATGGAATTCTCAGAATCCCTGCTACTAGTCAGGGAGATTTCAAGCTTTCGAAAGCATAAGTGCCATTGTGTAACAGCGTGGACATTTTTAATCATAACAACTTTTCGTCATCGCATCCTTGCAGTATCAAACATGTTATTTCAACGACAATTTTCTGTTGCTCCTTTAACCTGTCATTTGGAACCGACAGTAGTTGACGGAATAATAAAAACAAAAAAAAAATATGTGGAAAGAAAGTTCTGTTAACATTTGATTCAACAGAGAAACTAACGCATATATTGTAAAGCTAGTTTTACATGTCTTGGTATCCACCACCCGCTGACTCCCGGCCCGCATACTTGCAAGTCATCGCTAATGGAAGTGTCACCATTGATTTCAGCGACCGCGAAAACTATGGATTTGACACTAATATCGGTCATTTTGGATTACTTTTATATGTCTTGGTATCTCACCCCCTTCGGTGATCCCCGGCCCGGAGCCGAATAGCGTGAATTTGGCGGTTAATGCGATTGGAGTTTCACCATTGATTTCAGCGACCGCGAAAATATGAAATCGACACTAATAGCTCAAGTGGTAGAGCATTGGCTTCGCATTCGGGAGGTCGTGGCTTAGAAATCCCGCTGCCTACCATCCTGACTGAGGTTTTCTAGGGTTTCCCTCAGTCCTACCAGGCAAATGCCGGGATGGCACCTACTAAACAGGCCCTGGCTGATACCTTTCCAAATCCTTTCCATTGTTAATATTGTTGGATATTCAATGTAAAATGGCTTCTGAGCTGTATCTGGTGATTGTTAAATAAATAAATAAATATAGGTTATTTTCTACTACTTTTACGTGTCCCGGTAAACGATCCCCGAGACCCCCCTGGTTCGAATTTCGCAAAAGCGTTTAACTCTAGTCTGGAGCCTGGACCAAGGTATTCGTGACTAAAATTTGGTAACTCTCAGTCAATCTGTCTGGTTCCCAAGCCGATTCCGGTAAACGCCCCCCTGAGACCCCACTGTTTCGAAATTTGAAAGAAAAACAAAAAAAAAAAACGCTTCGTCTTGATCTGGGGCCTGGACCAAGGTACCGGTGACCAAAGTTTGGTTTCGGTCCACTCGTCTGGTCCCCAGGCCGCACACAGACAGACAGACAGACAAACACACAAACAAACTCTTTATTTTATTTATATTAGAAGATAGTTTACAAGACAGTATTCAGTATGTACTTTTTTATAATAATTGAGGTCATAACGAAAGGAAAATTGTTATATTTGAATAAACAGGACAAGGACGTGAATATTGCAAAATCTTTTTCAATACTTTTTTTTTATTATTTTGCTCGAAATTTTTCCATAGTTTGATATTAAAATACTTGCTAACATAACCTTATTTTATTGTCCTAACAAACCAATATATGTTGATAGTAAAGTAGTTTAGATTGATCGAACTCCTGGGCCTTCAGAATTTCATGTCACCCCCCCGTTACGAAATCCTGGCTAAACAAACCAATATATGTTCCAGTAAAATAGTTTAGAGTGATCAAGCCCCTTTTGTGATGACCACAGTATTTCATGTCACGGACCCCCCCCCCCTTCACGAAATCCTGGCTACGTGCCTGGCCTACAAATATGGGGGAACAATTTAACGCTGTTCCGCCACCAACGAATTTCGAGGTCGTTTCCTTCACATCGTTTTGTGCCGTTTTCTGCGCCTATTTCCACGTTTTGTGCGACATGGGAAGTGGGTCAAAATGGGCTTCCAAAGTGGGATGAAAATGAACCACCGTTCCGGTACTATCGAATTTCTAGGTCGTTTCTTTCGCATCGTTTAGTTCCTATTTTTCTAAGATTTTCTGCACGTATTTCCTCATGTACGAATACGTTCGATGTGCGTGAACGTCCCCTGTTTTTCCTTTTGCAGATGCAACCATCTTCTACGAATTTTCGATTCCTCTCGTAAATTTGCTTATGATGCGGCAGTTGTTTATTAAATTGACGGCGAAATGCTCGCTGAACTGTAACAATGGACTCAAGTTTTGCCAATTGCAGCACACAAAAAGACTTCTCCTGTGGTGACGCCGCCATTTCACTACAAACAAACAACAGCGCCAATGCGGCCGTGATTGGAACTTCTATTCGGGCTGTTTAAATTGTAAACTTTTCTTACTCAAGTAACGTTCGAATCATGTTTCTATTTTGTAGTTTGGAAGAAATAAATGTTTGAAATCTGTTCTTTCTTTTTGAATAACCCTGTACATGACCGTGTCTGTCTCATTTCAATTATTACTGCTGTGGAGGCCACAAAAATTTGGATGTTTGTGATACTGAAGTGTCCTTAGTTAGTAACACTGCATAATAAGTATGGTATTGTATGTTTTTCTGTCATATGTAAATTTGAAATTTGTAATACCCTGATGTAGTCATTTGAAAAATGACTATGTTCAGTTGGGAACATTATTAACCTTGTGGTATTACCAAGGTGTGCCAAATAATGACCCTCTGGCGATGTTTGCATGGTGCAAAATTTCAGTGTTTTTTGTCTATTAGTTTAAAAGTTACCAGAGTATATCAAAATAAGGATGCACCCTATATATATATATATATATATATATATATATATATATATATATATTGTAAATAACCTATTACACCACTTTGTTCTATTTTGATAAATTTGAGCTGTCCATCAGCCCTAAATTCATTATCCAGAAAACGATCAGTCCCTCCGATATGAACCTCCTGGATCCACTAATAGCCCCAGAGTCATCTTTCATACACAAATTTAAATTTTAGCTTTTTAAAATGTATTCTAATTGTACACGGACGTAAATGCTTGATAAAACTACTTTTGAGTGTAACAGGAGGGCGGGGAAGTAGCTACTATTTCTGCAATTTGCTGTTCCATCATATTTTCTATCTATTGTGAATTCAAATATTAGTAGATTCTTGTTTTACGTCCATCCTCTAATTGAATCGGTAATTTATTGTAAAATTTTGTTACTACATAAATAACGTAAGTTAACACATTAAGTGCCGCGTGAGATCACGTAGGTCTCGCATAAAATATTTCTTTACGGCAACATGGTGCCAAGTTGGTCTCACACAAGTTCTTGTTAGCGTATGTCCTGTGGTGATTCACTGATCTCACTTTTTACATTAAAAGCTATTGCAGTGTATAGTAGTCGACCTGGTAGTACAAGAAACAACCTTACCTGTGGAATTGTGAGTCCAACGTCAGGGCACAATCGGCTAAAATTTGTATGGTGGCATATTGGTCTCACGTGGCCACTAAGCCTACTCCGAACCACGGTCTATCTGGGGCCACGTGACACCAACGTGTCACCACAAGAAAGAATCAATATTACATAGTACCGATACTACAGAATTACCTAAAATAAATAAGTTAATACTTAGGAAGACACACAGAAACCGAAAATGAAGAAAACACATTCTGGCTATAAGAGATGTTTTTGTTGCAATATAGGTGGCACTTAAGCTGTTAAAGATTTCGTGGTTACTGTTGTCATTATGTATTTTGTAGTGCGCTTCCTACTTCTTATAATTTGAAGAGGGTAAAATTATGCTTTTCTATTATGTGAACAGCATCACCTTTCAAAGGAAAGTAATAAGAAAGGAGCACCGCATACCGAAAAATCACAGGAGCGCCGACCTTTTAGAGAACTCGTTCAAATTCTGATTCCTTCATCATTATTTACCACAGCAGCAACAAAGTTACAAGGTATTGCTTAAATTAATTAACCTACGAATGCTACCCTTGAGCTACACTTAATTTTAACAGAGCGTTGATGGTTTGGGAAGGACTCTGCTACCAATGTTAAATTTAAAATTCATTAACATTTGAAAAGTGTGAAGTACACATATTACTAAATTTAACAAGCATGTGCAAAAGTGACTACGCAGCCGAAGATGTTAAATAAAGTATCCTTCATTAATTATTTGTCATTATTATCTCCATCATAGAGAAGACATTTGGCTAACAGCTTCTCTCTGTCTCTCCCTCTCCATTCTCTTTCTGACCTTTACCCACGCTGCAGGTGTTTTCCTTTATTAACCCTGCAACACGTCATATGTAAAACAGTGACCATTTTAATTTCCTATACACTCACATGCTTTTGCATACATTTACATTTGGGTAGGAGTGTATCAAGTATGCGCAGACGCAACTGTGACCTACGACTCGTTTAAAAGGTAGTCATATACGCAAATAGAATTACTTTTCAAGTTCATAATTTCCTTTGCAATATCGTTAACTACATATGGTTATTATAAATGTAAATTAACCTCGATAAAACAGTTATGAACTGAAGAAAGAAAAGAAAAAGTTGTTTGAAAGGCTTAGTAGTTTGCTCTTAACCCTTTCGGACCCAAGTCATTTTTGACGTCTTCCTATATTTCCAGTTAATGACTTATTGCTGAAAAACTAATTATCCGATTGATATTATTAAGGCCCTACTTTTTAGAAGAGGGATGTGGCCATTTTTTGGTGTAAGTTACATTGCAGTGCTGCCAACGGGAGGAAAATTATTAAGGGAAATGAAGGGGTGAAAATTTATTTTAAAAATCCCTAACCGAACTTCAAGAACTTTTTGTAGCTGGCACCACCGTTGCCACGTGGATCCAAGTCACCTAAAAGAATTCTTTGCTGTGTTGACAAGGTACAGTGAAAACCTGAAGCCGCTTTCTGTCATACAAAGAGAGTGAGAAAAATATCTCTGTCGTCTAACACATGACACTTTGACACTTTTTACGCCTCAGAAGTAAAAATTAACATATATGCCAGGGCTACAGTTTCCCTAATTATCCTATTGAAACTTTTTATGGTGTATTCTGTAGACCAAAGAGGAGGCTTTCAGAAAGTGGTGCGTTTGTTTCAATGTAGCCAGCAAGAGGGAAATAATATAGGGGAAAGGGAAATTTTCCGAACTTTTCACCTAAAATCGGGAATTTTTGGATGGAAACACTACAGACACAGACTGCAACTATCTGAAAATAAACCTGGGTACCCCCTTTTTAATATATCCTAAAAGTATCATGGCAATATCTAACAAAGCAAGCATAATTTTTTTTAAAAAAATATCTCATTTAATATCTCATTCTACCTCAGAAATTCAATATTTTCTAAACATTTACAGAACATTATAAATCTCAACTGTACTTCCCCTAATTATCCTACTGAAACTTTTTATGGTGCATTGGAAAGGGCTAAGCTAACAAGCTTTTCTGAATTTCCCCCTAAATAGGGAATTACAATTTTCCGTGGATGGAAACACTGCTACCAGACAAACGCAGACTATCTTAAACTTTCGTACACCACTAATATATCCTATCAGTATCATGTCGATATCTAAGAAATAAAGCTTGCAGTTTAAAAAAAAAATAGATTATGGTAAACAGAAAGGTAAAAAAAATCAAGGTTTAGAACCTAAATTCGAATTTTTCGTACGCTTCCTAATTACCCCATTGTAACGATCTGTTCAAGCTTTTGTTTAGTAATGACCAATGTTCGACTGTTGTAAGTTGATTTGCGTTCGTACGTATAAGGTACGGATTTATAAACGAAAATTTTGAAAATTTCGAATTGTTTGCCCAAATTTAGGGAAATTTTAATTTGGTAACACTGCGTGCGGGCCGGTCCAATTAATGTCAACAATTAGATATCCACCCGAGCCGATATCTACCTGACAAGTCTTAAAGAAGATCTCTCTACAAAGGAAGCTACAAGAAGGGGGGGGGATTCAAAAATTTTCGAATATTTGACTCGGCTGAAATTTAAGAAGAAAATTCCACCACACCCAGAAGAAAAAGAAACTAATATGATAAAATATGGTCCAACCATATTTGACCATAAACAAAATTTATCTCGATATCTTAATAAGTATCCACACAGGAGCTGATTGGAAAAAGTGACATACCCGTGTGTGTCACTTTGGCCACCTGGGTCTGAAAGGGTTAATTTGGTATAGTAAGATTCAACACGAACAAAGAGGGATATTGCAGTTAACGGAAGACATTTTTTACTACACAAAAAACATCTGGATTGCTGAATAATCTGGATTTGTAATACTGTATCATAATGCAGCAAAAATTTGTTATGGTTATCTTTTTTAGGTTGGGATGAAGCGTTGTGGTGCCACATATATTTTACATCATTATTATAGATCTTGATTAGAGGAACACAATGATACAACAGATTTTGGGATTCGACTTTCGAGTCTTCAGACAATCGCAAGCCAAGTAAACCCCAAACCAAGTAAAATAAAAGCTCATCAAGAGTACTGTTAAATCACATGCATAGAGTACCTCCAATTTTAAATTATTTTATTCAATTTGATTTCCCTGCTTGCTTGAGTCAAACTCTGCACTTTTATTTTTTAATCTATTCCTACCGATCTAGTTTTCTTAAATTTTGAATTCATGCTTATCTTCAGTGACAATACACTATCTCTAATTGACTAAGCTTCCATATTCACTACGTCAATTAAAAAAAAAAAACTGTTTTGCAAATAAGGGTCCTTATCTTCAACACAAAGAGCACTATTATACGTACTTCTGCTGCTATTACTCCAGGTCTCGCCAACCCATTTGTTTATCCTAGCTCACCTGGAACCTTGTATTGCAATTTAACCCAAACTCCCGTACTTCCCCAATCAGTTATGGTTCTGAGGCTTTTGCTTATTAAAGAAAATGAAGTGTTCAGCAGCCAACAACAAACGCGCTGTCTCCTGTTTTAGACAGTAGCGCTACGAGATTGGGGGGTCGATTCGTACAGCGACACAACCTTAGTTTAGTTTCAACCACGGGTAAACCCCTGGCCCCTTACGACGCCCAACCCTGAAGTTATCGCCGCCTTCTGCAGTTTACATCAGTAAGTACCGTACGTTCAGAACGTCAGCGAGCACCTGACGCTTGATGGAGGCTAGCATTAGCAATTACCGATTTTCAAAGAAATGAACATTCAATTTTTAACTTAATTTATAAAAGGAAATTTCTGAGCAGAAGTGTTTAGTACTAATTTAACATTCTTAACTTCTTTCAACTCAACCAATTATTAAAGTGCAAATATGAAATTTGTACATTAACAAAATCTGATAAATAACCTTTCGCTTCCTATGAAGTAACACTAGCGATGCCATGTGGCAGAATTCCGCTCTGAACGACCTTTCCTTCAAAATTGCCGTTGCGGTAAGGTAAGACAAGGTAAGAAATATATGTATAGTCAACACAAAGTGCAGGGGGGCGCGGTGGCTCAGTGGTAGAGCGTTCACCTCTGGTGCTTGGGGTCCCGGGTTCGATCCCAGCCCCCGCCAAGTGAACTTTGCGGTGGACAAACACCGTGCTCGTGGGTTTTCTCGGGGTTCTCCCGTTTCCTCCCACTTTCTTCATTCCACCATTTCACTCATCACTCATCATCACCGTCTCCTTTAGCCTAAACGGCATAACCGTGGGACGTAAAACTCAAAGATTTCATTTAATTTCATTTCAACACAAAGTGCATATTCGATTCTATAGTAGGGGCCGCGGTGGCTCAGTGGTAGAGCGTTCACCTCTGGTGCTAGGGGTCTCGGGTTCAAACCCTGCTCCCGCCAAGTGAACTTTGTGGTGGACAAACACCGTGTGCGTGGGTTTTCTCGGGGTTCTCCCGTTTCCTCCCACTTTCTTCATTCCACCATTTCATTCATTACTCATTATCACCGTCTCCTTTAGCCTAACCGGCATAACCGTGGGACGTAAAACTTAAAATTTCATTTCATTTTCGATTCTATAGTAGATTATCTTCCTGCCGTTAACAAAATTCTTTGATCGTAGTGTTCGTTCAAACCATATTTAACCTTGTGCCTCAATGACTACGCCATGGAACTAAAGTTTCGAATGTTCCCTCGTTTTTCCCCACTGGCTACAGGGTGAAACCACGTTAAGTACTGCTGCCAACTGCTGTGAAGAAATCTTACACAGACCAGTAAGAGAAACCACGTACAAAGAAACAATATCGAAAAATAATAATGTACTATGTAAGTCTCTAAGTATCATCTTAATTAGATATACCCAGTATTTCTTTGTAAAAAGAATACTTTTATGCATAGTCATCTAAAGGTCAAAAGAAAGCGCATATAACAGGTTAAGTGAATTTTATTCGCAAGTCCACTGAAAATGATACTATTTTATATTTCCTAATATAGTTGCTTATATCTTATTAACAATAAGACAGCGGCGTGTTCATTTATGCATTTAATTAAATCATACTTTTATGATGTTCTATGATTTTATTTGGTCACGCATTACTAATTACAATAATTGAACGTATGAAGTTTATGTCACATAAAAATTCTTTTCTTATACACTTTATTATCCTATATAAGTAACGACTGAACTTTCTATGCAGCTCGAAATACATCCCCCCTCTTTTTCTCCTTACATTGATTAGCATGTCAGAGAGAGGTGAAGCCAACATGGATGGATATGAGGAAGCTGGTGATAATTATTTCACTAGACACTGTCGGGCCAGGATAAAGTTTTTTTTTTTTTTTTTTTTTTTAACTATCTCTTGACAGTTATGAGAGAGATTTCAATTGGTACCTGTGTGCGAAATTACTGGGAGATCTGTAAGGATGGGGGGGGGGGAGAAACTTAGGAGTGTAGTGTATTTAGATTTGTAGTAAGCAAATTATCATTCTTCAATTGATTATAGAATTGAGCAACCTCCTAATTCAATAGTTCCCAATAACTTTAGAGTTGCACTTTCCCTTTTTATTTCTCAGAAGAGGTACGAACTCATACTAAATTTTGGTATCTGCATAGTAGTAGTAGAAGTAGGATGCAATATTCACAAAAACTAAATTACAAACCTTTATTTATGTTACAAGTATAAAACATACAATATATACGTACAGAGATATCATTGCATTATTTACATCTCTTGTAATTATGAAATGTAAATAATGCCACAGACCTCCTAGGAGTCTGTGGATCACCAATTGGGAACGACTGTTCTAATCAGTTACAACGCCAGAGAGGAGGCAAGTGCTACCTGATGGCTATAATGAAAGAATAGCCGTCCTTAAATTTGTCTGTCCAACTACTCATCCCTCCTCTCCCAAGAAATTAAAACTAGCGTCCGAATTGGTCCGAATTACCCGTCAATCTTACGTGTTCTTCATATATTCAAGATCCTATAGCAGTATAAATAACTATCAATACAGCCGTTTTGTCGTCCCAGTTACATTTCCGGAAGTTCTGTTGCTAGGGGATGGCTCAGTCACCCTGCAGCGTTCAGTTTGTTTAGATTAAAATGTGTTCAAAAAATAAGTAGTCAAGAACATAACGTGAGCTAAAATTAGCGCCTTTCTTCTAATTATCACGCTACCCCTGTCTTAGTATTTTGGCTACGGGGCTATTTGGGGTATGCTAGCTCTGTAGTAGAAGCGTGCATCTCTGGTGCAAGGGGCTCCTGGTTCGATCTCACGATATGTGAATTTGCGGCGGACAACATCATCAGATTCATTAATCATCTGTCTCCTAGAGGGCATAATTTTGAAATGTAGAATCAGAAATTTCATTTCAAGCGAAAGTGATAGTAAAATTATCCGTGAATACGAAATCACTTTTGTATTCACATCCACTGGTAAAACCTTTATAGGTTAAATAGAGGCAAAATGAACTACGCTGCTAGTTCACTACCATCTAACAAACCAGTTTACTTGCAATGAATTTACAACCCTATGAGGAAAATAAGCTAGAGCACTAAATTTCCGGTCGCAAGTTGCCATATACATTTACTTTGACTAGGCAAATCAGGAGCGTCATTTCAGACTTCGCTTGAGGGGGCAAGGAAACCACCGATATAATACTTTCACGTTTTGTACTAGCATATTTAGTAGGCAATCGATAAAAGTATAGGTATTCCTTAAACTCTTGGGGAGGGGACAATTGGACCCTCGTGACCCCTAAATGACGCACCTGTATCAAATGCCACACTGATTTGCCTACTGGATTCTAACCTGAAATTTCGTGCCCCGAAAAACTTTTAACTATACATTTAACAACAAAACAGATTGACAAGTATTTCAACAGGACATGTACAAATAATTATAATGACCAAATATTTAACATCGAATGTTTACCGGGGATACAAAGCAAGTTGCATCTTTCAGTGAAACCGAAACACACAATTTTGCACGATGGGGAAAACATACATGGAAGTGAAAAGAGCGACGTTCAACAATGACGTTTTTGAGATACGCGGCAAATTAACAGGAATATAAACATAAAGGCTCTGAATATTCTTTTATGTATGTACGGTTCTACAGATAACCAGTAAGCAGTGGCATATTTACGATTTCGTTTCGGGAGGGGCTTTGCTAACTTTCGGGGGGGCTTTGCCTGGAAATGTGAAAATTCTACAAGATATTTCATTTACTTTACTATACTAAGTAAGATTTCGGGGGGGCTTAAGCCCGGAAGCCACCCCCCTAAATACGCCACTGCCAGTAAGTAAGGAAGACAACACCTCACACTGGATAACATCACTTTTTGAGCTTACTGTCCGGTAGTGCTAACTACTCTTGAACTTCTTATGAATTAAATGTAATTTACTGGTTCTGGCTGAGATAACGAGTTATTGGTAAAAGAAATTAAATATTTTAGATTTCCGTCCCACGATTATGCCCTTTAGGCTAAATAGGACGGATGATTAATGACAGTGAGTAATCATGAAAGAATTGGTGGAATGAGAATGGAGGAAACGGGAGAACCCGGAGAAAAGTTACACACAATGTTATTCATCACAAACTTACTTGGTTTAGAAACAAGTACTCCTAGCACCAAGGGGTAAGCGATCAACCACTGAGTCACCATGTACTCAATAAAGGATAAGACCGATAAGAGACTTATACCCAATGTATATTCGGAACGACAAAATCAGATCTACCAACCTTATGAGCGCTACAACAGTATGTAATATACAGTCTATACAGCGTTGACTGTTTTGATCCTGAAACGTCTTTTTTTTTTATATATATATATGAAAACTGAAATTTCGTATGATGCAAATAACAGGAAATAATTGTTCGACACAGCCTGCAACATCAGCAGATCAACTGTTTTGCCAATTCAACACAATTGTGTTTTTCAGAACTCGGATTATTATACAACGCAAGACTACAATTACACTAAAGCTCATAATACCTAATTTATTATTCAATGTTGCAAACTAACGACGCAACACTATCACAAACATCCAAATTTTGGTGGCCTTTACAGCAGTAATCACGCACGACAGAGAGACCGAACAATGCACATCCAAAGTTCTCTAGTGTTTAATACTATGATTATGATGTGACTGATTTCGAATGAATACGAACCAAGTTACAAGGGATTGAAAATGTGTTTTTCAAAAGCCTTTATTTTGGAAAAACTGCTCAGATAAGTACCTCATTCACCTGCATAGATAGTTCTCAATACATGTAACGATCACCATACCGTTTACAGCAATTTGATATCTAACCAGTTTTGAAATATGGCAAAAACTGTTCAACTTTGCAACATTGCTTAAAATTATGCAATTCCGAGAACTTATTGTAATTACATTTGCCAAAAGTACTGTTATAATGTCATAAAAAAAATGCAAATTGTTTTAAAAAGTTCCCACAAATACGCCATTTCAAGCAATACAGGCTATCATATTTTACCTTTTTTTCGTATCTCCCGAACTGTTTGAGATATCAAATTATTGTAAAAGACATTACGATATTTATGTTTATTGAAAGCCAAATACGCACGTATTTGGATGTAACGCTTATCCGAACAGTTTTTCGAAATAAAGTCCTTTGAAGAGTGTCAAAATTTTCAATTCCTTGTATTTTTTTTTCTATTTGTTTAAAATACGTTATGTGATGACCATAATACTCGACATAATGTACTTTGCATGTCAACAGCCTGTCCGCCTCATTTGCAATATTACTGTTGTAGAACCCTCCAAAATTTGTTTTTCGATGTTTGTGATAATATAGTGTTCTTAGTTTGTAACACTACATAACAAGTGCAGTGATAAAAGTTTTCGTTTTATATGTAGATTTAAAACATATAATAAGATGTAATGTTATTTGAAGAAACATAATTTTATACACAATGTATGCAAAACCGTGTACCCTGCTGATATTTGCATGGTACAAAATTTCAGTGTATTTTGTCGATTAGTTCAAAAGTTATAAAAGCGTGTCAAAAAAGTTATACAGTAGAACCCCTCTAATCCATCATCTTTGGGACTGGGGGTATGGTTGGAACGCAAAAAAAGGTTGGATTATCAGAAAATACAAAAAATACGAATTTACAGTAAAATAAACAACCTCTGAACTCAAAAAAGACTCAGTTCACTCTGTACAGTAAAAACAAATGAACAGTAATCACTAAAATCTGCACGGTACAGTACAGTACAGAACAGAAAACACACGCAACGAAAGAAACGATACAAGTACTAAAGCATACGATGACGGAGCACTAAAGCGGATATGCGGTAGCAGCATAAACAACAATGCCGTCACGACAATGGGCCTCGTGAGTCACGAACGAGTCGAGACAAGTTCGACTCGGGCACGGTCGGATCAACCGGAGTGGCGGACCAGCCGAGGGCAGACGAGAGGGGTTCTACTGTACATAATCACAGTTTTCAATAGATGAAAGGATCGTAATGTCGTTCACAGTAATGCCTTTTGCTATATCGAACACTTTCAAAAATATGGAAAGCATGATTGTATTTGTGAGAAATGTTTAAAATGGTTGAGGTTCGTCCTTCGCTTCTGTAAAATTACAACTATAATTTATGGGCTTTCAACCACAACTCTCATTAAGTGGTCCTAAATGAGGTTTTCCTCATTCACACCAGGCAAATGCCGGGGTGGTACCTAACATATAGGTCCCAGGCCGCTTCCCTCATTCCCCAATCCTTTCTTCATTTCCTTTTCCCGGATGGTGTGCTCGCCGAGGGACGTCATCCCTCAAAACGTGACGGGCTAAATGACCATAGATGCAGCAAGCCCAGGGAAAATATTATATATAAACTTTACCAATGTTTGTTGTATCTACGGAACGGTTTGAAATATAAAGTTGCTGTTAACGACATATGATTTTTCCATCAATTGGAAACCATTTAATACATGTCTAAGCCGTTTATCCAAATAAAGCCTTTCAAAATAAGTCAAATTTTCAATCTTCTTTAATTTTGTTTCTGTTTATTTGAAATTCGCAAATTCATGATCATAGTATTCCTGCTAAAGGTACTTCGCATGTGCATTGCCTCGTTTATTTCATTTGCATTATTATTGTTTCAGAGGCCTCCAAAATTTGGATGTTTGCGATTCTGTAATCTCCTTAGCTTGCAACACTGTATAAATTTGGCATTGAAAGTTTCGTTTAATATATCTGGTGCAGGGTCATTTGCCAAAATATAACTTTATATTGGACTGGCAACACTGCTAACTTTGTGGTATCACAGCGTATGCCAAACAATGTTCCCCTACCATTACTGTATTTGCATGGTACTAAATTTCAGTGTATTTTGTTCATTAGTTTAACAGTTAGAACCTGTCAATCTCACGTGTGCCCTCGGAAAATATGCGAAACATACTTCGGCCTCACCCCCGCCATCCTCTGACGTATGAAACCCTTCCTTTGTTTAGGGAATAGAAGTGAATAGCCTCAGCTATGTAGCCAATTTGCATTTAGTCGCCTGGTCTTGACGGGGAATGGACAGAATGGCAGGAGGACATAAAGGCAGAAAGTATAATTTGAATTCTCGAGTTTTAAACTATTTTGTTTCTTACTTGGTAAACGAAAATTTCAACATAAATTTTCGGTTTATTCATAATGTTCCAAAATTCGAACTGCTAATAATATTTTAATTCTGAGCTTTCTGATGTAAGAATTAAGAGAGTGCCACCAAGATTTCCGCCGGAAGTTTGGAATGTTCATGAGGCAACTCTTGTCTAAGAATCCTCGCACAAATAACTCATATGAGGGGTAGAATCATAAGCTTTTCCATTTGGTGGGACACAACCACCCAACGGTATGGAAACTCATACAAAGCCTCCAGAAAGAAAATTCCACCGTTCATTTTACCATTTCCTAGTGCGAAAGAGGACAATACCCCGTCAAGAAAACTAAAAATATGTTGATCTGCAGCATAGATTGAGGAACCTATGTGTGGATTATGACACAAACAAAATATTTCTTGAGGAATTCTTGCGGGAATTGATCACAACTTGAAATTAACGACAATGTAAGTAGCTACATTGTCATTACTCATTATTATGACTGCAAATTGTTTTCGTAGTCTATTTTACGGTATATTTTATTATATAAAATTAATGACGGTATAAATAATTAGCCATTCTTTTCTTAAGACTGCAGAATGTTTTTATAGCATATTCTAGGCATATGTGTTATAGGATGTTCACGTCACTGTAAGTAACTAGTCATTCTTACGACTGCAAAGTGTGTTTATAGTCTATATTACGATATATTTTGTTATATAAAATTAACGCCAATGTAATTATTAGTCATTCGTACAACTTCAGAATGTTTTTATATTGTGTTCTAGTATATGTGTTATAAGATGTTAACGACCTGGTATCAGGCCGGTAGCCAGCCCAAAAATGTAGGGGGACCCGGCTGAAGTTAGGGGGTCAATCCAACCATATTATAGCTCATCACAATATTATAATAGGTGGAAATTTTAGGGGGGTCCGGCTCCCTAGACCCCCCTGGATATGGGCCTGCCTGGTATGTAATTAGTCATTCTTACGACTGCAAAGTGTTTATAGTCTATATTATGATATATTTTTTTATATAAAATTAAGGACTATTTTTTAGTCATTCTTACGAGCACAGAGGGATTTCACTAGTGCTGTCGAAATCTGTTTTTGAAAAAAAAATAGTTTTTGCGGTTTCCTCCCCCAAATTATAACCTTTTACACCCCCAAATTATCGAGCACTTCCTGTAGGGCTACAATGATTAAATTTGGCATGATTGTAGTTTTCTGGGACAAACCCAAAGGAAAATTGCCAAATGTGAATATTTTTAACTTAAGGGTGTCTAAAGGGGGATGAAGAATTCTCCCGTTTTCGTCAGCGTTACCTAAGTGAATCATCAGAAATAAAAATTTCCAACGTTAAGTGGTTTTATGAGGAACTGAAATATTTCCCATGTTGTTTATATGGAACGTCTTCTACACCCCCAATTTTTTTAGCACTTCCTGTAGGGCTACAATGATTAAATTTTGCATTATTGTAGCTTTCCGGGACAAACTCCACAGGAAAATTGCCAAAAGTGAATATTTTAAATTTTTTAGGAGTCTAAAGGAGGATGAAGAGATTCCTATGTTATTTAAACGGATGTTTTCTTGGGATACAAAATCTTATCTTTTAGATAATTGAAATACGAAAAGAAACGATATAATTATGGGTTTACGAGGTGCGAGGTCGTAGGCCGAGCAAGAACAGTGTGTGGGGGCGAAGTCCCCGGATGGGCAGATTCAGAAAATACGAAGAGCAAGTTTACGTAATTCATTGTTGATGCAAAGGCCGATGCGAACCCGTAGGCCGAACAGACCTGGGGGTCTTGGAGCAGAGTCCCCAGCTCGCCAAAGGCTAGTTTTGTTATATAAAATTAATGATGATGTAAGGAATTGATCATTCTGACGACTGCAGAGTGTTCCTTATAGTCTGTTCTACGATATCCTTTATTATTGAGAATTAAGAAAGATGTACCAGTACGTAATTAGTATTCTTACAATTACAAGCTGTTTTTATAATTTAAAGGATATGTTATAGGAAATTAGAAAAAAAAAACTGTCATTCCTGTAACTGTAAAGGAATTTTATAGGTCTGTACTATGATATGTTTGCTTTCAATCTATATTTTCTTGTAGTTAGAATTGTTCCAAGACCAAGATATCAATTGGAAGATGGTTACAAAGAAATAAATTTAAGTTTTGTTAAGTTTGGATAACTGATATTTACCCTCTTTTACGCTCTTGGTTCAATTTAGCTGTATTTATATGCTTTGGACATTCGAGGCAGATATGACTAAATCGAGAGCCGTTACCTACTAACAAACACAATAGGTGAAACCTAAAAATACGAGCCCTAGGAGTTATAATTTTTGCCAAAATAACTTCCTGCCATTTTGTCCTCCTGCCATTCTGTCTGCTGTCATTTCGCTCTCCTGCCTTTATTTCCTGCCATTATGTCCCCTGTCATTATGTCCTCCTGCCATTCTGTCCTAAATTCGTCCTGACGAGTGAAGATCGTAGGCGCCAGAAGGGGCACAGTTGAAATAGAAAGGCTCTACTATGATGTCCCAAGATAAATGTCCCACCCTGTGTATGCTACACGTTGTGCAATGCTATATACTACAGTAGGAAAGTGGGATTCACACAAATCAAAGGCGAGCATGCTAAGTATTTGCCTGCTAAACAGTGGAAATTTAACATTGTAAATTTTTAGATTTCTGAACACACTACCAATCAGAAATACAGTGAAAATCACAAACTCAGCCTTTGTAAGCTCTTTGGATAATCGTGTTTCTTTTGTTCTGGGGTTACAAACTACTCATAGAACAGGACATTAAATAGTTGTATTTCCATTTCATATAGCTGCATCAATGGTTTATCATTCGCCACCATGTAACAATCTCATAACATAGGCTACAAGTCAGAATTTACAAAAACAAAAATGGAACTGCATATTCATACTCATACATATGAAAACAAAAAAAAAAAAAAAAAAGTTACAAGAAGCATCGACAACGTTTGCAATACAACAGGCAAGTTGCAATCCTTTTATAACTTTTTGTTATATATTACACAGGTTTGAACAGAAGCATAATTTAAGACAAGCTGCTCTTTGAAGAATTTCTCCTCAAAAAGTCATAAAACGGGGCAGTAAAATCACCACAAAAGACACGTAAATACGTACTCCAAGCGACCGGAAATGACTCCATCACCTTTATTTTTCTTATTACTATAGAATATCCCCCGAGCACAATAAACCATTCTTCATTACACATGTGTCAATCTCTTACAGAGTTGCAAACTTCTCTTATATGAATATATTTGATCTGTAAATTGAGTTACTTTCTGAAAGAAAGGGGGAGGGAGGGAGAGAGAGAAAGAAACACTATCAGTTATGCATGATACCAGTTCTCTATCATAAAAAATCATCGCCCGGGGCGAGACTATACGACGGCATTACACGTAATTTTTCCTTTTTCTCTCAAATTTTGCGACACCTTACTTCGGTGACCGGGGCCGTCGTCCCGCTCCCCCTCCCTGCGGGACGGTACTGTATTCTATGGATGGTTAGTCAGCAAAGCACTTTGTTTTTTTCTCAAAGCAACCATTTTCAAACTGTATACCATGATAGAACCACCAATGTGCCAGGGAACGTGCAAGACATTGCAGGGGCGCCCACTGAGGGGTGCTTGATGCCAGAGCATCCCCAGAATTTTGGGGCGCTCAAACTCACACAAAAGACGTAAGAAAAATGTGAGAAAGAGTTTTAAAAAGGAAAGAAATGTATTTTTTGCATCGTAATTTTTAAATGGTAGTAGTGCCCCATTTTTTCATAGAGATGGGAGGGAGGATATAAAATTTGATAAATTTTATCACGGATGAAAACGTAAAATTCCGAAATTGTGGCGCTGAAGATCAAAAGTGGCCATTTTTTTTTTTCGAAAAGACTTACATTTTTAAGGACAAATTGAACGAGTGTTTCTCCGTACTACTTTGTGCACTAGGTCCCGAGTTTCAATTTCCATTGGGAGTGTTTCAGATTCCACAGATCTCGCCCTTATATACTACTTATTGCCTCGCTGCTGGCCAAGGACATAAATACAGATCAATCAAACCGATCGAAATACTGTATATCAATCCGTGATTTTTTGTGTATTCTTCATGTGTGAGTGTTTAATGGTGATTTTAAAGGAAGGCAAATCACCAACAGATGGCATCATATATTTCCATCTTTGTAATTTGTAGGGACCGATAATATTCATAATAATTTAATCAACTTCAGGAGATGAATATTCGAACTTTGTCCAAAGACAAACTGAATCAGTTACAGAATAATCCGTTCATTTTTGTGATACTTCGTTTCTTTCATTGTAGAGAGAATTTTATTGTTAGAAGCATGCTACCGAAAAGTAAAATTAAGTCCTCTGTATCCTTATGGAATGGGTTATGAGTCTCTCTTCTCATACTGATCTGAGCCGGACAGACCAGGAGAGAGAGAGACAAACCCGATGATCCAGAAGGAGGTCCGAAATATCACCTCTGCAGCAATATTGCAGAATTTTATTACGGTAGTTGATTAATGATGTTTGTTACTCGAGCTCGAACATTCATTTATTTCATTCTCGATGTAACATTTCTTAATCAAGATACCATGTTTTGAATATTTCAGGTTTTCACAAATATAATTTCATGTTTATTGGTTTTCCAATATGTGTTTTTTGAACACTGCATATACAAAAAGTATTAAGAGAAAAGAATTTGGGCTCAGCGGTATCTCGATCAAATTTTTAACATAGATGATGTTGGGGTTTGAGTTTTGTTTTTTTTTATCATTTCACTTTGACAGTTAAATTTAGGGGAGGCGGAGAATATAAAAATAAATAAAACTTAATAACTCTTGAACCACTGGACCGGTCTCGATCAAATTTTCAACCTAGATGAAGTTCGAACCTGTGATGGTTTCTGTCATATCACTTTGACGTTGTAACTTACGGAAGGGAGAGGAGGAGAGATATTTAAAAAAAAAAATGATCGAAAATGGCCAGTATTAGTGCCGAATCTATAGATTTCCATGTCGGTGAAATGAACTGACACTTCTGATGTTTAAATCCAAATTCAGCCCCGCAACTTGGGGGAGGGGAAGAAGGGATATACACCGGGCGGCCCAAAGCAGGTATACAGTACCGTACTGATCAGCTCATTGCATTTTATATAATTTCTTATTGTTATCCATCAGGTAGACTTAGTTTCTTTATTATTTGTTCTCAATGTATTTTTACTTACATCTTAAGCTTGGAAGAGCTGAAGCAAAGAAACCCATAAACTAGAATGTTATAGTTGACCAATACAGGGGTGTATACCTACTTTTGGGCCACCCTGTATATATACATGATAAAAATTACCAATATCAGCGTCGAAATAATAGTTTTCAAGGTTGCTGAGATGAACAATGACACTTCCGATGCCGTGTTCTGCAACATGGGGTTGGGAGGGGAGGGGATATATAAAAATAATCGAAAATGACCGATACCAAAGAGCGCTTTAGTAATAGTAAAAAGTGACTTACTAACGAAACATATTACTATTTTTTGTTAATTTAACCCAGCGAAGCGGGGAATTGATTGTGTTTTATATGCTCTAAATGGAAAATTTTACAGCTTGATTAAAGTTTGACGATCCCCCATAAGGAAAAAAAAACATGTAGCTTATCCTTTCTGTGCTTCTAACGCGTTTTTAATGGTAAACCTTGTAGTTATCTGTCAGTGCAATGTTTGACGCGCAGAGATTCAAAACAAGAAGAAAGAAAATCATATTTAGTGAAAAGGCCACGAGAAAGGAGAGAATCATTTTGTCACAATTGCATTAGTAGCCTCACACATACTCCCCACGTGTATGACGACGATTCGTATGTGTCCTACTGGGTCACCGGGTAGGGTGGCCAGAAGGCAATTGTTAAAAAACCGGACACATTGACTTAGAAAGCCGTACTTTATGAATTTGTAAACCTTTTCTCTAAATATGATAATTCAATTCATTAATTGCGTTTAGGGATCTTAGCTCAAGCAAGCTGGGAAAGCTATATTTATATGTTAAAATTCTTAGTTCATTGATATTTCTCTGTTCTTCGAGAGGCTTTCAATAGACGCTTGTTCTGCAAGAATTCTTTAAATATGTCACTGCACGTTCCATTCTCATTTTTTCCTTCAAAATTGAAACAAACTTGAAGTTCGGACTTAATTGTGGAGATATTAAGTCGGTTGCGTTCTTCTGTCCAAGCAGCATTCATTAATGGTTTTCCTACCAAACTTTTGAACTCTAAACTTTTCTTATTTTATAACTTACAAAAAATCTACTGATACTAATTTGCAAATTCTGAAATCTCTGACACTGGAGCCATCGAGCCATCAGAATAATGGAAAGTTAAACATTTATAATGAGAAACTGAAAAGCAGGACAAATGGGCGTTCGACTCGATTACTAAGCCGGACACGGGACAGAACCTTCAAAAGCCGGACTGTCCGGCCGAAAGCAAGACATCTGGCCACCCTATCACGGGTCATGGGTCTGTCCGAATCACTGGGTCTAGTGTGTTATTGGTCTGACTGCCTCTGAGTATTGTGGTTCACGGGCCACGAAGTTCGTAATGCATTCAATCACTAATCTGTACAGTGAATGAAACAAGATAAAAAATTTCACGGCTTTGGACAAAGTTTGTTAGTTGATTAAGTTATTCTGAATACTGTCGCTCTCGACGAAATACATTCGAAAAATAAGAGAAACGTGCTGGCATCTAGTCGAACCTTTATACTTACCTTAAATCTGTTCTTGAAATTCTTGTCCAATAACACCCCTTACCTTCCTCAGATTAGACTGTAATTACATATAATGCTAAAGGAAATATTGATATTTTATTGCAGGGGTTCCCCAACCGGTATGTCCCAACACAGTGATGTGTTGCGGAACCCAATACTGTATATCACGAAATTTTAGAATTTAAAAATCGTGAAGCATTCAATAATTTGTTAAAAATCACTTTTGAGACACATTATTACCAGTCAACGTCTCCAGCAGTAACAATAATGTCCTATACTACAAAGTGTCTACTTCTTCGAATTTTATGGTCTTTGTACAGGGTGGCCCAAAAGTAAGTATACACCCCTGCATTCAAGTATAACATTCTAACTTATAGATTTATTTACTTCCGCTGTTCCGAGCTTAAGATATAAGTAAAAAGACATTAAGAACGAATAATAAAGAAACTAAGTTTACGTGATGGATAATAATAAGAAATGATATAAAAATCAATGAGTTGAACAGTACGGGACTGTATACCTACTTTTGGGCACCCTGTATTATTAAAATTTATATAATTATTAATTTAAAAAATCAAAGTCTGTCGCGATATCGTTGTGGGTGTTCAGTGAAATGTGTCAGTAAAAAAAAGTTGGTAATTACTTTTTTATTGACATATATCAAATACGATAAAGTACGAAATACAGGGTGTTTCAAAACAGCACCGACAACGTTTGGGAGGTGATTCCTGACACCAAGATAAGACAAAAAGTATAGACCAACCTGGGTGCACAAATGCTTCCTTTCGGAGTTATAGGCTGCCGAAAACATGAAAAAACTGAACTAGCTCCAATACTATGGGACCTACTCTAGTCGGGTCAAGACTGCACTTAAGAACTAGTACGTGTCCTATCCAAATATAAATGTTTCAGAATCCTGCAGTACTTCTGCAATCGTTTTTAGAGAGGTAGTTTGTGAATGCTTCAAATTATATGACCATATTCAAACTCTCTATAAGAATTGTTGCACAGGATTCTGAAACATGTATTTTTGGATAGGGCACATATTGGTTCCTAAGTGAAATCTTGACCCGACTAGGGTAGGTCCCATAGTATTGGAGCTATGGACCTCTAAAATTCATTTTTTCATGTTTTGGGCAGCCTATAACTTCGAAAGGAAACATTTGTGCACCCAGGTTGGTCTGTACTTTTTGTCTTATCTTGGTGTCATGAATCACTTCCCAAACGTTGTCGGTGTTGTTTTAAAACACCCTATATCACAACAGGATTTTTAGTTAATAGAATAGATTTCAAAATCTAACATGCTGAATCATTTAGATCAGCCTTTCTCAACCTGGGATCCGAGGATCCCTAGGGGTCCACAAGCCAATCTGAGAAAGGTACCGGTACACACAGTGGTAGATCTGAGAAAGGCACTTCGCTAAAAAGTTTCTTCGTTTGATCCTGACATTTCCAAGATAACACCAACCGTCACATTGACTGAAGTAGTGTATCTCGGTGAGTCATACACTTATGATCATGATAAATTGTTGGCTATTTTTTTCTAATTTTTTTTTTATATACCGGATGGGTAAGCTACTGTGGTTTAGTTTTGTTTACGTACTGGATTTATTTACATATTTTTCAACATCTAATCAAGGTGTCCAGCCCCAGTCCAGTCCAGTCCAGTCCAGCCCATATATATACGGTGTTTGTCCACCACAAAGTTCACTTGGCGGGAGCAGGGTTTGAACTACTGTATATGCAGGTGCCGCGGTGGATCAGTGGTAGAGTGTTTACCTCTGGTGCATGGGATCCATCGTTAGATCCCAGCTCGTGGCAAGAGAACTTTATGGTTGACAAACACCGTGTGCGTGAGTTTCCTCGGGGTTCTCCCGTTTCCTCCCACTTTCTTCATTCCATTCATTTCTCGTCATCACCGTCTCCTTTAGCCTACCTGGCATAAGCGTGGTACGTAATATATATATATATTATATATACTAACATGGAGAAGGAGAATATAAATACTAACCTATATATTCCAAGGTTTATTCATGTATTTTTTACATGTATTGTAGACTCTAAAGGGGGCCCCAGTGTGGAAAAGGTTGGGAAAGGCTGATCTAGATACTGTTCAGTACCAACTTGTTTTCTTTTCGAATGAGAAATCGATATCCTCGCAGAGTTTTTGGCAGCAATCCGAACAGACCAAGTCAAAAGTTTCTTCATCTTTTTCTCGCGCCTCCATTCGATAATTCTTGAATAAATAATCAAAAAGAGATCACAGGTGTTCAAGACTGGAAACGTATCAACAAGTACTGCTCATGTGGATTCAAATGCAATCATAGCTAAACTTTTGTTTTCCCACATCTGAACAAGAACCACCGGAAAGAAACGAACATCTCGATCTGCTGCATGTAAATCCTGAAAAGAATCCTTCGCTTTTCCATGACTTAATAGTTACTTCTCGAAGTTTTAAAAAAAAATAGTTTAACTTTGGCCCAAATTAGGAGCCAATTAAATCAAGTATCCTGTTTTCATTAAGGTTGTCGCGAACTAATTTCCCGTGTATGAAGTTCTTCCCTCAATTACTATAGCTCTACAAGATGGGATACCGGGTTCGACTACCAGTAGTAGGAAATCAAAAGTTTTGAACGCATTACGGTGGTTCACATTCCGGTGATTAAAACTGTAGGTCTACGTTTCACAAACTCGGTGCTGCTGAAAAGAAACGTTAAACTTCTAGCATTAAAGCAAGCTCTAATATCCATCTAGCGATTTGCTAGTAGCACCGTATTCCTACTTCATATTTGAAAAAAAAAAAAATGATATATAAATTTATTAGTTAGAATAGCTAACAGTTCGAATACCCAATTACAATACTAACAAATTAAGCTATTGGTTTAAAAAAAAGAAAAAGAAAAAGAAAGAAACAAAAACTTTGTAATAGTCATTGATAGTATTAAATGTACCGAAAAAATAAAAATTGTATGTTTGGATTTCTTATCAATGTGTAACATACCTGTATTTATTGATTTTTTCATATTATAGCCTATTGTTTAAATGTCTATTTAAAACTTTCAAGACAAATCTGAATGAGTGAGTCTTAACACGTTAAGCGCCGCGTAGGACCCATAGAACTCACAGAAAAGTTTATGCAGGGGCCGCGTGTCCCATAGGAGCTACATGTCTGTGTTGTTACTTCTTAGGAGGCCGTCCTTGACGAGTCTTTTCCATTTGAATGGACTAACTTGGCTCCTTGGAAGATTTTTCTGTTAACGATCCATAGTATTGCATTTTAATAGGTATACAGGGTGTTTCAAAACAACACCGATAACGTTTGGGAGGTGATTTCTGACACAAAGATAAAACAAAAATTATAGCCCAACTTGGGTGCACAAATGCTTCCTTTCGGAGTTATAGGTTGCCGAAAACATGAAAAAATGAACTTTAAAGGTCGATAGCTCCAAAACTATGGGACCTACCGTAGTCGGGTCAAGATTTCACTTAAGAACTAATATGTGCACTATCCAAAAATACATGATTCTGAAACCCAAGGTGCTCACGAAGCAATATTTATAGAGGGAATTTGGCTACGGGCATATAATTTGAAGTACTCACCAACTACCTCTATAAAACTTGTTACGTAAGTACCGTAGGATTCCGAAACATGGATAATTGGATAGTTCACTTACTAGTTCCTAAGGGAAGTCTTGACCCGACCAAGGTAGACCCCATACTTCTGCAGCTATGGACTATTCAAGTTCATTTTTTCATGTTTTCGGCAGCCTATAACTCCGAAAGGAAGCATTTGTGCACCCAGGATGGTATATACTTTTTGGCTTATCTTGTCAGAAAGCACCTCCCAAACGTTGTCGGTGTTGTTTTGAAACACTCTGTATATTTACCAACGCATAACATGTTAGTTGGGTGCTGCTAACTTAATAAAGAGAATAATTGTTCTCTCCGCATATGGAAGAGAACAATTTGTAATACCGCAGTATTCATTTGTGGCTTTTGTAGAAGACAACTCTATTACATATTTATTTACGTTCATTTGCTTTCAATTATAGGGAAAATTTTACGTCTACGGTTTTCACCTTCTGATTACACTAAAATAAGTAAGATTGCAAACCAAATTGACTTACACTAAAGCATTCAAAAGATTAACGCGCATTTTTAGATGTCTGGGCAATAAGAATGCATGTGGAAACTTTATAATGAAATTTATCTATTCATTTATAATATGTTTCAGATACAGCACTAGGTCATTTTACACTGAAACATTTTAACATTTTGATAACATAACAATTGAATAACAATTTGAGGTCAAGATGGTAGAGCACAACAGCGACGTTACAAAAATTGCTTATTTATAGAGGAAAATCTTGTGATGCTCAGAAAAGTAAAATTAGTGTGCGACTTACAGACATATCTTGCAGCCTTTACATGGCGATAGTAAATTTTGAGTACCCATTCGTCTGTTCGTCCGGACGTTAGTACGTACACGGGACTAGTAATCACGCTGTTTAAGATACTGAAGCCAAGCTTTAAAGCTAGATTTTTATGACATTCACCAGGTGGATTTTCGAATTCCTTCCTTATTCTCCAAAATACGAAAGTTTACTGAAAGATCAGACATCTTATAAATCCCCGAATAGCCTCCTCTGTGACCACTTGGTATGGCGCCCTCTCGATATCTGTATCAGCACCCTTTACATGGAGGCAATTCACTCTCCGAACCCTTCAAAAATTTTCCCTCCAATATTTTTCCTACTTTTCTTTTTTTTCTTTTTCTTTTTTTTTTTTTTTTTTTTGTTTAATTACAAAACTGAAAGACAGCATATGTAAAGAGGTTAAAAGAATAACTGATTATCATATCGCTGTACAAAGTTAAACAAACAAGAACAACACACGACATCGAAGTATTTATCAGTTATTTTTATTTCTTATCTTTAAATAAGATGGATGTTTGCCTCTCGTCAACATTATTATCTACAAGAGATAAAAGGGATACTTGGGAATGATGCCATTTCGTTAGAAAAGAGAAATAATACCACACGGTTTAGAGAGATAATAATACAGAGATAATACGGTCCTGAGTGCAGAAAACTAAGGTGAGTTTAACGGAGCGATAATCGTCCACAAAAGATATTTTAAGAAAATAGGAGAAGAGAGCGATACTTATAGCAAGCATCAATTCTTCGTAGGAAAGTCAATTGAATTGGGAACATTTTGTGGAGAAATTTTCTTCTTCCTAATGCAACAGGGAAGAAAGTGAAAGGAAAGCGAGGAGTAGAAGAAAATAAACACAACTGATCGAAGGTTTGAGAAATAAAAGAAAATATTCTCAGTGAAAAGAGAAAGCTGAAAATTGAGAAACGTTAAGAGGAAACTTCCAGATCGAATCTACAAGGGGGGGGGGGAGAATCCAGCTAGTCTTAGGGCCTGCTGATAGGCCGAATATAATAATAATAATAATAATAATAATAATAATAATAACCAACATATGGCTGCACGTCTCTCCTGCAACAATAGAATAAACTTCAGGAGATTAATATTTAAAATTTGTCCGAAGAGAAATTGACTTGAGTCGATTTTAAGTTTAACGTCCCATTCGCCAGCGAGACTATATGAGACGTGGACCTACTGATTAACGTGGAATCCGAACCAGATGAGCTCCAGCCGGAAATCGAACCCGGGTCTCCCACGCCATAGGCGCGTACGCTAACCGTTTAGCCACGAAGGAGCTCCGAAGAGAAATTGAAGCAGTAACTAGAGAACAATACGTGCACTTTTATGATATTTAGTTTCTTTCATTGTCGAGAGAATCTTATTTTTAGAAGCATGCTTCTGAAGGATAAAATTAAGTGTCCTGCACAAAACAAAATAATCAAAATAGTGAACGAATCATCCTCTGATTATTAATTCAATGTGTCTTTGGGCAAAGTTTCACTATTAATCTCTTGAAATTGATTCAATAGCAATATTATCGCTTCTTACAACGTACACTGTAAAGATAAGGGAAAAGTGCTTCCATCTATTGGCAACAGTGAAACTTTTACACTCACCTTGTATCATGTTAGAAGACGAGGAAAACCTATGAAAATGGGATACATATAGTAAAAATAATATGGAGACAAAAGAAACATGTTTGGAATAGGGATGGCCACATTTTCCGGAAAAACGGAAAATATTTTTTCCGGAAACCTGAAAATTGAAAACGGAAGACGGAAAATTTTCCGGAAAAAAGGAAGATAAATTTTTCCGAAAAAACGAAAGATGAATTTTTTCCGGAAAAACGAAAGATGAAATTTTTCCGGAAAAACGGAAGATGAAATTTTTCCGGAAAAACGGAAGATGAATTTTTTCGGAAAAACGGAAAATGAAATTTTCCGGAAAAACGGAAGACGAAAAATTTTCTGGAAAATGAAAATGTTCACTTGGAATAGCGACATTGGTCGTCTTACATTAAGAAAAATAACGAAAAATGCTACGGGAAAACAAGTAAATGAGGCAATGCTCTTAAACTTCACAGTGGATAGGAAAGGTCGAGTAAATCAGCGACGAAAGATTCCTTCCTGCTACATCTATTTGTACACTTCCTTAACCACGTACTTTTTCTATTTACGTGAGGGCTTGCGGATCATTAGTTCGCATCGGGAAATTCCGATCATGCGTATGTTTCGGGGAATTTCCGATTATGCGTGTGCTTGAGGGCAGACTCCTGGCAGTAAAGAGAGCTGGCATTGTGTTATCAGTACAACTGGTATGTTTATATTCCAACCATTTCTTCATTGCTTATCATGATCACAGTGATCTGTCAAGGTCACAGATCCTGGGGGGCCGGGGGTAGCCCCCTCAAAGTTCATGTGGACCCCGCATTGTATTTATAAATATACAATATTTTTCATAATTTGAATTCGATTTGTCTTAAAACCTACATATATGCCTTCTGCATCTGAATGGATCACCAAAGTTACAGAGAAATCGGGGCCCTAGATTCTATAGAATCCACACGCAGTAGTCTTGTATCATTTCATGGGGGGGGGGGGAGTACACTACGGATTCCAACTGAGCTCAGGCGTTAGAACATCAGATTAACATTCAGAAGACCGATGTTCGATTCGAGAGCCCTACCGTTCCGACTGTTTTTTTTTCTGTAAGTTTATTACTCAGTTACACCAGACCTGTGCCCAGGGGTGGACTGGCCATAATCAAGTACCGGTCCGATGGCCGCTGCGCCCTCCTCACATCAGTACCTTGCACCCTCCTCGGGAGGGGCCAAGACCCGTCTTAGCCTCGGGAAGAAGCACAGTTTTCTCTCTGAACGCACTTTAAAAAAAACAAGGCTACATAATTATTTTATAAATTCGCTAGTATTTGGCCAGCTAGGGCTCCACCCCAGACCCCGGTATTTTCTCGGCCTGCGGCCTCGCTCTTTCTGTTTTCGGCGTCGGAATGCTATTAATGATATTAGATTTACCCCTAAATGTATAGATTTGAATCTAATATAGGTCATTTTGAACGATTTTTACATATCACCCTTACCAACCCTACGCTCCGCCCCAAATCCCAGTATTTGCTCGGCCTGCGGTCTCGCTCTTTCTGTTTTTGGCTTTGGGAATGTCATTATAATGATCTTAGGGACCCTGAAATTTATAGATTTGACTCAAATATCGGTCATTTTGGATGATTTTTATATATCAACCCTCTCACCCCACTGATCCGCCCCCAGGTCCCATCTTTACTCGGCCTACGGCCTTGCCTTTTCTGTTTTAGGCTTTGGTGGTACTATTAATGATTTCAGCGACTTCGAAATATATTGATTTGACTATAATCTCGGTAATTTTTACATGTCCTCCCTCCCACTCCCGCCGTTAGGGGCGCTAGTGACGTTATATACCAAGGCTGTTTTATGTCACACTATAACCTATATGTTTCCAAAATTTCGTTAAAATTATTTTTCTCGTTCTTACGTTATACCATTAAAACCATTCCTAATGTTATAATCCCCATTTAAATAGCATGGGTTCAATTTTCCACCCCTCCCCCTCTGCAAAGGGCCGAGTTGGGGGTTGTTAACCCCGACAGTGTTGATTAAATGGTACCAAAGAATATTTATGCCAAGTTTGCTCAAAATCGGTTTAACCGTCTAGGAGGAGATGTGGAACATAATCATACATACATACAAACATACAGTGGCATTTATAATATAGTAGATTATTGTGCGTATATATGCACATTGAAAAAGTATACGTATACCAAATTATATGATGCCCAAATACATAATGTATATAGAATATAATACTTGCAAAATCTGTACTATGACTTTGGACAAGTGAGAATGCTGCAAAAACTGTATACTGTTTGTGAATAACATGAACATCAAATGGCTTGAAGGGCGGTCACGAATCAAAGAATGATTTGAAAATGATATGTTGTGACTTATGAAGAAACTTTTGGGTTAAGTTCCAAAGTTGGGCGTCCGTTTCCAGCAAAATTTGTAAACATTACAGGAAAGATATGGATAATTTGATCGTTTGTATGCTTGATAATATATAAGAGTCTCGAAAAATATGTTTATTTGTTATATATATAAGCGGTTATAAGCATGGGAGTATACTGCGAGCGAAGGGAACTACTTGGCGCAAGGTAACCGAACAGTTGCATTGTGGGAAAGAAACGAGCATTTATGTTATCAACATGGCGAATGTACAAGGGCAATGAACTAACAGTTTTAACATTTGTGAAGCAATACGTTGATAACGTGCAAATTCTTTTAAATGTTTGTGAAGAGCACGGATTAATGAACCTAATAACAAATTGCAAAGGATATAACAGCGAAAAACGTGGCGAAAGCGGACGTCCAACTTTCTAATATATTAATAGACTTTGATACGACTTGGTAAGTACATTGTTAAGTATAATGTAGTATTGTTATTTTCACTGATAAGTGGCTATACAACCTTATCAAATTTGGAGTGCAAAGGTTCATGTTAGTTAATGATTAAGAGGGGTGAAGTGCTGAACGAGCTCATCAACTTTAGAAAATTGACCCTTGACCGGAGAAATAACGGGTTTGTGGAGAAGAAGAAGTGAAATTAGGAAATGAAATAATTCCAGTAGAGAAATGTATTGTAATTGTTGGTTTTAAGTAGTGTTTCATGGAACTTGGGAACTAGAATTCAATTCCAAAGTCAGACATGATGCAATGTCTCTCATTCAAAATTTGTGCTCCTTTGAGAGTATCATTGTGGGATGTTTTTATTGATTTTTCAGCATACCACACCTTTATCAGACTACTTGAAAACAAAAAACTTTGACTATGTCCAAGCATGGCGCCTGATATCCTCAACTCAAAATAAGTTGAAAGAAGCTAAATCCTGTTCGGCGTAAGCTCTAAACTGCGATAAACAAAGCCACGTGACACTAAATCTCCCTGATTTGCTGTTGTCCTACCGACGCTTTTACTCCTCTGCAAAATAGTTCATATGGTTTGATTATTACTTTACTATGAAGCTCCATACAAAACTGCTACATTATTATAAATGATAAAAATATAATACGGATTATCTAATAATGCTGCAATCGAGTGTGGCTAATGAAACAATAGAAATAAACACTAAGCATGCGCAGTAATTATGGCGCCAATTCAACTGTGGACGCGTGTTCTGGTTTCAAGCCTGAAAGACGGCTAACATGAATCCCGGTTCCGTGAGTGTTGTGGTGAAACATCAACAAGATAAACTTTTACTCACTAAGCAACAATTGTTTACTAGCGAAATTCAAATATATTTTTTTTTAATCTTTCCAGTTTTTTTCTTTCTTTTCTGCTGCTGGAAGTATCTGGACAACACCAGACAGTAGTGTAAAAACGCACGTGTATAATTTGCTCCTCCCCGTGGGGAGTGGGAGCGATACATCACTAGCCAATCGTATTTGTGACAAGCGGAAGGATACAAATGTTTTGTTTATCGAAGTTTAGAGCTTGTCTACAAAGCAGCAGAACACTTTGCAACAGAAATGTCACATAATATTGAAGGACTCATTACAGATTCCTAGTCTAGAACAAGTTATTATAGAAACAGAATTGCCTGAGGTAAGATGTAGAAAAAGAAAGAAAATGGAAAGGAATCAGCTTCTGATGAAGTAATTGAAGACACTAAATACAGATTTGAAGTAACAGTTTTCAACTTGTTCTAGACCAAATTTCTAACAGCATGCAGGAACGATTTGCTGAAAATCAAAGCTTATACCTAGATTTCGAGTGTTTCGATCCTAAGAAGTTCAAGAGTTTAAGTCTGGCTTCGTTGTCACTGAAAAGAATCACTGAATTAATTCCTGATTGTGAAGAGGGAAAACTTAAAGAAGAACTTCTTTCGTTTTCATCAATGTGGGAAGAGTTTACAAAATCCCCTTATGAGAACCAAGAAAAGAATCGAGACGCTGTTGAGATTCGTACGATTGAAGATTTGATTGAAGAGGACAAGTTTTTGGAAGATTTCGTGGAAAAGGAGGAGGAGTATTTAGGGCCGACTGACGATATTGTAGATTTAAGGTCTATAAAATGTGATGGAGTGAAGTGCAATTCTTGCTTTAAGTGCGCCTTCGATGTGATTCTCCAGTACAATATGTACTCACGACTCGGCACAGAATTGTTCAAAGTTTGTAAGTATCTCCTTACATTACCGGCAACCAAGTGTCCTGTGGGCGAGCATTTTCAAAGCTCAGATACATAAAAACAAGACTCCGTTTAAGACTTAGAGATGAACATCTGGAATCTTTGTTCTTGACGAACTCAGAAAGAGACATTCTGACCAAAATATACAACAATCTTATTATTAACAAAATTTGTGAGAAAAGCCAGGAGATGCGAAGGCTCCTTCAAGCATAAAGCAGTGACTTTACTTTCATTTTCCAGTTTTGTTTTTGAATTTCTTTTTTCGCTAAATAGGTATATAATTCTAAATTTACTTTTGTTAATTTGTAGTAAATGTTCCATGTATACTTTTTACCAACGGTTTTAAAAATAGATGAAAAATAAGTTAATGTTATGATGAACATAGCTTTAAAAGGACAGAAGTATGAAAAATAGCATAAGCCCCAAACTTAACTCAAATCTTCAGTTATAATTAGCTGTTAACAAATGTAGCCGAAGAATTTAAGCAACTGGTGTGATTTTTGTACTCTCAGTTAGTGTGCAGATTTATATAGGCCTAATATATTTAGTACTCCAAGTCTCTTTGTTTGTTTATGAAAATATTGAATTTGTATAATTCTATCGTGATTAACTGCAATAGCTACTTAATCTTTTGTTGTTTTTTTGTGTACTAAGTTTCCGGGGGAACCCCCTGGCACTTCCTTTTATTAGGAGGGCGTATTCCATACAAGCGAAAGCCTCGAATGGACGGCGCCCTCCCAGAGTATGTGACCGCGCCCTTTTTACATAGCCAGTCCACCCCTGCCTGTGCCATAGACTTTTTAACCCGTAAGATAAATTCAAGTCTACTGATGTAATTCAATTTTACACTGTAACCTAGTGTTACCATCTTGCAACTATAAACGTCACGAATTCCAAATACCGGTACTATTGACTATACATACCATAGTATGTAGCACTACTTGAAACTAACGCAAGCTATTCATATAATGATCAATTCCACATAATTCTCTTCATAACTTTTTCCGCGAATTTCTCTTAAACTGAAGGACAATTTCACCTAATCATCAATACATCAATTCAGTTCTCAATGCTGACTTATTATCTAGGTTTCTATATGCATTTGAAAATTTTACTTCTTATTCTACATTCATGTTTTGTTACTAAATTGTCAACTCCTAATGCAATCAAAGTGTTTATTTTTTATTTCAGAAAAGTTGATGATAATCTAGGTGCTGCTACCTCTATATCTCAGATTATCGCTTCACCTGGCGCAAGCTCAAATGCATCTAAAGTAACAGAAAGATCCCAGAAAAAATGTTTTACAAATAAGGGAACATAGTAGTACGTAAGAAACAGAAAAGAATTCTGTCTTATCTCAGAGAACCTAAACCTTGTTCTCCCGCAAGAGCAGAGGTGCTTGATAGTAAAATAAGTAATATGGTACCAAAGGATCTTCCTCCTTTGCCTTTCGTTGAAGCAGTTCGGTTTCTTGAATTTATAAATGAAATAGAACCAAGTTAACAGTCACCATCCAGGCAAACTGTGACTCGCCGTATTGAGGCCTTGTTTTCTAAGGAGAAGTGTGGTTGCGGATTCGATTGCTTTGACAACAGATAGCTGGACTTCGCATGCTACGGAAAGTTATATTACAATCACAGCCCACTATATGCTTCCATCTAAGTTCAATAAGTTCAGTCCTTCAAATAATAGAAATAGACGTGAGGCACACAAGGGTAAACCTAACTCAGCACTTAGCACATGTTGCAGAGCAGTGGAACATTTCAGATAAAATACATGCAATTGTCTATGACAATGCTAGTAATATCACAAGTGCGGTATTAGAACTTCCGTATGCAAGCATATGTTGTTTTGTTCAGACCCTATAACTCTCTATAAATAAGGGTCTTGCAATAGAAAAAATTGAGAAAATGTTAAGTGTTGCTAGTCGGATTGTTTCCCACTTTAAACATAGTACGTTGGCAACGTCAGAACTGGAAAAACAGTAAAGGTTATTAGGATTGGTAGTACATTTCCTTATACAGCAAGTTAAAACTCGGTGGAACAGCATACATGGAATGCTTCAGAGACTGATAGAACAAAGAAGAGCTCTTAACAATGAATTATCAGATAGAAATGTAACAAAGGCGTCAGATTGCAAGAAGTTTAACCCTTTAAGGATTTCCACTTTCTGAGGTAAATTTTAGACTTTTACTCAAACAGCTACTGCTTCCTTACTATTTATCGTAGGATCATGGTTCATACCTCGTTTTTCTCACGATACAGCATACTTACCAACGGTACCACGTGTCCGTATCATAAACCTTAACCGGAAAAATCGGGAAAAAACGAATTTTTTCTGAAAAATCACTCCTTCGTAACACTTGCGCCCCTCGGGCCCGGCCCCGGTTTCACGTAGGGATCTAAAAAAATTGATAAATACCCAAAGGTACACATACAAGAATGTCCCAAAAGTTCGTAAACACATGCAAAAACTTGAAATTTTATACAACTGTTAAGTGTTTTGTGTGTTTATATCATGATAGCGATGCTCTTCATTTGAGTATTCCAGATGGCAATTGGTAAAATTGAGCTGCCAGTTTTGATTCGCTACTGCTGAAGGCGAGGACTCTCAACCAGAAAAGCTGCAGAAGAGATTTGTGCTGCCGAAGGTGAAGAAACAATCGCATATGCTGCGATCTCAAAGTGGTACAAGCGTTTCGAGTCAGGCAACATGAGTCTTGAAGATAAACCTCGTTCCGGACAGCCGTTAAAGTTGAATGATGGAGACTTGCAAACCGGGTTAGACATTGCGCCTTCAGCGACCACTCGGTAATTGGCTGTTGAGTTTCGAGTTGGCAAATCGACAATTCACCGACACTTGAAGCAACTTGATCTTGTTCACAAAAAGCCGCGCCAAGATCCGCACGAACTCACTGAAGAACAAGCCAACAAACGAGTTGAAATTTGCCGTCAATTGCTCAGTAATCCATTGGACGACCGTTTTTGGAAGTGTATTGTGACATCGGAGGAGAAATGGGTCTATCTGGTCCAGCACAATCGAGACAAGCGATGGGTTAAGAAAGGGCAAGAAACACCGTCAGTTCCAAAACAAGATCGCTTCGGCAAGAAAGTCATGTTTGCGTGTGGTGGAACTTTGAAGGAATCGTGCATTTTGAGTTGGTTCCGAATGGTCATGCCGTCAATGCCGAATTTTACTGTCAGTAACTGGAGCGGGTCTACGACAAGTTGAAGCAAAAGTACCCGACTTTTATCAACCGAAAGCGCACGTTGATGCAGCAGGACAATGCAAAGCCACACACCGCTAGGAAGACCAAAGACAAGTTTGCGGAGCTAGACGGCGTTGAAGTTTTGCCACATCCTGCATACAGTAAGGACTGTGCTCCATCAGATTACGGCCTTTTCCGCTCAATGCAACATTTTCTGAAGGGCTTCCGATTCGAATCGTTTGATGAAGTCGCGGAAGTGTGTCAAGAATTCTTTAATTCGAAGCCGGCTGAATGGTACTTTGACCAGATCCGAATGCTTGCAGTTCGATGGCAGAAAGTCTTAGAACATGATGGTCTTTATTTTAAGGAATAATTTTTGGTATGTAAATACTTGGCGAATAAAATGTTAATTGTTAGCAACGAACTTTTGGGACAACCTTGTAATTCTTATGCAAGTTTCAATCTATCTTGAAAACTAAAGGCGTGAAAAAGTTTTGAAATTTGCCTTAAGAAAAAAGCCGCGCCGCCAAGTTGACCATCCGGTTCCAAAATGCATCTGCGGTCTTCTTTGGTCCATCTTTGACTTGAAAAATTAAAAAAAAAAAAAAATCCCGGCTTAAATACCTGTTACAGAACCTAAATAAGCGGTCAAAGACGATAGTACGCCATCGTATATAAATATACCATGGCCGCCATGTGCATAATTCTGATGCACAAATCGTGGGGTGCAAAATACCCCCGAAATATGGCTTGGCGGCTAACGTGTTAAAAGGTCAAGCTTCTTAAAGACTAGGGATGACCACATTTTCTGGAAAAACGGAAACTCTTCCGGAAAAGCGAAAGACGGAAAATTTTCCGGAAAAACGGAAAATGTGATTTCCGGAAACCGTCATAGAAAAATTTTAAGTTCGAAAAGAACGAAGAAAGAACCTCCATTTTAAAATAAAGCATAGTTTATATAATTAAATAATTTTGTTCAACTGCGTGCATGAATATATGCAATTTTCTTGCTTTTTTTCTTCTTCTTGGGTTAACACCATCATTCATGGCTTACAGCACATGCTACATATTCGATTTATCTCTTGTTCAATAAGTGTAGAGGGTTTGTATATAAATAGTGTTTAAACGTAAATTGATAGTGGTTGTTTGAAAAAAAGGAAATAGCTTATATATTAAATCAATATGAGGGAAATAATTTAATCAATAATATACAAATAGAGCTTGAAAGACTTTCCTCTTCATATTTCCTGAATATTTTTTGAATAAGACTCAAGAATGCTGGGGGAGGGGAACACTTGCGCGCAGTGTTGAATTCAGACATTTTCACATGGGGGAATGTTAACTCCTCAGGGGGAAGGAGAGTTTGGGTGAAGTAATTTCTACATTTTGTGATTGAAATTTTGAGTTTCTCCCGGGGGGGAGGCATTCCCCCGGGCTAACCCTGAATTCATCACTGCCTTCGCGTACCTACATACCTTTGATATTGCAACATTGCAACCAATGCTTTTACAGACCACGAACCTCATCTGCGCGAAGCACCACTATGGTTGGCGCGAAGCATAAAAGAATTTTAAAAAATAAACCCTGCTTTTCCTTGATTTGGAGCACTTTTTATTGCTTTTTTTCTTGCATTTTATATAAGTGCACATGCATTTCCTAACATGGATAACATTCTTCCTATCTATTTTTTCTTTTTTCCTTCCGAAATTTGCGGTCCCCTTACTTCGGCGCCTGGGGCCGTTGCCCCGCTCGCCCTCCCCATGGCACAGCACTGAAGATGTTAACGAATTGACCTAATTAACGAACTCAGTCGAAATAATCTCTCTATCTATTAAAAAAAAACTCAAAAATCGACTTTGGTTCAAGAGATATCGCGTGGAGTAACGGCCTTACTTGTATTATAATCTTGTAAGACTCACTAGCATGATCCAAATACAGTAATATATTTCGAGTGAAATATAACCTACTTCACGAGCCAGAAATATGGCTAAACACTACGCAAAAATGAATTACAAAGAAAGCCTACTATAGGCTTCGGCAATATGAGTCTAGATAAGACAGAAAAAAAAAAAAGTAGCTGGGTTGAACGGAAAACCAACGAGGCGATGAGGAAAGAACAATATTGCAAATAACTGTAAATGAAATAGTTGCGACATTCGGACAGAACACTATCCTGAAAGACAGGATAAAAATGTATGGTTGACCACATTTACTGAAGGTAACTGGTATCTCAACGCGAAATGACTATCTTGTTGCACGGAAGCATCTCAATCTTGACAATTAACATACTAATGACGATGAAAATGTTAGGTTGGTAAATGTGGATTTCTCGTGTTTAGTATGTCAGTTGAGGACTGAGAAAATCATTTAGTTTAACGTCCCACGTGTATATATTACTCTAGGTTACGGGAGATGGATGATTAAAAGGGTAGTGAATGGTAGAAAACAGTGAAATGAGAATGTGGGAAGAAACGGGGATGCTTCGAGAAATCTCACGGACACGATGTTGTTCAACACAAACTTACTTCGGGGATCGAACCAGGGACACCACACACCAGAGGTAAGTGCTGTAACATTGAGCCACCGTGCTCCCCTCCCCCCAGTTTAGGGCTGTGCCATATACGAAGTCAGATATTGAATATAATATCGAAATTTGATCGAAATACCAAAAATATATAAATAACGAATATGAAAATATCAATCTTTTTTTCAAAGGTTTAATAATATTGGAAACTGTCAATATAAGCTGTCACATAACCCTATGTAAGGACAAAGTTCAACGGTTTGGTATACCAATCTTAGCTTTATGTTGGGCAGTGGCCCAAAGGAAATCTTATAAGATGGTGTATTTTATTAATAGAGATGTTGACTGCAAATATATGCAATAGGTTTATTAGGAAAATCACTTAAGAATGAGGAAAATAAAGCCTAGTAAAGACAGGAAAGAGGATCACCCGAAACTTTACATGTATGGGATACGGATAGCCATCGTTAAAGTCACCGTTACCACTGAGGATTTTAACGGATTGACTGTATTAACGAACTCGACCGGGATAGGTCTAGCTATCTACTAAAAAAAACGCTTTTATTTATTTATTTTGTAGGTACGATTAAACGATTAAACACCGACCCAAAGGAAAACATGGTGGATAATAAATGTGGAATGATGAGAGTCGGAAGAAACAGGAAAATCCACACATACGATGCTTATCTATCTCAAACCTCACTTACTGGGATCGACCCAGAGACACTACGCACCAGAGACGAGCGTTCTATCACTGAACCACATTTTTGCGTAAGAATTATTATTTAGTAAAGGATGTTCTGATGTGCTAAACTTATAATCTTATAAGGCTGTCTAGAGTGAACCTATAATAAAAGTACACTAACGTTAACATCAGGATGTTGGTCCCATTACTAATGGTGAAATATAAAATCAGTATTAAGGCAATTATATGATGAGATGTAGACTGGCCATTGGAAAAAATAAGGATTAATCCCGAGTCCTGCCTCTTAAAAATGTTAAACTGCAACTCTTCCATCACGTGAAAAATAATTTTCACCCATCAGAAACTTTTATCCTTTCCATTTTGCCTTCGCATACCGTTAAGTTGAAACCAAGGTCTTCAACCTCATTTTTTTCTATATAGGCACCGTACATTTTTTTTAAAAACCTACAAACGTCATTTTAATTAAGAACTATAAGACACTGGCTTATTTACCACTAAAAATCGCCGGCTCAAGTTGTTAGGGATTTTGTGCCAAGGATACCACGATCAAGTGCGTAAGCATTCTTTCTGTTTGTAGTCTCATATTTGATTCCCAGTAAAGGATACCAGCTTCTGATAAAAATCCAAGTAATGGTTTGGTTGATATTTGCCATCTCTTTTCCAGCGCTGTGGTTAAATGAGACTAGGGCCTGCAGCTAACTCAAAATGAAATCCAAACGACCGTAACGCGTTTAAATTTCGTGGCTCTCACCGGGAATCGAACTCGGGATCCCATGCACCAATAGTGTGCACATTCGCTAGCACTAGACGAGGAGAGAAAGCAAGTAAATACATTTGATCCAATTTTACGCAATTACAACAGGCTCCACCTCATACAGCCGCGATGCCCTAATAATAATCAATCAGAATAAGATTACTCCTCCCAAGAATTTGATTGGTTTTCTTGTGAAACAGTTGTTTTCCAATAATTAATTTACTAATGACCACTTATATTTACATTTAGTTGGTAACTGAAGGCAGATTAGGTTAGACTTTTGATCAGCTAGTCAGAACCAGTGTTTCTTACAGACATGTTTTTTTTTTGGGGGGGGCACTGCCCCCTGGAGGTCAGAGTGCCCGCCCGGAGACCAAAATAATACGTCTATAATCAGTCTCGGACTGTGGGGTATAGGGCCCCGGCAGGGTGCTCACTTGGGGAAATCCTCAATATTAATAATAATAATCATATTATTATTATTATTATTATTATTATTATTATTATTATTATTATTATTATTATTTGTAGTTGTAGTAGTAGTAGTACAAATTTAAAAGTCTTGTAAAACCTTTGCGATGGAGGGGTGGCTTTTCTTCATAAAGCTGCCAACTTCATTATTTGCTTGTGGTAATGGGGTCCCAGGGTGAGGACCTGTTCTGTTTCTATATGGATCGCAATAACTTGTCAAACGACTAACACGCAAGTGCTCTAGCGGGACTTTATAAAAGTCAGTCTCATTTCGACATTCATGGGGCCTCAAATACACATTTAGACAATATGATGGGGTCCATTCTTCATATTGTTGAAACATATTCTTACTAGACCACAAACAAAGGGCCCCAAACAGGAGTTTACAATACTTTTAGTTTCATCCCAATAATGGAATCCCAAGACTACATTCAATGGAGGAGCCACGAACTCTGGGAACGGAACAAACTACAACGAGTAAATATGCTCCAACACACCAAACATGTTTTATCTTACTTTCCATGTTATTTAATATTCATTATTATATATGAGAGAGAGGGGGCCCCGACAGGGATCCCTGCCCTCCTGCCCTGGCCAGTCTGAGCTTGTCTATAATATAATAATAAATAGCCCCCGGAACATTGTTTCTGAAAAACACTGATCAGAACATCCTTGGTTTATGCCCCCGCGTTGTTAATGGAATATACCCAGAATATATCTACAGGCAAACTGGTTTGTGTACTGTATTATTAAAAAATTCAAGATTTTCTAATAGAAAAAAATATCAAGTATTAAGGAAAAGGATTAATGTTTTTAAAAAATGCTCCTAAAAATATTTCTTGCTTAGCTTGAAATTTTATGGAATAGCCTATGGTAAAATGAATTACTTGCTCAGTTTAAATTTGAATTTGACACCGGAAATTAAGATACGAAAACACACTTAAATAATATCTTAGTGTTCGTTTCCAAACAAGCAGGATTTAAGCAACTGCGCCGATTCTGGTGGGCCGCCCCCCCCCCCAAAGCTTATGTGAGCCCCCCGTATTTTTATGAATATATTTTTATATCAATTTTTCTTGTCTTATATGTATTTTTATGAACGCCCCCCCCCTTCCCAAAGATACAGAGAAATCGGCGCCCTTGCATTTAGGCGAATTTTAAACTTGTAGTCTGCGCTTTAAATTATTTTCACTGAAATTGCACTTCAAAAAACTTCAAGCTGAAAAACAAAACTAATAAATCACACCACTAAATTTCCTATAATCATGATATTAAGAAATGTTAACAGCATCTTTAATACAATTATTGTTAAAGCATGAAACTTAATAGAATATTCAAAGACAATTTTCAATAACAAAAGGCAGCTTCATCGCGCTCCTTCCTTCTGTGTGGAAGACCAACGCTCGATTCACGTGATTGTCTTTTGAGATCTTTCAGTTTTAAGTTTCACTCTTATGCCTGTTAGGCTAAAGAAGATGGTGATTATGAGAAGTAAATACAATAGTAGAATGAATAAAGTAGGAGGAAATGGGAGAATAATAAATAAACTCATGTACATAGTTTTTGTCCACCACAAAGTTCACTTGGCACGAGCTGGCATAGAACCAAGGTCACCACGCACCTGAGCTGAACGCTCTACCACTAGTGATGGGCACTATCGAATGAATACTATCGAATTATTCGATAGTTTTGTACTATCGAATGTATTCGATAGGCCCGACAGACTATCGAATGATTTTTTTTTCTTTGTAGAGGCAAACACTTGAGCTTAACTATCTGACAGGCTACTTTCGTTCTCCAGACCAGACTATCGATAGTTTACCGTTAGGCGGCCCTGCTGCTTTGCTGTATGTTGAAAGGGAGAAACCAGAAGTATTATTACCCCCTATTCCGGCCACGTGAATGAATGTTTCTGAACAGCAGTGAGTGAATTCCAGCCTGTTGAAATGTTTCGTACTATAGATAGTTATAGGAGCCGTAGCATAGAAGGCTGTGGCCGTAGTGTCTTTCTATGAGGCCCTGAAGAAGGCTTAATATCACTACTAGCTTTTCGCTACCGAATGAATTTCAACCAATAGTAGACTGTTAAAAACTATCGAATGAATTTCAGCCAATGGCAGGCAACGGAGAATTGAGGAAAGAAGTGACTGCATACATATGCTCATTTTACAACGTTATGGTGTCACCAGAGGAGAGAGGGGAGCGTATAATTCCCCTTCAAGTTTCATTTCGAGGAATATTGCATCCCGAAAAGAGATGCACCGATCTAAGGGGAGAGTTAATTTACCCTACGTGGTCAACTGTCATCTAATCTCAGCAATTTTCAAGCGCGCACCAGTTATGATAAAGATAAAATATATGTAGTATATGCTGCGAAGAGGAAAATCTTGTGATTTTACTTACCGTAATTAAAATTTTGAAAATACTAATCTTTCTTTCTTCTGACAATATTATAATTTCATAATTGGACTGAAAATATTTATAGGTTCTTAACTTAGTGATGTTTAAAATCTAATTTAATGCTCAACAGTTATGTCTCTAAGTGGATTTTTTTTTCTTAGTATTATGAGATAAGCGGAAGGTTGGGTTAGCGCAAGGGACATTATGATACCAATGGCTTGAGAACACTTTCTGACTGGCATACACAGTCATCATATTAGTATTCTTAGGCACTGGCGCAAATCCTGGGGGAATGAAGGGGACATGTCCCCCCAATAATTCGATTTGAAATGTGCTTTTTCGGGAGAAATGTGATGATTTTTGTCCGACTTCCTTCCAGTGTTGAAGACAACTCTGCTCCCCTGATCCTCTACAGCAGTGGTTCTCAAACTTTACGATAACGCAGACTCCCTTGCAATGCTAATTTGAAATTTCACATGCTATTAAAATATACTAATTAGAATTATTACTGACAAGAAAAATAATGCAATAAGTAATTTATTCTAAAGATACATGATTGTTTCCTATTGAAGGAAATTTCAATTGAAAATACAGTAACTTTCAAGACTGAAAATCATTTTTTTTTTTTAAAAAAAAGGAAATTCACTTAATAAACAACGTTCTCAAATCTGTGGGGTCACTAATGTGAGAAATGAAATTCTTTGTGTTTCTCCATAATTGCATTGAAATGTGGAATAATTTTTGTCACCACCAATCTTAGGTCCGATTCCTTATTAAGACGATTTCGCTTTAAAGTTTTAATACTGTAAAGAGCAAGAAAGGTCTGCTTGCATAAGTAAGTGGTAGGGAAAGGCATCAAATGTTGCAATACCTTTTTAGACAACTCTTTGTACTGACAGCACACATACAAATCAATTTGAGTCATAAATTACTCGCAGTGGCGGATGTAGGAACATTTTGGGAGGGGTTTTTCAGGGTTTTTAGTTTTTTAAATACCAGAATTGGGAGAGGATTGATGTTTATAAGCATAGAAATGAATAACATTTACTTTTTAAAAAATGTGGAATTGGTGGTAGTGCTGGGAACTTTCCGCCACTTGAAGTTGAAATCCATGAAATTCCGAGGCATCGTACAGTTAATGTACAACTGCTCTTGAAAGTGTCCTAACAAAGAAGAAATTTCTCTCACTTTAAGTAGTCCTATATAACGGTTGACTAGCCTCAGGGCAGAAATTTAGTAAAGTGGGAAAACATTTAAATTTACATGCGTAGGTGTAATTTCTAATTGCTTTCTTTTTAGTAACTGCTTTAGTAACCGAAAAAATACTTCTTGCCTAACAGGTGTGAGTTCTATTTTATTACAACACATTTCAATTTTTAGGAGTCACGGACCCCCTGGCTAGATTCCACGGACCCCACTTTGAGAACTACTGCTCTATAGTATTGTTTTTCAACTTTATATCGTAAATATTTAAAGCATAAATAGAAAAAAAGGAATGATCGTAGCCACCCCCTCCCCCAATGTTGAAGACAGTTTCGCCGATATAGGCGAAGCATCATAAGCTATCTGAGTAGACAAATATAAAAAAGGGGGGAAAATAATGAAAATTAAAAGAAAATAGATATTCTTTATCGGGTTATGTCTACTCTACACACAAATACTGTTGCAGTCCCAACAATTAAGGAGATTGGAATCCTTATTTCAATTCTTCCACGTGGCCCTGCGTGGCGTAGTCGCTAACGCTCTAGCCTTTGGTGCGAGCGGTCCCCGCTTCGATTCCCGGTGGGGTCACTCGGTCGAAAAGATGTAACATCTTTTTCTGGTCAGCCATCCTGAGTGAGGTTTTTCCTGGTTTTCCTTAGTAAAGACTGCTTCAGAAAAAAAAAATCGCCAAGCAATCTTTGCATTCTCGAAATGTATTTTTTGTTTCACTTTTACTGTTATCAATAATATGTTTGATATAATAGCATGAACATCATAAAATAAATAAAATAAAATAAACCGGAGATTGGGTTGAATAGTAGCTGAGGGAAAAATCTGTTATAAACACTGCAAAGGAGAAACGAATTTCTTTAGTCGCCGACCTTTCATTCGAGCGACGCGGTACCGCGCTTTTGCTTCTTGTAAACAACGCTCTTCCCTCCTTAGCCGCCTTGTCAATCTGCAGACCTCTCCCTAGAGACTCCAGGGAGTCTAGTCCAGTCTACGTTTGTCAGGCAGACTATCGAATGAATGTTTAGGTAGCAGCGAAGCACGTTAAGAACACGATATTTGAATGAATGAAAAAACTATCGGACTATCGAATAAAAACTATCGATAGTTTAAAACAACTATCGAATGATCATTCGATAGGAAAAAGTATTCGATAGTGCCCATCACTATCTACCACTGAACCACCGTGGCCTCTAATCTGTCTTTTATACCCTTCGCGATCAAAAGGGACATTCAAGATAACTAAATCGCTCAAGTAAAACGCCATTATACAATTCGCGACTAATTCACAGCTCAAAATATGATCATTATTATTTATTTCAGTAGCGCACGCACATTTTTCTACCACGGGATAGGATCAAAGCCTAAAATATCTACCATATGAGCGCATAAGTGTCTTAAGCTAAATATTTATTTATTTATTTTTTGAATAACATCTCGCTGAAGGGAAAGACTGATTCATTTATAAACACCTACTTGCACTTGATTACAACTATGTAGATCAAAGTTTATTCAACTGTAAGGTGTCTGTAACTTGCATATTTTCTTTAGAACGAAATAAACAAACCGCCAAAACCAGTGATGGGTAAGTAATATTGCCGATGATCAGACACTATGTCAATCCGAATTTCATTTATTCATTATATGCCAAGTAATCAACACCATATGCATAAACAAACAAAAGGTGTGTGTGTGTGTGTGTAAAGGGGGGAGTACTCACCTGAAAATAGAGCCGTGGTATTTTACCCACGTCTCAACGTGGCATACTGTCAACTCCGCCGTGCCGGTTTCAGGTTCCACACCCAACAATCACCGTTCAGAAGATACTTTCTTTCACAATGAGTCGTCAAGAACACACGGCAATTTAGCAGCATACGTACAGGAAAATCACAACTATTTACGTTTCGCTTTCTTTCCACTTTCGCGATCACATGCTACTCCTTCCAACAAACACACCAAGTAACAACTTTTTTTTTTCTTTTTAAATCACACTGTTCCTTCAACTATTGCGATCCCGCCACATACTTTTTAAAAAATGCCACCTCAACCGGCTTTCTTGAGCCTCCTGACTAAAGCAATTCAAACAATTCTGCGACACAAACACGCAGCGCACACCAGTTGAACCCAACTCAACCGCGCTGCTTTCTACCATCAGGCGAAAACAACTGAATTCTTCTCTTGCCCGCGGTACAGCGCTGGAAACTTTTACACTCGAGAAAGATTGCGCCGACGCTTGCAATTATTGGTGTTGAGTAGCGACTGCGCGGGGTAAGTATCCATGACAGATATATCAGTACAGGCATGCATTTTACGCATTATATCAGACGATCTTCCTAAAATGGATGTTAAGGCATTATGACATGCACAAATGCTTTCTTACCTGGCATTGTGCTTTATTAGGAACACGCTAGGAGTGGATCTGATAAGATTGTAACATCAGTAAGGTCTACTCCAGATATTCACTTTTGAACAAATGCGAGTTTTTAAAATCTTTTTTTTTCTTTTAATTATTTTTGCAATAGAGCTAGAGCGATTATCTCCATCGAGTTCGTTATTGGATGCCTGCGGTGGCTCAGTGATGGAGCATTCACCTCTGGTGCATGGGGTCCTTGGTTCGATCCCAGCTCGCGCCAAGTGAACTTTGTGGTGGGCAAACACCGTGTGCGTGGGTTTTCTCGAGGTTCTCCCCCTTTCCTCCCACATTTTTTCTTTAATGGAGTCATCCTTACGGATAATGGTTATCTATGCAACCCGCAACTCTTTTAAGAGTTGCACATCACATAAACCTCTTGGCGAAAGTATTTATTCTAAACAATTATTATAAACACTAGTCCATTCATTCATCTCCCACCAGGCTGGTCCAGTGGCTAGTGCATGTGGTCTCAGGTTCGATTCCAGTAACAGAATACAAAAATAAAGTTCATTTATCATCCGTCTTCTTTCGTTTTGTGTGATCTTTACTGTCTTTTGTACAGTTTATTTATTTGAAGTACATCCATTTGAATATATGCATGAATGTAAATTTGGAGGCGGAGAGGATAGGAGGTAAAATCATTCCCTTGACACTTCAATACTTTTTACTCTTCAGAAAATTAAAGAAAAATACATGAGTAAAATAGCTATCTATCTACTTTACTACTTCTATATACACTAGGTTACGTTAATTTAGATCAGTGGTTCCCAAACTGGGAAGCGCCCCCCCTAGAAGGAGCGTGAAAAGCTAGCAAAGGGGCGCGAGCTATTGACAAAAATAAACTGAAATTAGTGACATTATAAACAAAGCACCACTTTTGAGCATTTACAATTTCGGTTTAGCAAACATCACATACACACTACATGTTCCACTACTAAATATTAACTTGTCTTCCTGCATTACTCGTCACTCCTTGTTTCTAAACTTTTTTGTTAACAATGGCATTGACGTTGTTGTTGTTGTTGTTGTCAAAAGGATTGTCGATGTCGTTAAAATTTTGAAAAAGTATAAAATCAACAATTTATAACTAATTTACAACGAGCCAACAATATATACATACTTAATAACGTATACATACATACATAGTTACACTGTTTCTTATTTTTGTTTAACTTACAAATATTACGAAAGTTGTAATAAAGATTGATTAAATTAAATACCGTACAAACTCAAAATACAAGATAGCCAAAAATTTATTTATTTATTTATTTATTTTAGAGCCGCGATGGCTCAGTGGTAGAGCGTTCACCTTTAGTATTTGAGGTCCCTGGTTCGATCCCAGCTCGCGACAAGTTAACTTTGTGGTGGACAAACACCGTGCGCGTGGGTTCCCTCGGGGTTCTCCCGTTTCCTTCCACTTTCTTCATTCCACCATTTCGTTCTTTTCTCATCATCACCGTCTTCTTTAGCCTAGCCGGCATAATCGTGGGACGTAAAACTTAAAGATTTCATTTCGTTTCTTTCTTTTCTTCTCTTTTCTTTTTTTTTTTTTTAAACATCCAATTTGATAAAGCGCTCACAGAGAAGAAACAAAGCACTGGAAAAGCAATGGGGCAGGGCCGGATTAAGGACGGCTTAGGGGGGCTATAGACCCAGACCCCCCGGTGGATGGGAGCCTGCAGTCTGATCAAAATCTCAACTAGCGTTTAAAAAGAATCATACAAGGTACAATCATCGTCATAAGACAAAATATTACCAAAAATATGAAACAAATTTATTTCTTTGTTACATCCATCATCTTAATAAAATAGCATATTATTCTCAATAAAGCATTATCAAAGAAATAGTTGAAAAATTACACAAAAGATATACTCGGAAGCTTGGAAGCTTAGAGTCTAATGGACTCATACATGTACGCTTCTCTCTCAAAGAACAGAATTTTACAGGACAATAATATTCAGAGACATGAGAGAACTAAGCCGATATTTGCAATGTAAGTTGTACCTTTGCTTTACTGATTTGTCTTTTTTCAGAAATGTATCTCAATTGGTGGTCCCCTGAGATTTACCTTATAGTATTCATTTACAGAAGTTCATTTTGTACTAATATTGCTTTTTAAATTCGAAATGTTTGTTTCAATCATGCAGACTAATTAGAAAAGCACACTTCACATTTGTCTGTTTATTAACTTCGTTTGTTTAGTTTTTTCTTGCTTTCTACATGAAGAAATATAAGTTTGCAATTTGTTATGACATCAATTTTCTGTAATAAATAATGATCAATGAAGTTTTATTCTTTTTACAAATCTGTTTAGAATATAAGTCTCTTCAAGACTTAAGGTAATGGATACAACCACTACTACTACTAAAAGATATGCTTTCGCTTTCAAAACCACTCTATTACTGTTAGTACTATTAAAGAAATCCTGATTGGCTCTCTTTATAAAAGCATATCACAAGAGATACAGCTGATTTCGGTGGTTAGAGAGGCTAGACATTTGTCAATAATATTCAGTTTATATCGCTTTGAGTTTCATACAAATCACCTGGTTTTCATTGTATTGAATATGTCAAATTTTGTGTTAACTAAGCAGCATTTGCGGGAGGTTTTAGTTTTCTGCTTTAATTGGAAGAAAAGTGCAGCTGAAGTGCATCGAATGCTTGTAGAAGTTTATGATGACAATGCTCTAACTGGTAAATCATGGAGGAAATGCTTTCGACGTTTCCAGAATAGTGATTTCAATGGATAGCCAAAAAAAAATTCGAAGGCAAAGAATTGGAGGCATTACTCGATGAAGCTCCGAGTCAAACGCAAGAGAAGCTTGCAGAATCATTGAGAGTTATGCAACAAGCAATTTCCGTGCGATTGAAATCCATGGGAATGATTCATAGGCAAGGCAATTGGGTCTTTTATGAACTGAAACAGAGAGACATTGAAAGACGATTTTTCACTTGCGAGCAGCTGATTGAAAAGCAACATTTTTTAAAAGAAACATCGGACGGAATATTCATGATTCGAAGTTTATGCTGTGTGCCTACGTAGTGGGACCAAAAAGGTTGGAGGCTATACCATTAGCTGGCCTGCTACAACCTGGCGATTCCATTACGGAGATCGGTATAGGCTACAATTAATTCGTTTGAGGTATGCACTATGAGAAAACAGGCCGGAATACAAGCAAAAACATGACAAAGTTATCAACCTCATATTGCAAAAGTCGTTAAAAAAATGTAAATGCTCAAGTGGGATATTTTACCGCACGAGCTGTATTTGCCAGACATTGCTCCTTCTGATTACTGATTGTTCCGACGAATGCAGCACCATTTGGTAGGTCACCTGTTCACTTCTTTTACAGAAATAGGGAATTGGCTCCTAACTTGGATCGGTTCAATAGACAATAGATTTTTTTTTCGAGATGCAATTCGAAAATTGCCTGACAAGTGGAAAAAAGTAGTAGCCAGCGATGGACAATACTTAGGTTAAACTGTTCATTCATTTTGTTCTGAAATAAATGCATTTTTGACCACAAACAAACGGACCGAACTAATTTGTACTCCCAACATATAAATACAAGATTGTTGACTGAATTAGCAATGTCACTGTCAGCTGAAGAATGACGAACTACACACCTGCTGTTGTGACCAATGTTAATCTGAAGTTGTAAGTAGGTGACTGTCATCAAATGGCACCTAAATAAAACCGTTCCTGGAAAGCACTGGGGTTACTGACAATGGCACTCTTCCATGCTTGTTTTTCCTTCATACGCATAGTGAAACTGTCGGAAACACGAGTTAACACTTGGGGTGAATTGAATACTGAGAAATCTACTGTAGTGCGTTACTCGGGTTACCATATCAAAATTATCTAACACCAGACATTCTTCTTTAAAAAAAAAAAAAAAGTCATTTTACCAAAATGTCAGACCTTCTTTTATAATTTTGAAAATATGAATATATTACCTTATAATTGTGCTGATGAGGTTGAAACTGTATTAGTTAGAGGAACAGAGTGATACTTGACTGCAGTTCCTCATTTTTTTGGCAGAAGACAACAGTTGCCTGTCCAGCACCCATCTCCGTGGTCAATTGCTGGGTGCTGTGACGTGGATCGCGGTGGATGAAGTATTTCAAGTGGTCCTCATCAAAGTAGGATGGCCGACCAGAACATGGAGCATCGCTCAGGTCAAAATTTCCACTTCGGAACCATTCACACCATTTTCAGGTGGTCCTTTTAGCGATAGCATTCTCTCTATACACTGGACAAATTTGTCTAGATGCCTCTGTGGTATTAGAACTCTTGTTGAACGCATATATTAAATAGTAAAATATGTCGAAGACGACCCTTCTTTATAACTTGAGACTCCATACTTCAGACCCTGTAAAACACAAGTTGATTAGCACCAGCAAAACCACAAATAGTGCCAGTAGCGGATTTAGGCTTCTTACGGCCGTAAGCAATTTGTTGCCGGGGATACCTCACCCACTATACACAACCACCCCGTGATAAGATTAAGAAGAGTATAAACCAGGGTGGATTGATTTAAATCAGTCTGATTTAAATCAAGATTTAAATCACTTGATTTTTTAAATTAAATCGTTGATTTAAATCAAATTCCGAAATCATTTAAAGTGAAAATAAGTAAAGTCCCGTTTCTGTTCTATTATTTCGATTATGGGAGATGGTAATCATAATACAATGAGTCTCAAATATACAGTATGTACAGCATAGTATGAAAACAAGTGTCATGCAGAGGATGATTAGGGAAAATCCCGTTTTGAACGGTTAACAGGGCAATCCTGTTTTCTTCTCTTCGAATTATAGGGTTTATATTGTAAATCGTTAACTATTCCAACGGGGAAATCACCATCGACATTTAAGACGAAGATTCTTTTGTGTGCGCGTCTATATATTTGTTTCCAGATAATAGGACGTATTTAGAAGTGTCCTATCCCTCTCCGATTTTTTTTAAAGATTTTATAGCTTTAGGCAAAATTTATGTATTTCGTGCCGCAAGCTAGTTACAATTTCCTTTAAAATATGTCCTTGCCAAATATGAGTAACTTTTGTAGGGAAAAAAGTGTCACTTTGGTAAGCGTTGGTGTACTTTTTCCTTAACGCTTAACCTTTTAAATTATATCACCTATTTTTAGGTGATAGGATAAAATATTCATTATTCGATTTAAAAAAATACCAATAAAGCTTTTTACTTCGTTTTTTCATGACTGAAGGCATTGTAGAGCATGTTACATATGCAGTAGTATTATCCCACTTTTCTCACGATCTCGCAGTGTTGCCTGTATTGAGAATAATTACAGTGATTCTTTTTTCCCCTAAATAGGTAAATTTTCCCGATTTTTTAAGGGATTTTTAGTGATTTTTTGCAGTGTTGCACCGAAAAGTAACTAGATTTTTGATAATTTTTGTATGTAATGTAATTATTGTTCTCTTTTATGACTTATTTTAAGTACACTTCAATTAGTTTTTTCAATTGAAGTAATGATATTGCAATTACACCAGATTGATAATCCTTTATCTTATCACGCAAGTGTGACCTTTGCGCTGTTTTCCTTACTGTTGGAATCCGTTGCGACTTCCTTTTATATTTTACAGCTTGCTTTGTATATCTTATCACGTATGTGTGACCTTTCCGCTGGCGCCCTTACTGTTTGGTTATGCTGCGACTTTGCTTTATACTTTTATTGCTTGTTTTGTATATTTTATCAGGTATGTGTAACCTTTCCGCTGGCGCCATTACTGTTGCGAGTTTTCAGCCTGCCCGCTTTGTATATTTGCCGCCCGGCAGCCACGGATGCTAATGGTATTTTCCTTTATAGATAACGACACACTTTGTAGTTTATCTAATACTTTGACTTAAGTAAGAAGACAAAGTTCACTTACCTTTGATAATACCTCCGCTGCTGCCTATTTCCTAGTTGCGGTTGGTGGTTCATTGATGTTGACAATTTTTTTTATGACGTAGAAGAACTGTTGCGCGAACCGAAAGCAAACAAATATTGCGATACCGCCGTTGTATTTTCCGGTTTTAGATTTATTTATAACCTCGGTTGACTATTTGATTCAGGCTATTTTTGAATTTAATAAAATAATAATTAATTGGGTGAATATATAAAATTGATATTGTAATTTTATGAAAAACATAATTATTGTGCACTTATGTATTGAAGAATATTTTAAAAAAAGTACGAGAAACTATATATTATAGGAATGTGGATATTTTTATGGCGCTTACACGTACATTATCCGAAACTATCTATGTTTACAAGCTAACGTTGTATGTTGGTACTTTTATGTTGCCTTTTTCCGGAAACATGGCTTATTTGACACTGATTGCAGATACAGCATTTGATTGTAGGATATTTGTTGCACCTTGCAAGTCAGAACCATGTTCTTTATAGACAATTCTTTTTGTTATTGTTAATACAGCTTGAATTGGAGTTTATTATTATTATTATTATTATTATTATTATTATTAGAATTATTATTAGAATTATGAAAATAATAATTATTGTAAGTAAATAGAATTGGAACTTGGGCTCTTTGAATTACTACCTCGTTATGTCAGGATATATTTGCCTGGAAGAGAGTTAGTTTTGTATGTTGCAGGAAATTATTATAAGCACATGATTGCGTTTTAGTATATGAAATTGGATATAGAAATAACAGTACATAACATGTAGATGCGATTGTTTCTATTGCACGCTTCTATTATTTAATTGTGAAATTGCACGTTACAATTATTTGATATGCAATTATTATTTTGTTACTAATTGAGGAGACCATATGATTTTAGTTTACTTTTGGATTGTGATATTTAGATTTTAATGTTTAGTGTGTGTATCCTACTAGTTATGTAATTGGTAGCAACGAACAATCAATTTGAAAAATGCGTAGAAGTCTTGTTTGCCAACATAATTTTTTAGCGCTTTTTAGATTTTATATTATATATGCATAAGAATAGTCATTTCATATATAGGATGAAACTGAAATTGTATTTTAGATATTTGGAGGGTGGATTTTAAGGATACCCATTTTTTGTTTTTGTTAGACACTTATTTTTTATTTAGGGTGCTGCATTTTTTATTTACAATATTAATGCATAGACATTTAAGATATAAGACCCGAATTTAATAATTTTATTACTAATTTAATACAGCTTGTATTTAAAATAATGGTGAGATTATGGATTGTCAAGTCAAGCGTGAATTTTACTAATTAAACTATATTTATTACGTATGGCACTAATTTTACTAGAACCTACAATGGTTTTAAGCTGTTTTGCTTGCATGAAATTAGCATTAACGATTTGATTTACATTGAATTTATTTGAATTATGCTTTGAAATTAGAATTTTTTTCTTTATAACGGGAAACTTTATAGTTGAGTTTACTTAGAAAGTTTGTTACAGCATTTGAATGGTATATACGTTTATTGCATGATGGTTATTGTTTTTGTAGGGGAAATGAATATTTGTTTACTGAGTGAAGATATGATTACAGAAATATTTGATTTTTGATAGTTTTATGAGGAATTGAACTAAAAATTTTACGCTCCAGAGGTTACAATTGTACACTAAATAATTTTAAGTTTATCGTCCTACGATTATGCGTGTTAAGGTAACTTGTATTAGAACACTTTGTGGTGCCTTTCCCTTTTAAGATGAATGAAACGGTGGAATGAGAATGTAGGAGGAAACGGGAGAACCCCGAGAAAATTTCATATGTACGATGTTTGTCCATTACAAACATACATGGTCCAGAATTGAACCAAGAGTATTGACGATACTAACTGCGAAGTGTGTTTACTATAAGTAAGAATAGAGGGTATTCCATTGTTGGAAGCGAATTTAATGGGAAATTGTTGATAATTGTAGGGTAAAAGTTATTTAAATTATGTGATAGATAGTGTTGCAGAACTATTTATATATTATGTGGACTTAAGACTTACAATGGATACAGTACCGAGACTATTGATTTAGGCGAAGATCATAGTTGATGCCTTTTATAGGGAGCTTTTTAGCTTAAGCTTGCCGAGGAGTGTATTATAATACTTTGAAGTAAATATACTACGAATATTTAATCTTGTACTCACAACTGGGCTTGATTCACAAGCCTTTTGGTTAACACTTGGATGTGCTAGCTGATTATTTATTTTTATGTTGTACAACAATATTTTAATGTATGTGCTTTATTTGACTTAATTTATATATATTTAAATCACTATTGGAATTATTATAGGTAAAAATTGTTTTTGTCTCGAAATTTTATGTTAAGTGTCTTGGTTGTTTACCGTAAAAATATTTTTATGGAGTATATGTGAATTTGATTATATCTAAGACCTGAATATATTGTTATTGACAGAGTATTTGACATAGGTTTAATTGAAGTTGGGAATCAGAGATTCACAAATTGACATGTGATGCATATATGGCACATTGATATTTAGTATAGTGTAGATATATTTAAATTTACAATGCACGATAACATTAGAATTTGACATGAATTGCATTGTGGTACCCTACAGAACCAGCATATGAAGATTTGGATGATTACACTTTGTATTTTGCTGAACTAGGTCCTTTAGGAGATTAGTTTTGTATAGAGATACAGATGAACTACACGCTATTACTGTATGATGATGAAAATGATTGATACTTTATTGTTTGGATATTAGATATAAGGCTTAATGGTTTCTAGAAAAGAATTTACGGAAACTTGTGTGCATTAAGATTTTGGAATTTCAGATTGCAAGATAGTACTTTGTTTGATGTTATTTGGTTTATTTATGGATGTTGATTTAAATTTGTTGAATTATAATTACACTATTCAAACTTGAAACCTGTTTAATGTATTATATTTATGTAACATTACCAGAAATAACTACAAATTAGTTTGTTATATCACATTAGGCCATATTAGAAACTATTTATTAGAATTGGTAACTATATTTGAATAAAGATTGAAGACAAAAAGAACTATGCTTGAATTTAGCGATGAATAATATTTACTTATTATACTGATTAGAACTTTAATTATGTGTTATGGTACCTTCACTGATTTACTACTTTATTGTTTATATATTGCATACATTTTAGGATAAATTAGTTTTCTACGACTATTTGTAGATATTACAGTAGGATTAGAATTTATTTTATATTGAAATATGACACAATATTAAGTATGAACTATTGATAACTAATACTAACTACGGTTTACTAGGAACACAAGTTCAGACTATACTTTGTAGGTTTGAAATTACTAGTCTTTTAAGAAGTAGATGGTTACTATGGTTTAAGAGCAAGGACAATTGATTTGTACAATAGTGACAGCTATTATACTGGATTGGAGATACTCTATTTATATAACTTTAATTTATTAGTATTGCAATTAGCAGATAGAAGTACATTATTTATAAATATTGATGATACCGACTCTTTTAATTATCTATAAATGGTATGTTTATTAATGTCATTTAGATTTACTTAAATGGAATCAACTAAAGTAACAGTTTTAACTATGACCAATATTAAGATCCAATGGAGAATGTTTTTGAGTTGATATCAGTGAAAATGTACAGTAGAGACTTATTATATCCTTGGAATTATAGTTTTTACTAAGAAATGCTTTGATTATGAATTATTATTATCTTGAGAGATATATTGATATGTATTGTTTTAATAATAAGAATTAATTGATTTAGAATATTAGGATTGACAGATGATTCCTGGAATATTGTTATTTATTTCTTTATTTATATACAAAGCACCACAGCTAGTGACAAGTATTATCCTTTTGAAGTACTAAACACATAATTGACAGATTGCCACATAGTACTTTATAACATAAATGCATTGCAATTACATGTAATGCTAACTGAAGAGTGTACTATCGACATTTAATTAATAGATAGCCAGGCCACCACAAATAGTGACAATTATTGTTTTGTTTAAAGCCATTAAATATAATTGACAGATGGGTATGTTTTGCTTTTATAATAAGATATATTTGGTTTACATTTATGGAGACACTTTTGTTTTCGGCATTAGTCACTTATTTTAGATATGAGGCAGCGCAACTAGCGACAGCTATTATTTTATTTGAAGTATTAAATACGTGAATGTTAGCGTGATTTGCTCTTTTGTCATAAGATGTATTTGCTTTACATTAAAGTTGGATATTTTGATTATTACAATACTGAAATCTATATATGTTAGATAGAAGGCAATACAACTAGCGACATCTATTAACTTATTTGAATTATTAGAATGTGTGAATGTCAGTTTGATTTGTTTCCTTTTCATTATAAGATATAACAGGTTTACATTTAAGGATTGATATTTGATTAGTATAATACCAAGATTACTCATGTTAGATAGGAGGTAGCACAACTAGCGACATTTGTTGACTTCTCTGAATTATTAATTGCATGAATGTCAGATTGAATTGTTTTACTTCAAATATTCATTTATTAAACCATAAATATTTTTAAAATGCCTGTACAGTAACAAGGTATATTGACGTTAAATACGACTCAGTATACGTCATTACCATGTACTACATCGTATTTAAATTATTAGATTTTGAATGACAGACTAGGACGTTTTGCTGTTATACTAAAAGACCAATTATTTTGAATATTCATTCATTCAATCAATAAATACTAATGGATAGGCATTATATTTTCTTTTACATAACTTTATATTTTATTTATTTTGCTGCTTATATTAACTTGTTATTGTAGACATTTTCTTTTGTTAAAGAAATTTGATAAGATAAATATAATTGTATAAACACAGGTAAATTGAAATTATATATTTATAGCCTACATATTGAATAAATACTGGTTTGATTTACGAGTTGATGATGAAAGTTGAACAAACACACTGTGAGTTTTATATTTGTATATCAGTAAGCATAACATTAAGGATAACTTTCTATGAATATAGACTAATTCTTGTACTGAAGAACACTGTATTCTTATTGAACAGAAATTTTCAAATACACGAAGTTTAAAGAATCATAAGGAATATTTACAAGTAATTGGTAAAAAACTAAAACGATGAGACCTGACTTTATGATGTGGAGATATATCAGGAGAATATGATGGATAAGAAAATAGCAATTTTACTTATGAAGACTATGTATTTTTGTTTAATAGTGACATCAAGTATTTTTTATTTCAGATTGTTTACAGACACAAACTATACACTATTTTCACTACTGATGAATTACATGATAATTTAATTGTATTATAGATTATGACATTTTCAGTATTAAGTGCTTTGAAGGTTTGAAATCCTTCCAAAACAATGTTTGTGAATAGATGAATGTTATGTCCATTTATAAATGTTTTAATAAACGTATTAATCAGGGGATCAAAACATTGTAGGATTTGTTTATAATTTCAGCACATACAAAGAATAATTTAGTTATCAGTAACTAAAAGCGCTTGTTCATCTTAGGTGACAGTTTTGAGACTATATTGACTTTAACAATTGCATATTATTGCTTTTATTATAATGATTCCTTTATTTTCTGCAAGATATGTTTTATGTTACGTTTGTTGATCCTATTTCTTCAGTATAGTGACAAATGTTTCAGCTGTATTATGATATTTGAATGAAAATGATACCAACCAATTTGTTTTATTATTAGAGGTTCATTTTGCGGAAGAGTATGAAGGATATGAGGCTGTAATGAAGGAGAAGATGGATTGATTGTGTCGGCTGGATGTCTATATGATTGTGTGGGACTTGTGGTGTGAAGATGTCTTGAAGGAAATCAGCAAAAGCATCAGCTTTGGAGGAGTTTGTCTATATAGGTAGGACATTATTTAAAATGAAATCTTTGAGTTTTACGTCACACGGTTATGCCGGTTAGGCTAAAGGAGACAGTGATGATGAATAATGAATGAAATGGTGAAATGAAGAAAGTGGGAGGAAACGGGGGGAGCCCCGAGAAAACCCACGCACACGGTGTTTGTCCACCACAAAGTTCACTTGGCGGGGGAAGACATTATTTAATAGTGGATATGGTGTTTTACTATGTTTCCGCAAAGAGCATTGAAATGTTTCCACTATTTGTTAGGATGGACGTCAGAGAATATTACAGATTTTAACCCGACACGGTAGCTTGTAACCACAGATGTAATTTTTGACCATCCTCTGAAGTTGTCGGTGATGAAGAGTGATTTTGGATTTTTTGTACATTGATAGTCACGATAAAACTGTCGAGAGCGAGTGATAAATGTGAGATATTTTGGTGGCAATGTTGGTCGATAAGGCGTTGATGTACTTATTGGTATGTAAAGTGAATTAGCTTTTTGGATTGAAGGTGTGATGGTATGAATGTCATGATACAGTTTGTCCTTTGATGTACGAGGTTGCAATGGCTCTACTGCTGTCGATAGATATGTTTTGTATTGTTCACAGTTGAATTTGTTAAAACGGATGCTAGTTCTTCGAAATTCTGTAGATTGAGTCATATGATGAGTACTAAGTTGTAATTTGATTGGAAGAGGCTTACTTCCTAACGGATCGAGAACATCAATTTGGATTTATGAAACGTGATTAGCAGAAGTAATGACAATAGCTGGTATGCTTTGTGATACAGGCCTAGTGGGTTTGGAAGATCATGAGTGATACCAGGTATGTAAGTTATGACAAAGAGTTGAAAGGTAGATTTGTCTATTTTTGATCTGCTGTGCATGTTGAATTCAACCATAATTATGAATTTCTTATAATTATCGGAA